>NC_080386.1:119977770-121243011 GCF_014773155.1 Arachis stenosperma
CGTGCTTCCGATCTGACGGCCAGATGATGTGACATGATTTTCGGGTCTATACCCGGCATGTCGGCAGGTGTCCAGGCAAACAAATCCCCATTGGCCCTTATCATTTCGACCAAGGGCTCCTTTAACTCATGTGGGAGGTTCTTGTTGACGAACGTGAATTTTTCCTCCGTGTCGCCGATCATGAATTTTTCCAGGTCTCCTTCCGGTTCCGGTCTGGGTTTGTCATCTACTCTGGCGTCCAGATCAGCCAGGAACACGCCGGACGCCTCTTTCAATTTCTTCCTTAGGGAGAGGCTGGCGTTGTCGCAGGCGACCGCCGTCTCGAAATCCCCTCTTATGGACCCTATAAATCCATCATCGGTAACGAACTTCATGACTAGCAGCTTCGTGTTGATTATCGCTTCAACGTCGTTTATCGTCTTCCTTCCCAAGATGATATTGTAGGCGGTGGAATCTCGGAGGATCACGAACTCGGCCATTGCCGACCTTCGACCTTGAGTTTGTCCTAATGAGATCGGTAGGGATATTACTCCGTCAGGTTTGATGAAGTGGTCGCCCAATCCGATGACCCCGTGCTGGTGAGTCGTCAGATCGGCGTCCCTTAGCCCCAGTGCGTCAAATACGTTGCGGAACATGATGTTTGAATCAGCCCCAGTATCGACAAGGATACGCTTGACGAGACCGGTTCCCACTCTGGCCGTAATGACCATGGGAGGATTTTCTGGGGCGTCGTCGAACCATTGGTCTTCCGGGCCGAACGAAATGGATGGAGGCTTTTTAGAGTTTCTCACCAAAGAGGAGGAGACCGCCAAGACCTTTGCATCCTTCTTGTGCGCCGATCGGGATTTTGGCGCGGTGTTTTTGGCCGTCACCACGTTCACCACAGTGAGGTCGTGGTCTCTATCTTCTGGCTCTTGTCGCCGCTTTGCCGAACGGGTTTTGCCTTCTTCATCTTGGTCGCGATAGCGTCTCCTCGGCTCTCTGATAAGATGAGAGAACGCTGCTAGTTTGCCTTCCCTTATTGCTTGCTCTAACGCATCCTTCAGGTCAAAGCAGTCCTGCGTTTGGTGACTGTAACCCTTGTGGTAGTCACAATAGAAGTTCTTGTTTCCTCCTGTACGGTCCTTGAGTGGCCGGGGCTTCGGCAGGATTCCCTTCTCGGCTATTTGTTGATAAACTTCCATGATGGGGAGAGTGAGCGGGGTGTAGTTGGCGAATTTTCCGACCCGGGGGAACGACCTGGGTGTCTTGCTTGGCGCTTCCTCCCTGGTTTGTTCCTTCAATCTTTCTCCGTTACCCTGCTGCCGAAATTGGTTGTAGCCGGACTGCCGTTTATTGGCAGCCACGACTCGGCTGACTTCCTCGTCGTTTATATACTCTTTGGCTACCGTCTGGATCTCGTGCATCGTCCAAACTGGCTTCGTGGTAAGGTGCTTTCGAAAGTTTTTGTTGAGGAGGCCGTTCGTCAGGCAAAGGCTGGCCACCGAATCGGTTAGGCCGTCAATTTCCAAGCATTCGTAGTTGAACTGGTCCAGGTATTTTCTAGTCGACTCTCCCTGTCTCTGGGTTACCCCCAGAAGGTTAATCGGGTGCTTTGCCTTTGCTATTCGTGTTGTAAACTGGGCTAGGAACACACGACTGATGTCCGAGAACCCGTGGATGGACCCCTGCGGTAGGCCGTTGAACCATCTGATCGCGGGTCCCGCTAAGGTTACTGGGAAGGCTCGGCACCTCACCTCGTCCCCTATTCCCTCTAGATTCATCCTCGCTTCGAAGGTCGTGAGGTGTTCTAGGGGATCCTGAGTTCCATCATACCTCATGTCCGTTGGTTTGTCGAAGTGCTTCGGCAACCGGACTTCTAGAATGGATCAGTGGAATGGGGTAGCGCCCATTATCACGGGTTGTCGTGTCTTCTCGGACCTCCCTTCCTCGTCCTCGCGATCTCGTGCCGTGCGGCGCATTTCCCTACCTCGGGAGTAGATGATCGTGTCATGTCATCTCCTCGGAATCGGGGATTCTTGACGCGTGCTTTCCGCTTCCGTCCGGGATGCGGAGGCGCGTCGTAGTCGGCTTCGGTGGGAGTCCCTCTCTTGGCTTTCATGGGATGGTGTGTAACTAGGATCGGTGGTTCGCCCGTCGCGCTCCTGTTCGGCCAGTTGTCGTTCCAGGTTCTGGACCCTGTGGCGCAGCTCTTGCATTATTATGGCGCTGTCGCCGCTTGTCCCTCCAAAAGGCCGCGTCCTTGTGTGCTGTTCAGTGTGTTGTCGGGGGGACCTTCGTCGTCCTCTTAGTGAGGCGACAGAGGCCGTCCCTTCTGCTCCGGCTCCTCGGCCTTGGTCTCCGGGACCCGGCACAACATCCATTGAGGCGTCCCCACAGACGGCGCCAATGTTCGATAGTCGGTTGCCAGACAGGTCGGTTGGTGGTTGGAAGGGGTGAGAACGCCTCGATTGCGGTCGTACTGGGCTCGGATTTACCGTGTGGACGAGTTCTCGTTGTGAAGGGGAAAAGGGGGGTGCCACCTGCAAAGACACTCCGACGCCCTAGTCAGATAATGTGCAGGCGGGAAAAATGATAGGAGGAAAGGTGACGTACCTTGGGGGAAGGGCAGGTCCTTCCCCATTTATACCGTGTCAGAGGTGGGCCTTGCAAAGATAGGCCCATTTTCCTCGAAGCTTCCCTGCAGCTGCTATGGAGAGCTGTCAAGGACGCGTGTCCGGGTCGCATAATGGATTACGCGTGGCCGACCGTTCGGGTCGGGTACTCAATGGGTCGGGTCGACCTGCGAGCTGCCTGGGCCGGGCCGTAACAATATTATTTTAGAAATAATTGAAGGTTCACTAAGCATGAATTAAAGGTTTTAAAAAAATGATCATTTATACCTACTAATATTATTATTACATACCAGATGGACCAACTCTACTACTATTATGAGTATTTGAATATTTAAAAAGTAATATATTATATATTGACATGAGATTAATGTATTTTAAATTTCACAAAAAATCAAGTAAACTTTTATATATATCATAGCTACTAAAAATACATTAGAATAAAAGTATAATAATAATAATCAAAATATAGATGTAACAAAAAAAAATATTACTTATAATTTACAATATTGTAGGAGTAATCTATAATAATTTTTTTTTCTTTTACAATTAATTAAGATAGAGTTCTTAAGACAAAATATTAATGGTCAGCAATTTATCCATCTCTATTTATAATATTTTTAAATGAAATTACCATATTGCTGGTGTGAAGTTACATTAAAGTGGTATAAATTTGAAGTTACTTTAATAACGTGAATATGAGATTGTGAGAAACAACCTATAGAAGTTATGTCAAAATGTAATAAGTGTGAAGTTATTCTAATAATAACGTGAATATGAGATAAGAAAAATTGTTGAGAGTTTTTTAAAATCGAAGAACTAATATTAAGTGGAGAAGTTAATTAAAAAAGATATTATAAAAAAAACTTAGACACTAAAACTCATATTTTAAACAAAAAATGGCTCTTGTTCTTCACTGCAAGTTTTTTTTTGCGGCAAACATACCTTATTATGCATTATACTTTGGTCTATTCTAATACCTTTGTGGTTGTTACTCTACCCTTCTCTGTCTTTCAGGTGACCTCTCAACTATCTCCATTCACAAATAATTAAGTTGCACTAATTTAATTAACAATTATTAACTTATGTATATTATTAATTTAATTATTCTGTTAGTTTTATAGTTTAAATTTATAATTAAGTTTTTTATTTTTTGTATTAAATTTTTATATTACTTTTAATTTTATAATTAGATCTTTTTTAATATAAAAAATATTAGAATTAACTGAATATTTTTTTATAAATTGAAAATATTTATAATTAAAAATTTAATTAGATCTTTGACTACATGTATTTTAAAAAAAATATTCTGTTAATTTTTAACGTTTTTAACATGAAAAAGATCTAATTATAAAATTAAAATAGTATAAAGATCTAATTAAAAAAATATAAAAATTTAATTAAAAATTTAGTAAAAATATAAAGACTAACAGAATAATTAAATTTATAAAAAATATAAAACCTTGATAGCAAAGAACAATAAGAAAGGCAAATGTTAAGAAAATTTTACAATTGCAAAATTTTGAAGTGGATTTTTTTGCCATTGATTGAAGATATCCAACACAGATTAAAAAAGCAATAACCAACATTTGCATATAAATGAAGGACATTGCAAAATTTGAAATTAATGCATAAACATATAAGAAAAACAACGATAATATTTTAGATTGTTGATTTGGGTGAATTTTGTGAAAATAAATTAGGTGAAGAAAGTTAAGAGGAGAGATTAAGGATAAGTAAATTTGTGAGAAAAATATTTTTATTAATGATAAATAAATAATACAAGAACTAAAGATGAGAAATAAAGATGGAGAATAAATATTGAGATTTTTACTAATGTCACAAGAGGATGAATGAATTCTTATAAAGTAGACAAAGATTAATTAAATTTACTATCACACTCAAATACTAATTTTATGATTTTTTTTTTTAAAGTTGATGAACAAAATAAAGTACAATGAAAAGAAATAGGAAAAAGGAAAGGATGGATATGAGCTTTCTAATATCAGAAAAAAGTCTTTCAAGAGGTGTGGGTTGAGGTCTTTTTATAGTCTCAAACCATTTTGATGAGGGAGTATGTTACAATATCACATTTAGCTTACCTTCTTTTATCCCAAAGCTTGTTACTAAATAAAGTTATTGGTAAAAAATATTTTTGGGTATTTTCATCATTTTAAGTCTTTTTAACTAAAAATGGGTATAAAAAAGAAATTAATCTCCATAAGTTAAGTTAATTTTGACATTATTCTAAGTGTTTGTGCTAAAAAATTGTCTGGATAAATAATGTTCATGACATGTAACATTAGTGAACAGATATCCAATTTGATTTATTTTCAACTAGATGACCTTCTCTATCTTTCAAATTCAACCAATTTATTTTCACCAATTTAATTCTTTCTAAAAGGGAAATTTAACTCTTCTGGTGTTCTTTTTGGGTTTTATCCTTTTAACTTAACATCTCTAGGAGGAACTTTATTTTTTGGACCTTGTTTTAAGTTATTTAAACATTATTTATATACAAAAAATTTATATTTTTAGTGTACAATCATAAATTTTTATGCAATTTTTAAAAATACAAAGTGTTCTTTCAGATTGCATTGAATTTTTTATATTTCATAAAACTCTTAAATTTGTTTATAAAATAATAACTTTTTTAAACATATTACTATTTTAAATAATCAATTTTTTTATTTATTTTTTATAGTGATATGCATATTTGTATATATTATGATATTAAAATATAAATATATTTATATGATTTGAATACTTCATAAAAAAATACAAAAATATTATTGTCTAAAAATTTGAATGTTAATAAAATAAGTAAATAAATAAATAAAGTCATAATTTGTTTATATTTATTTATTTATTTTTACTATTTTATTTTTTTTAACGAAGGAAGAAGAATGATTTTATTTTTTATTTTTTAAAAAAAAAATAGAAAAACTCTCATCTTTTTAATTTGGTATTATGAATTTTAAGTAGTTTTGGAGAGAGACAAAAAAAAATGTCTTATCATTTTTTTTAGGATATTTTTTTTATTATTTCTTTAATATTACTACTGCTATCACTACCACCATTAGGTCTTTTAATTTATCCTCCCTATGAAGTGGGAGTTTTTTTTCAAGACAAAGAACATTTTTACATTTATTTTTACTTTCTCTTCTACTTGATAAGATTTCTTTTCTTCTTCTTTTATACCTCTTTTCTTTATCTTTACTTTTTTTTTTGTCTGTTTTTTTCTTCTGTTGTTGTCATATGATGTGTATTCTTTTTTTTTTGAATGATAAAATTTTTGGCACTTAGAATTTTTGTTATTATATTTTTGACATTTTTAATATTTTAAACTCTTGTTATTCTAAACTCGTGTTACATTAAACCTTTGATATTGTGTTTCATGTTATTCTTGACATTGATACTTTATTGATAGTCTTAGTACTCTTGAATTTTTAGTTACTAGGACGTTATTATAGGCACTCTTGAATTTTGCTACTGATTTTAGGTATTTCTGTGGTTGAGATTCATGTAATTTTGATATTTACCTTATTTTGTTGTTACTGTTTTTTTAGGACTTATTTTTTTGTTGTCATACCTCGTGTAAAGCTTACTACCAAGACAATGGATAGTGATCTAATTGAGGACTTTGATAATAGTTTGGTCAATGATTCTTCTGTGGATGATATGGATAATGTTTTCTAAGAGTATGCAATTTGATTCTCTAAATTTATTCTCCAACATTGGGTTAAGCCATTAGACAATAGAACTACTTTTATAGATCTTTCTCTCATTAGAAAACTTTTTTCAAAACATCCTTCCTATGGCTCATTATTAGGTACAGATAAAACTGTTTAGCCTGTCTTTGATTTTTTAGACTGTAGAATTTTAGATGAATTTATCGAAAAATCTTTATATCAAGTGGGTCATACTCTTTTTCGTTCTCGGCTAAAGCGCCAAGAATTTTTATGGACATCTTTCAAGTTTGAGGTAGCTACTCACGTGAATAAGGTTTAGCATAAGTGAGTACTCATAATATTGTTTAAGGAGGGTGATAATTTTGTAAGGAGATTAGAATTTGCCGGTGTTATTGAGGCTATCTGCGCATCCGTAGGTTAGTTGTTCTCCACGATTTGTTATTATAATTGATTCTTATCACTTTTTTATTTTTTTTCTATACACTGAAAAAGATTAATTGATCTCTTTTTGGCAGGCTTGGGTGTGCAACAAAATGGATATGATATATGTTTACTTTGATAGCGATGGTGCTCCTAGACTGGTACTTTCTTGACTTCTTAGGGTGAATTTTTGTCCATTTTAAAAGATCTTGTGGTTCTTCTTCAATTGCCAGTGTTTGGTTATGTGGATCTCACTCTTCTTCACCCAAACTCTGGTCTACTTAAACTTGCAGAATATTTTCAAAGTAGTTTAAATGATGTTGGCCGTTATGCAAAAAAAGAGTCCAAGAATAGGTATGTTGAGAAATCTCATTTCAAGGATAAGCACTCAAAAATTTGTGGGTCCTCCAAGAACAAAAGGGTGGTTTATGAGAAGCAAGATTCTAGAAAGAAGATTATCATTAAGTATTCTTACTCCAATTGGTCTCGTTAGTTTTTTGGTGAGTTTCTTAATGGTGAACTTGTCCTTATTCCTACTGTTTCTTTAGATCTTGGAGAAGCCACTTATGTAACTTATTGGTTAAATAAATATATGTTTTTGTAACCAGCGAACGAGTGTATGAGCCATGGCGTCTTTCTCTTAACTTGCTTGACTGCTTGAGAAGAACGCATGCCACTTACTTCTCTCTATTCGGAAAGTTTGTATATGGGACTTGATCAATTCTCTAAGTAACTCAAAATTGCTCATGGTCGCTTTCGGTATTGACTTTTTTTTATGAAATATTTCTTCAACTCTTTTTTTAGCGTTCTCTCAGATTGCTCCCATCCGTAAGCTTCCTACAATTCTTACGAACGAGAAGGAAAGTTCTCATGCTTAGATTTGGGGTTCAACTCATCCTTCACAAATTTTGGAGGATATTATTGATTTGGAGGAGAATTTTTATTTCCATCCGTACATAACCTCTTACCAATCTGGTATAGCATAAGCTCTTCATCGTATATATTCTATTAATCTTGAACATTACCACAATGACATTTTTACTAGCAAATAGGGTTCATATGATTTTTGGCTTCTGTGTATTTTTTCTATCTGTCTTCCTTATTTGATTGTTATGGACAGGGACTTCTCTTATAGAGCTTTAATCTGTTCTGTGATCTATCGTCCTAATAAGGTAACTCACCAACTAAGGTGAGACCAAGATCCAAAAAAGTGGAGCATATTTTTTTCTTAGTGGAAAATTTAATGAAAAATGTTTTATTTCAAAATGAACTTCTAAAGTACAATTCTTGGTTGGTTGTTCCTCTTGATAGAAATGGAGGAGTTACAACGGAGTACATAGATTACCTTATGCGTATGAAAAAGCATATTAGGATATATGAGGGTACCTTTGCTCCAGATGTCAAATCATTTATTTTAATTTTGATCAAGGATCCATATTTTATGACTGACAATCTCTCTTCTTTAACTATTACAAGTAATATTTATTCTCTGTTGATTCTTGTTTTTGTTTCATCTCTTTTTCTTTTGTGTTTTGTGTCTTTGCCAGTTATATCCTCCATGATGGTGTTTTGTAGACTTAGATGTCAGGTGTTACAAACATCCACCTTCTTCAAAGAAAAAATCTGATGATTTTGTTTTTACTGCTGAAGTGGTCAAGTGTGGTAAAGTATAGGATTCAAATGTTAACGTTGCAAAGAGGTCTCCCAAGAAGCCACCTAAGCCTCCCATTGATGCTACCCTTTACCAATTTTTATTCTCTCATAAATTTTTCCTTCTTCAGCAACCAAAGCTAACAATCCTTCTGATATCGATTGCTTTGTTAAATCATCACAGTCTCCTGATAAGGATGCTACTAGCTTAACTGGGCATGCTATAAAGCGTTGGTCTCATTGTCTATTGGGTAAAATGAACATAATTTTCAATGTGTCTTCTGATCCAGTGAATGTGGATAATGATAGCTCCCAAGAAAGGATTAGTAGGGGCTCCCCTAATTCATCTGTTCTTGGGGATGTCCCTGGTGAGGGTACTATCCAAGGTGTTGCTCAAGATAGCTCCAAACAATAGCAAGTAGTAAGAATAATATTGAGATCAAGCCGAGTGTTACCTGCCAAAAGAATCTTGTTAGAAGTGATTCTCTACCCATTCAAATGGTGTTTCCTAGTGCAGGTACTATTGCCTTTTCCATTCTTTTTCTTTTCAATATTCCAAATATGTTATATACTTATTTGTATTTATGCTATGTATGTGTATATGTTTGCATTCATCACTATTTTTTCAATTACTCATGTTGATTCTCAATTCACTTTTCCAGTATTAAGCACTTCTAATATCACGAAAGAACTCTCGGCTAATGCTTCTTCTGGTATGCATCATTGTTTTTATTTTTTTTTGTTTGGTGCACCATAATTTTGCAAGTTTTCAATAGGAAAAAAGTGTTTTCTTACTAGTTGTTTTGCTTTGTAATTTCTGTTCATAATGAATTTGAGTATTTTCATGGTGATGTGAAGATATTGTTGTTGAAGATTGTATCCCAAACTCTTCCTTCATGCTTCCAAGTGACCTCAACTGTGTTTTTAAGAAATTTGAGTATCAAGCTCTTCTAGACGCTGGATACTTTTTACTTCATACTCCATTGCAGACTTGTGGGGTGTTCATCAGGATATGGTGAAAAATATCTAAATAACCATAAGTTATTTAAATTCAGTGGTCCTTGACTTGAGAATCTTTCTTGTAAATTGAAATCTCCATCTGGAGTACTCGATCTTGCTAGAGAAAAATTATTGTCTAGAGAGTATAATACCCTTTCTTCTGGTGTTTCTGCTTTTTAAAAAAAGGTTAACAAGCTTACATCTAAACTGAACACCATAAAGGCTAAGCTAGCTAGCATTAGCTTAGAGTGAGAGCAATTAGCCAATCATAAGGAGACCGCTTCTTCTATGATATCTTATAGTGATATTTTATGGCCGTCATAGTTTTCTAGCTCTTTATTTTGTGAAATATGTAAGACTTTGACAAATTATACTTTTTGCTTTGCTGCCTCTATGATTTTCATTGTTACACCTCTTTTTGGATGTTATGCTTTCTCTTTTGTTTAATACAATGCATACTCTTCTGTGGGGTTTTATTTTCTATGTCTACTTGCATGATCATTTTACCTGGACACATTTTTATGGAGGTCAACTTTCTTCTTACACCCATTTTTAGTTATAAGGTCTTGAAATGATGAGAACACTAAAAAATATCTTTTGCCAAAAAGTATTAAACAAAAGGGTGTTTATGGTAAAATGATCATGCAAGCAGGCACAAAAAATAAAACTCGCCAAAAGAGTATGCATAATATTAAACAAAAGAAAAAGCATGACACTCAAAAAGAGGTGTAACAATGAAAGTTATAAAGACAGCAAAGCAAAAATATATTTTGTCAAAGCCTTACATAATTCACAAACTAAAGAGTTGGAAAAATATGACTGTCACCAAATATCACTATAAGATATCATAGAAGAAGCAGTCTCCTTATAATTGGCCAATTGTTATCGCTCCAGGCTAACACTAGCTAGCTTAGCCTTCATAGTGTTCAATTCAAATGCAAGCTTATTAACCTTTTCTTAAAGAGAAGAAACACTAGAAGAAAGGGTACTCTCTATACAATAATTCTTCTCTAGCAAGATTGGATACCCCAGATGGAGGCTCCAATTTAAAAGAAATATTTTCAAGCCAAGGATCATTGAATTTAAATAACTTAAGATTATTTAAATATTTTTTCACCATATCCCGATGAACACTCCACATACAAGTTTGCAAGAAAGTGTGAAGTAAAGAACATCCATGCGTCCAGAAAAGATTGATGCCCAAATTTCTTGAAAGGACAGTTGAGGTCACTTGAAAGCATGAAGGAAGGGTTCTGGGATGTAATCTCTGATGTCAATATCTTCACATCTCCATGAAAATGCTTAAACTCATCATAAACAGAAGCGGAAAAACAAAACAACCAAGTAAAAAAAATACTTTTTTTCTTGTCAAAAACTTGCAAAATTCTGGTGCACCAAGCAAAAGAAAAAAAAATAATGATACACACCATGATCGAGAAGCACTACCTGAGAGTTCTTTTGTGATATTAGAAGTGCTTGATGCTGAAAAAGTGGATCGAGAATCAACATGAATAGCTAAAAAAATAGTGATTAATACAAGCATATACACATACATAGCATGAGCACAAGTAAGTAAGCAATATATTTGACATATTGAAAAGAAAAATAATGGAGAAAAGCAGTTGTATCTGCACCAGGAAACTCCATTTGATTGAGTAGATAATTACTTCTAGTAGGATTCTTTTGGCAGGTAACACGCGACTCGATGCCGTTGGAGTTCTTACCACTCGTTACTGTTTGGGGCTATCTTGAGCAATAACTTGGGTAGTACTCTCACCAGGGACATCCACAAGAGAAGATGAATTTGGAGAGTTCTCACTGATCTCTTCTTGAGAGCTCTCATCACCCACATTCACTAGATCAGAAGGCACATTAGAAATTGTGTTCATCTTACCCAAAAGGTGATAAGACCTACGCTTCACAGCATGTCCAATTAAGCTAGCGGCATCCTTACCAGGAGACCATAATGATTTGACAAAGCAATCAACAGTAAAAGAACCCTTAGCTTTGGTTGCTAAAGAAGGAAAAATCCATGAGTCGATAGAAACTGGTGAAGGGGTAGCATCAATTGGAGGGTTAGATGATTTCTTGGGAGACCTCTTTGCAATCTTAACATTTGAACATTGCACTTTACCACGCTTGACCACTTCAACAGTAACAACAGAATCATCAAATTTTTTCTTTGAAAAAGGTGGATGTTTGTAACACATGGTGTCCAAATCTACAAAACACCAATATAAAAGATACAATAGTCAAACACACAAAGCACAAAAGAAAGAGAAGAAACAAAAACAAAAATCAATATAAAATAAATATTACTTATACTAGTTGAAGGAGAAAATTTGCCAATAATAAAACATGGATCCTTAATCAAAACTGAAACAAATGGTTTGACATATGGAGTAGAGGTACCCTCATACAGCCTAATATGCTTCTTCATACATATAAGGTAATTCACATACTCTATTGTAACTCCTTCATCCCTATCAAGAGGAACAACCAAGCAATGATTGTACTTTGGGAGTTTATTTTGAAATAAAATCTTTTTATTAAATTTTTCACCGAGAAAAAGATATGCTCAACTATTTTAGATCTGGTCCCACCCTAGTTGGTGAGTTATCTTATAAGGAGATAGGTTATGGGATAGATCAAAGCTCTATAAAAGAAGTATCTATCCATAATAATCAAATCAGGAAGAAAGGTAGGAGAAGTACACAGAAGCCAAAAGTCATATGAACCCTCCTTGCTAGTGAAAATGTCATTACGGTCATATTCAAAATCAGTAGAATATATACAATGAAGAGCTGATGTTGCACCAGGTTGGTAAGAGGTTGAGTACGGGCAGAAATAAAAATTTTCCTCCAAATCAATAATATCCTCCAAAGGTTTAGATGGATGAGCTGAACCCCAAATCCAAGCACTAGGACTTGCCTTCTTGTTCGTAAGAATTGTAGGAAGCTTACGGATAGGAGCAAACCGAGAGAACCACTAAAAAAAGAGTTGAAGAAATATTTCATCAATAAAAGCTAATACCAGAAGTGACCATGACCAATTTTGAGTTGCTTAGAGAATTGATCAAGTCGCATATACAAAATACCCAAATAGAAAGAAGTAAGTGGTAGGCGTTCTCCTCAAGTAATCAAGCAAGCTAAGAGAAAGATGCCATAACTCATACACTTGTTCACTGGTCCCAAAAACACATATTTACTTAACTAATAAGCTACATAGTGGTTTCTCCAAAATTCGAAGAAATAGCAGGAGCAGGGACAAGTTTACCATTGAGAAAGTCACAAAAAAAAATAACGAAACCCATTGGAGTAAGAGTACTTAATAGTAATCTTCTTCCTATTAGAATCTTGCTTTGCATAAACCACCTATTTACTCTTGGAGGACCTACGAGTTTTTGAGTGCTTATTCTTGGAAGAAGACTTCTCAACACGCCTACTTTTGGACAACTCTTTTGCATAACAGCCAACATCACTTAAACTACTTTAAAGATATTTTGCAAGCTTAAATAGATCAGAGTCTGGATAAAAAAGAATGAGATCCACATGGCCAAATGTCAGCAATTGAAGAAGAACCACAACATCTTTTAAATTGGGCAAAACCTTACCCCAAGAAGTCAAAAAAGTGTGAGTCTAAGAGCACCATCGCTGTCAAAGTAAACTCATATCGTATTCATTTCGTTGCACACCCAAACCTGCCAAGAAGAGATCAAATAGTCTTTCTCCAATGTATAGCTGCAAAATAAAAAAGTGATAAGAATCAATTATGATAACAGATCATGGAGAACAACCAATCTGGAGATGTGCAGATAGCCTCGGCAACACTGACAAACTTCAGTCTCCTCCCAAAATCACCACCCTCCTTAAACAATACTGTGAATACCCACTTATGCCAAACCTTATTCATGTGAATAGCTGCTTCAACCGAGAACGAAGAAGAATATGACCCACTTGTGTACACCCAGCAGATGCACGTTAGAGAAAGGGCGCTGCCGACGTCAACACCTACTCTGCCAACTCAACAAAGGGATCCTGACCACGACAACAAGTATCAGGATATGTTACGCATTTTTTTTGTCTATTTCATTGTATTCTACTTATGTGACATTTTATTATATTTAGATAATTTATTTTTAATAAAATAATTTGTTCATTTATGATAACTTTAGATTTCTGCTAATAATTTTGTTAACAAGAGTTTTAATTTGACTACTAATTGTGGCTTAACTGTGCCAAAAAAATAAAAAATAAAAAACTACAGTAGAATTTACCAGCAGATAAATCTGGTGGTAACTTGGTGCTTAAACATGTGAAATAGCGCCAAAGTTGTCGCTGGATTGTCAACTCAGTCTCTACAAGTCCATTGAAAAACCGACGTAAAATCCGCCGGTAAATAGCATTGGACGAAAATAATCTGCCGGTAAATAATTTTAGGTGTCGTTTATATCGTTAACTCCAAGACGACAATAAATTAGACTGTAAACTGATTACTGGTGGATTTATTTGATGAATCGAACGGTAAATCTGACGATACTCAACATTTTTCTTGTAGTGAACATCTAACTCCAATCCAAATCAAATAAAATAAGAAGTAGAAAGTAAAATTTAAAAGAGCATATAGCAGAGCTAAAGAGAAATCAAAAAATACAATGAGAAGTGAGGAGTTATCAAACGACAAATTTAAAAGGCAAGCAAGGACTGGTCGTAGCAGCATTAGGGAGAACTGTGCGAACAATGTGCAATGCGTGGCAAGAGCAGTAATGCTAGCAAGAATATCAACAATATGATTTGTTTTTTGGTCGATGGCTTAGACGGGAGAAGAAAATGAAGATGAACAAAAAACAATAGAATTTTTTTAGATTAACATTATTTGACTTTAAATTTTTTATTGTATATGGATATTTTTGTCACACTAGTAATGATACATTAGCATTTTTAGTAGTTTTTTTTAGCATTTCTTAATAGTTTTCTTAGGTTAATTAAGGTTTTCACAGTTAATCTATTTTATTTGAAGTTGTTGTGTGTTCAGGATATTTTCAAAGAAATTTAGACTACGAGAAGAAAAGCGAGAAGCAATCAGGGAAGGTGGGGCATCCAACGCCCACCCGCTGGCACCTAGCACCCAATAAAGGAGCAAGGGTGGGCTCTGAGCACCCACACATTGACACCCAATGCCCAGGAAAAACAAAAAAGTGCTCCCAGCCCACAAATGATGCCCAGAGTCCATGCACTAACACCCAATACCTTCCTTCGGCGCCCAGCAACACTTCGTCATGCCCAGCGCCAAAGATTTTATTTACATCCAGGGAACCAGCGCCAAGCGCCAAACCTTGATGCCTAATGCATTCGAAAAAAATAAAGTAGCAACCACAATTGGCGCTCAGCGCTCATGATCAGAAACACATCAAAAAACTTTGGCGCCTAGTGCCACGGGCCGGCGCCCAGCACCTGTGCATTCATTTAAGGTCCAATCTTCCTTTAGCAAAAATAACATGGACATTTGACACAATTCACACACTCCAAGAATTTATCTAAATGTGACTTCAATTAATTTAAATTAGAAAGATTATGGTTAGTTTATCTTATTTTTCGAGAAAAAAATAAGATCAGGTTTAGTTTTAAATTTAAATATTAGGTTAGGATAGAAGATATAAATAAGCTGAAGAAGAGCAATTTTAGGATCGAGTATTCATTAGCATATTTTCATCTTTTGTTTTCGTTTGTTTTCACCAGCCACTAACTTTTCTGTGTTAGGGTTAGGAGCTCTATTTAGTTTTATTGATTGATAACGATTGTTCTTTTATCTCGATTAATACATTGATATTTTTAAGAAATTAGGTTTTGTTTTATTCTAAATGATTAGAGATACTGAAAAATATTTCTAGTTTGTTTTAGATTCCTTTATTATTTTGGAGAAATTATTATTGGGATTAGCTTGAAACTCATTATCATAACTTTTTCAATTGTTTAAAAATAGCTTTAAATGTTATGTGACGTTAAATCAGAACTGCACTGTAATCCTCTTATTGCTAACTAATTAATCAAGGAATTGGCTATTAGTTAGGATAAAGAGAAATTGAATCACCAAAGATTTGAAATTTGATTACATACTATTTGTCGTGAATATATCTATCTATACATGAATCAAGGTAATAATCATAAATGTTTCCTTCCTGAAAATTAAGTATATCTGAAATCCTAACATCTTTATTCATTATCTATCTATTTCATCATACATAAGCTTTGTACAATGAATGATTATTGTTTTAAGTCTAATTTCTGTTCTTACAAAAGTTCGTTAATCTAATTAGGGTTTTAATTAAACATTATTTGCTCAATTCTTAATTTTTGTGAAAACGATATTCACTTACAATAGAAATGATATTTACTCATTTGGTATTACTTAAATCAATTTAGTACATTTATCAAAATTTTTATCTAATAAAAAGAGATTTTTTTAGTCTTTTAATAAAAATATTTAAAATAATATATTTGTTTTCTCTAATAAATTATAAAAGTATTTTAGTATATACTATAATCTAATAATTTTGTAAATAAATTAAAAATAAATGTTGTGTCTATTTTTTTATTTGTTAATATTTTTATTCTATCAATACGTATAAATTTATTATTATATCAAAATAAGTATTTTATTATGATTTAACTTTACCCAAGATACTCAAGTTTGAAAGATCTAAATCCAACATTTTATGCTTTCAAACTGTAATTTAAACTTTTATGAAATATGCCCAATATATGCATACGATTCTTGTCCCAAAACAGATGAATGATAACGACAGATTCCTATAATAAAATAACCATATAAATTGTATAATGATGAATTCTAATTGTATTCCAATTTTCTAACTATCCCAATACCTCACGAGAGGATGCCGCCCTTGAGACCTCTAAGGGGATAGGTCATATCAGCATATAATGGAGCTAGCCATCATAAAGTGACCCTAAAATGAAGTTATATTCTAATGTACGTACTCTTAAATATTATTATCCGCCAATCATTATTTTCTAATAATTGAAGTAAGCTCTCGCAAATTCATGATGACATAAAAATGTGAACATTTCTTTTTTCAAATTCAAATACACATATAATATATGAAATGGAAGTTGACCGTAGTTAACAAGATTCTAAAAATTAGACTGATTATTGAATCAATCTAATTATTAATTTATTAGTTTAATTGATTCAATTATATTTTAAATAAAATAATTTTTATAATAAAATAATAAATAAAATATAAATAAATATATTAAAATATAATTATAATTTAATATAAATATTAAAATATTATTTAAATTTAAGTGATCAATTAAATTAATACTAAAAATTTAATGATAAAAACAAACAAATAAACAATAACAACAACAACAAAGTCTTGTCTCACTAAGTGGGGTCGGCTACATGAATCAAACGATGCCATTGTGCTCTATCATGTATCATGTCTACAGAGAGACCGTTTACATGTAGATCTCGTTTGACCACCTCATAGATAGTCTTCTTAAGTCTTCCTCTGCCTTTCGCCCTTTGTCCATCTTCCATCTCATCCACCCTCCTGACTGGATGTTCTATCGGTCTTCTTCTCACATGTCCAAACCACCTGAGACGCGATTCAACCATCTTTTCCACAATGGGTGCTACTCCAACTCTCTCCCTTATATCTTCATTCCTTATTTTATCCAATCGCGTATGACCACTCATCCATCTCAACATCTTCATCTCTGCCACACTCAGCTTATGTTCGTGCTCCCCTTTAGCCTCCCAACACTCCGTACCATACAGCATAGCTGGTCTTATAGCGGTGCGATAGAATTTACCTTTAAGTTTTAAATGCACTTTTTTGTCGCATATAAAACCAGATGCACTCCGCCATTTTGACCAACCTGCTTGGATCCTATGATTTACATCATGTTCAATCTCTCCATTATCCTGTATGATGCACCAAAGATACTTAAAACTTTTAATTTTTTCTAGGATGTTTTCTCCAATCTTCACCTCTATATTGGGGTTTTCCCTTCTCAGACTGAACTTATATTCCATATATTCCGTCTTGCTACGGCTTATGCGCAGACCATACACTTCTAAAGCTTCTCTCCATAACTCCAACTTCTTATTTAGGTCTTCCCTTGACTCTCCCATAAGGACGATATCATCGGCAAAAAGCATGCATTATGGCACAGGCTCTTGGATGTGCTCTGTGAGTACTTCCAGGACTAATGTGAAAAGGTATGGACTTAAGAATGATCCCTGGTGTAATCCTATACCAATAGGGAATTCTTCCGTCACACCACCTTGAGTCTTCACACTAGTTGTGGCCCCATCATACATGTCTTTAATTGCCCGAATATATGCGATCCTTACTCTCCTCTTTTCTAAAACCTTCCATAAGACCTCCCTTGGTACCCTATCATACGCTTTTTCCAAATCAATAAACACCATATGTAGGTCCCTTTTACTATTACGATACCTCTCCATCATCCTTCTTAATAGGTATATCGCTTCAGTGGTAGATCTTCCTGGCATAAATCCAAATTGATTCTCTATTACTTGTGTCTCTTTTCTCAACCTCCGTTCTATCACCCTTTCCCATAACTTCATAGTATGACTCATAAGTTTAATCCCTCTATAGTTTCTGCAACTTTGTATATCCCCTTTATTCTTGTAGATAGGTACCAAGGTGCTCTTTCTCCACTCATCAGGCATCTTCTTTGACCTTAAAATCTCATTAAAAAGCTTGGTTAACCAGTTGATGCCTTTTTCTCCAAGACCTTTCCAAACCTCAATCGGGATATTATCAGGTCCTACTGTCCTGCCATTTTTCATCTGTTTTAAAGCCTCTTTTACCTCGAAGTCTCGAATCCTTCGATAGTAGTCAAAGTTTTGATCTTCTTCTCTTGTGCATAATCGACCAAGACTCGGAAGAGTCTTCTGTCCCTCATTAAATAACTCGTAGAAGTAACTCTTCCACCTTTCATTAATCTTCTCCTCTTGGGCCAACACCTCTCCATCCTTATCCTTTATGCACTTAACCTGATCCAAATCTCTCGTTCTTCTTTCTCGACTCTTTGCGATTCTATATATACATTTTTCTCCTTCTTTTGTGCCCAAAGACTGGTAGAGACCCTCATATGCTCTTGTTTTTGCTTTACTTACAGCCACTTTTGTCTCTTTCTTAGCCGCCTTATATTTTTTCCAATTATCTGCATTGCGGCATAAAGACCACTCTTTAAAACATTCCCTTTTTATCTTTATCTTTTCTTGTA
Source organism: Arachis stenosperma (assembly GCF_014773155.1). Taxonomy (NCBI): domain Eukaryota; kingdom Viridiplantae; phylum Streptophyta; class Magnoliopsida; order Fabales; family Fabaceae; genus Arachis; species Arachis stenosperma. The sequence continues at coordinate 119,996,428 of NC_080386.1, forward strand.
TACTCGCATTCCACCACCAGGACTCCTTGTCTCTTGGTCCTATTCCTTTAGATTCACCAAAACTTTCTTTTGCTGTTCTTCTAATAACTTCTGCCATCTCCCTCCACATCTCTTTCGCGCTTCCGTTTCCATCCCACTTTACCTCTTCTCTTACCCGTCTTAGGAAATTTCTTTGTTCCTCACCTTTTATCCACCACCACCTCGTCCTTGGGTTCTTCGTATAATGTCTTTTCCTCAACTTTTGCTCAACGCGAAAATCCATGACGAGCACCCTATGTTGTGTTGTCAAACTCTCTCCCGGAATAGTTTTACAGTTAATGCAAAATTTCTGGTCGACTCTCCTCAACAAGAAGAAGTCGATTTGAGAGCTTGTCATGCCACTCTTATAGGTTATAAGATGTTCGTCTCTCTTTTTAAAACATGTATTTGCGATAAGAAGATCAAAGGTTGAAGAAAAGTCCAAAATAGTTTTACCCTCGGCATTGATCACCCCGAAACCATGGCCTCCGTGAATACTCCCATATCCAGTCACTTCTCTCCCAACATGGCCATTTAAATCTCCTCCTAAGAAAATCTTATCTCCCAAAGGTATGCCTTGAACCAAACTCTTTAGATCCTCCCAAAACCTTATCTTGTGTTGTTCGTCCGAACCCACTTGCGGTGCATAGGCGCTAATCACATGGAAAGCACCCCCCTCCACCACAAGTTTGATAGAGATGATCCGATCTCCCACCCTCTTGACATCCACTACGTCCCTCTTCCACTGCTTATCCACAATTATTCCAACCCCATTCCTATTCTTCACCTTTCCTGTATACCAAAGTTTGAAGCCAGAAGTATCCAACTCCCTAGCCTTTGCACCAACCCATTTCGTTTCTTGTAGGCACATAATGTTAATCTTCCTCCTTGTCATGGTGTCCACCACCTCCATGGACTTTCCTGTTAGAGTGCTTATGTTCCATGTCCCAAATCTCAACCTTCTGTCGCTTCGACCTTTACCTTTTACTTTGTGAACTAGCTTATTTACCCTCGTCCGTTCACGAAAACGCGAGAACCCTTGCTCATTTAACACTACATCCGGGCACCGATGCAGCGGCTCTTGCTTTGACACCGTACTCGAGCCATACGACGCGTTGCTTCCGGGCAACGACCTAGCTTTAACGCAATAATGTCATTGATTCATGTCATGGGGGTTCGGCTATATTTTTATGTTGGTTGCCGAAGACCTAACACAACCCTCCTCCTTTATCCGGGCTTGGGACCGGCTATGTACTGCAAGTGTAAATTAAAAAGTACCTCCAATATATTAAAATAAAGCTAAATTAATCCCTAAAATAGAAGATCAACCTTGTTGTTCTAATAACACAAAAGAAAAAGATGATTAGCCGCAATATGATGAGCCATGAAAGTGCAAAGATTTCAAAGAACACACTTGCACCAAATTCTCTTTCAGAATATTTTAAAACCTTCATTGCTTCTATAAATACATCACTTGCATCATGAATGGCAGGCAAGTATTATGGAACCAACTCGAAAGAAACTGCAAGCATAATCATAAGTTATTAACATTTATCTTTTAATTGTCTAAAACACTCAAACTAACAGAGCTCAATTTATCTTAGCATAAAAATTAACAAAAATTAACAAGATTTAACTAGGATTAACAAAATTTTCAACATAATTTTAACAAAGCCAACACAAAAATTAACATGTTTTAACAAAGATTAACAAAATTTCTATTTCTAATTTTAACAAAGTCAGCCCAATATTTTCACTTTTCAACATAAAGTTTAACAATAGAATAAAAAAAAGAATGAGCAATGAATCAATAACAAAATTATTAATTTATCATCAAGCAGTAAGAAAGTTATTATTTAATAGTTTATCATTAAATAATAACAAAGTTATCAATTTATCATCAAGCAGCAGTGAGCAGAACTAATCAATCAAGAACAAGTAATGAGCATTGAGCATTCGAAGCATTACCTTCGACGAGGGCATGGAGCAAAGATTTGAGGGAGTGGTTGAACGTGACGGACGATGGGCGAAGAGCTGCTTGCAAAACATGACTAGAAGTGCAAACACTTGCGAACAAGGGGAGGGCCTTCGAGCACTATGAACCTGGTGGAGGGAGAGAGAGAGAGAGAGAGAGAGAGAGAGAGAGAGAGAGAGAGAGAGAGAGAGAGAGAGAGAGAGAGAGAGAGAGAGAGAGAGAGAGAGAGAGAGAGAGAGAGAGAGAGAGAGAGAGAGAGAGAGAGAGAGAGAGAGAGAGAGAGTGTGTGTGTGAGTTTAGTCTTTAGTGTTTTCAAAATCTTTCAAAACATTTTTTTCGAATGGAATTACAAAATGGCATCGAAGAAGACGAAGGCTGATGGTTATCAGTGACTAAGAGAAGGAGGGTTGAATCTTAGCTTATTTTTCAACTATATAGTACCTTTACTTTCTCACAGAAACTTAGGAGATATTTTTATTTTTGTCTCGTACCGAATTGAGAGACATTTTCATTTTGTCTCCTAAGTAACAGAAATAGAATTGAAGTAGAGAAGAAGAAAAAACACCAGATGTATCCTCGTTCAACTAATTAGTGCCATGTAGCCTACATCCAATCTCTATCACAACTACGATGAAATTTCATTATCTCTTATTCAATATTACAAACACCAATTCTTCCCTATGATCTACCCAATACTATCTGGGACAAATCCAGATTCTAACCCCAATCTGAATTTGACTAGACTTTAATCTAGCTTTCAACAGTAAAGTGCTAACCCAACTTGCAAGGGAATCCCCACAGGATCATGACACAAAACAGAAAGATGTACAAAGCAAACCTGAGACATCTTATGGCTTTTTCTCCTAGTTTAATTCACTACCTTTTTTCTCTCATTGATTTTTTCTTACAAACCTCACCATGTTTGCCTTTTACAATGAGACTCAGACAGATCAAAACTGAGAAAAAGAAAATACGTAATGTACTATATGATGGAGAAGAACTCTAACAGTTTGGGTAGCTATGAGAGGAAACTCTGTGCTTTTCACTTACTCTCCTTGCCTTCAACCCTTGGTCGTTCACCCTTAATATAGAAGAGTGAAGCTTTCAAGGTTGAATCTTGTTCAACCCTAACACTGTCATCTTTTCCAACATCAGAGACTAGCAGCGACTTCAACAGAGAGGAGAGAGAAGTTTGAATCTGTTGCATGCAACTCACCTCTTCTCTCTCATCCTTTTTCTTCAAGCTTCTTCAATCTTGACCGTTGAGCTTGACTTTGGCTCCAAATTTTGTTCTGAACGTTGATGAACTTCTGATCCAAGATGGCTTCACGTTCTCCATTGTTGCTTCTTCCATACTTGAGACTTTGTGGCTTTCTTCTTGGTTCTTCAGTGAAGCATAATTGAGGAAAGAAATTTTTGTTGTGCTTTGACCGAGAAAGCCTAGCTACTAGACCAAAGCCCTTGTTCTTTGCTTTGATTTAGCAACAATTTTTTTGCCTTTCCTCAAAACCTATCTTCTGTAGTTTCTATTTTCTTCTTTCTTCTTCTTTGAATGAGTGATATGACTGAAGTAAGAGAGAGGAGAGAGAAAGAGAAGCTTTCGGTGGAAGTTTCAAAGAATTAATTGAAATAAATTTCAAGTTCCAATTACCAAGAGTGAGAGAACCGTACGAAGCTTGTGGTCTCTTGGGTTCCTTTTCTTAATTCATCATACTTGGTTCATGGACTTGTGATTGGGCTTGTCTTTTCTTTCCTATTTCAAAGTTCAGCCACTAAGTTTTGGATAAGGCCGAATTTAAATTGATGGACATGGGCTTGCTCATTTGTTTATTAGGCCAAAATTAATTTGTTTACCTGCACACTAAACTAAATTCATCAAATAAACAATTGATAATATTTTAATAAGCATCCAATTAATATTTTAATAATGTTTGATAATCATTTTAATATTACCTTTCCAAACTCAACAAAGATCATTGATGACGAGCTTAAGGAAGACGAAGATCATTGACGGCGAGCTCAAGAAAGATGCAATGGCACACCAATTATCGAATAACAAAGAAGCGCAGACGGCCATATAAAGACACGGTGGTTCCTGAACGCAACGAATGGTGGCGTACTCTTTGCAACGATGGGAAAGATCACTGTAACTTAGGGTGATGTTGGGTTTTGAGAGTTGAGAGACTGAGAATGACTCGAGAAAATGAGAAATTGAAAATTTTTCCTTTCTTTTTTTTTTCTCTAATTACAGAATAATGATGTTTCATGAGAACTGGTTGGATTTTAATTTGGTCCGACTGGTTAATTTCTGTCCAATTCAGTATTTTGCGAGTGATTTTAGAATCGACAATTTTAAATGATAAATTAAAATGTGTTAATGTTTGATTTGTTGTTGAATGGATTCGACCGGTCAATATGGTCTAATTTTTAAAATCATAGCATGTAATTGAACAACATCCGACTTGATAACTTTTTTTATGTAAATTAGTGTTCCAACCGGTATTTTCTTGTATGGGTGATTCAGTTCGTGGTTTGTATTGATAGAATTATTATATTATATAGATAAATGAGAAGACATATGTATATATAGAACAAAAGAGAGGAGGGGTGGCTAGTTAAATAAAAATGATTAGAATAATATTTATGTGAATACGATAGTTAAAAATATAAGTAATTTAATATATTTGATTAAGCTATTTGTATAATATGTATCAATATTTTAATTATTATTATTATTTTTGCTAAAAAATTATTTTTTTATGGTATTTTTAATTAATAGAGTAAAAATTAATTCATCATAAATCAGAATCTTATCTAAAATTTATCGCTTATTAATAAATTATTGCAAGTAAGATAAGATTTAAATTTCTAACAAATTCTTAAATGTATAAGTGAATTAACCACTCGATCAAATCAAATTAATTTTTAAAAAATTATTCTAAATCTCTAACTATCTTCATGGAAATAACTACCAATAAATACATAAATATTATAATATCTAATATTTTTAACTTTTTAAATAAAGAGTTATTCAAATAAAAATATTAAAAAATCTTTTATGAAAATACTTTGTATAAAAATATTATTTATTTAACTATACTTTAAATAAAAATAATACTTATAACATATCAAAATTTAATTCTATAATTTATTATTAAAAAAAATTTATATAAAAATAATTATAAAATTTTCATTAAACCAATACCCACCTTCTAAATATATCTATCTATGTAAATTAAAAATTCATCCGATTTCGTTCCTTTGCGTATCTTTCCTTACCAAACAAAACCTGAGAGTATATAGCAAGCCTCTAAATGAAATTAAATATTTAGATAAAGGAAAACAAAATATCTTATATATCGCGTCACTATCCACTTATCCAAACATTGGAAGAGCGTGCTGGATGATGAGACCATCACCACGAAGCTTGCCCTATATCACTAAATAAGGAATAAAGATTTAATTTGGTCATTTTTGTTTAGGAAGGATAAGGTATTTTTAATTTTGTCTAAAACAAAAAATATTTCGATCTTTAATCTTTTTATTTTAAGATAATACAATTTTTTTATGAAAAGATCTGTTAAATAATAATAAAAATTAATTTTGTAAAAAAATTTATTTATAATTTATGGATGTTTTAAAATTTTATAAATTATTAATAAATTTATTTTAAAAAAAAAATTTAAAAATAAAAAAATAATTACAATATAAAGATCTTTTAAAAAAAATATAGAATAAAAAATAAAATAAAATAATATTAATATTAATGATATTTATATTTGTGATAACAACAGTAGAAGAGATCAAATAATGATGGTGATAAAATATAATTACACAATAAAAATAATAGAGATAGAAGTGATAATGTTATAATGATAAAAATAAAAAAAAATAGTGATAATAATAGTCATAATTAGTTATATTATTGTTAAAAAAATTTGTGAGAATTTAAAATTCTCATTAATTATAAATAAAATTCACACAAAATTAATTATTTTTTTATTATTTAATAAATTTTTTAACAGAAAAATCGTATTATTCTAAAATAAAAAGATTAAGAATCGAAATGTTTTTTTTTTAATAAAAAGTGTTTTATTCTTTGTAAAAATAGATAAAAATCGAGTTGAAGTTTACTTCTAAATAAATATACAATTGCAAAGTTGACTGCCATTCCAACTTGCGCCACTGCTTACAACTTTAGGGTTTATTACATTGAGAAATTCTTGCTAACATCTCACAAAAAACCTAGAGATATTTTTCTTAGTATATATCATATAAGAATCTGCCTCTTTTCCCAAAACGCGAGAATCTATATCTAATGAAATTCCCCTTCAAACAAATTTTTTTATGCTTGCCTAATAAAATTATTTTTTAATAAATATTTTTATCATATATTCGAAAGACTCGATTTGTTTGATAAGAAATTAGCCAAAATAAAATATAATATTTTGTCAATAATATTTTGAAAAACAAAAATAGTTAATATGTGTATAAAAATATTAACTATAAAATTAATTATTATATATATAAATACATATATCTGATTTGATGATTTATTTTTACGCATATGTAACATAATTGAATTTAATTTTCATCTTTTACAAATATGATGATCTTGATCAGTGTAATAAGCGGTAATATAAAAAGATGCATAAGAAAACAATAAGAGGAGTAAATGAATGATTATTAATTAGCTTTTTTTTTTGTTTGAAAAATTGTAGAAATTAATAATATCCTACTTCAAGCGCATTGCATGGTTGATGCTTCACCACCGCATGGTGCTTGGTGCACAAATGCAGCAACGACGTTGGATGATTCCCAATTTCCACTTGCGCTGCTGCGTCTTCCACTCCAACTTATTGTTTAATTTATTAAGAAACACATAATATGGATATTATTATTTCTTAATTCATAAAGTCTTTTTCATTATATATTATTTTTATAAAGATTTTTTATTTATTATTATATGAAAAATAAATTAATTGGAATAGAGGATAATTTTGAGAAGGTTACACAAAAGATAATGACAACATTAAATTTAATATTTGTATCATCTTTTAGTATATTAAAAAGATCGATTATGTTACGTGACTATATCTATACTAGGATGAAGTATTAAAATTAGTTATTAATATAAAATATATATTAAAATATAAATATATTAAAATAAATTAAATTATAAATATATTTATACATAAATATATTAATCATTAATTTCAGCATGAATAACATTTTTATTAAAAAATATATTCTTTTGAATTGCATTAAATGCATATTTTTTTAATATAAAGGATAAATCTTTTACTCATCCTTTTCCTTACTGAATTAACTAAAATAAATTATTTTTAAATTTTATTCAAACAAAATAAAAATAAAAACAAAATTTTATTTAAACGTTTATATTTACGTATAAAGATATAGTTATTTTTATATAAAATTAATAATTAAAATTATTAAATAATTTAATATATTTAATTTAAAAAAATAATTATAATATAAATTAATTAAATTAATTTTCTTTTATTTTTTATTTTATTTTATAAAACATCTGTTTTTTAACTAATTAATTAAAGTTTGTTTTATTCTGAGTTGATTTTCTAAGAGAACTGTTAATTAAATTATTAACTTCACATACAAAAGATAATTATATCTTATTTTTATCATAAAGTAATAGTATTTATATTTTTTATTTTTTACAATATCTTTCATTTTGTATTATAAATCTAATTTCATTGAAAAATTTATAGTTAATTAATAAATTACTTTATATTTATTTTGTTGTGCAAAAATTAAAATTCAACTCTCAATGTTTATTTTAAAAAAATATTAACCACTTGACTAACCTAATTGGTTATAAAAATTACTCCATATAACGGATGAAATTAAAATATTTAACTAATTAGACGAGTGAAATATCAATTCACGGTAGCTTATTGCACTCATGATTCTTAATTACGTTGTTTAATACAAAACCAAGAAAAAGGAAAAAATGGAGACAGTCAACTCAAAATAAGACTCTATGTCAGTGTCACCTATAAATACCGAATCGCCAATTCCTTTTGATCATTTCCTTCATAGCCATCAACCTCCAAAGCTCCAAACACAACCAAAAACAAAACCATCGATCACCATGGTCGTGGGGGTTCCAACTCGCGACTCGCACAAGCGCAACTTCGCCGTGGCCGTAGCGGCGGTTTTCGCCATGCTAGCGAAGCGAGCAAGCCGGCTTCCAAAGAAGCTGAAGGCGGCGGCAGAGTCGGAGCCGAAGCCGGTAGACGACTGGAAAATCGTGCTGAGATCATCGCCGAAGTCATCACCGGCGGCGGCGCTGGTAGCGCGGCCGAAGAAGTTACTTAGCAGCTTAAGCAGCAAAACGCTGTCGTTTATTCAGAAGAAGAATAATAAGAGTGGAGGGGAGTGGGGAGATGGTGGCGTGTGGCAGAAAGCGATCTTGATGGGGGACAAGTGTGAGCCGTTGGATTTCTCGGGTGTAATTTACTACGATAGTAATGGGAAGCAGGTTAGTGAAATCCCTGTTAGGTCTCCACGTGCGAGTCACGTGCCTGCTCCGTTCTTCACCCCTCAGAGACAGTTACTTAAACGATCAGTCTCCTCTGAATTTTTTTGAGGTCTCATTTTTTTTTCTTTTTTCTAAATATATATATTCTGTATTATTCATTTATTCTTAATACACATCAGTTTTTGACTTTTTTTTAATTATTTTAATGTGTTAAATTACAAATAGTATGAATTATATGTTTTTTTTTTAAATAAAAATCTGAAAGCTTCTTTGTTTTGAAACAGTGTGGTTGGATCACCGATCGGTGAGTGACAAGCACCACCACCGCCGTCATCGCAGAAGGACGATTTAAACTATGTCATACACTTTTTTTTTTAAGATATATTTACGCGAAGATAATATTATAAATTTTTAGATTATAATTAATTAAATATATTTAATCACAACAATTTATAACATTATCTTCGCAAAAATAGTCACCTTTCATGACCAGCTAGAGTTTGTGAAATTGAGAGCTGTGAGCCTGTGTGGTTTGAATGGAGTGATAAGTCAAATCTTGTAGTATGTTGGAAAGCAAAAAATCAAAATAATAAAACATGCTTACATATGCTATTATGTATGTAAATAATAAAAAAATTAGCATCTAATTCATCGCATATTTTAACCCTGATTATATTGAATCATTGGTAGATTTTAGATTAGCTTCCAATTTAACGCGTCAATGTTTTTTTTTTCCTTTTTTCATATTTTCTGTTGAATCGCGTTGAACATTTGCTTTGAAATTAAACTCTAAACTCTAAAGTAACTTTTTATAGTAATTTGTACGAATTTTTTTTTAAATTTTATTTATATCATAAAAGTTTTTGAGATTGAAAATATAGTATTAAATAAATAAAATAACGTTATTGCGTTGTTTTAATTTTAACACTAAATACTTGATAAAATAAAGTTATTTAACTTTAATAATCATAAAGCATTTTATACTCCAAAAACATATGATCATTAAAATTAAACAATATCTGTTTCATCAAGTGTTTAATGCTAAAATTAAAATTACGTAACTTTCTCTATTCTAATATGAAAAGGATGTGTTAGATTACTTCTACCCAAAAAATTACTCGACAGAAAAAGAATAAAAAATTAATATATATTTTTTTAATTTCAAAAATATTTCTGTTGTAATTAAAATTTTAAAAATTTTTTCAATATTTTTAGGTTTTACTCATTTGCTTTGTGATATCCACTTCATATATTAATTTTATATTTTATATTTTTATTATTATATAATTCAAATAATATTATTAGTTTATTGCAATAAAATAAATATATAGAGTCGTATAAGAGACGGGTCAAACATGTAAAAGCACGATTGTGGACTGAATAATAAGTAATAAATGTTACATTGACTGTATTTAATATATATATTTTTTTCTTAAAAAACTCTATACATTAAAAGGTAAGAAAATTAGATGAGTATAATAATACCTGATTTAGTTATTTTGGTGTCCATACATGATTTAGTTCTGATACATTACATGGTTAGTTTGTTTATCCATTTAAATAAATATTGGGTTCAAATCTTATTTTATATAATAATTTATTTATTATATTTTTAAATAAAATTTAAGTTTATAATAAATTAATTTTTAATTTGTCAAACTAAAAAATTTTATAAGCAGCAAAAAAAAATTATTATACATATTCTAAAAATACACGATAAAATTATTATTCATAAAAAAATTTTAATTTTTTCATAAATAATTAAATACATAACAAATATATTAGAAATATAAATTTTGTTTTTTTATAAAAATCTTTGTCATTAATTACTTTAATTAATATGTGTTCTTATTTTCTGTTTCACAATTAGGTTGTTAAATGAATATATGTTAATTGAATCCTTTTTAAACATTCTTTGGATTTTTTGTTTTTATTTTCTGTTTGACAATCAGATTTGTCCTGACAGTTGATTCCGACAACAGAAGTAAAGGAGCAAAGCCATAAGCCAAGCTAGCGTGCTGAACAGAAAGTCGTAGAGTGATCACAGCTTATTCTTATGTGTCTTGAACTTATACTGAATGCAGTTAATATAAATTTCGTAACCTTTTCTGATTTTTTTGATAGTTGCCAATTAAAGGGAAATATTTTTTCTATTTTTGTTATTGCCATTGCAGCCGCTGAAGCTTCCTTTGTCCCATGGGAAAGACGCTAAGGCTTCCACCCTTGCCTTCTTGCTGGAGTTTTCTTGCTAGGAAGAGAGAAAGTTAGACAAGAATTATCATAGATAAGATAGATTTGTTCCTGTTATTCACATATTTAAGAGGGAAGAAAAAATCAAAGAGGAGGAGAAATTCTATGAAGCACATATACTTTTTTAAATTGTCGTGTCTATATATTAGATATATTTTGGACATAATATTTATCGACATTCGTTCGTTCGATACGTATGTTTGTTGTGTTTTATTGTATCTTAATAAAAAGATATTTTTATTAGACACATCCATAAAAATATTTTTATTAAACATAATTATAAATAAGAGTTGACAGAAATTGATAAAAATGTTATTAATAACGTAATAAAATTAATCTAAAAAATATTTTATATTTTATATATATATGTATTCTCGTATTTTGTAAAATTTTAAAATTTATGTATCGACATGTCTCGTATCATTACGTATCCCGTATCTATATCAATTAGATGCGTGATTAATTGGTCAAATATATGTAGAAACGCTATTTATTATTAGTTTTATTATTACATAAAAAAATGGGGTCAATAGCCACCAAAATTTAAAGTGAATTGATAAAGAAATATATGGGGTCTGAAAAAATATGCGAACCCAATTGAGGGTCCTAACTTGTAACTTGTTAGTGGCATGGGATGCGCATGATAGATTAGGGAGAATAACTTGATGTATTTGTATGCTGAGAATGTGTCCACTAAAAAGTCATGCTTTGAGCCACTTCCAAATTGGTTGTCTATTCTTATTGCTACTTTTTGGGGTGGACTGCGGTCCACTCATTGTGCCATTGCCACTCAAAGTGATCAAGATTTAGGACACATGAAACAATTTAAGGGGTGGAAGACGAAATACAAACTAGAATAAATTATTAGGTTTTATGATAGCTAGAGAATATGGGGATTAATTTAGGATATGATATTCTTTTTGTTCTACTAGTTTGGTTCTGAGCTTGATGCGCCTCCATATTTTGGATGCTGAGCTTTTGGAATTACTTGGGTGTTGAGACTTGAGGCCCTTGGAATTATATATTTTAAAAAATTGGATAAATAATTATTTTGGAACTTAAAAATTTTGAGTTTAACAAAATGGACATTTACATTTATTTTTTACAAAATAAATTTTTAAGTCAAACACTAAAGCGTAAAATAATACTTATGTTTTAACTTAATAGTGCTGCACTATTATTGAATGTATTGTCATATTTTGATCATATAAAATTTTTAAATTTATAAAAGCAACTTTTAATCTTTTATAATTTCGCATCTTCAAAAAAGAAATACTTACGTATATAACCGTAAATAGAAAATAAAACATAATTTCATATTTAAAAAAAGTCAAAACAACCAACACCAAAAAAATCAACGTAATTATGAAAAGATCTGATGTAGAATATTTAAATTATTAAAAATCCACTATAGTTATCATCAATTTATTTTTAGTGTTCTTCTAATGGGATTTTTAATGTGCTTTATTAGAGTTTTTATACCGCTTTATTATAGTTTTTTCTTTTTTCTTCTAATCAATCTCACTCAACATATACCATTTTTTTTTTTTTTATCTCATCTACCCTCATCTAAATCTATAATCTTATTTATATTCTAATTTCATCCAAAGTCTTTGTATTTTTAATTGCTATCTCCTCTCCAATGAACATTTTAAATCAAGTTGTTGCCACTAATACAAAAATAAAACAAGGAAGAAGGAGCCATAATTTAAAAAGTTTGGCAGTGAATCTTTTTCTGGAAGTAAGTGGAAAAATGGAGGTAAGGAGAATGTTGAAAATATGAAGAAAATCTGTCTTGAGGAATACTCTAATGATGCTATGACAGTGGAGGGTGCCAACCTTCAAATAGCACCCATGGAGCCATAAAAATACTAGTTTGGAATTGTCGGGATTTGGGGAGACTTCTGACGTAAATCCTACTCTCCCGAAGTTTTTTTTTTCTGTGAAACAAAAAACCAACATCGACAAATGGAAGCAAAGCTTAAATCTTGCAATTTCAAAAATTGGTTCATTGCAGATCCATCAGGAGTTTCCGGTGGCCTTGCTTTGGCATGGAAGGAGAGATGCAATGTTCAGATTATTAGTTATGACAGCTTTTACATTGTGGCCTCGATGGTGGAAGTGAGCACTAATATTTTTTGGGATATTACTGGAGTTCATTTGACCTCTCATGATCAAGGTAGGCGGGTACAGTATGAGGCTCTTCAACCTATTATTCAGGCATTTCAAGGATGAGTGATAATCATGGGTGATTTTAATGCTATTTCTAACCAAAATGAAAAGGTGGGCAGGACAGTGAAGTTAGCAGCTTCTATCGAAGCCTTTAATTCGTTTATTGATGATAGCTCTCTAATGGATATTGAAATAGTAGACAGACCATTTACATGGTCAAATCAAAGGTCTGGTCCAGATTTAATTTAGGAATGGTTTGACCGTGTGCTAGTTGGTTCTGAGTGGTAACAACTATTTCCTAATACTACTATTCTTCAACTTTCTGAATCAGGTTCTGATCATACTCCTCTTCTCACTGATTTAAACTTGAGAACAGAGAGAACTAAACGGTAACTCAAATTTCAAGAACGGTGGTACTCTAATGATGAGGTAAGACAGATTGTGAATGAGATATGGAGGGAGAGAATAGAAGAAAGCCCCATATTTATTTTATTTAAAAAATTGAAGAAGTGTCGACACAGTCTTATCTTATGGCAGCAGTCTAATAGAATGAACTCTAAAGAGGAAATTGATTCTCTTCAATCTCAATTAGAGGAGTTTCGGACAGCAGGGATCCATGGAGGTAATATCATCTCAGATTTAGAAACCAAACTAGAAAAGGCTCTCCATAATGAAGAATTATATTGGTAGGAGAAGTCTAGGATCAGATGGCTTCAGGCGGGAGATCAAAATACTAGTTACTTTCACCAGAAATTTCGTAACCACACTCGTCGGAATAAAATCTGGCACTTGATCGGAAACCATGGCGAATTACTTTCTTCAAATGCTGATATAGCGGCAGTGGCTGAATATTATTTTAGAGATATTTTTCCTCCTTTTGTCACAATAATCCAAGCCCACTATTCACTGACTTCGAGGCTAAGGTTACAACTTTCATGAACCGGAGGCTTAGACGTTCGGTTACTATAGAGGAAGTCAAATGGGCTACTTTCAGTGACCCTCAGAGTGCCCCAAGAGATGATGGGATAACAGCTAAATTCTTTCAACATTACTGGCACATCGTCAGTGGTGATGTGTTTCAGACGGCTATCGGGTTCTTTACGGGAGGTGGCATATTGAAAAGTTTCTACCACGCATAAATTTTGTCTGATTCCAAAAGTTCCAGATGCTAAAGATACTAGGTGAGACCAATTAGCCTTTCTTCTGTAGTTTATAAAATTATTTTTAAATTCATAGTTCACAGACTTCAAGGAATGATGCATAAACTTATCAGCCCTTCTTAGAGTGCTTTTATTACAAGACGACTGATCTTTGATAATATCTTAATTGTCCATGAATGTATACATTACCTCAAGGACGAAAAATAAGGTCTGGAATATGAGATGGCCCTCAAATTGGATATGAGTAAGGCCTACGACATAGTAGAGTGGAACTTTTTGTGGTTTATGTTAGAGAAAATAGGATTTGATCCCCTTTGGATTATTCGGATTCGTGAACTAGTGACGACTGTTTCTTATTCTGTGATTGTGGAAGGACAACCCTATGATTTTTTCAAACCACAAAGTGGTCTCCGCCAAGGAGATCCTCTTTCTCTTTATCTTTGCTTATTTTATGCAGAAGATCTCTCTTTCTTGGTACACAAAGTAGAACAAAATAGTCTCATTAAGGGGCATTGAAATTAACAGGCGTTGTCATAAGGTCAATCATCTTCTATTTGCAGATGACTCTATTCTTTTTTGTAAGGATAATTCAACTGTTTGTGGAAATATCCTTGATTTATTAACTACGTACGAGTGCTTCAGCGGTCAGAAAGTTAATCTTGGCAAGTCTACAGTTTTTTTCAGTCATAACACTCCTCTTGACTTTTGTGCTTGTTTGACTGCTTTCTTAAACATTTCACAGATAGGAGCTTAAGATAAATATCTTGGGCTGCCATCTGTTATTAATAGATCAAAGAAAGCCACTTTTAACATAGTTAAGGAGAAGATACAAAAAATAATTCAAGGTTGGAAGCATAATCTATTGTCTGCTAGAGGAAGATTAGTTTTATTAAAGGCAATTGAGGAAGCCATCCTGATTTACACTCTCTCCTGCTTCAGATTACCAGACAGTTTAATCTCTGATGTTCACTCTTTACTGACTCAATTCTAGTGAGGTAAAAAAGAAAATGAAAGGCGACTGGCCTGGATCAGTTGGGACACTATGACCTGCCCAAGAAAAGAAGGAGATCTTGGTTTTAAAGTCTTTAAGGCTCAAAACCTTGCTATGTTAGACAAACAGTATTGGAGAATAGCAACACATTCTAATTCCACTATAGTTGATCATCTATTATTAATAGATTTCATAACTAATATATAATATTTTCTATAAATGAAGAGAGATGCTAGAATCGCTAAATGTGTAACAAATTTTAACATATATAATTTATTAATAATTTTATTATTAACATAAATATTTTTTTTTTTACAAAAAAAGAGGTTAATAAGAAAGACAGATAGAGACACTAGAACACCACATTAACATGTTTCATGCCAAAATCTTAAATCCTAGCATTCTCTTCACGAGAGCAACGGACCAAGACATATTGGGAGTAAAAGAGACTCTTATCCAATACTAAATAGCTTCGGGACAAAGAATCAATCTAGAGAAATTAGAAATTGTGTCTAGTCAAAATGTGCCAATTACTAGATAAATGTCGATCTAAGATTGATTAGGAATAAAGACAGTGAGTCAACACTCTAAATACTTGGGACTTCCTACATTGGTAGGACGATCCAAGAAAGAGGTTTTTAAATTCATTTAGGAGAGAGTTTGAAAGAAGCTAAAAAGTTGGAAGGAAAAATGTCTGTCCTGAGTGGAGATAGAAACGTTGATCAAAGCGATTGCTCAATCAATTCCAACTTACATTATATGATGTTTTAGATTTCAGTGAGTCTATGCCAACATCTAGACTCCATAATTAGAAAGTTCTATTGAAAAACCAAAGATGGAGAAAAAAATTCACTGAATAAATTGGGATATACTATGCATTAACAAATCGAATGGAGGATTGGAATTCAAGAATTTTGAAACTTTTAACATGGCCTTGTTAGTAAAACAATGATTGAAAAAAGGGCAGACATACCAAAAGCTGGGATCCTTTCGACAGAAGCTTACTATGATTCATCTAAAATGTAAGATCCTTTATTTGATAAAATTTCGTAGATCCTAATGTAATTAAATAGTCTACTTATACTGAATGATGTTTGTTTTGTCCTTAGAATGCTGGAGGTCAACTTGGAAAGTAAAAACGATCATGTGTTTCAAACACAGACGAAACAAAGCAGTGTAAACAAACCTAGTGATAGCATGTAATTTCTATTTCTATTATCGTTTGTTTAATTCTTGTGTCACCATCTTCTGGTTCTGATTCTGTATATATTTTTTTAAGAAAAAAAAGCCCTTTAATGTTGTATTCAAGAAAAAAAAGGCAGGAAAAAAAAAGAAAAATCTGTAACTATGCAAGTTCTCAAAAAATAGAGGTTGCGTTTCTATTCAATGCTTCAGGTGTATTCTGACACGATTTTAATGGATTTCACGTTGGTGTAGAAGAAGAATCATTCAGTGACCCGGCTCAACTACAGATGATCGTTGTTCGGAAGGAGACACATTCGCAATCTGAACTGCTCGAGATGTGAGTTTTACAACTAAATTTTAACCTTCTAATGTTCTATTCTAAGAGAGTTTGTTAACTTTTTATTTTTGTCTTGGTTAGAGTTCCACTTCAAGTATGTCTGCCTCCGTCGGAGACGAGAGCACCAAGCCCTATAGAGAGTGAACCAATCCCTCCAAAGTCTCCAAGCGAAAAATTAGAGAAGAAACAATTAAGGAGTAAAGAATAATATTTGGTTACCTGTTTTTTATATATGGGTGTATCTCTGGTGAATTAATGTGAATTTGGTTTTTTTTCTTATTTAAAACTTTTTCTTTAACCGTGCAGCACTCCACAACCCCATCAACCTGCTAATGGCACACCCACAGGCCAGCAGCTCCTTCTAAAATGTAAGTTCTACACAATATAACTCTCTTTTGATATCATTCTTCTATTATTATTCTTATAGTATTTTATATGACAAAATGCAGTCAACCAGTCCCTCAAGCCACTGTTGCATTGATGATGATGGCCAGGGCAGTATCCTTTGTACCAAAAGAATTTTCCGCGCCATTATTCAGCCTTGGCTTTACTAATTCGAGTCAGAAAGAGACACTGATTTAGGAGGGACAATCGGCGTCAGAAAAGGGAAAGAGTTAAGAGATCCCGATTCTGGTTGAAGATTTAGAAGAACTGGTGGAGCAAGTTGCAAACACAAGGGTTGCTGCAGCCTTGAATTTTGCAAAAGATAGAAGCCCCCTGCTCCAAAAGTTTGAAAAGTTTGAAACTCCTGCGAGGAGGACCGAGGTGTCGGGAGACCTCAAAGAAAAGTGCTTCCTCTGGGCCACTAATATAAAAACCTATGCAGATGGAAGCACTAATGAATGGGAGTCAATGTTAATCCTCAATGCTCAACAACCGATGGAAATAACAAAAGGCTACTTTGCGTCTTTAAAAGCTGGTACACATATTGAAGCTGAGGTTATCTTAGAATAAGATTAATGATTTTATTATGAGTTGTGACTGCAATGTTGATGTAATTAATTTGGATTTTTTGTTTTTCTAGATTGTGACTGCAATGTGTCTAATTCTCAACAAAACAAGATTCAAAAGATTTGAAGAATAAGTTTACTGCCTACCCTTTGATATTGTGATAAGGTGTATTAAGCTCAAATTTCGGCGTATTTATGTAATGTATTGTCTGTAGTAACTGTTTCTTTCGGTATTATACAAATTCTACAGAATATGGCTTTAGGGAATCATGAAGGTGGCGAGTTCTTACATTTAAAAACAAAAAAGCCCTTTGACATTCAGGACTACTCAATGTTCATCGCTTATTTGGACATACAAAAATTGGCATCCTATCTATATGTAAGTTTTCATTTCTAAAAATTCTTATCACAATTCTTTTATTAGGTGCCAATTAAACTAAAACGTTGTTCAGTCTGGCCAAATTTAAGATATTTAACCCAGTTTGTTATGCAAAACATTTGTGGATATGGATGACAGATGTTAAAAAGAGGAAATTTCGTATCATTGACCAGTATCACAAGACTTGTCCCTCGAAAGAAAGAATGAAATTTAATACATTTGTTGTAAGTTGATTCTGTTTTCTCTATAAATTTCTTTGTTTCTATCTGTTGTCAGCAATATAGGAATTGGGTGTAGTGCTATTTAAAATAAGGTGTGTTATTGCATCATTAGGGTATAATCAGGTTTTAAAATTTAGTCTTTCTTATATATTTTATTTTTTCTTTTTAGGGATATGTGATTTCTAAAATGAGGGTATTTGTCGGGGGCAACCTCTCGTTAAAAGGGATGATTAAATTCAACCGCTGTATGTCGACAATGCGGGGCAGAAAACGAGGTATAAATCTTTCTCTCTGAGAAATTTTGTCTTTTCTCTTACTGTCCTATTTTATTTTGCTAATTTATTTTTGTTTTAGCTTCGATTGTGCTGTTTATGTAATGAAATGGCTCGAGATACTTGAACTGAAAAATATTAAAAAGGACAAATATGACCGGAAGAATTGGACGCGGGTAATTATGTTTAAAAATATAAAACTCTGTATTACTTTGCTAAATTAACGGAGTTTAGTAAAAAGAAATTTCTTTAAATTGTAGGCGGAGGTGGACCATTTCAGAGTTGAATACGCTTCGCATATTCTGTTTCATGAGATGAATCAAGATAGAGATAGAGCCATTCGAGAAAGTGAAGCAATCAGATTGTCCAAGTCATCTGCAACATTGTTGAGTCCTTATTGTCAGTTAGGTTCGGATGATATTGACACTGATTGAATGTTGTATAGTTTGTGATTAGTTTAAACACATACTTTTTTGTATAGATTCTGAATATTTAATCCAGTCTTATTATAATTTTGTTTGTATTATTAAACTTCTATGGAGTTGTCTATGCTGTATTTAAAAGGTGTTAATTACCGGTTCCAAAAAATCAAGGAAAACAAAGATCAAATATACTAATACGCCGAATTCTTTTTAAAATAGACAAAAAAAAAAAACGAGGAATACATGTAACACCCTGTTACCCTAAGCCTTACCTCTAGCCATAAAGTAAAGGATAACAAAATGTCACGACAGTTCTAAAACTTATAATATATAATATATGTCCAAGAATTTATATAACTAGAAACCCAGTGACGGACCCAGAAAAATTTAGTAGTGGGGACAAAAATATAATAAAATTTAGGTATAAATATTTTTTTAGATTTTTTTATGATACCCAACAAATTAAAAACTAATTTGTCATGAATTTGAGTTTCATTCAAGAATCTCTAATTGACCGACAATGAGTTGCTATAAATACGAGACAGAATTCGAATCCCAATACTTACTTAAGCGAACGACTAAGTGACCAATCCAAATTGGTTTAGATATATTTAAAATTTTAAGTTGGAACTATCTATACATATTGATAAGAACTAGAAATATACACACAATCACTTATTATAATATTTAAAATAATAAAAATATTATTTCATATCCAAAATAATATTCAAAATAATAAAAAAATAATTTATAATAAATTTTTTTATTTTTAACATGACTAAATGTTATTTTTCTATATATATTCTTAAATAATTATTTTATTTTTTATTCTCTTATATTTAATTATCAAATCTACTTATTATAGTCTTTATAGTATAAATAAATTTTTTAACCAAAATAATTACAATATATTAATATATAGATAATATATTTTTTATCTTAAATAACTTTTAAAAATCACTAATAATTTAAGTTGTATTTAATTAAAAAACTAAATTTTAATTTAATTATCAATTAATTAGTTAATATAACAAAATTAATTATCACTATGTTTTGAGCTTATTTATTTATTTTTTATACTAAATTAAATTTAACAATATAATTATTAATATTTTTAGAACAAACATAATATAACAAGGAATATAATATATATATATATATATATATATATATATATATATATAAGTATTAGTTTTTTTAAAAAAAATATTGTGGGGGCAAATTCCCCCTCTTCAATAAGTATGAGTCTGTCCCTGTAGAAACCCGATAAAAGAATAAAGTTTAAAGTCGCATATAGTGAAATTACGAAACGCGAAGCATTCACACATGATAACTAAACGCGTAGGTACGAATAGAACAAGACATAATAACTATAAAACTTTGTAGATAACTCTAGGATACACAAGATAATCATTAAAGTAAACAAGATATATATATATATATATATATATATATATATATATATATATATATATGAGCACTAGTCACAGCCTACGGAGTTTAGGCCGGCTAGTCAAACTGAATACAACAGAGTTTTGGAAGTTTTAAACAGATTGTACAACTTATCTCTCAAATTAAGTCTCTAAGGCCATAAAGTCTAAATTAAAAGGGTGAGAGATAGTACTACAATAAAATAAAACAGAAATAAACAAAGAAGAAACCATACTCTGCTCTGTTACCATGTCTGTAATTTCACTGAAGTGAATTACGACCTGCATCTAAAAATCAACAACAACATACGGTATGATAACTGGAGGTTCTCAGTATGGTAACAGTACCCAATATGTAAGATGTAAGGTTTCGGGACACCGAAGGCAATCCTAGAACTTCACATCGTTACGGATATTCAAGCTTAATGAAAATAAATAAATAAATAACTTAAACCATAAACAGGAGAATCTACTTAAGGGATTTCTAAGTAATACTAGTCACCGCTGTCCTACAGCCTTCACTAACCTACCCTCCGTGTGATCCTATCGCCACCGCCTACCAAGCCTCCTCAATCCCAGCAGAAGACACATATAATGCACACAAGTAAAGCACAAGTAATATACATATACAGCAAGTAATCAAATAGCAAGTAGACATGTATTTCATTTAGGCATACTGAAGATAAGCAAAGCAAACAAACACATAGAAGACGCATATGATGAGTGCCTATCCTATTGGCTCGTGATATCACTTGTCGGTCTATAAATGCCAACCTGACACATCCTTTCGAATGTAGCCTTCTTGCCACGCCCAGAGATATAGGCTTTGCACACTCATGCAGCAGAAAAATCTGCCACGCCGGGGATATAGGCCCCGCACACTCATGCAGCAAAGAAATAATCAACAACAACTGTCTCATCATAAATCATTCTAAGGATATAGTGCCTAGTACACTCTTGCAGCAGAAAAATAGCCACGCCAGGGATATAGGCCCCGCGAACTCATGCAGCAGAGAAATCTGCCACGCCAGGGATATAGGCCCTACACACTCTTTCAACAACCAACAAGCTCATAATTTCTTTTCAAGATTCAACCTCATCATAAACATCATCATATTCGTCAACTTTTCTCAACTCTTTAAGTCCTCATAATCATCACCGAGATAGTACTCCGCTGGCTTACTCACAACTCCAGAAACCTAAACCTCCATTTTCTAGATTCATACCAAAATTCTCCAAAATAAACCACTAACTCATATTTAGTAATATTAGAACCTAATTAATAGATAGTACTCTTAAACAGCATTAGAAGGAAGTTTAGAAAGTTAGAGAATCCTAGAAAACGAAGAAAAATCATTTTTCAGCAAAATAGGGCTTATACGTATGCATGCCTATGTATGCGT
Source organism: Arachis stenosperma (assembly GCF_014773155.1). Classification (NCBI taxonomy): domain Eukaryota; kingdom Viridiplantae; phylum Streptophyta; class Magnoliopsida; order Fabales; family Fabaceae; genus Arachis; species Arachis stenosperma. The sequence continues at coordinate 120,018,113 of NC_080386.1, forward strand.
ACGCACACATACTTAAAATTTTGCTCATTTCGCGTACACATACAAGAGTTCGCGCCTTCCGCTACCCCACTCTGATTATTTGTCACTAAGAACCCAAAATTTTTCCTTAAACCAAATACCACTTTTGTAACATTTGCAAAACTTTCAAAACAAGTTCAATCTAAACCTTTTTCAATGTCAAAGCTTTTTCCAAAGACTCAAAAATCATTTATTCGAAAATCAATCACTTTAAAGCATGATTTTCTTAAATTCATTAAAATCCTTAAATCAGAACCTTTCAATATGAATCTCTTTTGAAAAGTTAAGTTTCAAACCAAATTAATAAAATCATAAAACTCACTTTTCTTTCAAACCACATCATTTAAACCAAAAGTTCCAAACCAAATTTAAAAATCATTCAAAACCTTAAAACTTTTTCAACATGATTTAAGTCCATACCAGTTAGAAATTTAAAATCATAATTAAAAACCGCAAAAGCATCAGTCGGTACTTCCCTTGCCACTAGTGCTGAACCGCACCCATCAACTGATATGCCGCAAACTCCACAAAATTTTTTTTTCGGAACATGCTGAGCTCGTAACGCATAGGCTAGGTTAGTCATCCTCACAACCTCTTCGTTAACGTGATCGACCTCGTTCGTGAGTTGCAATTCAGGTTTCCTTTCCATACCAAACAATCGATATCAAGGTGATCAGTCTCAATATCTCAAGCTCAGTGCTTCAATTATCCCCAAAGACACTCACAAACAAGCATGCTATTCATATCAAATAGATATCCTAAATAGCACGAAAGAAAAATGACCCAGAGTGTGCAATGAAGAACAATCGGTCCATCCCTCATGCTCACGAGGACGAACCGCTTTGATACCACTAAATGTAACACCATGTTACCCTAAGTCTTACCTCTAGCCATAAAGCAAAGGATAATAAAGTGCCATGACAGTTCTAAAGCTTATAATATATAATATATGTCCAAGAATTTATATAACTAAAATTCTGATGAAGGAATAAAGCTCAAAGTCACATATAGCGGAATTACAAAACGCGAAGCGTTCACACACTATAACTAAACACGTAGGCATGAACAGAACAAGACATAATAACTATAAAACCTTGTAGATAGCGCCACGATACACAAGGTAATCATTAAATTAAACAAGACTAGTAACAGCCTGCGGAGTTTAGGCTGGTTAGTCAAACTGAATACAACAGAGTTTTGGAAGTTTAAAACAGATTGTACAACTTATCTCTCAAATTAAGTCTCTAAGGCCATAAAGTCTAAGTTAAAAAGGTGAGAGAAAGTACTACAATAAAATAAGACATAAATAAGTAAGGAAGAAACCATACTCTGCTCTGTTACCATGTCTGCAATTGCACTGAGGTGAATTATGACCTACATCTGAAAATCAACAACAACATATGGTATGATAACTGGAGGTTCTCAGTATGGTAACAATTCCCAATATGTAAAATGTAAGGTTCCGGGACGCCGAAGGCAATCCTAGAACTTCACATCGTTATGGATATTCAAGCTTAACCAAAATAAATAAATAAATAACTTAAACCATAAACAGGGAATCTACTTAAGGGATTTCTAAGTAATACTAGTCACCGCTGTCCCACAGCCTTCACCAACCTACCCTTCGTGAGATCCCATCGCCACCGCCTACCGAGTCTCTTCAATCCCAGCAGAAGACACAGATAATGCACACAAGTAAGCACAAGTAATATACATATATAGCAAGTAATCAAATAGCAAGTAGACATGTGATTTATTTAGGCATACTGAAGATAAGCAAAGCAAACAAACACATAGAAGATGCATATGATAAATGTCTGTCCTATTGGCTCGTGATATCACTTGTCAGTTTATAAATGCCAACCCGACACATCCTTCCGGATGTAGCCTTCTTGCCACGCCTAGAGATATAGGCTCTGCACACTCATGTAGTAGAGAAATCTGCCACGTCGGGGATATAGGCTCCCGCACACTCATGCAGCAAAGAAGGAATCAACAACAACTATCTCGTCATAAATCATTCCAATGATATAGCGCCTAACACACTCTTGCAGCAAAAAACTGCCACACGGGGGATATAGGCCCCGCACATGCATGCAGCAGAGGAATTTGCCACGCCAGGGATATAGGCCCTGCACACTCTTTCAACAACCAACAAGCTCATTATTCCTTTTCAAGATTCAACCTCATCATAAACATCATCATATTCATCAACTGTTCTCAACTCTTTAAGTCCTCATAATCATCACCGAGATAGTACTCCGCCGGCTTACTCACAACTCCAGAAACCTAAACCTCTGTTTTCTAGATTCATACTGAAATTCTTTAAAAATAAATCACTAACTCATCTTTAGTAATATTAGAACCTAGTTACTAGATAGAACTCTTAAACACCATTAGAAGGAAGTTTAGAAAGTTAGAGAACCCTTGAAAACAAAGAAAAATCATTTTCAGCAAAACAGGGCCTATACGTATGCATGCCCATGTATGTGTACGCATACTTAAAATTTTTTCCATCTCGCGTACGCATACAAGAGTTCGCGTACGCATAGGTGCCAAACAGAATGGCACACTCGCATATGGGGGGTTACGCGTACGCATACACCTCCAGATTTGCAAATTCAGTAAAGTTGCAGAAATCAGTTTTAAACACCAAACTTTTAAATGTTCATAACTTTCTCTATGAAAATCTATTTTCATCAAACTTTATATCAATTTAAATATATTTGAGTTAACTTTAATTTAAGAGAAATTTCAACCAATTTCAAAAACTGAGACTCAAGTTATGATTCGTCAAATTTCACCAAAAATTAGTTTTTACAAAAAATTAACTAGGTTCTCAAACTTCTAAAATTCACAACCAAACCTAACCAAAACATACCCGATTCCCAGTCCTATACTTCATGTTCCTTATCAATCAAACACCCATCACTACAAAAGTATCCAAATCAATTATATTCCTCAATTCATTCCATAACTCCAAATACAATGACATTATTCCATGTACAAGCCATATACCCAATTATCATCATTCATTATCAAATCATATAATCATCATCATTATCATTCCAATTCCTTCTACACAACACCACTAGAACATCTTTGAATTCCCATGAACAACACCAATCATCAATTTTGTCATCAATATCAAAATCAAACTCTAACATACACAACTCATAAAATCTTAATCACAATTCACATACCACATACATAATCCAATCCACTATTTATTTAATTCAATCTATCTTAAAGTCAACTTGCCTAAGTGTCCAGAAACATTATACATTACATAAAAGAAACCAAAACTATACCTTGGCCAATTCCTAAAATGCACCAAACACCAAAACGAAGCCACCAAGCTCGAACTCAAAGCTCCAAAACCATCAAGCTCACTCCAACAAACACCAAACCTCAATATAACATCATATAACAAATTGCATCAAACCTAGGGTTCAAAAAAATAACTAAACACAAGGATTTAGTGAGACCTTACCTTACCCAACGAGAATAGGGGCAAAACCCAACAATATTCCAATGCTAGATCACTCCTAAACAAGCAAAATCACAAAATCTACTAAAAAACTATAACCAAAGATGCAAAACTGTTAAGGATGGAAACTGGAGCATGGATTTCAAAAATCTTACCACTTTGTTTAGATAGAAATGAAGAGCTCGACGAGAGCTTCACGTGGCAGCAAATGACTCGTCAATCGGAGCACTGTAGCTCAAGTTATGATCACCGAAAGGTGGTTGTGAATAGTGACCAAACCCTCACCTCTCCTCTCTTCTCAATCCGCATTTCTCTCTCCCTTTGATGCTGAAATGAGGATGCAAATCCTCATTAAAGGTCTTATACATGTTGGGCTTGGGCCCAACTTGGGTCCGGTCTAACCTGTTAGTGTTTTTAGTCTGTTTGACCCAACTTTGGGCCAAAACCTTTAAGATTAGTGCCCGGTTTTTAATTCTAAATTATTTTTGTCCTTTCAAAACAATAAATTCAATTTTCAAAATCTTATTTTTCTCAGTACGCGATTTTGGTCAGACTAAAACCGGTACTGCCGGCTTAAGTGCCGGTACGCATTTTTACAAAAATTCTCTGTAAAAGATACATTTTCCCACTTAGAAAAATTCATTAAAATCAAATTTCACCTTTTTGTTTTAAAAAGAACACTTCTATATTTTTGAACGTATTTCTGACAATTAAATTATTATTTTCTTAAAACGGTTATTCCGGTTCTTACAGTACATCCTTATTGCGTACTTACATATTTCTCTTTAAAATCTAACCAAGAGTTATGGCCATTCAGAAATTTGAATTGTTACTCTCCTTAGGTATTAAATTATATATGTATTGTAAATTTAAAACAAACAAATTCCTTCAAGACACTAATTTCCAAACAAACAGTAGCATCTCAAATATATATATATATATATATATATATATATATATATATATATATATATAAAAAGAGAAAGTAAAAAACAAGAGCATGTAGAATACACCCAAAAATATTCATCAGTACACTCAAATAGTGATATATATAAAGAGAAAGTAAGAAACAAGAGCATGTAGAATACACCCAAAAATATTCATCAGTACATCCAAATAGTGTTACTCTACACTCCAAAACCTGTTCTGTGCTATTGAATCTCTGAACTGATAATTCATAACATGTCCATGATATTGGTTGGAATTTGATTGAACTACTGATCTGCCATAAAAAAAGGTTCAACTGCGAAAAAATAAACTCACATATTAGCAAAACTATTAAAAATAATAAACTCAATTACACACCGTGTGAAAAGAACATCACTTTTACCTCGCTTAGAGCTTTTGTTTTCTTTTTCTTTGAAGTATTTGCAATATGTTTTTCCATCTTTGAACCTAGTCTATTTTTGGGACTTCCTCTTGTTCTCACCCATGGAGGGCTTTGAAGCTCGTTAATAGCTTTCAAGTTAGCAACTTCATGAGATAACAAACATTTTTCGTTGCTTTTGGCTTTGTGTTCTTGCATCTTAACCATGGCATTATCGTAAGCGCGGTACAGAATCGTAGTGAGCTCCTCAGATTTTGATACAAATTCACATATATTCTGCGAACGAAACACCAATTCGTCAATTCATCAAATTCATATATGACGGTCTTCGAAACGCTCTGTAAAAACCACCTAAATCAGAACTAGGATACACCCAAAAACTTGCAATGTAGACCTCTGCTGTAGAATTAAAAAAATACCCGAAAGCCATTTGTTTTTCCCAAGACTATACTTCATCAGAAAATCATTCCAATTCCTATCGAATGATTCTTTCATAAGAGAGTTCCAAATAACATGGCTCATCTCTTGTTCAATTTTTTGCTGTCTCTTATAGCCGTTTAATTTTCTTGGAATCTTCTTCATGATGTGCCAAATACACCACCAGTGAATTGATATCGGCATGCAAGCCTCGATGGCCCTTTGCATCGATGCGCATTGATCGGTGAGAATGTCTTTCGGAGTATTTCCTCCCATGTAATGAAGCCAACATTCGAATAACCATTTGAATGATTGAGTATCCTCATTTTTCATCAAAGCGCATCTGAGAAGTGTTGACTGACCGTGGTGATTCACCCTGACAAAAGAACCAAATATCAGATTATATCTGAATATGATGAAACAGAAAACAAAATAGTTAAATTCGCTAAAATAATCTCTCTCTACACCCAAAAACATGCAATGTACACCTCTGCTGTAGAACTGAATATTACCTGTTTGAATTGTAGGTGGTATCGAATGAAATAACATCTCCGAAATACTCACAGGCAGCCCTGCTTCTTGCGTCTGCCCAAAAAGAAATCTTAATCGACTGATCGACCTCGAGTTCGAGCTCGAAAAAGAAATTCTGATTCTTCTCTTTCATTCTTAATAAGTATTTCTCGAATTCTTTTGCATCCTCTAGTTCCAAAACATTCCGCACTTCTCTCGTGATGTAATTTTTCACGTCTTTTTCAATAAAATTTAACTCGCAGTGACCCCCAGCTGCTGTGACAAATGATTGGTATGTTTTGGTTGGTCTGATTCCGGTTTTCTCGTTATTCTTTATTGTACGACACACGGACATGCTTAGTTCCATGTGCTGTTTAAGCATCTCTACTTTATTTGAACAGCAGGGATGTGAATGATGAAACACGATCTTCGAAATGATCCAAATACCAATGTCCTTCAATATGTGTATATAAATTCTTGCAGGACAATTTAAACCAGCTGAGGGATTTGTCTTCTCGGTCGGAGATATTTTTTATTTCTATTTTCCCTCTCTGCTACATGTAATCAATTGGTTCTTAATTTCATTATCCTTCTTATTTGTGCTCCGAACTCTTGTAGAAAAACTTGCAGCTTTCGAATAATATTTGTAGAATTTTGCAGCATCTTCAAGCATCTTAAAATGTCACCCCAACCTTTGGAACAAACTCCTTATCAACATCACACATAAACTGCAAAATACACACAAAAAAGTCCACAATACACCATATTAAAAGTAGGATAAACTATAGAATGTAACAACAACTATTCAATAAGCATCAAACAGAAACGTTTCAATTGTAAACTCTTAAACTATGAACAAACTACATTGTCTAGATTCAAACCACACCTCACTACTTGATTTGAGTCAAAACAATAATATAATTCACCATCGTTCAATTGACAAGTCAGAACCTGTAAATACTCCCAAAATCTCCTTTATTACACCCAAATATGTCTGATTTATCCCAAAAAATATGATATAAAATGGACAGTAATGGGCAGAAATTTTCATCAGAATAACTACATTACATTCAATTCAAACAATCAACAATGAACAGCAATTTTCACAAGAAAGGTTCACAATATTATTCACCTAGATAATCATAAACTACTAACGAAAATATTAATTAGAATTCAACCATACCTCGGGCACTTCATTCGATTCAAAACAATAATCCACTTCGCTCTGGTCTAGCTGACAATCTGAACTTGAGTCATTTATTATCTTCAAAACAATTTCGGAGCTTAATTTCAAAAACGAATGTAGAGAACAAAGGAAATCGAAAAAAAAAAGAGAACACAGAGAAAAACTAACGAAAATGATGAAAGATGACGTAGAGAGAATGCACGAAAACAAATAAAGAAAAAAGCAGACAAATTCAAAAAAAGAAACGAAATCCTTTTGAAAAAGGAAGTTATATATTCGCGCGTTGATTAAAATCTGTTAAACTAAGAGGCGCGTGGAATGGGCGTGGGTAGACGCGCGTGTGAGGGTAGTTTAGAGAAAAAAGATTTATATGGTCTTGTATGATAAAATAGCTTGTATATAAAGAATAATTGTAAAATTAAATAATTATATTTGTTTATTTGTGGATTAGCGGGTTTTAAGAATTGTTATAAGAAGATATTTTTAACAAAAACTATGTTCAAGCTCAAAAGTTATCATTGTCTTATGAATCTATTCAAACATCGACATATAATTAAATGCGAAATTCCAACACTCATATTTCAATTTCGTAAAAGTTCCATTCTTTATAAATAGACATAATATTCAATATAAATAGCAAGGGATCAATCATCCCAAACTCATCAACTACGGCCAATGGCCCAATATACAATTAAATCTCGGTCTCCGACCCAACAAAACTCATCACCACTACTTAAAACAGAAATCAGTCACAAGCACAAACAAATACAAGGCAAACACACTTAAAGAACAGTTACAGCAAATATAACAGTTACCAGTTAAGCAGAACTTATCAGATAGGCAAACCAAAATAATTTAAGCACACCCAAACAATGGCAAACAAATGCAGTATGATGCATGCCTGTCCTATTAGCCATGAGCTCACGTGTCGGTTATTTTGCTAGAACCTGACACATCTAGTAGCTAACCCGGATATCATCCTCTTGAAAACCGGTGGGCGGTACACGACCACAAATCTCGCAAGATCTTCAATTGGAAAACAACGCACACATGTGGGCGATAAACCACCATGAATCCCACACAACATTCTTTCTATAAACATGTGGGCGGTACACCACCACGAACCCCACATAACATCCTCTTTTAGAAACATGTGGGCGGTACACCACCACGAACCCCACATACATTTCGACACTGGGCAAGCGGTAAACCACCACGAACCTTGCTAGGTCAGAGCTCAAAACATAATTCTTTTATTAATAAATCAAACTTAAAGCATAGCTCTTATGTAATAAACCGAAATCAAATAATATGATTCTTAAATCAAATTTTCTTTTTAAGTAGTGCTTCAAACAAAGTCTCGGAGTTTCATAAAATTTCGTAAGCACCTCCCCTAAAATTCAGACTTTGTCACCCTTTTCGGGTCCCAACCAAACCATTCTGCAACCCCTTCCACGGGTTCAAAACCAAATCAGTTTAAAATCAGACAAAATTCAAAGATTCAGATCATTCTCATATTTCAAGAAAACAGATTCAAACTCAATTTATTTTCAATGAACCAAACTCGTTTCCAAAACTTTAAAGAAATAATGCAGCAACCATATATTTAACAAAATCAAACCACAATCCAATCAAACAACAATCATATTCATCTTAAAATAGCCCAACAATACATAAGACTTATACAATCACTAAGGATGCGTTTGTTTTCAGGGACAGGACACTGAGACAGGGACACGGAGACACAAATCGTATTTGACAGATGAGACATGGACAAAAACATTGTGTTCAATTAGTGTATTTTGTGTCCATCCTGACAAGAAGGATACAGAGATACTAACAAGGAACACAACTAATTTTTATTTTTTCTTTCATTATTCTTGTTAATTTTTTATAATTATATTTTTTATTATTATATTTTTGTTCTCAAATTTTTTAAATGGAAAAAATGAGAATAAATTGGATTTTCATAATTTGTTCTAGTTTATCGCCAAACAGAATACATGAACACAAAATTTTGTGTCTCTGTTCTTTGTGTCTTGTTCTCAATGTCTTGTCTTGTCCTCTTCTCAGAAACAAACGCAGCCTAAAAGCACATTTATCACATTAATATCCATTTATAACAATTCCAAATTATAAAATTGAATTTTTGAAAAAGTCCCTACCTCGATTGCGATTTAACCACGGGACCGAAATTCTTTTCTCACAGTCCGCAACACTAGCCACAACTTGAGATGCGATATAAAATAACCAAAACTCACCCCAAAAGTAATAACGCCACAAATTTCTCAATAACTTAAAGCAGAAAAGTGATTTAACTAGTTTTCGAGGTAAATCAATTTACTGAAATCGAGGATAAGTGGGGGAACGAAACCACAATGGCTCCAACGAGCTACAGTAGCGATCAGAACTCCGGTGACGGCGGCTGTAACAACATACAACGACACTAAAGCTCCCGGAATCTCAAAAGGATGTAAGCCAAACTCAACCCTTACCGGCAACGTTTTCGACGACGACAGCGGCATTCCCTGGCGGTAGAAGCAGCGGTGGCTGGGCGGGGGTCTCTCTCTCTCTCTCTCTCTCTCTCTCTCTCTCTCTACCATGGGTGACGGCTACTCTGACTCCATGACGAGGACGACGATGGTGCGGGTACAGCAGCGGCGGCGACGGCCTTCACGGCGAAGGTGACAAGGGCACGGCGGTTCCAGGCTTTAGCATCGGCAGAAAATGGCGATGAAGGTGGCTGGTTCCAGCGACGGTGGCAGGTCGCGACGAGGACGACGTCGACAATCCAGCACGCGCACACAACTTCTCTCTCGACGGTACAGCAATGACGGGCGAGACGTGATGGCGTGGAATGTTGGCGACAGCTCGAACAACGACGGCGAGCTAAACGACGGTGGCTCCCTCTCTTCTTCCCTTCTCCCCCGTTGCAGCTCCCTCAACCTCAGCGCCCTCTCCCTCTCGGATCTCCCCCTTTCCCCCTTTTCCTTTCTTTTTTTTCTTTGTTTCTTTTCTTTCGAGAGTATGGTGAGGGGGAATGAGTAGTAACTAGGGTTAGGATAGATTAGGTTAAGTTAGGGATAGTGGGTTAGTTTAGATATTTTATTTATTTATTTATTTATTTATTAAAATAGGGGTAGTAATGTAATTTTTGTAAAATAAATAAAAAGTAGAATAATAATTACTTCACCTAGATTATTGATAAAGTATCCATCTTTAAAAATACTTTTTAATTACCAATCTTTAAATTATTTTTCAGTTAAATACCAAATTGATAAAAATTGGAAATAAGTAAATTAATTCTCTTTTATTTATAAAATAAGATTAAAAATATTAAAATTAAGACATATAAAATACTCATTATTTTAAATTATAAAAAATTCTAAATTATAAATAGAAATTCGTCCTATTTATATATAAAATTTCAAAAATATAATCTCAAGTAATCATAATAAATCATAAATAATTTATTAATAACATTTAAAAATTTAGGATTTTACAACTAACATTCTCATGTTCCTCCTCTTTTTCTTTCTCTTTTTTTTTTCTTTTTTCGTATTCCTTCTTTTTTTTCGTGTTACTCTTTCTTCTTCTTCACGTATTTTTTCTTTATTATTGTTCTTTTATTACTGTTATTGTTACCATACTTTTTTATTTTTTTCCTCTTTTTAATAATTTTGTAACATTATGTTTTTTTTTGTTTGTTAAATTTTTTTTTGTTTTATTCTTGATAAAAGAGTAAAATAAGAAGAAGATGATAATAAAAAAAATGAAAAATTTTGTGTTATCAATAAGTAATTTCTATGTATTTTAAATTTAAATAAGATGCACTTAATCTGTATTTATTTTAAACTGAGTTTATTTATGTCTTATCGTAATTAAGTAATTTCGGTACATTTTGTATCTAAATAAAGTGCATTTTTTATTTGAACTGAGTTTATTTATATGTTGTCATCAGTAAAAAATTTTGATACATTCTAAATTTAAACTTTTATATATAATAATAATAATAATAATAATAATAATAATAATAATAAGGAGGATGATGGAAGAGAAAAGAAAAAGAAGAAATTAAAAAAAAATAAAAAAAGAGAAGAAAAAATAGTAGTAATATGATAGCAGCTAGTGACATGATAATAAAAGAAAAAAAAATTAATATTAATTAAAAAAGAAATACGAAGAAGAAAACAAACACAATAGAAAAGGAAAAGAAAAAAGAAGAAAAATACGAATGTGAAAAAAAACAGCACTAAAAATAAAAATATTATAATAATTTAATTAAATATTTTAATTGATTGTAAAATTTTATTTTTAAAAAAATATTAAATTAATTATTTAAAATTTAATTTTAATATTTTTCATTCCTCATAATATCACCGCAAATATAAATTTTATTTAAAATTTTTTACGCTTGTTTACTTTAAACTCCTTAATTAATTCAAATTAGTTGAAATTTAATTTTAACATTATCCTTAATATTTAAATAAAATACACATAAAATATTATTCATTTGTTGAATTTATCTACCATTAGAGTTATTAAAGATAATTTATCCCCTGTAATTTGGAAAAGTACTGGAACAATGGCCAGATATAATTTATTCCTTCTTATCATTCCATGTTCTGGATTTTGTCTATCTACCCACATGGTATAGACTATAGAGCGTGAATGAGCCATGAATCACAGGGCATGAACCCAAACTTGGTAGCCAATAGCCATAATGAAGATTGAAGGGTGCCAAAGCCGTCAGATAATAATAATAATAATTAACGACCAAGACCTTCATGGTGATGCTCAAACGACACCGTTTATCAAGAAGGACTACCTAGGGACTCTGGTTCCAACTTCCAATCCGAATTTGGATTTGAATAGGATCGGTTTGGTTCGGCTGATGAACTCCTCAATCTATCATGCTCCTGGCGCCAAATACGCACCGTATCCGTACTCGTATTCATTTTCCCTAGCATACGCCATACGGTTTGGCGCGTCTGGGCGAGTCGTGAATTCGAACCGAACCGAACGAGTGAACCGGTTTGAGGAAGTAATAACGGTACGCCCAACTGAGAGCAGCCACGATAACAACGCCGAAACCGAACAAGGACAGGAATAGGAAGATAAAGATGAAAAGAGGGAGCCATATTGGACTAAACAATATGATTAAGGGGAAGAAGATAATGAGGCTGAGAGTGGTTGCAACGAGGGTTAAGCCGGATAGGAAGATAAAGATGGAAGTGGTTATGAGGAGGGTGAAGAAGCTAAAGAGTTGGGGGGAGGTTGTGGCGTGGTGTTGGAGTTTGCCAAGGAATGTGGTGGGTGGTGGTGATATGTGGCTTCGGCTTTGAGATGAGTATGGGTAATGGTTAGCCATGTCCCATGGAAGTGACCAGTGGGCATGCACGTGAGTTTGGGTTGATAGAGAGAGAGAAGGGTGGGGTTAAAAGAAGGGAGGGTGTTGGGACAGGTGTCACATGTACGATACACGTGGAGGACTGAGAGCTTGCCTATACTCAATCCTCAATGGATGAGTTTTATAAATTAAATATTAACTTAATTGTTTATTATATATTAATAGATATTAAAACATGCATTTTAAATACAATAAAAATATGTGTATTATATTTAGTTTTTTAATTGTCTAAAATGTTATGTCTAGAAGTTCGTAAGACTATATGGCAAAACATACCAAAATTGACTATTTAATTTCATTTTGTAGAAATGTTGTATCTATATAGCATTGCAAAATGAGAGCATATATAATAATTTGCTACCACCGTTTCACAGTTCTGCTAAGCCCCAATTTTGAGATGACCCTGAAATAAGCTTGCAGCAGGACTAGTGAGAAAAAAACAATAGCCACCAACTGCACAAGTCGCACAAGTAAGAGATTCTTGCTTCCTTCATTGTCACCAACCAGGGACTTGTTTGAATTGATCAGTTCATCAGGTCTAATCTCTTCTTCTTGTTTGGTTTCCAAGAAACCGCTATCTCCGAATGTTTTCGCAGTTATGAGATCTTTCCAACAATTGGCTGCCACAGAACCTGAACCTCTATCACCTTTTTGAGAGTGCAATTTGCTTACTACTTCATCATCCAATTCTTGTTCGTGTTCCGCGCTGTTTTCTTGCTTGTTTTCCAAGAAATCTCTATCATCCGACACATGTTCATTATTACTTGGTTTAACTGAACAATCGCCGAAAGAAACTCTCTTCAATGATTTCTGCACCACTGATCTCTCTAACGATCTGTTAGAACCGATTTTCCGGGATAATAACGTCATTGTTAATAGATCTGAAGGAAGCACCATTGGCATGGAAAACCTGCGTATAAGACCATGGCTTCTAATTGGAGAACTTATAGTGCCAGATCTAGTTAAACACTTTGGTGATGAAATTACATTATTCTCCTTGGAGCAGTCATGTTTGATCTTTCTCCATCTCTTCATTTTGCTAAGTAAACTAGAGCTCTTGCTGCTACTGCTTTGGCTGCTTGAGGAACTCTCATCAAGTGTGGTGGTTTCAGTCTCATCATCCTCATCATCATCATCATCATCCAATGTTGTTGTGTTTGAGGAACTATTGCTTTCAAGCTCAGGATCATTATGTTCATACGTTACTGCAATTTGATCCTTCTCATATGAATCTGAATTCTTTATGCAACTTCTTCTTAAGGCCTCTTCCCTTGTTGCTCTCTTTTGGAGATTGTGGTTGAGTTCATACCTTAAGCATGTGAAGAGCCACCGTTGGTAGACGAGTTCCTCCACCATTTCGAATCGGTTTCTTTGCAATCTTTCAACTTGCTCTAGAAGTCCTTCATGGACTTGCCGGAGACTGGTTATTTCCTCTTTGATCAAAGCAACCGTTTCCTCCTGAAGTTAATAGTCCAAAATAATTAAATAATTTGATATATTTGACTAAACTACGCATATACAATTCTACATAGATTAAGTAAAACGGAAGGTAAATTATAGTGTTAAACTACCTCCGTCTTTACTTTATCATTAACAGTAATCAATTTAGCTCCTATCTCTCTCTTTTCCAATTCGAGCTCTTTGTTTCTTCTCTTCAGTTCCAAGGCTTCTAATCCAACACCTTCAATATCTTTAATCTTCTTAATAATCTTAGCACCTCTGGAAGAGCTATCCTGCTTCTTTAACTCTGTAACTTGCTTCTCAAGCATCAATATCTGCTCCTCGACACGGCTTCCTTCGAAACTCTTCTTTCTTTCCATCTCATTCAGCGTCTTCTTAGCTATTTCTAGATGCTTCTTTGATAGTCCATCATCTCTTGCTTTTTCTTGCATAGTTTTGTTCTCTGCCTCCATTGAATCAATGATTGTCTTAAGCAAATCGAATTTCCCATTCTTTTCCTCGAGCTGTGTTCGCAGTTGAGCAATGGCTGATTGCTCTTCCTTTAGACCATTCAATCGAAGCAGTTTCTTTTGAAGGCTCACTTCCCTTTGCTTGTAATTCTCTACCAAATTCTGCAATAATTCCTTTTCAGTTGCGTAATCCAATTTCTGTGGGGTTTCATTTTTCATATGCTTCTCTTCATTCTGCAAAATAGATTCTCACTCATTCAATAATAAGTTTCTTTAGCACTTTCTGATGAAAAAATTTTCAGTTTTTTTTTTCACTATTAAGGGTACCTGATTTATTGAATAAGTAGCATTTGCAGTGCTATTTTCAATTTCTTCTGATTCAAGTTCCAAGTGTGGTGATGCATCACATCCTTAGTTCCCAAAAGACACCATAGCAAAAAGTATGAATATAAATCCATAATGAAGATACAAACAAGAAAGTAATGTATTGTTAACCATCAAATTGATAAAATTGGTACATAAAGAAATTAATGTATTCAGAGAAAATAGGGATACCTGCTGGAGCTAGAGATTTCATTGTATTACTTCTCTTGGTAGGAAAACTGGTTTTTGTTTCTAAAATCTTGAGTACAGCAATTGAAGAAGTTACAACCAAGAAGCTCACTCTAACTATCATGTAGTCCTTCAAACAGGTTAGTTAGAACAATTTTGATATATTTTTTCCCTATTCTGATGACTTGGTTGCATTGAATAATGCCACTGAATTTCGCTAACTCTGATTTTTTTAACAATCACTACATTCTTATCGACTTATCTCATTGAAGCAAAGTGAAAAAAAATCTTAGTGAAGCTCATCACTAAAAGACAATATGGTATTCAATGTCATTGGAAGAAACATGTTCCCCTTTTTGTACCAATATGAATGTGAGAGTATATTCCTTTTCATGATTTCAATATTTCATGGCACGTGATATATTTGGACGTACAATAATGTGTGTTTTGCTTGATTTGGATTAAAATATGAGCAAACAGTCACATTCCTCTCTGAAAAATTGTTTATTTTTTAAATTAGCCTCCGATTTTTTTTCGATTAAATACGTTTTTTAAATATTTTAAATTGATTATATTAATTTTTTTGTTATTTCCATTATTCATAGTGTTAGAGTTTACTAATATAATATTAATTCACATCACAAACGGCAGACAATCTTAATTAGGTGCCACTGAATTTAAGATAAATTTAATTTAATTGTATAAATTTATTATGTTAACTGTTAATTAAGACAATAAGACTATAATATGACCAACAAAATTAACTAATGTGGCTAAAGGTTAGTTTGAATTAGCTTTTGAAAAAATATTTTTTTTATTTTTTTAATAAAAAAATTATTTTATATTTAAATAAATTTAAAAAAATTAAATATTAAAAACGTCTTTTATTTTTATTTTTAAAAATTTATTTAAAAACAAAATATTACTAACTTTAAAAAAAAAGTAAATTGTTTATTTTTTTAATAAAAATATATTTTTTAAAAGAAATATCTAAATAAATTTTAAATTAAATAAAAAAATATTTTTTTATTAAAAAAACTAATCTAAACTAACATTAACTTAAAATTTTTAAAATGAAAATTTGATTAAAAAAAATTCAGAAACCAAAGATGAATTTGACTTTTGATCATTTACTCGTGAAAATATCTTGTAATGCTGCGAAGGAAATAATGCACGGTGGATATGCAGTACCACCATCCAACTGATAGTGCCTTTGGATTTTTGGAGGGTAGAATTGATTCCACCCTAAGAAATTAAGAATTTCTATCATGGTATAATTTATATATATTTATTCCCACTTGCGCAAAAAGGATAATGAAGATGAATAACAAATCTAAATAATCCAACGATGTATTACTAAACTACTACTCATCTATACAGATTAAGGTTTAGTTTGGTAAAATTTTTATTTTTTAAAAGTAGTTTATAAAAATTAATTTTTAAAAATAATTTTTTAAAAATTGTAATATTTATATTTGATAAATTAAATTAAAAAAATCTTTAATAAATACAAGCAACAATAATTATGTTTAGTAAAATAGTTTTTAAAATTTAAAAATACTATAATAGACATAAATGAAAACATTAAATTTGAAAATTAGGATGTTATATTAAATTTTTAAATTTTGAAAAGTACAAGCCAACTTTAAAGAACTCTTTTTCAAAAGTATCACGATCTTTTAAAAATTGCAAGGTCAAAGGATTTGATGGTCCAGAATGTTTGGACCATTAAATGGTCCCATAACAAAACAAATTTTTAAAATTTTTTAATAATTGCTAAATAGTCCTTATTTAATTTTAATTATAAATTAACTTTTTATATATTATTTAATTCTAAAATTTATTTTTTATTTTATAAATTATTATTTTATCATTCATCTATCATGTTTATTAATAATAAAAAATTAAAACAATAACAAATTAGATCTTCTATTAATCGTAATAAATATTTTGCAATCTTAATTGATTATAATTTTATCATTGATCCGTTACATACGTATTGGATTGGAAGAATCGTGTTTGTTAGAAATTCAATCGATTAGATGCACAAATCAATCGTTTAGGTTTTCCAAACTTCAATCGACTGGAATTGATACACAATCGATTGAATTTTGCAAGGCATGTGGGGTTTTTCTTATTCAATCGATTGGTCATATTACCGAATCGATTTAAGTCTTCAAAGCAATATAGATTTTCTCAATTCAATCGATTGAATTTTGCAATGCGTTATATGTTACGCTTCTCTAAATTTTTCTACTTGTGATTATAAATTATTATTTTATTATTCATCTATATTATCTTTAAAATTCTATCTTCAATTTTTAAGTTTTTATTTTGATTTAGATACTCTAATCTTATCTTTTCTTTAATATAAAGATTATAAATGGGTGAATAATCTATCAACAATTACTCAATCCTACAATTAGAATCGTTTATCAATGTGATTGATTATCAATTTTTTCATTATTTTTGTTCATTGTTTATCCATCTACTTAATATCCAATTTTTCTTCATTGTTTATCCATCTCTTTAATATCCAATATTTGTTCATCATTAATTGATAATCACAATTGCGATAGAGATCCAATCAATTTTTTTATTGTAGTGTTTAGAAAACAATCAATTGTTTTGATTACAAATCGAGATTAGTGAATATAATCTCTAATTTTGCAATTCTTTATTTCGATTCTTTACTCATGAAATTGATTGTGTAATGAAAAAATATTTTTTTATCTTTTAGTAATGGATTTTTTCTGAAATAAAATAAAAAAATTATTATTTTCTAAAACCCAATTTTTCAACTTTAATTTTTCAAATACGAATTTTTTTTATGCAAAGAGCAAGACAAACTTCACTTCAAATTCTAAAAAAATGGCTAATTCAAATTATTAAGCTTCATAATAGACAATGGCAATATTATCATCATCTCTAGAATATATAGAAGTACACAAGAGTACACATGAATAAGTCTTATTTTTATTGGGAAAATAATAGTTTTTTTAATTTATAATGAAAAAAATTCTCGTTAAATATGGTTTATTCCCGTGTATCTATGTATTATTCAAATTGTTTTGATGATTTCAATCGATTGGGTAATTGTTGATCGAAAAATATTTCGATTGAAATGAATCAGATCGAAATGTTTAAAAGCACGTGCATGTATTAATTAGGATCTACTTGGCATGGATTCGACTATGGACATTCTGATCGAGTCGAGCTAGCTTTAGTCAAAAGGGGTATTCGAGTAAGAAACCAAACGGTGGCTCGAATGATGAATCGGACGGTTACACAAGTAGAGGAATTGAAGGCTTCCACCACGTGAGGATATTATGGGTAACATTTATTGGCAAAAAAGCGAGAAGGTTTACCAGGAAGTGTACATACAAGATTGCGCTGTGTAATTAATTATCAGAGGAAGACTATAAATATTAGAAAGTCTTAGGGAATAAAGGTTGGAACTTTAACTCAGAAAACACTCAAGCATACTCACATCCCCTGCGAATTCCTGAGTATGCGACCGAGTTTCTTTTCTGTAGGATTCCTTCCATGTTTTTACCTTTTCAGTTTATCTTCTTGTAAACTTTACTTTTCAAGTAAATTTATCTTTCAAGCATTTCTTTAATTTTCCTTATCCAATTTACATTTCAGCACCTTTAAATTTTATGCCAAAGCCCTTTGACCCAGTCGAAGGCACTTTATTGCTTTCTTTAAACTTCAACGCAATCTTTATGATTTCAGTACATGTTCTTTTCGAAAACTGAAAACCTTATTTCTTCATTTCTTTTATTATTTTACAAATTTTAATTTATCTTTCATCTCGATAGTCATCTAATCGAAGACACTTTAATGCACTTTTAGAAAATTGATACCTGCAAAGAGAAGTAGGTTTCGCTCCCAGACCACTAGATATCGAACCACCATCA
This sequence comes from Arachis stenosperma, assembly GCF_014773155.1. Classification (NCBI taxonomy): domain Eukaryota; kingdom Viridiplantae; phylum Streptophyta; class Magnoliopsida; order Fabales; family Fabaceae; genus Arachis; species Arachis stenosperma. The sequence continues at coordinate 120,036,856 of NC_080386.1, forward strand.
ATTTGCAAAAAATCGACAAAACAGTAATACGACCAATCGATTGAATAAAAAAAACCCCATATGCTGTGCGAAATTCAATCGATTGTGTATCAATTCCAATCGATTGAATTTCTAACAAATACGAGTTTTCTAATCCAATATGTATGTAACGGATCAATGATAAAATTATGATCGATTAAGATTGTAAAATATTTATTACGATTAATGAAAGATCTAATTTGTTATTGTTTTAGTTTTTTATTATTAATAAACATAATAGATAAATGATAAAATAATAATTTATTCTCCTGCTCGTGGCTTTATTGGCGGGATTCATGCTTCTAGGGCGCATGAGCTACCCCCAACCGTTATTTAGGGGTGTCGTTTCGATTTCGTGCCCAGAGAATTGAATGCTCTTTATGAGTGATTTGAAAGTGTCTGAAAAAGACTATTATGCCCCTGGCCTTTTGCGCTTTTTCCTCTTCAGTTACAGTTACCTTTACCTCTTTTTCCTCTGTTTCATTTTTTTTCCATTTTTCATTTTCTCCCTTCCCCCAACTACAACTATTACCACTGTCATTTCCTCATTATCTCCCTATGCGAATTGTTGCTTCCATTTCTGAATCACTCAAGGATTTCACGCTACTGCCACGAGGGACTTACCATTTCTCATGTCTTGCATCTTCTTCTATCCCAAATATTAGTACGTGGTTATTTTTTGTGTTTATTTTTCTCATCTTAGTGCCTGTGTTGTTGCTTTTGGCCGTTTGCCACTGTTTGTTATACCTTTTTATTGCTTGGTAGCTAGTTCTTAGAGGGTGCCATAGGTATCTTTTTTCTAGATTTAGGCCTAGAGATGGTATAGTATAGGATATTACTTTCGTAGAGGAACATAGTTTTAGTTTTGGGCTTGTGACAAGCTTCCAACTTCTCGTTTTAACTTAATTGGTGCCCCACTGTAGGTATGGTGCAGTAACCTCTCGTGAATCGTTATGCCTGGTGTACGACCGATGATATGAGCACGTCCTCCAAGATGACCGCAGAAGATTTACAAGAGCTTCATAACTCGGAAGCATTATGGGGGGATGGTCCCGAGAAAGCCAACAATGATGTTTTTGTGCTGAGCCCCCAGGAGCGTGTTTGTCAACTTAACTTGGAGCTCCCCATGTTCCGAATTGGATGAGGGTGTATAAACCCACGTTCACTTCATTTTTTCCCTTGCTTCCATTTTTTCCCTTCGTCATGGCTTTCCTAAATCGATGTAAAGTTGCTCCCTCGCAACCTCACCCTAATAGCTAGGCTGCCATCTGGTGCTTTAATGAACGGATTTTTGACGGTTTAGAATTTCTCAAATAAAATCTCGTCGAAGTATAGTCTCTAAACCAACAATAAACCTTTCATACAAAAAGTTGTTTGTCACTAGTACAAACCCTTAAAATTTATAAACCGAAGTATTGGACCTCGGGTCGTTCTCCCTAGGCATTGTAATGAAGTGTTTTGTTATTGGTTGTGAGTTATTTTTGGGATTTTGATAAGAAGCATGAAAGATAAATGGCAAGAAAGTAAACTAAGGCCTAAAAAGGTCTTGGCAAGGGTTGGTGGTCAAGGATCTCTATCCTAATCACTAACCACAATATGAGAATTGGCAAGGATTAATCCCATTAAATCATCCTCTAACTAGTAGTAAAGGAAAGTCAAATGAGCTATATCAATCCTAGTCCATAAGTCCTAACTCTCCACCAATTCAATTAGTGAGAACTAGAGTCAATGGCTCCCAATCATCAATCACTTGGACATTAGTAACTCAAGAGTTCCTAAGTTACCTTTCCAAGCCAAGAGTATAAAATTCTACTCTAAAATCCAACCAAGCATTTCATCAAACACTTGGAAGGCATAAAAGGAAAGCATAGTAAATTGACAACAAGAATTAATTCTAACAACAATCAAATGTAAAGAATTAACAACAACAATTAAAGGAAACAAGATCTACATGAATTACCTCTTATTGAATTGAAAAAGAAAGGAAGGAACAAAAGTAGATCTACAACAAAACATAAGAACAACATAAAGGAAATTACAAGAAAAGAATGGTAGAAGAATGAATGTAACTACAAGGAATTGAGATGTAGAAGTAAAAGAAAGCAAAGATTAAAATCTAGATCTAAGAACTAAACCTTAATCCTAATCCTAATTCTAGAGAGAAGAGAGAGCTTCTCTCTCTAGAAACTAACTCTAAACTAATCCTAATGAGTGTGTAATGAATGGAATCTCCTTTTCTCTTCAATCCTTGGCTTTAAATAGCAGTTTAGGTGCCAAAGTTGGTTGAGATTGGGCCCCACAACCCTTCAGAATTTGTTGGCCACGTTTTCATTAAAAAATCATAAACCAGCACCGACGCGTACGCGCACATCACGCGTACGCGTCCATGGGGTAATTCGCAGGTGCGCGCAAGCGCTAGGTGTGCGCGCGCGTCCATGGGCGAGTTCAACTTCTTTGACTTTTCATGATTTCTCCACTTTGCATGCTTTCCCTCTCACTCCTTTGATCCATTCCTAGCCTTTTCAATCTGAAATCACTAACAAACATATCAAGGCATCTAGTGGAATCAAAGGGAGATTAAAACCATCAAATTAAGGGTTGAAAAGCATGTTTTCACATCTAAGCACAAATAAGGAGACAATCACAAAACCATGCTATTTCATTGAATAAATATGGGTAAAAGGTGATAAAAGCTCTTAAAATCAATACAAGATAAACCGTCAAAACGGGGTTTATCAACCTCCCCACACTTAAACCAAGCATGTCCTCTTGCTTAAACCAAGAATGAAGTAAAGGGCATAACATTTATTCAATGGAACTAACTAAATGCAATCTACCTACATGCAACTATCTAAATGAATGCAATTGCTTGGTCAAAATAAATCAATTTCCAAGAAGCATATATACACAAGGGCTAAGGACTAGCAAGTCTAATCCACAATTGAATTGAGTTATTAAATATTTTTACAAACTTGCATGAAGAGATGATCATAGGTGAAAACATGTAATTGAGCATCGAACCCTCACCGGAAGTGTTTGCACTCTATTCGCTCAAGTGTTTAGGGTCGATTCTCTCAATTCTCCCCTAATCATGCTTTCCAAGATTTGTTCTTCTTCTAACAATCAACGTATATCTCATGCATGCATACATCTATCATGAGTCTTTTCTTTGGTTGTAATGGGGCTAGGGTCAAGGTAGGATGCATATTTGGTCAAGTGAGCTTGAAGTTTGAATCTTTGATAAGCTTAGACTTCCCACCTAACCTATGACATCCTACACAATTTAAAAGCTAACCTAACTACCCATTCCTCACTTTTTCACATACTCATGCATTTCTTTTTCATTTCACAACATTTATGCATTGATTTTATTGAGCTATACTCTGCTTTGGGGCATTTTGTCCCCTTTTTATTTCTTTTTTTTCTTCTTTTTCTTTCTTTTTCTATATTTTTTTCTATATTATTTTTCTTTTGTCTTTCTCATTTTTTTTCTTTCTATATGCAAGAATATCAATGCATAAGGTCTAACATTTGATTAATACATGAGCATGTACCCAATTCCCAATATTTCTAATAACAATACAAAACTACCCTTTTATTCACCCAATGTCCCAAGATTCCCACACTTGAATGATACTCATACACACTAGCCTAAGCCAATCAAAGATCCAAATTAAGGACAATAATTGTTTTCCGCTCTAGGCTTGTAATGTGCTAAAATAAGAGCAAAGTGGGTTAATCGTAGGCTCAAATTGGCTAACAATGGAAGACAAAAGGTAGGCCATTTGGGTAAGTGAGCTAATGAAATGATGGCCTCAATCATATAAATGCATGAATACACAAAATAATAGAAATAGAGAATTAAACAAATCAAAGATCACAATCATAGAAAGAGAATAATGCACACAAGAAGGAAAATAAGTGGTTATAAATTGTAACCACATCAATAGGCTCAAAACTCACAAGCTTGTATTCTAAGCTCAAAAACATGATCCACAATATATATAATTCAAGCAAGTTTAATGAAAAGTTTTCACTAAAATCAATTGGTGCCCTATAGATAGAAATCCTTGAAAAATTTCATTATTTTGACTAAGCTTATTGTGTATATATATGCAAAAATTAAGAAAATGCAAGTAAAAATCCTAAAATGCAAGTAAAAATCCTAAAATCCTAGAATGAAATACAAAAGTGTTGGAATTAGAAACTTGTCACCCAAAATCGCCGAACGGTCGGACGACCTCCCCACACTTAAAAGTTTGCACCGTCCTCGGTGCATTCAAAGTTGAGCAAGGGGTACGGCGACTCTCCGGATTGCTGCGTGTTCTTAGTCTTGCTTCCGTTATTGCTTACAGTGCATCATTCATGAAAAACAAAAATATAACACCATAAGATGATGAAGATATAAAAGCAAGGAAGCATACATTGTTGGAATGAGGTAGATCACTAGAAATGAGTGAGTGAATTAGTGTGACATTAAGAAATATTAGGTGTGTGAATTCTAAATTGCGCTGTTTAGAACACACATTAGCATAAAAGCTATGTCACAAAAGAAGTATGCATTTTACTCATTCTAGTATGCTTGAGATGCTTTAAGTGAACTTGTAAGGTAAAACAAGCATTAAAGAAGCATGAAAGCATTCAAGTCAAACACATATGGATGCATAAAATCAAGAAATACAATGCATTAGGATAGATGCACAACATCCATCAAGAGATTGCCCACTCAAAGAGAGAGTTCAAATCACATGGTGGCTAGCTACAACATGCAATTCAAAAGAGTTACAATCTCAAAGGCAATTCTCATCACTTGGTATTCTTAAAATGTGAGCATGAAAAACTCAAAACCAAGTAGCAAAATATAACCTCAACAATAGAGTCCAACAAAGATTATAAACATAATGATGTTAAGTTAACATCCTTTTTTAATACTCAACAGCAATTAATGGTAAACAAGGATAATAATCCAACACTTACAATGAAAAAGAGAAAATAGAATGAAAACTAACTAAAACTAACTAAGCAACTAACTAACTAACTAATTAACTAACTAACTAAAATAAATGGTTATCAATGGTGTTTGGAAGTGTTGGATGAGGGGTAGAAGAAAGGAAGAAGAAAAGGGGAATGAAAGAAATGGAAAGAGGAGAAGAAAAGAGAAGTGGATGGGAGAAAGAAATCCGCGCGTACGCACGCATGGCGCGCGCGCGTCGATGGCTTCTTCGAGAGTGGCGCATACGCGTCATGTGCGCGTGCGCGTGAATGGGGTTTGTGCCTCAGGCCCAATTTCCGCACAGTGCAGGCCTAACTCTCGGGTCAAGGTATGGAAGGTGGAACTTCTCAATCCACGCATACGCACGCATTGCGCGCGCGCGTGGATGGTCGAAAATGCTTGATGCACTCGTACGCGCACTGGATGGTGCTCTATTTTTCAAAAATTTTGCTATGTTTTTGCACCAATACAAGCATTCCAAACCTCCAAACAGCTACCAAAACACCATAAAACCTTATTTAACATGTTATACTACCAATTAAACTCAACTAACTAAACAAAACATGAAATTAAACTAATTCTATCATTATGTACAAAAGGAAAAATGAAAAGAATTTACCATGGTGGGGTGTGTCTCCCACCTAGCACTTTTATTTATTGTCCTTAAGTTGGACTTATGGGGAGCTTCTCTCAAGGTGGCTTGTGCTTGTACTCATCTTGGAACTTCCAACAATGCTTGGTTCTCCATTGTGCTCCAAGATTCTTCATGGATTGAGCCAAGTGTTGATGGAGTTCTTCACAAGCTTGGGGCTCCCAAAGTTGGTCCTCTTTTTCTAATCCGGGATCCCACACTTTGTTTGCACACCCGTCTTAAGGTTGATCATCATTATTAGTCCAACCGGGTGGTGAGTAAGGTGAATTCTCCATATAGTGGCCAACAATCCTCCTAGACACATCTATTTGAGCACTACTCCAACCTTTATATCTCATGTTTAATGCATCAACCATAATGAGCCTTGATTTGCAACGCCCACCACAAAACCTTTTCCGCTTACGCTTCATCCCACAAACTTCCCTAAGTTGGCCATCCGTTTCAAGCATACCATATTCAAGTGGGATAATAAAACTAATAGAAATGAATTTCACCCACTCAAATGAAGGTGTAGATGGCAACCTAGGCAAAGATGCTTCCAAAGATCTTGACAAAGCATAACTAACCCTCGTTCTTCTATTTCTAGGGACTTCCACCTCTTCACAAGATCTCTTGATCTCAATCCTTTGTTCAACAATTTTATCTAAACCTTTTCCTTTACTCAAATCATAATAGGGAGGGTGAGAGAAATTTACCTCCTTAACGCTTTCAAATCCAACCGGAGAAGGTTCTTCATGCTCAAAGGATTCTTCACCACTAAGACTTGATGCTTGATCTTCATCACCAAGGGAACTCAATTCTTTCTCTATCCCATCCAAGTCTTCATATGGAATATGCCTTGAAAGGTGTGCACTTTCCTCCCTAGCATCAATTTCAATCATCTTGGAGGGGTTTTCTTCAACTCTATGTTCCCATGGAGGCTCTGCATCTCCTAAGTCTTCTACCACTTCTTTCTTGTCTTCAACAATTAAAGCTTCCTCCAATTGTTCCAATACAAAGAAACTTCCTTCATTTCCCACCGGAGTTTCCAATTTCTCCCTCATGCTATGCTCTTCTTGAGCCATGGGAGTTCCTTGAGTGTTCAAGCATTGGGAGGCTAATTGATTTGTTACCGCATCCAAGGCGGCTATGAAATTTTGCACATCCTTTTTCATCTCTTCTTGCCCTTGAACAAGAACACCAAGGGTTTCATCCATTAGAGGTTGGGGTGGGTGGAAGGGTTCCTCATTTTGGGGGAAGGGTTCATAGTAGGAAGGTGGTTCTTCTTGGTAGAGTTGTGGTGGTTCTATGTTTTCCACTCTTTCCACTTGTTGCACAACACACTCCATGGTTGCTTGAAATTGATCCAATGCTTCCTTGAGACGATCCCTTGACTCTTGTTCCTCTTGGATAATATGATTAGGATCATGTGGCTCTTGGATCAATGGATATGAGTATTCTTCCATGAGAGGTTGTGGTGGAAAGTAGTATTCATCTTGTGGTTGAAAATTTTCGTATATTGGAGGTGGTTCATCTTGGTAATAATGTGGAGGAGGTGGCTCTTGAAAATATTGATGTTGGAATGGTGGTGGCTCTATATGTGGTTCATATGGCTCATATGATTGTTGGTAGGATGGGTATGGATTAGGGTCATATGAAGGTGGTTGGTAAGAAGGGGCTTGTGAGTATGGTTGGGAGTTATGTTGAGGGTATGGATCATAGGCATATGGTGGTGGTTCTTGAAAGTCACAAGGAGATTCACCATAGCCATTTGATTGATATGCATCATAGAATGGCTCTTCTTCATAGTGCATTGGTGGGGGTTGTTGCCATGAGGATTGATCATATGAATATGGCTCCTTCCACCTTTGATTGTCCCATTCTTGATACACATTCTCATTGAAGCTCTCATTACCTACAACATAGTTGTAATCACACTCATAGCCAAAGTGAGAATTCATGCTAGCAAGAGAGGGCAAAAACAAAAAATAGTAACAAATAAAGAGAACAAACTAAAAACTAACAAAGAAGCAAAAAGCAAACATATTCACAATATTCACATATATACAATAACCAATAACATAACACCATTGCAATCCCCGGTAACGGCGCCATTTTGATGAACGGATTTTTGACGGTTTAGAATTTCTCAAATAAAATCTCGTCGAAGTATAGTCTCTAAACCAACAATAATCCTTTCATACAAAAAGTTGTTTGTCACTAGTACAAACCCCTAAAATTTATAAACCGAAGTATTGGACCTCGGGTCGTTCTCCCTAGGAATTGTAATGAAGTGTTTTGTTATTGGTTGTGAGTTATTTTTGGGATTTTGATAAGAAGCATGAAAGATAAATGGCAAGAAAGTAAACTAAGGCCTAAAAAGGTCTTGGCAAGGGTTGGTGGTCAAGGATCTCTATCCTAATCACTAACCACAATATGAGAATTGGCAAGGATTAATCCCATTAAATCATCCTCTAACTAGTAGTAAAGGAAAGTCAAATGAGCTGTATCAATCCTAGTCCATAAGTCCTAACTCTCCACCAATTCAATTAGTGAGAACTAGAGTCAATGGCTCCCAATCATCAATCACTTGGACATTAGTAACTCAAGAGTTCCTAAGTTACCTTTCCAAGCCAAGAGTATAAAATTCTACTCTAAAATCCAACCAAGCATTTCATCAAACACTTGGAAGGCATAAAAGGAAAGCATAGTAAATTGACAACAAGAATTAATTCTAACAACAATCAAATGTAAAGAATTAACAACAACAATTAAAGGGAACAAGATCTACATGAATTACCTCTTATTGAATTGAAAGAGAAAGGAAGGAACAAAAGTAGATCTACAACAAAACATAAGAACAACATAAAGAAAATTACAAGAAAAGAATGGTAGAAGAATGAATGTAACTACAAGGAATTGAGATGTAGAAGTAAAAGAAAGCAAAAATTAAAATCTAGATCTAAGAACTAAACCTTAATCCTAATCCTAATTCTAGAGAGAAGAGAGAGTTTCTCTCTCTAGAAACTAACTCTAAACTAATCCTAATGAGTGTGTAATGAATGGAATCTCCTTTTCTCTTCAATCCTTGGCTTTAAATAGCAGTTTAGGCGGCAAAGTTGGTTGAGATTGGGCCCCACAACCCTTCAGAATTCGTTGGCCACATTTTCATTAAAAAATCATAAACCAGCACCGACGCGTACGCGCACATCACGCGTACGCGTCCATAGGGTAATTCGCAGGTGCGCGCGCGCGTCCATGGGCGAGTTCAACTTTTTTGACTTTTCATGATTTCCCTCTTCACTCCTTTGATCCATTCCTAGCCTTTTCAATCTGAAATCACTAACAAACATATCAAGGCATCTAGTGGAATCAAAGGGAGATTAAAACCATCAAATTAAGGGTTGAAAAGCATGTTTTCACATCTAAGCACAAATAAGGAGACAATCACAAAACCATGCTATTTCATTGAATAAATGTGGGTAAAAAGTGATAAAAGCTCTTAAAATCAATACAAGATAAACCGTCAAAACGGAGTTTATCATGCTTCGAAATGGTATGTGAGTACTTGAAGCTCCCGGCCTCCGTGAAAGTCTTCCTCTATTTCTTTCTTCTTACCAACCCCTCCTAAGAAGGTAAACATAAAAAGGACTACCTCTCCTTTTGGACTGTGTAAAATCGGAAGATTTTCGACCTTTTCAAAAATTTCTTTCACGGTTTCAAGGAGACCTTCTTCAAGGTGAGGCTGGTCAGAGGCCGCCATCCCTTCTGGCTTACTCTCACGAAAAAATTGCGGATCCTTGCCTATTAGAGTTTTGGTGCCAGCTCAAACTATATGATCAAGGTAACTTATGACAACCTAGGTCGGCAGAACCTAGAGATTGCCGATGTCTTGTTCGCGATTTTTGGTTCTAACAACCTCAACTCCCATCTCTTGATGGGTGACCAAGAGGCCGGTCGTGATTGTGTGGATAAGATCCTTTCTTTTATTGTTGTTCTTCCATTTTTTCGATGTGTGTATTGCTATGTTGTTCTCGATTTCATAACTTGTTTTTTTCATGACTTGCTTTTTCATAGCTTGTTTTTCTCATCCTTTTGCAGTTGGGATGGCTTATGGACACGCTTTTTTGAGTTATTTGATGACTCATCTTTTTCTTAGAAATGAAGAAGATAGCTCAGACATCTCTACCCCCGAAATTGAGGTTCCCCTGGCGAGAGTGAAGTTCAATCTCAGCCTCCCACTAAGTCACCTGCCGGGACCAGTTCCACCGACAAGAGAGATCGGGGCAAGGGGGTTATTACAACTTCACACAACTTTGTTAATATTTTTTCAATGCAAGCTAATTGTTTGTCATCATACCAATCAGACCTATCACTTCAATGGAATGAGGTGGTACACACTTAAGAGGCAGTCTATGAATCATTTTGGAGTAAATCCTATAATGGAATAGTGTATTAAGGATGTAATTGATAAAGATGGTCACTCGTTCAATAATAAATTTTTTAGCACTTATGAAATTTTTTCAATTTTTTCGCTACTAAAGGTATCTGATTCGTCAAATAAGTAACATTTGTAGTAATATTTTCAATTTCTTCTAATTCATGTTCCAATTGTGGTGATGTATCCTATGAAGTACTGACACTTTTTTTATTTGGACACGACATTCATCGATACTTATCCGATACACGTATTTTTTATATCTAACTGTGTGTTAATAAAACATAAAAAAAAATTTCTAGACATACTTAGATACAATTAAATAATATCATTACATGTCTGTATTTTTTATTTTATTCTTAACATGTATTTTTGAAATAAATTTAAAAATAATATATATTATTAATTTTTAAAATAAAAAATATTTAAAAATTTTATATAATTAAAAAATATAAAAAATAATTAAAAAATAAATTTATATTTTAATATTAATAAAAAATTAAAATATTATTATAATTTATTTAAAAAATATTTTATATTTTATATCTTATATCTATACTATGTCTCTATATTTTATAAAATTTTAAATTTGTATATCCTTTATTGTATCATGTTTTGTATCCATATCATATCAGTATCGTACATGATAGATAAAGATGTATTACATCCGTAATTTTCAAAAGACACAGTAGCAAAAAAATATAAATATAAATCCATATTGAAAATACACACAAGAAATTAGTGTATTGTTAACCATCAAATGGATTAAATTGGTACATAATGAAATTGTACTTAAAGGAGAGAATAGTGATACCTGTTCGAGCTAGAGATTTCATTGTATCACTTCTCTTCGTAGAAAAATTGGTTATTGTTTCTGAAATCTCGAGTGCAGTAAATGAAGCAGCTATAACCAAGAAGCTCACTCTAATTATTATGTAGTCCTTCAAACAAATTACAGAGTATATACATATACAATTACCATCTCAAATTTTTCTAACGACTTTAAGTTGAAAAGAAAACTTTTGCCCTATTTTATTCACACCCTTTGAAAGACATAATTTTATTTATATCTTGTTCTTAACTAGGATGGGCTATCCAAAGTTTTTAAATATTTTTATTACAACTATCAAAGTTTAATTTTAACGTGTGTAAAAAATTTTATACGATCGTTTAATTACATTCTTATATATTTAGAAAATTTTTTAAATAGTGTGTTAAAAATTGGATTTTTAATTTTAATAAATAAATTAATTATAATAATTACTAAAATAAATAATTTAAAAAATATTTTTCAAAATAAATATTCTACTCTTATCTTAATTACTATAAACAAATTTTCGTATATCTCGTTTAACTCTAAACGAGATAACATAGTGTAAACGAGAGATATATATTATCTCATTTACACTATAAACGGTTATCTTTCTTCTAATTACCCACTATTAATACTGTTGTCTCTGACTCATAAAATTTTTAAATTTTGTATGTTTTTTCTTGAGTATTAATTTTTAAATTCAAATTATATATATTTTAAATTTCGTTTGTTGCATAGGAGTAAATAAAAATTTAAAATATAATTTAAATATACTCCTATACAACAAACGAAATTTAAATATATTTCAAATTTTTATATACACCCATATAATAAACAAATTTTGAAATATAATTATATTTAAATTATATTTCAAACTTTTATGTACTCCTATGCAACAAACAAAATTTAAAATATATATAATTTAAATTTAAAAATTAATATTTAGAAAACGTGCTTACGTGCTTTCGTGCACTTATGTACTTTCACGTAAACGTGTTAACATGTTTATTTTAAATGGACAATCTATCTCCCCTTTATTTAAATGTTTATTTCGGAACATAGCAACTACGAGTACGGAAGGAGTTATTTGGCAGAAAAAGCGACTGCTTTCATAAAAGGGAGCCGAGCAAGATGAAGCCTCGCTGATGGTGGTGAGCCGAGGAGGGGAAGATGACGACAGAAGGTTGATAATTTCTGCCGATTTTTTAAATGAATGGGTCAAGGGTAGTGCAAATTAAATTGCGCAAAAATAGTAACGAATCAAATCATTGATGGCGTAAATCAAGACATCCCGGATTTTGAGTGCGAAAACGCTTCCAGTTATGATGGAGAATCAGATCGTACAGTTACTTGTGAGTTTTCTTCCATGCTTAATGGGCTGAAACGGACAATAACTTATGAAAAACAAAAAGGAAAAAAAAGGAGGCTGCTATAAAGTTTAGGCCATGTACAACGAAAGGAGGCTGAAAGGCTGATCTTTTGGGCTGGGCCTCAACCCATTAGGCGCTGGGCTTGAACCGGGTCGGGAGAAGCGCGATCTGCAACTTGCCAAGGCACTCCTAAACGCGTAGCAGCGATCCCTCGAGAGCGCTGTGCGTTGCCTTGATGGGGAGTGCGACGCCTACTATGGGGCTGGAAACGGAGGGAGCCGGGTGAGCTCCGATCTGGGGAGCCGGCAGGTCAGCGACGAAGTAGACCGACCTTGAACCGGCAGAAAACTTAGGGCGAGTCATGTTGGGTGGACAGGTTTTGACGAGGAGGAAGACAGTCTTCCAGGCGCAATGGTGGAGAACCAGGAGTGCGCTGTAGTGGAGTCGGGAACGGTGAGAGGTGAAGATGATGGAGACGGTCAGGCTGCTGTGGAAGAGGGAGAGGTAAGTATGGCTGATGGGGTTGCTGGATTAGGGGGTGCATGTAGTAATCAGGCTGAAAAGGGGGGTACGAAGCGAAAGATGACCACTAATACGCTGGACTTGAACAGTAATCAGGTTGATGGGGTGCAGACGGATGAACAGCACTTGGAGGAGCAATTATTGGAAAATAAAAAAACCTTGGAGCTGGCTTTGGAATCAGGGGCTTTACTATGCAATGAGGAAGATGACATAATGGCAATCCTTCAGCCTCAAAATGAAGAAATAGCACAAAAGAGGAAATTGGCAAAATAAAAGGCGAAGTTGCGACGATGCAGACCAAAAACTAAAAACCAGGTGTGTACGAATAGTTCAAAATGACTTTCTGTTCTTGGAATGTTAGGGGGTTGCGGGGTGATGGGAAGATGAGAATGGTGAAGGATTTGAAAAATAAATTTAACCTGAGCATGTTAGGCTTGATTGAGACTAAGAGACAGGTTGTGACAAGGTTAGACGTCAATAGGATTTGGGGAGGTTCTGGGACAGGGTGGGAATATGTAGGGTCGGACGGTGCATCCGGGAGACTGTTGATGATTTGGGACGACACTTTTTTTCATATGAACAACTGCTATAAGGGAGAAAGATGGTTATGTGTTAAAGGTGTTGTGCTAAAGAATAGCTTCAACTGTGCTTTTCTCTTGATATACGATGCACATAGTAGAGAAGAGAAAAGCCAGATGTGGGAGGAGTTGAGTTACATTGATGGGTTGTGCTAGATCCCCTACTGCTTTATGGGGATTTTAATGAGATAGTGCATGCAGAGGAACAAAAAGGTACTGTTAATATGTCTGTATCCGCAGAAGAGTTCAAGAATTGGATTCAGGACGTGCACTTAGTGGACCTGCCACTTACAGATCGCAAGTTCACTTGGTTTTGAGGTCGTTCGTGCAGTCGACTTGATAGAGTGTTGGTAAGTGTGGAATGGTTAGAAGAGTTCTTTGAGACTCGGCTACAAGAAGGACCAAGAGGCTTATCGGACCACTGCCCTATTATTGTGGAGGATCGGAGGATGAAGGGAGGTCCTAGGCCCTTTCGGAGTCTTGACGCGTGGTTCACACATGACGGCTTCCTTCGAATGGTTAAGGAGGAATGGAGGGGTTTAGGGGAGTTGCAATTTACAGATAAATTGAAGGCGCTAACGGGTCTGTTGAGAAGTTGGCACAAGAACAACTTTGGTGACATGAACAATAAGATATTGAAGCTTGAGGAAGAGATAAAAAAGGTTGATGATATGGCAAGTGCTGGAGTGTATGATGCTATTATGGAGGCTAGAAGGAAAGCACTAGTTACTTGCTGTGAGCGATGGTATGTGAGGAAAGAAATCCACTGGAAGCAAATGTCTCGATCTCAGCAAGCCAAGGAGATGGACAGAAACACAAGGTACTTCCATAATATAGCGTCGTCAAGAAGGAGGAATAATCGGATTGATAATCTGGTAGTCAATGGCAGACTGATAAGAAACCAAGCTAGAATTAAAGTAGCTATTAGAGATTTTTATAAAGATTTATATCATCAGGAGAGCTCTCCTTTACTGGGGTTCAAAGATGGGATGGTTAGAAGGATAGATGAGGAAGAATCGAGGTCCTTGGAGGTGATGCCATCAGCTGAGGAAATTAGACAGGCAGTGGGATTGTGAGTCCTCGAAGGTGCCAGGATGTGATGGGTTCAACATGAACTTCATTAAGTGATGTTGGGATGAGATTGAAACGAAATTCACGGGAGCGGTTATGGAGTTTTTTCAGACAGCCAAGCTACCCGCAGATTCCAATATTACGTGGGTGGCGCTGGCCCCAAAGTTCACTGGTGCGAAGGAGATGAAAGACCTCAGGCCTATTAGTATGGTTGGGTGTGTGTATAAGGTCACTTTAGATGTACTTGTTAGGAGGATGAGAGCAATGATGCCTGGGCTAGTAGGGGAGACTCAGAGTGCATTTGTACAAGGTAGAAAAATTCATGATGGGGTTCTCATAGCATGTGAAACGGTGCACTGGTTTAAAAGGAGAAAGGGGAAGGCAGCCATAATCAAGCTAGATTTTTAAAAGGCTTATGACAGAGTCAGGTGGAGCTTTGTAGATATTGTACTGGAAAAAGATGGGGTTTGGTCGCAGGTGGAGGGCTTGGGTTATGGAGTGTGTGACCATAGCTTCGATGTCAATTTTGATTAATGGATCACTAACTAAACCATTTAAAATAGAAAGGGGCTTGAGACAAGGGGACCCGCTTTCTCCGTTCTTATTTGTGTTGGTTGTGGATGTACTGCATAGAATGATTGGTGAGGCAATAAGGAATGGTCGTATCTCCCATTTGGTGGTGGGTCGAGACAGTGTGGAGCTCTCACACCTTCAGTTTGCTGACGACACTATCCTGTTCTGCCCACCAGATGATGAGACTATGCAGAATTACAAGCGGCTGTTGCGCTGGTTTGAGTTAATGTCAGGGCTCAGTATCAACTTCGACAAGTCCAGCTTGATTCCACTCAATTGTGAAGAGCAGTGGGTACAATGTATGTGTAGTTTCTGGGGTTGCAAGGAAGGCACCCTCCCTGTTAAATACCTTGGAGTCCCCTTAGGAGCTAATCCAAGGTTGGTTAAGACCTGGAAGCTTGTCATTAGATAAGGTGGAGGAGAAACTAAGCCTATGGAAAGCTAGGGTGCTAAACAAAGCGGGGAAGCTAGTGCTTATAAAATCTGTCTTGAATAGCTTACCAGTGTATTATCTGAGCCTATACAAGATGTCAAAGGCGGTTGCAGAGAAGCTGATTTCCCTACAAAGAAGATTTCTGTGGAGTAAGGAGAACGGGAGACAGGGCATGGTGTTGGTGAAATGGGAGTTGGTGTAGGCCCCTAAAAAATTTGGTGGGCTGGGAGTTGAAGACGCTATGATTCGAAATACCGCACTGTTGTTCAAGTGGTGATGGCGTTTTGCGAAGGAAGAGTGCCATTTGTGGAAGAAGGTGGTCTGTTCATGTGTTGGGCCAGCCTGTTTCTCGGGTTCCATACTTTGGGACTTTATGTCCATAATGATGTCATGCTTGCTTTTGGCACTCCGGAAAAACAAATCTTGATCGAACCCATATTTTCCCAATGGATACAATCTGCGCATGGTAAAACTTCATACGGCTTCGATGTACTGTTATCTTCAATGAATAGTCTGGCGTTCAATGCGGGGCGAAGCATATGGTTGCCCGATTGGTTAAATGCTATAAATGAGAGTAGTAATTCTCTATTCTTAACAATAGGACCCGGAGATTTCTTAGTTCATCATGCTATTGCTCTAGGTTTACATACAACTACATTGATCTTAGTAAAAGGTGCTTTGGATGCACGTGGTTCCAAGTTAATGCCAGATAAAAAAGATTTTGGTTATAGTTTTCCTTGCGATGGTCCGGGACGAGGTGGTACTTGTGATATTTCGGCTTGGGACGCATTTTATTTGGCAGTTTTCTGGATGTTAAATATGATTGGCTATAACTTGAGGTCGAATGAGTTACTATCCACGCAAGTGCTCCCTACTAGAGGAGGCCCTTGGAAGGATATTTGCCATATAGGATTCAAGTTGCAGAATCTGAGGGACAAGATGATTACAAGTCTAACTATGGAGGTTGGTGACGGAAGAAGGACTCGGTTTTGGGAGGATGTTTGGTTTCATTGTGGTTCCTTGAAAGATCGATTTTCAAGACTCTTCTCTGTTTCAAACAAATGTGGGTCGGTTAGAGGGGATTGTGGGGTTTGGGATGGGCTAGAGTGGGTTTGGAACTTCCAGTGGAGGCGTGAGCTTTTTCAGTGGGAGTTAGAACTCATGAGTCAGTTACATGAGGTGTTGAGACTTGTGATGCTAGTGAATAATAGGAAGGATAGAGTCGTGTGAAAATATGATAGACTTGGTATTTTTCGACTAACTCCTTTGTGCAGGTGCTACAAGAAGGAATACTATCAGAGGATGTTACCAGTTACAGCTTCACGAAGACCATCTGGAAAGAGTTGGCTCCACCAAGAGTGGAGCTATTTGTGTGGTTTGTCCTGGTTGGCAGGGTGAATACAAAAGAACGGCTAAGCCATCTCAGAATTATTAGCCATGATGATAAGCATTGTGTCTTGTGTAATAAGGATGATGAGTAGGTCCATCACTTGTTTCTTGGCTGTGATTTTGCTTGACAGGTGTGGAGTGCATGGATATCTGCGTTTGGCCGACCCTGGGTCTTCCCGGAACTAGTGAAGGACCATTTTCTGAGTTGGACAAATGAGACGAAAAGAAAGGAAGATCGGAAGCAGCGCCTGAGATGCTTCTGCGCGATTATCTGGCATATTTGGATGGAGCGAAATAGGAAGATTTTTCAGAATGAAGGTAAAGGCATTGACGAGATCATCTCAATGACCGTCCTGAGTTGTGATGAATAGAGAGGTATGCATCCCTAGGGTTGTTGATGGCTATGTCGGAGATGACGTGGGGATGATAGTTCTTTGGGGTAGGATTCTTCGAGAGTGGTCACTCTTCTTTTTTGGTTTGATCCTGTATGCTCCACCTTAATGTGTTGAGCTATTCTCTTTTCAAAAAAAAATATACATAAAAAATTTTAAATTAAATTAGGATCTAAATGGATTGATTTAAATTTGAAAAATAAAAATAACCGTTTAGCAATTGTTAAGAGAGATTGATGAGATAATGAAATAAGAATTGAGATGGCTATCTTCCACGTAGATAGCCATTTGCCAATAAAAATAATTATTTTTTTATCTCCCACTCATGTGGAAGATAATCATTTCAATTCTCCTCTCACTATCCTGTCAACATCTCCTAATAATTGAGAAAACGGTTATTTTTATTTTTTAAATTTAACTCAATCCAATTGGATCATAATTTAATCTAAAATCTTTTATATATTTTTTTTATACTAATTGATCAAATATATCAATTTTAATCTTTTCTATCAATTTTTTTATATACCATTTGCATGCTAAAAGTTTGGATTATTGATATTATTAATATTTTTTATTATTTTCAATTTTTTTTTAAAAAAATACATGTAAACAAGATAAAAAATATTTATTTTAGTAAATATTGTTTAAATTATTTATTTTAATAATTATTATAATTAATTTATTTATTAAAATAAAAATTCGTTAAAAATTAGTTACTTTTTCGATGTATTAATATACGATAAATTATTCATATAAAATTATTTTATATTAACGCTGTATACAAATTAAACTAAAAATATAATATTATAATTTAGAATTTAATTTTAATATATCGTATAAAATAATTTATATAATTATATAATTATATTTTTTTTAGATAATTATTTATACTGTTAATATAAAAAATAATTATTTTTTAAATATAATATTATATAATTAGATATATGTTAAAAATCACTTTACGTTAATAATTTATTAAAATTAAATTCTATAATTTAATTATATTTCTTAAGATAGCCTAATATATGACATATTTTTAATACATTAACAATAAAATTTTCAGTAATCACATTAATCTTGTTTTCCCGCGTTACTTTCCATGATCTAGTTGACCTGACTCGCGTGAAGTCGTGGTAGTTAGTAGTAACTAGTTTCTGAACTGCCACACTCCACGAACAAAATCCTATTCACACGCCAATCTTAATCGCAATCACCAAAAATTACGCCAATCAATATCATGAAACCCTAATTAAAATTTCCATCACCAGAATTGAATTGAATCCCATACCGAGTTACCGACACCCTCTCGACTTCCATGGACCCCAAATTCAGGCGCGTCGGTTTCGAACCCGACCCGAACCAATCCCAATATCCGCTTACTGTGCCCCCGCCACGTCTTCTCTCCGAGAGAACCGCCGCCGTTCCTGTTCCGGAGATAGGGTTCCGGCGTCAGTTCCCGGGAGATCGAATTCCGATTGGGAGTTACAACCCTTCCCTGGCGCTGCTCGGAACCTCGCCATCAGCGGCGTCCACGCCTACTTCCGAGTATCGCGATGGCGACGGAGAATTCTCCGAGGATTCCTCCGGCTGGTTCCTTCGCAGCGAATCGAGTTTTGCCGTCACAGAGTTCGATTTGCCGGTGAAGCCTCTGGAAAATTCATCGGAGAATTGTTTAACCGGGAGTGTGAATTCGAAAAATGTAGCCGGATCCAGAGCCGGAGCTATAGCCGGAACCACCGGTAGTAATAACGATGCTACATTAAACTTTCATTTTCTTTAATTCAAAATACGCAATGACATGCTAGCAATTACAAATAAATGTGAGCGATTTTGATGATGTTGAATAAGCTGCATTTGCTTCTTCTGATAAATGGCTGATTCTAGATATAGTTATTTGTTATTCTTTAACATGTTAATGACGAAAGCATAATATTCATAGCAGAAAGGATGGAAGGAACTGCCAAAGAAGAACGCAACGATGTGCCCTCAATTTCGAAGCCAGTTAAGGCAAACACTACGAAGGCCGAGAGACGAGCCTTGCAGGAGGCACAAAGAGCTGCAAAAGCTACTTCTAAAGGTGGTTGTAGTCATTGAAAATTTTGTTGACAATTTCGCATTTTTTTTCTTCTGAATATTTCAGAATTGATTTGATTTATGTATACTACTATGAAGTTTAAATTTTAGCTCGTCTTTTATTCTAAATTTTGAAAACTGTCAGTGTTCTTGTTCTGCTAATTGGTTTTTAAATGAGAGGCATGGTTTAAAATAATTGTTGCTTCACAGTTTTCATTAGTTTTGTGCCCTTGCATAGTTTTTGAATTGTAAACCAAGGTAAACACTTGCTTTGAGCAACCCTGGGGGCTTTTTATTCTTGCTACTTTCTTAGAAGCATCAGTTTTTAGCTCTCAATTATTTCTTTCTAAATTTTTTAAAACTGGAAGACTGTTGAAATTTGATTAACTTGTTTTGACTGAAAGAAAAAATTTGGAGTTTCATGTTTAAATAGGCCAAATATATCAGATAGTTAAATTTGTTAGTTGCTTATTCATGTATTCTATGACCTTCATGTGGCTCCTGTAGTCTCTGCTTATGCTTTTGATAGTTGTTCTGTATCCAGCTGATGGCAGAGCAGAACCTGGTAAAGGTGTGAAGCAGTCTTCCGGGAAGAAAGATGGACCTCCTGTAACATCTTCGACAGCTACTGACAAGAAATCAGGTGGTCGTTCTTTGGAGAAAGAGAGGAAAAAAGATGTTCCTCCTCCACGTATGCAATTTGACGACAAAAGTAGAGTTGAAAAGGCCAAAAGGCGTGCATTAGTCAATCAAACTGAAGCTGTAAACAGAGTTGAATTATTTCGTCATTTGCCTCAATACGAATATGGTTCTCAGCTTCCTAAGCTTGAATCAAAGCTTTTCCAAATTGATTCGGTGCATCCTTCTGTGTTCAAGGTACTCTTTTGGAGTTTCATAAGGTTGGTTCAAATTAAGATACTTGGAATCTATTTGTTGATATTACTAGTTAAATATGTGATCTGAGCATAAATATCAACATTAGAACTAACTTGTGTTTTCATTCTATAGTGTGTATATTTCGTTGTTAAATGCAATTGCTTTGCTGTGTCTTAAATTAATTATTCTTATTTCAAATCTCCATTCTCCTTGATATTATTGTTTTTGTTAGTTGTGTTTAATATTATGTTTGCGATGGTTACAAAATTTTTTCTAAAACTTTGATGAAAATAAATATTTAATTTAAACCGTTCAGTGGTTACAAAAATGTTGTTTTAAAAAACTTTTATGAAATAAATATATTAATTTAAAGTTTGCCCTTTGTTTGAATTTATAACTTTACATGTTCATATGTTCATGAGTGCAAAGAGGCATCCTATACGATCAACTAGATACGGATGTTTTTTGTTTCTGTTTTAACTCTAAATTATATTTGTCTCCCTTGAGATTAGGAGATTTGAAACACAACATTTCTTGATTTGTCATGTTTTCACTGACAAAGTCTGTTAGAGGTGTTCAATGCTGCAGATCATGTAGTTTGCCCTTTTCTTATGTATTGTCTTTTGAGCTGGAACCTGGATCAATATTATTCCCTCTTCCCATGCAGGGGGAAATATGTCAATTCCATTTGAAGCAATTTTTTACATGCATGTATCCATGCTTTGAAATGAACTTTTAAATGGCAAATATAGATATGTTGCTCACTGGCTTATTCAATTTTCAGGTTGGATTGCGTTACTTGGCAGGAGGTACATCTGGTGATAATGCTCGTTGTATTGAAATGCTCAGAGCCTTTCAAGAAGCAATCAGAGACTACTCTACTCCTCCTGAAAAAGCTCTTGTTAGGGACTTAACTGCAAAAATTGGTAGTTATGTTTCATTTTTCACTGAATGCAGGCCTCTTTCTATTAGCATGGGAAATGCAATTAGATTTGTAAAGAGTCGTATTGCCAAGTTGCCTTTAAGTCATTCTGAATCTGAGGCAAAAGCAACTCTTTATTCTGATATTGATCGATTCATAAATGAGAAAATAATTCTTGCTGCTAAGGTGATAGTTGGACATGCTGCTACAAAGGTTAGGGATGGAGATGTTCTTCTAATATATGGATCATCATCTGTTGTGGAGATGATTCTTTTATATGCTCATGAGCTTGGGAAACAGTTCCGTGTTGTGGTGGTAGATTCGCGACCAAAGCTTCAAAGTCAGGCCTTAATCCGTAGGTTGTTGGCAAAGGGACTCGATTGTACATATACTCTAATAAATGGTGTTTCTTACGTCATGCATGAAGTCACACGGGTTTTTCTGGGAGCTTCTGCTGTTCTATCTAATGGAACTGTATATTCAAGAATTGGGACTGCATGTGTTGCTATGGTGGCTCATGCATTTCATGTTCCTGTATTGGTCTGTTGTGAAGCTTATAAGTTTCACGAAAGAGTCCAACTTGATTCATTATGTTCCAATGAACTAGGTAAGTTTAATAGCATCAGTTTGTTGGCTTTGCATTTTCATTTCAGCGTATCTTGATATTTAGAGGAGGGATTGGGATAGAAATTTGTATCTACTGCTATCCTTGTGTCAACTGTCATGCATTTTATATAAATGATCTTCGACCCACTTCTATTCCTTTCATGTGCTGCCAAGCGAAAAAATTCACTTTTTGTGAAATGAAGCTGTCAATTTGAGAAAACTTCAAATTGCTTGCAGGTGATCCCAATGCTGTTGCCACGGTTCCTGGAAGAATGAATGTAAATTATCTAGACAATTGGACCAGTGAAGACAATTTGCAGATTTTGAATTTGATGTAAGCTTTAGATTTTACGTTTGTGTGAACAGCCCATGAAAAATGAGATACTGATTTTATTTTGATTGATAGGTTTGATATCACTCCTTCAGATTATATCTCAGCAATTGTTACGGACCATGGAATGGTAAGTTTATCAGTGTGAGTTGTGCAGGTTTTAAGGTTGTTTTGCATGCCACCACATTGTCTTAGATGTAAATTAGGTGACATATATCCAGCTCTTTTATGATGTAAAGTTCGATTCCTAATTCTCCTCCCACATTATTTTGCATTTCTCTTTTCATTATAGAATGAACCCTCATATTCGTCCTTGTAAAATTTATTGGGGAGGGGCTTGTTTGCTTTTCTATTTTCAACTTTTTATAATTTGTAAAGATGAAAGCAGAAACAATATAAATCCAGTTTTCTGTCTTAATTTTCTATTTTCACCATTTTTTCATAAAATCTTGAAAAAAAGTTGAAAACGAAAACTACACAAGCCCAATTTCTGAGGGAAAAAAAAGCTCTCAGGATTTCCCAATTGTGGTAATTGGAATATTAATGTTGGCCATGTTAGTCCTTAACATTTGGACATGTGAGTTCTAGAAAGGACTAGAGAATGAATATGTCTAAGATTTCTTTTGCCCCTTAGGAAGGGAACTAAGTTAGGGTTTTCTCTTTTTCATTTATATACATAGAGATTGATTCTCAAATCATATCCAGTTGTCCTAGACGTACATTACCGGTTTTTTGGCTCTTTCCTCTATTTATGTTCTTGTTGAGGGGGAGGGGAGCATTTTGAATGTTTTTGCTTTCTTTTTCTTTATGTTCTTTCCCTCCCTGATACATTCAAAAGAAAGTTAAGGTGACAATCATCACTCATTATGAAAAATATGGTAGAAATCTACGGTGGTTTGGTCTTATTCGCAGAAGACTTGTTTAAAAAGCCTTTGGAAGAGTAGGTAAAAGGAAGATAGTCCAGGTCAGTTAGAGAAAGACTTGAATTTTAATAACTTGGCTATGGCCTATAGATATGGTTTATGTTGTGATGGTATGGAGTCAATTGGTGAATGTAGCTGACTGCACCTGATAAAAAAGAAGGTTTAATTGTTGCTAGCTTAATACTTTCTAGTTGTTTTCGTCTTTTTGTTGCAGGTCCCTCCGACAAGTGTGCCCGTAATTGTACGCGAATACGGTCGAGAGCACTTGATTTAGACTCTCAAGTTTTGGCCCACAATAATTCTAAGTTTTCTATGTGCTTTAAAATTCTTTTCTGATTAAAAAAAAATCAATCATGCTACATGTACACACAAAAATCAGCTGCCAAATTAGCTACTCATATAAAATATATGCTAGATAATAAATACATATTGAAAATGATTTAAACAATATGTATATTTATGTACAAACACATAATGACTGATTTGGTGGTTGATTTTTGGTGTGCATAACTGCATATAATATTTTTGTAATACAATTTATATCATGTAATCTTTTCATCTTCCAAAGATCAAGGAGATCTGCGTATTCTTTCAATAGTTACACATTCTTTTTAAATACTTTTAGGTCAACTGAAATTTGTTACCCTTAAATTGTAAGTTTAGACACTACACAGAAGTTGGAAGCAGCTTCTTTTTTCAAGTGGTTGTAGAAAGTATTCATTGATGAAAACGAAAGACAGTCTGTAGTACAGTAGATAGTTGAACTCTTACCGAAGCAATCGAAATTCGTAATCGTGGAAGGGATTTTATTATATTATATTAACATGAACGATTTCACAAACTTTGCTGCTGGAAGAATATAAAAATATCTTATCATTGGATTCAGTAGAGAAAGAATGAACAAATTAGAAAAATCAATGGCTTGTGTCAATGGGCAATGTCATAGCATCCTCGGCATTATCTAGTAGTGGCAAGATTCCGAAGATAAAGTGCAATGCCACTACTCCAGTAAGGTAATGTTCCCACAACAACCTTTGTACAATCAGAAAACTCTAAGCCATAAACAACAAAACTATACTGCGTCAATTGCTTCATTTGTGTGTGTTGGGTGGGGCTGCTGGTGTAAGTGGAAATTAAATAAAAATGTAAAAGGAAAATGCGATTCTAAATTTTTAATCAAAAGCTTAAAACTTTTTTATCCTTCAGCTTCTCCTCGCCCTCCTTAGCCTCCAAATAATTGCATATGGGTCGGGGCATATCCTGTATGGTGTTTTTGGTGGAGGCATTTGAGGTACTCTGCAAGAACAACAATTCTAAAACTGAGTTATTAGAAGCTCTATTAAGTAACCTTAATATTGTATTTGTGCCTATATATATATACAAGAAAAAAGATGCAAGGATATAAAAGCATGAACGCATCTAATAATATATAAGCTCCAAATTGCTAAAACCATGTGAAGGAATCTAGCATGCTGAGGAATTATTAATGGTGAGATAGATAGTGAGGGAACATACTTTAATCTAGAAATATCGATCTGAGAAAAGTCCATGTTGGTTGCACTGTCTAGAACTGATACACTGGGTCTCAATGGTGGTGTAGGGGGCTGCTTGATTGCTAGTACTCTGCAGTTGAAATGTCTGGCCATGCTATTTGGGGAATGGGCCATAGCCAATCTATTTACCAAATGAATAAAAACAAGATTTTGAGTTTGCAATGAAATGAATGATCATAATTTATTGTGTTATTTTAGAGGACTCAATGGTGAAAATCAACACATGTCATTTCAAAATTATTCATTCCCCTTAAATACAGCTAATTATTATTCATCATTATTTATTTAGTGGAGCCATCGCATGTGTTGGTTGAGCCAAATGCACCATGTACTTCTGTTGGGCCAACACTACCCTTCTTAGAAGTTAGGACTCATCTCTGCCATATATAATAATAGGCATAGCTAACATAAGATAGCTTCCTTCTACATTAGAAGCACACCTTTGAGGGCCTTTAGGCTTTGTGTGTGTTTGGATTACAGTTTACAAACTGAAGTTCGTATAAAATTGATTTTGTAAAATTGATTTTGATCAAAAGTGAGTTAGTGTTAACGTGGTTTATATTTGGCAATTTTTATTCAAAATGGATTATAGTAAATTAAATATTGTTTGGATTACATTATTCAAAATCACTTTTAGGTAAAAAATTACAGAAAAGGACATGATTTTAAATAATTATTTTATATTATTTTATAATTTTATTTTAAATATTTAAATAAATTTTAATATTTTTTTAGTATTTTCAATATTCTTTAGTACTCTAATAAGATTAATAGAATTATAATTAAAAAAATATTCCATGTAAAAAAGAAATAACAATAACAATAAAAAAACTCATATAAACAAAAAAAAACAGAAATTTTATAAAAAACAATAATATGCATAAGAGAGTATTAGAAAAAATATTATAAAAAAAATAAACATATGAATAATGAAGGATATAATTGGTATATACAACATAATTTTAAATCCAACGTGAAAAGCTAAACGGAAAAGCTAGAATTTATAGTTTCTGATAAACGTGGGTTTAACATAGAAATCACTTCTACGTTTAGAGGATAAAAATATTGCCAAACATAAAGATGAAGTGTTCAAGAAGCTCAAACACGCTTCTCTCTTCTCCAAGGCAAATCCAAACACACTCTTTAACCTCTAAAGGGATTCATATGTAGAGTACATGGGCACAGCATTAGTTACATTCCGAAAACATTTCTTTTTTTTTTTCTTTTCTTTCCCTTTAATAGTTAAATCAATGCTAAAGAATAGAGCAATAATTACAATAAATATTCCTAAAAAGTAATTTCAACATGATAAGACTACTACTAACGGAATCTAGCAGGAGCTCCTTTGTCCTTTTACTAAAAAAACAAAAGAAAAGAAAAAGAAAGACTCAGAACTCAGAAGTGGAGCCAAAAGCCATTGGCAGTTTTGTTATCATTACAGATGGCACGTGCAATAGTCATGGCCTTACGTGATCAAGTTCCAGAGATCACTAACACTGGATAAACTCTCTCAATTTTTTTAAGTGGTATTATAAAATATAATTCTTTATTATACATTTTTTAATTAAAATAAAAAATATGTA
The DNA here is from genome assembly GCF_014773155.1 of Arachis stenosperma. Lineage (NCBI taxonomy): Eukaryota > Viridiplantae > Streptophyta > Magnoliopsida > Fabales > Fabaceae > Arachis > Arachis stenosperma. Next base: position 120,062,945 of record NC_080386.1, read on the forward strand.
AAACACGACGTTATATCCTTTTTTACCTCCCATAATGATACTTAAATTCAAAAGTGATTTTGACACCAATATTTTAGTTAGGAACTACTCATTTCATTTTTATAATGTCATTTTCTATTTGATAAAATTTTATTATAAACAAATTTTATATAAAAAGTAAAATCTCTTAAATAATAATATTGTCATACTCTTTTGTAATTATTCATTTTGTACTGTAAGTTTCACAGCGTTGATATTTAATTAGGAATTAGCTGATGATAATAAAAGTAGAAAATTTGCATTCTTTCAATGTATTATCAACATATTGAATGCATAAAATTTTTTTAAAATTTATATTTTTCAGAAAAATATTCTATTTACATAAGATAATTAGTTAAAATAGAAAACAGATCTTTCAAATTAGTGTTATAAAGTGTAATCTTTTACGGTACACTACTATTTTTAAATGAAATAAAAAATTATTATATACTAAAAAACTACATTTAACATCACTTTAAAAAAAATAAAAAATTCATCAAATAATCATATCAAAATCTTCTAAAATGAAAAAATTTATAAAATAATAAAATAATATTTTAATTATTTTTAAATTAAGATAATAGAGTTTATAGATAATAAATATTATAAATTTATAGATGATTAAAATATCATTTTATTATTTTAGTATTTTACTACAATCTTTACTTTAAAAGATTTTTTTTTCTAACTTCACTTTAGAAGGTTTTTTTCCAAGTAAACTGTTATTAAGAACACACAAGAGAAAGGATTTTATAGATAAAGCGAATTCCACTTTTATATTCTTAATAAATACCTTCCGAAAGACACCAAAAAAAAAAAACCTTGAGACTACTAATTCGCAAAACCTTAAATATTAAAATTAAATTAAAAAACCTTAGGTTCAAATATCACTATTATTGTTTATTCATAGTAGCATCAGAAAGAGCACAAAACAAATTAGAACATTTAAGACACACAGGTCCCATCAACTAGGGAAGAAAGCCAAGATCATCAGAAAAAAGAAGAGTGATATGGAAATATTGATTATTACAGATCCCAGAATAATTATTATGTAATTAAAAGTTGAAATCCCAATTCCCAAGTACCACTAATCAGAAATTCAGAATCTGTCTTATTTCTTTTCCGAAAAAACATAAATACACAGAACATTGAATTTCATGCTTTTCATTCATCAGTGATCAAAAGCAATAAATTCTAGGGAGAGTAAATAAATACTATTTTAATATCAATATTTTTTTAACAATTAATATATAAGGTATTTTTATTGTGAAAATCATTTATCAAATTGAAATTGACCTGAAAAGTATTTGAATATATTCTGACATTGAAGTTATAATTAAATTACCTGTAAAGAAAGCTATGATCATGGAGTCCAACCACAAGAACAGAAGCTCCAAGCTCTCGAACCGTAGCAGCAATCTTAGTCCCTTCTTGATCCCCTTCCGTGACAATAATCTCAACCTTTGTCTGTAACACAATCCTCCTAAGATTAATTTGTACATAGCAACAAAATCAGTATAACAATAAATTAAATTAAATCAAATCAAACCAAGTTAAGATCAAAGTTTATTAGTTACAAACATTGGGGTGGCTATTGCAGATGTGTTGAAAGGAGAGGGCTAATTGGTAACCATTGAGGCGAAGAAGGCGAGATTTTGATCTGGTTCTTGTTCTTGAAGATGATGAAGATGAAGAATGGTAGACATGAAGCAATGTGATTATGTCGCCGTAGCGAATGATATTGTGAAGTGCCCATTTTAGAGCTGTTCTTGCAACTTCTTCATCTTCCACCATCACCACTATTTTCCTCACATCCATTATTTTTCTTTTTGTTCTCTTCTTGCTTTTCTTCCCCACACTACTCTCTAGTTTCCTCTTCTCTTATTCACATGATTATTTCTTTTTTTATTATTTATAGTTATTCTTAAAAAATTAATTATCAAATCAATATATTCACATACAGAATATATATTAAAATTAAATTAAATAATATATATTTATATACAAATATATAATAAATTATTGAGTATATATTTAAATAGGTCTTTAAAAAATTTTGCATTGAACATTTTTGTTCTAAAAAATTTTTATTAAAAAATAAAACGTATAAATTTTTTTGTCACATTTTAAAGAATTATTTATTTAAATAAAAATAATGAATCTGACTAAAATAGAGACTTATATATCTTACTTTTATAAAATTAAAAGACTTTATTGTAATAAATTTTTTTAGAAATAAAAATGTTCGACACAATTTTTTAAGGATCTATTTAAATATATACTCTAAATTATTTGATGATTAATTTTTTGTGGATATATAATATTATTGTTATTGATGATTAATAACCCATTTATATATGGCCAAGGTTGTCTCTTTCTCTGATGGTTTGTGTCTATTCTTTATTTCGATGATGATTGACATTAATTTAATAGTTTATGTCATATTCTTCTAAAAGCTTTAAGTTATTAAGTAGAAATGCTTAAAATGTTTTAGGTTTAGTATGTTTTTGCATGATTGAAACGTGAATTATGCACATATTTGTTTTTTATGTTAAAATATTATCTTTTATTTCAAAAGAAAAAGATTGCAAAAATTTAAATTATAATTTTTTTTATGAATAATGTTATACATCAAAATTTTTTTATAAATCAAGTCCAATCAAATTAAATAATAAGATAATGCTAATCAAGTAATCATAACTAATTTTTGTTATGTTAAATTAATTTAATTAAATTTAATTAACAAAAATTCAAAAAAATTTAGATATATAATATTATTCTTTATTATAAAAGTTTTTATTATTTAAATAATCATGTTTCATCTTAATAAATTTTAATATTGACTATTATATGTGTATATATTTTCAATCATTCATTAATTTTATATTACTATGTTATGAATTGATTTGTATCCTTAATTAAAAATGTAAGATCAAATATGAGATCCCTACCAAAAAAAATATGAGATCACAAAAAAATTCAACTAGAGAATTAATTTATTTTAAGTTAACATCAGTAAATTTTTTAATCGTAAACTTTAAAATTTAAATTTTAACCATAAACTCTAAATCATTCAAAATATAAAGGTTAAAAAGTAGTTATATAATAAAAAAATCAACCAAAATTAATTATTGAAAAGTTACTTTCCTATTTTTTTTATTTATTATTTTGGCAGATTGCTAATTGCTACGTATTGAATGAAGTTGGAAAAGACGAAAAAGTACAAATGAAAAAAAAAAAGAAGAAAAGAAGTGGTTGAATAATAATTATTTGGTTATCAATCTCACAAGTTGAAAAATTGTGTCCATATAGGGGAAAACTTTGATTGGTGCTTCGTGGTATATATATGTTCTAGGTTATTCATTATTCATTTTAATTCTATTGTCAGTCACCCGATTAAAAAAAAAAGCTAGCAGTTGACCAGTATGATTATGATTCTTTCTTTTCCTTTTGCAATTTATTTCATCTAACATATTTTATTCATTATGCAATAATATATATTACTCATTATTTCCTTTCTTATAAAAATACAATAACATTAGGACGTGGAATTACGTGCGTTTTATTTTAATAGTGCAACTAGATATTCTTTTAAAAATTGTTCATTATTTAATTTTAAAAAAAAAAACTAAAAATAAAAAATAAGTAACTTTTTATAAAAATAAATATTTAAATTAATTATATAATACTATTTAAATAAAAAAATTGACTAAAAACTAAAAATTTAAAAGATAAGTAATATTTTTTTATTTTAAATATTAATTTGAAGCACCTTATTATATCCAGAGATAGCAACGGAGTCGGACAGGATAGAGACAGAGACGGGAATGTCTCTGTTTTTTATCCTCGCTCCTAGATTTATTTTTCATTTTTCCTTTTGATTTTCGCGGTGGAAAAATATTATTTTCCATTCTTATTTTTTGCAGGGTCCATTTTTTATTTCTCTTATAGTTCTTACTGATCATTAATTTTTATAAAAGTAGAACTATAAGTATTCATTCTATACAAAAACATCAAGATTTTATACATAAATGTTAAACGGTAGACGCCGACTTTTTTTTAATTGACACGGTGGCTAGACGTGATGATGAAACAGAACACAGAGCAGCGAACGAGGTGAGAGACATGATAGCGGAGAGAAGAATGGACACGATGGCAGAATTGCGTATAAGACCCGGAATTTTTAGAAATTAATTAATAAGTTATTTATGATTTATTATATTTATTTAAGATTATATTTTTAGAGATTTTATATATAAACCGAAAAATTTTTTATTTATAATTTAGAGCTTTAATAATTGAAAAAAAATAATGAAATTTTATGCGTTTTAATTTAAATATTTATATTTTTAACATTATTTATAATTTAAAAAAAATTAATTTGATTATTTCTAATTCCTTAATTGGAGTATTTATATGAGAATAAATTGTAAATTTATGGATAACTAGTATTTTTATATATAATTATCATTTGATTAAATTAGTTTTCAATTACTACATTATCTTTATTTTTATTAGAAATTACCAACCTAGCCCTAGCCTTTTTTTCCTAATCAAAATCCTAACCTTAACTATACACACACTCCTTCCTTTCATCCTCAGCAGTGCCGCCAGTTCCCTCCCACCTTTTCCAAAAAACCTACACACGGACACACCAATGGCGCACACACACAAATGGAGAGGGAGAAAGAGGAAAGAAGAGAGGGAATAGACAGCGCTGGTGGAGTTGGGTGTCTCCAATGGTACAGGGAATTAGAAAGTTCTCAGGATCCTACAGTTTTTTTGGAAGATTTTTCTGGATGATTGCATTGCATTCTTTAGTCAACACCACTGTCTTAATCTCTTTCCAATCCCTCTTGTTACTCAACAACTCCTTCATGAACTTGGCATAAAGAGGCATTTGCTCAAGGGTCTCTGCGAAGGGAATGTTGATCTCAAGCTTCCTAAAGACTTCCAGAAATTTGAAGAATTGCTTGTCCTTAAATGCCTTATGAAGTCTCTCAGGATATGACATTTTTGCCTTATATTCTAGAGCCTTGGGTAGTGCAGGATGTGTATTAAGAGTAGCTGGAAAAGGGTTATCTGGATGCCTTGAGGGGGCGCTCCTTAAATCTTCATGGGCGTTTAACGCCTTCCCTAGCTCCCCTGCTGGGTGTTCAGCGCCCTCCCTAGTACTCTCTGTCTCTGCAATTTTCTTTTCTGGTGTCTCTTTTTCAATCTGCTTCTCACCAATCTTAGTTCCTGACCCCGCGATCTTACCACTTTTCAATTGAACATCCCGACACTGTTCTCTGGAGTTGGAACCTATGTCACTAGATCTCTCGGATATTTGCATGCACAACTGATCCAACTGCATCTCTAAATCTCAGAGTGAAGCTCTAATTTTCTGCATAAAGCTATGTTGGCTCTTAGATAGTTCTCATGGACGCCAAGTCAGGACCGTTCTGAGACTGAGAAGGTTGAAAAGGAAGATTATTGAAATAATTCTGGTTGAACCCGTCCTGAAAATTGTTGGCATAGTTCAGTTGTTGCCTTTGAGATTGCTCTCCCCATCCAAAGTTTGGGTGGTTCTTCCATCTTTGATTAAAAGTCTGAGGATAAAGAGCACCATTGAGATTTTTGGAGAAATTTCCCATGTAATTGATTTGCTCAGGCGTATACTTGTCATAATTGTACGTCTCACCTAGAGGGAAGTTGCCACTCATGTCATAAGGAGCATCTAGAGAAGCACTATGAACATTAGTAACTGGACGCTGCATGACACTCAATTGCTGCGTGATGAGACTCATTTAGTTGGGATAAGAACTTGATCGCATCTACAGTGTCTACCTCTATGACTCCTTTCTTCACTGAAATCCTCTCAAAATAGTATAAGTACTGATTATTGACAACCATCTCAATAAGTTCATTGACCTCTTCAGGCGTTTTCTTCATGTGCAAAGAATCATTTGTAGAATTGTGTAGAGATATTTTGGTCATTTCAGAAAGTACTTCATAGAAAATATGCACCTTGATCTAGTCCGAGAACGTATCAGGAGGACACTTCTTGAGCATCAACTTGTACCTCTCCTAGGATTCATACAAGGACTCATTATCTCCCTACATAAAGGTCTGAACATCTGTCCTCAGCTTAGTCAGCTTCTGACGAGGGAAGAACTTGTTCAGAAACATGTTAGCCACCTTATCCCAAGTATCTAGACTCTCCTTGGACAGAGCATCAAATCACTGCTTTGCTCTATCCCTAACAGCAAATGGGAAGAGTATTGGCTTATAAACTTCAGGATTCACTCCATTAGTTTTCACAGTATCACAAATCTGTAGGAAGTTCGAGATGAATAAATTTGGATAATCCTGCGAAAATTCAAGAAACTGACAATTTTGCTGCACCAGAGTAATCAATTGTGGTTTTAGCTCAAAATATTTTGCTCCAATGGGGGTACAACAATGCTGTTCCCATAGAAATCAGGAGTGGGGGCAATGTATGAGCCCAGAGTCCTTCTAGCTTACTCATTTCCATTTGGATTCATGGTGAGCTCTGTCTTGTTTCTGCACACACAAACAGAAAACAAAGAAAAGTGAAAATCTCTGCATTAGAGTACAGAAAATTTCTAGTGAGGTATCCTATGTAAATAAAATAAAATAAAATAAACTAAGAAATAGACCTAAAAATTTCGAAAATAAGTTAGAAAAAATCAAACTACTAATTTAAAAATTAAACAATAAAGAACACTAATATTTTTGAAAATTAAAAAAAATAAAAATTATTACGGGGACGCCAAACTTAATTTCAAAAATTAATGGAAAATAAACAAAACCTAATTCGATAATTTAAAGAGAAATAAACAAGCAAATAAAACTAAAGAAAATAATACCTAATATAAGCAATCAGACAACTGGTAGTTGTCAATCACCGTCAATTTCCGGCAATGGCGTCAAAAACTTGGTGCAAATTTTTAGAATATCTACAACTGAATCGACAACTGTACCGGATCGTTCAAGTAATACCTTAGGTAAGTGAGGGTCGATCTCACGAGGACTGATGGACTGAGCAATAATGGTCAACTGATTAGTTTAGTTAGGCAGACAGAAAAGTTGGTGTAGTGATTTGAAATAGCATTAAATAGTAGTTCAAAAGTAAAGGAAGCAAACAAGAGAATTGATGAAAAATCATTAAGAGAAAGCAGTTAAGGTATCGGAGATGTTTATTTTTTCAGATTAAGTTTTCTTACTAACTATTTTAATCATGCAAGATTTATTTCATGACAAACTGTAATTGACTAAACCCTAATCTCTTAGTGATTTAATCTCCTCTAACCTTCATCAACCTCCAATCCCTTGGTCACTTGATTCTGGTTAGAAGGTTACGTTCAAATCTTGTTTATGGCCACAAAAACCCTAATTATCCAAAGCTAAATGGATTATATGTCATGTATCTAGATTAGTTCAAATAATTAGCAATTTAAAAGGAATTTACTTTCAAGCTGTATTCAGGTGAGAAACCTCTTTCAAGGGTCACAAGAACGCATCTAGAATAAGAGTCATACTTCCGTTCCACCCAGATTCATAAGATTAAGAACAAAAGTAATTTTTGAAACTGAATCAGTACATTAATTAAAATAGAAAAGTAATAATCTCAATCCATAGAAATAAACAGAGCTCCTAACCTTAACCAAAGAGGTTTAGTGGCTCATGACTTACAGAAAAACAAGGATTCTGAAAATTATGGAAGAGAGAAGATCCCCCTCAAGGGTGAATCTTTTTCCTTTTATATCTAACCTAATTGGATTTAAAAATAAAATTAAAATAATAAATCCAAAAACTAAAAGATATTGTTTGTAAATAAAAATTACAAAAATAAAAGATAAGATCACTAATAAGAGCTAAATCCACTTGAAGATGCTTCCTTGAATTGATGGGCTTTAACTCGGATTTCCTGGTGCTAAACACCAGTTTGGGCTTTTAGCACCCAAGAAGGCAGAGACGCTTCTAATTTGCAAGGCTTGCTGGAGCTAAATGCCAGCTTGGCGTTTAGCGCCCAAAAGGGTAGCGCCAAATCTTCTCCTTTATGCATAAGACTCTGCCAAATTGCTCCGAATTTCACCTGAAATCAATAAAAATACTAAAACACTCAAAGTAGCATCCAAAGAGGATTTTTGCACTAAAATATAATAAAACTTAATAAATTCTAACTAAAAATGACTAGAAAATAGGCAGAAAATAGGTACAAAATGCTCACACATCATGGAGTCGCGAAGTACTGACGTCGCCGGAAAACAATATCGTCAGAGCTTCTACCAGCTTGCCTTGGCTCCGCCTAGCTTCTGTCGGTTCTGTCCTTGCCAATGAGGGTCACTGGAGCTGTCGTTGCTCCATTTCCTTGTTTTCCTTAATCTCAATAAGTTGTGTTTGCTCCGAAACCCTTATAATCGTTGTTCTGTTATATATTACTGAGGATTTTGTGATGTTAATGTCTTAGGGTTGACCTTCGGTATTTACATGCTACTTTTCTGGCTGTTGCTGCTGTGGAAAAACGGTCGGATTTGACGCCGCTACTACGACATAAGGATAAATGGAGTTTATCGCGTAGTCAACTTGTGATCGAGGTAGGGGCTTTTTTCTTAAAACTCGTTTTAATTACAAGAATTGTTACAAGTCGATATCAATGAAAATATTTATAATTATGATGACATGAGTCTTATGGATTGCATTGGATTATTTTTTATTGATATAATTGTTTGTTGAATTGATTTACCAATTGATTTAGAATGTTTAATTGATTGCTGTTGAAGTGTTACTGTATTTGTTGTGAAACCGAGATATAATGAGTAGTTAATTGGTTGGAGTCATTGAGAATTTTGATTTATTGATTGATTGATAAGGTTGGATGTTTTAGTTGTTGATTAATTTTATTGAATTAGTGGTGGGTGGATTGGTTTTCTTGAAATGTTGGAAAATGATTCGATATTGAAATTGGTTTGATTTTGAAATGGTTTGACATCGAAAATAGTTTGATATTTGAAAATCTAAATTGTGTTTTTATTGGAAAATTATTTGGATTTAAAGCTGTTGGAAAGGATTGAGGAATGGCTTGGATGGAATTCGAGAAGGGTGACAAAATTCAAATTTTAGAGGAGAATTTATTTACTTTTGTTTGGTTAATTAAGAAAACGGGTATCTAGGAGTAAATAAAATTCGTGATTGTTTTGGAAACTTGGTTGAATGAAAAAGAGTTTTACCCAACTTTTACGAACCATGGAAAAGACTTCATTTATGGAGCGCTCTTGCGACTTTGAAGAATTGTTTAAAATAAAGATAATTATATGGTTTCAATTAAGATTTTGGTTTGTAAACAAGATGATTTTTGGTCTTTAAAGGGGTTGTTTTTAAAGTTGAGATTAGAAGACTTGGTTTGAATTATCATTTGAAAAAATTTGGATTGAAAAATCATTTTATTTGAATTTGCTTTTGACGTAATGAAATGATTTCTGATTCTTTGAAAAATGTTTTAAACTTAGAAAAGAAATTGAAATTGGCTTTGGCAACTTGTTTTAAATAAAGGTGGTCTTGGATATTTGGTTAAAATCGAAAGTGAGTTCTATTCAATTAAATCTGATTTAATTATCGTTTTGGAAATTTCAAATTTTCATTATAAAGAAAATGAGATTGGTTGTCGCTCCCCTAAAGTTTAGAGACTTTGCCGTAGAATTTAATTTAATAAATCTTGATTTAAGATAATTTAATCTAATTTAATAACTTATTTTGGCTTGGGTTGATTTTAAGAAAAGAATTATATTTTGTGACCTTGGGGAAAGGTTTTGAAAGTTTTTAGTGATTTTCAAAAGCAATTCAATTCAAATGTTTAAACTAGAGATGAGTTATTGAAGTTAATTTGAGACTTTCGATTGAGTGAAAATAAATTTTTGAAAGAGATATACAAGGTACTCAACCCTTTGAGGATCTCTCTGATGGCAAGTTGACATGACACTCTCTCTCTGAAACTAGCTTGTGATAAACTTGAAATGTTCTTCTTAGAGATGTGATAGGTTGTTCCGCCCACGTTCTCTCTGATTGTAAGGTGAAAAGGCACTCTCTCTTTGAGACAGATGACATGGCACTCTCCCTCTTAGACAGAATAATACCCACAATGAGAAGGTGATAGGGCACTCTTCCTCTGAGACAGGAATATTTTTCTTGTTGGGAATGCGTAACAGAGAAACCATATCCAGGTTCGCTATCGGATGTGTCGGATTCTGACAATTTAACCTACATGTAAGCTCATGGCCAGTAGGACAAGCATGCATCATACTGCATTTATTTGCTATTGTTTGGGTATGCTTAAGTGTTTTGGTCTGCCTATGTGATGAATTCTGTTTAACTGTTAATTGTAGTACTTGATGTGACTGTTCTCTAATTGTGTTTGCTTGTATTGTTTGTGCCAATGACTGATTCCGTTTTGAGACTGAGTGGAGATTTGTTTATATGTTGGGTTGGAGACCAAGAGTTGTTTATATGTTGGGTCGAAGGCGGTGACTTGATTTTGTATTAGACCGGAGGCCGTACTTGATTATGTTATGGGATATTATTTTGAGCTTTGAAATTCTTTTATTGAAGAAGAGAAATTTGAATTTCGGATAAGTAAATGTCGTGGTTTTGAAAAGGTTAATAAGACGAACGATGATCTTTGCTTTTTGAAATTCATTCTTCGTTTTATATATATTCTCTTAAGACAATTCTTAAACTCTTATTGAGAACCTGCGAGGACAATATTCTCACCCCTACAAACTTCTCTTTCCAGGACGGACAAGGAAGCTCATGAAGTTTTGCTAAGTTTTTAGCTGTGTTGTTTTCTGTTTGTATATAATTGTAGTTTCATCTCGCCTTTATTATTATATTCTTGTAAGAAGAATGGAAGTCGTGATTGTATGATATGTATGTATATAATATTTGTAAGTCACTTGTGTAAGAAGTTTTGTATATGTATATGCATGTTTGTATAAAGGAAAAAGAGCCTTTGGTTTTTCAAAGAAAACAGTAATATAGTTTCGAGTTAAAAGTTTCTATTTTAATATTAAATATATAGAAGTCGTCGTGATATCCTCGTATCAGAGTGGTACAGCCAGAAGCGTAATATTCTGATAGTAAGAACGTTACATTGCGGAGAGAAAAACAGATACACCCTCAAAAAGGAGAAAAAACACCGCAAACAGAAAGAACGAGGCAGTGAAAAGTGACAACACAGTGAGAGGTGACGGTGCAGTGAGAAAGAAGAGTGGTGAGGAGGTGGCTGCAAAGAGGTTGAATAGAGTATGAATGACATTAGGGATATCTAAATTGAAAAAGGGTTATGCAAATGAAGATTAAGAATTTAGAGTTTTTATATATATATGATATGTGAAATAAATAAAAAATATATAAGAAAAATAAATTATTAAGAACAATTAAATAAATTTAAAAATTTTTAGAATGAACAAAAACAAAGCAAAAATTCTCACACTAAGAATTTTGCTCCTATTTCTACAAAAAAAAAAAAATTTCACAATCAAACTACTATTCGGAATGATCTCCACAAAAATTTTTTGTCTTTCAAAAAAATTTGCCATCTTTAATTATACCTTAATTATTATTTAATAATATCGAGTATGCGGTCATCATAAAAATTCAATATTATAAGGATTATTTATGTGACGTATACATGGCACGTCTCTGAAAACAAAAATATTTGATAATTAAACTAAATTTATAAAAAATAGTTAAAATTTATTTTATTTAACTAACATTATCGCTCTAAAAAAAATAATGATTGTCTCGTTGTTTATTTCGTTCTTTTCAAATTAAACAATGTATCCACAATCACAAAAATTAATTAGTATTATCGTCAACGAGATTGTTAATTAAAACAAAAACGATCTCGGTTTTTTTATTTAAAAATAATGAAAATTTGCTGTAAGTATCCTATTGAATCTGCACGCCCAAAAACAAAATAAAATAATAACCATATATATGCTTGGGTTGATATTACAACTATCGACATATATAAAATTCAGCCATAAAAAAAATAAAATTAAATCTTAAAATAGTTTTTAAATTTACATTCGAATTTTAAAGTAATCTCTGAAATTAATAATTATTTAAATTTGTTCTCAAATTTATACTTTGAGACTCATAGTAGTCCCTAAAATAATTTCCGGCCATCCTTACCATTGGAAAGACAAAAACGACGTCGTTTTGTATTTATACAAAAAAAAAATCCTAATCTCCAACACGATGTCGTTTTGTATTTATATAAAAAAAGCATAATCTCCAATTACCTTCACTAATTCTTTTCTTCACCCTGTTCTTCTTTTTCTTCTTCAAATTTATAGTAACAACATCATCCTCATCATTGCAAACAATAATTAAACTATCAAATTCATATTAATTTATATAGACATCCGATAATCATTCTCAAGCCAATAATTTGATTTAAATAACAAAATTTTTTATAAATTATAGCAGTGGCAACAATAAATATACAACAACATCACATCGATCAACAACAAAAATTAAAACATAAGCAACTAAAAAAAATAAATAGAAGAAGAAGAAGCAAAGCAAACCGGCGAAGTAGAAGAAAGAAGCAGGCCGCTGGAGCAGAGAAAAGCAGAAGTGAATGATTACCATGTTGTTCATAACACGCGGCGGAAGAAAAGAAAGTAATCCTAAAGATCTATTTTGTGCTTAAACTTTATTTCAATAATAAATATATAGTAGATCAGATCTAAATACCTGAGTATGCTAGCAAAAATTCTTTTCTCCTTCGATTGTACGAAGGCGCTATGCGTATCCACACCGAGGCTAATATTTGCTGTCAACTCTTTGACCAATGGATATCTGATCTAAATTGAGAAACCTCTTGCAATTCTTTGCACGCCATAAAACTTTTCTCCAAGAATCAGGCTCGCATACGTTTATGTGTGTAGAAGTAAAGGAATAAAACCCTTGTGTTTGTTTTCTCACCTTTTTCCTGTACTCTTGACGTACATATATAGTATGAGATTTGTTATTGATTTTAAATTTGAATCTCAATTCAAATTTAAATCATATCTTAAAATTTCAAATCTGAATCTTTCAAATTTTATGAATCATATCATAACAATTTGAAACATAATTGATTTGGATCTCTTCCAAATTTATAATTCAAATTCAGAAATAGAATAACTAATTATTCTTAAATCTCATTTAATATTCTCAATTATCATATCATTATTATATTCTTAGTGCTAGCAAAAAATACAATAATATTTTATTTGAATTAATATGATTATTTATTTGATCAAATCAAAATAATAATTAAATAATCCTATAACAAATATTAGAACACTCGTTAGTGTGTGACCCCATAGGTTCAATACTAAGCGGGTAGTAAATTAGTCATACTAAATTTACTAATCAAGGTTGGCGTCTAGCAACACTTCTCAACGACCCGATAGTATAAAGTAATATATTTTTACTAAAAACCTCAAAAGAACAAAGTATAATTCCTTTCATCCTTCCATCTCTTGGTTAACCCTTAGAGTATGGTTTAATTGTCAAACTCTAACTTGTTACCATTATTATAATGAACTGTGAATGACCTAAGAAACTCATTTCTTCATTCATTCAATTCCCTTGGTCAAGGTTTTATTCATATCAGTCATTATAATCATAGAGCTCAAACTCTTTACCGAGAGTTGATGGATTTCTTATTGACTAATCATTAATTCTACAAGTATTTAAATCATACCCAATATCCATTCAACTAGCACCCTAGGGTATTAGGTGTCCGGAATCAAAGTATAATAAATACATTGTTAATTACTATGATAGTCGCAGGTCAAAGGAAACTCTATTACTATATTCATCTTGAGAATATCCTATTGACAAATATGCGGTAATTATAGCCATTAGGAATTCTCAGAGTGAGTTAGTTCATAGGTCATATTTCTATATGCACCATCTATATATATAATTTAATAAATGAGATCTATTAAACTTCATTCAATGAAGACCATTATATATATATATATATATATATATATATATATATATATAATGATCTTTCTGACTTATTAATGTCCTTTTTAATAATCCTATGACCAAGAATAATTTAGATTAAATTATAAAAAATTTATCTCTCTATATTATTATCACTATCACAATGATAGATCTCTAAATTTAATCAAAGACCTTATTATATTAATATTTTAATATAATAACAATAACAAATTATTTGACACATGATTGATTGGATTGTGGTCATACTCTTTATTTCCAAAAAGAAGCACATGCACGAGAGGAGGTTCTACGGTAGCCCAAAAGTAACTTAACGAAAGGGGACGACGGCAGCAAGAGAGGCAATGCTTGCAGGAAATTTGCCTTCTGTAATTCTTTCCATCTTCTATTATATCTCTCTCTATGAATTAACAAATTATTTTTTTTTTCTAAGAGAAAAAAAAGAAAAGAAGAACTAGGGATGAATTGGAAAAAAAGAAGAAGAGCATGGAAGAAAAAAGAAGAAAAAAATTGGGGAAGGAAAAGGAAAAAAATTGAAAAAGAAAAAGGAAAACTGGAAATGGGAAAGGAAAAGGGGAGCGTGGAAGAGGTAAGGGAAGGAGAATTGAGAAAGGGTTGGGGAAGGGAAAAGGGAGTGTGAAAGGAAAAGAGGGAAGGGAACTGACAATGGAGAAGGAGAGCGTAGAATAGGAAGGGAAAGGAGAAGTGAAAAAGGGTTGGGGAAGAGAAAATGAAAAAAGAAACTAGAAAAAGGGGAGAGGGTTGTATTTTTTTTAATATAAAATGACGTCGTTTTAGTCATTTCTTAGTAAGGATGGACGGAAATTATTTTAAGGTCTACTATGAGTCCCAGAGAACAATTTCGGGGACGAAAAAATTATTTTAGGGACTACTATGAGTTTCGGAGAATAATTTTAGGGACGAATTTGAGTAATTATTAACTTTAGAGATCACTTTGAGGTTCGAGTGCAAGTTCAGAGACCACTTTGAGACTTAACTGTTCTCACAAACAACAAACATATTTACATATAATTAATTCCAATTTTATTATGTGGTTTATTTCTCTTTTTTTGGGGGTTGTATTAATTTTCATTAAAAAAATTTAGAAAAAATTTGATAAAATGGCTTCAACCTTATCAACCGAGAATGAGAAAATAAAATCTGGATAAATACCAATACCTATTATGGGTATAAGGATAGAAATTGAAATAAATAATTCTCGCGGACCAGAATAAAAAAAAAATACAAGTTTGGTGTATTAAAAAGCTTGTATCCATAGAACATCTGCCGTAACATGGATAATGAATAAATAGGAGTTAATATAATTCCAATTGTGTTTAAAAAAATTATTAGTATTTTTGTCATTAAAAGATATTTTTAACTATATATATATATATATATATATATATATATATATATATATATATATATACACGTACATATTTTGTGTTTATGAGAAATTTTGATTATACTTCTTTAAAAATATTTCATTAGGTCTATCATCACCAATTATTTAATTATTTTATTATAAAATATTTGATTTTTTTATGACTGATTATTTACTAAAAAGTTATAAAATAATATATATATAAATTTACACAAATATATGATAATTGAGTCTATAAATCAAATATGACTGAATTTGTATTTAGAGAACTTTTTATTAATCTAATGCAGGTTTTTTTTTCCTTGAATATGTTCACAAGTTTATAAGATTTTTTTCTCATTTTTTTCATCATAAATTAAATTCGCGGAGACACCCAATTTTTTTTTATTTAACTTGACTCATTACTTAAATTCATTATTTAAAAGTAACAAAATCATAAGATTTTTATCAAATATCTTACTCTAGTAGTTTTAGTTGAGATCTATTAAGATTGTTTAAAAGGTGTGAAGTAAAAATTTGAAGAAATAATAAGAGATAGAAAAAACTTTTTGAATAAAATGACTAAAAACTTTTTTTAAAAAAAAAGACAAATTAATTTCTGAACTTTTATTTTGTGGATAAATTTATTCCTCAAAATTTAAAAATATAAAAATGCACCTCACTATTCAAACGCATGACGGATGGGTCCTTTTATGCAAAATGCTCTCTCAGACGTAACGGAGACAGCTTATGTGGCGTTTATTTAGCATTGACAGGGGATCACTACCGTAACGATGTACAGGTGTAAATATCGATTGATGTTAGGAACAAATTCGTCCCTAGATGAAAAAACGACGTCGTGTTGTTTATGTGCCCTATGTCTTCAAATTGAACCCAGTCGCCATTGTCGTGTAGTTTTTGTGAGAGCTTGAGAGTAGTGGTATATCCCAGTGTTCACTGGCCAGTGAGAAAGCTTCATCCAACACACGACGAGTTCCAATGCTGTCAACTATTAAATGCGTAGAAGCTGGAGAGGAGAAAGACGAGATTGCTCCGACGTGTAAATGCAGAGTGTATGTTATATTGTACAAATCATGGACAGTAACGAACCCCAATAGATTGTTCTTTGGATGTCCATTTTTTAAGGTAAGTTGGTGATTTTATTTTATTGAGTTTGATTAAACGGATTTTCTTTATATGATTTTTTTTTATGATGAACATGCAATTGAAAAATTCCAGTCATTGCAAGTTCTTCTTATGGCTGGATGATCATGTTGCAATAATAGGAGTCAAAGACAAATTTATGATCGAGAATGGGGTTAATAATCTAAAAGTGTATCTTGAAAAAAATAGTGGAATAGAGACTAACTAATTTAGAGATTACATCTAGAGAGGAAGAAAATTGTTAATGTGTATTGGGTTGTTATTGTACTGGTTAGTGTAATTTTTGCTTCCATTATTGCTAAAATTGGTTGAAAAGTGGAAAATTAGGTCAGAAAAAATGCTGTAATGAGGTATGGGAATAATTATCATGAGTTGTATCTTTTTAAGACAAAAGTAATGTATTAAATAATGTTATATCCAGCCAACTGATGAAAAATGTACATGAAACTATTGCCTTGGCATAATCTGCAGAGATATGATTAGATAAGTAAAGCATATATTAATCTCATGAAAGAGATGTTAATGTCATAAAAGATGTCTAAACATGTAGTCTGCCAAAATAAAGCATAACTTAAGTCTGCGAATTATACAATCATATTGTTTTTAAAAAGAGTTGCTTGGTAAATCACACTATTTCCAAAAAGATGTTGATGTCATAACTGAAGTCTAAACATGTAGTGTTAACTACTAAGCTTGTTAAGTCCTGAAATGGGGATGAATTTAAACAGTCGTTGAGTTGCTTTGCCTGTTGATGCCAAAGTCTGTAGAGAGACTCCTGATGTAGTTGGTTGTTGTGGAGAGGATGGATGCTGTTCAGGTTGGGTAGGTGGTCCAGATGGAGAGGGTTTGTTTGCCACAGACTTTCTCCTTATGGATTGCTTAGATCTAAATGGCTTAAGAGTTGACCATGATGAAGACTGGGCTGGAGGCCTAAATTGTGCTTGTGGAGGGCTTGATGGTGTCGCAGACACCGCTACTGATGGTCCAGATGCTTGCTCAAACATCGGAACAGAGGTTGTATTCGGATTACTCTGCAGCAAATTTGAATAATTGTGAATGTCTCGAAAACAACAAATAAAAGCCAACAAAGTCTATCAGAAAATACCTCATCAGCAAACAAATGGTCAGTAGAATGCTGTTCAACATGAAGAGGGTTGGTTGCATCAAGGTTACTCTGAGCAGCTATGTTTGATCAGATCCACATTGACTTTGGATCACTTGTACGTCACTTCAAAACATTTGTGCTCGTTATCACCAATCCACTCCGCTCTCCATTTGTTGCTTGGTTTGATGAGCCTCTTTAACCTCTTGCGTTGGCGCAAGTTTTTCTTCATGAGTCCCTAGTAGTTTCTTGTGTTGAACCATTCGCCACATGATATATCACTGTAATTCCTCACACATTGTGAGTATCGATTTTCATCTATACTTCAACACCTTTTCATTGAAAGACTCGCATATATTGTTCATTAGATTGTCGACTTTCGGACCATGGATGAAGTAGGCTCTAACCCATGTAGCAGGATCAAATTTCATGAGGCAGGCCTAAACATCCTTGTTCACTTCTTTCAGTCTTCCCGTGGTTGACTTGAATTCGGAGATGGTGGTGCATCTTTCACAGTTCCACACTATTTCTCTGATATACAAGTCCTTGAATCGGTTGATAAAATTTTTTCATATACACATGACACAGTTTCTGACATGTGTATTTGGCATTACCTCTTTCAGTGCAAGTAGCAGGCCCTAATAAAAAGAAAATAATCCTCAATTTTCCAAGTTTACAAACAAATACAATCCACACAGACTCACGGAACACATAAGAATTGACAAAAAAGTAACTAACCTTCTGTTGGTCTGACATAAAATTCTAACTATGGTTGCTCACATCACCAAGATCTTCTTGTAAAAGTGTTAGGAACTACTTCCATGATTCTTTGGATTTAGATCTTGCAACTGCATATGCAACCACATAGAACTTGTTGTTAGCATCCTGTGCAACGGCCGAAAATAGTCCCCCTCCCCCCACGGTAGGTTTTAAGAAATGTTCCATCCAGGTGAAGCAATGGTCAGCATCCACTCTTAAATCCCAGTTTGCAGGCTTCGAAACAAACATACAACTTGTCAAATGTTGGGGGGTGTTTGTGGTTGAGGAATTACGCCTAACAATGCAGAAGACCCAAGATGGAGGTGCATACAACTCATCCTCTGCACTCTCATAACTATCATATGCAGTCGACGACTGATCCAATTCCTACATTTCAATTCGAACGACATCTTCTACCTCGGCATTTTTCTTACCACCACCCTTTGCAAGCTCAGGATTATCAATAGGATGATCGAAAAATATATAGAACTCATCAGTGTCTTTATTTTTCATCTTAGCTTGCTGCATCTGGTTGATTCCTGCATCTCCCCTCAGTACATGCAACCCTGACTGTATATCCTTACTCTTTGGATCATACCAGCATGCCTCCTTGTATGCTTGATATCCCAGTCCTTTAAACAATGTTATCAAATCACCGAAATTTATAAAATCCAAGTTCATTGGTGGGAACCTCTCAATTTTATCATATAGTTAAACTAACTCACCAGTAAAAACCTTGAAAAGTAGCCCTTATGATGAAAAACAGGAACCACAAAAATATTGTCAATGTACAATATTGTTCGTCACAAAATACTCAGATAATGTACTCCAAACCAAACTTATCTACCAGGATTAGCCCTAAACATCATTAAATCAGTTAATCAGCACCTACCTAAATCCTAAACCCTACATAAACCATCTTCCATGTCCCTCACTAACTACATTACCCAGAAATTCCAACCCACCACATGCATAGCAAATAACGTTAAAAAGCACAAATAAAATGAGTTTCTCAATAAAGGTACTTATCAGTATACACGACACTCTAAACTACACTAACGAAGTTTCACTAGCTAGTGCAACCTTACACGAAAATGAAGAAACGAAGAAGATCAATCATTGTATTTTTTGGAGGAAAAAGATTATGCATATGTCTGCTAGGGCATCAAGTAATTGTGTGGGATTCATATGGGCTTCTTTGGAATTACGTTTAAACGCTGGGACTACAACCAATGTTCTAAAACGGGACCGTTTTAAGTGATAGGGACCTATTTATCCTAGACTTTTTTCACAACGGACACACAAAGCTTCCTCAACGATACTATTTCGACAAATAAGCACATCACACGCCAAATAAGCACCACATAAACTGTCTCTGTTACATCTGAGGGAGCATTTTGCACAGAAGAACCCATCCATCATGCGTTTTGAATAGTGAGGGGCGTTTTTGTATTTTTTAAATTTTAAGGGACGAATTTGTCCACGAAATAAAAGTTTATGGACTAATTTATCCTTTTTCCAAAAAAAAAAAATTTGGTTGTCTACAGTATTTTCTAACCCGACAGGTCAAGAACTAATTCGTCGTAAATTTGAGTTTTTTAAAATTTTTACCATTTATTTAAGCGAACGAGTGAGTTGACCACTCGATCAACTTTGATTAATGAATAATGACACACAAATTTACTCTTTAAAGTTCAAACCCGACTATCTTAATTTACAAACCCACCTCCTTAACTAGTCTCGTCAAAAAATAAAATAAAATAAAATAATATTTTATTTATTTGGCCTGCAAGGTCTTTTTTTTTTGGAATTTGGAGTATGGACGCCAGTGCATCTTGCTTGCTGGCTTCACTTCATTTTAATTTAAATAATGTATGCCATTCTGTCTTGTATAACTTTGTATTGTAAATATTAATATCTGAAAATCAGAAGAGTATCAACATCATATAAATGATGACAAACCACTTAATTAAATATATTTGATTTTCATATATCTCTTATGGATAAAAATAAAGGTAAAGACAAATTGTACATAATTTCTTTTTATTTTAATAAATTTTAGGCATAGTTTTTAAATCTAGCTTTCTATTTGAGTTATTTATAAATTTAATTCAAATATATTGGCATTAGAATCACCTTATAAATTTCTGTTTAAAGTCAAAAGAATTATTTTTTAATTATATTATATATACACTAAAAATCAGTCACTCATATAAAATAATATTAAAAAATAAATTAAATAATATCTATTTATATACAAATATATAATAACCTGATTTTTGTGCAAATAATATTTTTTTTCCGGATATAGTGATACCTCAAATTATTTTCTGAATTCTAATAACTTTTATATTGGACGGAGTAGTGTTTAAGGGAAAAAAAGACAAATTTTTCTCTTCTGCCTGCTATGAAGAAGTTATTTTGTTTTATTAAAAATTTATTTATCTATTATTCTAAAAAACCAAGACCAATTTATCAAAAACAAAAATATTAAAAATAATATTCAATACAAAAAGAGTAAAGTATTATTTTTGTCCCCAATATTTAGGATAAATCCCAAAATTATTCCTAACATTTAAATCGTCCTATTTAAATTCTTAACGTTTCAAAATTAGCTCACTGTTATACTGTCGTTAGAGATTTGTTAACAAAATTGATTATAGGATAAAAATGAGACGATCTTGAAACGTTAGGAACTTAAATAAGACGAAAATGTTAGGGACAAAAATAATACATAAAAATAAATTTTAATTTTATCTTTTAATAATATCAACTTTTTACCGAACATAATTATTCAATTATTTTTTAACCACATCTAAGTAAATTAAACTTAATCACATTACTTTTATTCTAAATAAATTTATTTTTTTATAATTTTACTCTTAAAAAATTTTTACTCATCATGAAATGTTTGTAAAATGACTATTACATAAACTTGCGAAAAGGAAAAAAATGATACATATACAAATACAATAAAGTATAAATTGTATTGAAATTTTTTAATGTTTAAGAGTAAAAATCTTTAAAAATAAAATTATAAAAAAATAAATTTATTTAGAATAAAAGTAATGTTATTAAGTATAATTTACTTAAATGTGATTAAAAATAATTGAATAACTATGTACAGTAAAAAATTGATAATTGAAGGATAAAATTAAAATTTATTTTTATGTATCGTTTTTTTTTTCAACGTTTTCATCCTGTTTACGCTCTTAATGTTTTAAAATCATTTCAATTTTGTCCTGTTGTTAATTTTGTTAACAGATCTCTAACGGTAGGACAATATTAAACCAATTTTAAAATGTAAAGAATTTAAATAGAACGATTTAAACAGACAACTTTAAAATTTACTTTAAACATTATGAACAAAAACGATCCTTTACATATACAAAAAATTATTACAAATCAATTTGGTCAATTTGGTATCATTCTTTTTTATATGTGGTCAACAAGTGTAGTGTCTTTAGGACAGGAATCGGAGCACGTTCCTGATTCTATGTTCTTTGTTACTTTCGTTTTGTCGTTAATGTTATTTGTGTTTTGTGACGTTTAAGTTTAATGCACCATTCTTATATTTTAAAATAATGATTAGTGTCGGCATAATGTGAAGATTGTTACAAAGGATAATAAAGCAACATTTATGTTACATCCCTCACCTTATTGATTATGTACAATTTTGATCCTCAGATATAGGTCTAAAATTTTTTTATTTTTAACCTTTTTTATATAAAATTGTTTTTAAATTTTAACTTAATTTTAAATCGACCTTACATTAAGGACTAAAATCGTATGATAATAACGACAGAAGAAAAGGTAGATGTAAATCGTAGACAATTTCTTTTTCCTCTTCTCTTCTCTCTTTTTCTTCTTTCCTTCTCCTTTCGCAGAAACAGAAATACTCTGTTGCTTTTATTTTCTTTTTTTTTTATAATTTTTTGTTATGGATAATTTAGTCCAAAGTTTTAATATTTAAGTAAAAATGACAATTTTAAAATTTTGTTTTAAACCTTGGAAATTTTGTATGCAAAAAAAAGTTAAAAATAAAAAAAAAAATTTCAACTTCTACATTAAAAACTAAAATCGTATTTAACCTATCAGAAAATAAAACAACATTTTGAAAAGTGTAGTTCGTATTTGGATGCCAAGTTCTTAAATCTAATTAGTGTACCATACAGTTTTTTCCCCCAGATTATTAATAGTTGAAGTTTCTTAAATATATTTATGAATAGCTCTTGGATGTTTCAACTCCAAAGTACTAAAAAATGACTAAATTGAGTTGAAAAGAAAAATGATATATAAAAATATCTTAGGAAATATGACAAAATGCCGGATGACACAACATAGGTAGGTTTGAATTGAGAATGGCATGGTGTTTAATTGCTTAATATATGAACATTGTAATATTTCATGTGAACCATGTCAACTTAATGAGTTACCAAATCATGAAGATTCTAACAAAATTAGACTGATTTTTCTACTACGTCGACTCATTTTGCTTTATTATTAGATGAAATGTGAAATTTTAGTTTTCATACTCTATCTAAAAAAGAATATACAAAAAAATAAGTATAAAAAATATCAGTAATAAAATAACCCAAAATTATTTTATTTAATTTAATATCTATTCTTTATATATTTAATATCCATACTTATACATTTATCACATTTAATATTATCTAATTATTTCATTAGCAATTGAAGAATACAAAATAAAATAACTTTAGTTCTCAAATATATATATTTTTTTAATTTCTCATGCAATTAAGATGGGATAGATAGTTAAAATAAATTAGTTAAAAATCACTTATTGCATATTTAAAACATGTGACCAACTACAAAAGAAAAGAAATAGCAACAAGGTAGTCAACTAGTTGCAAACAATGGAAATCATTTCAAAGTTTTGGTGTGTATTATTGTTAACAATAAGAATTCCTCTATCCACATCATCCTCTACTTCTACTCCACAACTCTCTCCAATTCCCAAAATTAGCATCCCACTATACCATAGTAAAATGCTCAAGCCTCAAATGGGTGCTATAGTAGATACATACCCTATTGATGATTCCTATGCACTATTCTTGTGGATTGGAACTCCAGTTCAAATTGCGTTTGTTCAAATGGACCTAGGGAGCCCAATCACTTGGACCCAATGTGACCCGTGTAAAAATTGCTACCCAATGCAACGCTCGCCCTTCAATACCAAAGAATCAAGTACTTTTAGAGAACTTGGTTGTTACTCTGAGACATGCTTGGACCCAAGGATGAAGGAGCTTTTGGGAAATTGCACCTCATGGACATGTAGGTATAATGTGAATTATGGTAAGGAATCTAGCTCCTTTGGAACTATGGTAATTGACACATTAAATTTTGAGCGTTCTAATAATGAATTGAAGGGATTCATAATGGGGTGTGGTGATTCTTATGAGGGCCCATATAGGGCCCAATTCTCAGGTGTTTTGGGCCTTGGAAGGGGCCCACTTTCTTTGCAAAGCCAACTCAATGCAAAGGCGTTCTCTTTTTGCCTTGTGAATTTTGGATCACAAACAGCCTCAACACTTGAGTTTTATGATAGGGCACCAAAAATAGATAAACATGACAATTCCATCATCATGGTCCCTTTGAGAGAGAACAGTGGGTACCCTAATTATTACTTTTTGCAATTTGTTGGTATAAGCATTAATGGGTTTATGCTAGATGTGAAATCTAGTGTTTGGGGCTATGGTCTTAATTATGATGGTGGGGTTATCTTGGATATAGGATCAATCGCAACATATTTACCTAGTGAAGCATATAATGTATTCAAGTTAGAGATACAAAAAGTTGATCACAACCTTACAAGGGAGCAAGCACATGAAGACCTAGAACTTTGTTATAAGGATGATTCATTTAATGTGTATCCTTCAATTGCATTGCACTTTGAAAATGGCAATGTTGCAGGTGAAAATTTTGTGTCCTTCAACATGAACAATGACCAAATGTTGTTAAGGGTAGACGAAGCTACGGTTTGCCTATCATTTGTAGAAGGAAAAGATTCTAATCTTACAGTTATTGGCAGTAACCAACTTCAAGGAACACAACTAATGATTGATCTAGTTAAAGAGATCCTTGTCTTCGCACATAACAAGTGCTAAGCTAAAGCTATTGATGTTTTGTAGAGAATTACTTTGTGCCCTCTATACTTCGTATAATGTTAATTAACGAAAAAAGTAACATTGTTACCGATTTAATTTCCCAGTCTTGAGAATACTTTTAACTCTATGGATGTTAAGGGTGTACCATGTAATTTGGTATTATTAACGATCGTTTAATTTTGAATTAGTAAATTGGCAATTGACAAGACAACACAAACCAAAAACATCTAAAATTAAACACTTGTAATACTGCCTTATAAAAAGTTTATTAATAATGCACAAAAATACATCATAAAAAAATAAATAAAAAATACTTCTTACCACAAGAACATCTGCAGTAAATGATGAGACTGAAGAAACAATAATAGAATATGAGAAATGAAACCGCCAGTGATAACTTTTGAGAGTTGACATTAATTTCATTCTTAGGATGAACTGTTAGTGAAATGGTAGATACAAATACAAATTTATATATAAGGGGCCAACAAGGATCATGATAGCTCAAGTTCAATATAGCTATTCCTTCTCATGAGCTGCTACTGAAAGTTGTTGCTAGGATTAAAAAATGAAAAGATCAAAATAACCATTAAAACATTTTTCTAACAACTTTTTGAGGGTTGCCTCCTTGGTGATTCTTCAAAAATTGTTGCAGCTTATTTTGTCTTTCCGTCGCTTAATCTTCCTTCCACTTTGCGTATTTTCCTCCTATGCTTTGAAGCACTGCTGTCTAAGTTCAGATTCACCTTCGGCGGGTTTGAAAAACAGAACGAAGCAGCAACGGCCTACGCAAAAGCCATACAGTAACTTGTTACCACCATATATTCATGAATATGCACAATGTTCCGAAAATCATGATAATGACATCATGTAAATGAAGAACTACCTGTAGATCAAGGCGGTGAACATTGAATATATCCTTCATGGTGTGGGCATTATATGCTAATATAAATGACCTATACGCGTCTTTAGCCATAACATTCAAATGATAGATCCCCGCAACCAACTTTTCCTGCACAATCCAGATGATGTGTGAGATAACCAGCAATTGGTTACCTCATAACACAAATTTTAAATAGATTTTGAGGGTGCAAGAATATACCAGTTGAGACTGTATATTCGCAAGCTTCTTGTGTTCAAATACATACTCTTTCATAGGGATCTTCGCTGCCTGAAATTGGTATATGTATAATATTTAACGATTCAGGACAATCTAAGAATAACTCGTCAGATACCTACGTTAAAACTTCCTTGCATAATGCAAGTGCAAGAATATAATGTTTGAGTTCAACAATCTGATTGATCACTCCACAATCCACATGGTTTTGTTGTGTTTCTTGATCTCACCACTTACTGAAAAAAGACTCACTACGCTATCTATATTATCCCCTATATAAATAAACTGACCTTAAGATAGCGAAGAAATTGCAATTCTTCCTCAATCAGAAAAAGCAAAGCATTTCCTTTGGCACCTTCCCCACGAGCTGTTCTACCAACCCTATGGATATATTCCTGGATTCAATGTGGGAAAACATGTTACAATTGTTCATCAATGTATACAAAAGATACAAACAGTATCAGATATTCAAAATCAATGAACTCGAGGAAACACCTTTGGCTCATCAGGTGGATCATACTGCACAATCCAGTCCTACAAAGCAGGAAAGGAGGGGGAAATCATTTCCAATTACCAATAAATATGATAACTAAGCATTGTGCCGTTGTGTCACAAAATGAAGTTTGTTGTAAAACAATAAAAATCTAAATATTTCTCAAGGGTTTTGCTCATAGTTTTTATAGGTCGCCCTGTATCCCTAGTATTAGGCTATACTTTATTTGATCTACTCCCAATTCTTGGGGATTCTATGCCTCTATGCATCTCTTGCACATGACTAAACAACCTAAAGGTAAAATTCTACCAACTTTCTGCTTATGCATATTTTTAGTCATTCAACCCAGCATTCTTAACTCTATAATATTAGGCTTATCCTAAAGTATCACAAGGCACAGATTTCCCCTTTTCTAATCCTCCGGTCCTCCCCCAAAATCCCCCTTTTAATCTTTTAAGAGAAAAAGGAAGCTTAAAATCTGTAGTTTTCTTCCTATATTTCTTTATAGGCCATTGGGGCCAACAAAATCAACTGAAGAAATTTTGGGAAGTACCTCAACAGCCTAAACAAATAGTCAAATAGGAATTAATTAGTAGAAGTATCCTTAATCTAGTAAGACAAAATAATGTACCACATCAGGTATGTCAAGTCCACGAGCAGCAACATCAGTACAAAGCAATATCCCCTTTTCTGCTTTGCAGAAATTAAAGAATGTAGTTGTTCGGGCATGCTGCTTTTGTTTTCCATGAATACTTAAGCAATCCAATCCAGCACACTTGAGAAGATCTGCATGGAATTTCACAGAGTTGCATGAAGAGAAAAAGACCATCACTTTTTTCGATTGATGCCTCCTCAAGAATGAATATAGAACAACAAAACGCTTAGCACATGGAACAAGAACATAGCCTTGCTGCAATCCTTCATTTGTGACCTAATTAGATGAAGATCTTGTCAATATTGTGTTAACGCCAAAAAAAGTTTCACAAAGGGTATCACCAAAGTGTCCACCAAAAAGTTCATGGAAAAAGTGAAAATACAACACCTTTTTTCTCCCATCATCTACATCAATATTGGAAGGACTTGTCTGAAATGACATACGGGCAAGATCCTTAACCTGTAATTTTAACAGGGAGAGAATCAGAATCATGGATATTCAAGTAACCTTTTCCAGAGTTCTAGCTTTCAAATATGCCTTGTGTATTAATTATTAACTTACCAAGGGGGGGAATTAGTATTATAAAAAAAACTGAGAAAAGGAACAAGTTTGAAAGAAGGAATTGTTACGGAGGAAGAAGCATGATGAGTAATGGAGAACCAACCTTCTTTGTTTGCGTAGCTGAAAACAAAGCTGTTTGCCTAGTCTGTCAAACAAGAAGAAGATTAATCAACCAGAGTCATAGACAATAGGTAAAAACCATAAACTACATGTAAACTTATAGCTAGAATAATAAACATCAGGAAAAAAGGGGGAATCAGCTGAAGATATGGCAATCACATATTACTTCTCAGCCAATAAAACTTGGTCCCAAACCTAAAACATCTTAGCTACAAGACCACTCATGTTACGGTCAAATTATTAACCTACCAGAAGAAAGAAATGAAAGCTTTTGGGCCTAAAAAATCTTGCATGTATGTAAATTAAGCAGTTAGCAGTATGGAGGTTCAATCTATGAAGATGCTCTGCATCCCTATCTCTCTTTACCAATCCCTCACCCTGTCTCCCTTGCCATGTTAGATGGCTTCTTACGGACTTCCTACTTAGGTTGGTCATGGAAACTACCCCAATAAAAGAACAAAAAATACTACAAATTTATGATGGAAAAGCAACACCAGCATTTTCAGAATGTTATAGGTTTAGCAGCAATAACCTACTTAAATTGAACTCACTAGGCAGTATAAAATGAAAGAAACTGTAAATTGTGCAATTTCATGAATATACTTTGGAATTTCATAACCTTGTTAAATTGGATGGGGAATGAATACCTTTGGAAGTATATTAATGATCTGCTTCATTTCCTCCTCAAAGTTTGCTTCTAATATCCTGTCAGCTTCATCAATAATGAGGCACTGCCAAATCATGCAAGTGCTCAGAATAAGCAGATTAACATAATATAGAATTCCCAAAAAAAAATTATAAAAAGTAAAATTCCAGATATGAGCCAGTTAAAAGCAGTGAAATCAAGAATATCCAAAATGGAAAATGGAGAGCTTTGCCATTTTGATGTATTTTTTGTTTATCCCATTGTTTTTTTTTTAGGATATACTGTCGTATAATCTCTATGTATACATTACTTGTTAATATTATGTTTTGTTTTATCACAAAAAAAGAAGGAAAGAAAGAAAGCCTTGAAGTTGATGAATTATTGCAAGGCCAGCAGGCTCGCTTATGATCTGCTGAAAGAGTACATCAGGAATCTCTCACATTCATGAAGCAGATTGTCAAAAAGGGCTAGTAAAGAAATTAGTGCTGCCTTAAAGAAAAAAAAGTGTGCTTCCCTTCCTATTTCCTATTTGCATTCTTGATCTGTTTCCTCATCACCAACAAATAAACCTAGAATGCATAACGGGCAGGCAGCAACACTAGGGGCACGAGAATAATATCAGACATTGACATGCAGAACAATGACAAAGCTTTGTGCTGTATTGAAAACCATTTAAAAAAATATCATTTACGCACAGGGATTCAAGAAACTTCATAACTGTTTCCTCTAAAATCTTCTTCAGCATTCATCTCCCACTTTTAATTCCACCATCTTCTATTTGATCCCACATTTCTCACTTAATCCTACATCAGTCTACTTTTGAAGTTTTCATAGATACAAAAGACCCAAGGCAGGATTTCACATAAAACTTGCACAGCAAGGACATCAACTAAATGAATGTTCCATAATAGCATGATTAACATCACTTGTTTATTGGTATAAAAAACCAAATGCTGCATATCATAACAAGTAAAAATAGAGAAACAGCTCTACGGAAGATCAACAACTTACCTTCAAATTTTTGTATATGAATCCCTTTGTATTTTGAAGGTGATCAAGTAGGCGACCAGGTGTAGCCACCAACAGATTTACCCCAGAAACAATGCGATCAGCTTCTCGTTTTCTACCTGATCCCCCAATAACTAATCCAAGAGTTTGTGAATGATACTTGAGCAATTCCTCTGCCACCGCATGTGTCTCCAAAAATAAAAAGCAACTTGTTTTAGGAAAATAACCCTTTAATTCCAAAACGAGATAATCAGTGCTAGCAGCAACACTTTTATACCTGAATTGCAAGCTCTCTAGTTGGGCATATGACAATAACGGCGGTTCCATTACGAGGTTTAAACTCGGCATTGTACAACAATTCCACAGCCGGGATTAAAAATGCAAGGGTTTTCCCAGAACCAGTCCTTGCAGCACCAAGAACATCTTTCCCTTTCAAAAGCTCAGGAATAGCTCTCGCTTGAATCTGCATTTTACACATTGCAATCCATTCAATGATTCAACTCACGCACCAATATTAACAACACTAAGCCTTGCAATCCATTCATTGCATATATACGTAACTGAGACATTCAATTTATAGCATGATATTCAAGGCAATCAAACTCAAGTGTTCACCTAAACTTTAATAGAAAAAGCTCAGCTCAGAACCTAAAATTATAAGATCATAAACTCAGTAGAACTGTACGATAACTCTGATTTCTTATCTTATCTTATATATTCATCATCATCATCATCATCATTATTGTTATTATATGTACCTGAGTCATTCGATTGAAACCCATGTCCATAATAGCCTTGGAAGTGGGATCAGAGAGTTCAAGAGAATCGAATGAAACGGAACTCATGATTCCAGATTCAACGCCAGGCATCACATTTTTCTCTTCTCTTTGTTCTTCTTCTACTTCATCGGTGTTGTTAGCGTCGTTGGGCTGCTCTTGTTCTTGGTCTTCATCATCAGTGGAATTGCGAGCTTCTTGTTGGGCTTTGCGAGGCCTTTTCCTTTTCCGGAGCTTCTTCTTGTTGTTTGATTGGTCATCTGCATGGTTGAGCTCCGGTTCCGTCATAGGTGGTGGTGGTGGTAGTGGCGGCGGCGGTGGCTGTGTTGTTACTTGTTAGGGTTGTTGAAGAAGTACAAAATTGAATCTGCGAAAACCCCAAAGAAGCCACTAAGGGTCTTTGCAGCTCGTTAAACCCTAATCCCTCCCTCAACGTTGGGTTTTTTATTTTGTTTAGCTCGAGCTTTTTATTTTTTATTTTTTTATTTTTAGGGTGCATAAAAATTGGATTAAAAATTTATATAAATATCAGCCTTCAAAATTTATTAAAAATTTTTGAAAATAACGCGTTTAAAAATTAAAATAATTCAATTTGGATAAATAATTTAATTAAATTTTTTAAAAATAATTGAAAATTTTATTTAAAATATTTTATAAATAAATTATTTTATATTTAATTTTTTAAGAGATATTTTTCACATTCAAACAATTTTGGCATCCAAGTTCATCCAAGCAATTTTAGGGCACTTTTTCTACTTTTTTCTTTGCTCACGCTTCTTTTCTTCTTCTTCTCCTCTCCTCCGAGCTGTTTCTTCTTCTTCTCCCATGCTTCTTCTTCTTCTTCTCACGCTCGTTTACGCAAAGAACGTCTTCTTCTTCGCATTTTTTCTTCACGTTCCTCCTCCTCATCCTCCTCCTTCTTTTTCGCGTTCCTTCTTTTGTTGTTGTTGCTGCATTTTTTATCTTTTCCTCCTTCTCTCCCCGATTAAGAAACAGTAGAAGGTGAAACAATTGTATAGTATTAAATAAATGGAACATTATCCATCATATAAATTCAAATTCGAACAGCTTTCTACGTAATGAACCGAACACGTACTCATGGTGAAACAACTTTATAGTACTGAATGAATGAAACATAATCCATTATATAAAATCAAATTCAAACAGCTTTCTACGTAATGAACCAAACACGTACTCATGGTGAAACAATTGTATAGTACTGAATGAACGAAACATAATCCATTATATAAAATCAAATTCAAACTAGTGAATGGACTTGTTTGGTGCACGAGATTCAATTTCAGGAACTAAAATTAGTCATTTACTGCAAAGTGGGAGACTAATTTGATGCATATACAATGATGATATAATAGATGACACGTGAACAAATACTTTTGCGACACGTGGCACAAATGAACATGTGGCCAAATAGCATTGTGACACGTGGCACAACCATCTACATCAGCATGCCACGTGTCACCAGTCAACACATCATCATACCATTATACGTGGCCAGACCATGGAGTGACACGTGTCACTAACAACCTACGTCATCAAACCATGTCATCACGTCGTTAATGGAAAATGGGTTGGTGCACTTTTGTCAATTTCAGGGGATATAATTGGTGCAATTAAAATCTCAGGAATGATTTTAGGCTGCGTTTATTTGCTTAGACATGGACACTGGTACATAGACACGGCGGTACGCGTCTACTGTTTGTTTGCTGAGACACGAATTTTGAAGGACACGGTAGTACACAGATACACACAGAATATATGTTTTCAGTGTCTCTCCTTAAAGCTGAGACACAACTTATGAGACACAATTTTTTCCACTTTTATCCATAGTTAATTTCAAAAATTCCAGCCTTATCCCTACCTCAACCCTATTCTAACTCCTTTCTCTACTCCCTCTTCCTTCTTCGTTAGTCTTCTACCTCTCTCCAAGTTCTTCTCTTCTGCCATAGATTCCGTCGCCGCCGCCATGCCTCCATCCTCCGACGATCCTCTTTCTCTCCATCGCTACACTCTTCTTTCTTGCGTTCTTAAATTTGTGTCTCTTTCGCGCGCTCTTCAGTCGTCGCCTTTCTCGGATCTGCGCCGCCTCTACATCGCTGCCGCCACTCGTACAGATCTGTCGTCCTCGCCGTCCATCCCTCATGACACAGAGTCACAGCACCGTCCAACCCTTTCGACACAGCAAGTCAGTGTTGCCATCTAACGCTTGTGACCTAGAAAATTGCAGCACCTTCCTCTGCTCCTTCTCTCACCGTCTTTCTTATCTCTTTCGTTCTCCTGTGATTTTTTTTAATTTTAGTTATTGTTACTGTGATTATTGTCTCTGTCTTTTCTGTTTTTTCTTTTTAGATAAATGGTGATTATTAAAAAATTTATTAGTGATTTTTTTGGTCATTGTAAATGATGATGAAGTTAATAAATCTAATAGTAGTAGTGATGGTGGTAGTAGATAGTGATGGTGACTGTGAATGGTGGTGGTTGTGAATATAGAGGTGTTATTGGTGAGGATAAATTTATTATTTTAATAAATTTGTGTGTACCACTGTATTGTTATGTATAATATTGCCAAACAAGATAAAAATCTCGTGTAAGTTCATGTCTATGTGCTGTTATATTTTTGTATCTCTGTCCATTGCTGGTTAAGACAGCAAACAAACAGAACCTTAATACACGATCCTAATCTCAAAAACTATTTTAAAATTTAATTCTACTTATAATGCTACGTAAGTAACCACCGTTAATCAATCCTCATCCTCTCCTTCTTGTCATAAAATCATTCTTTTTTCTTTGGGAAAAAGACAAATACGTCCCTGACTTTTCAAACTTTTGACAAATACATCCCTGACAAAATTTAAATACAAAAAAGTTCCTGAGTTTAACAAACGGAGGACAATTTAGTCCTTCCGTTTATTTGCCTCTCATACACCTAACGGAACTGGCTGACGTGGCTGAAACGGTGTCCAGGTGTCCGTTACAGTGCCACGTTGGAAGGAAAAAAAAGTTCGAAGGACAAATAAGTCATTGACGTCATTTTACAAATAAAGTTTGAAGGACAAATAGGTCCTTGAAAATTTTTTTTTTCAAAATTAATAAACTCATTTCCTAAATTCTCTCATCTACCTCTCTCCATTTTTATATTTCTCTCTACTATTTTTACTCTATATATAATTATATTTTATATTAGTAATTTGACAAATCAAAATATGTCATTCGATATTTTTTTACAATTAAAATATTTTAAATGTAAAATTATACACATTAAATTATTTTAAATTTTAGATAACGAATGTTAAAATTAATTACTAATAAAAAATTAGACTTTTTCATATAAAAATAATAACTAAAAATCTTATTATTTAATTTTTTATCTGCAGATATCTTGGTCTTCTTAGTCAGAAACTTTTGTCAACTTACGACTTTTTTGTAAAAGTAGTTTGATTTTATAAATCTTTTGTGTCATGCATAATTTATACTATTAGAACAAAGTGAACTATAATTTAAAAAAAATATTCTCATAATGTTATTATGCATAAAAATACTAGTTCTAATATAATACACAAATGCACTAATGCTAACTTAATACATGAATGATGCACAAATGAACTAATGCTAACTTGATGCATAAATGAACTGATCCTAACTAATGCCACTGGTATGATGAAAACTGAACTAATGCAATTTAACAAATTCTAATATAATACACAAATGTACTAAAATTAAACTAATGCAATTTAAGAAAAAGAGTAGAAACATAACAAGCCTAATTTCTACAATTTTAATACAAATAATTTAAATTGTAGAATAAAACAAGTTAACTAGATTTTAAAATACAAGCATAATTTTATCAGAAATTATTTTTAATATGGAAAGAAAATTGGTGTTTTGGTTGAATATTGACATTTGAAGTGTATCATAGTATTGTGAAAATTATTCAACACGCCTCCACGTGTTGGCTAAGATGCTGCCACGTGTTCAACACGCCCCCACGTGTTGGCCAGAATGATGCCACGTGTTCACCACGCCCTCCACGTGTTGACTTCCCACAAAAAAATTCATCCATTTATAATTACACCACATTCTCCCATTTTCAACAAAAACACCAATATTTTTTCCATACAAAAAAAATTAGCCTAATTTTATAAACTAAATTCTCATAATAGAAGCATAATAGAAGTATAATGAAAAAAAAAATTCTCAAGAACCTATTTGTCTTTCGAACTTTATTTGTAAAATGACGTCAAGGACTTATTTGTCCTTCGAACTTTTTTCCCCTTCCAACGTGGCACCGTAACGGACACCTGTACACCGTTTCAGCCACGTCAACCAATTCCGTTAGGTCTATGAGAGACAAATAGACGGAAGGATTAAATTATCCTTCATTTATTAAAGTCAGAGACTTTTTTGTATTTAAATTTTATCAGAAATATATGTCAAAAGTTTAAAAAATTAGGACCTATCTGTCTTTTTTCCTTTTTCTTTTTCATGTTACTTTTCCATCTTAAGGATTGATTCTCTATATATGATACGTGATTTCCTTTTTATAATGGAACCTCGAACCTCTATAGAATTCCAATTTTCAATACACACATATATGATGAAATAAAGATGATTGGCCAAAATGCTTACCAAGTCAGCATCCAACGACAGTTCTTACCCAAAGTTAGAGGCACTCTTATTTTTCAAAGTTAAAAAGAGACATTAGCATTAGCATTAGCATTTAGCAAAGTTAATAGAGCTGGTTGCAAAATTTCAATAATTTCGTTGAGAGTAGTTTTCTTGCTGACTGGAAAGAGTGGTCCAAACTACAAATAAAGAAAAGGAATATGTGAATTAATGTTGCATCATTCTCCACAAATTAAATTAGTCTTTTTAGAAATGCACAAGATTAGGTTATATTAAAAGGTAACATTAATATGAAAATGGCTTGTTTAAAGTATATAGAGAGAGAGAATAAAATGAATTGGTGTCAACTTAATTAAAATTATATTGTTAAATATTGGAGTTACTTTTTATAAAATATACTATTGGACTAGGAGCTTATATATTGTAGATCAACTATATTAAAATTAATGGTCACACTTATAATGCTACAACAAAATTTGTCTATTTTTTTTTAAATACTAGATAACTAGAATTTTTTAGAGTTTTGTCACTAAAATAAGGTAGCATTTCTTTTAGTCCTTAATTTAGATAACAAAAATGTTACTTGTCTTTTAGAATTCAGTTCTTAGTCCGTTTTTTAAGGGTTTATTATTATCTAATTATTTAAATATCTATTTTCATGTATCAGTTATTTAAAAAATAAAAAATTATTTTTTTCTCCTCTAAAAATTTAATAAAAAATAATATTTAAAAGATGTCTAATCGTACTGTTTAAATAAAAAGTTAGTCCCATGATTTTTTGTTATAGAACCAATATTTTTGTCTTTTTACAAAAAAATAAAAAACTAACAATTATCTTTTTTTTTTTTTTTAGTGTCTTTTTTTCATCTTTTTCTTGCCAAACTCCATTTTGAAATAAAATCAGCATCTTCCATTGATCCATTCTTTCCCCCAATAAGCACGGCACAAAATTATTACGACAATTAAAAATTAAAAATTAAAAATTAAAAATCTCTTCCACTCCCCTCTAAATTTCTTGTCCTTATTCAATTCAGAATCTGGATCTTCATTCTTGTGTTGATATAATTGTTGCTTGAACCGTGCCAACAAGGCAACAATTTGATTTAAAGATTCTTCTGCTTTACAAGTAGATTTAAATCTTATCATCGATTCAATTGTTACAGAGAAATAGAAAATTAAAATAAGAAGTAATTAACGATATATATATATATATATATAAAAGACTTAGTTATCTTATGTTTAAAGGTATATTTTAAAAATATAATAACAAAGACTTTTTAAATTTTTTATGTATTTAATATATTGAAATATATAAAAATAAAAAATATTTCCAATAATTTAGAATAAAACTTTTTTTTAGTGTTCCGGTTTTAAAGCATATGATATAAATATTGACAAATTACAATTCATTTTGAATTTAAGGGGTTCCTACACTTTTTTACCAAACCCTAAACCATTAATAATCAACAACAATGGAAAATCAGCATAATAACTTGAACGGCTAGGTTACACGTGGAAATTAGTTTTAAAATAGAAATAGAGAGATAATGAAAAAAAAATTCTATAAATACTAAAATTTAATACTAAATTAATTATTATATATTTATATATTTATATATTACTTTACATATGTTTTTAATAAATAATTAATTATTAAAATAATCAATTCTATTATAATAAAACAATTTATTTTATATGAATAATTTTTATATAATAGTTGATTTTTAGTATCTATGTAATGTAATTAAAACATCTATTTGGTTATAGAAATATAAATACATTTCTTTAAAGACAAAAAATCATATATATTTTTTGGGTACCTTTTATAAGATTACAGTGTATTTTGTTTATTTAGTGCTAGATACTAGAATCTAGGTAATAAAGTGGTGGATTTTATTGTAGTTGGCATCAAATTAGATACTTGACTAAAAAAAATTTGGGAAAGATATAATTATAACCAAAGTCAATTTAGAAAAAACGGATAATTCTAAACCTCTTATCATTTTAAATGGGTGGTTTATCTAAAAAAAACTATTAAAATAATAAATATAGGTAAGACAAATAAAAAAATTAATTAAAAAATGATAATTTTCTAACTAATTATATTTATGAATTTTATGTTTTATTGAAGTAGTAGAATTGAAGCTGTTTATAAGGGAAGACTTTGAACTAAGAACTGAGAAGTGTTTCTCTCCCTTCTTCTCATCTCAGCTAAGAGTCAAACTGACATTACAGTCAACATCTTCAGCTTCCAACTCAATACCAATAATCACCAAACAAATACAAATCATACACCAAACCATGCTTCTGCTCTTTCTCTGCTGAAAAATTCTCCTCCTTTTCAAGTTTCCATCTGTGCCCAAAACAAAACAAAAGGAACACTGATCAGTGACCAAGAAGAATATATGCTCTGTTCCCATATTTAATTTCTTCACATGATTTCATTTCCTTTTTTTTTTTGGGTTAGAGTCTATCCTTAATGGACAGGTGCACTTTTGTCATAAGAAAAGAAGTTAATTTTTATAATAAAAATATCTTCTTTTCTTAAATTACTTGGTTCCATTCCATTGGTTGTAGTTTAGTTTAGTACTTAAGTCTTTACAAATCTGGTTTTTGTTTTATTTTATCAAAGATCTTCACTTTTTACTAGATTATAGCCAAACAAACCTGAATTACCTTCCAAGTTTTGAACTTCAACTTCATTTCTTTCTCTTTTTGGTGGTTTTTTTTTCCCTCTTCAAAGATAATGAGGCACCACTTCAGCAGGATCCATGCATTTTCTTGTGGGAAAGCTTCAATAATCAGAGACAATGAAGAACATTCACTCATAGGAGGCCCTGGATTCTCAAGAATAGTATATTGCAATGGTGCTGAGGGAAGTGGTAACTTAGAACTCAACTATGGTGATAATTATGTCAGCACAACTAAGTACACACTTGCAACTTTTCTACCCAAATCATTGTTTGAACAGTTTAGAAGGGTGGCCAATTTCTACTTCCTTGTTTGTGCTATATTGTCTTTCTTCCCTGTTTCGCCTTATTCGGCTGTTAGCAATGTTGTTCCTCTTGTGGTTGTGGTTTCTGCTACAATGGGGAAAGAGGCTGTTGAGGATTGGAGGAGGTTCAAGCAGGTAAAGATTTTTGTTTCTCTGGTTTCTATGATGAAAATTGAATATGTTCTTGAGAGGGTTTTGTAGTATAGATACTTTTGTGCTCATAATTTTTTAACTGTTTTGTAATTTAATTAGTAATGTCGAATTCGGAGACTGTCTTAGGATAGAAATACATACATGATTGGAGAGATGCAAACTTGTTAGGGGAAGGAATGGGGTACAAGAAAAATGTTTCAATTATCTCAGTGTCTTTGTATTTTATGTGGCGTGACTTAATTCATGACTTGTAGAAACAGAAATGAATCTTAAAAGAGATTCTCAGAATCCTTATTTGGATGTTTTTTGTCTGCTACTGTTGATTATTAGTCCTGTAATTGCATCAGGATGTTGAGATGAACAACAGAAGAGTTAAAGTTCACCATGGAGAAGGTGATTTTGATCATTCCAAATGGAGGGATTTGAGAGTTGGAGACATAGTAAAAGTGGAAAAAGATGAATTTTTTCCTGCTGATCTCATCTTACTTTCATCGAGCTATGACGAAGCGATTTGTTATGTTGAGACCATGAATCTTGATGGAGAAACAAATCTTAAACTGAAACAAGCACTGGAAGAAACTTCAAAGTTGCAAGAAGACTCAAACTTCCAAAATTTCAGTGCTACCATCAAATGTGAAGACCCAAATGCGAATTTGTACTCTTTTGTTGGAAGCCTGGAGCTTGATGATCAACAGTATCCTCTTTCACCTCAGCAGCTACTGCTTCGGGACTCGAAGCTCAGGAACACAGATTTTATCTATGGTGTGGTTATTTTTACAGGTCATGATACAAAAGTTATGCAGAATTCGACAGATCCTCCTTCCAAGAGAAGCAATGTTGAGAGAAGAATGGATAAGATAATCTACTTCTTGTTCCTTATCTTGTTTTTGATTTCGTTTATTGGCTCAATTTTCTTTGGGATTGCAACAAGGGAAGACTTAGAAAATGGAAGAATGAAGAGATGGTACCTTAGA
Organism: Arachis stenosperma; assembly: GCF_014773155.1. Lineage (NCBI taxonomy): Eukaryota > Viridiplantae > Streptophyta > Magnoliopsida > Fabales > Fabaceae > Arachis > Arachis stenosperma. The sequence continues at coordinate 120,101,652 of NC_080386.1, forward strand.
CCCGATGATACTACGATCTACTATGATCCAAAGAAAGCACCAATTGCAGCAACTCTGCATTTCTTGACTGCACTAATGCTTTATAGTTACTTGATTCCAATTTCTTTGTATGTCTCCATTGAAATTGTCAAAGTTCTTCAAAGCATTTTCATCAACCAGGACTTGAACATGTATTATGAGGAAACTGACCAGCCAGCACATGCTCGAACCTCAAATTTGAATGAAGAACTAGGCCAAGTCGATACGATACTTTCGGATAAAACAGGAACTTTGACCTGCAATTCTATGGAGTTTATCAAGTGTTCTATCGCCGGGGTCGCCTATGGACAGGGTGTTACTGAAGTGGAGAGAGCTATGGCTAGGAGAAAAGGTCTAGAGTTGACTGAAGATGACAATGTTGCAAATTCTGAAGCAAAATCATCAATTAAAGGTTTCAACTTTATGGATGAAAGGATCATGAATGGAAATTGGTATAAAGAACCTCATGCCTATGTAATACAGAAATTCCTGCGCTTGTTGGCTGTATGCCATACTGCAATACCTGAAGTTGATGAAGAAACCGGTAAAGTTTCGTATGAAGCCGAGTCACCAGATGAGGCAGCTTTTGTTATAGCTGCTAGAGAACTTGGATTTGAGTTTTATGAAAGGACACAGTCAAGTATTATGCTGCGCGAGCTCAATTCCATATCAGGCAAGATTACTGAAAGGTAATGTTCTTGAACTTGTATGTGAAAGTCTGATTTTTCTTTCTTACATGTTTCTGAAACTTGAAATATGAGTTTTGTCTTTTCACCTGTGACAGGAACTACCAACTTTTGAATATATTAGAGTTTACTAGTGCAAGAAAGAGGATGTCAGTCATAGTGAGAGATGAGGAGGGTAAACTACTACTACTTAGCAAAGGCGCTGACAGGTTCGAAATCTTGTTCATTGCTTTAGATACTATCATTTTCATTTGGTTTTAAGATGTTAATTCAAAATATGAATCTGATTTTCTTTGTGGCTTTTGTGATCAGTGTCATGTTCGAACGACTTGCAAAGAACAGAAGGGAGTTTGAAGAGAAGACTAAGCAGCACATTAATGAATATGCTGATGCTGGTTTAAGGACCTTGATACTTGCATATCGTGAACTCGATGAGGAAGAATACAATCAATTTAATAAAGAATTCATAGAAGCCAAGAACTTGGTGAGTGCGGATCGAGAGCAGATAATAGAGGAAGTATCCGAAAAGATTGAGAAGGATTTGATTCTTCTTGGTGCCACTGCAGTTGAAGACAAACTTCAAAATGGGGTATGCAAATCAAATACTGTTTTCTAAAACTAGATGAAAGGGCCTACACTTATTTTTCAGCACTAAATTGAAACAGTGTGTTGCTTCTAGAAAAAAGTGGTTCTAACAACTAAAATCTATAAAATTTGATTATTTATGAGAATCTACTATTTCTCAATCACCAGGGCTACTGTGTCTATTATTTATATGATTTTGTCATGTCTTATTCTATGATAAGAACTTGTAACAGTTACAGTTCTTTATTTTGTGTTCTTATAAACTTGTTTGTGAAATCTAGGTTCCTGAATGCATTGACAAGCTAGCACAGGCAGGCATTAAGCTATGGGTTTTAACTGGTGACAAAATGGAGACAGCAATCAACATCGGGTAATACTCATAGTCATGAAGATTCGACAAACTTTTATGTTGGTTGTCGAGGGCCTAACACAATCCTCTGCTTATGTCATAATACTATGATGTCTCTTCTTCAGGTATGCTTGTAGTTTACTTAGACAAGGAATGAAGCAAATCATAATTAGCTCGGACACTCCAGAGGCCAAATCGTTGGAGAAAGCGGAGGACAAATCTGCTGCGGACGCGGTAAACCTTAACTAACTGTTTGTCCTTACTAGCATGAGTGGAAATATATTTGTATATCCTTTAGATGATAACAGAAAAATGGAAAAGCCTTAACTTAAAAACAGAACATGCAATTCTATATCATGCATTTCAGATTCAAAAACATGCTTGAAAAGATTTTCATTTCAAGTATTGATATAGCATAACACCATGTAATCTTGTGGTATTTTACACATTGAACTTTGGGTATAATACTATATAAGATGTGTGGTCATTTGACTGAATGAAGCTTAATATTACTGATTCTTCAGGCAATCAAGGAAATCGTTCTTCGACAATTAAGGGAAGGAGAGGCATTACTTTCTTCATCTAATGAAAACTCCGAGGCCATTGCTCTGATCATCGACGGGAAGTCACTCACACACGCTCTAGATGATGATGTTATGGACTTGTTTCTGGAACTCGCCATCGGCTGTGCATCGGTTATATGCTGCCGGTCATCTCCTAAACAGAAAGCACTTGTAAGTTTTTCTTGTTACTTGAATCACAAGAGTGTTTTCCTCTTATTTAATTGGATACATTCATGAAACAATAATGTATCTAGATACAATTCAGTTTGTGAAGTCATATTAATGTAAAATTTCAGGTAACTAGACTAGTTAAGACTAAAATTGGTAGTACAACTCTAGCAATTGGTGATGGGGCAAATGATGTTGGAATGCTCCAAGAAGCAGATATTGGGATCGGTATCAGTGGTGTCGAAGGAATGCAGGTAAAACAGCAACGTTTCTTTTTTTCCTACACAACCTTAAATTGTTCTTCTTATTGTCATGACTATTTTGTATCTTGACTTCCTACTTTTCTTTTTCCACACCAAAATCTTCAGGCAGTTATGTCAAGTGATATTGCGATTGCACAGTTCCGGTTTCTAGAGCGCTTACTTCTAGTGCATGGACATTGGTGTTACAGAAGAATCTCATCAATGGTAGCAATGTTATCTTTAAAAGTCACACATCTAAAGCTTATGCTTCTCTATTTATATTCATGCTTTAAACTATAGGGTCTATATTGCAAGAATTATTGAAGTTGAAACCTGTTATTCTGCTTCTTTGGTTACTGCTACTAAGCTACTACAATTAAGAAAACTATATAATTGGTTCTTGACATCTTTTATTATTATTTGACAGATCTGCTACTTTTTTTACAAGAACATTGCCTTTGGCCTCACACTTTTCTTCTATGAGATCTATGCCTCGTTCTCGGGCGAAGCTGCATACAATGATTGGTTCCTGTCATTATATAATGTGTTCTTCACTTCTCTTCCTGTTATTGCCTTGGGAGTATTTGATCAAGATGTCTCTGCCAAATTATGCCTCAAGGTATCTATCTGTTTTGATTAGGTTTAATTACTTTGAAGGGGCTCTTATAGCATTCAATTTTCGATTAGGTCCTATAGTTTAAAAAAGTAGTAATCATATTCCTAGTATGGTAAAGAAAATTTCAATCAAGTCTCCAAAGTTCAAACATTTTAAATCAAGTTAAAAACACTTTTCAACTAGAAGTACTTGGGGTAGGAACTTGATTCGAAATGTTAAAACTATAAGAATCTGTTTGGAAATTTTTCTATTATAGAAGCTTGGTTACAAACTTTTAAACTAGAAGCTGCGTTTGCTTTTGAAAACAGAACAAGATAGGACAGTGAAAACATGACACAAAGGACAGAGACACAAAAATTAGTAATTTTTGTATTTTGTTTGATGATAAACTAAATATAAGATAGAACAAATTATAAAAAGTTCAATTTACCTGATTTCCTTCCTCACACAAAATTTAGGAAGAAAAATATGATGAAAAATATAATGTCAGTGTCTTGTGTCTGTAAACAAATGCGACCATAGTGATTGTCATGAAACTGTTTGATTAAAAGGTTAAATTACTCTGCTTTGCTTGCTTCTCATGACATCATTTTGCTCTCATTTTTCCAGTTCCCACTGCTATATCAAGAAGGTGTACAAAACGTCCTGTTTAGCTGGAAACGAATCCTCGGCTGGGCCTTCAACGGAGTCCTAAACGCTACACTGATATTCTTCTTCTGCGTCAAGGCAATCGAGTATCAGGCATTCCGAAAAGGTGGTGAAGTCGCCGGGCTCGAAGAACTTGGAGCCACAATGTACACTTGTGTAGTTTGGGTTGTTAATTGCCAAATGGCATTATCCATAAATTACTTCACCTACATTCAACACATTTTCATTTGGGGTGGCATTCTTTTGTGGTATTTATTCCTCTTAGCATATGGTGCCATGGATCCTACTCTTTCAACCACTGCATATAAGGTCTTTGTTGAGGCTTGTGCTCCAGCACCATCTTACTGGCTCATCACTCTTCTTGTTCTCCTCGCTTCGCTCCTTCCTTATTTCGTCTACGCGTCGATCCAAATGCGGTTCTTCCCTATGTTCCATCAGATGATACAGTGGATAAGGAGTGATGGCCAAGCAACTGACCCCGAATACGTTAATATTGTCCGGCAGAGGTCGATAAGACACACGACAGTTGGCTTCACCGCCCGTTTCCAGGCGTCCCAACGGCTTGAAGCCTCGAAACGTCTTCAAGTATGAGAAGAACAAGGTATAATTCTTTTTGTTTTGTTGTATGAAAGATTCTTTAGTAGGAACAAAATGAATGTAATAACAATCTATGTAGTGTACATATTTGAGGTAGACATTGGTCTTCCTTGGGTTACAAGAAATCTCAAGGGTTATCCTTAAGAAACCACTGTCTGGGTTTCTCTTCAGAAAATGAAAGAGGAATTTTGGGTCCATCAAAGATCTTATTAGGATACCTTTTTTGCGCACTAATTAAGTAATTAAATAGTCCAAAAAAAAATTTTTGATCAAGACATTGTTTAGTTAACACTTTGAATTTTCATTTTCATAAGTTAATTTCTTTCCCATACAATAAGATCCTCCTCCAAATTCAGATTAATACAAAATATTCCTATCAAACCACTAAATATACACATCCCAATATAAATAGATTATTTCGTTGACCCAAAGATAATTAAAATAATGGAAAAAATGATAAAGGAATTAAAAAAAAGTAATAATATAACATCTTAAAAATCTTCCTAAACATTCCTCTGGGCACTAAATGAAGCAAAAGGAATATGCAATTAAATTTTAAAATTGAGAAATATTAGGGACATCAGAATTTATTATTTTTTATTATTATTTAATCATTAATATTTAAAAATATAAGATAAAGTATATTATTGGATTACTGCTTACTAGACCAAAGAACTAGACTAAAAATATTGAATTAATAGCTAAGCGATGACCAAAAATAATAAATTCTAATAATCCCTAATATTTGTCTTTAAAATGTTCTAAAAAAGTAATTTTTACTTCATTTAGTCATTAAAAAGAGGTAATTACTCCGATAATCTTCAAAATTTAGAGGATAAATTTTCTTTTCTCAAATATTATTATAATAAATATAATTACACGCGCATTCAACACATGAAATAAATCTCCATTATATATGTTTTAATATAATATATGTTTAAATTAAAATTTAAGAAATATTTGTGTAATTCTAGAGTACATTTGATATAAAATTTAATTTTATTCTGTGTTAAATTAGTTAAATGTATAATTGATCAAAAATAATATGTGTACACAAAAATTAGTCATTAAATCAATTATATACTTATTTTCAATATATATTTTATATTAGTGATTTATTTGATAACTATTTTTTTGTATTTGTAATACAATTGTACATTAATAATTATTTCATATATTGAAGATGTATAAAACAAATTTACTATACAATATAATGCATCAAAGCATGTAATTTACTCTTTAATTTAAAAAAGAATATATGTGAGTAATTGTCATATCTAGAAAGCTAAGATTTTCATGATAAAGCATTATTATGATCACTAATAAAGCTAATAATCCAGATTTAGACCTACTCAACTCAAGGAAGCTAATCACACCATCTCCATAGCTAAGAGGCTGTCCCATCTTCGCCATGGCGCGGCCGAGGCCAGCTCTACGGCCGATACATACTCACGGTGGTTGCCGTTTGCATCAATGTTGATCCCCTCAAGAGCATGGCGAGCTCTAGGATCGCCATTAAGCTGCAGAAAAAAATTTTAGACGGCCCCTGATAATTATTTCGAAAGATAACAAGGTCCTTAACAACAAAATCTAATTCGACTGGTGAGCTTTATTTTTATGAGATTAATTAACTCTTGTGCCAACAGAAGTTCATCAGTTTCAAAAAAAATATCAGAGACTGAGTTGAGTATTTTTTTTAAAGTCTCGTAATCCGTTCGAAATAATTATCAAGAGTCAAATGGAATATTCATTCTTAAGCTGTTATCATTGTCCATGTCATCAAATGTCTTAAAGATGTCACGTAACTGGTTTAGTTCTTATTATTCTTCTTGAACCTTGTGAACTTCTCATGACATGTTAGATAGATAGATCACATTATTATTTTTTAGAAGAATATTAAAAGATTAACAAATTTTGTAATTTGTAATCATCAATTAGCTATTATTAAAAATTTTAATGGTCTTATAAATTTTCTCATTTTTTATCCATGCAATGCAAAACCCCTCTTTTAAGTTTTAACGGCTTACGAAAAGATTTATTTTAAGTGATATATTTTTAAAAATTAAAAAATAATAAAAATAATTTTGTGTTTAAATATTTCATATAAAAATATCTTTTTATTTAATAATTATGTTTGAATATAATAATATAAAAATATTTATTTATTTATTTATTATATTAAAAATATTTTTTAAATTAAAAAGATATAATTTATAACTTTTAAAACATATTTTATTTTTAATATTTTTATTTTTATTATTAAAATTTTATCAAACACATTAAAAAATAAAAAAATTTAAATAATTTAATGACACTCAAATAAATACTAAAAAAAAGAAATTTGGCTTTGTTTGTTACATTATTTTCACTCCAAGACCTGACTTATTTGTTGCAAATTTTATTATAACTAATTAATGTTTTTAGTTTTGGTCTTTTGGAACCAAATGATGACATCATTCCTTGGTTTCTAACTTTCTATGCCTATACCTGCAACGGCTTCTTTTTTTTTTTTTTTTTTTTAACTATAAGCCAAATTTCGTCATATATGCACCTTATTTTTGTTGTGAGATTCTCATTTTTTTGGCATCATTTCAGAATTTTAAATATATGTAAAAATTTTAGCTATATGTTATGCACCATTCTTTTCTTAATCAAGGGAAAGAAAAAGGTTTGGTAATTAACAATTTAACATAAAGTATTCTATCTTGAAGTTTTATTGCTTGCAGTATGTACTATGTATCCCAATGAATTAAAATTCATCCTATCCTATTGGTTCTTCTAGTGACAAAGTTTCTATTATTATTACTATCATTATTATTATTAGGATTAAGTATGATTTTAATTTTGAAGGTAAAGATTAAAAAAATCTTATTTTGTCTTTAACTTTTTTTTTATTTAAATTTATTTCTAAGGTTTAATTTAGTTTTAAAATTATCATTCGAACTAAAATATTCTTCACTTTCTTTACCAAAATATTCAGTTTCTATTTTTTTTCTTTTTCATCACAGCAGTATCTCTTCTTCTTTTTTTTTCTTCTTCGTCACGGCATCAGCAATAACAATAAAATAAAAAACAAAAGTAATGTAATAAACATAAAAATAGAATTAGAAATAAAAATAGAAACAAAAGTGAAAAAACAAATTTGTATTTTAAATATCAAAGAATCAAACACGATTCATTTCAACTAACAGCAACAACAGCAGAAGAAAAAAAAAAGAAATCATCACCATCTCTCTCAACTTCGAAGAACAACAACAAAGATAGAAACAGAAGCAGAAGAATCAATAACGAATGGAATCAGAATTAAAAGCAGAGAAGAAACAAAAGCAAAAGAACAATAGAATCAGAATCAACAACAATGAAATAAAAATAAAAACAATGTGATTAACAAAATCAACAATGTAATTAACAAAAGAAACAGAAGCAAAAGAATCAACAATGTAATTAACAAAATCAACAAATCAAAAGTAGAATTGAAACTCTAGAGAAGACCAGCAACGAGGACGCAAAATAGTGGCGAGCGACAAGGAACAATGGTGAGCGATGAGGAATAGCAGCGAGCAGCAAGGAGCAGCGGCAATCGGCGAGCAAGCGAGGAGCGAAGGATCAGAAGCGGCGACATGGCGGACATCCTCCCTCGCCGATCTGCTAGTGTCGATGTCGATCACTGGCGCAAGAGCAGAAATAGCGACGTGGCATGTGACGTCCGTCCTCTCTCGCCAGCATTGTCGCCACCTTCCTCTTCCTCTTTCTTCTTTTTCCCTCTCCGGTGGTTCTCTTTCTTTTTTTCAATGTTCGTTCTCTTTCTCTTTTTTTTTTATTTTATAATTTTTTGTTAGGAGTAATTTTGTCTAAAATTTTAAAATTTAAATAAAAATAATAATTTTAAAATTAAGTTAAATTTTAGGAATGATTTTGTATGCAAAAAAAGGTTTAGAATGAAAAAAATTTTAACCTATAATTTAGAGATCAAAATTGTACTTAACCCTTATTGATATTAGTGGATTAATATACAATAAATTATTTATAAAAAATATTTTGTAACATTTAAAATTAAAAATCAATTATCAAATTAATTTTTATGTATAAATATTTTTTGTTGTTGCTCATAATATTCTTAAATGTGATAGATTAATAATTAATTTTTTATAAATTCAAACTCTATTTAAAGGTTTATTTAAAGATTTGATGCTATGTAATAGATCACTATATATATATAAGACGTCGAATTTTAAATATTTATTTTAACGAACAAATAAGACACCAATTCAAGTTGATTACGCATAAGAATCCTTACCATAAACCAAATGTAGCCCTACACCCCTAATCAAAAAGGCAAGTCAAAAACGCGCTTTCTGTTCTTCCATATTAGCCTATGACTTTGATACCACGACAAAAATAGAATTCAAAACAATTCTCTGGAAAAAGAATTATATATACAAACAAAATCTTCATTGAAAATTATGGTGGGTAGTATTTGGGTGATTAAAAGTGAGGACACTCACTTTTTTTCATTCAAACCCTAACCCAATGCCATCAATTTTCATTTCATGAATCTATATCATGATGTGGTGTATACATACATAAGATTGAATCTATTTCCTTGATAGAATAATCGCTTCAAGGAAATTGAAATCATCGTCATAACCAAAAATGGCATCAGAATACGATGATCAACTCGGTTGTTTACGTGAAATCTTTTCAAGATTCGACATGGACAACGACGGTAGCTTAACGATTCTAGAACTTGCCGCGCTCTTGCGTTCTCTAGGGATCAATCCCATGGGGAACCAGATCCACTTGTTGTGGACAAACATGGATGTTAACGGCAACGGCTATGTCGAATTTGATGAGTTAGCTTCAGCAATCTTGCCAGATCTGAAGAACGAAGACGAAGATTATTTGTTAAGAGATCATCATGCATTGCTCCTAACTGTCTTCAATTCATTTGATCATGACAGCGATGGATACATATCGGCGCTGGAGCTGGCGACGGCGATGGCAAAGATAGGGCAGCCACTCACGTATGGGGAGCTCAGGGAGATGATCACGGCGGCCAGAGACGACGGAGACGGTGCCATTTGTTTCAATGAATTTGCTTCTGTTATGATTAGGTCAAAATCTGGATTGTTGGGTCTTGCATTGTTGTTGTCCGGAGACGAGTAAATTATTCGAATTCTGTACAAATTTACATACAGTTGTCTTCATATGAAGTTGGTATTTAAAAAAAAGGTTAAATAATTTAACATATTTAGCTAAATTGTAATCTAACGATTATTAATTACCAACTTCATATAAAAATAACTAGTCGTGAATTGTCACCTTCGAAATCTTCTTAATGTTTTCTTGATTATTAAATAGAGTATTAAAACACAGTTTTTTTTTCAATATTCAAAAATAATATTGATTTTATCTGTGTTTTATTACTTTGTTTAATTTAGTGTTAGGAGAATGTGTTTGAAGGATTTTAAAGATGTATTATTATTACTTTTCTTTTGTGTTTCTCCATTGAGATTTTACCTAATGTAACATAAATGACTACTAAAATTATCTATTTACATTAAGGTGTGGATTGTAAATTATTTAATATATTTAACTAAATATCTAGCTATTTTGCGTTATATTGGATGATCATGCATGTTCTAGAAAGAAATGTGAATGATCAGGCATATACTAGAAAGAAACATTTTGCCTGTGATGCAACGAAGTTAAATCTAACATTTAGATAAACATGGAGGGATTATTAGATGCATGTCAAATATTTCAAAAAGGTAGCATCATGAGCATATTGTTATAAATTGAAGTGGAGCTAATACATTCTCTTCACATCTAGAATAAAAAAACATCTAGAAAGAACCCAACTAACAAATGCAATTACATATATAAACTTTGCAGCATAATATAGTAGGTAAATTAAACTTAATTAATTCAACCCAAAATTAATTGAAAATATAATCATAGCCATTTTTCTGCACTATTCTGGATTAAACTTTTCTCGCTCACTATAAATTCTTGAGGAAGTTGTGCTCTAAAACCAGTTCCAGCTTGCAAGTGAGGCTCATAAGCCAACAAATACTCTATTTATTCCAGAACCAGTTCCAACTTTGCACCAGCTTATCAAATTATGACCTTGTTCTCCAATTTTGCACTTTCTGGAGAAGAGAAGCAAGACTTGGCTGGCTTCATGAATTGCAAAAATAATCTTTTCGAGCAATTATAATACGGTGTAATTAAGTATCTTTTAAATATGATTTTATATTTAGTCTTTATAAAAAAAATAAAAAATAAATAATTTTTTTATTTTTAAAATAATTAATACGTAAAAGTGGTATTTAAATTAATTAAAGACTAAAAGTTAAAGAAAATATTTTTTATTATAATATGGTGGTGTTTCTGGTCGCACTATTTTTTAGGTGGCTAAGATGGTTAAGATTGTACAACCAATCTAGGATTTACATGTGGCATGTTTCATTTTTAGAGAAGAATTTGAATATAGAAATCAAGGCGAATGCAGTTTTTTCGATTTTTTCGAGTAAGTGGGAGCAAAATTGAGAGACGGCGTAAGATAAATGCAGTTAGTTCAATATTATTCTTTTTTGCAGTGATTATCATCAAGACTTGACATTTTTTTAAGAAAACAAACTTTATTTTGGTTTTTGAGTAAATAGTAATATTCTATCTTGACAAATTATTCGTTTTCAAAATTAATTTAATTTTTTTAATTAAATCTGTCTTTAAAAATTTTTAAGATAATCAAGTTGGTTCTTTCATCATTTTCATTGTTAATGATGTTAAAGTTTGCTAATATTATACGTTAAGTAATATGATAAATTTATAAAATAAATCAAATCAGTTTAATTAAGGCAGAATCTTGAGACATTGGAAATTTTTGGAGTTAATTTGATCTAATTTCATAAATTTATCATGTTAGCCGCAAATTAGAACTACTAAATATGTGTTGTGGTATCACTTAATATGTCATATCAGCAAATTTTGACACGGTTAGCAACAAAAGTGACAGAAATACCAATAATATGATTAACTTAAAATTTTGAAAGATAAATTTAATTAAAAAAATTTTTTTAAGATAAATTTAAGAGTATATATCCATTTTGGTCCTCAAAGAATTTCAAATCAGACATTTTAGTCCCTAACTAAAATTAATTACTCGATTGGTCCCTAACAATTAATTCCGTTAGTCACTTAGGTCCTTAGCTCCGTCAACTCTAACGGAAGACAAAATGGTCCCTGAAAACTCTAATATGGGACAAAATGACCCCTGACAACTCTAACAAGTGACAAAATGATCTCTGACCCCTTTATTCGAAAACGACACTGTTCTTTTCTAATTTTTATCATATCTCGCATAACCCTAACATTTATACTCTCCTTCTTCACCTTCACAGTCTTCTTTTCCATCTTTTCCTTCCTCCTCTTTAACTCCAAGATTAAGCCATAGTGTAATTGTCACACGTATCGCACCCTCAACATGTCATGAACCACATACTTCTTAAATCTTTGTGACTGGTACATCCACCTCCTCTGCACTTGACCCACCAAAAGTATCCACTTCCACGTCTTTGATAACATCACCTCCGACCCCGACAACGTCCACGACATCCTTAAGACCAAGTTTCACAACTACTCCAAGGACACGCCTTTTTGCACTCTCCAGCAAGCAATATAGATTGTTAGACATTAGGACATCATGAGAAGATTCTCCTTCGACATCATATGCAAATTTTCATTTGAAATAGACATCGAGTGCTTCATTCCTTCTTTCTCAAAGTCCAAGTTGGCAGACGGCTTCAACCTCGCATCCAAGCTATTACAACGAGCAATGTCGTCGTTGCCGCTCATATGAAAACTAAAGCGATTACTGAACATTGGTTCAGAGAAAAAGGTGAAAGAAGCGATCGGAGTGGTGGACAATATGGTCATGGAGATGTTATGGCAGAGGAGGAGGGAGATGACAACGACGACAATGAGTCTTAACAAATCAAACTTGTTGTCTAGATTCATGGGATCCATCGAAGATGACAACTAGTTGAGAGACATAGGCATTAGTTTCCTGAGTATGAATTAGTTGAGAACAAGTTAAGGATTTTTTTTTCTTGTGAACATTAAATTTATAGAGTGTGTATTGTGTAGTTTGAAGTTACAGTGTTAGACTGTTAGTGTTATGCGAGATATGATGAAAATTGGGAAATAACAGTATCGTTTCCGAACAGAGGAGATCTGGAACCATTTTGTCCCCTGTTAGAGTTGTCATGGACTATTTTGTCCTCCGTTAGAATTAACGGAGTAAAGGACCTAAGTGACTGACGGAGTTAATTGTTAGGGATCAATCGAGTAATTAATTTTAGTTGGGGACTAAAGTGTTTAGTCTAAAATTTTTTGAGGACCAAAATGGGTATATACTCTAAATTTAAAGAACGGATAATTTTTTAATGATTAATTTGACCATTTACTTTTCAATTTTTTGATTAAATATATATAAAAAAATATTAAAAAAAAGCTACTATAATTTAGTTATCATTTCAAATATTTCATAAAAAGATAGTAACAAAATTTTCATGGTTAGCAAAAACAAAAATATTATGTACATTAAAAAAATCAGTCATTTTATAGATATTATTTAAATTATTTTTAATATGTATTATATTTTAATATATATTTTATACGAATAATTAATTTAACGGCTCATTTTAAAATAAATCTAACATAATTATAATAAGAATAAATTTTCAGAGTTTAATTTTATTTAATATCTTTTACATATGCTAAACTATAATTTAGAATTAAACACTATTTAATCTAAATTAATGGATATAAGTAACTCTAATATAGACATGTCTCCAAGCCAATTGAAATCCATCACTATCCAACAAACTATGAATCTTATTTCATTTTCTCTGGATTATAGATTTTATGAAAAAAAATTTAGTGTTTTTGTTTAGGAGTTTATCTGAAATCAGATGATTGGATTCAAACGGAAGGTTCAAATGTTGAAGGATAGTGATCTCCGACTTGTTCACACTTAAGAGCTGCCATCCAAGTTGTACGTATGTGTTTAAATAGGTGGAGGATGGTACTTGCAAAACACTCTACTGCTTAAGTTAGTAAGAGATTAAGCAGAGTATTTATAGGAGATGAGTTAATAACTACCGTTTGAGGTAGTTCTATTTTTTATGATAAATAATCGTCCCTTTATTTTAGAATTGTTGAAATTTCCTTTTTAAAAGTAGGTGAAAAATTCTAAAAGGTGATTACTCATTTAGTTAAGTATGAGCTACCTGTATTAAATTGTTCTGACTTCTTCTAAAAAGCTGGATAGGTGGATGAGGCCATTCCTTTTAATTGGACCTCTTAATTTTATTAGGCTTGGCTTATATGTTAGGATAGGGTATAAAGTATGAACAGTTCCTATCTCTAAATTTGATCCTATTATTAGTCTCGTGATGCAAAGATTTTTATACTAAAAACTAGTGCATCGACCCGTGCGTTGCACGGGATGGAACAAAAATAATAATAAAATATTATATATATATATATATGTTAATTAAAACTTAAAGATAACTTAAATAATAAAAAACTATTAACTAATATATATAATAATTAATTTTTATAATACATAAATTATTTTTTATAATAATTTAATTTACGTAATTTCATAAACTATTAAAAATAAAAAAATACTAAGACTTATATCATTTTCAGTTAAGTTGTTTTTGCTTTAAACTCCAACCATTTAGTTTCAAAATTTATATAACTTGAACTCTATTATTAAATACAAAAAGAATAAATTTTATAGTAATGTAAATTATCTATTCATTTTTTAATTTTTAATAATAAAATGATCAATCTATATCTCAAAAATATATTAGAAAAATAAGTCTTCCAACTATTATTTAGGATGTAGTATTCAAATGAATTAAGCAAAGAAAAATCTAACATCCCTGACCATTTTATCTCTAAAATTATTAACATTTAAGTGTCTCGTTTTGTTCGAGATGTGCTTTTCTTTATTATTCGACATCATCTTATTTTCTTTATTAAATCACGTTCTTGTAGCATCCAACTCATGTCATTTTTCTTATTAAATCATGTATCTAAGGCTAATTATTGTTTTTCAAAAATCGCACCTCCCAGTTTATATGTTCCTTGGCTTTTATGACTTTATCCATTCATTTATATTCTTGTTATCTAATACCAACTTCAAATAGTCAATTTTGACATGTACAACATTTACCAATAAAATTGCAATATATTTCCATGAATTTTTTCTTGTACCATATTTTTCATCATGCAAATCACTTTACCTTTTAACACCTAACAATGCAAAATATTCAAATCAAAACATGAAGCAACATACTATTTTATTGAAACCATCCATAATTATTGTAGGGAGCATAAAATGAAAAGTGCAGAAAAAAAAAGGCAAAATAATGACCATGATATCTTTAAACTTATATCAGTTAGTAAAATTTTAATGACCATACTATCTTCTAAAACTCTTTTTCATTTATAAATTAGAAATTACTGCATATTTCAAATCCACGGGTGGTCCCTTAGTTGAGCAAAGCATAAAACTAATTATTGCACTAATATGAAAAATTAAAATAAAACAAAATAATTATTATAAGATAAAGATACATTATTCAAAATTAACCTTATTTTTTATTTTTTAAGTATAATTCAAAATATACATAATTCCAAATGATCAAAACTAAACTCAAACTCGATTACATTCATAGTTTAAATCCATCTGAAAATTCGGGTGCTAAGCAATTTTAAATATTTTAATTAATGAATCAAATAATAAGAAAATTTGAAAATAGAAAAAAATAAATAAAGATAAGAATGATGGCTTAAAAGATTCTACTCCTGAAAGGAGAAAAAGAAAAAGGTTAGAACCAACAATGTTATAAAATACCATTCAAATTGCAATAAATCTTGAAAAAGCAAAAGAAATCAAAATATCAAATTTAGAAAATGGATACATGAATGCCTGAATCATATGTTAGCTCATGGTTGTTGCAACTAAAGACATGTAACAAACATATAAGCTAAATTGAGAACAAATTGAAAAAACTATATGCTATAGCAGATTCAGAACAGATAAAAAGCAACAAAGCGGATTCAAGAGAGATCAACGAAAAATACACTATTAACAACAAAGAATTAATCTTTTGGGAAGAAAAAGATACTTTCATAAAGTTTGGTCGGAATATAACATGAGAAAGTAATAACATATAACAAATGATACCTGATGCAATAAAACTATATAATCAGCCATCAAAATCAAGCAGTAATAACCTCAACTTGTGGCAAAATCATCTGCACCTTTCAAAAATTGGGAAAAAACTGAATTAAAAGATAAGAGAAAAGGCTAACAGCCTAAGACTAATGCTAAAACTGTATTTGGATGAAACACTTTTAATCTTCAAGCTCAATAAAAATGAGTAACATACTAAAAAATATGTTTCAACTTCAGCAACGTTTTCAAATTTTTGCCAAAACTGCATAGACAGCATAGCATATAGAAAACGTAACGCCTTTATGCGTGTGCAGAATGGGAATGCGGTATTGGACGATGAAACAGATCAAAAGAGAGTAGTAGACTATGCATAGGAGTGAATAAATTTCTGTAACCAAGTTAAATACTGCATTTTGACATTCATTTTCATGTAGCTCACCGGTCTCAAACTCTCATGGTTTTCGGATTTTATTGACTAACATTAGTTTTGAATGTGGAATCACCAAAAGAAGCCATTTAGATAAAGGAAAAATTGGTAAAATTGTGTGTTGAGACAAAATGAGTTACAGTCATTCTCCTATATTACATTACAGAGAGTATTTTGAAAGTGAGCCATCCCAAAAATATTCGTTTTTAAATGAAGTTTAACATGGTAAACCAAATAGTCATGCAAATGAAGTACCTCATAATAGCAATGGATCTGAAGTTTCTTTAAATTCCTACAGCCAATAGGTATACCACATATAGCACTATCTCCAAGGTTTGAGAAAACTACCTGTTGAAGAGTTTGTAGGAACTTGCATCCTTCTCCATCCTGAAGAAGACCAACATCAATAATTCTTTGATAGTAAAGTAATGCCAACTCAATAAGACGTCTGCTAATAGAAAGTCGAGCTTGACACCACAAATGAAAAATAAACAGAGAAACACACATAGCAAGCAATGAAAAACTTGACCAAATGTAAATATAAAGAGGCCAAAGATGTGTCCCATGCTTCCTTATGTTGCCTATTTATTGAAATAATTCATTCCTTATTTTACATACATACTTGCAAGATCTTCCAATGGATTCTAGCCCCAAATCTCGAATGTTGTGACATCCATTGACTTCAAGATGTGTAAGTTCCTTGCATCCGGTAGCAATTGCTTCCAAACCCTTGTGACTTAGTATTAGATTCCTTAACTTCTTGCTTCCATTACCAATAGCAAACAAACCCCTAAAATTAACCATTATTCAAAGAAAAGAGATTACTAACTAAAGCAGGAAAAAAAAATTATAGAATTCTTGGCAGAATCCAAAATTTAACAATCGGAGATTGCGCAAAGATTGTGCAATTGCATGCAACACTTACGGGTCATACAAATGGAGCTAAATAATCAATATAACTAAGCTTATCTCACTAAATGTGCTTCAAGAGTATCAAAGCAGTATCAACATTATAAATAACATGTTAAATATATAATGATTGGTTGCATGATAATAGTTGAAAGACACAAAGCATCATATGGTACATGCAACATGATTAATAATCTAATAAAAAATAGCAGCATTCATACATATATGGTGCATTCTTTCTAATTTACAATCTTCGGGATCTGATCATTCTTGCTTATAGTTTCATTCTTGACTATCTGGTAAAAAACAAAACCAGAAAACTTGTTGTCTCCACTTTCTCTATATTTTCCATTAAGGTAATAACTAAGAATGCAAGTCAGAACATAGGGTAGGGTAGTAAAGTTACATTCCAAAATTCTAAAGAGAAATGGTATATTAGCAATACAAAATTAATGATGATAGCAGTGACTGCATATTAGTTTTTTGTTTTCCTGCACCTCATCTCTTTATTTGAACATCCATACAATCACTTAGGTTCTCTGCCAAATCAAAATCATGTCTCATCAAAAAAATTATCATCAACTTACAAACCCAATCAATTAGTGAGACTTTAAGTAATAAGCCAAACTGAAAGTGTGACCCATAAACCTTACAATGACAAAAATAAAATACCTATAAAATAGATAATAAATCTTCAATACTTTACCTCATTAGCAAGCTTCAAATATGGTATACCCTTGTAAAAATTTCAGATTCATCTAACGCATTTGGTCTTCAATCCCTGTTGCTGGGATATTAAACACATTATATAAAACTAAAAGACATGAATCATAAGATAGTACTTACAATAACAATAATAATATTAATTTCATTTTATTTACCCAAAAAAAGAAAGATTAAATAAAACTAAGTGCTAGTATCTATGTAAAAAGCAGCTTCAGGTGAGTAACTTTGTATCAACAATTGATGATTATCTTTGGCTCTTTTGAAGCTTATAAGAACAAATGGAACAACTGTTTTGAAGCAGAAGTGAGGTGGTCATTGTGCATACAAAAGCAGTTATACACAAAAAAGCATTACGAACCATAAAGCTATCACAAACACTAACTGATGAGTGAGAAAGCGAGAAAATCATCCTCCCAGCCCACATCTTATTGGTACAACTATGATAGAGTAACATATATACTGAAACTTTTTTAGGAAAGATTTGTATTTTTCTATCAAGTAAATACAAATAAAATAATAGTCTGGTCTGATAAATTATACAGAATTAATAGGAGAATTGATATGCAATTCTAAATTACATTTCTATCCAGAAAATTCTAAATCCTAAGCCTTTGCAACGAAGCATTAAGAGCATCAATAATTCCATCAAAACTACCAAACTTGGAACCCACCAGATATAAAATTACTAAACTAACCTCTTCTTTTAAAGGAATCGTGGACAATTCCAATCAGAAAAGATTGCTTTCAACCTGTTGTTTCTTAATTCAAACACATAAAAACACAAAGAATTAGACTTTATCTCAAGGCATTGTTCTTATGAAAGCAGTTCACACACAAATCATCTATACTTACTGAAAATTAACGTAAACTCAACCGAGCAATCATAATTAATACAATGCTACCTACCTAACACATATATGAGACCAAGAAGTCAACGATGTCTTAAAACTCAAAAAATTAAATTTCCGTTGAAAATAACAGATTGGCAAAAGATAATCCTACCGATATATCTGACTCCAACAGAGTTTCAGTACTATGAGCATCCCAAAAGTTTTCCATTAATACAGAACAGGCTCCCACGAATACACCTCCAACGTTATTAAGTGAAACTGGAAGGGTATGCGCGATCTGTAGGAGAACAAAATTTGACCAAATGAAGAACAAATTTAAAAGAGGAAAAACTGATCAGCTACACACTAATTTTAAATTAGTTGTACAACACAAACACAACCTTGAGAAACTTTTCTCTAACAGATTTTTTTGTTTTTTCTTTTTTTTTGCATTACTTGATGATCTTCATTACAGATTGACATGAGTACCTCATTAGAAGGAAGGTGATAATGAAATTTGAGTTTGTGATTTATATAAGAACATATAAATCATGTTTACGAACAACCGTACCTCATAAAGAAAACGGGCTACATAACTTAAAAGAAACATGCTAATAGATTGCCCAATGCCCACAGCAAATAATCGTTTCATTTGAAATCTACAACAGCAAGAAAACTCTAACAGTAAACTGAAAACCTAAAAGAAATATGGTTGAATAAAATACCTGCCCAATGATTCCCCCAAATAATAGCACACACCAAGTCTAGAAAGAAGAACATAATCATATATTATGTGAATAGTTTCCTCCCTATTTTATATTATATTGTAACAATATTAATTCAAAATATGATGGACCCAATAGTAAGCACAGAAAGAAGAACATAATCATATAGTTAAGTTAACATATATGTGGAATTTTCAAAGTTTTCTAAGGTACAAATTGCCCTAAAGCTAATTAGTTCCTTCGCCTAAGAGGAAGGAGAACCTGGAAAACATGACATCAACAACAGCAAAATCGCTCTTATACTTGATAGAGGCTAGTAGTGACATGTACTAATTCAGTATTGACGGGTTAACATAAACATAGAATTAACAAAGTTTCCTTTGAAAGCAACAAAGCTGAAATGGGTCACGGGAAAAAGAATTTTGACCCAATTTTAGAAGAGAAAAGACCCAAAAATCGAGGATTGAAACTCACTAACGTTGGGCAGCCTGTTGCAAAATGCCCACAGATGCCTATGGTTGTAGCATCTGCCGCCGGCACAAACGCCGCCGCGGAACCTGCCTCTGCATCTGCCTCCTCCCTGGTTGCTTACCTTGACCCATTCCACAATGTGCTTTAGCATGCACGACTGTCATCACATCCTCCCCCTTATTCACCACTGTGATAAACTCCACGGCGACCAGTCAGAGCCATGCTGCCTTAGACTCCTCCACCAACATGGCTGCCGTCGCCACCGCTTCTACCTTTGTAACCTTTACCACCACCGCTGCCATCCCTTCCACCGCGACGACTTCGCTGAAGGTTGGAGCCATCGGGTACAGTGACATCAACTGCCTTCAAACTCTATAATCTCCACCTTCAGGGGAGATTAGGAACAAAAAGAAATTGGAAAATAGTATCAGTGAACCGAGAAACGGACTGAAGAGGAAGAGGAAATGACCCAAAAATCGAGAATTGAAACTACCTCCCTGAAGAGTGAAGAACATAGCCAAACTTGAGAGGAAGGAGGAGGGATAAGGTAATAATAAGCAGTAGAATAATAATAAGGAAAAGCAAAGAACAAATTTAAGCAATTGAACAAAAAGAGAACTAATAAAGACACAATAGAGTGGGTGGATGCAAACCTTCCACAATAGCTACACAGGAAGAACTTCTTTTGCCTTAGTTCCTAAATTACTCTGAAAATACAAAAGCCAGGACTTCAAATACTAAAGGAAAAATGAATAATTCATGCTTCATTACTTTGAAATCTGATTTAGTTTTGTATATTGGATGTAAATTGAATATAAGAGGGAAAGAGGTTAATGAAATTTAAGCAAAATACAAATAGAATCCCGGCAACAACAATGAGGTTCTGGATTTTTTGCATTAACAGCTCCACACCAGACAAAGACGCCTCTGCACAACAACAATAACATTTCAAATCTTACCGAGATTAGAACATATAAATCAGATCAAATAATAAGGAACACACAACTTCATCATAGAAGGTACAGTTTATATAAAAAATAATATTAAAGGAAACAAAGAGGAGTATGAGTAGGGATAAATTTAGAAATCTTATATATACTTTCATTTGAAGAAGACCACTACTACTTACATAAGCACTTAAGCAGAGCATACAGAATCATCGCACCAAGACCGTTGCTGGCCGCTTCCGGCGCTGCAACTGTGACTTATCTTCCGTGGCATCTATCGCCATCGGAATCATCTCAGCCGCACCAAATTGCATGCCCATTGTTGTCGACTCCAGTATGCATCTCTCGCTCCTCCCTTTCGTGTCTCTACTTCTTTCCTCTGCTTCCCTGCAACAAACACGGTGCCATAATACCATCAAGAACTCTCCGCTTGACAAAGAGAGATATATAGATATAGGAGAGAAAGACATGAGAGAAGATAGAGAAAGAAAGATGGTTATGGTAAGAAGAAAATCGAAAGTTGATTATCCGAGAGATGGATTGAATGCTTGATAAGGTTGTGCATATTTAAAATTCAAATTTCAATTTCAAATTACATGCAGATTTAATCGGAATTAAAATTTGAAAAAATTGTAAAAGGACGTACATCAGGAACGTCTTGAAATTTGAGAATGAAGATGAACAGGGGAAATAACCTAGATAGAAAGATAAAGAAAAATATAAAAATGTCATATTACTGTTGTGCTCTCTTTCATAGCGTCACTGCATGTGTTCTATGTGGCGGCGCGACTCAGTACTTTCCATCGATTTGCTCTCTTCCGCCGCTGCCTCCTCCGTATCCATCATCACATCATGGATGACCATCACAAACTCCACCGCCCCTACTACAACACCACCGCCATATTATGATCCACAACCATAGCGGTTGCAACCTCATCCACCGCCGTAACTCTTCCTTGGTGCGTACATGAACTCTATAATCTCCACCTCCAACTTAAATTAAGAAGATTATACAAAAACAGAATCAGTGAACTGAGGACAAAAAAAAAGAAGAGGAACTGAAGGTGAAAAAGATGAAGGAGAAGAATCGAAGAAGAGGAGGAAGAGATAAAAGTGAAAACAAAGAATGGATAGAATTCCCTTTTTTTTTAATTTTGATTTTGAATTCAAAATTCGAATTTTGAAATTTCAGGTTGTGTACATGTAAAGCAAACGGAAAAAAGAGGATAAAAAATTCAGGCACAATGTTCAGAAGAGTAGTGAAAATGTGGAATGAGGATGGTTTGATAATGAGGTGTTATTGTAATAAAGATCATACATAAAAAATTTGAAAAAAATCTGGAGCAAGCCACGTTGGATTTCCACTAACGCATAAACCTTCTTTTAAAGGATTGTTATAGGATAACATAATACTGTTGTCACTCTTTTTGTCATCTAAAGAGAAAGACGGGCTTGTTCCACAATAGCACATTTGTAAAGGATTTTTTGGCGAGTTGTGATGAACCAAAATGAGATATATAATTAGTATGTTGCAAATCTTTCCAACCAGCTAGGATATGTCTCAATTTGAACTATTACAATCTTAAATTAGCTAAGCTTACATGAAACTTGCATATATATGTTTTTTGTCCATAAATACTCTAAAATTTAGCTATCAATTTGATGTCCACCGTAAATTGATACATATTGAAAATATAGAACAATCATATATTTAATTATATTATTTATAATCAAATTAGATTATTATTTATAATTAAAATACAAATAAAAATATAAAAATACAATGATTACTGGTAATTTTTCAATAATGAAAACTTTATTAAAAAATATAAAGTAATAAATATAAATATATATAATAATTTCTAATTTTCATAGTCTGGAACATTTTTGCAAAGGTTTTGGTACGATGTCTATTTTTTTTAAAAGAGTTAATGTAGAATTTTCTTCATAATTTTAAAAAAATAAATAGATTCAAAGGCTACCATTAATCTTATATTGAATTGTGTGACTTCTTTTTCGTTGGCAGTTTTGTGGAATGAAAACATGCTCCAAAATTTCAATCCAAAGAGAGGGTTGAGGCAAGGAGATCCCATGTCTCCTTATCTGTTTGTACTCTGTATAGAAATGCTTGTCTGCTTTATCTCTCATAGAGTTTTCCAAGGTTCGTGGAACTTGATAGCAGTTTCTAGGAACGGACCTCGACTCTCTTATTTGATGTTTGTAGATGATCTTTTGCTTTTCTGTAAGGCATCGAAAGCTCAAGTAATAGAGGTTACGCACTGCTTGGACTTATTTTCTAGAGCGTCAGGTTTGAAGATAAATTTTTATAAGTCAAAAGCCCAGTGTTCCAAGAGGGTGTCAGGGAAGAGAAAAGAGATTCTCTCAGGGGTCTCTAACATCCGGTTCTACAATAATTTGGGTAAATACCTGCGAATTAACATCGGCCATGCCAGAGCTTCCAGGAGGACGGCTCAGGAGGTTATTGAAAAAATTTCGAGGAAGCTCTCCAGTTGGAAAGGATGCCTGTTGAATAAGGTAGGGAGGCTTTGTCTTGTTAAATTGGTTATGACCTCTATCCCGGTTTATGAAATGCAAATTTCTCTTCTCCCGAAGTATGCATGTAATAAAATTGATTCCTTGATGAGACAGTTCTTGTGGAAAGGCCAAGCGACCGAGAAATGGTTGCCTCTGGTCAGGTGGGAGGTCTCCATAACTCCTAAAAGGGTAGGAGGATTGGGTATTAGAGATACTTCCTGTGCTAACATGGTGCTTTTGGGAAAGTTGGCATAGGATTGTTTAAATAATAGTGAGAAGTTGTGGGTGCAGATTCTGAAGCATAAATATCTTAGGAATCAGTCTGGTATGAGCAGAAATAGTAGAAATTCTTCATCGGCTACCTGGAAGAACATTGTTAGTGCCTATGAGCATCTCAAGGAAGGGCTTCATTGGAATATTGAGGATGTCCATAAATCAGTTTGGTATAATGAATGGACTTCTTTTGGTAAGCTTTGCAACCTTGTTTCTTATGTGCATATTTCTGAATCAGATTTCATAGTGGCTGACTTGTGGAAAGGGGTGACTTGGGAGGTTGATAATCTTACCACGCCTATTCCGCATGAGATTAAGCAGTTTATTCGTGGTCTGTGATATCCTAGTTCGACTGAGTTAGAGCCACAGCGGGAGTGGTGGCCTGTAGCAACAAAAAAGTATAGTGCAAGGAAGGGTTATATATGGTTATTAGAGAAAATCTTAAATTGGAATGCTAATAGTAACTGGAACTGGTTGTGGAATACAAACATTCCGGAGAAGTTCAAATTACTATGTGGCTTGGCTTACATGATGCTCTACCAATTGAGACCTTTTGATTCAAGCGGCATTTAGCTTCTTCAGATATGTGTAAGAGATGTAACAAGGCGTAGGAAACTATGGAGCATTGCCTTAGAGACTGTGAACGATCAAAGGCAATTTGGAATATGTTGGATCCTAGTATCCTGGACTCGATGGCTGGTATTGCTCTTGAAGAGTGGTTTCGGAAGGCCTTGGCTAACAATGAGGTGTCTTTTGGTACAGGGCTTTGGTGGGTATGGAGACATAGGTGCAATGACATATTCAATACTGACAACCCTTGGACAGACCACAAGGTTATTGCCTTGGCCAGAATTACCGCCAAGGACTTACAGGTTTACAAGAATCGAAACAATGTCTTTAGGTCTCTCCAAAATTGCCTGTATTCGGAACCACCGGCAAGCAACAGTTTTAAAATTAATTGTGATGCAAGCTTGTATCTGAATTCAAATTTAGCAGGATTTGGGTGTATAATTAGAGATTCTAAGGGAGATTGGATCTTGGGCTGCTTTGGAAGCATTCCCTGGTCTATCATCATATGTGAATTATTTGCTGTTTGGAGAGGGTTGATTTTAGCTTAGGATTGCGGTTTGAGGGATATTATATGTGAAACGGATTGCCTTGACATTTTGCCCATCATGCATGATCTTACAAGTGGGTATTCATCTGAAGTAACAGATTTGGTTCACAAGATTCAGGAGCTTTTATCTCGTCATTGGCTTGTTCACGTTGAGTGGGTGTCTCGGGAAGCAAATAGAGCTGCAGATTGGATGGCTAGATATGGTGCCAAGAGTAACTCTAATCATGTTATTTGGTCTGAGCCTTGTATTGATCTCCAATAAATCATCTGCTCGGATATAGGATAGAGTTTGCTTTGTTTCTTTCTATGTTTAGACACCCAAAAAAAAGAATAAATAACTATTTTGTTACCCAAAAGATTTCGATTTTAATAAAATAACACCCAAAAGATGTTAATAACAACATACATTTTAAAAAATATATTCTATTTGACAAAATGATCCAAATATTAAATTAATGGTTAATTTATCTAGTCAATAGTTAAATTTTGATAAAATTACTAATTTACCCTATTCTTTTATTATCATAATCTCATCTCCATTATCCTCATTCTTCCACCACCACCCTATCTTGATGGCCCTCTGGTGCACGAAATTGCAATAACACTTTTGCAATCCCGCACAACTAACCAGCAAGTGCACTGGGTCGTCCAAGTAATACCTTGCGTGAGCAAGGGTCGATCCCACGGAGATTGTCGGCTTGAAGCAAGCTATGGTTATCTTTGTAAATCTTAGTCAGGATATCAGAAATTATCAGGATTGATTGTAAGAAGCAAAAGAACATGTAATGGTTACTTGTACTGCAGTAATGGAGAATGGGTTGAGGTTTGGAGATGCTCCATCTTCCGAATCTCTGCTTTCCTACTATCTTCTTCATCAAACACGCATGTCTCCTTCCATGGCAAGCTCGTGTAGGGTCTCACTGTTGTCAGTAGCTACCTCCCATCCGCGCAGTGAAAGCTAATGCACACACTCTGTCACAGTGCTGCCAATCACCGGTTTGGTTCCCTCCCCTACCGGAATAGAATCACTCTTTTGCGTCTGTCACTAACGCCCAGTAGGTTACAGGTTTGAAGCACGTCACAGTCATTCAATCATTGAATCCTACTCAGAATACCACAGACAAGGTTTAGACCTTCCGGATTCTCTTGAATGCTGCCATCAGGTCCTGCCTATACCACGAAGATTCCGATGAAAGAACCCAAGAGATAACTACTCAATCTAAGATAGAACAGAGGTGGTTGTCAGGCACGTGTTCATAGTTGAGAATGATGATGATTGTCACGGATCATCACATTCATCCGGATTAAGAACAAGTGTTATCTTAGAATCGAAACAGGCATGATTGAATAAGAAACAGTAGTAATTGCATTAATCCATCAAGACACAGCAGAGCTCCTCACCCCCAACCATGGGGTTTAGAGGCTCATACTGTGGAAAGAACGTGTACAAAATGTTATCAGGTCATAAGGTACGGATACAATGTCAAAAGATCCTATAAGTAGTAAAACTAGTATCCTAAGGTTTACAGAAATGAGTAAATGACAGAAAAATCCACTTCCTGGCCCACTTGGTGTGTGCTTGGGCTGAGCAATGAAGGAAATTCGTGTAGAGACCTTTTCTGGAGTTAAACGCCAGTTCTCATGCCAGTTTGGGCGTTTAACTCCAACTTTTATTCCAGTTCCGGCGTTTAACGCTGGAATTTCTGAGGCCGGATTGTTACGCGGGTTTGGGCCATCAAATCTTGGACAAAGTATGGACTATTATATATTGCTGGAAAGCCCAGGATGTCTACTTTCCAATGCCGTTGAGAGCGCGCCAATTGGGCTTCTGTAGCTCCAGAAAATCCACTTCGAGTGCAGAAAGGTCAGAATCCAACAGCATCTGCAGTCCTTTTCAGTCTCTGGATCAGATTTTTGCTCAGGACCCTCAATTTCAGTCAGAAAATACCTGAAATCACAGAAAAACACACAAACTCATAGTAAAGTCCAGAAAAGTGAATTTTAATTAAAAACTAATAAAAATATACTAAAAACTAACTAAAAGATACTAAAAACATACTAAAAACAATGCCAAAAAGCATACAAATTATCCGCTCATCACAACACCAAACTTAAATTGTTGCTTGTCCCCAAGCAACTGAAAATCAAAATAGGATAAAAGAAGAGAATGTACTATAGACTCCAAAATATCAAAGAAACACAGCTCCAATTAGATGAGCGGGACTAGTAGCTTTTTGCCTCCGAACAGTTTTGGCATCTCACTCTATCCTTTGAAGTTCAGAATGATTGGCATCTATAAGAACTCAGAACTCAGATAGTGTTATTGATTCTCCTAGTTAAGTACATTGATTCTTGAACATAGCCAGTGTATGAGTCTTGGCTGTGGCCCAAAGCACTCTGTCTTCCAGTATTACCACCGGATACATACATGCCACAGACACATAATTGGGTGAACCTTTTTAGATTGTGACTCAGCTTTGCTAAAGTCCCCAATTAGAGGCGTCCAGGGTTCTTAAGCACACTCTTGTTGCTTTGGATCACAACTTTATTTCCTTCTCTTTTTTTCTCTTTTCTTTTTCTTTTTCTTTCTTCTTTCTTTCTTTTTTTTTTCGAAACTTTTTTTTTTGTATTCACTGCTTTTCTTGCTTCAAGAATCAATTTGATGATTTTTCAGATCCTCAATAACAGTTCTCCTTCTCCTCATTCTTTCAAGAGCCAACAATTTTAACATTCTTAAAACAACAAATTCAAAAGACATATGCACTGTTCAAGCATTCATTCAGAAAACAAAAAGTATTGTCACCACATCAAACTAATTCAACTAGTTTCAGAGATAAATTTCGAAATCCTGTACTTCTTGTTCTTTTGTGATTAAAGCATTTTTCTTTTAAGAGAGGTGATGGATTCATAGGACATTCATAGCTTTAAGGCATAAACTTTATTAATTTTATTAATTAAGAACAAGACTCAAATATAGATATAAGATGAGACTAAAAATAAAGGAAAAAAAATAATAAAATAAAAAAAACGAAAAACAGAGGCTCCTAATGATAGAGGTTTTCACAGAGTTAGGACTCAACAACCTTGATTTTGAGAAGTGGATGCTCCCTCAGCTTGAGAGGAGAGCTTTTGGCGCTTCAGTTCTTTGATTTCACGCCCCTGCTTCTCTTGTTCCTTCAGCAATTTGCAGATCATGCAGTTCTGATTCTGCTGTTCTTCCTTCAGTTGCTCCATAGTCTCTTGCAGCTTGTTGATGGATGCTTCTAGGCTGGCCCAGTAGCCAATTTCAGGGAATTCAGGGAGGAACTCACGCGCCCTCCTCTTGATAGAGTTGTCTTGCACTTGTCCTTCCATTGACTTCTTGGTGATTGGATGTTCAATGGGTATGAACTCATCTACTCCCATCTTTACCCCAGCCTCTTTACAGAGCAAGGAGATCAAACTTGGGTAAGCCAGTTTGGCTTCAGTGGAATTCTTATTTGCAATTGTGTAGATCTCACAAGCAATCACATGATGCACCTCCACTGCTTTTCCAAGCATAATGCAGTGAATCATCACTGCTCTCTTGATGGTGACCTCAGAACGGTTGCTAGTGGGCAATATGGAACGCCCAATAAAGTCTAGCCAACCTCTTGCAATTGGTTTGAGGTCTCCCCTCTTGAGTTGGTTTGGGACACCCTTAGAATTGGTTATCCACTTAGTTCCAGGGAGGCATATATCCTCTAGAACTTGATCCAACCCCTTATCTACTCTCACCATCCTCCTATTAAAGGAATCAGGATCATCTTGCAGTTGAGGTAACTTGAAGATTTCTCTTATTTTGTCCAGATGGAAGTATATAACTTTCCCTCTGACCATGGTTCTGTGGGTATGGTAAGCGGTTCCAGTCATTCTTTGCTTATCTGTTAGCCACAGATTTGAATAGAATTCCTGAACCATGTTCCTTCCAACCTTTGTCTCAGGATTGGTCAGAACTTCCCAACCTCTGTTTCGAATTTGCTCTTGGATTTCCGGATATTCATCTTTTTTCAGATCAAATTTAACTTCCGGGATCACTGACCTCAGACCCATTATTTTGTGATAATGGTCTTCATGTTCTTTGGTTAAGAACTTCTCTTCATTCCAAAGATTCTTTGGATTAGTCTCTTTCTTTCCTCTTGAGTTGGTTTGTTTTCCCTTGGGAGCCATGATATTGATGAATCTTGGCTTAGTGATCACGGAAAAGCACACCAAACTTAGAGGTTTTGCTTGTCCCCAAGCAAAAAGAAAAGAAAGAAGATAAGAGAGAGAGGGGGGAGAAAATTCGAATGGTGTGAGGAAGGAGGGGTGAGGAACGTTCATTTATAGAGTGGGGGGAAGGAGGATTTCGAAAACAAAAGAGAGATTTGAAAGGAAATTTGAAAAGATATGAAAAATATTTGAGAAAAGGGTGAGTTCTTGAAGAGGATTTGAGATTATTTTGAAATAGATTTGAAAAATGGTTTTGATTTTTGAAGATTTGAAAGTGAGTGATGAATGATTGAAGTGTGATTTTGTAGAAAAGTATGGGTGAGAAAAGGAAAGTTTGAAAAAAATCTGATTTGAAAACAAAATAGTGGTCCCCCCACCTTTCTGGCGTTAAACGCCCAGAATGGTACCCATTCTGGCGTTTAACGCCCACTTGGCACCCTTTTTGGGCGTTTAACGCCCAGCCAGGTACCCTGGCTGGCGTTAAACGCCAGAAAACCTTCCTCACTGGGCGTTTTTCTGAACGCCCAGTGATGCTGCACACCTGGCGTTAAACGCCCAGAATGGTGCCCATTCTGGCGTTTAACGCCCAAAATGGCACCATTCCTGGCGTTAAACGCCCAGAATGGTACCCATTCTGGCGTTTAACGCCCAAAATGCCCTCTACTGGCGTTTTTTCGCCAGTAAGCTCATTTTCTCTGCTTTTTGAGCTGAATCCTTCTGTAACTCTGTGAATTCCTTCATTTTTGATACTTGCCTCTGTAAGAACTAATCATATACCTTCCTAATGACTGGGTTGCCTCCCAGTAAGCGCTTCTTTACTGTCTTTAGCTGGACTTCTGCTGAGAATCACTCAAGCCTCAGTTTTGAGCACTCCTGCTCAACATTTCCTTCAAGATAATGCTTGATTCTCTGTCCATTAACAATGAACTTCTTGTCAGAATCAATATCCTGAAGCTCAACATATCCATATGGTGACACTCCTGTAATCACATATGGACCCCTCCAACGGGATTTGAGTTTTCCTGGAAACAGTCTGAGCCTGGAGTTGAAGAGCAGAACTTTTTGTCCTGGCTCAAAGACTCTGGTTGACAATCTCTTGTCATGCCACTTCTTTGCCTTTTCCTTATAGATCTTAGCATTTTCAAAGGCACTGAGTCTGAACTCCTCTAGCTCATTTAACTGGAGCAATCTTTTTTCACCAGCTAACTGTGCATCCATGTTTAGGAATCTGGTTGCCCAGTAGGCTTTATGTTCCAGTTCCACTGGCAAATGACAGGCCTTCCCATACACCAATTGGTATGGAGAGGTTCCTATAGGAGTCTTGAATGCTGTTCTGTATGCCCACAGAGCATCATCCAAGCTCTTTGCCCAATCCTTTCTTCGGGCCATTACAGTCCGTTCTAGGATTCTTTTTAGCTCTCTGTTAGAGACTTCAGCTTGCCCATTTGTCTGTGGATGATACGGAGTTGCCACTTTATGGCTGATTCCATATCTAACCATAGCAGAGTATAGCTGTTTATTGCAGAAATGAGTGCCCCCATCACTGATTAGCACTCTGGGGACGCCAAACCTGCTGAAAATATTTTTCTGGAGGAATTTCAGCACAGTCTTGGTATCATTAGTGGGTGTGGCAATTGCTTCTACCCACTTAGATACATAGTCCACTGCCACCAGAATGTAAGTGTTTGAGTATGATGGTGGGAATGGCCCCATGAAATCAATTCCCCATACGTCAAACAATTCTATCTCTAGTATTCCTTGTTGAGGCATGGCATATCCGTGAGGCAGGTTACCAGCTCTTTGGCAACTGTCACAGTTACGCACAAACTCTCGGGAATCTTTATAGAGAGTAGGCCAGTAGAAGCCGCACTGGAGAACTTTAGTGGCTGTTCGCTCACTTCCAAAATGTCCTCCATACTGTGATCCATGGCAGTGCCATAGGATCCTTCGTGCTTCCTCTCTGGGTACACACCTGCGGATCACTCCGTCAGCACATCTCTTAAAGAGATATGGTTCATCGCAAAGGTAGTACTTGGCATCTGAAATTAGTTTCTTTCTCTGCACATAGCTGTACTCTTTGGGTATGAACCTCACAGCTTTATAGTTTGCAATATCTGCAAACCATGGAGCTTCCTGAATGGCAAAGAGTTGCTCATCTGGGAAAGTCTCAGAGATCTCAGTAGAAGGGAGGGACGCCCCAGCTACTGGTTCTATTCTGGACAGATGATCAGCTACTTGGTTCTCTGTCCCTTTTCTGTCTCTTATTTCTATATCAAACTCTTGCAGAAGCAACACCCATCTTATAAGCCTGGGTTTTGAATCCTGCTTTGTGAGTAAGTATTTAAGAGCAGCATGGTCAGTGTACACAATCACCTTTGATCCCACTAGGTAGGATCTAAACTTGTCAATGGCATAGACCACTGCAAGTAATTCTTTTTCTGTGGTTGTGTAATTCTTCTGTGCATCATTTAGAACACGGCTAGCATAATAAATGACATGCAGAAGTTTGTTATGCCTCTGTCCCAACACTGCACCAATGGCATGATCACTGGCATCACACATTAATTCAAATGGTAATGCCCAATCTGGTGCAGAGATGACTGGTGCTGTGACCAGTTTAGCTTTCAGGGTCTCAAATGCCTGCAAACACTGTGTGTCAAACACAAATGGTGTGTCAGTAGCTAACAGGTTACTCAGAGGTTTAGCAATTTTCGAAAAGTCCTTAATAAACCTTCTGTAGAATCCTGCATGCCCCAGAAAGCTTCTGATTGCCTTAACATTGGCAGGTGGTGGTAATTTTTCAATTACCTCTACCTTTGCCTTATCCACCTCTATTCCCCTGCTTGAAATTTTGTGCCCAAGGACAATTCCTTCAGTCACCATAAAGTGACATTTCTCCCAGTTTAAAACCAGGTTAGTCTCTTGGCATCTTTTCAGGACAAGTGATAGGTGGTTAAGACAGGAGCTAAATGAGTCTCCATATACTGAAAAGTCATCCATGAAGACTTCCAGAAATTTCTCTACCATATCTGAGAAGATAGAGAGCATGCACCTCTGAAAGGTTGCAGGTGCATTGCACAGACCAAAAGGCATTCTCCTATAGGCAAACACGCCAGAAGGACATGTGAATGCTGTTTTCTCTTGGTCTTGAGGATCTACTGCAATTTGGTTGTAGCCTGAGTAGCCATCTAAAAAGCAGTAATAGTCATGGCCAGCTAGTCTTTCTAGCATTTGGTCTATGAATGGTAAAGGAAAATGATCCTTTCTGGTGGCTGTATTGAGTCTTCTGTAGTCAATACACATGCGCCACCCTGTGACTGTTCTTGTAGGAACCAGTTCATTTTTTTCATTATGAACCACTGTCATGCCTCCCTTTTTGGGAACAACTTGGACAGGGCTCACCCAGGGGCTATCAGAAATAGGATAAATAATCCCAGCCTCCAGTAATTTAGTGACCTCTTTCTGCACCACCTCCTTCATGGCAGGATTTAGCCTCCTCTGTGGTTGGACCACTGGTTTGGCATTATCCTCCAACAGGATCTTGTGCATGCATCTAGCTGGGCTAATACCCTTGAGATCACTTATGGACCACCCAAGAGCTGTCTTGTGTGTCCTTAGCACTTTAATCAGTGCTTCCTCTTCCTGTGGATTTAAAGCAGAGCTTATAATCACTGGAAAAGTGTCACCCTCTCCCAGAAATGCATATTTCAGGGATGATGGTAGTGGTTTGAGTTCAGGCTTAGGAGGCTTATCCTCCTCCTGAGAAATTTTCGAAAATTCCTTTGCCTCCTCTGGCTCTTCCTGATCAGCTTGAGCATCTTTGAAGATGTCCTCAAGCTCTGATTCTAGGCTTTCAGCCATATTGATCTCTTCTACCAGAGAGTCAATAATGTCAGCGTCCATACAGTCCTCTGGTGTGTCTGGATGCTGCATAGCTTTTACAGCATTCAACTTGAACTCATCCTCATTGACTCTCAAGGTTACTTCTCCCTTTTGTACATCAATGAGAGTTCGTCCAGTTGCTAGGAAAGGTCTTCCTAGAATGAGAGTTGCATTTTTATGCTCCTCCATTTCCAGCACCACAAAGTCAGTTGGAAAGGCAAATGGCCCAACCTTGACAATCATGTCCTCTATTATGCCTGATGGGTGTTTAATGGAGCCATCAGCAAGTTGGAGGCATATCCTGGTTGGTTTGACTTCTCCAATCAACCCAAGCTTTCTGATAGTGGATGCAGGTATTAAATTAATACTTGCTCCAAGATCACATAAGGCTACCTTGGTGTAAGTGCCTTCCAATGTGCATGGTATCAGAAAGCTTCCAGGATCTTGAAGCTTTTCTGGTAAGCTTTTTAGAATGACTGCGCTGCATTCTTCAGTGAGAAACACTTTTTCAGTTTCTCTCCAATCCTTCTTATGACTTAAGATCTCTTTCATGAACTTAGCATAAGAAGGTATTTGCTCGAGTGCCTCTGCAAAAGGAATCTTTATTTCAAGAGTCCTTAAATAGTCTGCAAAGCGGGCAAATTGTTTATCCTGTTCCGCTTTGCGGAGTTTCTGAGGATAAGGCATCTTGGCTTGATATTCTTCAACCTTAGATGCTGCAGGTTTATTCCTTACAGAAGTGGTTGAAGAAGCCTTGTTAGAGGGATTACTGTCAGCACTCTCAGGTGTCTGATCCTCCCTTGGCGTTTGAACGCCAGGAATGGGTGAAGTTTGGGCGTTAAACGCCAACTTCCCTTCCTTTTCTGGCGTTTGAACGCCAGAACTGGGCAAGGAATGGGCGTTTAACGCCAGCTTTCCTTCCCTTTCTGGCGTTTGAACGCCAGAACTGGGCAAGGAATGGGCGTTTAACGCCAGCTTTCCTTCCCTTTCTGGCGTTTGAACGCCAGAACTGGGCAAGGAATGGGCGTTTAACGCCAGCTTTCCTTCCCTTTCTGGCGTTTGAACGCCAGAACTGGGCAAGGAATAGGCGTTTAATGCCAACTTTCCTTCCCTTTCTGGCGTTTGAACGCCAATATTCCTCTCTGGGCTCTTACTGTCCTCAGAGGGATTTTGAACAGTGGTTTGGTTGTCCTCTGTCATTTGTTCCTTATTTGGCTTTTTGCTCTTTTGAACAGTGTTATTCAAGGTCTTTCCACTCCTCAGTTGAACTGCTTGACACTCTTCTGTTATCTGTTTAGATATTTGCTGTTTTGCTTGACTCAACTGTAGTTCTATGCTTTTATTAGCAACTTTAGTTTCATTGAGCATCTCTTTAAATTCTGCTAACTGTTCTGTCATCAGGAGTAGTTGTTGATTAAGCTCCATTACCTGTTCTTGAGGATTAGAGTCAGTGACTACTGTCATGACTTCCTCTTCTGGAGAGAACTCATTGCTAGAGTACAGATATTGGTTTCTAGCAACAGTGTCTATAAGCTCTTGAGCTTCTTCAATTGTCTTCCTCATGTGTATAGATCCACCAGCTGAGTGGTCTAAAGACATCTGAGCTTTTTCTGTAAGCCCATAGTAGAAAATGTCTAGCTGTACCCACTCTGAAAACATTTCAGAGGGACATTTTCTTAGCATACCTCTATACCTCTCCCAAGCATTATAAAGGGATTCATGATCCTCTTGTTTAAAGCCTTGGATGTCCAGCCTTAGCTGTGTCATCCTTTTTGGAGGGTAAAAATGATTCAGGAATTTGTCTGATAACTGTTTCCATGTCTTTATGCTTGCTGTAGGTTGGTTATTTAACCACCTTTTAGCTTGATCTTTTACAGCAAATGGAAACAGTAATAGTCTATAGACATCCTGATCTACCTCTTTATCATATACTGTGTCAGCAATTTGTAAGAACTGTGCCAGAAACTCAGTAGGTTCTTCCTGTGGAAGACCGGAATACTGGCAATTTTGCTGCACTATGATAATGAGTTGAGGATTTAGCTCAAAGCTGCTTGCTTTGATGGGAGGTATACAGATGCTACTCCCATATGCAGCTGTAATGGGGTTAGCATAAGACCCCAGAGTCCTTTTGGACTGATTAATTCCACTTAAGTCCATAATGGACAAAAGGGAAATGAGAATGATTGCAAAGAGATAAATTTTGTTTATTTTTTATTTATTTATTTTTTTTTTGAAATAACCGAAAAAAAAAATTCAATGAAATAAAATAAAAGGAAAATAAAATAAAATTCGAAAATTAAAAATAAAATAAGATAAAAGCAAATTGAGAACTGAATCAATTAGTGAAAAAAAAGATTTTGAAAACAGCAATTAAGAAGATATGATTGAAAAATTTTTATGAAAGAGATTTGATTTTTAAAAAGAGGAAAGAGAAAAACACAAAAGACACCAAACTTAAAATTTTTAGAAAATCAAACACTGAATTTTTCGAAAATTTTAAAGGAAAAACACCAAGAGGACACCAAACTTAGAATTTTTATGAATCAAAAAGGGACTAAGAACATGCAAAAACGAAAATTTAAAAGAAAAATAAAAGCATGCAATTGACACCAAACTTAGAATATGAAACTAGACTCAACTAAAAGACTCTAAACCAACAAAAATAAAACAGTCCTAATCTAAGCAACAAAATAAACCGTCAGTTGTCCAAACTCGAACAATCCCCGGCAACGGCGCCAAAAACTTGGTGCACGAAATTGCAATAACACTTTTGCAATCCCGCACAACTAACCAGCAAGTGCACTGGGTCGTCCAAGTAATACCTTGCGTGAGCAAGGGTCGATCCCACGGAGATTGTCGGCTTGAAGCAAGCTATGGTTATCTTTGTAAATCTTAGTCAGGATATCAGAAATTATCAGGATTGATTGTAAGAAGCAAAAGAACATGTAATGGTTACTTGTACTGCAGTAATGGAGAATGGGTTGAGGTTTGGAGATGCTCCATCTTCCGAATCTCTGCTTTCCTACTATCTTCTTCATCAAACACGCATGTCTCCTTCCATGGCAAGCTCGTGTAGGGTCTCACTGTTGTCAGCAGCTACCTCCCATCCGCGCAGTGAAAGCTAATGCACACACTCTGTCACAGTGCTGCCAATCACCGGTTTGGTTCCCTCCCCTACCGGAATAGAATCACTCTTTTGCGTCTGTCACTAACGCCCAGTAGGTTACAGGTTTGAAGCACGTCACAGTCATTCAATCATTGAATCCTACTCAGAATACCACAGACAAGGTTTAGACCTTCCGGATTCTCTTGAATGCTGCCATCAGGTCCTGCCTATACCACGAAGATTCCGATGAAAGAACCCAAGAGATAACTACTCAATCTAAGATAGAACAGAGGTGGTTGTCAGGCACGTGTTCATAGTTGAGAATGATGATGATTGTCACGGATCATCACATTCATCCGGATTAAGAACAAGTGTTATCTTAGAATCGAAACAGGCATGATTGAATAAGAAACAGTAGTAATTGCATTAATCCATCAAGACACAGCAGAGCTCCTCACCCCCAACCATGGGGTTTAGAGGCTCATACTGTGGAAAGAACGTGTACAAAATGTTATCAGGTCATAAGGTACGGATACAATGTCAAAAGATCCTATAAGTAGTAAAACTAGTATCCTAAGGTTTACAGAAATGAGTAAATGACAGAAAAATCCACTTCCTGGCCCACTTGGTGTGTGCTTGGGCTGAGCAATGAAGGAAATTCGTGTAGAGACCTTTTCTGGAGTTAAACGCCAGTTCTCATGCCAGTTTGGGCGTTTAACTCCAACTTTTATTCCAGTTCCGGCGTTTAACGCTGGAATTTCTGAGGCCAGATTGCTACGCGGGTTTGGGCCATCAAATCTTGGACAAAGTATGGACTATTATATATTGCTGGAAAGCCCAGGATGTCTACTTTCCAATGCCGTTGAGAGCGCGCCAATTGGGCTTCTGTAGCTCCAGAAAATCCACTTCGAGTGCAGGGAGGTCAGAATCCAACAGCATCTGCAGTCCTTTTCAGTCTCTGGATCAGATTTTTGCTCAGGACCCTCAATTTCAGTCAGAAAATACCTGAAATCACAGAAAAACACACAAACTCATAGTAAAGTCCAGAAAAGTGAATTTTAATTAAAAACTAATAAAAATATACTAAAAACTAACTAAAAGATACTAAAAACATACTAAAAACAATGCCAAAAAGCATACAAATTATCCGCTCATCACCCTCATTCATTGGTATCACCGTCATCATCACTGCCATTACCATTGCATTCCACCCCACTATTGTTATCTCCTACCACCCTCAACTTCAACCGTGAAACATTAAATCCAAATACCTTTATTACCGTCATACATCCAAAATCATAATCGACAACAATAAATTGAAATCATCAGAAAAGAATGATGAAAGAGGTAAAGACATAGAGAGAATAATGGAGGAGGTTGAGATGGCGATAGAGACAAGAATAAATCATAAGAAAAGACATTTTAAAAAATATCTTTGTCATACTTTCGAGCAGATGATTATTTATTCACCTTGAAACTATCATTAAATATCTTTGTCATACTTTCTCATGATTTTAAGTCTATTTCATGTGCATTTTTTAAGTGATTAACATACAATTTTGCTAAATAATCAATTAGGGTATCAACCAATCAGTATATAGATTGCAAAAGAGTAATCCTAATCTCACTTTTACTCTCATTATTTACAGTATAAAAATAACTACAAAATCTTTTACCATTACAGGAAAGTCGTTGGATTTATCGATGGAATAAATTTTTCGGTATAAACCTCGCTGGTAACTGTTTACCAACGGATTTTTCATCTGCCATTAATTACCGGTGGATATAAACTTTTAGTCGAAAAATTCTAGAGCTTGTTACTGTCAAATTTTTTCTCCCGATAAATCCAACGGTAATATATTATTTATTATTAATAATTAAATTGATAGTTACCGGCAGATTTAATCGACGGTAAACTTAAATTTTTTTTTTGAAAAAATTATTTGAAAATTCAATATATAATTTTAAATATTTAAATTTAATAATTTCTA
This sequence comes from Arachis stenosperma, assembly GCF_014773155.1. Classification (NCBI taxonomy): domain Eukaryota; kingdom Viridiplantae; phylum Streptophyta; class Magnoliopsida; order Fabales; family Fabaceae; genus Arachis; species Arachis stenosperma. Next base: position 120,139,553 of record NC_080386.1, read on the forward strand.
AACTAACAAAATTTAAAGTTTTACAATTTCTTATTTTTGTCTATAATTTTTAGGTAAAAATTCACAAAGAAATTCTAATATCAAAATATAAGTAAAAAAGTAACAAAAATTCCACTTGAGTATGAAGAAATGTGAGCAAATCTTTCGATATTTTATCTTCAACCTCAAGCTCCTCTGCTAAAGATACCGCTCTTTTATAATTCTTTTTTCTCAAAAGATCCTTTATTTGTTTTTCAGAATGTAATTTCTGGTAGCATACTACCTAGTTTAAAAAACAAATAAGGAAAAAATTCTTTAATGAGCTATGACAATGAGAGAGTGTATAGGTGACTGTTAAACGAAAGATGTTGCTTGTATTTTGAAATTAATCCAAATTAAAATTATAAACGTAGATCAAGATAATAAACTAGGACTAAAGTGAACAAAATAAATCATAAGAGACGTAGTTAGTTCAGTAACAAAACTCAAACAGATGCAATTTGATGCTTATGATACCAAATTTAATCGCGTAAACTAAAAGTGAATTTAGATACAATCTTTAATATATTCATTCAATTAAATATCTTCATTTATATTATCCATCTTGTACCAGGCTAAATAAAACTTATAATAAAGTAAAGGTTAATTAGTTTTAGATTAAAATTCAACTGAATACCATGTTATCCAAACTTATACACAACTTTGTTTCATCATAATGGATGACTAACAAAATACAATTTTGCAAGTACTTTACAGCTACTGATGATAATTATTTCTAGTAGTAAGGAAAACTGCCACATTCTATACAGTGTAAACTATATATATAGGATTAACAACACTCACCTTACATGGAATAAGATTTTCCAAATGAAAAAAAATCATTCACATTTTCGCTAAATACATACACAAAAAGTCACAGATAAGCTGAGTAATCCACTGAAGATTGCTAAAAAATAGATTTTGATCGTTTACTATATAACCTTGAATTTATAGCCACTCTAATATTAAATTATTTTATTCATCGTTATATTTTCAAATCAAAATAACAAGTTTAGAAGTTACCCCATTTTGAGTACTTGAATTTTCAACAATAACTTGGATTAACTTCTGTACATTTTCAGTCTTTTGTTATTTTTTCTCCGAACATGGTATTTTAAAAAATAAATTTCTCAAATAATTTGGTCATTTTATAAACAATTAATCTCTACATCCAAATCATTTAACCAATCAAGTCCAACCAAGTTACTTTGTCCTAATTCACCTCCACGTGTCGCTATTTCTAACAAACTTTTGACTCAACGCGTGAATATATATGACTGTCTTTTTCATGCGAATTTCATTTCCTTTCCTGAATTTTCTCAGCGCTTTCTGCGCCTCTACATTCTGTTACATCTCTGTATTTTCTATATTTCTCTTCTTTCTTTATGTTCTCTTCGATCTCTGTATTTTTTTCATTCAAGTTCAATGCTGTTTTATTTGATTTGAAGATTTGGATCAATGTTTTTGAAATTAAGCTGTGAAATCAGGTTTGAATAGGTATTTTGTTGTCGAAGATAATGAATGATTCAAATTCAGACTGTCAATTGAACCAGAGTGAAGTGGATTATTATTTTGAATCAAATCAAGTGGCTGAGGTCTGGTTTGATTCTAGTTAATGTAGTTTGTTAGTAGTTTATAATTCTGTAGGTGAATAATGTTATTTTTGACTTTGAAAATTATTGTTCATGGTTGGTAGTTTGAATTAAATGTAATGTAGGAGTTCTGAATCTGAATTATTATTGTGATGAATTTGTCCCATTCTTGTTTCAGTGTATTTTAGTGTATTTCTATTGATCAATTGTGGTATTTTGGTAATCTTTCGATGTATTTTTAGGTTCAGACTTTCAATTGAACCAGGCCAAAATGCATGTTTTTTTTAACAAGTTTATTACATATAACAGCTCACTTATCCAATTCATCAAACAGTATGATAATTGCCTAGGAAGTAGAAAGCAAAGAGAGAGAGAGAATCAGATGCTGCAAATTTTCATACCGTCATACCATGTACAACAAAATTCTTAATAGAAGCTTCAATTTCAGCATGCGTATAACTCACAAGAATTTCACAGAAGTCCAAGCACAATTTAGAAGAAAGGTGAATTGCATCACATAATCAACGCAGTCCACTCTAGGTTATATGGTATATGAAGTTATAGAACAAGTTTTTAACTCAACATTCAACAAGTTTGTAGTTACACACGATGCAATATCATGTGAATTTTAATGTCAGTGCTTATTATTCGAGTCCAAAGGGATATTGTGTCGTCACTCTTTGAGCACGTTAAGTTTTAAGCGAGTAAATAAAGTGTCACCAAGATATATATTGGAATGATAGAGTAAGAACGTAAAGAGAAGGTACACACATATTAAGAGCAGCCACGACGAGCCTTTATTGGAGCCAAAAAGTAAGAGATTTGATGATTTGGTGTTTCGGTCACAAAATATTTGTGAATTTGTATCAGAATTTGAGTTTACTGGGATTCTACACCGTGTTTATGATAATTCTATGGTTGAGATGTAAGAACACAAAGCCAAAAGCAAAGAAAAAAGTTCGTTTTCCCACGACGATGCTTCGTTGGATATTAAGGAGTTTCAAAACCCTCTACGGGTGAGAACAAGAAGACGTCCGAAAAATAGATTGGGATCAAATACGAAAAAACAGATTGCAAATACTGCAAAGAAAAAAAAAGCTCTAAATGAGGTAAAAGTGATGTTCTTTAAACAGGATAAATTGAGTTTGTACATATTAATAATTTTTCTAATATATGATTTACTTTTTACAGTTGAACTTTTTTAATGGTGGTTCAATAGTACAGTCAAATTTTAACTATTATTATGGACATATTATGAATTATTAGTGCAGAGATTCAAGAGAATAAGATAGATTTTTGGTACTTTTATGAATCTATTTTGTTTTTATTTAACACAATTTTGGTGTAATTTACATAATGTTCTTTTTTAATGAAAATGAGGTTTAGTATATATATTTTCTTGTTTTGTTCTATTTTACCATATTTTGAAATTAGTTTTTTCAATTATTTGACGGAATTTGTTTATTTTAAATATACAGTATACAGACAATTCAATACTTAAGCAGTGTAGAAATTCAACTTATAGAATTTGGTGTTTATTTGATTAGTTTTTGGTGTATTTAGGAAGCAATTTGGTTTATTATAGAATTTATTCTTCTTTTTTCTGGATTTATTCAGATTAACAGCATTTCAATACAGTACAGACATATTCATAGAAGTTTAATTTTGCAAAAAAATATTTATAAAAAGCTTGAATTGAATATTTACAAAGATTAAAAGTATGTGTTTGTTTGAACTATACATTGCACAAAGAGTTCAATACACAATTAGTATAGAAATTCTTAACGATTTATAATATTCAAATTATTCACTATCAATATCTCCTGATTTCAATGTACAGTAAGGACTTAATAATACAACAGATGGCTTGAATAGTCTGATGGCTTCAGATTCTTGAATGGCTTTATCTCTGAGTTGATTCATTTCCTCAAATAGAATGAGTGAAGCATATTTGACTCCAAAATGATCATTCTACAATTTAAATTTTTTTTTATTAAATTTTGTTAATTTAGTAATAGAGAGTTTTCTATTTTTAAAGATAGTTATCTATTTCCAGTTCTTCCATGAATATTTTTCTTTTTGATCTTTTTCGGATCAATTATCTCCAGCCATTTCATCTCATACATTGCACAATCCCATCTAAACACAAAAATAAAACAACAAATTAAAATAGGACAGTAATAAAAAATACAGTAAAATTTATTAAATATAAAGATTTGATACTTTATTTGCTGTCCATTGACGTTCATCCTTGTCTATCAAAAGTTTTCTTCTGGCAAACACCCTAATTTGTGAAATTATGAAGGCCTAAAAACTAAAACAAGTCAAATATAAGAAACTCTATATTTAACACCAAATTATACCGAAATGAATAATTTCAACCTACAGAATTTGATATTTATTTGAATAGTTTTCGGTGCATTTGGGAAAAAATTCAGTATATTATAGAATTTATTCTTCTTTTTCAAAGAACTACCCGTGGACCTTATTTCAAACAGACAGAAATAAGAGAATTTATAGAGAAAATAGAAATTTGTATCAAATAAACAACTTACAACAAATTTATTAAGTTCTGTTCTGTCTTCGAAAGGAGATTTTTTGTTTAATGGGTCAAGGACATGAAATTTATTCTTTTCAACATCCGCCATCCATATCCACCAATACTGCGCATAGCAAACTGGGAAAATATCTGAAGTTTGGCCAGAGAGAACAATTTTTTAGTTTAATTAGTACCTAATGTAAGAATTATTTAAGAAGCTTTGTAAATGAAAGCTTATAAATGGATGGGATGCAAGCTTTTTCTTGTCTAAAAAAGGGATGTAGTCTTGATAGTCTTTAATCTGGAAGGACTTGTTAGTTTTTGCATGAATGAACATGCCCTGATGACTTGCCAACATGGCATTCTACAAAATTTGTATGATACAACGAAAGAAATAGTTACAACAAACAATATATTTTAAAATACACCAAAATTTCAACGTACTACAGCTTACCACAATATCAGGAGGAAGACAATATATGAATTTTTTAAATCTTTCAATCTTTTGTTGTTCAGAATTTGATACATTGGCGAGACAACCTACACAAGTAAAATCCCAAACTTAATACATATGTGGCACAACCCATAAGAAAATCATTAATGTTATTTTAGTATTATGAGATTTTCGATATTTGATTTGGCTTTTAAAGAATCAAAGTGCATTTTGGTTATTTTCAGGTGAGATTCATACTTCCGCTTAAAAATCATCTCCCACTCATTAGAGTATCCATTATCATAAGTCTTGATATTTGAGACCCAATGAAAGCTCTTCTTAAGATCGTCTGTTATTTCTTTTTGCCTCACGGGAGTTTTGAACTTGCCAAGGAAGCCCAGTATAGGCTGCACCTTTTTTAGTGAGAGACTTTTTTACTTAGCATAATTAATGTTGCTGCAACCCCAATATTTATGACCTCAACTATCTCTTCCAATTTTTTTGCCAATATTGGACTGTCTTGAGATGTTTCCTTGTCAGTTGGTGGTTCACCCTCTTGAGTGATTGTAGCTTTCTCACTTGATTGAGAAAAGTCAAGGCTAAATGATGGTGCAGGAAAGTCATTCTTCAATGTAGCATTGGTAACCAATATTATTCCATCATTCACGCCTTGAGCGGGTGGATGACTGCATGATGAGACATAAAATAGTTTAAGAATACATAAAAAATATTGAAAAAGAATTTTATTAAGTTAAACTTACACATTACTAGGAGTTACTTCCTCATGAGATTCTTGTTGTGGTTGTTGAGGTTGTTCTTTGGTATATTCCTCTGTTAGAGACTTTGCACCAGGTTGTCGAGGTTGCGGAGGACTGTAGGATTACAGAAAAGGAATTTAATTAATACAACCAAACTAAGTACGCATCAATTCACATGAAATACATCAAAATATAAACTAAATACACTGCTATTTAAAAAAATATGCAGCTCAATAAAACATCCACAAAATGTTACCAGAAGCACTACAAAAAATTTTTATAGGCTAGTTATAACAAATGCATCAACAAAGTTCCTCAAAATAGACAAAATCAATATTTTGTTGCCTAGTTACAACAAAAAGAGGACAACAACACTAAGTACATCTCAAATCAGAAGCAATACACCGAAAGACAAACTAAATACACCGAAAATATTAGAAAAAAATTTTATGTAATATTTATGTATTATTAGTTTCTTCTTCTATATCTTCCTCTCCGAAAGACTTTTTAGCAGTTTGTTGAGTTTGGGGAGGGCTTGAGGCAGGTATTTTCGAAGGAGGAGCACATACTTAAAGTGGAACCTAAGGAAAACAAAAATGAAAAAATTAATATGGAGTAAACATTCAAGTGCTAATGATTAACTCAATAAATAGAACATTGAAAGTGAACTGGGAAACTCACATGTCCAATAGTTCTGATTAAAAATGAGTTTGTTTTCAAAAAATAATCATTTGTCCTTTAAGATTATTATCTATTATTTCTTTCTAAACAGGAGCTGGTTTATTTAATGTCTCTTCTTGTTCCTTGAACCTGAAATACACCAAAATCATCTCACAACTATACCGCAAACATTCAATAAAAACACAACTTTTATTGTATGTGAAATTACATAGTTACAGTTTTTTCTTCTTTTTTTTTTTTGCCTTTTTTCTAAAAAAAATATGAAATCAAAAGCAAAATATGGTAGCAAAAGAATTAAAGAAATGGTAAGAGAAACAAAAATTACATGTTATTACTTGGTTGATTTACATTGCTCTGATAGCTTGTCTGTGTTAAAAATACAACATCATTTTTACTTGTCAAATTTACATGTGGCATTCTAAGGACAAAATAAATATTATTTAGTAAAACTAGAGTAATTACATCAGGTTTTATGAAATTTTACCAAAGAAAGAATTTCAGACATTGAATCTTACATTTGCGAAGAATCATAGTAAGCTTCTGCGGAGTGGAGCCCAATTTTTGGATTATCAATAATTTTTTCCTGCATTCTAAAAAAGCAAAGAATCATCAGGTAAAAAAAAACACAATCACCAAAAAGTACCACATACTTTGTACATGCTTATCATTTGATTTCTTCAACCTTGCTTTTCTTATTTCTTACATTTATTCACTTCTGACAGTACATGCAAAAGATTTTGTTAATAAATAAAATTTTGATAAAAAAATATAGCATTACAATGATAGTTTCTGAATCTTACTCATTGTCAGATTCAATTTCTTTTTGGGGGGTGAGTCCTCGGTAACATGTTTCCTTTTTTGGATTCAATCCTGGAAAAACAAATAATCTTAGGCACATGAACACAATAAAATTGACAAAATATACAGAAAAGAGAATACTTACTTTTTTCCAGGCTTTTGATTTTTTTCTTCAATATTCTTTTTCTTATTTCCTCGCTTTCTTCACTTTCGACAATACATGCAAAAAATTCTGTTAATAAATAAAATTTTGACGAAAATAAAAATATAGTATTATAATGATAGTTTTTGAATCATACTCATCATTAGATTCAGTTTCTTTTTTGAAAGATGAATTCTCAATAACATGCTTCTTTTTTGGATTCCATCCTGCAAAAGCAAACAATTATCATGCAAATTGTTCTAAGGGTTATCTGAAACGTTGATTTGGGTCTGAACGTGAGGTTCAGATCCCTTTGTATGGCAGTGTCTGACTTGTTGATGTCGAGGTGCCACCTATCCGAGTTTCTCGCGAGGAGTTGGGTGGTGCGTGGTACCTGCAAGAGACTCTAATACTTAAGTTAGCAAGGGCTTTAGACAGATTTTTAGTAGAACAGAACGTGAATATACCAGAGAAATGTCAGTGTATTTATAGGTGATGAGTTACTATATTATCCTTAATAAATACACTGCAATTAAAGAAAGAATTCTGTTGAGTTACTATATTATCCTTAATCTCAACTTTTATTCTTTCAACCAGTATCTCCCTAGTCCAATGTTGCACCCATGGTGGTCTAGGAATTGCATGCACCGACCTATTTTTGTATGTGGATTCATGAAAATATACAACTATCAGAGCTTAAAGAAAACCATTAATAGCATATTTCTTTTGCAATGTGTGCTCTTTGATACCCTTGATGCGGAAGTTAAGCACATGACCACTCTAATTCCGTTCACATATTGTGTCCACGTAAAGAATGGATGGCAAGTGAATCGGAGAAACTTTGTTTATCATTGTCGGCAAAAAAGAAGCACATTTGAATTTAAAAGATGAATGTCCTCTTGAATTTCAACCGATTTTCCTCCCTATCAACACACGTTTTCATCATATAGGTTATTAATTCTAACAAAGTTTTGCCTTGGAAGTTTCTAGTAACTTCCTTATTCTCCTCACGAAGTTCTTGAAAATTAACTTTGGCTGGATAGTTTGGCCCTACAAAAGCAGCAAAAATATTTCAATAACACAGAAATAATCTAATAATACACCGAAATTTGATTTACATAATATATTACAAAATAGATTTTTACCAGATACACTCAAACCAATGGCAGCTACTATATTTTCTTGGGTGATCTTGATTATACTATACCGTGTGTCTAGTATGTTATTGTACAGATCAAATAAATATACCAATTCTTTCAAGAGCTTATGTGGCACATTCATGGGAGGGTTATGCATTATAATACCAAATTCCAGTTCTTGAACAATAGTTTTCTTTTCATTACTCAAGTTGTGGTATTTATCATGACTGGATCTTGTGGAGCATCTCAAATCATGGTTTTTCTGTAAATAAATGAGAATCATGTAAATAAACTATATTTATACAAAAAAATTGAGTTGTTCAAACATATATATGCATACATTATATTTTGGCGCCTGCTTTTTTGTCATTTTTTCTGTAAGGAATAAAAAAAGGTTAACAGGTAACAAGAGCACCAAGTACACTTCAATTCACATGAAATATACCGAAAGATAAACCAAATACACCGAAACACAAAACAAATATATTGCGATTATTTTTTAAATTACATCATATAATGTGAGGTCAAAAAGACATGCAACTCAATGAAACATACATAAAATGATACCAAAAGCACTACAACAAAATTTTATGGGTAGTTATAACAAATTCATGAACAAAATTCCTAAAAAATAGACAAAAAATAGATTTAATCACACAAATATGTACAAAATAATATCAGAAGTACAAGAACAATATTCTATTGTCTAGTTATAATATAAAGATGACAACAACACCAATTACACTTCAATTCACATAACAATAAAAGACAAATCAAATACACTAAAAGGCAAACCAAATTTCTTGCTATTATTTTTTTATTACATCATACAATGTGAGGTCAAAAAGACATACAACTCAATCAAACATGCATAAACTGATACCAGAAGCACTACCAAAAAATTCTATGGATTGTTATAACAAATCGATGAAGAAAATTCCTGAAAAATGGACAAAAACATATGCAAATCCCTCAAACACATGCAAATATAGCTTAAACTATACGTAATATTTTTATACCGACCTAACACAGTTATCACCAAATGAAGCGTATAATGAGAATAGTAATACGTACTTCAACGCAAGAACACAAAATGAATCTACTAAATAAACGGAAATATCACTATGTAGTGTTTTGCAATCGAAATGACAAAGAGAAAAATAATAAAACTGGATGATTAGTAAATATTACCTTTAATAATCTTCTGTGTTCTTGGTGAAGATTTCAAATTTAGTTTTGAAATTTTCTTGACTTTTCGCGACGATTTTGAGAGATTTTGAGTCTGATTTGAATTATGAGCGTTGCGATTTTTATCAAGGGAGAAGAACCATTTTTCATAATGACATTTGCGCTATTCAACAGTTGGAAGAGCGCGTGTTTACACGCACTCTAATCTGAGATTGGTTTTTGTTGGACTTGATTGCCAAAAAAGCTTGTATATATAGCAGAACTATTTCATAAAATAGTCATAAAGCTTCACATCTACAAACAATTTAATTATTTGCATTTTTAAGTAAAATGCTTATCTTAATTTTATCATCAGTAAATAAATCTAGAATCATAATAAAATCTAAAAAACCAAGCAACTAATTAAAATGATAAAAACAGAGGCACAGAAGTATAGGGTTAGATTTACCAAATGCCAACAATGTCAAAAAAAATAGAAGGAAGGGAAAAAGATATACCTGGATGAAGGAGAATGAGTAGCATCGCAGCTGACGGAAGCAAGTGACGACGGTGGCAAACAACAGAAGCAACAACTCGCAGGATAGAAACAAGCTCCTCTATGGCAGAAACAAGCTCCAAGTGGATGCTCATCGATGGCGACGATGGCTGGAGTCATGAGAAGAGGCTAATGATCGCAAAATGGCAGCGAATGGTGGCGATGGGGGGCTGACGATGAGAGAAAAAGAGAAAGGAAAGAAAAGTGAGGTTAATGATATTGTAGAAATGGAAGGGAAGAGTTCACAAATATGAATTTTGGATCAATTTTACCAGTGGATTTATTGTCGAAAAAATTCACACACATCCTATGACCAAACCGGCGCGTTTTATTTAATTACCTTACTATCGAATTTTTCCCCTAAATTCCATGGTAATCATCGAGCCAATTTTTCTTTTTTTTTTCTCTTCAATTATTACTGGCGAATTTATCTTCAGAAAATCATATCCAACATTAACATTTTTATCTGACGAATTATTGCCAAATCTGTTGGTAAACTAGCCGTTAACCTCTGACGCTAAATCGGACGGTATTCAGTATTTTTTTTGTAGTGTACCTTCTCTCCCACATCGTTTAACCGTGTTGTTTAGTATCACCTCCAACTCTCTCAGCCACTGTGTGATGCCATAATCTCACTGCTGTACTGCGCCGCCCATCACCGTTCGTTGATCAACCATCGTCCACCACCAGCAGATATTTTTTTCTGATACTGTATAATAAAAATTAAATAAAAAAATATTGAAAAAGAATACCTCATTTCGAATGTTTCTTACCCGGATTTTGGATGTTTAAATTTTAGAGGTATCGGATAACAAAATAAAATATCCAAAAATATAAGAAAGAGAAAACATTTGAAAACTAAGAAAAAGAAACATTTAAAACTATTAAGAAGAATCATCCAAAACCTAAAAAGAAAAAACCTTCAAAACATAACAAAAGAAATATCTATGACCTATAAAAAAGATACATCCAAAATCCAGGAAAAAGAAACATCCAAAACCTAAAGCGGAGAAGAAGATCGAAAGATTGGAAGACGTCGTAGGAGGGGAGTTAGAAGGGGATGGCATGGTGTCACAGCGAAAGGAGTTTGACGGGGAGGGCACAGCAAGGCAGCGGGAGGAGGAGTTAGAGGGTGAGGCCTCGGCTTGAGGAGTTGGAATGGGAGGATCCATGTTTTTTTTAGTGTAAACCTAATTTTTTAAAATTTTAAAATATGATTTTTTAAAAAGTTGATTGCTAGGTTAACCAATTGACTACATATAGAATTGGTTACCTATGTTTTTTGGTTGACACAAAGTGCTTTTATTATATAAACGAAATATATGATGTATTTAATTTTTTATGGGAAAAAATATTCACTTTCTTATTTTTTAAACAAAAAACTGAAATTTGAAAATAAAAAAAGATATACATTCACACCTTGACTATTTTGTTCCAAATTAGGTAGCCATTTGTCACCTACTCACCCAAATATATCAATGTTATTCGCCACCTTCTCGATGACTAAATTTTTAAAGTGGTCTCTCAGATTTGGTCTGTGCACCAATTTAACTCCTGAAATTTCAATTGTACTAATTTAAATCTTCAGATTGAACTCAAGGCAGCATACTAGTCTCTCAATAAATTTCTGGCGTGAGTCAACAGTCGGACTGCTGATGTGGCACCACTATTGCCAGGTGGCATCACTACTGTCAGGTGGCATGATCACTCACTCCACATCATCATCATCCTCTTTCTCATCCCTCTCTTCCTTTTCTTCCCCCACTCTCCACCACCTCTCCTTCTTCTCACCCTGCACCACTTCTTGCTGCAAGTCCCTCTGCCATTATACTATCCCCTCCGATCTCATCGCCTCTTTATTCACTTTCACTGCCACAACACCTGCTGCCACTCCCATTCCCTCTAACAATGTTTTCTACCTCTTATTTCTTGATCTTGCATCACTTCCGATTGCTCCCTCACCTTCTCACTAATTTCACTTCTAAACTATCTTCAATCCATCCTAAAAATTTTGTTTGCTTTTCATTCTTAACATCTCTAATAATGGCTTCAACCTCTCGAAAGGTAACAAAATAATCAATCCAAACAAAACCTTATACTTACCCACTTTCTTTACTTACTCATGTGCTATTTAAAATTGAAATTGCTAGGTCTTAGTTTCGATTGCCAATGGCACCGAGCCTATGGAGGCCGTCATCACCATCGATGTGCTATGGCACTTCGATATTGATGTTACCATTGCATCCGCCAAAAATTAGCTCATCATTCAGCCTCTCCACAGTGTTAAGATCGTAGCTAACGCTGTCGTCTCCGATGTTGCTGACACCACCTTCTCTCTCTCTCTTTCTCTCTCTCTCTCCCTCTCTCTCTCTCTCCATATTGAATTGGGAGTTATTATGAGCTGTGATTGTCATCTTTAATGATCAAATTGGTGTATTATTGGTGAATATATTTGATACTGTGTGTCGTTGTAACTAAAAATTTTCTTTTCAATGTGTGTGTATTTTGTGTGCAGGGAGGTGTTCCCAATCTGCAGTGGCAGAAGTGGAGGAAGAGGGAAGGAGATTGGAGGGGATAGTGCGGTGCAGAGAGACTTGCAACAGGAGGTGGTGGAGGGTCGGAAGGAGAGAAAAAAAGGGAAAGAAGAGGGAGAAGGAACAGAAGGTGGGGGAAGAAGAGGGAGAGAGGCATGAAAAAGAGAATGATGATGATGTGGGGTGAGTGATGATGCCACGTGGCAGTAGAAGTGCCATGTCAGCAGTTCAGCTGTTGACTTAAACTGGAAATAGACTAAAGAATTAGTATATTGTCCGGAGTTCAATTTGAAAGTTTAAATTAGTGCAATTAGAATTTCAAAGGCCAAATTAATGCACGGGCCAAATTTAAAAAACCATCTTAAAAATTTAATTCCTACTCGATCGTCTAATGTTTTAGTACTACTCTTTTAAACGAAAAAAATTTACCGTAAAGAGTAGAATTGAGTAAAAGATAAAAAAATATATTAAATTTAAAATAAATATTATATAATAAATTTTTATTAGTAAATTTTTTATTAATAAAAAATAATTTTATATTTTATCAAAATTTCACTTTTTTTAACATTATATTTTATCAAAGACACTAGATATACATACAAAGTTCATTCTTTTATTAGATGAGAATATCTTATATCATGAATACTATAGTGGTTATTACAGTAATTATAAACTTATGATAGTTATACGAGATAATATTTAAAAAGTATATTTAAAATTATCTTTTTTGATATGTGAAAATTTTTAATTTAAAAATAAAAGTAAAAAGTGTTAGAAAATAATAAATTGTAATTTTAATTTTAATAATTTTTTTAAATATTGTCAAAATTATAAAGTTATTATAGATTTTCTAATTTTTCATATAAAAAATATAAACATGTTATAGATAAATTATATTTATATTTTAATATTTATGAATATTTAAATACAAACTAAAATTTTTAATTATATAAAATATTTAATATAAATTTTTACCAATATTTTATAATATATTATTTTTGAATTTATTTTAAAATATAGACTAAAAATAAAATAAAAAACATTGACTCATAATTATATTTACGTATTTAAAAATAATTTTTATTTCTTATTAAAATAAAAGTTAGATACAAAACATGGGAATTGCTAAGAGTAAAATTCGGAAAAAAAAAACTGATTGTATGAAAAATCCTTCAAGAAATTATGCAGGGGCATCCCGTCTTGCTAAATAGAGTGCCTACTCTGCATGATTAGCATTCTAACCTATTTTAATAGAAAGGTGTGCTATTTATTTACACTCATTAGTTTGTAAGGGATTCATTGCAGATTTTGATGGAGACCAAAACAAGTGTAAAAGAAATTCATATTCAAATCTTTTGTATGATATTTGGATAGAATTTAATTTTTTTTTTCGTCGTTTATTATTTTGGTTTTTTTTAGAAGGGTAGGATTTGTAATTAAGGTTCTTTGAATAAGTCTATGTATATAAAGTTATGTAAATATATATATTTTTGTGATTAAGTGATTTAAAATAAAGTCTCCTCTTATTTTCTTAATTAAAATTTCGGTTCGTATTCGCGAAGACTCAATATTAAATAAAGATAATATATAATAAAAGGGTTTAGAGGTAAGTAACGCCTAAAATTTTGGTACGATCATTAAGTGCTAAAAGTGAGGGTGTTATAATAATTATTATAAAATTTTACTTTTAAATATTTTTCATTCTTTTTTCTATTTTTAATCATTTGTATAGAAATACCATCATAAAATATCAACAGGCACAAAATTATTGAAAAATATTAGAGGAATATTAGAATTTATTATTTAGTCATTAATTAGTCATCTGTGTTTAAAAGTGTGGACTAAAGTATGTTGTTGAATTACTAAACTAAAAGAATTAAGTTAATGATTAAAAATAATTGCTAAAAAAATAAATTCTGATGGTCTTCTAACATTTTTTATTACCAAATTTAAAAAAAATCTAATTTTTTTAAACCCGTTTAAAGAAAAAATTAGTAAAATTTTATCTCTAAATTTTTTAAAAAGTAATTATCCAAATTTGTTCTTGAGATTTTTTAAGTTGTACATTTTAGTCTCTCAAATTTTAAAATATATAAAATAGTCCCCAAATGTTTGTTTTTATTAGACAATATAGTCTTTTTCTGTTAGTCACTAACAGTGACTACTAACATAGAACGTTGACTCGCACACGTGGCTGTTAAATATCTATGTGTGCGATCTAGACAAATTAGTCCTTATGGTAAAGTATTAAATAGTTCCTGAATAGTTTAAAAAATTTTAAAATAGTCACTTCAAATTATTTATATATAATTATTTTTAAATTAATAAATTTTAATTTCTAATTTTTATATTTATTTTAAATTTCATTATTTATATATACAAAAACTTTTTATGTATTTTCAAACTCTAAATTATAAATTAATTTTGAAAAGATACTATTTTTTAAAAAAATTAAAATAAATAAATTTATATTTATTTTTGATCATACAAGATATTAATTTAATTTAATTTGTAGGTATCATATTCTATGATTATTTTTTAATGATGAAGAAGAGAATTTGAAGAGAAAGGAGAATTTTAATTTAACCTAAATTTTTTCACATAAATAATTAGAAATATTTGTGCAAATGTTTATAAAGGTGACACTTGAATGCAATGCAAATCAAGTCATCTAAAAAAAGTTAAATTTGTATGTTTTGGTCAACTATAAGGCCAATACGAATGATTTACAAAATTTAAATGTGAAACTTTTAATACTTTGCAATATTTAAAGAAAAAAATGTCTTGGCAAATCAAGTATTTTAGTTGTCTTTTTAAAAATTTTTGAGATTCATTGATTGTGATGTTGTACAAAATAAATTTACAGTTAAATATATTTGTACTACTATGGTTAGTAATTATGTCAAGAAAAATATATTTTTTATTTATAAATATTTTTTATATTTATTTGATGCCAGTATTTAAGAAATTTAGGTATATAAATAATTATTTTTATAATGCAAAGATCTCCTAGATTTAACAGATATTATTATGATTTATGCATTATATTGATATAGAGTAATAGGGTATTATAAATTAATGATTAAATAATATTATTTTTTATGATATTTTAATGTCAAAATAAAATTTAATAATATTTTATTTATTAATTATTTTTAATAATATTTTAGTATTCTAATTAATAAAAATATTATAAGACGTTGATTTAAAAAAAATAAAAATATTCAAAATTACTATTTTAAAATTTTTCGAGACTGTTTTATATAAATTCTTTTTTAAAGAAATAAAAAAAATTAATTATTTTTTAAAATAAACTTCTTACTTTATTTTTAATTTTTTTTTGAAAACTGGAGCAAATTCATCCACGGCATAAACGAAATTGTAAATTTTGTTGAAGTTCGCTTACTATAACAGCAAACTTGATTAAAACTAACAAGTATGCTTATTAATGCGATAAACTTGTTCTTATTTCTGTTCAATTTGAATCATTCACATCAACAACAATTATCGTTAGTGATTAATAAAAAAATCATATTATCTAATAAAAATACATGTGAAAAACTATTTTATGTATTTTAAATTAAACAAAATTGTCCAATTTTAAAATGTTCGAACTGATGTCAATGATTTGGGTAATCAGTTTTTTTTTTTTCTTAATATATTTTCATTCAGGTACCATGTTATGGGCAGAGTGGCGTGACGCGCTGCTGCTGAATGATAGCTATCCTATCGCTATCACTCAGTAAGAGATTTGATTCTTCCCATTACGTTTTGTCTACTTTCTTCTTCTTCTTTTTTATCTAATAGCAAATCAGTTAAACCTTTCAGGGTTTCAACTTCAAAACTATGATAATTGCGTGTTCAAATTAGAGTCGAAGTTAGTCAGTGTGTGTTCGTGCTAATTAATTCTTATGGCATACAAATCGCTGACTTCAATCACCGTCTCGGACATTGAATCCGTTGGGATTTCAACTGAGGTTGCTTCCGCCTTCCACCGCCGCCTCAAAGAAATCATTGCAACCCATGGAGCTGGCACTCCTGCCACGTGGCACAACATCACAAACACCATTCTCACCCCTGACCTTCCCTTCTCCTTCCACCAGATGCTCTACTATGCTTGCTACATCGATTTTGGACCTGACCCGCCCGCTTGGATACCCGACCCGTATGCTATGCACCTTCTCACTTTTAAGTTTTAATTGCTTCATTTTATTCATGTTGTTGATTCATACTTATGCTTGTGATTCTACTAATATCTGTCAAATCCCCAAAGTGCTCCTGACATTCATGCCGTGCACCGATTTGGTCCTGAAATTCCAATTGCATCATTGTCGTCTGTGAGATTGAGTTTCGGGTACCATAGTGTTCCTCAACCCATTTCCATAATTACGTCGTTTTGATAGTTGTGGGCATGTAAAACTATTTGCACACACACTTTGATTGGGCGCCAAAAGCAAAGGACCTCGTTTCACTGTTGTCCAGCGTGGCAATGGAGTGCTAGCTCATCACTCCGTTTGCTGACTCACTGTCGCCAAGGGGTCGAGGGACCACTATGGTGCCCAGAGCTCAATTTCAGGAACGAGTGGATGCCAATAGTGCAATTGGAATCAGGGACCAAACTGGAGCACGTCATGAATCTCAGGACTACTATTTAGTCGTCATTTTGAAAATTTGGTAGATTTATAACTTGAACACTGGTACAAATCGTATCTAGATATATTGAATTGTTAACGTATCAAATTTTCATAGACTCTGGTTTTGATATGATATGCACTAAGGGCCTTGTTTGCTGTATTAATTATTATGTAAGATTTGGGATTACATGTCATAATCTGTGCATTGCAATGATTTATGTTAAGAAATTAAAGCTCCTGAACCTTTTTACTTTTTTTTTTAATTTCTCATTTCATGTGTAATTAGGGAATGTGCTCTTTCAACAAATGTTGGCCAGTTACTAGAGAGGAGGGGTAAAGAGTTTCTGGGTTCAGCATATAAGGATCCTATTTCGAGTTTTTCTGATTTCCAAAAATTCTCAGTATCAAACCCTGAGGTCCTAACCAGGATAATCTCAAGACTTTGTTTTGTACTTTAGTTCAATTTTCTTGTGAGTTGGCAGCGTTGTCATTGTTGTTGTGTATGATTTCAGGTATTTTGGAAAAATGTGCTGGATGAAATGAACATATCATTTTCCACACCACCTGAATGCATCTTGCGAGAGAATCTCCTGGGAGAAAGCTCGCTATCACACCCGGGTGGTCAATGGCTTCCTGGAGCATCAATTAATCCAGCAAAGAATTGCTTAGTTGAAAATGCCAAGAGAAGTTTGAATGATACAGCAATAATATGGCGGGATGAACATCATGAGGATCTCCCTGTGCAAAGGATGACATTTAAGGAATTGCAGGAAGAGGTTTGGTATGCTGTAAATAGTTTCTCCCTTCATGATTAGCTTCCTGTGCTTTTTGCTGTAGTTGTTGTATTGTATAAACTTATCTTCAAAGTTGTCCATGACATTTTAAAACAGAGATTTTAAATTATACTACTGTGTTCTGAGCACCTCAAGTTGTTTAATTTCATCTTCAAATCTTTTGTCAAAATTCCTTTACGGCAGATGGCCATAAAAAACTTTTTGGTACCATGGTTCATAGCTTGTGTTGCAGTTTACAGCTTAGAAAATTGTCAGGATAGGCCTGCACTTTGAAAGTACAGAATTCAAGTTTCTGGTTTGTGTGTTTTGAACATTTAGGCTTGAACTAATGCTATCCAAACAAAAACCAAGTCTTGTATATGGGGTCAGCTACAAGGTTGGAACCAAATCTAACTGAAGAGATGTAGCTGGTAACCTTATGATGTAGCTTTTTCCAACCATTGTAGCATCCTAAAGGATAATTGTTTTAGATTCTTTAGCTTCATTGTTTTATTAGGGGGAGAAAATGAAAATCTTTTGCTTCTGTGAACTTTCAGGTTGGTTGCATATGCTCTTGAAGCACTGGGTCTGGAGAAGGGATCTGCAATTGCAATTGATATGCCAATGCATGTCAAATCAGTGGTTATCTATCTGGCCATTGTTCTTGCAGGTTATGTTGTTGTATCAATTGCTGATAGTTTTGCAGCAGGTGAAATATCAACCAGGCTTAATATATCAAATGCTAAAGTCATATTTACCCAGGTTGACTCCCTCTTTCTTCTGGTCAATCTTGGCTCTTCAGGTGTTTGAGTGTTTTATTTATTGAAGTAATGCCCAGAATAGTCCCTGAATTCCCAACACGCTTCAGTTATGTCCCTAACTTTTTAAAATGACCAAATAAATCCCCCCAAGTTGCAAAACGTGAATCTCTGTTAGTCCTTTTGTCAACTGACGTTAGTGATATGCTGATGTGGACTGTTCTGCCACATCGGCTGTATGATATAGACTGTGATGTGGACACCACAATAATATGTTCAAAATGGTATCTCAAATTGTTTGTTTATACTCAATTCAAACCCATCACTAATTTTAAATCCCTAAAGCCCCAAATCTGAGAATCAGCTTCTCTTCTCCTTCGTTCAAGAGGAATCGAGTTCTTTGTTGTCTTCTCTCATGTTTCGAATTTTCGATGGTGTTTTATAATTTATTGGTTGAGTTATTACCTTGTACTGGCATGGGAAGTTAGTTAAAATATCCTAGTACGGATTTATAGGACACTACTGACTCTTTCTGAACCATTGCAGACAGACCGACTTGTTTTTTTGTTGTGAATTTTCTTTCAGGGACACCGTAAAATTTGGCGGCTAGACATTTTTTCCGATCCTTGTTCATTTTATGCATTTCCCCCTTCAAAAACTATTAGACATTAGTTAGGAGCTTTACCATAAAACTCCCCCATCCCCCTCGCACTTTTTCTAAGATTATAATTTCAAGCATATGAAATTTACAAGTTTTAATCACTTAGTCTGAAAGAAGGTACATTCAATGTTTTGTCATAGTCTTGAAATACTATGTTACAAAAAGGTAATATTATGTATGCATGTATTAAGCATGGTGACTATGCATCTTAATGCTAAATCCAACTGGAAAATGCATATTGCATTGTCGGCCCAGGAGAGGAATAATTGGAGCGATTCTATGCAGTGCAAAGCGGTGCCTAGGGTTATCCCATCAAGCATCTTGGTGAGGAAACAAAACCCAATCTGAGCTCTCACAGCAAAGTGAACATCCTCTCTGCCACATTGAGCACAATGCTTGGTGGTATGCCTTTCCTTTGTTAGTCTCTCGAAAAATAATGTGTTCTAATTCATCCCGGTTATAGTTGACGTCGTTACAGCTCTGAACTACCTCGCATCACAGAAGTACGATCCTCAAATTCATCTTGTACAGGGCTCTAGAAGAGGTTCGAATTCTCCAAAAGCAAGAAGGGACAATGACGGTAATGAGAATGAGTCAGAGAAATCTGTAAACTAGGAAAGGTAGGTTAGATTGGTATATTTGTCTCTGTTCATAATGTGATTGTCGGAAAATCCTTGCACTTGACAGAGCCAAGGGTGCCGGAGTGGAGCCCCTGCTAGACGATCAAGACAGCAATGAAGGAGATGAATCCAGGAGGAAGAAGGAAGAGGTTTTGGTGGGGGACCAAAGAGGGGATATAATTTGAGGAAGCTAGGAGGAATGCGACGTCGTCTTGATCTTTTTTAGCTTCCACCCCAAAACGATGTCGTATTCCATTGTGCCATGTTGGCACTTAACTATACATGTCAGCATTGTGTTAACGATTATTCAATTAGGGACCAATGGAGATTCATGTTTTGCAACTTGAGGAATGTATTTGGTCATTTTAAAAAATCAGGGACATAACAGAAGCGCGTTGAGAATTTCAAGGACCATTTTGGGCATTACCTCTTTATTTATTTAAAATAGGAAACAAATTTATTACGATTTGCAAAATTGTCTAGTTTCCTTTCCTGCTTAGTATGTTACTACATTAAATAGCTCTATGTAAATCTATTCTATCTTTATTCCATTCATTTAAAATATGTTAAGTGGACCTAGAAGTCAGTTTTATTCATGATGTGTCAGTGTCGGCTATTATGGTTGTAGCTGGATTCAGTTTTGTGGCCAATTGCATGTCACAGTTATTGACTTTTTCCTGTTTGTTACTTCCATTTATCCTCGTTATTTCTCAGGATCTCATTATTCGTGGTGATAAGAGCATCCCTCTGTACAGGTTAAAATATGTGTTACTTTAGTAGAATTGAAGGATCTCTTTCTTGGTTCTCATATGTTTGGTGTCTCATATTGTTCTCTCACAAATGCAGTAGAGTTGTCGAAGCCAAGTCACCTTTGGCAGTAGTTATCCCTACCAGAGGCTCTGAGTTTAGCATGGAATTACGCAATGGTGACCTTTCTTGGCATGATTTTCTGGACAGAGTCAACAGTCTCAAGTATGCACTTAACGTTAGAATTTTTAAGAGATGTAAAATTCATTGAAATGTTTAATAAAATTGTGGTATAGCTGAGATGTCTTTGTTTCTGCTACTGTATTTCATGTGAGCTGAATTATGCTGAGTCCATATTTTAAAGCTCTTCAGCATGAATAGTCTCAGTTGTTTATGATGATCAGTTAGAATTCTCAATCTTCTTTTCTGTCATGCAACACAGAGGCAAGGAATTCGTAGCTGTAGAACAACCAGTAGAAGCATTTACAAACATTCTCTTCTCTTCTGGAACAACAGGTTCGTTAAGTTTTGTATTTGGGCCTAAATGAGGGCATATTTAGATGAAAAGATCTGGTACAAATAATGGAAATTTGACGAAAAGGATTAATATGCTGTTCACATTTAATTTTTTATTTCTTGGGGACAACGTTCTCCTTGTCAAAAGTTATCTCAATAATATTTTGTATTTAAGTTGTTTTGAACATGAAATGAGCTAATGAAAACACAAGTTAATTTCAAGACTTAATTCATAATGTGAAGTTAATACATTGTCATCTACTTGGGTGGTATAGGTGAACCAAAGGCCATTCCATGGACAAATATTACTCCTCTGAAAGCTGCTGCAGATGCATGGTGCCACTTGGACATTCGTAAAGGTGATGTAGTTTCCTGGCCCACTAATCTTGGATGGATGATGGGTCCATGGCTCGTATATGCATCATTGATCAATGGAGCTTCGATGGCCCTGTATAATGGATCCCCTCTTGGATCTGGTTTTGCCAAATTTGTACAGGTATAAAAGCTCATTCTGCTGTTTAAATTTTTAAGAGCCTTTGTTTTCTTGTTCATTATCTAGTCTCATTTTCAGAAGCTAGGATGCACAGGTAGAAAACACGGCACGGAAATTTATAGATGAACTACATGATATTCATCTTCCGTAATTATTCCTTTTACAGTTTTTGTTGATCTTTCTCTGCCTCTAGTTATTAGCTTACCCCCCATTTGATCTATTATTCTTATTACACCACATATGACCAAATCATACAACCTAAACTCCTGAATGTAATCATATGTTAGTTTTCCTTTTCAGCAACTCTTAAAATCCAAAAATTGGCATGCCACAAATTCAGTCAACCTTTTCTTGCACTTGATTTTCTGTTTTTCCAAAAGACAAAAGTAGAAAATACATAATATCCATGCTTTTATTTTTTAGGTCACTAGAATTGTTTTTGTTTTATAGTTTCCTTCCAACTGAATGCTTATGTACCCTGTATAGGATGCCAAAGTAACTATGCTTGGCGTAATTCCAAGCATTGTTCGTAGTTGGAAAAGTGCAAATTCCACATCTGGCTATGATTGGTCTGCTATCCGGTGAGTACTAGCTGAATCTACTTCCTTTATTAGCAGCATGTGAATGTGGATCTCATTTATGACTATTAAGTACTTTATCGAAACTACTATTTGAATGATATAGGTGCTTTGGTTCTACTGGAGAAGCATCTAATGTAGATGAATACCTTTGGCTGATGGGGAGAGCTCTTTACAAGCCTGTAATTGAATATTGTGGCGGTACAGAAATTGGAGGTGGGTTCATTACTGGATCATTACTACAACCTCAATCACTAGCTGCTTTCAGCACGCCTGCTATGTGCTGCAGTTTGTTTATTTTGGATGAGGAAGGTCATCCTATTGTAAGTGCTACTCATTCAATTTTACTTTCTAGTTCATATATTATGTCTCTCACAAGTCAAAAATTATCAGTCTTAGTATCATAGGCTTGTGAATAATACAGGGAACAGGCCTTTAAGTGTTGTTCCAATTCCTGAAGTTCTTTTCTTACCGAGTTCTCTGAAACTAAACAAAATTCAATGCTCACATTTCTTTTTTCTTGGGAAAACTAACGCTCATGATAAATAACTTGAGTTTATGTTTGATCTTCTTTATGTTGCAGCCACAAGATGTTCCAGGAATGGGTGAATTGGCTCTTGGTCCCATCATGTTTGGGGCTTCAATTACTCTGCTAAATGCTGACCATTATGGTGTCTACTTTAAGGGAATGCCTGTTTATAATGGAAAGGTAGGATATTATTCTTTTCAATGTGGCAACCATTATCTGTGATAGCTTTAACGCTTACAGCTGAATTTCTTCACTCAGGTTTTGCGGAGGCATGGAGATGTATTTGAGCGTACTGCGAAAGGATACTATCATGCGCACGGTCGTGCAGATGATACAATGAACCTTGGTGGAATAAAGGTAGTAAACTTAGTAGTTGTTCTTGTTATTTTTAATAATACACTTAGAATGTTAGATAAATATACATCTAAGCCAAATCTAAAACAGTTATCCTAATCCATATACAGTGTACCACTTTTATGAGCTTTGTTAATTTTGATGCTTAAACATTTGATATCTACAGTGGGTAGAAATAGGAGAGAAACATGAATGCTTGATTTTCATATGAATCAAAATTGGATGGTTGCGTAATTGTTAAAGAAACAGTTCATATCCCATAAGGAGCAAAATTGATTTCCCCGGCTAATTTGAGGGCCACTTTGAGAGTATCTTTGTAATGTACAATTAAATTTGCTGAAAGGTACCATCTTGTATGTATAGGTGAGTTCGGTTGAGATTGAACGCTTATGCAATGGGGTGGATAGCAGTATCTTGGAAACTGCTGCTATCGGGGTTCCGCCATCTGGAGGTGGCCCCGAGCAGTTGGTTGTAGCAGTTGTATTCAAGAATCCAAGCACCACAACGCAAGACTTGCACCAATTGAGGATCTCTTTCAATTCAGCTCTCCAAAAGAAACTGAACCCATTGTTTAGGGTACTGATTAATTATTTCTATTATTCATAATGTTCTTGTTCTTAATTACCATATAAAGTGTTTACTTTTGGTGTTTCTTCAAAATGAATGCTCCTTTTTATGTAGGTTTCTCGGGTTGTGTCACTACCATCTCTTCCAAGGACGGCATCAAACAAGGTTATGAGAAGGGTTTTGCGGCAGCAACTTTCTGAAAATAACCAAAGTTCTAAAATATGACAAAAACTATGTTAGCTTTGGTAATAATGTCCCAAGATGTGGTGGGAAATTTGTCATCTATGGAATTCATGCTTAAATAGGCACTCCATGTACCATTCATTATATAAATAATAAATCAATATTAATAAAAGAAAACAGTCATAGATTTGGTATGGGAAGAAAACAAGTAAATATATATACTTTGACTGATTCTCAAATCTAACTAATGAAAATGTTTTTTAATTTGTTTATTTTAAGGATTGTTTGAAAATATTGCAGACTTAAAATTAAGAAATGAAGGGGCAATCAAGACATGTTAGACTTTTACATTAGGCTTGAGTCATACTTTTCTCATATCACCTATAACCAAAAGGTGAATAAGTCCATGTCTCATCGACTACAAAATGTCATTGGTTTTTAGAAGTCCTTGTTTGAAACAAAGTGATAACAAGGTATCATATACATACAACCGATCTGTCATAAAATTAACAAACGTATACATGTGGACAGACCTAAAAATACTGAAAATGAATTTGACACCAAAAGCTTATTTTTACTGCAATAAGTTATAGACACTAAAATTAAAGTTTTTTTTTTTTTTTTCCAAAGCTAGATAATTCCATTCATAAAATAAAAGAAATATATAGGTGTTCATATATGGGGCAAATAAAAGAAATGGAGGACTTCCAAAGCTCTACTTAGGGATGGCAACGGGGCGGGTAGGGGCGGGTTTTTGCTCTACCTGACCCCGCCCCGCCAAACGAAAACCCGCATCGAACCCGCCCCGTCTCTACCCGCGGGTAGTAAAATGTTAAACCCTAACCCGCCCCTGCGGGTACCCGCCCTGCCCCTACCCGCCCCTAAAATTATTAAATCTAATAAATAAAATAAAATTTTAAAAATTATATAACCATTATTTACATACATAACATAAATTAAAATAAAAACTTAAATATGATATAATATTATTAATCATTTTACTAATTATTTTATAATATTACATATATTATCTATTAAAAAAAATATATATTTATATATATTATATATACCGGGGCGGGTTTAACCTAAACCCGACCCCGCCCAAGAACCCGCCCCGTTAAAACCCGCCCCGGTGCGGGGGCGGGATGGGTACCCGCGGGTTCGGGTAGTGTTGCCACCCCTAGCTCTACTATAGAGGTAACATCATATAATAATCTAATAAGAGAGATAAAAAAGTAAAGTGCTCATCAATTAGAAAGTGAGAATTTGTTGAAACTCTTTCTGCAACTTCAAAGCCGACGCCATTATCTCTTCCACACTAATTGATACATTATCAAAGATGAATCTATTCCTAGTCTTCCATAAGAACCAGCTCAAAATCACCATCATCATTCTCTGAGAGGAGCTATTGGGTTGGGTATGCAAGGCTCCCATGTTCAAGTTTCACTCAACATAGAAATCAGAGTACTTGGTGCTCCTTCTAGTAGCTGGTAAGCCCATTTTTGACCAAATTTCCTTTGATTTTACACAATGAAAGATGCAATGATTGATTGTTTCTGAAA
This sequence comes from Arachis stenosperma, assembly GCF_014773155.1. NCBI lineage: Eukaryota > Viridiplantae > Streptophyta > Magnoliopsida > Fabales > Fabaceae > Arachis > Arachis stenosperma. The sequence goes on from NC_080386.1 coordinate 120,164,885, forward strand.
ATTATAGGCATCTTCGGCAGATAGGTTGAATCGATGGGATGTAATGATGAAGTTTTTGCCGCATTGGAAGCTTTTCATGGAAGCCCCTCTAGAAAAAATCTTAATCTTCTCTGAGATTTTTAACTTCCACAGTTTTCGCCACAAATTTCATTGTCTCATAATCTCTAGACAAAATTCAATGGGAAGATGCGAGAACCCATAAGTCACAGGGTACCCAGTACTCACTTTAGACAAACCACTTTTATTAAGGGCCTAATAAATTTTATCTTCTCCACCCCCAATTGTTGTTGCTAGCACACGCTGACTAGTATCCTCAGAAAAATACTTCTAATTAGAGTTTGATTTCACTGCCAATTAGAAAGTATTACGTCTTTGACCATCAATAATGGTTGATTTTGTAGATTGAAAGTTTCAGATGAAGAAACAACATAAGGATGTGGAGGAGCAAGCCAAGGATCACTAACAACATAAGGATGTGGAGGAGCAAGCCAAGGATCACTGAAGATTCATATACTGGATCTATCACCAACTCGCCAAACTATCCCCTTTTCAACAACCTTACGCCCTTCCAATATGCTACGCCACCCCCACGAAGGTACTGTTCCGATCTTTACATTCATTATAGAACTGTATCGAAAATATTTACCTTTGAGGAGTCTAGATAGGAGTGATTGTGGCTGAGAGACAACTTTCCAACATTGTTTTGCTAATAGCACCAAATTCTGAGCCCCTAAGTCCTTAAAACCTAGTTCACCTTTCAATTTTAGTCTTGTCATAGTATCTCAACTAATCCATGCCATTTTTTGCTCTGTACCTTTTTGACCCCACCAAAATTGGGAGAGTATGTTGTGAATCTCCCTAATTAAAGTGTCAGGAAGACGGAAACATGATAATGAATAAATTGGGATAGCCTCCTCAATAGCTTTGATTAGAACATGTCTGCATGCAGAGTAGAGAAGTTTTCTTTTCCACTCTTGAACTCGCTTCCTTACCTTGTCCTTGATTTTTTTGAAGGTGGCCTTTTTTTTATTTTTGGACCGTAGATGGAAGACCCAAATATTTATTCTGTGCACCAATATGATCAATTTTTAATTTTCGAACCAGTAGTGATAGAACAGCGGGAGGAGTATTATTACTAAAGAATAGAGCTAATTTATGCAAATTAAATTAACTTTTTGGCCACTGAACCCCTCGTATGACTGAAGAAGATTGAGAATATTTTCACAACTGTTTTCTGACGCTTTGCAAGAAAGGATTGAGTCATCCACAAACAATAAATGATTAACAGTAGGACATCTTCGATTGATCTGAATACCTTCAATCAGACTGTTTTGCTCTGTCTTGTTTAGCAAAAAGGATAATCCTTCTGCACAGAAAAGAAAAAGGTATCGAGATACGGGGTCTCCTTGACGGATACCTCTATTTGGTTTAAAAAAACCAAAAGGTTGACCTTCAACAACGACAGAGTAAGAAACTGTAGTCACCACCTCCTGTATCCAACCAATCCACTTAGATTCAAATCCCATCTTCTCCAAAATGAACCAAAAAAATGCCACTCAACACGATCATAAACTTTGTTCATATCCAATTTAACAGCCATTTCACTCGATAGGCCCCTCTTCTTTGTCTTTAGATAGTGCATACATTTATGAGTGACTAGGACATTGTCTGAAATCAATCTACCCTCAATGAAGGCACTTTGATTAGGCCTGATAAACGAAGTCATAAATTTCTATAGCCGATGGACTAATACTTTAGAAATAATCTTATACACAACTGAGGAAAGACTGATGTGTCTAACCTGTGTCATATCCTTTGCATCAAGAATCTTAGGAATGAGACAGATTTGTGTATAGTTGAAGCTCTTTAGTAGCCTACCACTGACAAAGAAACTGTGGACAGCCTTAAAAACATCATCCCCTACTAAACTCCAGTAGAATTGAAAGAATTTAGCCATAAATTTATCATCACCAGGGGCGCTCTGAGGGTGAACACTAAAGACCGCACGTTTTACCTCATCAAAACTGACCAATCTAGTTAATTTTCTATTCATGGTTGCTGAAACTTTGGTTTCAAAATCTTTAAATGCATGTGCCAGATTAGCTTGGTTAATCGATGTGAAGATATCCTTAAAGTATGCTTTAGCTACTTGTACAATTTTTTCACGGGTAGTAGCATACGTATCATCATTCATTTCCAGTTTCCAAATTTTATTTCTCCAAATTGAAGTTAATATAGCCAGATTTAAACAGATATATCTACTATATTATATTATATTAAAATTTAATTTATTTTTTAAATTCATTAAATTTAATTAATTATAATAAATTAATTGTATCAACTAATTAATTCAATAAACTATTTTTTAATTTATTTATTTTAATTCAATAAATCAAATTAATTATAATAATTATTTATATCAACTAATTAATTTAATTAATTGTAACTAATTGGTTTTTTAATTTGATTAGGATAAATATTAATTCTATTCATAATATAAAAAGACAAAATTTCATTTCATCCGATTTTATTTTATCACTATAAAATATCGTATATACTAAAAAAGAATCTCATCTTTTTATCAATTATTCTTTTTTAGGATAGTTTTTACAGTAATATTTTTTATTTTTTATTTTTTTCTATAATACATTATTTTTACTCTTTGATTTTTGGATAAACTATAAATCATGATTAAGTATTATTATAGACTATCTCTTCTATTTCTTTTATTTTATTTTTATTTATTTAAACTTTTCTCTTTTTTATTATAAATTTTATCATTTTTATCTTTTATACTTATACATTAACTTAGTCTAACTCTTTACAGGTCATCATGTGATGAGTCTTCTCAATGTTAAAATCATCTCCCATCATATGCTTAATTTCATTGATTTATTAAAAAGCAAATTTAATTTTTACCAATCTAAATATCCAATAGTACGAAAATTATCATTTTTTATTTTATTTTTATTTATTTTACAACGAGTCAACAACATTGTGAAGTGTGAATTGGTAGGCTAAGACACCCCTTTATAAGCACAAACAATTAGTTATTGAATAAACCTCATTCTACTATAACATACATCTTCTTTTTTAACTCCAAATTAACACTCCTTAAATGGTAATTGTATATTTAATTTTGCAACTCAAAGCCTTAGCAAAGATCGTAACATCCGTTCTTTCGTGCGTAAGAATCTCAATTTTGTTTTAAAATACTTTTGTGATATGTATATAATTTTTTAGTTTATGAATGAAAATAAGAAATTCTTAAAGAAGAATTCTACAAACAAAGGGATAGGATACAAGTCACAAAAAAAGGGATAGGACACTACAAAATTTAATGTTACAAATAATAATAATAATAATAATAATAATAATAATAATAATAATAATAATAATAATAATAATAATAATCTCTTCAATATATTAGAATTGAGTTTTTATTTTAAACTAATGAGGGTGAGGTGTCATGCTTTCGTAACTTTTTTTTTTCAAAATAAATACTCTCTTATTTATTATTAATTATTTTTTATTTTTTTAATTTCTATTCTTGATATTTTCTAAAAATCCCAGTTCATTATTGCTATTTAATTCAATAATTTTATATAACAATTAAATTTATTATAATGCTAGCTAATCTTCTCTATATTAAATCAATTAATAATAAATAGCATTTATCAAAAATAAATTATATATTATAAATATTATTGTTTATACTTGCTAATTTAATTATTTGTTATTCTTATTCTCACTTATTTTTATACAATTTTTTTATAAATTTATTATTCTTGCTAATCTTCTCTATAATAATGATAATAAATCATTTATAATAATAAAAATATTATCATTTATCAACTAAGTAATATGTGTATCAACATCTCGTTATTATACTATTAGTATAATAGTACAATAATATATATATATATATATATATATATATATATATATATATAGAATAACAATTTTTCAAAATAAATAAATAATCATTAATCCCTTTTACGTTCAAAAAAATAAAAGAAAATCTGATCAACCTAAACTAATAATTTGCATATAAATAATAATTATAAAGTGAATATTATGTTAAAGCAAAATAATAACCAAATAATATATATATATATATATATATATATATATTAATATTAATGTTAGAAAAAAAAAGGATCATATCATTCTTTTTTATATGAGAGAAGAATATTATTTTTATTATCAATCTTTAATTACTTATTTTAACTCAATAAATTCAATTTCTATTAATTAAAATTAAAAATTACTACTAATCCTCTTTATATTCAATCAATTAATTACTAATTCTTAATTACTTATTATAATAAATTTATAATAATAAATTTATTATAATTACTACTAAGCCTCTTTATATTCAATCAATCAATAATAAATATCAACAACTATTAAATGTATTATAATTTTTACTATAATCCCATTAGGTATCTGTACTAAAACTTATCTGAAATTGATGAATTTGAGTCTGAACGTAAAGTCCAGACTCCTTTTAATATGAGATGCTCTTCGTCTTCTCAACAAGGTTATGTTGTCCGAATTCTTTGCAGAGGATGGTGGAAGTACTTACAAGGGACTCTGATGTTTAAGTTATTAAAGATTTTAGGTAAATTTTTTAGTAGATTAGATTTCGAAGAATACCTGAGAGTGTCAGGGTATTTATAAGTGTAGCTTTAAAGTCAATAACTACATTTGGAATAGTTCCTCCTTTGATGGTAGATTTGATACTCATTTTGTTAGAGAGGTTGTTGAGATATCCTTTCTAGATGAATAGGAGAGATTATAAGAGTTAGTTGAGATTCATCTTATTTGAATACGTCGGGCCAAGTTGGAGCCACGTGGGCCAACCTTTATGAGGTTGGATAGGTCCGAGAGTGTGATATAGACATTTACTCTATAGATTGAGCTTTTAATCATTTTGGATTTGACTCTCATAAAGGGCCAGTTTAAGAACAGTAACCAATTAGGGTATCAGCCAACTTGAATAGCTTTTTAAAATTATTAAAAAAAATAATTTTTAAATTTTAAAAAAATAAAATTTTAAACTTGTAATTGCTTTTAAAAAATAAAATTTTAAATTTTTAAAAATAGAATTTTAAATTTATAACCACTTTATCAATGTGAAGTCCCATCCCATCCCCTCTCATTGTGTCGTTGGTAACTCGTCTTTAACTGTTCATCGTGTTGTCGTTGCACCCTCCGACACAACTCTTCTGTGTGCCGTGCGGGGTCAGCTTGCATAAGAATATCTCAAGTTTAACAAAAAAAAAAAAACATTCTAAATTTAACAAAAGAAACATCTCAACTTAACAACAAAAACATTCCAAGTTTTACGAAAAAACATCTCAGTTATAGCAAAAAAATTCAATTTTAATAAAAGAAATATCCCAAATTAAACAAAAAAATTCCACAGTTAATTTAATAAAAGAAAACGTTCTATGTTTTACAAAAAAAATCCCAATTGTAACAAAATAAATCTAAAAAAGTAACAAAAGAAATATTCAAAATTAAACATAAAAAGTTTAACGATAAAAACATTCTAAATTTTATAAAAGAAACATCTCAAGCGTAACAAAAATTAATCCCAAATTTAATAAAAAAAACATCCTAAGTTAAATAAAAAGAAACTTTCCACAATTAGTTTAATAAAAGAAAATATTCTAAGTTTTACAAAAGAAAAATTCTAAATGTAACAAAAAAATCTGAATCTCCGCAAAAAAAAAAACATTTGAATCCCACAAAAAGAAAAATTCACACATAGTGATAGTACATTAAAAGAAACATCTGAATTTTCGCAAAAAAAAACATTCATTTATCATGAAAAAAATATTTGATCATCAATTACATGTTCCAGTCCAAGAAAAATTTTAAAAAAAATTGAGAAAAAGATAACGAACACAAGCAGTGTTACCTTACAATTGGCAGCAAACAACACTTATAGCGTTGCTCGTTCTGTGCACCAGGCGTGGAGAGTGGGTGCTGACAAATGTCTGTTCGAGATCAACGTCAGGTCACGCGGCACAGTAATATTACTGAACAACTTTTTTCGTGCGTGTTATGGATGTAAATTTCGATATTAGGAGCAGCAGTTCCTTCATGCGACGGAAGATTAATTGGCACATGGTTGAGTGTGGTAATAATGTCTCCGGTGATGAAGCTAACCCGATAAGATGAAGTACGGCGTGGTTAGAGATGAGAGAGGAAAGAAAGATGTGGTGGGTTTTTTTTATTTATTATTTTTACCGTGAGTAATAGTAAAAAATTAAATTAAGATTATGTTTGAGTAATGTTATGAAATATTTTTTTATGTTATTAGACTTTTTTGTTGTTGCAGCCCACAGTATAATTAACAGAGCTGATTAGTACTCTAATTAATTTCTAAGACTTTTTCCTCTTGCTATATATTTAAACATACTTTTTACCAACAATGATCATAATATAATTTTTACTATTATATATAATAATATATATGATAATCTATTATTTATTATATTATATTAAAATCAAAATTTTTTACATTTAATAATAAAATTGATATGACATATTTTTAAAAATATTTTTTTAATTTATTAATAATTAAATTAATTATAATTAATTAATTATATCAAGTAATTAATTTGATTAGGTATATAAATATATTACAATTTAATATAATTTAATTTATTTAGTAATAATATAATAATTTGTATTATAAATTGATATATAAGATAAGACTATTTAATTTATTTTATTTGGTATTAATTAGATAATTGGTAACAGAATTATATATATGACAAGAATATAATATATAAATATTATACCCCCATGTCATTTCATTTTCACCTCTTTGCACATAAGTATTTAAAAGAGGTTATGTACCTCTTTCATTTCTTGTTTCGTTTTATTTCTATTTCTGTCAAATTGAGTTCATTATATTAATTTTATTTTATATTAATTTCATCTCATGTATGATTTCTTAACAATGTATTTATTTACTAATGTTTTGATTTTTTTGACAATGTCTTTGTAAAAAATTATTAATAATTTTTTCTTTACAATTTTTTTCCTTGAATTGCGTTTTAATAAGAATTCATATTGCTTTGTTTTTTATTCTTTATATTTTATATTCTTTGATTAATTTTTTATTTTTATTTTTTAATCACAGGTCTACTTCATCCACTGTTCTAAACGTTATAATTTATAGGTAACATTCTTTTCATATTTCCTATTTATTTTTCATCCCTAAATGTGTTTATTTATTGTGGTTTTATTTTTACTTTTGGGCTAAGTAGATTAAAAGGATCTCTTTGTTTGTATTATACTAATAATGTATTTTGTTTTAGCTTTATGATCATCACGAATTTGTCATAAATATTATAGTGTGGTATATTTTTAATTAATTTTTCTAGGCATATATCTTCTAATTTATTTGTGGTTTGGAATTATCATTTATTATAACATTAAATCAATTAAAGCATGCATACTATAAATTTAGTGATATATATATATATATATATATATATATATATATATATATATATATAATGATGTAAATTATAATTTTTATGGAGAAAATAATAAAAAATAAAATAGAAAAGATTCTATCAAAAGAGTTCTAAAACATTAATTATATATAATTCAAAATAGAGTGAAACAATATCCTTTTTTTTTAACAGAAAATAATATTAAATTAAATATAAGTTAATTCCAAATTAAAAATATTATGTTGATTAGTCCAAGTATTACAAGGATTAATTTAGTTTACTTGGTTATAATATTAATATAGGTGATGGAAAACATATAAACGATAAATAAGATAATAAAATAATTAAAAAATAAAATATTAGTAATCACTAAAATAAGTAACGAAATAAATTATAGGATATTATTTTATTTAAATTGTTAATACTTAGAAGAATAGAAAGTTAGTCATTATTTTCAAATACGCATGAAATTTAATTTTACGGTAAAATTTGTTAGAATTATTAATATTGTCTTATAAATAATAATTTTGTAAATGGGATTGTTAATAAAATTTTATCATTTTAAAATTTATATCCGGTCAATTTATATATATATATATATATATATATATATATATATATATTCTACTTTACCTAGAAGATTGAGACGGTCTTTTTTAATTATTTATTTAGAGAAGATAATGAAATGAGTTACAAAATTATAATCATTTATAATTAATTATATCAGTTAATTGATTAGATTAATTTGTAAGATAAATAACACATAATTGATGTTGTAAAGTCAATTATAATAAATTAATAATTGATAAATAAAAAAAATTAAAATGACTTTTTTTGTTCTCTTTTGATGGTTATATTTTTTTATTCATTCACTTTTTTTTATCTCTTTTTTAATTTCTTTTGATTTATAGAATTAAATTAATTATATTAATTATTTATATTAATTTATTAATTTAATTAATTTTTAAAAATATTTTTTATTTAATTTATTTAGTTCATTTAAATATATTAATTATAACTAATCAATTATTTACTTTTATTTGATTTGGATAATATAAAATTATTTAATATTTTATTTGATTTAATTAAAATAAATATTAAATTATTTAATAAATAATATATAAAATAATAAAATATATGAATTAATTTAATTTACTTTATTCTCTTATTATTTTCTAGGGTAATTTACACTAACATATCGAATATAATTTAAAATTATCCAAATATTCTAAATCAATTTTGGTTACACGCCTGACCTAGAATATCCCTATGTAACCATTCCTAATAATGCGATAGCAGTACAAAATGTTCGCACCCTTATGTTGACATTTTTGCACCTCCTCCTTAATCTATTGGGTCATCAGCATCATCAAACACTTGAATGATAAGTTGTGCTTTGGCCAATCTAAATTGCACATGGTGGCAAAAGACGGTTGGTAAACATAAACAATCAAAAAAGAAAGCACACATTTAACACAAGTAATTTTTTATAAAATAAAAGAAAGTATGAAAAACCAATATCAATAATATACGATGTGTATAATAGAATTAAAATAAAATTAAAATTAAATTATAGTCAAATCATTAATTTTAAAAATTTGTTAATTTGAATTTTGAAAAAAATTAGGATTTAATTATTTAAAAATAAAAACCACGGCCATCTTTTTCTAAATGGTGAGAACTAACCAAATATGCAGACCCTTTTTCTGACGATAGTAACTCATTTTCTCTTTGTCTCGTGTTTTATTATTGGGAGTCGTTCCGTCTGACGTCAACGTCCATACCGGTGAACGCCCAACAGCGTATTCTGATCGTGTCGCTCGTTCTGGCGACATCGCATCAAGTCCATTTGGAACGACTCCGTCGCATCTGGCGTGTGCCTTCCTCTGGCCATTGACGGTGCAACATAAAGGAGTCACGAATGTCTTTCCTTTGATACGTCCATCATCGCGTGGAAGTTCGTCAATGGCGTACAATGTCGTTCAATCGTCGTGTCATGTTCCATCCTCCGTTGCTGATTACAATTCATCGAAGCCACATGAAAACGCTCCCGACCATTTCGTCGCCGACAGTGAGCACTCTAATAAGATGAGCATGGTTCGTTGAATTATTAATAATGGATTGTGATTTTCATAAGATTTAGATGTTCAACGTCAGTGCAAGTGGAGTGTTTTATTTTATGTTAACTGCTTACTTGGATGGAACATGAATATTCTTCATTCAACCATACTTGTGCTGGTTTTAAATTCATGGTGCGCAATTATGTATGGAGGATATGCATGTGTCAATCAGTCATGGAATATAGATTTTACTTGGGATGAAACTAGTTTTTTTGTGGAGTATCCTATACGGATGTATGAATTTAAATATCCAAAGTTAAACAAGCATGTATAAGCAATAAAATTGGTACATGGGACAACTAGCTACTTAATAAGTAATCATCCATGATTTTGTGCATGATTCTTGTAGACCCGCTTTAGCTTTATTAGTGTAGTATATTATTAAATAATATAAAATAGAACTAACTGTAAGAGTATTTCTGAAATTGTAAATTAAATAGAAAAGAATGCTTCATGCATGTTTAGATTAGGCATATATGTATGAGTATACATGATAGATGGTATATGAATTAAAAAGGCAATTCTAGTGACTTTGGACTCTAAAACTGAGGAATGAAATAAGTGCATAGTGGTTGTATGTGTTGTATGTTGATATATTTGGTATATAGTGTCATGTAACACAGAGAATAGTAGTAGTTAAAATCCTTATATAATAGGTAAAATAAAATAAGTAATTCAATTACTATCAATAGGTAATATTGATGCGTTTTTTTCCAAGTTAAAATGGGTAGGATGATGTGGTTGATTTATATTTGTGTCTTTTTCTCTGTGGTGTTTAGTGGAAATTTATGTACATCTCATTTACTAATGGTTTGTCTAATTAGTTTTCATGATTCGATTTGCGTGTTTATTTTGTGATTATAGGTCATGCCACTATTGAATATTACTGAGGTTGGAAGTGAAGAGATGGATCTTGGTTACGAGGTTTGAACTCTAGTTTTATCCTGTATTGTCATGTTTGGGACAGTAACCATCCTCTCGTGTACATTGAATTATCCGAAAAGTCAAAATAATCCATACTTCTAAAATTAAAGAAACTAGTTTAAATTGAATTATGATTAAAGGATAAAAGAAAACTTGTTTATAATTTACTGAATTAAGCAATTGGTGGCATGACTTCATGAGCATGTGTACATGTATTGTACCTCGTGGAATCTTAAATAGGACTTAGATAATGCATTTCATTGCTGAACAAGAATACAAAAAAGGAAACATGCCCGAGGATAAAAAATTATATTTGTCTCGCTTTTTTGTGGTGTTTAGTGAGGGTTTATGTACATGACATTCACTAAGTATTTCTCCAATTAGGTTTCCTTATTTGGACTTGTGCGTTTATTTTGTGATTGTAGGCCATGCCACTGTTGGATGTTGCTGAGGTTGAAAGTGAAGAGATGGATCTTGGTTACGAGGTTTGAACTCTAGTTTGATTTTGTATAGTCGTGAACCGCATGGTTGATTTGACCAGTAATAGTTTTGAATTTTTTTAAAATTTGAAACATAGGTACCGGATCACGGTTGCCTTCAGGAAGACGAAATACCAAGTGTTGGAATGCAGTTTGTGCAATTGCAAATGGCTCATGAATTCTATGTGAGCTACACAAAGAAAGTAGGGTTTGCAAGTAAGATATGGAAGACAACATGTGATAGGATCACAAAGCAACCCATTAACCAAGCTATCCACTGTAATAGGGATGGGTTCCGCGGGTCTCATGTCAAAGCGTCAACGCGGAAGAATACGATTTCAACCGTTAGGTGCAAGCAAGTATATATGTGAAGTTTGATAAGGAGAAGCAAGAGTGGGTTTTCTTGAAGGTTGAGTTAAGGCACTCGCACCCATGTTCAGCGAGAAAGGCGGTGCACTATCATGAGTATAGGAAGCTGACCATGCATGCGAAGTGCGTGATCGAGGATAATGATGAGGCTGGGATTCGATCAAACAAAACTTTCCTAGTTTTGGCAAATGAGGCTGGGGACCCGTCTAACCTGAAATTCTCATTTAAGAAACTATATTACAACAAGACTCCGAACCAACAACGTGAATGTGGATGCTAGAGAGATGATAAACTACTTCATGAGAATGAATGACATCAATCCAAACTTTTAATACGCGGTGAATTTGGACGAAGAGTGTAAATTTCGGAGTGTAGTATAGTTGGATGCAAGGTGTAGGGCGTCGTACGAATATTACGAAGACGTTGTGTCAGTTGATAGCACATACAGTACAAACAGGTATAAAGTAGATATGTTGGTGGTTTCTATTTTTATTCTTTTTTTTCTTTGGTCATGACTGGAATTTGTTATTTGTGGTTATTTGTGCGTGTAGGCATGGATTATCGTTTGCGTCATTTGTCGGTGTCAACCACCATGGTAAGTCGACCCTCCTTGGTTGTGCTCTTCTTGGAAATGAGAAAATCCCAAGTTATGAGTGAGTTTTCAGCCAATAGGTGAAGTGCATGGGAACTGCTCTACAACGGATCATCACCGATCAATGCAGATCCATTTTCCGTGCGATCAGAAATGTGTTACCCGATACACGCCACCGGTGGTGCATCTAGCACATTACGAAGAAGTTATCGCACAAGCTTGGAGGTTACCGCCAGTACATAGAGTTGTATGATGACCTCAATGATATTATGTGAAACTCTCGGACTGAGGAGTAATTTGAGGATAACTAGTTTGAATTTATAGATGAGTACAACTTACATAACAACACATGGTTGTCAAGTCTGTTAGTGTACAATTAAAGAGCAAAAAGTAATTGTACACTAACAGACCTGGCAGTCATGTGTTGTTGTGTAAGTTGTACTTGTCTATAAATTCAGACTAGTTATCCTCAAATGACTCCTCAATCTGAGAGTTCCACACAATATCATTGAGGTCATCATACAACTCTCTATACCGGTGGTAACCTCCAAGCTTGTGTGGTAACTTCTTCTTAATGTGCCAGATGCACCACCGGTGGCGTGTATCGGGTAACACATTTCTGATCGCACGAAAAATGGATCTGCATTGATCGGTGATGATCCGTTGTGAAGCAGTTCCCATGCACTTCACCCATTGGCTGAAAACCCACTCATAACTTGGGATTTCCTCATTTCCAAGAAGAGCACAACCAAGGAGGGTCGACTTACCATGGTGGTTGACATTGACGAACCACGCAGACAGTAATCCATACCTACACGCAAAAACAACCACAAATAACAAATCTCACTCACGACCAAATAACAAAAAAAAAAAAGAATAAAAATAAAACCACTAACATAACTACTTCATACCTGTTTGTACTGCATGTCCTATCAACTGACACAACGTCTTCATAATATTCGTACGACGTCCTACACCTTGCATCCATCCATACTGCACTCCAAAATTTACACTCTTTGTCCAAATTCACCGCGTAGAAAAAGTTTGGATTGATGTCCTTCATTTTCATGAAGTAGTTCATCATCTATCTAACATCCGTATTCACGTTGCTGGTTCGAAGCCTTGCTGTAATATACTTTCTTAAATCATTTTCTGAGAATCCCAGGTTAGACGGGCCCCCAGCCTCATTTGCCAAAACTAGGAAAGTCTTATTTGGTCGAATTCCAGCCTCATTATTATCCTCGATCACGCACTTCGCATGCATGGTCAGCTTCCTATACTCAGGTAGTGCACCGCCTTTCTCGCTGAACATGGGTGCGAGTGCCTCAACTCAACCCTCAAGAAAACCCACTCTTGCTTCTCCTTATCAAACTTCACATATATCCTTGCCTTGCACCCAGCGGCTGAAATCGTGTTCTTCCGCGTTGACGCTTTGACACGAGACCCGCGGAACCCATCCCTATTACAATGGATAGCTTGGTTAATGGGTTGCTTTGTTATCCTATCACAGGTTGTCGTCCGTATCTTAGTTAAAAACCCTACTTTCTTTACGTAGCTCACATAGAATTCATGAACCATTTGTAATTGCACAAACTGCATTCCAACACATGGTATTTCGTCTTCCAAAAGGCAACCGTGATCCGGTACCTACTTTTCAAATTAAAAAAAATCAAAACCATTACTGGTCAAATCAACCATACGGTTCACGACTATACAAAATCAAACTAGAGTCCAAACCTCGTGACTAAGATCCATCTCTTCACTTCCAACCTCAGCAACATCCAACAGTGGCATGGCTTACAATCGCAAAATAAACGCACAAATCCAAATCAGAAAATCTAATTGGAGAAACTCTTAGTAAATGTCATGTACATAGACCCTCACTAAACACCACAAAAAAAGCGAGAAAAATATAATTTTTTTTTCCTCGGGCATGTTTCCTTTTTTTATTTTTGTTCAGCAATGAAACGCATTATCTAAGTCCTATTTAAGATTTCATGAGGTACAGTACATGTACACATGCTCATGAAGTCACGCCACCAATTGCTTAATTTAGTAAATTATAAAACAAGTTTTCTTTTATCCTTTGATCATAATTCAATTTAATCTAGTTGATTTAATTTTAGAAGTATGTATTATTTTGACTTTTTGGAGAATTCAATGTACACGAGAGGATGGTTACTGTCCCAAACATGACAATACAGGATAAAATTAGAGTTCAAACCTCGTAACCAAGATTCATCTCTTCACTTTCAACCTCAGTAATATTTAATAGTGACATGACCTATAATCACAAAATAAACACGCAAATCGAATCATGAAAACTAATTAGATAAACCATTAGTAAATGAGATGTACATAAATCCTCACTAAACACCACAGAAAAAGAGACACAAATATAAATCAACCACATCATCCTATCCATTTTAGCTTGGAAAAAAATGCATCAATATCACTTATTGATAGTAATTGAATTACTTATTTTATTTTACCTATTATATAAGAATTTTAACTACTACTATTCCTTGTGCTACATGACACTGTCTACCACAAATATCAATATGCAACACATACAACCATCATGCACTTATTTCATTCCTCAGTTTTAGAGTCCAAGGTCACTAAAATCCTTTTTAATTCATACACCATCTATCATGTATACTCATACATATATGCCTAATCTAAACATGCAGGAAGCATTCTATTCTATTTAATTTATATTTTCAGATATACTCTTAATAATAACAATACAGTAATTTATATTATTTAACAATATACTACACTAAAAAGATTCAAGCGGGTCTATGGGCATCATGCACAAAATCACGGGTGATTACTTATTATTGTTATTAAGTAGCTAGTTGTCCAATGTACCAATTATATTGCTTATACATGCTGGTTTAACTTTGGATATTTAAATTCATACATTCATATAGGATATTCCACAAAAGAACTAGTTTCATCCCAAGTAAAATCTATATTCCATGACTGATTAACACATGCATATCCTCCATACATAATTGCGTACCATGAATTTAAAACCAGCACAAGTATGATTGAATGAAAAATATTCATGTTCCATCCAAGTAAGCAGTTAACATAAAATAAAACACTCAACTTGCATTAACGATGAACATCTAAATCTTATGGAAATAACCATCCATTATCAATGATTCAATGAATCATGCTAACCTTATTAGATTGCTCACCGTCGGCGACGAAATGGTCGGGAGCGTTTTCATGTGGCTTCAATGAATTGTGATCAGCAACAGAGGATGGAACATGACACAATGATTAAACGAAATTGCACGCCATTGACGAACTTCTACGCGGTGATGGACGTATCAAAGGAAAGACACTCATGACTCCTTTATGTTGAACCTTCAATGGCCAGAGGAAGGCACACGCTGGCTGCGACAAAGTCGTTCCTGGTAGACTTGATGCAGTGCCGCCAGAACGAGCCACTCGATCAGAATGCGCTACTGGACGTTCACCGGTGCGGACGTTGGCGTCAAACGAAACGACTCCCAGTGATAAAACACGAAACAAGGAGAAAATGAGTTACCACCGTCGGAGAGAAAGTCTGCGTTTTTTATTAGTTCTCACTGTTTAGAAAGAGATGGTCGTGGTTTTTGTTTTCAAATAACTTAATCCTAACTTTTCAAAATTTAAATTAGCAAACCTTTAGAATTAATAATTTGACTATAATTTGATTTTAATTTCATTTTAACCCTGTTGTATATATTGTACAGTTATAATATTGATTCCTCATATTTTCTCTTTATATATAGTCTAAAACTCAATTTATAAGATCAAATTAATATAATTAGAATTTTAAAGATAAAATTAATACAAAAGTCCAATTTGGAGTATCACTTCACAGATTTGGTCAATCTTAACAACATACCTGATATTTTTAAGGAATAACATACATAATTAAAAATATTATTATGTCGAATAAATAAATTTTATTTGATAAAAGATTCAGCTATTTTCAGCAACGTTCCCGTTTACTCACCTAACGCTTTTTAATTTTCATATTGGGGACGCAGTTGTGTTAGCCGGGTATATGGGGTGAGAGGGTGAGTTACCTGGGTGTGGTGTCAGAAAGGAAAGCAGCAAAGGAATCGGACCCAGCGTGTTTGCCCCTGCACCAATCGGACCCAGCGAGTCCCCCCTGCACCAATCGGACCCAGCGCGTCGTCCCCCCCAACACCAATCGGACCCAGCGAGTTCCCCCACACCAGTCGGACGGTCCGATTGCCCCAACCGTCCACGTGTCGCAGAAGAGCTCCTCCCCAGAACGGTGCCCAAGAACCCAGCAAACCCCCCTTTCCCCCACTCCCTCAGTCCGAAACATCACTTTCAAAAGTGATCTCCATTTTTCATCTGTGAGTTCATCCTCCTCCTCCCTTCTTCTTCATAAAATCTGCATGCAGTGGAAACAGTGGAAATGGCTAAAAGGCAAAAAGCTAGAGATGTTGATCGTCCTGAACTTCACATTGTCAATTATTTGGCTAATCCTGATTATGTAAGTTAAATTTTATATTTTTTTGCAAATTTCTGTATTGTAATTAAATTTTGTAGAAATTTTTTTTTGTATTTTATGGTTAAAGGTTGCAGTTAGGTAGTTTGATATGTAAATGTTGATTGTTAAAGATTTTGTGAGAATTTTTTGAGAGTAGTATTAGAAATTTTAATTAATTAATAAAATGTGATGATTAATTTTAAAATTATAATGTTAGCAATATTTTTAATTTTTTTTATTATGTTTAGATATTATTAGTTAATTGGAAAATATGGTAAAAAAATGATTGTTAGACGGTTATATTGATTATTGAATAAATTTTGATGATTAAAGTTATAAATTAGGTATGATTGTAAATTGTTTGTTATTATTATGTTATGTATAGATGGGCTGTTGTTAGTTAGTTAGTTAGAGGAAAGATATTATTTTTCGAATAGATTTAGAAATTATAATTTAGTAAGTTAGTTTTTTTATGATTCATGTTTAGGAATTTTTTCGACGCATTTTTGTTGGAAATTATATATTTAGGATTTATTATAATTATTTGTTGGAGAATATGTTAGAAATCTTTTTGTGATCAAGGTTGGAAATTATAATTCTGATTTTGTAATAGATTTAGAATTTCGAATTTAGAATTACTTAATTTACTTTTGTTATTAATTTACCTTTGTTATTAATTTAAGAATTTATAATCCGGAACTGCATCATTAATAACGATATTTGTATATATTAACTGCAAGGCCAATTTACTTAAAACATAGTTCATTTGGGAAGAAAGGTAAATTATAAGAATTCAATTATAAATAAACTAAGAATACTAAAGTAACCTTGATTCTGTATGTTGTTAGTTAGACAATGTTGTTCATATGTTGTTTTTAAATAGATGAGAAGTTATAATTAATTAGTAAGTTATTATGATTAATTTTAGGAAATTATAATTCTAGGAATTATGATAACCATTTGAAGTTAAGTTTACATGCTGTGGTTTGATAATTTGTTAGTTATTGTTTTGTTATTGGGCTAGAAATTATGATTAATCGATGAAGTAGTCATATTAATTTAAGTTGTAAATTAGTAATCATTCATGATTTTGACTAGGAACATGTTATTTTTTTTCAGAGTTCACGGATGATGACATGTGACCACCCACTGCCTCCTGATCGGTACCATCCAAGTGTAGAGGATCATTTACGGGTTACTGGGTTTTATCATGCCTCTCAGATTGGGGTAGTTCAAGGACAGAAAGCATTGATTAATGCTTTAGTTGAGAGGTGGCGGCCGGAAACACACACCTTCCACCTTCCGATTGGTGAGTGCACAGTGACCCTGGAGGATGTAGCCGTTATTTTGGGCCTCCCGACGAACGGTCTTCCGGTGACGGGGATGACGTTGAGCAGCTTTGAAGCATTGGAGGGTGAGTGCTTCCATCAGTTTGGGGTTGCACCAAGAAAGGCCGACTGCAGAGGGAGCGGCATAAAAATGACATGGCTTAGGAATCTAAAAGAACGTATACAACTGACTGACGAAAACAGTATGCAGAGGTACGTCAAGTGTCACATTATGTTGTTGTTGGGTACTATCTTACTTGGAGACAAGTCAGGCGCATCGGTGCACTGGAAGTTTTTGCCTTTGCTCCGGGATTTTCATAGTATCAGTAATTTTAGTTGGGGATCGGCATGTTTGGCGCACCTGTACCGGTCCTTATGCCGGGCCTCTCGTTATGATTGTAAAGAAATCGATGGTCCGTTAACACTGCTGCTATGTTGGTTTTGGATCCGCTTACCCTATCTTGCGCCCCCTACTAGGGAACCACGCAGTTTTCCGCTTGCAAACAGGTAACATTGTCAACTTAGTTGTTATGTTCATAATTCTATTTAAGAAGTGCTAGTAACATAAATAATTTCAGGTGGCGCAACTGGGAGCGTGGTGTCAATCGGTATAGATATCTTAGTCTCGCCCACTTTAGGAATGCCTTAGATAAAGTTCAAGAAGGGCAGGTGTGTTTTTAATAGAAAGTATTTGTCTCCAGCTGAGGTTGACTGTTATTTGCCTTGTAATCACGTATGTCTTATGCTGTGTGCAGTTCGTGTGGGTTGCTTACGGGGTGGATCGCATTGATCCGGGCATAATCCCAGAAGACATCTTCCTGCACGCAGTAGTCTGGAGCGCTACGGTTCCGCTGATTTCATTCGAAACTATTGAGTGGCATGCAACCGATAGAATCAGAAGACAATTTGGTTTGGTTCAGGGTGTTCCCTCTGAGGAAACAAATCTGGGAAGGGCACATGGAGAAACACTTGCTGGTCCTAAGAATCTTGACTGGGCCACAGCCCCGTCCCATTCATGTTGGATTATGCGCTGGACAAACAGGTATAATTTCATTCTGCGTCAGTATGTGGATCCTTCACATCATCCGTTGGATGTTTACATGGACTGGTATCGTGCACGATATGGCAACCATTTGAGATTGTCAAATGTTGTGGTTCAAGAGAACGATGAAGGTGAACAAGTAATGGATGATGAGGGTAACCCAGCTATAAATGATGAGGGTAGCCCAGTAATGGAAGATGAGGGTAGCCCAGTTATTCATGTAGGCAATGAAGAACCGGGGGCACATTCACATCCACAACCACCTCCACCTCCAGCTTCCCAAGAACAATTTCATGCCTCGGTACCATATGCTGTTCAGACACAATATACCCCGTCATACCCAATAGATCAACAATATTGGAGTACTCCACAATGGGATGCTGGAGAAGGTGCTTCTTTTAGCCAGTTGCTTGGCTTCATGGCTGCGGATGCAGGGCAGTCACAATTTGGCCATCAACCTGAATTTATGCCCGGGAGGTATTCTTTGGACGCTAGGATTCCATGCCACACTGCCTCAGTTGCTTCTGGAGGTTTGGAAACTGGAGATTCCAGTAGAAGTGAAGGCGGTCGGGGGATATTTACTAGCAGGAACCTACGGCGTGTATCAATGGGTCAGATTGAAGAAAATGCCGGGACATGTGAGCATGAAACGGATCAGTATCTCGTGGAGGAACCGGATGATGAGGAGATGGATGAGGATGAAGAGGAGAGCGACGATGACGAGATGGATGAGGATGAAGAATCCCGCAACAATGCTCCTGATCATGCTGATGATGCAGGTCCGACTTTATGATTATGTTTTGGACTTGTTGGTTCTTTCTTTTTTTGCCTTTTTATCCCGTCTTTGTATCATTTTTGATAGTCTGTTTCGTGAAATTATGTACAAGTGAGACAGGTAAACATTACAATCTCAGGGTGGACCCGCCACGTCGGAGCGCTAATCGATACACTCCGTCCATGTTCAAGAAGGCCAAGAAGAAATGCAAGAACATCCTGGAGAACATAAAGTGGGCAACAAGAAAGTAGTTGTGTTTGTATCATAAGTTGTGTTTGTATCATAAGTTGTGTATCTATGTTGAATACTTGTGTTTTGAAGTTAATGTTTAGTATCTATGTTGAGTACTTGTATTTTGAAGTTAATGTTTAGTATCTATGTTGAGTACTTGTATTTTGAACTTAATGTTGTGTGTCTATGTTGAATACTTGTATGTTGAAGCTTATAATGTTTGTCTATGTTGAGTACTTGTATGTTGAAGTTAATGTTCTTATATTAAAACGAACTAATTTTTTTTAATTTTATTAATCTATTAGTTAGTTTATATCTATTATACTAGTATATACTACAACTATTTATTGAAAAATAATTTTAATTCACATTATACGATTATGATTAACAGAATAACTGAGTTTAGCATTACTGTTTAGTAAAAATATAATTACATTAAACAAACGTGAAACGATAATTAAAATAATGGTAGTTTATTTACTATTTAATATTAATATATAATTTACTTTGCATAAATGTTAGTAACAGATAAGCTAGCCTGGTGGAATCATGTCCCATTTAATGTGGAGGGGTGGGGGTTCGATCCTCATATGATTCATTTTGAAGAATTTTTGAAATATTCCGGTTCGGTCGAACCGGTAACACCCGAACCGGTCCGGTTTATGCCGGTTAAACCGGACCGGTTTCCGCTAACAATGATTTTAGTTATCCTTTACTCATATTAATTTAATTTATTTTTGTTTTATAATTAATCTTTATATGATTAATTACGGTTTAATCATACCAATATTAAAATTAAATTTAAACTTTCTTAAATATCTATAAATTCATATTTTTGTTTTATTTTTCTTATTGATAAATTATATGATATGTGTTAATATTAATATTTTTTAACAGATATCTAAATAGTGTATTAATATTTTTTAACAGATATCTAAATAAGTTAATTTGATATCTACGGTCATAAACAAGTCTCAGGTCTCATAATGAAGTTTCATGAATTAACAGTATCCCGATAAACATAAACAAACGCATAAAAATAAACAAGCAAATGCCATAAAGTACTACAATGAAACATGATAGTCACAAATCTAGTTATCCTGGGTTACTGGGACCTACACCAGCTGACCGACGGCATCTGCTTCGGCTGTGTCCCTCGGCTCCACATTGCCGACAACGGCTAGGAGCACGTAACATTCGTGTGTCCATTTCGTTCAAGAAACGTGTCATCCTCGGGCGTCCTTTGTTCACCCGTCTCATGTTCGGATTCGGGACAAATCGAGGGCCGCTGTACACAGGCCACATAGTGGGATTGCCTAGTGGCCGAAACCTTGCTCGGTAAACCCTCCGTACTTGGTCCATCTTGTAAACTTCGTGGACATACACTCGCCAGTCCAGTCGCTGATTCGCACAACATGCAAAAACATGTCGGCAGGGAATCCGATCCACCTGAAACTCACCACAGTCACATCGTTGTTGACGGAGATCGACGGCATACTCAGTTCCAGCTGGCATCTCACGAACCTCGAAGACCTCATTCATCCTATCGAAGCAATTAACCTGGATGTTAGAACTTGCAAGTTGATTGGCATTCAATTTAGACGTCACAACCTCAGAAAAAACATGTCCAGCTGTTATCCGCGACTCCGCCTCGGCTCTTTTTCTAGTGAACAACTCGTTAAGCCTGTAGAATGTGGCTTTCACAAGTGCAGTTATAGGAAGATTGCGTGCCCCCTTCAACACTGAGTTGATGCACTCCACTAGGTTTGTCGTCATGTGACCCCAGCGGTAGCCACCGTCATACGCCAACGCGTACTGTTCGCGTGGGATTCGGTTAAGCCAGTTGGTATATGCCTCGCCCCGTTCACGTAAACGCTGGTAGCGCTGCTCGTACTCGCGCACCGTCCTCGAATAACCTGGACAACAATCAAACCAACCCAAGAGAAGAATTCATGAGAAAAATTTGCTGGAAGGTAACTCGGTTAATAAGGAAATTCAAATTATTAACATTTACCTATATTGACCACAAGTTTTTGCAGGTACGGTGCCTTGAACTTTCTCAAGAAGTTCGACTCTATATGCCTGATGCAAAACATGTGGAATGCTCTCGGGGGCGACCAAGCTCCGTTGCTCCGGGCAATAGCTGCATTGATGGATTCGTGCCTGTCAGAAATCAGTCCCACACCATCCCTAGTGACAACATGTTGTCGCAGGTTACTAAGGAAAAAGTGCCATGCATCAGAAGTCTCCCCCTCCACAATTGCAAACGCAATAGGGACGATATTATTGTTACCATCCTGTGAAACGGCGACCAACAAACAACCCTTATACTTTCCGTACAAGTGAGTCCCATCAACCTGGACAACTGGCTTGCAGTGTCTGAACGCTCTAATGCAGGGGTAATAACTCCAGAAGACTCTATGCAATACCCGGATATCAGTTACTTCCTCATCACCTTGATATGCAGACATAGTCTCGTAATGGACGATTGCTGATGGCTCCTTGTTACACATGGCCTGAAACCATATAGGCAAAACTTCATATGATGCTTCCCAACCGCCAAATATTTTTTCCACTGCTTTTTGTTTCGCCAGCCATGCCTTCCGATAGCTGACGGTGTAATTGAACTTCGACTGCACTTCCGCAATAACTGATTTCACCTTTATCGACGGGTCAGCCTCAACCAACGGCTTTATTGCTTCCGCAATTGTGTTCGAATCCAGCTTCGAATGATCCTGAGAAATAGTGGCTCTAGTACAAGTGTGAGAACCGTTGTACCTCCTTATAACCCAACAATACTTTCTGCTGATCATGCTAACCCTGATAAGCCAATCACACCCTGATCCATACTGTGTACACTTCGCATAGAAGGTCAACGGCTCCGACTCATACACACGGTAGTCTACGCCTCTTCGGATTGTATAATCTTTCACCGCCATCATTACAGCTTCCCTAGAACTGAATTCCATTCCGATTGCAAATTCACCATCTGCGACCATAGCAATTTCTACCACAACGACAGCCAAATCAAAATAATTTAAGGCAAATACATTTAATAACTTAAAGACTACGTCAATGCTCCATATATACCCATCAATATAAATATTATTCCTATCTATCATGTTGTCATACCACTTTTCAAATCCTACAAACATAAACACATAAAAAACTTTGTACAAATGCACAGAAATTAATTTTCACGTCAGTTATATTCTTATTTACATCTATCAACATAGATTGTTTCCCAAACTCAGCTACTTTCTACATTTATATGTAAAAACTTACCGGCACTCATATATTCCGGAAACTCCGGCGCATGCATGGCTTCCAAGTCCAGAGCCCGCATGAAGGACGGCTCCTCAAAGGGATCTTCGTTTGCAAGTGCATGTGCAACGTCTCCCACATTTGGAGCCTCCACCCCGTCACCTTGATCTTCTTCTCCTTCTGGAGCAACAGCTTCGTAATTGCTTTCAAACTCTTCCTCACTGTCACTATTATATTCTTCCTCTTCAATATTTCGGTCAGCCTCAGATTGTTCGAATTCGACGTACAACTCTATCACCGATATCTGACCGCGACTTTCAAAATACATTGAAAACATCTCCTGCATACTCGCTTCGTCGGTTACATACTTGGTTTGATACTGCACGAAACCGCCAAATACCGGTATGGGATATCTATATACCATACATGATATTTTTTTGGATATCTGAAAACCTATCCTCTCACAAATCACACCTTTCAGCTCCTCAAATGAGATCGTGAACGGAATAACAATATCTAACGGCTTCTCACAACTAAATCTCACTCCTTCAGGTGTTTGTAATAGAATCTGACCAAAATAATATACTCTAACTGTAACTCTATCAACCATTTTTCATACTCTCATACATAAATATCTAGTAAACTCTCATTTATTCTTGAAGTTCAAATAAAATCACAAAGACGCAATGACAAGTAGAAGAGAAGAGAAACAGCAGGAGGAAGAAGGGAAGAAGACGCCGAAGAACATACACGATTCACATATCAGGAGTGGATCCGAGTTTCCAACACACACCCACATATATATATATATACAAATCGGACCCCCCGAATCATACAAAAGAAATTTTTTTTCCTCAACCATCAAATCGGACCCAGCGACTCCATAGGAAAAAAAAAATTTTTTTTTCCACCCTCAAAACGGACCCAGCGACTCCATCTAAAAAAAAAAAAAAAAAAACCAAACGGACCCAACGAGTCCATGCCAAAAAAAAAAAAATCAAACACCACCCCAAACGTACCCTCCGATTCCACCTTCCTGCACAAAAAAAAATTTACTAACATTGGAATCGGACCCAGCGATCCACATCTAAATTCAATTTTCTCTCCCGCGCAGCCCACTCGCTGGGTCCGATTCCCCCCTGCCATGGATCAGAAAAAGCTGCCCCACACCCATGTGTAACACCCCACACCCATGTGTAACACCCCCATATCCCATTTCTCTGCACAACTCCTCCCCACTGCCAATATTGAAAAAACTGAGCCACTCACCTAACACTCTCTTTAGTGACTTAAAAGTTTAAACGCTCCGTTTTGAGACCGTAACTTCTCCGTTCCCAAACCCTTCACTGCACTGCACATCGGTTTGTATCCTTTTCTTTCATTCCGCCTCTGAAAACCCTAGATTCCTTTCTCCCAATTCTCAAACTCCCAATTTCGCCCCCTAATCCCGCAATCGATAACAAAAAATTGGAATTAAGAGAGGGGAGTATAACCTTGAAGCTCCGAAAATGGTGGGAGCAGGAGGGAGCAGGAGGGAGGATGCACCACCATCACTGAACAGCACCAACGTCTTCGCCGCGCTTAGTAGCTTGAAGAAGAAGAAGAGCACAAGCAGCAGCAAGAGCAAGGAGCAGAGAAGAGGAGGAGGCGAAGTGACGTCGGAGAAGAAGGAAGTATTCTGGGCTCCGGCTCCTCTGACGGCGAAGTCATGGGCGGACGTTGACGATGAAGATGACGACGATTACTACGCCACCACGGCTCCTCCGGACTCATCTTGGGGCGCCGCCGTGAGTTCCGAGAAAGCCAATGACAGTGATGCTGCCGCAGATGTGGTGGGAACTCGCAATATTCTGCATTCTTGGTTCAATTTTTTATTTTTTAAATTGAATTGAATGGTGATATATTGATGTTGATTACCAGAGTAGAGTTCTGTTTGATTTTACTTTCTACGAAAATCAATTTGATTTTTCTTTTAGGGATGGTAGGTAAGTTCATGAGGATGTGGGTGTTGGTTGGTGTTGGTGTTTTTCAGACATAAAACCGGTTAAAACCATCTCTGATATATTGGAAGGATTCTACCCCTCTAATAAGAATCTTCCATAAATAGTGTGCTTATATATAGTATGGCTACTCCTAATCTCTTATCATGACAGTGAACTACTAATAGTTTTTCATTTGATTCTCGATATGATTGGCTATTGCCTTTGTTAATTTCAGTGAACTACTAAGAGTATCTGATTTTTATGTTGTCTAGCTACATGGGAATAATTTATCATTATTAATACTTCCAAGTTAACAAAAATTGTGATACCACGTCTTGATACTGTTCTATGTAATATCCATAGTATTATCTTTCCTAGTTATTGTTTATAGTTTATACTTTATACAACTAATGTTAGTCTTCTCTTTTCTTGGTACTCCATTTGGTCTGCATGAATATAATGGCCTTAGGTTCGTTTGTTTGCTGTGTTCTATATAATATCACTGGTGCTGGGGATATATCTACCTTTATTCTTCTATCTGAGTCATGTTTGTGTCGTTCCAATGAACTTAACCAACATAAAGACAAGGCACAAGGAAGTCGTGTGCTCTGTAATCATCAAAGAACGGTCTTGCATGTGACATGAGCATTTAAAAATTATTATCATCAAGATGTCAAATATGAAACAAAATGGGGCATAATAAAGTTAATTTGCAAAAATTGCATCAAGCATTGCATATTGATGGTATCAATTAAATGTAAATATGAAGCTTGTGCTTAAGCCAGATGGGTTTCTACTTTTGGAAATGTGCTGCTAATCAAAAGAAGTTATATTCATGGAATTGTTTATGTAAAAAAATAGTGGTTAAGTGAAATATATCACTGAACAAAATCTGACATTTGGATGAAAAGTTTGTTGTTGCATGCTCATATAGATCAAAATTCTTAATACTATGATCCATTTTTATAGTCCATTAACTAACCAATGTATACTACAGTTTGATTGATCTGAATGTCTGGTGTCTCTCATGATGTTGATTATCATTCTATTAAGTCATGATTGCTTTGCACTTCAACTAACTTGTAGACTTGGTGAATATCAGGAAAGTGAGAGTGATGAAGAAGAAGGTATCTATAACGTGGAAGATGATGCAGAAGAGGAACACAAAAATGATGCAGAAGTACCAACAGAAGCTGAAGCCGTTGTTAAGAAGCTTCCTGAACCCTCATTGGCTACCAAAGAAACAGAAAGACAGCTTTCTAAAAAGGAATTAAAGAAAAAAGGGCTTGAAGAGCTTGAAGCTGTTCTGGCTGAGCTAGGATATACACCAAGAGAGTCCACTGGCCAGGATGATTCCCACGGTAATATAATGCTATTAATCATATATATGACCATTTTTTGGTCAAGCGGATAAGACTATGTCTAATGTTTAGTTCTTTCAAATGGAGTATAATATGTAATGAATTTTGATTACTGATTCCTTGTAAACGATTCCCTGATAGAAAATTAGTTGGTTATTGTATGAAAGTTAACAAGTTTTATGTTTATATTTGTTGCTTAGCTGTCATACTGTCACACAATATATGTATATGGAAGCTCTATTTGTCTCATTTTCATTAACAATGTCTTCTATCATCCTTAAAATGTCATGAATAGATTGCTCCTCGCATTGTTGTATCCTGATTGCCGGATAATAGATTGCTGTATCTTATTATTTTGATTTTTCAACCATTGGATAGTAGCCCTAAACGCTCGAGTAAACATATCTACACTTAAACCTCATACATACAACCTGTATCATCGAAGTCTTGCAGAAGTAACTGGTTATTTGTTCAGGTTTTACTTGGATTTTTGTTTCACATGGCCCTCTTAAAATGCAGGTGCAGAGAAGAAAGAGGACTGCAATGGTGCCTTGGAAAAGAAGGAGAATGCTACTGGGGAAAGCAAAAGTGCAAGAAAGAAGAAGAAGAAGGAGAAATCTTCAAAGGAGCAGAAAGAATTGGAAGATCAAACGGATGCTGGAAATACAACATCTGAAACTACTGGCCCAGAAAAGGTAGAGGATGCAAATGCAGGTGATGTTAAAGAGCGGCTCAAGAAAGTTGCTTCCATGAAGAAGAAAAAGTCAAGTAAGGAGATGGATGCTGCTGCACGCGCTGCTGCAAGCGAGGCCGCTGCAAGAAATGCAAAGCTTACTGCGGCCAAGAAAAAAGAGAAGGCTCATTACAATCAGCAGCCAGTGCGGTAAACAGAGTAGTGGCGAAGTATTTGTATCTTTTCTCTTGTTGTAAACTTTTGTCTTCTTCTATTCATTCTCTTTTCTGGTTAAATGCAAATCACCTACCACCACAACTCTAGACTTTTGGGCAAATCACTCCTTAAAGTTTTGATCTTTGTAATTTACTCTGATTGAGCTTTAAACATTTAACAATTTTCAAAAGTTTTATAACTAATTTACACTGCATGGTTTGGAAACTAAAATCTGAACATCATGGCATGTGTGCTGTTAAAAACTTAAAATTTAAATATATTGAAAAATGTTTAAAGCTGAAGCAGGTAAAATTGCAAGAATAAAGGGGCTAGTTTGCCTTAAAGTCCAACTTCTGCTATTTGCAATTATTTGACCCTTTTTAATCACATATGACTTTATGGTCTTTTCATTTACTTTATTTTATTTTTACTTTTCTGCAAGTTTAAAATAAACTTTTTCATATTTGGCTTACATGGTGTCATTGTGTCGATAATGCCATTTGTTGTGTCATCACATTTTTTTTATATGTTAAGAAATGGCAATGTTGATATTTAAACTCCATATCAAAAAGGTTGATGCACCAACGACTGCATCATATAATAATAACCAGCTTATGTTTTCAGTCATACAAAGATAACAAGTCATTAAGGAAGATTAATCTATTACTTCTTCACCAGATTCATACCTGCAAATCTTTGTGATCCATCCTTCTTCTCTTTCCCCTTTATTATTATTACCTTCTCCCATTGTAGCCAGAACCCCAATCTTTGCATGCTTCAGTAAATCACATCCCTACAAATGCCTCACTCTTCTATATCTCTACTCTCAGCACTTCCCTCATGGCTCCTCCGTGGGTCCAAGAGCTCCATCTGCCTCATCTCACCGTTCCCGTTACCATCGACGCCATGTACCCTGTCATGCCATCGCACCCTATCCCCGTCCAATATGGAGACACCCTCTACCTCTCCAACCTCGACGACATGATCGGAGCTCGTGTCTTCACACCCACCGTGTACTTTTACCAACAAACCACCACCAACAGTTGTGCCAATTCACAAAAACCCATAGTCAAAACACTTCAAGATGCCCTTGCTGATGTCTTGGTCCCTTACTACCCTCTCTCAGGGAGGCTAAGGGAGACCAGCAACGGGAAATTAGAAGTGTTCTTTGGTCCAAGCCAAGGTGCACTCATGGTTCAGGCACATTCTGATGTGGCTTTATCCGAATTAGGAGACCTCACTGCACCAAACCCAACTTGGGAGCCATTAATCTTCAAGTTCCCTAATGAAGAGCCATACAAAGTCCTTGACATGCCGCTTGTAATAGCACAAATCACAATCTTCCGCTGCGGCGGATTCAGCCTTGGGTTGCGACTCTGTCATTGCATCTGCGACGGCCTAGGAGCCATGCAGTTTCTAGGCGCATGGGCTGCAACTGCAAAGGCTAGGACTTTGGTAACAAATCCAAGGCCAATTTGGGATAGAGAGGTTTTCAAACCCCGTGACCCTCCTCATATACAATTCCCCCACATGGAGTTTAGGAAAATTCAAGAAGGCTCAAATCTCACAATGTCGTTATGGGAAACTAAACCGTTACAAAAGTGCTATCGCATCACGCGCGAGTTCCAAAACCTTATAAAATCCCTTGCCATGCCACGTGACGGTTATGGCTGCACAACATTCGACGCAATGGCTGCACACGTGTGGAGATCGTGGGTCAACGCCCTCGATGTGAGACCATTGACCTACGACTTAAGGTTGACATTTTCTGTCAATGCAAGACAAAAGCTTCGGAACCCACCCTTGAGGGAAGGGTTCTACGGCAATGTAGTGTGTGTACCTTGCACAACAAGCAAAGTTTCAGAGCTTGTGAACCCTGAACGGCTTTCGGAGACAACGAGGTTGGTTCGAGAAGCAAGGCTAAGCGTGTCGGAGGAATATTTGAGGTCAACGGTGGATTTCGTTGACTTGGAGAGGCCAAAGCAACTAGAGTTTGGAGGGAAGCTAACAATAACTCAGTGGACAAGGTTTTCAATATACAAGTGTGCAGATTTTGGGTGGGGAAGGCCACTATATGCTGGTCCTATAGACTTGACTCCTACGCCTCAAGTTTGTGTTTTTTTACCTGAAGGACAAGATGGTAGTGGTGGTGATTCTTGTTCCGGTGGTGGTTCTATGATTGTGTGTATATGTTTGCCAGAATCTGCAGCTCATAAGTTTACTCAAGCATTCATGTTGTTGGATAACTCAAAATTCACACATTAGCTTGGTTACTTAATGGCTGTTGGGTTTAGTTGATTAAAGGTGTTTTCAATAAAACATTGGCTTTGATGTGTTTTGGTTATGTATGAAGAGTAATTATTTTGTTGAGAAGTATTCAAAACGCTAAACGAATAAATAAATAAAATTTAGAGATATAGTTAGAACACGAGATTTTAAATTTAATTTTATTGTCCTTATGTAACATATAAATGATAGATCTTATATGACTAATATGTCAACAAAAAAAAAATCTTATAAGACTAATATCAGACATTCAGACTTGCTAATTCTAGTAAATTATAAACATCGTAAAATTAATTAATGCCCACTTAAGTAGAAAAGTTCACCGTTATCTTCTAATTAATTTAGATTAATTTGAAAATCAATTAGTTAGTCTAAATCTATAGTGAATTAATTCTCACTTGTTGAAATAAAGATACCATAAGAAAAAAAACTTGATCCAATTATACATAAAAGAGATGTCTATCTTAACATTAGATCTTCAACTTATGCAAGAAAACTTCTTAAATTAATAAGTATCATATAAGAGATTAATCTTCTTTTTATTTTTATTTTTATTTTTATTTCTAAATGAGTTTTAGCCTTTTGCTAATGGAGCCGGTTTTGGAGGAGGAAAAAAAAAAGAGAAAATGAAAAGTTTGTGTAGATTAAACCACCTGATTAAATTCAAAAGCTCTATAATTAGAGCTTACCCCCATCATTAGTAAATACCTCGTTAGACCATATATCTTTTTTGGTAAATTCAAAGAGTAAATAGAAGTATAGACTAAAATATTTTGAAGCCACAAAAATAGTTATTAAATTGTTAGCACCACATAAAAAATTTTTTATCTAGAGTAATTATTAATACGAATAACTATGTTAGAGCCATTTTAATTTTGTACATTCAATGTACTCACAAATAGAGAAATACATATTGCTGAACATAATAAATTAAAAATTTTCATTAAAATTGTTAATTTAAATTTTTTAAAAAAATAACTTTAGATTTTTCTTTCTATCAGAACACTAAGATCTTATGCTTATTACCAAATTTGTTGAAGAGATTAAATAGAACTAAGATAAAATCGTGTGAACCTTTTAAATCAAGTAGTAATACAAGGGTTCTCATAAGCAATAAATTAAACATATATAATTAATTTAAATTTTGTTACGTGGTTTATTTTTATTTTATTTTTTTCTTTTTTGAGGCGAAAAGAGAGAGGGAGGAGGAGGATGTGCTATTTTTCATTAAAAAGAATTTTGAAAAAATCCGATAAAATGGCTTCAATCTTGTTAATTGAGAATGAAACGGGCATAAAAATAAAAATCAAAATAATAATTTTTGCGGATCAAAAACTAAAATATAATACAAGTCTGGTATATTAAAAATCTTTCCAAAAAAAAAAAATATCAACTCTACAATAAAACTGAACCAAAGAAGCCATTGATAAGAATAAGATAATAAAAAGAGTGAATATTTTGGAGATTGGGATAACCATTCATCCATTCGGTCAAGATAAAGAAGACTAATAAAAGTCTATTATAACCTGTTCCGGACAAGAAATTAGCATCAATCAATTCTTGAATAAGATAAGGTACCACTTTAAACATAACTCATTGATTGCAAAACCAACCTCCATTTACAAGTCAGTGAATCACCACCTTCTAATAACTTTCCCTTTCCCATTAATGATGCCGAATTCATAGATGATGCTGCTTAAAAGCCTAATTATGTACCAATAAATGTCACTAATTAAGAAAATATATTAATAGATGCAAATTTCAGTAGTCCACTAAAATATCTTTATGTTGGCATCCATCAAAATAAATAGAATTTAGCACATTTGTCTAAGGGAGTATAGCAAATTAGCAATAAATTGTTTCTATTTATTTTTTTATATATTTCATATTTGAAATATAAAAATAATAATTTCAATCACTTCTAGTGTTATATATATATATATATATAAATTTTGGATCCTCTAAATTTTAAATTTCTCTTCAGCGAGTAAAGTATGATCTTTTACCATTTATTTTATAGATAGGACCAAGAAAAAATATGAAAAAGAAATAATTTAAGGATAAAAAATCACATTTTATCCTATAAAATGAAATTTCAAAATTTAGAAGATCTAAATTCATATATATATATATATATATATATATATATATATATATATATAAATCATGATTAGCTTTCAGATATAAATTTCGAACGTTTTATTTTTATTTTTATTTTTTTTTAAAATGAAATAAATTTTGTTAGATAGATAATAATTTTTGTGAATAATTTGAATAATAGATTTTAAAATTGACCCAATAAAATAAAAATATACTACATTTTTATATTATTCACTTAAATTTTAATATTAAAATAATTATTTGTACACCTAATAAATTAAATATCTAATATATTTATTATTCATATTATTTAGTATTTTTATTATCTACGTGTACTTTTTCAAAAAAGATTTCTTACTACTCATTACTCAATGGGTATGCTATCTGATGTGATGAACTCTTTGATCATATAAACTAGCTCAAGCTCCTCTCCCAAGATTACCCACCCTAACAACACTAAACATGGGCTATGACTATGATCTTTAATTAAGTTAATCATATTTAGGCCACACTTTTTCTTGTGTGTCAACATTGAAAAATGAAAATGCCAACAATGATGAAAGTTGATTCAGTAAATAGTTGATTGGATCACTTCCACGAATCCATATATGTGTTCCTCATGTTCTTAGAAACGTAATATAATAATTAGAGATATTACAAAAATATTATGTGTATTTAAAAAATTAATTACTCACTAAATTAATAATTATATATTTGTATATAAATATATATTATTTAATTTATTTTTAATATGTATTTTATATTTTAATATATATTTTATATGAATAATTAGTTTAATGACTAATTTTTTTATACATGTAACATGATTTTATTTATTTTTATAGAACTATTGATATTAGAAATTTTTAGAATTTCTTAAACCCAAAACCAATCACTGAAAAAGAAATATTCAAATGTAAAAATGCATCTAAATTCATAAACATAATTAGAAGAATTTGATTCTTTGATCTTTTTCAATCAAAACCTCTTTTATTTTTAATAGGGTTGAATTGTCATCTAATGAAAAAAGAACTACGAAAGAGATTTTAATATATTGGAAACCAAAACCGTGAAGTTACTATTTATATTTGAGAATGACACTCGTTAAATTTTAAAATTCAAATAAAAATAATATCTAAAATCTAAATAATAATAATTAATTTTATTTTTATTTAATTTTAAATTAAAAATAATTATAAATTATTCAATTTATCATTTATAACAATAAATAAAATTATCATTATATAAATTATTTAACTTAAAATAACATAATTTATTATTATAATTAATATATATATTGCTCACAAATAAATTAAATAATTAAATAATTTTCAACAATCGATAATTTTATGTTTCAACCGTTATGATTGATGTCAAATTTTAAAATATAATTAAAAAGTGTTTAAAAACTAAAATTAACGGGACACGTATATGGTGCTTGGATGACGCCAATTTATGAATATTCATATGTGTCTTTCTTCATATTTCTATTTCTGTATTTCAAGTACATTATCCAATAGTAAAATTAGGTAATTAGTAACCACAAAGTCTAACGATGCCAACATCACTCAAAATCAATAAGGTACGGACTACGGGGTACCGCAAATTAAAACCACGTATTAATCAGATTTTGCAGTTCTCATTTCTCTATAGTTACGTTGTGAGTGTGAATTGTGAATAAAAGACCCTGATTGAGACAGTGGCAATGAATGGTGATGAGATCCTCACTCTCTAAATTCTAGTAATAACTATTAATAATGTATGATCATGCTTCGCAAAATATTATGTATAGTACAAAATATTATGTATTTTGCGAGTAAATAGTCAAATTGATTTTTAAAATTTATTTATTAATTAAAAGTTAATTCTTAAAAATTTCGTTAAATTAAATTGGATTTTTAAATTTACCAACATCAGTAACATACGTCTTTATGCAGAATGATTCGGGAGACCAACATGCATGATTGATGTTGATAAATTTAGGAGACTAATTTTAGTAAAAATTTGATTAATATTAGAGACTAAGAGAAGATACTTGAGGGAAAGAGCCTGTGTATTTATTATAGGTAGATACTATAATAAAAGTTTTATAATTGTCTTTATTTAAAAAGATTTTTTTTTGTTCCTTAGATGATGGATTGGATAGTTAAATTTTAATATGTATAAAAGTGTTGTCTTTATTTAAAGTGTGGCTAAATAAATAAGACACTTTTAAATAAAACATCTTCATAAAAAGATGTTTTTACCATCTTCATTTAAGTAGTTACCTTTAGGGAAAATTATTCTGAAGGACCGTTAGAGAGATTTTGTTACGGCCTGGCCCAGGATTCGCACGGGTCGACCCGGCCCAAGCTCTACCCGACCCGGTTACGCGCCCTCCAACCGACCCGGACACGCGTCCTGTACGGCTCACATGCGGCTGCAGGACAACGTCCTTGAGAATATGGGCCTGCCCCCATGAGGGGCCCACTACTGACATGTATATAAAGGGAAGATTGGCTCTTCCCACGAGGTATGTCACCTTTCCGTATCATTTTCTCCCACCTGCATACTAGCTGACTAGAGCGTCGGAGTGTCTTTGCAGGTGGCACCCCCCCTCATCCTCTCTCTAGGACAATGCTCGTCTACTCGGCAAACCCGCAACCAGCGCGACCAAAGCTAAGGCATCCTCACCCCTACACCTGTACACCCGACCTGTCCAGAACCCGACAACCGAACATTGGCGCCGTCTGTGGGGAAAACCTGCCTAAATGGAAGTCGCGCTGGGTCCCGGCGACCGAGCTCGAGCAGCCGGAGCGGAGGGGGCAGCCTCCGTCGCCTCGCAAAGGGGGGGGCGGAGATCCCCCCCAACTACACACGAGAACAAGACCATTCGGGGGAACGGGCGGCGATAGCGCCATAATAATGCAGGAGCTACGCCACAGGGTCCAGAACCTAGAACGACAGCTGGCCGACCGGGAGCGGGGTGGACGGTCTACCGATCCCAGCTATACCCCATCTCCCGGGAGCGAAGAGGAAGACTCTCACCGAAGCCGCCCGCGGCGTACATCCGCATCCCGGACGGAAGTGGAGAGCACGCGGGAGGAGTCACCCATAATGCGAAGACGAAATGACACGATCATCTACTCCCGCGGCAGACCAACCCGCCGAGCGGCAAGAGGTCACGAAGACGGGGAAGGAAGATCTAAGAGAACCCGACAACCCGTGATAATGGGCGTCACCCCGTTCCACCGATCTATCCTCGAGGTCCGGTTGCCGAAACACTTCGACACACCAACGGACATGAGGTACGACAGAACTCAAGACCCTCTAGAACACCTCACGGCCTTTGAGGCCAGGATGAACCTGGAGGGAGTGGGGGACGAAGTAAGATGCCGCGCCTTCCCGGTAACCCTAGCAGGGCCAGCGATCAGGTGGTTTAACGGCCTCCCGCAAGGTTCCATATACAGCTTCTCAGACATCAGCCGTGCATTCCTGGCCCAATTTACAACGCGGATCGCGAAGGCCAAGCACCCTATCAACCTTCTAGGGGTAACCCAGAGACAAGGAGAACCGACGAGGAGGTACTTAGATCGGTTCAACGACGAATGCTTGGAAATCGACGGCTTAACCGACTCGGTGGCCAGTCTTTGCCTAACAAACGGCCTCCTCAACGAGAACTTCCGAAAACACCTTACCACGAAACCGGTTTGGACGATGCACGAGATCCAGACGGTAGCCAAGGAGTATATAAACGACGAAGAAGTCAGCCGAGTTGTGGCAGCCAATAAGCGGCAGTCCGGTTACAGCCAAGCTCGGCTACCAGGTGACGGAGAAAGAGCAAAAGAAAAAGCCAGGGAGGAGGCATCAAACAAGGCACCGAGACCGTTCCCTCGGGTCGGGAAATTTACTAACTACACTCCACTCACTCTCCCCATCGTGGAAGTCTATCAGCAAATAGCTGAGAAGGGAATTCTACCGAAGCCCCGACCACTTAAGGACCGTACGGGAGGAAACAAGAACCTCTATTGTGATTATCATAAGGGTTATGGCCATCAAACACAGGACTGTTTTGACCTGAAGGATGCACTAGAACAAGCGATAAGGGAAGGAAAGCTATCCGCGTTCTCCCACCTCATCAGGGAGCCGAGAAGACGTTATCGCGACCAAGACGAAGAAGGCAAAACCCGTTCGGCCAAACAGCGACAAGAACTCGAAGACAGAGACCACGGCCTCACTGTAATAAACGTGGTAACGGCCAAAAACGCCGCGCCAAAATCCCGGTCGGCACACAGGAAAGACGCTAAGGTTTTGACGGTCTCATCCCCGCCGGTGCAAAGCTCTAAGAAGCCTCCCTCCATTTCTTTCGGCCCGGAAGACCAATGGTTCAACGACGCCCCGGAAAACCCCCCCATGGTCATTATGGCCAGAGTGGGAACCGGCCTCGTCAAACGGATCCTCGTCGACACAGGAGCTGATTCAAATATCATGTTCCGCAACGTGTTCGACGCACTAGGGCTAAAAGATGCCGACCTGACGACTCACCAGCACGGGGTTATCGGGTTGGGCGACCACTTCATCAAACCGGACGGAGTAATATCCCTACCAATCTCGGTGGGGCAAGCCCAAGGCCGAAGATCGGCGATGGCCGAATTCGTAATCCTCCGAGACTCCACTGCCTACAACATCATCTTGGGAAGAAAAACAATCAACGATTTCGAAGCCATAATCAACACAAAGCTGTTAGTCATAAAGTTCGTTACTGATGACGGATCCATAGGGACCATAAGGGGAGACCTCGAGACGGCGGTCGCTTGTGACAACGCCAGCCTCTCCCTTAGGAAGAAGTCCAAGGAAGCATCCGGTGTGTTCCTAGCCGACCTTGATGCCAGGGTGGACGACAAGCCGAGGCCAGAACCAGAAGGGGATCTGGAGAAGTTTAGAATTGGTGACGAAGTGGAAAAGTTCACATTCGTTAACAAGAACCTCCCACATGAGTTGAAGGAGCCCTTGATCGAGATGATAAGAGCCAACAGTGACTTGTTCGCCTGGACTCCAGCCGACATGCCGGGCATAGACCCAAAAATCATCTCACATCACCTAGCCGTCAGGACGGAAGCATGCCCGGTAGCCCAACGGAGGAGAAAGATGTCGGCGGAGAGAGCAGAGGAGGTGGCCAGGCAGACGGCCAGCCTCCTAGAAGCGGGCTTCATACGGGAAGTGGACTACTCGACATGGCTCTCGAATGTAGTATTGGTGAGAAAACACAACGGCAAGTGGAGAATGTGCGTGGACTATTCTGACCTTAACAAAGCATGCCCCAAGGATTGCTTCCCCCTTCCTAACATAGATGCACTCGTCGATGCCGCGGCGGGATATCGGTACCTAAGTTTCATGGACGCCTACTCCGGGTACAATCAGATACCGATGCACCGTCCTGACGAAGACAAGACGGCGTTCATAACGCCAGGAGGAACTTTCTGCTACAAGGTAATGCCGTTCGGCCTGAAAAATGCGGGGGTAACATATCAAAGGCTGATGAACAGGATATTCCACGATCTCATAGGGAAAACAGTGGAAGTCTACGTGGACGACATCCTGGCAAAAACAACACGACCTGACGACCTCTTGAACGACCTGGCAAGGGTATTCGCATCCCTCCGTCAACACGGTATGAGGTTGAATCCCCTTAAGTGCGCCTTCGCCATGGAAGCTGGCAAGTTCCTGGGATTCATGATAACTCAGAGAGGGGTAGAAGCCAACCCGGAGAAATGCCAGGCAATACTCCAGATGAAGAGCCCGGGTTGTATCAAGGACGTCCAAAGGTTGGCAGGGCGGTTGACCTCATTATCCCGATTCCTCGGAGCTTCGGCAACAAAGGCCCTGCCATTCTTTAACCTCATGAAGAAAGGGATGGCGTTTGAATGGACGCCCGCATGTGAAGAGGCCTTTCGGCACTTCAAGGAAATCCTGGCGGCGCCACCCGTCCTCGGGAAGCCAAAGGACGGGGAACCACTATACCTATACCTCGCCATAACGGGTGAAGCCCTAGCCGCAGTCCTGGTACGGGAGGACGGGAAAGCTCAACAGCCAGTCTATTTCATAAGCAGGGCCTTGCAAGGGGCAGAATTAAGGTATAACAAGTTGGAAAAGCTAGCCCTAGCACTTCTAACCTCCTCACGAAGGTTAAAGCAGTACTTCCAGAGTCACCAAGTTGTCGTCAGAACGGACCAAGGGATCCGGCAAGTACTCCAAAAACCCGATCTGGCGGGAAGAATGATGACTTGGTCCATCGAACTCTCCCAGTATGACATACGATACGAACCCCGGCAAGCCATCAAGGCGCAGGCGATGGCGGATTTTCTAGTAGAAGTAACGGGGGATGCAAGCGAAGAAGGGGGCACACGGTGGAAGCTCCATGTGGACGGAGCCTCCAACCAGACTTTCGGAGGTGCCGGGATCATCCTGGAAAGCCCGATTGGGGTTGTATACGAACAGTCGGTCAGATTCGAGTTTCCCATCTCGAACAACCAGGCAGAATATGAAGCCCTTATAGGAGGCCTAACCCTAGCAGCAGAAGTCGGCGCAAGAAGACTAGAAATATGCAGCGATTCCCAAGTCGTCACCTCCCAAGTAAACGGTAGCTACCAAGCTAAAGACCCTTTGCTACAGAAGTACTTGGAAAAGGTTAAAAGCTTGAGCCAAAAGTTCGAAGAGGTCACGGTCCACCACGTACCTAGAGAAAGGAACACACGGGCAGACCTCCTATCAAAGTTAGCCAGCACGAAGCCGGGAGAGGGGAACCGGTCTCTCATCCAAGGCATGACGAGAGAACCAGCAATCACACTGCACATGACAAGCCTAGGTTCTTCATGGCTAGACCCCATCACCGACTTCCTGGAACACGGCAAACTCCCTAGTGATCAAAAGGATGCGGGGAAATTGAGAAAGGAAGCGGCCAAATACGCCGTCATCCAAGGACAGCTGTTCAGGAAAGGGCTCAGCCAACCCCTACTGAAGTGCCTACACCCCGACCAGACGGACTACGTCCTCAGGGAAGTCCATGAGGGCTGCTGTGGGCACCATATCGGAGGCAAGGCCCTAGCGAGGAAACTAATCCGAGCCGGATACTATTGGCCGTCTATGATGGCGGACTCCAAAGAGTTTGTCAAAAAATGCGTAAAGTGCCAACAGAACGCCAACTTTGCCAGGGCGCCGGCCTCCGAGTTAAGCTTGCTAACGACCTCCCGGCCATTCTCTCAATGGGGAGTCGACCTCTTAGGGCCCTTCCCAGTCGGCCCTGGGCAGGTCAAATACCTCATAGTCGCAATTGACTACTACACCAAATGGATAGAAGCCGAACCACTGGCTAGCATATCCTCGTCCAATTGCAGGAAATTCATGTGGAGGCAGGTGATAACGCGATTCGGGATACCGGAAGTCATCATCTCGGACAACGGCACGCAATTTACTTACAAAAAGTTCACGGAATTTCTCAATGGCCTGGGTATAAGGCAAAGGTTCTCTTCGGTAGAACACCCTCAGACGAACGGACAAGTGGAGTCCGCCAACAAGGTTATCCTTTCAGGGCTAAAAAAGAGGTTGGACAATAAAAAGGGTGCTTGGGCCGACGAACTAGCAGCGGTTCTCTGGTCCTACCGAACAACTGAACAATCCTCCACTAGGGAAACTCCCTTCCGACTAACGTACGGGGTGGACGCAGTAATACCCGTGGAGATCGGTGAACCGAGCCCGCGGTTACTTTTGAAAGGAGTGGAGGAAACCGTAGAAAAAGACCTGATAGATGAAGCCAGGGAAATGGCCCATTTGACAGAAACAGCGCTAAAATAAAGAATGGCTCTGCGCTACAACACCAAAGTGCTTAAAAAGGGATTCGAGCCGAACGACCTCGTCCTGAGGCGAAACGATATCGGCCTACCGACCCCCGGAGAAGGCAAGCTGGCGGCGAACTGGGAAGACCCCTACAGAGTCAAAAAAGTGATGGGAAAAGGAGCCTTCAAGTTAGAAAGGCTTGACGGCAAAGAAGTCCCAAGAACATGGAACGCGGACAACCTAAGAAGATTCTACTCCTAGAGGATGACTCGACAAGCCGACCAATCTAGCTAAGTAGTTAATTTGCAAATTTAAATTTTGAACTTTTCATAGTAACCTATGGGTCCTTTATGCGATTACCGAATGAGATGTACTTGTGCGAATTTTCTCTCGGGTATTGTTCCCTTTCCTTTTTACCAGGCAAATCACCCCATCACAACTCGACGACAACGCGCGGCCCCGGGATTGATCACCCCGGGAGCCCGTCGACCATCGCGGTTGAAAACGGCCACGCAAAAGGCCACGACCTACTAACATAAGCGATGACTATAAACCAATAACGGTTAGTAGAGTCGTAGCACGACCAGACGAATAAGAAAAAGCTAATTACATTAAAGCGGACAAACGATTATGAAGTCAAATTGTTCACAAGCCAAAACAAAACGGCCACATTACAAATGTTAATCATAAAGTTCATTTCTTAGGCACGTCAACGATCTTGCCGTCCTTAATGACCTTAAAAACGCTGATTGCCGACGTGTCGAACTCGGGGGCAACAATCTTAACTTGAGCTTTGAGGGCCTCCTCGGTAGCCAAAATCGCACCCTTGCCCTGTTTGACAACGTCTTTATACTTCGCCTTCCATGTTGCCAGTTCGGCCTCCACGGCCTGCTTCTCTTTCTCGACTTCGGCCACACGCTTCTGCGCCGCGCCGACCTGACTCTCCAAAGCCATTTCGCGCTCGACCAAACGTTCAACCGTCGCGTCCGACTCTTTCTGTTTTTTCTCAGCAGTTGTGGCCTTCTGTTCGGCGGCAGTAGCCTTCTGCTCGGCAGCGGTGGCTTTCTTCTCGGCGGCGTCCAGTTTTTCCGAAGATTGAGTCAATTGCTCCCGAAGGGTCTCAACTTCACTTTTTAGCTCGTTATTAGCCTTCCCGGCAGAATCCAACCTCCTGCGGAGAGACTCCATCCCGGACAGTTCGAACTCGGCCTTCCGAGCTATGACTGCGCCGCGCAGGAGAGTGCGATACATCCACCTCGCCTGCCCGGCAAGGGATGACTCATGGAAATACTCCTCAGTACCGGGAATCAGCTGGGAGTCTATGAAGTTCCCGGCGTCAAAATTCCTTTCCATGACAGTAAGGACACCCTCAGGGCTAGACGACGCCGTGGAGGCCTTCCTTTTTCTCTTCAGGTTGGGGACCTCTTCCACCTCTTCATCAACATCCGGATTAGGCGCGGAACCCCCAGTGCCGATGACCTCGCGAAACGGGGAAGCATGAACCGCCTGGTCACCTTCGATCACAGCGCCTTTAGCCGAGGTACCGGCCTCTGGGACCGATGCCGTATGCTCGGGAGCATTCTTGTCCTCCGGAGGGGCATCAGGCTCCCCGGCAGCGGATTTCTCGTTACCCTCCTCCTCGTCACTACCACCCAGGAAGGTTTGGAACAAGTCAGGAAGACCCGTTACCTCGGCAGATATTTCCACTGTAAAAAAGAAAGGGAAAGAGAAGGTGAAGCCGGTTAGTCACAACAAACTGTTAATAAAAGCAAGATATAAGACAAGACGAGTGGAGGTTCTCACGAATATAGTTACGACCGGCCTCCCGATCACCCATGAGAAGGTGAGGATTCACGTGATTCCTCCCAAAAACCGCCAACAACACATCGGCGATCTTTCTATCCACCGCCGACATGCCATTACGGGTTACCTTGAGGAAGGTATTGGACCCCGCCCCGAAACTCCAATAGGTCGGGATGAGCCGTACTCCCTCCAATGACAACCAAAAGGGATGACGACCTTTGACAGGGCGGACCTTGAAATATTTGTCCTTAAACCCATGGTAGGAATCTTCGAACAAGCCGAAAATCCTCCGACCCTGGGCAGACCGGAAGGACATGAACCCCTTTTTGTGTTTCCCCTCCTTTGAATGGTTTGTAAGGTTGAAGAAGTAGAGAAAAACATCTACGGACACCGGCAGCTCGAGGTACTCACAAACCATCTCGAAACAGCGGATCGAAGCCCAGCTGTTCGGATGCAACTGCGACGGCGCCACGGAAATTCGACCTAAAAGCGCCATTTGAAAGGCTGAAAACGGAATACGAACTCCGACTTGGGTGAACATGGACTTGTAGAACCAAATCCAGTCGGCGACTTGGCGGGGTTGGAAGTTGAGCTCATACAATCGTTCATGAGGGGCCGGGACAAAAACGTCATAATTAGCTTCCTCGTCAGTCCCTCCACACAAGTATTCGGCTTGTCGGAACTCGGTGAGCTCCTCCTCGCCCATTTGGTTAGGCGAATCCTTTACGTCGGAAACGACCCAGGCATAGGGATCGTACGCCGCAGGATTAGGGGAAGTCTGGGAAACCGTGCGAGCCATACCTACATGGGGGGACCATCCAGTCAGTCTAAGAGATCAGTTGCTCAGGCCGAATACAGAAACCACCCCCCACGACTCCCCGACTAAGGCCCAAACGAGACTAAAGCACGAAACGAACAAGAAAAAAAACCTACCCTGGAATGGTACTTTCCCCCCTAACACATCTAGCCGCAATTAAAAGGTTACGCGACAACAACAAAAAACCAAACAACAAGCATGCAAAAATAATGCATAAAAGGGAGAATGATTCGAAAGTTACCTAAATTGATGGAAAGAAGATGAAGTTGCAAGTCTGGGAAAATGCAAGAAGGATGAACAAAGGCACCACAGCAACACTCTGAAATCTTGTAACAGGGAAGAAGGAGGAGAGGAATGGGAAGTGTGGAAAAGTACAGAAACATAAAACCGATCGTTTAAAAACTGCTTCCCCAAAAGCGCGAAACACCTAGGGGCAGAATAGTCTTTTCAAACAGGGTTTTTCCACCCCATTATGAGCATTCAATGCTCGGCGCAAGGAACGATGCGATGAAACGGTTGCTTATGCAACCAAGGGACACGCGCGTTGGGGGCATATCCTTCCCACAAGAGGCCGACCAGACGAGATGCGAGACGACACGCCATTGGTAGCTCCCACGACTACCATTGGCGCGTGGGGGCACTGTTACGGCCTGGCCCAGGATTCGCACGGGTCGACCCGGCCCAAGCTCTACCCGACCCGGTTACGCGCCCTCCAACCGACCCGGACACGCGTCCTGTACGGCTCACATGCGGCTGCAGGACAACGTCCTTGAGAATATGGGCCTGCCCCCATGAGGGGCCCACTATTGACATGTATATAAAGGGAAGATTGGCTCTTCCCACGAGGTATGTCACCTTTCCGTATCATTTTCTCCCACCTGCATACTAGCTGACTAGAGCGTCGGAGTGTCTTTGCAGGTGGCACCCCCCCTCATCCTCTCTCTAGGACAAGTGCTCGTCTACTTGGCAAACCCGCAACCAGTGCGACCAAAGCTAAGGCATCCTCACCCCTACACCTGTACACCCGACCTGTCCGAAACCCGACAACCGAACAGATTTAATTATTAAAAAGGACCTTTAATACTAAAATTAGTAAGAAGGACCAAATCTTTTTATAATATTTAAGAAGACGAACCAAATCTTTTTATAATAAAGAGATAAATCTTTTTATAAAAAACTCTCTTGTCATAAAAGGTGCCCTTGAAGCTTAACCCATATTGCTGAAGAAGCAAATCCACCTTCCACTCCTCCATGATTTCATATGAAATTTTGAACAAGTAGTAGGATACTCTTGTTGGGTCAATCCTTCTTCTGCAGTTTTGTTAATAAGGTAGTACCTAAAACATGGCAAGTTGAGTGAACAAGCCATCTAAGAGCCATTTAGACAATATAATCTTAGGGAATTTCTGGTGAGAAAAAAAATTGGATGGTGCTCCAATTTGTGTTTCAGGTGAATCTTGCACATATTAAATATGTTTATATATAGGTGCACTGCACAACAATAGCGTATACATGAAACAATTTCGGACAAAATTAATTCAAAAAATATTAAGATATTTGAATATTCATTTATACTCTTGCTAATAATTGAATGGTAGACATTTATTATTTGATTATTTTTTATTAATTACTTATTTATTTTTTTATTTTTGTGATCTTTAGCTAAAGAGAAAAAAAAGACAAAA
This sequence comes from Arachis stenosperma, assembly GCF_014773155.1. Lineage (NCBI taxonomy): Eukaryota > Viridiplantae > Streptophyta > Magnoliopsida > Fabales > Fabaceae > Arachis > Arachis stenosperma. Next base: position 120,208,753 of record NC_080386.1, read on the forward strand.
GATCATAAAAGTAAAAAATAAATAAATAATAAAAATTATTAAAATTTTAGAAAAAAAAATTGTTAATATAAAAATTATAAAAAATAAATAAATAATAAAAATTATTAAAATTTTAGAAAAAAAATTGTTAATATAAAAATTATAAAAAATAAATAAATAAATAGTTAAAAATTAATATTTTAATAATTAAATCTTTCTAACGTTCTTTTAGAGTACTTTTTTTTAATTAATTAATTAATTAATCTCAAGTGAATATTCATACATATTTATATAACGTTGAGAATCAAACAGCATATATTAAAGATTATAAAAAATAATTAAGGATATATTTATTTCTTTATAAAAAATTTTGATTCTTCTTCTTAAATATTATAAAAAGATTTAGTCCTTCTTACTAATTTTGGTATTAAAGGTCTTTTTTAATAATTAAATCTTCTTAACAGTCCTTTACAATAATTTTCCCTTTATTAATTATATGTCTTATAATACAAAGTACATTTTATTTATGGATATTAAATAAATAAAAAAGATATATATCTAATTTAAATGTCAATGTAAATTCAATTACAAATAATAATCCAATTAATATTTCAATACTATTCAAGCACTATTCCAACCAAATTATTATTTGACTAACTAGGAAAATTTAAGGAAACTAATTTAATCGTTTAATTGTTATTTGTCTTTTAATACAATAGAAATGTTAGATAATTAAATATTTTTAAACCAAATCCAATCAGATTACATTTATTATATGCAAGCTTCTTCTTTTTTTTATGCATCCGCATCTTTAGTAATTTTTTTAAAATTTTATTCAATAAGTTAATGATTCTTCTTTTATAAGTAATTATTGTATGATTTAGTGAATATTATTTTGAGTTGCTTTAAATTTTTTTATTATAAAAAATTGTGAAAGAAAATTAGCAAAAAATAAGGATGAAGAAAGACAAACAAGAAGAATACTAGAAGCAACAAATGGAGGAAGTCAAACAGAAAAACTTCTGGTCAACACACCAGGCAAACAGAAAAATTTCTAGACCAAACAGAAAAGTCCCTGGACCAAGTAGAGAGCCATGCGTTCAACGCGCCAATCCTTACATCCAACGCAGGCCAAGCAGTGACTCTTAAGGATGCCAAGCAAACCATGCGTTGAACACACCACCACCTGCGTTTAACACACCAACCTGCCACGTCCAACGTAGCTCAACCCCCACCTCCAGTGCTCGTGCATTCAACGCACCACAAGCTGTGTTTGATGCAACTCCACCTCAATCATCCCTATAACATCCTACTATACAAAACTTTACATCTAGTATATATATATATATATATATATATATATATATTGAAAAGGGTTTATATCTAGGAGCCTGTTGAAGAAGAGTTAGGACAAAAACGTTAAACAGAAAAGCGTATCACTCACTTAAGCGATAAACGTAAACCATACGAGAATAGCGCAAAGTGACATATACATATATACATAGGAAAAGAATTCCAAAGATATAAATAACAAAGCTTCTGACTCGGCTCGCGAAGTTAAAACCGGTCAAAGCATATATACATATATACAAGATAAAACCCAAAAGGCCCAAAAGATAGTTTACAGAACCTGTTTCTCCAAATCAACCTCTAAGAGGGATAAAGCATATTATACATATACAACAAAGATATAAGAGTATCGATATATACATCAGAACCAAAATAAAAATCCAAACACAAAGATCTTCGCTTTCAGAAGCTCCCAATATGCCCCCAGCGAGGTGCCTCACGTCCTGCATCTGAAAACTACAAAATATGTATGGGATGAAAATCGGAGATTCTCAGCATGGTAACGGTACCCACATAACTAACATATAAGGTCCTGAAAAAGCCGAAAGCAATCCTAGAACTCCGACATTTAGATTCAAACTTAAAACTATCATTGAAAACCATAAACAGGGTGAAGTATCTAAGGATTCTAGATTCTATCTCAATTTCTAACTTAACCCCTAAGTTCATCGCCTTTCCTCCAATCCTCCGAAACACCGATGCACAGACAAACAATGCATACAAAGAAAACACAACTAGTTTACAGTTACAACAAATAGAACATATAGCAGTTAAGCATGAATATCAATTACGCAAACCCAAGAATGCAAAACCAAACAAGTCACTCAAATGCATATTGTAACACCCTAATTAGCTAAGCCTTACCTCGTGTCGTAAAGCAAAGATTAATAAAAAGTTACGACAATTCTAAAGCTTGTACATATTTATATAGAAAGAAATGATATATTCTATAAGCCCGATGAAGGATTAAGCTCAAAAACAGAGTTCGAAAAGTGCAAAACGTACTCACAAAGCTACACTAAATGAAGCACAAGATATACGTACGGATATCAAGGTATATGTATATAGATATATCAAAAGATAATAATATAGAAATCTAGCCGTCGCTCGCGGAGTTTAAGCCGGCTAGTTACATACAGATATACAGAGTTTAGACAGTAAAACAACTTATACAAATTTTCCTCTCAAAGTAAGACGCTAGGCCAAATAGATACAAAAGTGAGAGATCTGAGCAAAATAATAAAAAAGACTTCAAAACGGGATAGAGATTTTCCGCTCTGTCACCACCAAGCAACTCACCGAGGTGGGTTGCGACCTGCATCTGAAAAACAACAACAGAATATGGTATGAGAACCGGAGGTTCTCAGTATGGTAACAGTACCCAGTGATGTAAGATATAAGACTCCTGGACGCCAGAGGCAATCCTAGAGCTTCATATCCATCAGAAATTCAACTTAAAGCATAATTGAAACATTAAAACATCACTTAAAACCATAATGACAAAGGGGTAATCTAACTTAGTGGATTTCTAAACTAACAACTCTCTGTTGTCAGACAACCTTCACCAACCTAACCTCCATGCGATTCCATCACCACCACCTTCCAAACCTCCTCAATCCCAGTAGAATGCGCAATTAATACAACGTAAGTAAAGCACAAGTATAAGCATATATGTCAAGTAATTCAAATAGGCAATTAGGCATGTTATACAATTAGGCAAGCAATACTAGTCGACAAAGCAAGCAAACAGATAAAAAATGCACATGATGAATGTCTGTCTTATTGGCTGTGATGTCACATTGTCGATTCAATTGCCACAGACCTCACATCTCAGCGTAAGCGGGATAAACCTACCGTCCTTACGCCGCCGCCACGACCTCGACAGGCGGGATTAACCTATCGTCCCTGCCAGGTGCATAGCGTCTCAACAATTCTCAGTATATAACAGCAATCCAGTGGTTTTCAGAAAATCATTTTTCAGTATATCAATAATTCATCATTGCATTTCGAGTCCTAGACTCATCTCAACCACTGTCAATGCATAATTTTCATTCCGAGTCCCAGATTCATCTCAACCACTGTCAATTCATAATTTTCATTCCAAACCCATTAGTTCACCGCTTTCACAATTCATTCATAACTCTTCAGTTTGCCACTTTCACAATTCATTATTAATAAGCACCAATACCATACACCGCCTTTTCAATCAACTAAAACCATCCTCAGTACTCTAGAAACCTAAGCCTCCATTTTCTAACTTTTTACCAGAACCTTTTCTATGTTTTGACATCCAAAAACAAGCCAAAGATTCTTATATAAGTGTCATGGAAGTTTACAAGCTTGCTGGGAAGGTGAAACAGTTGAAAACAAGGTTTTTATTGAAAAACAAGACAGTGTGCGTACACATAGAGTTGTGCGTGCACACACCCAGAAAGATTTTTAAGAAGTGTGCGTATGCATAGAGGTGTGCATACACACAGGGAGTAAAAATTTTCATTCTACTCATACGCACAATGCATGCGAACGCCCTCAACAGAATGCACCTTCCAATGTGTACGTGCGCACAGATTGCAAAACTTCGTTGGTTGTGTGTGTGCACAGAGCATGCTAGCGCTCCCAACAGCAGCCATATTCCCGTGTGTACGTACGCACCCAAACCAGAAATCACAAATTTTGCAGCATTCACAGAAGTCAGATTTTAGACACCAACTTGCAACGATCATATCTTTCTCTACAAAATTCATATTTCTACCAAATTGATACCGTTTTAAAGCTCTTTACATTATCTTTGATTTGATATAAAATTCATTCCATTTCAAAAATGGTAGCCCATGATATGATCCGTTGAAGTTCATCAAAAATCCATTTTTACCCAAGTTTACTAAATTCTCAACTTACCAAATTCTTCAACCAAAACCAAATCAAAACCAACTTAAAATCATACCAAACTCCAATGTACCTCATAACTTACCCTTTGTGCCACAAATTACCATTTACACCAATTTTCCTTCACATGACATATTCCTCAACCTCAATTATCAATTATTTCACACTATAACATTTCTTAACCAACACAATCATTCATCATCATTATATCACCAACAATCAATCAGGATCAATCTCAATCTCAATCTTCAACACCATTTTATCAACATCAACATCATAATTCATCAAAACAACCTAAAATCATCAAATTATTATACATCATCATACAACAATTCAACAACCAAATTAATCCAATCCTGTCCTATGGGTCACTCATCTAAGTGTCCAGAAATATTATATATTACATAGAAAAAACCGAAACCATACCTTGACCGATTCCCAATGTGCACTAAAACCCAACTTGAGTGCAATCAAGCTTCCAAACATAACCAAGCCACCAATTCAACTCCAAAGCTCCAAGTAAATGCCAATAATCACAATTTCAAACTATATATACACGTAATTCATAGCTAATTAACCTATGATTCATCATAATCACAATTTCACAAGGGTTAAGAACAATTCACCTTACCCAACAGTTTTGGAAGCAAAACCCAATAGATTTCTCAAGCTAGATTGATTCTAAACACATCAAAACACTAAAATCTCAAAAACCCCAAACACTAGATTTTCAAATTTTTAAAGGAAAGGCTGAGATAGGATTCGTGATTTTCTTACCAGTTTCTTAGATGAGTTTTGTAGATCTCTTCGTGGTGATCGTGTGGCCGCAAACGTTGTAGCGATTGGAGTTTCATAGCTCAAGTTATGAGATTGGAAAGTTGGAGGTGAATAGTGTTAATGGAACCCTCTTGTCTCTTCTCTTCTCAGCTGTGTTGTGTTGTGTTTATGGCTGATGGGTTCATTAATAAAATGTTATATGTGTTGGGCTTGGGCCCAATCCAACCCATTAGCATGTTTGGCCCGTTTGGTCTAATTTTGGGCCAAACCTTTAAAATCAACCCCCGGTTTTCAACTCTAAATATTTTCCTAAGGTTTTCTACTGTTTTTAATTATTCTCACACAGTACCAGATAGACTTAAACCGGTTTGGCCGGTTCATCTGTCGGTTCATATTTAAATCCCCTAATTCTATTTCTAAACTTTCGAAACCTAATTTGGGCAATTTAATTATTTAATTAATCGGTTAGTTAATCGCAGTTCTTACACATATGATGCATGCCTTTTCTACTAGCCGTGAGCTCACGTGTCGGTTACTTTGTCAGAACTCGACACATCCGGTAGCTAATCCGGATATTGTCCTCTTGAAAACCAATGGACAGTACACCACCACGAACCCCACCATTGCAAGTGGTACTCCACCACAAACCTCGTAAGATCCTCAATTGAAAAACAACACATACACGTGGGCAGTAAACCACCACGAATCCTGATGAATGGACTTTTGGTTGGTAAAGAATTCACAAATAAATTCTCGTTGCAAGTATATTTTCTAAACCAACAAGAATCCTTTCATACAAAAATTTGGTTGTCACAAGTAACAAACCCCTAGTAAATCTAATAACCGAAGTATTTAAATCTCGGGTCGTCTCTCAAAGAAATTGCAAGATAGTGTTCTTGTTATTGGTCATGAATTGTATATTTTGGGATTTTGGGATGAGAAGCAAGAAAAGTAAATGGCAATGAAAATCAAATGATAAAACGGTCTTGGCAAGGTTTGGTGGTCAAGGATCTCTATCCTTATCACTAACCACAACATGATAATTGCAAGGATCAATCCCATTAAATCATCCTCTAACTAGTAAAAAAAGTCAAATAAGCTATATCAATCCAAGTCCATAAGTCCTAGCTCTCCACTAATCCAATTAGTGAGAACTAGAGTTAACGGCTACCAATCATCAATTACTTGGATATTAGTGACTCAAGAATTTCTAAGTTACCATCCCAAGTCAAGAGCATAAAATTCTACTCTACTATCCTTCCAAGCATTTTATCAAACACTTGGAAGACATAAAAGGAAAGCATAGTAATTTGACAACAAGAATGAATTTAACAACAACTAATTGCAAAGAATCAACAACAACAAATCAATTGAACAATAAAAGAACATGAATCATGAATTGCATTAAAAGGAAAATAGAAGAACAAGAGTGCATCAACATAAAAGTAAAGAATTACAAGAATTAAAGTACAAAACTAGAGAGAGGGAGAGTAGAGAGGCAAGAATTGATAAAAAAAAAAGTAAATCAAAACATGAATTAAACCTAGATCTAGAGAAGAATTAAACCTAATCCTAATCCTAATTCTAGAGAGAAGAGAGAGATTCTCTCTCTAGAAAACTAAACTATAAATATATCTAAAAATATGTAGTGTCTCCAATGAATGGAATGATGCTTTTCCCTTCAATCCTTGGTCCTTTTAGCCTTTTTTCGCCAAAGATTCAACTCAAAACTGGGCCAGAAGCCCTCCAGAAATCGCCATGCATGATTTTACTAAAGATGTCACGTGCGGGCATCGACGCGTACGCGTCATGTGCGCATACGCGTCCTTGGAGTTTCGCAATCCACGCGTATGCGTCTAGTGCGCGTGCGCGTCCATGGGTGTGTCCCAAATCTTTGGCTCTTCATGATTTCCCCACTTTGCATGCTTTCTCTTCACTCCCTTGATCCATTCCTAGTCTTTTCAATCTGAAATCGCTAGCAAACATATCAAGGCATCTAGTGGAATCAAAGGGAGATTAGAATTATTAAATTAAAGACCTAAAAAGCGTGTTTTCACACTTAAGCACAAATAAAGGAGGAATCACAAAACCATACTATTTCATTGAATAAATGTGAGAAAAAGTTGATAAAATGCTCTAAATTCAACACAAGATAAACCCTAAAAACAGGGTTTATCAAATCCCACATAGTATTCTCTTTTAAAAACATGTAGGCGGTACACCACTACGACCCCCACACACATCTCGACACTGGGCAAGCGGTAAATCATGACAAACCTTCACAGGTCAAAGCTCAAAACAACCTCATTTTCAAATTCATTATAAATCATTCATTCATATCCATTCAGAATCATTCAAAATCATTCATTAAAGCTATATTCATCATATACATATCACATTTATGCACTTCTCATTCATACTTCATTATGTCTCAAGCTTTCTTCACTAACAAGTTACCTTTTTTAACATTCCTAATCATACTCCACTACCTAAAATACATCTATCAGGCTTTAACAAGAATTACAAAGGTTTTGAAAGCTAGAGGAATGGTTTGAAAAGCAAAAATTCATTTTTCAGAAAAACAGGGGTCCCGCGAACACATGCACTTGATCGCGTACGCGAGACACCAAACCTGAAGGGAATGGTTGCGTCACGTGTAGGTAGTTGCGTACACGAATCCTGCAGGGTGACAAATTGGCTGGGTTGGGCCTAATACGACCCGTTTCAGCCCATTCGACCCAATATTGGGCTAAATTCTTTAAAAATTTATGTCAAAATTCTTATTTTAATTCGCTCTATCTTATTCAACTATAAAATTAAATTTTCTAATTTATTTTATTAATAATTAATTTATTAGCTAATTATTTACTAATTTTGTGAGTTTTACAATCCCTGCATTCAATGCAGGGTTTCATGCGTCCATCGCACCATTAAGGGGAAACTCCAGTAGCTCCAATCTCCCCTGTGTTCAACGTACTAAGAGTTGTGTCTAACACACCAGGCCATGTGTCCAACTTGCCATTCAATGCATTTAACGCAGCCTTCAAATGTACCTTCAGTAGCTGCCCAACAAGCCTTGCATTCAACGTATGGTTCCATGCATCTAACGCACTATGCACAGATGCTCCAGGATCCTAAATTTTGGGCCATGCGTTCAACGCACAAACCATGCGTTAGATGCACCACATTGGCCAGCTCCCAGGGCCTTCCAAATCATTCACTAATGTCTCCAAATCTCAAGCATTTGATTGGATGATCCAAGGTTAAGCACAAGCCCATGTTATCAAGCCTTAATTACCAATTATGAAAAGAATCACCAATGGCTTAACTTGAGAGTGAAAACTATGTGAGAAGCATTAATTAGATTAGATTTTATTCTATTTTATTTGATTGAGTTTTGAATTCTGGATTTTAGGTTTAGGGTTATCATTTAAAAGGAGCAAGAGACACACACGTGAGCTCTTTTCTTTCAGCCATTTTCAATTCATTGTTTTTGTTTCCTTTGCACCATGAGCGACTAATCTCCTCTGTTAAGGTTAGGAGCTCTGTTAATTATAATAGACTAATGTTATAGATTTTCTACTTTCGAATAATGCATTGATGTTTTCTTAAGAAAAAAGTTTTTGTTCTTTATCACAAGGATTTGAATGTATAGGAAAATAGTTCTAATCCAAATTTAATTCTATTATTAACTTGGAAAAGTTGGTTATTGGAACTAAGCTTGAAAACTTCTTCTCATAATTCTTTAAGTTTTAAAATTAGTTTTGATAAGTGACATTAAATCAACTAGGGTTATTTCTTAAGAGAAATCGAGGACTTAACGATTTATTAAGTTAAGAGAAATAGAATCAACAAGGGGTTGGAGTTTGATTAACTATGATTTGCCATGGATACATCTTTGTATCCACAAAGTAGATAGTAAAAAGCATTTCTCCTTAAGTTTAAACATATCTGAAACCTTAACGCTTTTATTCATATTACTTCCTTAACCGTTTATAATTTGCTTTCATTTAATTCTATGTTTTTGATACTAAATACCTCAAAAACTTAATTTTTAACGGTCTAACTAGATTAATCAGTTAACCATTGCTTGCTCCGTCCATTAATCCTCGTAGGAACAATAACTCATTTATCGTGGTATTACTTGATACGATTTGATGCACTTGTCGAGTTTTGGAAAAAGCCCATCAAGTTTTTGGGCGCCATTGCCAGGGAATAATTAAGATAACAACAAACCAATTAATTAATTATCTATATTAGACCCCTTTTTTCCATTTATCACCTCACTGGGAATTCTCTTCACTTTAACGTAGGGAGTTTCCACTTTTCTTATCTATGTGTTTATGTAGGGCAATAAGGATAAAGAACCTTTTCACTTGGATCCAGAGATTGAAAGAATATTGATGTTGGATAAATGTCAGTCTAGAATTTCTTAAAGAAATTTCATTGCAAGCATAGTCCAAACCAACAATTTATCCACCAATCAAAGTTTAAAAAGGTTGTCATAATACAAATTAAAATAACTGAGAGTATTAAATCTCGGGTCGTCTCTCAAGGAATTGCAGGAAAGTGTGCATATTATTGGTTATGGGGTATATTTTTGGGGTTTTAGATTTGATGAATAAGAAATTAAAACCAACAATTAAAGAAATATAAATGCTAAAAGGCTACTCATGGCAAAGATCAAGAGTCAAGATTTCCTATCTTGGACCATTGACCATAACATGGTGATTACAAAGGATTAATTCCACTTAGTTATCCTCTAACAATTGAAGGAAAATCAAGTGGACATAATTGGTCCTAGAACTAATTAACAACCCTAAACCACCAATGGAACTGGACATCAATAATCTCAAGGGACCTAAGTCCTTAATCACAAGCCAAGAGTACCAAAATCTACTCTAAAAATCAGCCAAACATTTTATCAAATACTTGGAAGGCACTAAAAGGAAAGCATGGTAAAAGGGCAAGAATAATAAAATCTAAAACTACCAAATACAAGAAGATAACAATAACAACTCAATTAAACAAGGAACATAAAACATGAAATTGCATTAAATAAACTCAAATTCAACAAAGGTTCATAAACAAAAAAGCAACAAAATAAAGGGAATAGCAAGTAAAACTAAAGGAACAAAGGTGCAAGAACAATAAATTGCAAGGAAAGTAAATGAAAACAAGAATTAAACCTAAATCTAAGGGAGTTCTAACTTAGATCTAACCTAATTCTAGAGAAAAGAGAGAGTTTCTCTCTCTAAAATATGACCTAAAGCATATTCTAAACTATTCCTAATTGCTCTCCCTTTGTTCCCTCTTGAATTCTGCATCAAATAACTCCAGAAATGAGTTGGATTGGGCTTCTGCAGCCCCAAAAATTGCCCCTAGCCCGTTTCATTAATGAGATCACGTGCTGCTTGTCATGCGTACACGTGGGCCACGCATACGCGTCATATTGCGATTCTTTTGGTCATGCATACGCGTGGGTCATGTGTATGCCTCGCATCGCAGATTTCCAAAACTTTATTTTTTCATGAATTCTTCATTTTTGCATGCTTTTTCTCCATTCCTTCAACCCAATCTTTTCCTTCTAAACTTGAAATCACTTAACAAACACATCAAGGCATCGAATGGAGTTAAAGTGAATTAAATTTATCAATTTTAGGGTATAAAAAGCATGCTTTCAATCATTAAGCACAATTTAGGGAGAATTACAAAATCATACTATTTTATTGAATAAATGTAGGAAAAATTGATAAAATCCACCAAATTCAATACAAGATAAACCATAAAATTATGGTTTATCAATCTCCCCACACTTAAACAATAGCATGTCCTCATGTTAAACTCAAGAGAGACAAAAGGGATAATCAATTTATTCAATGCAAACTATCTATGCAAACTACCTACACGTAATATATCTAAATGCAATGCATGCAACTACTTGGTCAAAATAGATAAATTTTCAAGAATACATATATGACATAAGGGCTAAAGCAATCTTAATCAAATCAAATCCACAATTAAATTGAGTTATTGAAAAGAATTTTACAAACTTGCAAGATAAGAGATGATCATAGGTGAAAACATAGAATTGAGCAATGGAACCCTCATTGGATGTGTATCCGCTCTAGTCGCTCAAGTGTATAGGGTTGATTCATTCAATTCTCCTCTAATCATGCTTTCTAAGATTTGTTTTTCATCTAACAATCAACAATTATTCAATGCATGCATAGAATAATGCATTGATATTTTCATAAGAAACAGTTTTTATTCTTCATCACAAGGATTTGAATGTATAAAAAATAGTTCTAATCTGAATTGAATTCTATCATTAACTTGGAAAAGTTGGTTATTGGAACTAAGATTGAAAACTTCTTCTCATAATTCTTTAAGTTTTAAAATTAGTTTTGATAAGTGACATTAAATCAACTAGATTTAATTCTTAAGAATTGTGTGGATTTAAATCAGTGAATGTGCCTCACCTCTTATCATAATTAATTGATCAAGGACCAGCAATTCATCATGGTCCCAAACCCAAACTGGGTGCCTCCTTCAGCTATGCCGCCTGTAGATGTAGTGACAGTGTCAACAGAGCCTGTGGTGGGTGATTCCTCCAGTGTCCCCCAGTAGGATTTCCCTCCACCACCATTTGTCATCCGGCTAGGGATTTGGCCTGGTGGCATGCAGTCGTTGTTCAATTTTTTAATCTTAAGTTTGTTTATATTAAGTTTTTGTGTTTCTATGTGTTTGTTATTGTGAAGTTTCTTCTTCGACATGTTTGCACCAAACTCCAATGCTTGCACACAGGAGATCAACAAGGTCATTAAGTCCATGTACGATAGCCCATGGCCGACCTACACGCAGATCTCGGCTGAGACCAGAGAGCGATGGTTTTCAAAAGTGGGTGGAAAGAACCCAATTTTATTTGAATTAATTAACTGTATTTTATTCTTACTAACTAAACTTGGTAAATCACTTTGTGTAGTTGATATTCATATGGGATGCAGAACACAATCTCATGATCCGAAAGATCTATGACTACCGGGCAGCCAAACGACTTCAGTAGATGATAAGCGACGTTTGTTAGGAGAAAGACTGCCTAACATTGTAGATTTGTCCAAACATCAAGAAAAAACTGGAGGCCTATTTTAGAGATAACGAGGGATTCAAGTGTCGTCGTCTGATGAACGTTGCTAAGAAGGCTTTGCCCAGGTCGTTGAGGTATACGAGTGGGTCCGCAACCTTCATGAAGACTGTAAACCCCACATAAAATTATGAATAATTAGCTAATAAATTAATTATTAATCAAAGAAATTAGAAAAAATAGAATTTTATAGTTTAATGAGTTTGAACAAATTAAAACATAAATTTTGACATTAATTTTAAAGATTTTGGCCCAAAATTAGACCGAACGAGCCAAACCAGACCTAAATCGGGTCCAAGGCCCAATCAACAAAACCCAATACACATAGGGCCCATTTGGAAAGCTTCAAAAGTTACTTTTTTGAACTTTTGACTTATGAAAAATAGTAGTATTAATGTCTGGTGTAATTTTTAAAACTAAATTGGAGCTTTCTAAGAAGTTATTTAAGTGCTTATGGAGAAGTTAAAAAAAATGACTTCTCTCGTAATAAAAAGCTTTTTTTTATCATATTTTTTTTAAAATAAGCACTTTTAAAACTAAAAAACTAAACACAAAATAACTTATTTATAAGCTACTTTTAATATAAGTATTTATTGTTTAAGCTATTTTTCATAACGAGCTTAATTAATCTGTTTACCCAAACTGGGCCTTAATGAACTCTCCTTCTTCCTCATTCATTCAACAAGGAACGCTGAAGAGGGAAAGGAGTTCATGAACCCTAACTCAAATTTCCATCCAACTTCAATCTCTTGTATCTTCCAACTCCGAGCTCCGATCGCCACACCGTTTGCGGTCACACGTCCACTGCGTCGAGCTCTATAAAGCCCAATAATCAATTTGGTAAGGAAGTCATATTTTCAATTTCGATTCTCCCTTTCCCAATTTCAAAAATTCAATGTTTTGGGTGTTGAGATTTTTTGGTTAATTTAATTTTTAGGGTCAAATTAACTTGAGAAATTAGCGGGCTTTTGTTCAATTAAGTCACGGTAAGGTAAGGATTCTCAAATCCTAGTGAATTCCTTGATTAATTGTAGTTGAGCATTAAGTTTGTGTATATGAATGTGGTAATATGTAATAGGTTGTGTATATGTGAAATTGGGCACGTTTGAGGAGATTAGAAGCTTGGTGGAGCTTTGGGTGCTACAATCTTGGAGGTTGAGAACCTTGGGGCTGAATTTTATACAAATTTGAGGTGTCTTTGGCTTAGGAGAGAAATCGGACAAGGTATAGTTTTGGATTCTCATATGTAATATATAATGTGTCATTAAAATTTAGACTAGATGACCCTAAGAAAGATTGTATGGTATGTATGGTTGAGGATTAATGACTTGTGTTGATAATTATTGTTTTGGCTGTTGAAATATATATTGAATAATTGATGATGGTAAATGTTGAGTAATAATGATGATGAGATTGTGTAATGATAATGAATTATGAAAATGATGTTGGATAGAGAAGTTTGTGTATGGTTTGTGTTGAAAATAGTTGAGAGTAATTTGGTTAGGAGTTATTGATAACAAATAACGATTATGGGTATGGGGTTGTAATGGTTGTGAAAAGAGGTTATGTGTTTTGAGGTTTTGGTAGGAAATAAGGATTGGTGTTGTTTTTGACAATCTAATTTTGGACCAACTGGGGCGAGTCATAACTCGGTTCTCGGACCCTCAAATTTTGTCAAACTTGATTTAAATTAAAATTGGATCCGTGAAGTTTATGTCGTTCAAAGAATGGATGGAAAATATTTTAAAACAAAAGAGTTATGTATGTTTGAAGTTTGGTGCACGAAAAGTGAATTCAGCAACTTTGGTGGTTTTGGGGGGAAAATAGAGGCATGTGTACGCGACTGACACACGCGACGCGAACGGTGGGCACTACCCAGACGTCTCGCGTACGCGGACCCTTGCTTTTTACACCCCCTGCGTACGCGAGACACACGCATGCGATGCATGATTTCATTTCGGGTTCGCACCCCGCGTATGTGGGGAAGTGACGCGTATGCGGGATGGGAGATTTTCAAGTCCGCGTACGCGGCTATATGAAGTGCGTACACGAGCCCCTGTTTTCACAATACATGTGATTTTTTATGTTTTATCAATCCTCTAGCTTCCCAACCTCTTTTACCTACTCTTTTTGGTTCGATACGTAGTTTTTGAACTTAGGAAGGATAGTATACTCATAGAGGAAGTTGAGAAAAGAAGAAATTGAGTTAGAAAACTGTAAATAAATATGTATATGAGATTAATAATAATTAAGTTGATATTGAATGAGTTGAGAAAGTGTGGAAGGCTGAGTATGAGATCTATGAGGCTGAAATGATACCGATTAATTGAAAATGATGAATTATTATTGAAATATGATTGATGATTAAATGATTATGATTAACCGAGGAAGTGCGGAAATGTTGCGAGTATGTCGGAGATGCATATATGAGTTAATGAATGAATTTGATAATTGAGGCCTGATTGAGATTGTTGATGTTGATTATGTTTAAGTTTTCTCTCTGTTTGTAAAGCGTGGCGGGCACTATATCCCGAGAGCGTGGCGGGCGCTATATCCCATGAGTGTGGAAACACTTTAACCCAGGAAATACGACGGACACTATATCCCATGAGGGTGACGGACACTATATCATGAGACCGTGACGGACACTATATTCCAAGGGTGCGGAGGCATGTCAGAGAGACGATATCTGGGTTATCTAACGGGTCTGTCGGGTTCTGGAAAAGTAACCGACACATGAGCTCACAGCCAGTAGAAAAGAAATACATCATATGCATATGTGTGTTTTGTTTGATTGTGCATTAATTGGGTTGCCTATGTGATTATTATGCTTACTTGCTATATTTGCTACCTGCCGTATCTATATCCTACTTGTGTTTATTTTGTCTGTATTGCTTGTTTATGTACCAGAGTTTTGGAGGATAGAAGGAAGGCAAGAAGCTGAGGGAAGAAGTTAGAATTAAGTAGAATTGAGATAGGATTAAGAAACTTAGACAAACTACCCTATTTATGGTCTTCAATTTATAAACTTTAAGATTTAAATCTAAGTGTCAAAGTTTTAGGATTGCTCTGGCTTTCCCGAGACCTTATATCTTATTTATGTGGGTACCATTATCATGCTGAGAACTTCCGATTCTCATACTATATATATGTTTTTGTTTTCAGATACAGGTCGAGAAGCACCTCGTTGAGCACCTGGAGTTTTCTCTGCAAGCAAAGATGGATATTTTTGGGATTGATGTATTTTGTTTATGCCTTGTTTATAGGTTTATACTTTATAGAGTCTCCTACATGTATATATAACTTATGTTTAATCCTCTTAGAGGCTTTTGGAGAACTAGGTACTTAACTTATGTATGTCGGAGTATTTGGGTTATACTTATATACTTATGTATGTAAATATTCTCCAGCCAGCATTGGCTTCGCAGGTCGAGTCCAGAACTTGCTATCTTGTATTTTGGAACTCTATCGTTTATATATTTCATGTCTTACCCTTATCTGTTTACCGGTTTACATTTTCTTGAGCGTTGCGCTTTTTATTTTTCACGTCTTTTTTTTTTTACTTTTCTTCAAGGCTCCTAGGTACAACTTTCTTCAACTATATATATATATATATATATATATATATATATATATATATATATATATATATTAGAAGTCATAATACTTCACCACCTCTGTTTTATGAACTTAAGTGTAAAGTTCTGTGTGGTAGGATGTTACAAAGACGAAGAGAAGACTGGTAAAAAATTTGGCATTGTTTAATATTTTGTAGTTACTTGAATTAGTTTTTTAATTTGTTCATTTATTTTATAAGCATGTAATTGATTTATAAGCATTCTTGTTTTGAATATGATCTTTGGTGTTATCCTTGCTCTATTGATATATACTTATATAGTTCTGTATGAATTGAACTAAGCTGAGCTTATATAGAACTGCTACGTTGGTTTAACTGATTGATTTGTGTGGTTGCTGATGAGAGAATGTTTGAATCATATACAAAGCGGGTTCATAGTTGAACTGGTTCTAATACGGCTTGACTAGTTTATAATGTGTAAAAATATTTTGGTCTATTTTAATTTAGAATGGTTAAACTAAGTTGTAAGTATGTAGGATGCTTAATGTCTCTGGAATTATAATAGAAAAGTATTTTACCCAAAACAATTAGTATTTGTATTATAGCATCCTAACTTCCTAACTTGAATTCATTTACCAAAATTTGTTGTCATTAAACTGAATTTTGTGATAATGATGGGTGATGATGATGAAGACTAGAATAATTGTCAAGAAAAGAAAACACTACTCCATATCTAGAATTAGAGATAAAAAGGTATTTGTCACTCCAAGCTTTTTATTGTTCTTTTTCTTATTTTATCTACTTTTTTTAATTTTAATTTCTAGTAGCTTAATATCCTTCTAACTTGTTTAATTTCATATATCATTAATTTATTAGGTACTATATGGTGTTGTTAATGTGACATCATGAGCAATATTGTGTATAGTATGTTAAGGGTTTGAAATATTTAGTGAGTTTGATGATAATACTTATTATAACCATATATAGCCAGTAGCTTGAGAATTATATGCTGATGATCTTAGTTGTTAAATTTTGGATTATCATAATAATAAACAAGGATGATGATTTACATATCTAGGACTAAGAATGATGATTTTAGATTATCATATATATTTGTCTGTCATTGTTTAATTTGTTCATTTATTTTATTGGTTGATATATTAATTTGTAGTCTAAGTCGTTGGATCCTATGGCGATACTGGTGGAGACTTTCAAGTATACCCATATTTTGAAGGTAAACAAGGAGAGATTTACTAACGAGCAGTTTGTGGCCCATTATGTGAGTTTAAATTAATCATAAGTTTCTATTTTAATTGGTTTAAAATCAATTATTTAAATATTATCGTAATCACAACTAACGTGTGTGACATAGGAGGAGTACATGCAGAGGTTGGAAGCCGCGACCCAGCAATCTCATCCGCCTAGTGGGGAAGACGAAACTGGATTCGAGACATTAGTAGTAGATCCTAGTAGGGTTTGGCGCGAGACCGCCTCTAAACCCCACAAGAATCGCTGCTTCAGGTTGGGGTTGTTCTTCGCCAATGGTCTCTACTCCTCCACGTTGGCAGCTTCCTCTGTCACCAGTCCTGCTGATTCCTAAGAAGTTGTCGACTTGAGGGAGGAGGTGTAGAAGCTAACACAGGAGCTTCACTAGTAAGTGGAGCAGTCTGAACAGATGTATCGAGACCTTCTTACACCGTTGCCGTTAGTTTGGACCTGACGGAGAAGCTGGAGTAGCTCAATATGTTGTGATAGCAGATGGAGGAGTACATCCAGCAGATGCACACCAGAGGCAACGACGCTGCTACTTCCGACGGCAATGTTGCTGGTGGGGCACCGACGGCAGCACCTACTCCGCCGCCTCAGTAGGGGGACCATGACGCTAACGACAACGAAGATTACCAGGATCTGTATGGGTTAGGGTTGTATGCATTTTTATTTGTCTACGTCATTGTATTCTACGTCTATGATATTTTATTGTATTCAAACAATTTATCTTTTAATAAAATAATTTGTTAATTTCTGCTAACTTTAAATGTCTACCAATAATTTTGTTAACAAGAGTCTACTAATTGTGGCTTAACTGTGTCAAAAAATTAAAAAATAAAAAAATATTTCTGTCGAATTTACCAACATAATCTTGCCAAATCCATTGAAAAAACCGATAAAAAATCCGCTGGTAATTAGCGTCGGACCAAAGAATCCGATGGTATGCAGTTTTCGACGACATTTATACCGTTAACTCAAGGACGACAGTATATTCGACAGTAATTTTTTACCGGCGGATTTATTTGATGAATCCGACGATAAATCCGATAATAATCAGCGCATTTCTTGTAGTGATCATCAAAGAATTGGGGTTTGATTAACTATAATTTTTTATGGATACATCTTTGCATGATCAAAGTAGATAGTGAAAAGTATTCTTCCTAAAGTTTAAACATCTCCAAAACCTTAACGCTTTTATTCATATTACTCCCTTAACCGTTTACAATTTGCTTTCATTTAATTCTCTATCTTTTATATTGATTACCTCTATAATTTAATTTTCAAATGTCAAATTAGATTAATCAGTTAACCATTGCTTGCTTAGTCCATTAATCCTCGTGGAAACGATAACTCACTCATTGTGGTACGTGTTACTTGATACAATTCGATGTCCTTGCCAAGTTTTGGAAAAAATCCATCACTCCTCTTAATTTTTTTCTCCTCCATCATCATCATCTACTTCGTGTGTGTGTATGCGTGCGTGCGTGTATATGTGTTTTTAGTAAAACTATTGAACAAAGAAATTTGGGTGCACAATACATAACCCAAAACTACGAAATAAAACTATTGAGCACAGAAGTTTTCATGCACAACACAGAACTCAGAACAATAGCAATAGAAGGAAATTTTTTAGTTATGTAGCAAAATTTTTTAGGCTATGTGTGTAAAATTTTGTGCTATATCGATAAGTTTATGTGCTATATACAAAATTTTCTGTGTTATATGCAAAAATTTCTATACTATATCAACAAGTTTATGTGTTATGTATAAAAATTTTTGTACTATGTGCATAATTTTATTTTTTATATCAATAAGTTTCTTTATTTTTCAACAAAATTTTTTGCACTATATCAATAAGAAACACAGAAAAGAAGAAAATGCATGGGAATATTAGTTTTTATTAAATTTGTATTAACTTAGTTGGATTTAGCTACAAAATTATTTATATGTGTAGAAGAACTGTTAATATAATGTATATATGGACATATATAATAAGGATCTAAGATTCATGTTACTAAAATATAGTACACCTATGTATATAGGCAGCATTCGGTTTATATATGTCTTTAGACCATAGTTCTGAAAATCGAACCGGACCGGTCTGTTCAACTGAGTTAACCGAAAACCGGTCATCCGACAGGTTCGGTTGAGCCTAAGAATTTCTTGGCAAAAAATTGGTCTGCGAACCGGTCGAACCGGCGATTAACCGGTGAACCGTCAAAATCGGCCAGATTTTTTCAAAATTACTGGTTTGGTGATAACCTTCCAAAAAGGCACCGTTTTGGGTTTTAAAGAAAAAAAAAAAAACTAGAAAGTCCAATGGGCAATGCCAAATACCCAGCCATCCCACCCTTCTCTTTCTCTCTCAATAATTGAAGAACCCTAATTCCCATCCCACCCCTCTCTTTCTCTGTTCTCTCTGAATTCTGAACTTACTATGAAGAAGAGAAGATTGAGGAACCCTAATCCCCAAACCTCAGCCCGCAGCCACCAATCCATCCCTCTTCAAGGTCATTACTGAACTCTTCTCCTCCAAGATAGACCGTAGGTGCCGCGTAAAGTGTGAAAGCTCTGTTCGGCGGTCCATCCCTCTTCTCATTGTTCCATCTCTCGTCGCCGTCGTAGAAATGTGTCCTCTCGTCTCTTCTCCTCTCATCATTCTTCAGTTGTCGTCTCTTCGATCTCTCTCTCTGTGTCTTTGTCCGAACTTAACGTCCCTTTTTGAGTTCTCTCTCTCGGTCTCTGTCCGAGCTCGTCTCTGTCCGAGCTCCTCCTTGCCGGCTGTTCCCATTCCTCCGTCGCCGTCAGTTCCCTTCCCTTAAACTGAATTTTGGTTATATGGTATAGTGTTGTACTACATTGTTTATACTGGAATCTCTGATTCTGAGTTGTTTATGCTATGATTCTGATTCTGGGTTGTTTATGCTGATTTTGGGTTGTTGATTCTGTTTGCTGGGTTTTTTATTCTGAATTGTTGATGGTGCTGCATGCTTCATTGCATTGTGCTGGACTGCTGGAATTTTCAGGTTTTGAGATGTTTATGCTGCATTGCTATGTTTATGTTTATATTTAGTTGTTGATTATTTGTGAAATTTGAATTATACTTCAGAAAAATTGTAAAATTTTAAAATTTATCTGCTTAAAAATTATTAAATTTAAATCTTTAAAATCATATTAATTTTTTAATAATTTTTCATATATTTAATTATTTCGGTTGAATCTCGATTGAACCCCGGTTGAACCTCTAAACCATTAAACCAGTTACTTCACCAGTTCATTGACCAGTTCGGTTCTCACAACCTTGCTTTAGACAGAAATACAAAGGCAAAGACGTTAGAGATATACACACAAATTATTAGTATGTATATATTGTATTTGATAAAATATTGAACGACAAAATAAAATTTAAAAAGTTTATATTATTATTTTTATAATAATTTTTTTAAAAAATAAATAAATCATCCACTATTATTGTCACCACCTCTACTATCATAGATTCATCATCACAAACACTTCACCACCACAAATTAGTCAGTAATGATTTCACAAGAATAAGTAAGAACACTATTTATTTTTTAAAAAAAAAAGAAAAAAGAGAAAAAAAAAGGCAATGGAAGAACAGATTTGCGAAAGTGAAAAAAGAAGGCAACAAAAGAAGAAGCTGGCAGAGATAAAAGACGACAAAGATGGAGGTGGAGCCAAAACCAAGGAGAGAGAAGGTAGTGACAAACTCGAAGAGAAAGAAGGAGAGAGGCGAACGTAAAGGAGGAAGAGAAGAAGGCGGATCTAGACGAATAAAGAGGAGACGCAATGACGACGACGAATTTAGACGAACAAGGAGAGGATACTGTGCGCCTAGACAAAAGAGGAGAAGACGTGGCGGTAACGATGAGGATAGTAACAGAGAAAGCAATGATAGAGAGAAAGATAGTGACAAAAGAAAGATAGAGGAAGGAGGAAGAAGGATGGTTAGCATAACAAAAAATACAAAAAAAAAAGAAAAAAAAATTGAAATTAAAAATAAAATTAATATTTTAAAAACTAATAAAAAATAAAAATATAAAATATTATGTCTAATTAATTATATATTTGTATTTCATTATTTTAGAGGAATACAAAATATATATATTATATATACATTTATGTACTAATATATTTATAAAAAATGTGTCCCAATAAACAAATAATGATGAACATATATCAATATATTCATGTTTCAATATCCATGTCTCTACGAGGCCATAATTAATAAAATCAGTTGTCGGGAATATTTGTAAATATTTTTGGTAATGATGAAAATATAGCAACCCAACATGCATGCACTATGCATGGATTTGTTCAATTCCTAACGCAGCAATATCATAACTTGTTGCATTACCATTCCCAAGCAATCTAAGGCAACCCCTCTCTCTTTTCTCTCCTTCTCCCTTATTTATTTATTTATTTTTTTCTCTCTTCATCACTTTCTTCCGGCAAGATTAAAATTTTTTTATTTAAAAAATGAGCAAAAAATTTGAAGCAGAAGCTATACCCAGCCTATGCTGTTTCTAAAAACTTAGACTAATAAAAAAATATAGGATAAAATATCATTTTTATTTTTGAAGTTGGTCAAAAATTTTAAAAATATCTTTAAGTTTTATTTTGTTTTTACTTTATTTTAAAAATTTTCGATTTGCATCGTATATTCTTGATAGGTAAGTTTTCAAAAAATTTAGAGTCAATCTAGCAATAATGTATGACAATTATATCTGATTTGCTTGTGTTAAAATTATTTTTGTGACATTATGGTTGAATTTGTCCTAAGTTTTTTAAAAAATTAACCGCTAGGAGTATATTTGATACAAATAAAAAACTTTTGATACAAAATTGTAACAAAATAAAACTTAAGATATTTATATCTCTAATACCCTTATATAAAAAAAATTTTGGATTTATGTAATTTTTTTCATAGACTTTTTTATTTTTTATATTAAAATTTTTTTAGAATCAACAAAAATTAAAATTTAGATTTTTGAATCATAAAAATTCTTATATTATATCATAAAATTATTTTTTCAAAAATTTAAATTAATAAAAAATACATAAATAATTATATATCTAACTAATATTGGAGCTAGTACTCTTAATTTTCTTAGATATTTCTCTATTTTCATTTCGTCATTGAGTAGGGGTGTCTGCGGATCGGATCGGATCGGATATGGCCAAAAATTCGATCCGATCCGCATTAAAATCATCGGATCGGATCGGATCCAATATCCGCAACTTTTAAGGTTGGATCCGATCCGATCCGATCCGCAAATGTGCGGATCGGATCGGATCGGATATCGGATATATCCGCAAAACACAAAAATATTTTTAAAGGCTTATTTTTATTAAAAAATATCAATAAAATTCATTTTTTTTATTCTTTTAAATATGTTTACTCTTAAAATAATATTAAACATGCTTTTTTTAAATAATAAATTAAAATAATATAACATATATGATAATTATTAATTGAAATAAAACATAAAAAGAATATTTATTTATTTATTTCTTTAATTTTGCGGATACGCGGATATGCGGATCGGATATGCGGATACCAACACAAAATCCGCAATCCGATCCGATTAGTGTGCGGATCCGATCCGATCCGATCCGAAAGCCTTGCGGATCGAATCCATATCCGCAATTTTCGGATCGGATTCGGATAAACACCGCGGATATGCGGATAGGATCCGATCCATGGACACCCCTATCATTGAGGATGTATTTGGGGTTGCATAATTGTTTTGACCGGATCAACTTGCTTCATTATTTCATGTTTATTTAAGATCTTCGATATTGATTTTGCTGTGTGTTATTTTATCATCAAATTCCTATGTATGTTAGGTTACAAATTACTTTTTTTTTTTACATGTGAGTATAAATATCATAAAATAACTAAAGTTTAAAGTTTTCTATTTTCAGTTATTTTGAAAAAGTTAATCAAACAGAGCAATATTTAATAAGAAAAATAAATTTTCAATTTTTTAGCTATATAAAAAATCATGAAATTATTTTGAAGATAAAAAAAATATGCACATATATACAAATTAAATCACTTAATTTCAAGGTAAATAGAGATCAGTTTATTATCAGGTTAACTAAATAACAATGGAACAAATTATTAAAGATATATCATCACATCATTCACATGTATGCCAAAAGACAAATTAGAATGTTCCAACTTCCAAGTTAATTAGTATAAATATAAGGGTTTTGTTATCATATATTCTAAAAACATTAGTTAAACATATTATAAAAAAAATATTTTAACATTTTTGATATATTCAATACATTAAAAATGTAAAAAAAATTATTTTTGCAATAAATAATATTAAAATATTTTTTTATAATATGTTTAACCAATACCCTTAAAATACAGAATAACAAAATCCTAATTATAATTACAAGTTCGTTTAAGAACATGCTACATTCTACATGCCACATGCCACGACCTTTTCTAACTTTGCTTGTTCAATAATTGATATATATATACACCATATATACACATACTTGACCTTATGTTTATTCTAGATAAAACAAAAAAAAAAAGTTCTGGCATGACCATGCATCTTTGACACAGCACTATCAATTACATAATTAGCTACCAATTTGGTTGATGGAAAAAAATTCAAACTATATATTATATCATGGTCTTCTAAAATAAAAATGTAATAAAATAACTATTTATTAGTTCTATCCATAAACTAATACTAATTAATTGAAAAGTAAGAGTCAATTTCGCAATAGTCAAGACTTGTCGGTATGAACAATTGAAAGTGAGAGGTGGCTTAATGAGGAAGATGAACACACTATATATAGCCAAGTTAGATCATCATCTTAATTAAATAGTATCCTTTGTGGGCTATATGGTTCAACAAATTAATACCTACCCTCCTTAGCTTGATGCATGGAGCCCCATAAGAAAAAAATACATTCTTTTTTTTAAAATTTATATTTTTAATTATGAATAAATTACGTTTCTTTATTACTAATATTTGTGATATTTTTCAAAAATACTTGTACATCTAAAGTTTAATTTTATTTTTTATATTTTTAATTTATATCAAAATTATCCTTAAATGTTATTTCTATTTAAAATGTTAAAAACAAAATTAAAAATATCTAAAAAATAATTTTGACACAAATAAAAAATATTAAAAAACTTGAATAAATAAAAATGTTTAAAATAAAAATATATAAATTAAATATTAAAAATATTTTTTAAAAAATTATAAATATTAAAAATAAAAAATATACTTTATCCTTTAATTATTTATACTCCTATATATATTGGCATAGTATTGCTTTTTTGAAAAATATTGAGTTGGAATTGATGGATGATGGCATGATGCATGAATATTCAATGAGAAGCTAAATTAGTTGCGGACCATTATCTGTCACTTTTGCTATGTGCCACATGATTTGGATTTTTATGTATTTTTATTTTTTTTTTTGGTTTCATTCTCTCAACTGTCTTGCATTAATGCAACTACATACAAGTATATGGTACCGTATATGTCAAAGAACAAATGGTTTGAACACAATAAAAAATTAATTCAGATCAGTTTAATTAAAATTATTTTATTTTATATTTATTAATTATTCCTAAAATAAATACATAATATTAAATATAATAAATAAGTAATTTTAGATATTATATATATAAATTTATAAATATTAAATTAAATAAGATAACTCTTGATTATTATTTATTTCCTAATTGTATTACTACTTAATTAACAATGTAGGTCATTTTTTTTAAAAGTTAGGAGTGAGATTCGACTGAATTTGCAACTTCTATGTGAATATAAGAAGGCTGTATTATTTGAGTTATAATTCGTTTGTCAATATGAATCATTTTAGTCTTTAAAAAAAAAAATCTAAATCGTATGAATTAAAATTAAAAAAATGATATCTTTTATTACTAAATATTTAAATGATAACTTTTTTTTGAATTATTTATGAAATATATATTTTTTATTAGATTAAAATAACATATACTTTAGTCCATTTGACTAAAATATTTTTTAATAGTTATTATAATTATATATAAATTAGTAATAATTATTTGATTAATTCAAATAATAATAATAATAATAGAATTTCTTATGTTTTAATTAATGAGACGTCCATTGAATTGAGTTATATTAATTAAATTTTTAATAATAGAATTTGAACATTCAAATTATTCTATTAGAAAGTATGCATTCTATTTCAAAACATAATTACTCATATTAATATATTTTTATATAAAAGTGATAGTTAAAAATCATTAAGTAATTAAATATATTTAATTAAATTATTTAATGTGATACCCAACATTTCAGAAATGAATGATGTTGATATGCCTCTATATTTCCATCTGCCACCAGAATCGAAGGCCAGGGGTTTTATAGGCATTCAGTGCAAGGCATTGACTTATTTATTTTTTAGGGTTGGAGGATTTTGTGGCAGCATTAGATCTTTTGTTTTAGATTGAGGAATTAAAATATTTTTCTACTATTCAAATAATTATTTTTTTAATCAAGACTCATTTCTAAACGCTTATTATTAATAATAAGGAATGTAATAAATAAAGAGTGTTACACTAATATTTAAATAAATTTTAATTTTTTATAATGGCTTAAATTTAAAATTCCAAATAAAAAATTAAAGGGTAAATATCATTTTCGATCTCTAACTTTTTTTCGTGAGACATATTGCACTTTAATCATCTATAATCTTAACCAGACTTTAAGTGTGACAACGCTATCCAAATTCATGGGTATCTACCCTACTCCTATCCACTCAGAACGGGTAATTACCCGTCCCCCGCACCGAAACAGATTTTTAACAGGGCGGATTTTTAGGCGGGGTGAGGTTGCATTTAGGTTAAACCCGCCCCTATCCGTCCCGATATATAATATATATATAAAATAATTAATAAAATGATTAATAATATTGTATTATATTTAAATTTTTTACTTTTATTTGTGTTATGTATGTAATGATGGTTATATAAATTTTAAAATTGAATTTTATTTGTTAGATTTTAATAATTATAGGGGGCGGTACCGGCAGGGGACCGGATTACAGTTTAACTTCTTACTACCTGCGGATAGAAGTGGGGTGGGTTTGATGCAGATTATTGTAGAGCGAAACAGGGTTGGGTAGAACAAAAATCTGCCTCTATCCGTCTCATTGCCACCCCTATCAGACTCTCATTCATCAGTAAAATTGGACAAATTGATCCTGCAATCGGTTAGCAACGAATTGTTCGTCTAATATGTCAGGTGGAATATGATATGTCAATGCTAATGTCAAGTGTTTAAGTGTCAACTCCAACTAATTGTAGGAGTTGATTTGTCCAATTTTATTAATAGATTGAGACCTAGTTAAAGTTTAAGAATGATTAGAATGCGATATGTCTCACAAAGAAAATATTAAAGATCATAAAAAGTATTTACCTAAAATTAAAATTTAAAATTTAAAATTTAAAATTTATTATTTAAAATTTAATATTTAAAACTTAGACTTTATAATTCACTTTCTTCAAAACAGATTAAAATTTGCCTCTAATCAAACCATAAAACTAAAATTATATATCCTTATTTTGTCGTTACGTGCTTTAATTTATTATCTTTGTGAGTGTGATAGAAAATAATATATAAAAATATTATTTGTACTCAAAATTAAATATTAAAATTATTTATTATATATTTATATATAATAAATATATATAATTTAATTTATTTTTAATATATATTTTATATTTTAATATATATTTTTATATTAATCGCTGATTTTAGTATATAATTAGTATAGTTAAACAATATAATATATGCATATATATAACGTTGATAATAATGTGATGTCAATTGAACGAGGTTGGTTTAGTGAGTGAAATTCATTTAACTTGCTTATGATATTTAGGGTTAACTTCAATCACCAAATTAAACATTTCTCTTTTCATTTTTTAATACATATGTATTAAAAAAAAACTAATTGTATCGCAATTGAACTATATATAACCAACCATTGGACTAGGATAACTTCCTCTTTGATCATAAGTAATTCTTCGTTGTCAACCACATAAACAAAAGAAATTAAACACGACAAGGTAAAGTAATCAATCACTCAAGAAAAGTAAATCAGATAGTTAAATTAATTAAATTAAATATTAAAAGAAACAAAAAAGAGGGTATGTTAGTTAATGATTGCACGTTATCTGGTATACACTCCACCGAAATAATTTAATTATAGAGACAAGTGTTGATTTCTAATTCTCATATGCATTGCATTGCATGCATGCCAGGCCCCAAAACAAAATTAAAGAAGAAAAGAAAATATGATTTTTAGTGGCTTTGCCATTTCCCAATTAGGAACATGGACACTACTTTCAATCGTAATCAGAATTCGAACCTAACATACACAATAAATATAAATAAATAAAAAAGTTGAAACATAAACAGGTTTGGCAAATTATTTGAGTCAACGTCAAAAAATTTTTATTATTAGCACATGAATGTGGGTGTAAGGGTAGCCGTTTTTGATTTTGACATGCATTCCGATACAAATATTATCGTATATATATACGATGATTATTCATATAAAACTATTTTTATATGCAAATAATAGTTAAAAACTCTTAAATTATAATTTAGTTAAGAAAAAGTTTCAGGGGTCAATTATAACATAAGTCAATTTTTATTTTTTTAGTTTTAAAATTCAAAAAATTAAAATAGTTGAGATTTGTTATTTTTTTTATTATAATAGACTTCTTGTTTTTTTAACTAGTTGTCTTTAGTTAACTACCTTCTTAACTAGTTTTTAGCGACACCAATTGGTTAAATATATTAAATTATTTAATAAATTTTAATTATTATTTTTTTATAAAGATAATTTTACGTGATTAATCATCTATATAGATATGTATATAAAGTACAAAAGTCGGTAACCGTCTAAAAGCTAATAAGCAGTAGAATTTCGATATATCTTGTTAGTGATCACAAGAAAAATAAATGCAACGTAACCACCTCTATGAAGTAAGGGAAAGTTTCGTTAAGTTGTCATATTTACGCGTCAGATATATTACAGACATTATAGTATTCAATAATATTTGTTTGATAATGCATGTTTTGCCTTGTTAAATAATAATAATAATGAGAAATTAATGCTCGATGTCTTTCATGTCGTGCTTTTTAAATTGACATGTATGACGTACGTACCTTTGTTTTTAGGTACACTGTGAATATGAGAAGTTAAAAATAAATAAAAAGATAATATAGAAGAGATTGTTACAATTATAGTAATTGAATCGCACGATTATTATGAACAATAAATTGTATGATTTGATATTTGAGTCATCACATTTACGATTTGACTTGACGACTTAAATTGGATGGAGGTCGAAATTGACAAATTCAGTTTATGAATTACACAATACAATAAAAAATTATAAATCGTGTGTCAAATACAATTCGGAGACCGACACAAGGAAGAAGAAGGCCCTTAAAGAAAATGATGGAAGGAACGTGATTAAGCTCAAATTTGGACTCATAATGTGGGGTTAGCATTCTCAAAGTTTTGGACTTAGCTACTGTTTTTTGGAATTTCCCCAATACAAATCACTTTTCAAAGCAGCAATTGGTCTTTTGGATGAAGATTTGATATTATGGCGATTTTTTTTTAAAATGAGTTATATAATTTTATGTCGTTCTTGTTTGATAATGCTAACATAATTTGAATCATGAACATAAATAAAAAAAAATAACAAAGTTGTCCTTTAATAAGTAGGTCTTGAAATATTACCTTTTTGTAAATGTTGTCAAAATATAGCTATTGATCAGTTTCAGATAAGCTATAAAAATTGAGATCGGTGTTATAATCGAATTATAATAAAAAAAAATAACACGTAACATATTTTGATCGTAAAACTATATATATATATATATATATAAACGTTTTTTACTGTAGTGTGTGGTGATTAATGAATAATAATCATGTAAAAATTTTCTTATATGTTTCATTAGCTATTAAATCAACTACTAATCTAAAATACAATGCATTGGAATATATATATATTATAAAAAAATATAAAAAAATACGTATAACATATATATATATATATATATAATTAATTTTTATATACATATAAAATTTAAAAAAAATTAAAACTGTCAATTAAATAACGATTAAACTAATTAACTTTTATCAATTAAAAAGTCGGTAATATATACAAGATTTAAATATAATTCTTTTAGCCAATAAGAGAAAATAGAGAAAGGGAAAGGGAAAGATTAGAGAAGGTTAAGTCTCGCTAAAAATTGGTTAAAGCATAAAGTTCATTTTCAAATCCTTTTAAGAAAAAGAAAATCAAAAGAGTTTGTCTATCTAATTTCCAAAAGATTTAAATGTTAATAATTTAGTTTATTTAAGTAATAAACCTTTTTCTCGTAAATGCGTGCTGTATGTGGCTTAGATTTAATCCGTAGATTCATTTTATCAATTAGTGGTTAATATATATATAAACATATTTGTTTGTACTTTGTAGTGAATGAATCCAAAACCATACTTTTGTGGTTCTGTTAAGTTTAAACGTTGTTAGTATGTGTACTTTATATATATTATATATAGTTGAGGAAGAATTTCAAATATTTATGGAATTATGAAATATCAGTATTTTAGTAATTTTAATCATCAAAATATATAATATATTAATTAAAATTAACATTTAAAATTATTAAAATATTAATATTTTAAAAATATTTAAAATTTAAAATATTTAACAACAAAAAATATTAATAAACAAATTAAAATTTATTTTATTTAATATTTATTAATTATTACAATAATTTATAAATATTAAATAAGATAAATTCTAACCCTTTTTTTTATCACCTTAATATTACCTTAAAAATGTTCCTATAGTTTATACTTAGAAAACGCACGCGATAAAAACCTTTTAACAGTGCAAATGCAATAATAAGTCCACCCATGCATATGGAATAAATAAAGTTCCATAATCCGAATTTATACCAAACAAAACTAGGTGGTTGTTGATCTATAATTCTATATTCTAGCTACTTTGCCAATCTCAGAGCGATAATGCGACGAAATTAACATAATCTAGTGAACATTTTCCTGTAAGGGAATATATCTCATGAACTTATTAATTCCATACATAATTAAATATTTTTCAAATAATTATTTAAGGAGAATGCTAAAACTAATGTCATTCTTTAGGTGAACGTTACTAAGTTTTACCATATAATTAACTAGTAATATCGAATTTAATAATTTAATTTATTTTTTTTTCTCAAAGTTAAGAGTGAGACTTGAACTTACAACTTTTAAGTAAGTATGAAAAAATTATGCCATTTGAATTATAGTTTGTTGATACGCTTTTAATTCATATTTTTCTATCAATTAAATTAATATAATACATATACTTGAAGGAATAAAAATTCAATCTAATATATCATTGTCTAGATATTAAAACTTTTAAAGGACAAAATATTATAGTTAATTTTATAAAAAAAAATAATAGTTAATATATACTATCTTTTATAATTTACAATTTTCGTTTCAAACTCAACGTTACCAATTTTTGAAATGGAGCAGCTAGCATTTAAAAGGCCATTTATTTAACTAATTTTTAATATATATTTTATATTTTAATAAATATTTTATATAAATAATTAATTTAGTAATTAATTTTTAGTGTATACATATTTTAAAATAGAGTATTTTCAAATTAGGATAATTTCTAAATCATATTTTAATTTAGGTTATATATTTCTTCTTATTAAACTATTGTAATATTGTTATAAAATATACTAATTTAAATAAAAAAATGTAAAACGGTAAAGACGCGGCTAGAAAAGAAGAGATGAGAGTGGAGGGGTAAAATGGTAAAAAGGGGAAAATAGAAGAGTAGAGAAGCACTCGTGTGTTTTGAAAAGAGAAGCGGGAGGAAAGGACAGGTGGATTGTAGTTCTACTATATAAATAACTAACTTTCCTGCTTCACAATTCGGTGCGTGCCACTCACTTTCCTCCTCCGCTGGCCCTAAATATTTTACAACTCATAATCTATATATATTCATTATTCCTCCCATTTTCCTTTTACTTTTCAAATTCAAAACCAACCATCCTTTCTTCTTCTCTGGGTTCACCACCCACAGGGAGCCATCACTCTCAATTAAACGACGTCGTAGCCTCTCCTCAATAACCTTCCACTTATATTTTCAATTTCACCTCTCTCCTTCTCTTCTTCTTCTTCTTCATTCTTCTTCTTCTTCTTCAGGTACCGTTTTTTAATTTGTTGTTCTCCCTCGTCTGATCTGGCTCTATATTTTTTATGCGAATTTTTCTTAAGCCAATGCCAGATCTGCGCGCAGTTTCGCAGCGGTTTTAACATTAATTTCTCGATTAATTATTCATGTGTTGATGTAAAATCTCATTCGTGTTGAATATCTATTTTAATTTTGTTTGAAATTGGAAGCTTGAGGAAAAAGATTGTTTTCTAATCAACTAAAACTATGCGCATGCAGGTGAAGAATTCAATTATGGTTGCTACTGCTGCTACGTCGTCGTTTTTCCCTGTGACGTCACGAACCGGTGGAGAAGGAGGAGGAGGAATCCCTGCCAGCCTCGGCGGAGGGCTCAAACAAAATCACAGGTCTTCAAGTGTTAAGGCCAATGCGCATGCTCCTTCAAAGATCAACGGAACCGCCACAAAGGTTCCAAAATCCATGGAGAGCATGAAGCTGGAATCCTCGTCGACGACCGGGGCTAATGCGCCGAGGACTTTCATTAACCAGATTCCGGATTGGAGCATGCTGCTGGCCGCCATCACGACAGCCTTCCTTGCGGCGGAGAAGCAGTGGATGATGATTGATTGGAAGCCGAAGCGATCCGATGTGCTATCTGATCCATTTGGTATTGGGAGGATTGTGCAGGATGGGCTTGCTTTCAGGCAAAATTTCTCCATTCGATCTTACGAGATAGGCGCCGATAAGACCGCGTCTATAGAGACGCTAATGAATCATTTGCAGGTTTGTGTGCAGATACCAAGAAGAATTTCTATGCTTAGTGGGATATGACTTAGTTGTTGTTATTTTCTGACTTGAAATGGTTATTGTTGGATAGTATTGTGGAAGCGTGTGGTTTGCACACACATTCTTGGTAATCTTACATTGAGAATTTGGAAAGAGAAAGTCTAGCTAACCAACAATTTTTTACTCAACATGTAACTAACAATTCTGTTTTCTCTTTTTCCTCTTTCACAAAAGGAGATAAAGCATACTTGATTACTTAGCTTCCTTTGTTTTCTTATGTTAGTTATATGTTAGCTACAAAATTGTGCGAGAGAGTTTTGATTTTGGAGAGGAAATATAAAGTTAGTTTATTTTACACTTTAAACTTGACTCCATCCTTGATTGTTAACCCATTTTTCTAAATAAAAAATATAATTTCATTACAACGCAAAAAATGGACCTATGTATTGTCTGCACTTCAAGCTCAAAGATGCTACTGAATAAAAAGACCTGTTAGATATAGAACTATTTATGTGATAGCTTAAGGAGAGATGGTTCATGATATGTGTAAGATTAGAATCTTGTACAGGGAACAGAATTGTGAGGATTTTGTGTTTTGATAAATAAAAGACAAAAATAATAATTGGGTTATCTTGTTTTGTCCAAAACACAGGAAACTGCACTTAATCATGTTAAGACTGCTGGGCTTCTTGGTGATGGCTTTGGTTCGACGCCAGAAATGTGTAAGAAGAACCTGATATGGGTTGTGACTCGGATGCAAGTTGAAGTTGATCGTTACCCAACATGGTAATTTGGTCATATTTTCCCTTGTATAACTTAATTGCCCAGATGATCATGTTCGGCAGTGCTTATGTTCTTTGCTGTAATTCATGATTCTGTAACATCTAGTAATAAATTGTTTATAACTTCAAAGAATAGGTATGATAATAATGCTTTAGCTAGGAAAGTTCTTGTATGTATGAAATTTTTTTGAGACCGTAGGTTTGATGAATTAACCTGGCTTTTATTTTGATAAAAAGTTGAGTACATAGGCAGAACTTGAACAATGTGTACTTTGCATATTGCTTTGTTCAGTAGTTAGAAATATGTTCTAGCTGATGGCTAGATGAAAACTACCAGTTAGGCTTAATATCAAGTATTCTAAATCTGTTTTCGTATTGTTAAGCTAACCTGTAATTTGCTTCAGGGGAGATGTAGTTCAAGTTGACACTTGGGTTTCTGCATCAGGGAAAAATGGTATGCGTCGTGATTGGATCATACGTGACGCCAATACGGGTGAAATCTTGACAAGAGCCTCCAGGTAGAAATCAATTTTAGTGACTTTCTTCTGCTTCTGATAAATATGTTTCATAGTGTTTATGGAGAACTTAAATGTCTGATCAATGGCATTGTTTTGAATGGTGCAAGCTTTTATGAAGGTTTTGTTGTACAAAAATTTGTTTCAATTTTAATTTGAAATATTGAGTCTGCTCATGCTTTTGGAGATCTTGATAAACACATGTGAGTTACTGGTTTAGATGTATAAGTTCTTGCACCTGAAAGTATCCGATTCTACGTACAAAAAATTGACATCTTAGTTTAATATTTTGTTTGGATGAGTTTCATTGAAAATAATATATTTTTTGTGTTTTTACCCTTCTAAAATGGAAAGATCTAATTTATATTAGGATGAATATTTAAAAATGGTAACTCTCTCTCTCTCTCTCTCTCTAACACAATGAAGCTAGAAATCAGTGAGCAGCTTTTTGAATTTTTGGTTTTTGGTATACTTCAGTATTTGGGTCATGATGAATAAAGTGACAAGGAGACTATCCAAAATTCCAGAAGAAGTCAGGCAAGAGATTGCGTCATATTTTGTGGATTCTCCTCCAGTTGTCGAAGAGGATAACAGAAAACTGTCAAAACTTGATGATACTGCAGATCATATTCGTCGTGGTCTAAGTGTATGTCAACTCTTGTTGTAAATGTTATCATTAATCTTTTCGTTCCTCCTATATTGCATTATATCTTTTTATTCATGCCTTTTTTTTTTGGCCGTATCTTGTTTTCAGCCTAGATGGAGTGATCTAGATGTTAATCAGCATGTTAACAATGTGAAGTACATTGGCTGGCTTCTGGAGGTATTTTTATGTTCTTGTACCTTTTTTCCACTTCAGTCCATGATTGCTAATGTAAGAATTAATTGAACCAGTTGGAAGTTGCTTTAAACTTTGGAATTATTATATGATTGAGTAGGAATTTGCTATAATTCATTGAAAACCATAGAAGATTCAACAGATCATTCACATCTTCCACAATCTTAATTTGTCCTTGATGATTTTTTATTAAGAAAAGGAAGTTGACATACGTGGTTGTTATGCATTAGTAGTGTGAGAGTTTTGCGCTATCATTTAATCATGTATATGTTTGCACTTACATGGCTTTTAAGACTATGGCTAGTCAACCGCTTTAGCTGGTGGCTAACATAAGATCAGATGTTTGTGTAAACTATGTTTACATTGACAGTGCATACAGATTAAATTGAATGCAAATGCAAAACAAATATACATTTGTCATGTATTAAATTAAATTGATCAAGTGACTTAACAGAAGAATTGTGCTTTGATTGCTGCAGAGTGCTCCACAGGCAATCTTGGAGAGTCATGAGCTGCGAGCCATGACTCTGGAGTACAGGAGGGAGTGTGGCAAGGACAGTGTGCTGGATTCCCTAACCGATGTCTCTGGTGCTGATATCGGGAACTTAGCTGGCGGCGGATCTCTCGAGTGCAAACACTTGCTTAGGCTTGAAGATGGTGGTGAGATTGTGAGGGGTAGGACTGAATGGAGGCCCAAGCCTGTGAACAACTTTGGTGCTATGAATCAGGTTTTTCCAGCAGAAAACTGAAGCATTGAGTGCCTAAAATGAAATTGCTGCGAATGTCAATCTCCATTACTTTACAAATTGGATCTGACCAATGGAGAGTTTTGCTTCTTGTTATCACCGCCACCATCTCCACCACCACCACCATCATCATGTCTACCTATCTTATATAAATATATGCATATCTAATTCGTGTTAATATGGTGGGGTTACGGTAGGGGGAAAAGGAAGTAAAATATCAATCAATTTCTCATTGTAATTAGCTCCTGTTATATACTCTATCTAGCTTCTCCAATATTCAATTTGATTTATTGTGCCACTGCTAGGTTGTCATAATCAAACATTCGTCAAAACGATTACTGGTTAGGCATGTATATTATTATCATTGTTACCACCCCCCAATCCTTTTTAGTTTCCTCCTTGATATCAATATGACATTTTTCCTTGTCAACATGGCAAAGCTATTATTGTTGTTGTATGTCTTAACTTGTGGGCAAGACAAGAACGACTTTTTCAGTGTTGATACTGCTGTGGTGGCAAATGTCGTGGTCTCGTGGATTTTATGAAATTCAAATGTGGCTTACTCAAACTAAAGGAGAGTATTATTATTATTTTTTTTTTGTAATCAAGAGGCCCTAAGGCCAGAAGAGGAAAGAAAAAAACGAACTACATCCTACCACTATTGTTGCTATATGACCAAAAACCATAAAATATGGTAGATGTAAGATTGGTCCTATTTTATGCTTTGGAGAACATGATGGTCTGTTTCTTCGTACCATTTAAGTAATATTTTGTTTTTTAAATCATCAATTGGAGTATTAGTAACAAATGTGGTAAATTGGTAATTGCAACTGAAGCTTTGGTTGAGGAGCTAAATATATTATTTCTTAATATGTTGTATCCTAATTCGAAACTTAGTGATAGACAAGTAGTAGATAGAATCCCTAAATATGTGTATGAGTATGTGGTGTGTGTGAGTGTGTAATATGATATCTAGTATCCATCTCACAAAAAAATGTGGTAATTGATGTTTCATAAAAAAAAAAAAGAGGACATGTTGCCTCGTTTGTGCTTTGTTCTTCTTGATACTCTTGAGGAGCAATTTGAACTGTTAAAGGGTTAGGTCTTTGGTTGTTTAGCTTGTCTGGGTTTAGAATTCAAATTTAATTTAGAACTTGTTCTATAACAGGTCCAAGCCCATAAATCGAAATTATAGCTAAATGAAGATTCAAAATCATTCAAGAGGGATCTTCTTGAGATGTTAATGTTAATATACGAGATCACGGATAAATGATATAACATTATAACATTATGATATATATTGAAGGGTATGACTCATGAAAGCAGAAAAACGTTGTGCAAGTGTTACTCAACGACTCAATTAAGGGGGTATGCTTTTTCTTTCTAAGATATTCTAATATCGTGATTGATTGGTAACTCATTTAGGCATTAGAGTGTCATTGTATGTACAAATCTCCGCCTCTGGATGAGATTACGAGCTTCCGAGTTACTTCGAAGGTACGAACAATTTTCCTTCGAATATTTGGTGCTGTCTATGAGGACCTCGTGTTGAATCATGTCGCAGGCAGCAGTTGATGCGAATAAGGATAATGCTGGGGATGCTGGACCTGGGCCTAAAAGGGAGGATCGTGGTCTTATTATCCTCTCGGTTCTCGAACCACAGGAAGGTTACGCCCCTTAATGGTGAATATTTCTAAATAAAAAAATATGTCCTAAACTTTAATTTTTAATCCACATATTTTTACCCTTCGTGATTCTTCCTTGGCCAGGCTTGTGTGGTTAAGTCCAAAATGGAAAATTTATGGAAAATTAGAATCACTACTGCGCAATAGTGCACCTACACGCCTTCATCGACGTTGTTTTTTGACCGGAAGACCAAGAACAAATTATTAGAATTTTAGGTTATCTAGACACATATTTCGTAAAATGGTTAATGCATCTTTGTTGCCTGGTGCAACAAGATCGAATTGGTAAGAGTAGGTTGAAGCATCTACAAGTGCCCCCGCAGACTCTGGTCTGCACGGAGCTGGTCACAATAATTTCGAGAATAACATGAAACAAGCTAGACCATCTCAGGCTAGTGTTCATCACACTAATGTCAACAAACTGAGTCCCGACTACGCGATAATCCCCAGACACGTAATGCTACTAGTAGGCGTGAACATACACCACATAGAGATGGGGCCTAGAGATCGTGATGCCGCAAGATGGTCTAGAATGATCTCCAATTCACCTCGCTTAGGAGAGAAAGGTCAGATTCCTTGGGAGGCGATGGACGTAAGAGACATTGAAGTCAAAAAGATCCTATTGGGATTGGTAATACTTCTTTTATTACCAGAGTGCTACATGTTGTCTTGCTGAAGAATTTCAATACACCTATGAACATGAAATATGACGGTATAACCAATCTTCAAGAACATCTTACGACATTTAAGGCTCAAATGAACTTGGAAGGTGTTGGGGATGCAATCCGTTGTAAAGTTTTTCCTGTTATACTATATGGGTCAGCGATGCAATGGTTTAGTTCTCTTCCTTCAGGTCTATAAATCAATTCTCTGACTTTTTTGTCAAATTTTTGGCACATTTAACAACTAAAATAACTCAAGTAAAATACCCAATTTTTCTTCTTGGGATTGAGCAAAAGTCGGGTGAAACCATTCGATAATGCCTAGACTGTTTTAATAAGACATTATTGGAGGTGAATACTCGAGTTTCCAAGGTTATAAGTTTGTACTTGATTGCAAGATTGCAAGAAAGAGACTTTAGAAGGCATCTAACTTCTAAGGATTTGACTTCAATGGAGGAAATTCAGCAAGTGGCATTGGAATACGTAAGAGATGAAGATGTTAGTTGAGTAGTCGCTTTTACGAGAAAGAATGCTATCTAACCACCAAAAATTAGAGGGCCATCATCTTCCACTCTCTGAGCTCAAGTTCCAAAGGTTGGAAAATTCAACAATTATACTCCCTGAATACATCCATGGCAGAGGCTTATCCATAGATTTCTCAAAAGGGAATCATACCGAGAGCCCAGGTAATCAATCCAAGACCTACTCTTAATCAAAGTATCTTTTGCATATATCACAAGGTGCATGGCTATCGTACAAAATATTGCTTTGATCTGAAGGATGCCATTGAACAAGCAGTTAGGGATGGTAAGCTAAATGAGTGTGGTCAGCATGCCTGGTCTCCTAGAAGGCAACAAGGCGATGATGAAGAACGAG
Source organism: Arachis stenosperma (assembly GCF_014773155.1). Classification (NCBI taxonomy): domain Eukaryota; kingdom Viridiplantae; phylum Streptophyta; class Magnoliopsida; order Fabales; family Fabaceae; genus Arachis; species Arachis stenosperma. Next base: position 120,246,906 of record NC_080386.1, read on the forward strand.
AAGGGTGAAATTCCAGAACCAATAGATCCCTACTGCCACATAATTATACAACATTGGTTATTGTTAATGTGGTGGTAGGAAAATCGGTTTTCCACGGGCATCAACAACAATAAAGAAGGATTTGAGAATTTTAACATTAGAGTTTTAGATAAAAAACTCCAATTTTTGAGGTCATATTTTCAACTGATGATTACAAACACGAGGTTATCGAAAGATGATGAATTGTTAGTAATCACTACTAGGTTGAGAAATGAGGTAGTGCGAAGAATTTTGGTTGACATGGGAGATGATTCAAATTTGTTGTTCGGAAATTCATTTGATGTGTTGGGGTTAAATGATACTCATGTTGTGCATGTTGTGACTGATAATGCAGCCAATTATGTTACTGCTGGTAGGCTTATCAATCAGAAATATGATAATATCTATTGGTCACCACTATTCTGCTCATTGCCTTAATCTTATTTTGAAAGATATAAGCAGCATAGTGCATATTTCTAACCTTGCATCACATGCTTCAAAGATCACAGTATTTGTGTATAATCATATGGTTTTCTTATCTTGGCTTAGAAAAAGACCTAATTGGAAAGAAATTGTATGTTCTGGTGCAACCCGTTTTGCAACTGTGTTTATCACATTGAAAAGCATCTTTGATCATAAAGCGGATTTGCAAGCATTGATTGTAGATTCATTTTTTACTGGTCACAAATTAGGAAGGAGTGCTAAATGGTAGAGTTATGAGTGCTATTATTTTGGATAGCAAATTTTGGGATGATTGCTTTACTGCATGTAAACTTGTGGGCCCTTTGATTAAATTGCTGAGGCTTGTTGATGCTGATGATAAGCCATCTTTAGGATATGTTTATGTAAGAATGCTAAGGGAAAAAGATGCAATTAAAGAGATATTTAAGTAAAATAAGACTGCATATTAGCCATACACAGATATTATCAACTCCAAATGAGACAAGCATTTGAAGAAAGATATTCATGCTACAGCTTACTTCTTCTTGAATCCTACTGTCTTTTTTGGTAAAAATTATAAAGAAGCATCTGATGACTTGATCTTATTACCCTGTATTGCAAGTGTAACAATTTGGATTCAGTTGAGGCAATGAAAGAAATACATTTATATAGAGATCGGAAGGAAAGTTTCGATAGACCAAAAGCTATTCGAGCTACATCTAAACTTAAGCTTGGTAAGAATATTTGTTTAATAGTAACTTGTTTTATGCTTTTATTTTCTTAATTGATAACTACTAATATGTTATGGTTTTATAATTGGTAGATAAATAGTGGAGGTTATTCGGTAGTTCTGCTCCATGTTTATAAAGGATAGCTATTCGCATTCTTAGCCAAGCATCTGCTTCATTTGGGTGTGAGAGGAATTGGAGTCTTTTTTACTAGATTCATACAAAAAGAAGAAATAGATTGAAGCATGATAAACTAAATGATAATGTTTATGTTATTTATAATTTGCGTCTTAAATTCATGTAATATATGTTTCATGCAATATCATATTATTTCATACGTAATCTTTATCATAACAAATTTGTAAATTATTAATTCTTCATTTATTGTATTTAACGTTTTAGGAAGGAAAAGGAAAAAAGAAAGCAAAAGACAATATGATCTAATTGATTATGAAAGCATCAATTTAGTTGACTTTTGGGTGACAAAAGAGGTTGTAGAGAAAGAGCCTGATCTTTCTAATAATGTAGATGACTTAGTACGTGAGTATTATAGTTTATTTTCTAATGATTTATTAGAATGTTGTTAGATTATAATATAATAACAACATGTGTATTTTATTAGGTGATATTGATGCTAATTTATATCAAAGTGGCGTTGGTAATAGTGATCTTTATGCTGCATCTCTTGATTCTTCTACTCAAGAGGGTGGAAATGAAGGAGAAGATGATCCCATCGAAGCAAATTTGCAACAAATTCTTGCGGATTTTGATAATTGATAAATCTTCATGTTGACATTTAATATTTAGATTTTTTTACTATTTAACTTTTGAGTTTGTATTTTGATAAGATCATACGGATTTGGTTGATGATATTTTATGTAGTGTTTTAAATTTCGAAGATATTTTAATATTTATATTAGACTATAATTATATTTTATATTATTTATTTATTTATAATTTATTTATTATTCTATTCTAAAACGGTTCTTCTGATTGAACCATCAATTAGACTGATTAGACCAATAAACTAATGAGCCAGTGACTAGAGCAATTTGATAACCGATCTAGTTCTTAGAACCTTATAGTAAAAATAATTATTTTCATCGGTCATCTAAAAAAATAGGAAGAAGGAACAAAATTACACCTGAAAGTTCACATGCTAGACACAAATACACTTCAATCATTTAATGAGTCACGCGTGCACAGTAATTATACACTCCGACAGACACATTCACCCTTCCGAGAGTTCCGGCCATCAGCCGATCAGCGTGTGGCATCGTTAATTTGAATGGACACGTGACTCTCTTTACTCCTTGTTGGTACCTTTAGTTGAGTGAGCTGTCCATTTAATGCCAACTTAAAAAAATCTTTTATTTTAATGATTAATTAAACAAAGTTAAGGATGAAACCCTCCCTTAATTGAATTATGAACCTTTAATGTAAGATAGTTTGCACGTTGAGAGAGTTAGAGAGCCCTAGCAGAGAGGCAATGTCATTACTCTGAAGTCATCACTCACTTCATCGTTGGAGGAATACTTTGCTAGTTTACTCGAAGAAGGCAACCCACACCACCACAGCAACGATCACACACTGGAGCCAGCGACGAACTAAAGGTAATATCTTTTGAACTTCTGACTATACCGATTATGATCGAACATGCTATTAGATCTTTGTTTAGTTACTAGTTAGTGATTGTCCGAAAAAAATTATGGTTTTCTGGGTTTAGTAGTGATTATGAGGGTTTTGTTTTCTTCATAGATGTGAAGTTACATCACACTCGTGTATCACCATAGGTGGAGGTTGGAAAGAAATTCAAAAGGGGTTACAGTATACAGTGGTGGTCAAGTGTCCTTAATATCGAGAGTTAATGTGGATACGCTGAACCTTTTTTTCATGGAGGGGTTATTCAAGGATTTGGGATATATTCATTGGAAGAGTTTTTACTGGGGAAAGCCTGATGCCAGGGGTGGTGTTGCTCTTAAGCTACTTAGGCTTGATAGAGATGTGGTGAACATGTATGAGGATGCAATTAGAAATGATGATAGGGTAGTACATGTGTATTAGGAGCATACTGTAGACATTCCAACTGAGGTTGAGGTGGTTGACATAGATGCAGAAGAGGTGCCTACCTCTGAAGTAGAACCATTCAATGTGAATGTAGATACTGTAATTTCACCTAGTGGGAGAACGAAGAAGAGGGCACTGGAGCCTAATACCAACCCAAAACAATCTCACCTACAACCCAAGTCCAATCCAAACAAGTTAATCCAGCACCTGTGGCCCAGGCCCAACACACACCACCTGTGGCCCAAACCTAAACCACACAAACTGAACCACCAACACATTCTGAGGCTGGAACTCAACCACAACCCAACCTTGCACAAAATGAGGTCCCTACCCAGGAATCAAGAGAAAAACAAATGAATAGAAGAAATTCTTACAAGAGGTCGGCTCCTAGTGGACAGACCTTTGTGCAAGGAAGCATAGATGAAACTCCAAAAATATTTGTCCCTCATATAACCAGTGAGTCTTCAGAGAGTGATGATGATGACTCTAACCCAGATTACCATCAATATGAGTCTGAGAAGCTGCACAACCCTTATTCATCAGACTGTGATAGTGACTATGAGGCAGAGCACACTATTTGGCCTCAAGGAAATTTGAATGTTGCTTTTGGCTCAGTACATTTAAATCTGCGGATGGAATTCGAAACTATGGACCAATTCAAAAGAGCAGTTAGGAAGTTCAATATACAAATTGGAAGGAGTATCATGTTTAGTCGAGTGGAACCTATGAAGTGTAAGGCAATTTGTTGTGAAGCCAACTGTCCTTGGACTATCTACTGTTCAAGGTTTAATGAACCAAAGAGCTTTTAAGTAAAGACATTTGTCAACCAATATATTTGTGCAAGAAGCTACACCACAAATCAGCTGATAGAAAGTAGGTTATTGAATAACTGGAGGGAAAATTGAGGGACCAAAGGGGCTTTAAAACTGCTGAAGCTGAGACATGGTTTAGGAGGGATTTCAATGTAACCATTAACTACAAGAAGATACAGAGAGCAATGAAGAAGTCAAGGGAGAATATTGAGGGTTCAGAGAGGGAGTAGTATGCTGAAGCTGAGGCAAGGGAGAATATTGACTGTTGTGCATATTTTGTTTTTTGGTTATTAGGCTATTTGAACAACTAGGTGGACAAGGCTGTTTTGTTTATCATCATAAACTTTTATCTTTTTTGGTGTCTGGTAGCATGTGATATGTTATATACAATGTGACTTTACCTCTTAATTAGGTATTTCTGCCTTATTTGAAAACTCAGTGAGTATAGTCACTACTCTGACTATTTTGTTATTACAATGAAGCAGAGACTTCTAATTGAAAAGAAGTTGTTGGATATTATTATCTGTCTTTACAATAATAATGAGTTACCTTGGTTATGAATCACAGTCAGTACTCATAAATTTGACAATTGCTTGTTTTGTCCCTAATTTACACAGGTTTACATTTCTTTGTGTTGTCAATCGTTGATATTACACCAATTACAATATGTAATTCACAAGAACACAGAGCTTTGTTTTCTTCCATTTATTCAATGCAACTTTGAAAATGATTACACATGATCCTCACTTCTGAGGATATATCCTAAAAATCCATAATCCATAAAAACCCAACCCCAAACAAATGCCCATAACCATATTCTTAATGCACTTTATTTCACTCCTAATCAGATTAACCGTCTTCTGTAATTGTTGCACATATTCTTCCAATTTTGTGGCACACTCTATAAGCTCATTCATCTTCTGGTATGATTGTTTCAATGACCTTTCTTCAGATTCAACCTCTATCTCCACGTTTTTTGTTTTTCCTTCAACTTTGTCCAGCCAAACAAAATACTCACACCGATGTTCAGCACTTTGAAAATTTAAGACAACGATCGGAGGAGCGGTGAAGAAGGAAACAAATGGATGAAAACCTAATGCAAGTAACAAGAAGCAATGCAATTTCGAAACCTACCTCCCACAAAGGACATCGCAGAAACAATCTGTCTGGATTCTATTCTATTCCAAACTTAAGTACCACAGCTTCAATTCTGTGCAAATATTTGCCATTGTTGTAGTCAAACTTCTTCTTCTTCTTCTTGTTCCTCAATAACGAAGATCCGCTACCAACAGCGTTGCCACAATTTAGGGATAAAGAGCTTGATTTTTTCTGGAGTGAGCCCATATTCTTAGTTATTAGTCTCTGTGTTAGGGTTTCAACACAGAACATCTTTTTTCTGAAGATAAAAGAGAACGAAGGGTTTCAGCCTTAATTTTGCTTTTAATCATTAAAATAAAGATTTTTTTGAGTTGGCACTAAATGGACAGCTCACTCAACTAAAGGTGCCAGCAAGGAGTAAAGAGAGCCACGTGTCCACTCAAACTAACGATGCCACACGCTGATGGCCGGAAGGGCGAATGTGTCCGCCGGAGTGTATAATTATTGTGCACGCATGACTCATTAAATAATTGAAGTGTATTTGTGTCCAGGGATTTTTTATTTAAATAAATAAAATAAATACATTAATTACCGAAATAAATAATTTTAAAAATATTTACCATTTTGCGTTCCCCAATCATATCTCGTTTACAGTGTAAATGAGATAGACATGTATCTCGTTTACAGTGTAAACGAGATGCATGGAGTTGTGTCTAACCGGCTATAAAAGGATGTGTAACCCTTGATATTCTTCAAAAACTTTTCGTATCATATTTCTCATAAATACAAGGCATGACCAGTAATAATTCGTAAATAGTTGCGCTTGTGTATCCCAATTGCCGTATGAGAAACGGCGACAACGGGGTGACATTTAAGTGCGAGGATCCGATATTATTTCGCACTCAACATGTGAATACGTTGTTGGATTCGAAGAGTTTGATACTGAGCAAGCTCGGTGGTACAGTAGTGAGGAAAATTGAAAGGGTGGCGTATAGGTTACTGGATCCTATAGGTAATGGAGTCTTCCGATTTTGACTATTCCGAGTTCAAGGGGACGAACATGTGGGAGTGATGTTTGACATCCATGGGAGGATCATGGTGGAGCAAGTAATGGAGCAGCCTGCAGAGGTTGGATACAGTGCCGTGGTCTTTCTGTACACTCGACCTATGTGCAGGACGACCGACCTCTCGCACCACCGCCCATTCATGTTGCCGTTCCAGTGGATGAGGCGGAGGAGGGCGAGGAGGAGTCGGACGAGGATTATGTGGCGGACAGTGGTGAAAGCGGATCGTCCGATAGTGGGATGAGAATGAGTGTGTGTTCTGGAGACACCCGTTCCGACTGCGACCCGCCATGTCCTGCCTCCACCTCTTCCGATACCAACGCTTTTGGCAGTTTCCTCTCACTATCACAGTCTGGATTTGGATGCCATGCACGAGAGGACTCCGTTTCTTAATACGGGTGAAGAGGATTATAACCTAGACGGCAGTGTAGAGTTTTGGGTCAGCCATAAGTTTAGAAGCCGAGAGGCAGTGCTTCAGAGTGTGAAGAATTACAGTATTCGGAGGAGTGCGAAGTACCGAGCGATAGAATCAGACCGGTTAAAGTATCATGTGCAGTACCGTCAAGCTGATAATGGGTGTCAATAGAGCCTCCGTGTGGCCAGTGACGGATCTCGAAAATTTTAGGAGTGGGGGCAAAAATATTTACACTAAAATAAATTTTGTTGAACATTTTAATTATATAAAGATAAAAAAATTAAAAAAAGTTAATGAACAGTTTTATTTTTAAAATACTATTTATTATATATAATTTATAAAAAATATTTTTTATTTTTAAAATTTGAACTTAAAATATTTTAATTAAATTATAGATAACTTGTTATCTTAACTAATTTTTTTATACACATTTAATAATAAAAGACTGACTCAATTGACACATTAGCAACTAATGACACACTAGTATTTATAATTTAAAATTAGAATTATATATAAAAATACTAGAAAAATTAAATCTGTATATAAAAGTATGTTTATATAAAATAATATAACCTTAATTTACAATTTTTTTTCTTTCTTTGTAAAATAATTAAATTTTTTATATATTTTTTAATTTAATTTTAATATAATGTTAGATGAAAGATTTTATTCATCTGTTTAATTATGTATTATAATTAAAATATTTTGTCTTTACTATTTTCAAAAATAAAAAATATATTCTAAATTAGTAAATTAATTAATTTATTTTAAGATTTTATATGTAACACAGGTACATATAATAGAACAAAAGATAAAAAATAAGTAATAAAAGATGAATAAATTGAGAATAAAATAAAATATATAAAGTCATGAAGAGAAATATTAGATTAATACCTAAACTATAATTTTTTGAATTAAAATTTGCAGTTGAAAATATCAAAAAGAAAAATAATGAAATTGGGAGATACATAGAGTCATAGAAAGTTATATAAAAAATATGGAGAATTTAAAATTTACTTTTTGATGAACAGAAGATGACTATTAGATAAGAAATAAGAAAAAAATGTTAAAAATATAAAAATAAAAAAAGAGTTTAAGGAAATAAAAGAGTGACGGTACAAAAATTAAATTTAATTAGGTTAAATAATAGTCAAAATAATAGAAAAATAAAAAAGTTAATTTGGGACTTTAGCTAGTTAAATGTAATTTATTTCGAGTGGAATCATTTAAAATTTAAAGTAAAGATACATTATTATATATAACTATTTTTTTTAAAAAATGAAACCCAGTGGGGGCAAGTGCCCCCTCATGGCTCTTACTAGGTTCGTCCGTGTGTGTGGCCCTTCAACAGAACTTGGGATACTGGTAATATTAAGTTTATCTGTGCCTTTCAATACTTTATTACGGTATACTAAGTAGTTGTACGAAGTGTCTAAAGTAATCTTGTGTTGTTGTGTTCAGGGAGGTTTGGAGGGTGGGTGGAGTGCATAGTTGTCTAACACCCACCATGTCTCAAGACCATCGTCAGCTAGACAGCAGTCTGATATGCCGGGTCATCTTGCTTTTGATTCAGTCCAATCCCTCTGTTAGCATTCTGGTTTTGCAAGGTGCAGTCCAAGCGAGCTATCACTTCAAATCGTCCTACAAAAAGGTGTGGACAGCCAAGCAGAAGGCAATTGCACAAATCTATGGGGATTGGGAGGAGTCGTACAATAAGGTTTCCAAGTTGCTTCAGGCACTGCAGAGCTGTTTTCCTGGCACCATTTGTGACCTCCGCGTCAAACCATTCTACGATGGGCACCTCCTTGATGTCACCGTCGTTGCCTGCCTGGCGTGCCATCACCGTATCGGACTCAAATATGGAAGGAAACGGTTAAAAGAGGGGAGAAGGAGTTTGACTAGGTCAAAGTGGGGTCCAGGAACACTGTGTAAACGACTTATACTTATCGGCGCCGTTCAACCTTATCTCGTTTACAGTGTAAACGAGATAAGGGTGTAAACGAGATAAGGTCTATCTCGTTTACACTGTAAACGAGATAGATACGACGCAGCTGATACATGCAATGTCATCTCGTTTACACTGTAAACGATATATGACTGGAAACGTAAAATGATAAATATTTTTAAAATTATTTATTTCGGTAATTAATGTATTTATTTTATTTATTTAAATAAAAAATTCTTGTGTCCAGCGTGTGAACTTTCAGGTGTAATTTTGTCCCTTCTTCTAAAAAAATAAACATGATTGAATAATAGTGTAAAATAATTTACAATATCAGTATATCAAAATTAAACTCTTAGATACTAATATTAATTTCCTCAAGTTGAAAAAAAAGGTAAAATAAAAATAAATGTATTATTTTTTTCTTTTAATTTAATTCTTTCTAAATCCCACGTTTTAAAATCAAATTAAAAAAAAAAACGAGACCAAACAAAACAAAACATGCATGGAGCTTAGTAGCTAGTGCCACCAACTCACCTACCCAACCCGTCTCCCTCTTCGGTCTTATAGTCAGTCATGTCCTTCCCAACAACCTCCAAAACTCAAACTCGTTGTTTATTATTAGTTTATTACTTCACTTCACTTTCTTTCTTTCATCGCTCTTGGCGGACTCTTCCACAAACCCCAACTCTTAAAACGCCACCCTATAAAACTTCACGCATCCCTTTTTCTCTGCACTCTTCATCACTCGTCACACACAAAATCAATATTTAAAAAAGAATTAAAAAAAATAATAATAACAATAATAAGAGAAAACTTTCTTTTTCCTTTTTTGGTTCCTAAACAATGGCTTTGAGTTTCACGCCCCAAACCACCAAAACCGTTTCCCAAACACCTTCCTTTATTGCCTCCAGGCCGGTAGCGCCGCCGAAGTCTGTGCCGTTTCGCAACTCGCGACGATCAATCGCGGTGCGTGCCTCGGCCTCTGTGGCGTCTCCGTCTGCAGCGGCGGTGACGGCGACGCGGGAGTGTTCTGTGAAGTCGCTGAAGGCGAGGCAGATCGTGGATAGCAGGGGAAACCCGACGGTGGAGGTGGATCTGGTGACCGACCAGCTGTACCGATCGGCGGTGCCGAGTGGCGCCTCCACGGGGATCTACGAGGCGCTGGAGCTGAGGGATGGTGATAAGAGCGTTTATGGAGGAAAAGGAGTGCTTAATGCTGTTAGGAACATCAATGAGGTCTTGGCTCCTAAGCTTCTTGGCGTTGATGTTAGGTAAACCAAAACAACGGTTCTGAGATTCTGTTGTGTGTTGGACATTATTGTTTGTTGCACTTTTGAGTAGCTGTGCACAGGTTTAAAATTTCTGAGTAAATGGTTATTGTGTTGTATTTGTATAGTAGGAAGGTTGAACCTTTTTTGTTTCAATTCTTTTTTATGAAAACTACGTGTTTTATCGTGCCTTTTAATTCATGTTTTTATCGTTAAATGTGTATGATTAATTAAGAATGTAAATACCTTAGACTTTAATCAAGAGATGTTGGATTTTTTTTTTTTTTTGGTGACTTAGAGAGATGTTGGATTTGAATCTTAGAAATAGCATAAAGTATTATTTATAAATAGAGTTTAATTTTAATGTTGTCTAATTGCATCCGTTCGTTTGGACAACTACTCATGCAGTTAATGTAAACGGTAGTTATTTTCATTTATGATCATTTATGGCGCTACGTAATTGGATGCACATATAAAACTGCTCTTCATTGGCTTCAAAATTGAATTCTTATACATAATTAAGGATACGTTAAGGGAAAAAAATGTGTACACCAAACCCTTTTCCAGTCCCAATTATATATAGTAGATAAGCTGATGTGGCTGAATTTATTTTTGAAACATCTAAATATGCTCATTGTTTTTGAATTTTGTGTTGTGCTGCTGAATATTTGTTTTTGTGTTTCACAAGGAATCAAGCAGATGTGGATGCTATCATGCTGGAAATAGATGGAACTCCTAACAAGTCAAAGCTAGGGGCTAATGCAATATTGGGAGTTTCGCTGAGCGTGTGTAGAGCTGGTGCAGGAGCAAGAGGAGTGCCTCTATACAAACATATCCAGGAAATTTCTGGAACAAAAGAACTTGTAATGCCAGTTCCAGCTTTTAATGTTATAAATGGGGGTAGTCATGCTGGAAATAATCTGGCCATGCAAGAATTTATGATACTACCAGTTGGAGCTACTTCGTTTTCTGAGGCACTCCGCATGGGTAGTGAAGGTTAGAAATCTAGTGCTTTATAAATGTAACCACATTGAAGAAGTATGCTTGTGAAATTCTTTTACTTCTGGCTGCAACTTAGCATATGCGAGTGTTTATTTTCTCATTTTGGTATTGAACTTAATAATGCCTTCCTTTCCGTTCAATTATTGTGGTGTATGTGAATTGATATGATTTGTGAGTTTAGTTAGACCTATAGGATACATAATTTGATTTGATGATTAATTCTACGCTCAAATTATCTTGACTCCATAAGTTCATATTATTCGGCATACATTGCATGAATTTTCAATCTTGATGTATTCATACTGACAACCAGTCAACTTAACTATTTCCATCAACAGTTTATCATGTATTGAAGGGTATTATCAAGGCAAAATATGGACAAGATGCATGTAACGTCGGAGACGAAGGAGGATTTGCTCCCAATGTTCAGGATAACAGGGAGGGGCTAGTTTTACTCATTGATGCTATTGAGAAGGCTGGTTACGCTGGCAAGGTAGGCATTGATATGACTAGTTTTATGCCTTTGCGTGATTTGAATATCCTTCTTATTGATCAAAATTTAAAAAACAATGGTGCAGATTAAAATAGGTATGGATGTTGCAGCTTCAGAGTTTTACACAAAGGATGGAAAATATGATTTGAACTTCAAGAAACAGCCAAATGATGGAGCTCATGTTCTCTCTGCCCAGAGTCTTTGCAATCTTTATAAAGACTTTGTGAAGGAATTTCCCATTGTGTCAATTGAGGATCCATTTGATCAAGATGACTGGGGTTCATGGGCTTCACTACAGTCTTCAGTTGATATTCAACTTGTAGGAGATGATTTACTTGTTACAAACCCGAAGAGAATAGCTGAAGCCATCCAGAAGAAGGCTTGCAATGGTTTGCTTCTAAAGGTGACTATTCTTAAACAATTTTTTATTATTTGATGTTATCATTCATATAGTACTTTTTGCTTCAGATTAATTCTTCTATCAATTCTTTTTGACATTTTGCTTTGAGACAAGTTTTTGTTTCTAGATATCTAATCAAATAGTAATTTGAGATATTGCATATTGTCAGAATTTGTAGGGGAGACATGCCAATTAATGCTTCAGTTGTTTTATCTGTTATCCAACCACTGCAGGTTAACCAGATTGGCACAGTGACAGAATCTATTCAGGCTGCACTTGACTCAAAGGCAGCAGGCTGGGGTGTCATGGTTAGTCATCGGAGTGGTGAGACTGAAGATAACTTCATTGCTGATCTCTCTGTCGGCTTGGCCAGTGGACAGGTTCCATTTCCTTAATATATTTGTTTGGTGTATTTAATATTTTTCTATTGTAAATTATACCATGTTATGGCTTGTGTTGATGATCCGAGCTTTTGTCATCTAGATTAAGACTGGTGCACCGTGCCGAAGTGAGCGATTGGCAAAGTATAATCAGGTAATTGGCATTTTGTGCTAACTTCCTCCTCTTAGCTTCAAGATTTTATCATTAGTATTTTAAAATAACTCAGAAATCCTTAGGACTAAACTATCATAACTTGCTTCATTCAAATTTCACTATATACTCTTCTTTGACTCTGAGGCTGACTATTTTTATCTTGAGCTGGCATGGCAGAGATTGGTTTAACTAAAGAAATTGAACATCATTATCCTGACTCAGAATAAATAACGAATGTGCAATAATGCTGTTTTAGTTCTTAGTTTTAAAACTTGAATTTTGATTGAAAATAGAAAACCATCGTTATCCTTGAAAAAATTTTTTTGATTGCTTCTTTGAATTGTTATATAGTATACTGTGTGATCATTAGTTATTGTTTGATGGAATGATCTAAAGAACTTTTCCCTTCAAAACATTGTTCAATATCTTTTCAGCTTCTTCGCATTGAAGAGGAACTTGGAAGCGTGCGATATGCTGGTGAAGCCTTCAGATCCCCTTAGAGTGAATAAGGGCTGTCTCAAATATGTAGTCTTGAAATATTTCTGCAAGTCATTATCATCATCGATTAAGTTAAGAAAACAAACATGACCAAGGTAAATCCAGAGTTTTGAGAGCTGCAATTGATGGGTTTAGCCTTCAAATGTGTTAGTTTTGAACTGAAATAATTACTCCAGAAATAAGAAACTTTATTTTGGTGAAGCTGCTATTATGATGTGAAGTAGCTTAATGTAACTTCATGCAGGGACTATAGGTGTAACTTTCAAACAAATCTACGTGATGAGTTAATTCGAATGTATTGTTTTGGATGAACTTAAACCACTTTAATGAATTGAGTAACTTAAATTCAAAGCCACCATTGTTCCCTTATTAGGAAAGCCATATTGTTCACTCTTTTCGGAGTATTGACAATTGTTCACCAAGTTAAAACACTAAATTGTTTTTTTTATTTTGTGTCGGGGGAGACTCATTATGTAAATTTCAGATGTCACACAAGTTAGTTCTTTTATAGCATTTTGAAACGATTTTACTCATTTTAGTATATATTGATCCTTAATATAATTATTTATGAATGGGTAAAATTTGTTCATCATGAAAATACAAATATAAGGTTAAAATGTCCAAAATAGGGATTAACTTAGTAGGGTATCGAGATCATTTTTCCCATGGTCACGTATCTGCACCTCTTTAGCAAATACTAATAGTAGATATTGCAAATGATAGGAAAGTATTGCCATTTCATTGATACTACAATCTACCGCATCCACTATACAAGGAATATTACAAAAATAGTTTTGCTTGTCAAAGCATGAGGACTATCACAGATTTTATGTATCAAAATCTTATGCTCCAAATATGCTTCCAGCAAAAGGAGGCATAAATCAACCTTCACATGTCAGTGTTGTAAACAAATTTAGATCCTCTTCGCTTGCCAGCAGGTGCAGAATGGGAGATGAATAATTCAGGCATTAACGTCATCACCCGTCATTCACAATAGGAAGCATATAATCACTTTTAAATCCGAGCAAAAGACCTAAAGCTGGATAGCCGGACCAGTGTACTCTCTTGAGCGCATATAAAGATCCGCAGGCGTTCCTATCTCTACAAGCCAAGCATATTCCTCCTCTTCGCCGTCGCATATCTTAGGGCCATTTTGTGTTGCTGTAGTGCAACAAGCATTAAAAAATATATATAACTGAGATGCTGATCAGATAATGCTTCTCCATTCCCTCAAGTGATTTGCAAGTTTTGAAAAGGGTAATAACTTTCTAAGGGAGAAAAACTAAAAATCTAACTGAAATTATAAATCCTCCATCGAAGGCTTCAAAACTCAAGAAAGGGAGCAAACTAAGTTTTATAGAACTTCTAAGATCATTCCTACTACCGAGTACCAACGCTATATCCTATGGTGCATGGAATATAGGTGATAGGTCAAAGAGTTACTTACAGAATGTTGAATATGGATAATCATGATAGTAAGTACACTTCCTTCCTTCATCTTCTCTATAAGGAGGTGAAAGAATGTCTAGCACAGCACAAGGTGTTACTGCTGTGAAACAGTGCAGATTTCCACCATGCTTTGGATATAAAACCGATGTCTCGCATGGTGCAGTCATGACCTTATCAACAGCTAACTTGGCCAGTCTAACTACAACAAAGAAAAATTACAACAAAATCATTTTAAAACATGGATGCAGAATAGCAAGTTTTGTAAGCCACTAAATATGATATCATATTGTTTAATAATGTTGATAAAAAGATCTCCTAGATGAGATATACAACAGTAGTGGCAATTGAATACCTAATACTATAGGAAATTCTATAGGAAAATAATTAATCCCCTAATACTCTTACTAATAATTCCCCCTAACTAATAGATTTAGAAAATCTTGAATGCTTTTTTTATATTTACAAAGCATTGAATACCTTTACTTTTTCACTTAATACTTTTTTTAATTTAATATTAGAAGGATTATTAGGAGTACATATCAGGAAGATGTATACTCAGTGCTTTTTATATTTACATGCTCTTATACAAGAGTGTGGGACAAGACAAAAATGTGTTCCAGCGACAAATTAACAAAAGCGACATCACCTTTTATGAAAAACTGTAAATACTAAACCTTTAAAAAATATAATACTTTAGTTATTTCTCTAAAGGTACAAAACATGGATTCGGTCCCTCTTTGCAATCTAATACTACATATATAGGCATCAATTTAATCCTTAATTTGACACTTATTTTATACTATAAAGTACCAAACAGAAGTAAATTTCATGTCTCATATCTTTTTTGAGGATTATTTTGAGAATTTACTTGCCCGATAAAAACAAGAAAAATGTCAAATCATAAGAAAATGCAATATAAGGCTACATTTGGAAGAGACTGAGATTGAGAGACAGGGATTGAATTAAGTTTCTGTATTGTGTTTGGTGTAAAATGAACTGGACTGAATTATGTCTCAATATCATGTTTGATTTATGGAGATTGAATGGTAGATTTGGAATTTGAAAAGTTAAATGAGAGTATTTCTGGAAAGAAATGTTGTAAAAGTTTCCATTTTCGTCTCTAAAAATTTTAGTCTCTTATGTCCCTACTTTCTAGAGGTACTGAAGGGACTGAAATTTTGTGTCTCGGGACTGAAATTTTAGTTCCAGTCTCTGATCACCAAACACAATACTCAGTCTCAGTCCCAATAAACAAACGGATTCTAAAAGCCAGACCTTGAGGATGTCCTGGTCCCTTGCTTTCTACAGTGCAGGGAGGTTCAACCCAATCATAAGCTTTCACATGCAAAGAGCCGTAGAGAATTTTGCTAAATACAGTCATGCCAGGATGGTCATGCAGTGGTATAACCGAAGAAGTGGGAAAACAGAATATACACATCTGCACCAAATAACACTGCTTACTTTAAGTCCAAATCTCATTTCACACAAACTGAAATTTTCACTAAAAATTCACTATATACAATCAACTCATTTGTATATCTGAAATATAACACAACATATAACAAAACTGAGAATATCTTTGATAATAAGAAACTCACAGAAATATTGAAGAAATTGTATATACAAATATGCATACATAGGCAAAGCCTGAAGTTTGCATCAGTCCAACATCGGTATGGTTGAAGAAAGAGACAACAAGAGCTAGCTATATATATGATTAAAGTATGCCTGACTAAAAAATAAAAATTTGAGGTTTAAATAAGCCAAGATGTTCTTATTCCATCTTAGTCTCTATATATTCAAACATTCAACATATAAGCCGAATCTGACTTTGACCTGATTCCCATTATAATACAATGACTAGCAAATTTTCGAACATACAGGGTCTAAGGATTCAGTAATCTTTTTTTCTGTATCTTTTTAGCACAATGCAATTTAGCAGGACATATACTGTGATTGTAACAGCCATCGCCAAGAATTTGACAATATTGTCACTGTACTAATTTTAAGCAGCCAACTTATTAATGTACATGCTAGAAAGGTAAGCTCACCGTAAAACTATCGGACTCGAGAATGTCAATATAAGTTATTGGTTGAGCCCATCGAGCTGCCCTATTCAGTTGATTAATTCCAAAAAACCCATGCCCTCGATCATCATCTGTAGTTTCCTCCGAAAGCCCAACATCTGATGGTTGGACAGTATCTACCAAGTCAAGAACAATAACAAAGGATCAGTAACTCATTGCCAAAGACAGTGTAACATCTGCATTTCAGAGTTCAAATATATATGATAAAATAAAATGGTTTCTAGTTTGATTGGAAAATGCTAGAAATAAGAATAGACTATTTATGAACAGCAGGCACAGAATAACTGCCATATTACTGTGGACCGATATATCAATAGTGTTATTGTTCATTACTTCATATTCCTAAACAAGTCAAACTTGCCAACATTTTAACAAATATCACTTAGCATGTTTGTTGAATAAATTGCTCATATTGATGCAGCAGGACTAATTCTCCACACACATGCACGAACTCACGCATGCACAGTCGCTCGTGTGCACCCACACATACACAAATCCGAGCTGTATAATCATCTGCAGATAGTTAGTATTAGAATAAAAAATGTTAAAAGGCTACGTGCCCTTTTGTTTTAATGTTGACCATGCAAGCAAGATCGAATGTTCCAGAGTTAATCCTCCCACTCTTGTATAAAACTACTCCTCTTGCTTGCACTACACCTAAAAAACAAATTCAAGGTGATTGTGTTTTGTCTAAAAGATCCCATACATTATCCACAACATCACTCTTCATAATATCCCTTTTAGTTTTACAGTTCAAATATGCAGCCTTGATAGTTTCAATGCCTTCATTAATAACCAAATCTAAAGAACTTAATGCATTGCAATGCGGATAGAAAAAGAAAATCATCACAAAACCAAAAAAACAACCAACACTTCAACCTAGCCACAAAACAGCCAACCAGCAAGAAATCAACAAGCAACTCACAGCATTCACATAAATAAATAAGCAACCCATAAAACCTAATTTGACCAACTGAACATGCCTCTACAAGTTGATAATAAACACATATAATTTATAATTTTATTTTATAGAAGTAAAAACAGTTTGATTTCAATGAATAACAACATTCTAAAACACTATCACAAAACTAAACTTCACAGTTCACACTCACTCTTTCAAAAAGAAATTACTTTTATCCATGTGATAACATTTAATTGATCCTCATTCCTCAGTTGCATGCAATATTCAAAGAATGATTGGAGCATAGACAGATTAAACTTACATTATTCACTCTACAAACCATAACCTAAACACAATGAAATAAACAAATAAGGGGGCAAAGAAAGAAAAAAAAATAAACCGAGAATTGAAGAGAGCTTGTGCAAAGCTTGCGAAGAAGGTGGTGGCGTTGAGGAAGGGGAGAAAATGGCGTTGCAGTGGTCGTAGAGAGCCTGAACCTTGTTTGAGGTGTGGCTATGGCGGCCCATGCTCAAGTATCTGCGGAATAACGAGAAGACCATATCCTTCCTTCTCTCTTTGCACAATTTTTCTCTTCTTATCGGATACTATTTTCTGTAATTTCTCACAATTCTTTTTTTTTTTTTAATCGGAAATAAGTAATGTGTGTGGTGCATATCCAGAAATTCGTTTACCAAGCCAAAGAGCATTCTGATTTTTGCCGCTTATTTAATTTTGGTGTTGTGGTTTCGAACAACGATGAGATTTGATGTGTTTGTTGCGAAATAAATAAATAAGAGGTAATAAAAAAAAGTATAGTTAGATAATTCTAGTAGTAATATTTATTATAATTATTATTTTAATATAATAAAAATAATTAATATATTTATTAATGTTATATATATTGTAAACTTAAAATTGGAAAAAGAGAAAATTTATATTATTGTAATGTATAGAGAGAAAAAAATATTTTATTACTGTAATGTGTTTTTTAAAGTTTAGCCTCTTATTTATATGCATATAAAAGGTAACATTTTTAACTTTATTAAATTCATTTTTTTTTTAGAATGGACATCTACGTAGTAATCCTTATCACAACACTTTTCTTTAAATGTTCATTTAGGATTATACTTCGTTAAAACCTTACTAAAGAAAAAAACTAATGGGAAAAAACTTTAGTAAAAGAAAAAGAGTACAAAATTCTTTGTGATAGGAAATACCTCATTAAAAATTTTGTCAAGAAAAATTCAATGAAAAAAAAACCTAATCAAGGAAAAAAGAGTACAGCATTCCCCTCTTGTCACCATTATTTAATATCTCGAAATCGACGCATCCCAATCTGATGTACCAATCTTTCAAAGGACAATTTTGGAAGTGACTTTGTAAATAAATCTGCCAGATTATCGCTTGAGCGGATCTGTTGGAAATATACTTGTACCACTATATGTAAACAGGTATCTTGTTTGAGATCTCCTTTTATGTAAATCAGACAAGTATCTTGCAAATGCATACCCAACTAGTTGTGACTTAGATCCATATGGATAAAACAATCTCATATCAACTGTTCCATGAAGATATCGAAAGATTTGTTTGATTCCATTCCAATGTTTTCTAGTTGGATCGGGTCGTGTATTATTAGCAAGATACATTAGTACTCCAATGGCACTAAAATATGGTACTTCAAGACCAATGATATCTTAATTTTTTTTTAGGACGGAATTGATCATTTTCCACATCCAAAGACCTTAGGATCATTGGGGTACTTAATGGATGTGACTTATCCATATAAAATCTCTTCAAGATCTTTTTTGTGTATGTTGCTTGATGAATAAAGATCCCATTTTTTGTATGATTGATCTGCAGGTCGAGACAAAATTTAGTTTTCCAATATCTTTCATCTCAAACTCTTCTTTTAGAGCTTTTATAATTGTTGGAATCTGGTGCACGAAATTGCAATCACACTTTTGCAATCCCGCACAACTAACCAGCAAGTGCACTGGGTCGTCCAAGTAATACCTTACGTGAGTAAGGGTCGATCCCACGGAGATTATCGGCTTGAAGCAAGCTATGGTTATCTTGTAACTCTTAGTCAGGATATCAATAATTATCAGGGTTGATTGTAAAAAGCAAAAGAACATGAAATAAATACTTGTTTTGCAGTAATGGAGAACAGGTTGAGGTTTTGGAGATGCTCTATCTTCTGAATCTCTGCTTTCCTACTGTCTTCTTCTTCAAGCACGCAAGGCTCCTTCCATGGCAAGCTGTATGTAGGGTTTCACCGTTGTCAATGGCTACCTCACATCCTCTCAGTGAAAATGTTCAACGCGCTCTGTCACAGCACGGCTAATCATCTGTCGGTTCTCAATCGGGTTGGAATAGAATCCAGTGATTCTTTTGCGTCTGTCACTAACGCCCAGCCCTCAGGAGTTTGAAGCTCGTCACAGTCATTCAATCCTTGAATCCTACTCAGAATACCACAGACAAGGTTTAGACCTTCCGGATTCTCTTGAATGCCGCCATCAATTCTAGCTTATACCACGAAGATTCTGATTAAGGAATCCAAGAGATATCTACTCAATCTAAGGTAGAACGGAGGTGGTTGTCAGGCACATGTTCATAGTTGAGAATGATGATGAGTGTCACGGATCATCACATTCATCAGGTTTAGGAACAAGTGATATCTTAGAATGGAAGCAAGCATGATTGAATGAAAAATAGTAGTAATTGCATTAATCCATCAAGACACAGCAGAGCTCCTCACCCCCAACCATGGGGTTTAGAGACTCATGCCGTAGAAGATACAATGAGAAACGTGTAAAGTGTCATGAGGTACAGATACAATGTCAAAAGATCCTATTAATAGTGAACTAGTAACCTAGGGTATACAGAAATGAGTAAAATGACGTAAAAATCCACTTCCGGGGTCCACTTGGTGTGTGCTTGGGCTGAGCATTGAAGCTTTTATGTGTAGAGACTTTTTCTGGAGTTAAACGCCAGCTTTTATGCCAGTTTGGGCGTTTAACTCCAATTCTTATGCCAGTTCCGGCGTTAAACGCCGGGAATTCTGAAGCTGATTTGCAACGCCAGTTTGGGCCATAAAATCTCGGGCAAAGTATGGACTATTATACATTGCTGGAAAGCCCAGGATGTCTACTTTCCAAAGCCGTTGAGAGCGCGCCAATTGGGCTTCTGTAGCTCCAGAAAATCCACTTCGAGTGCAGGGAGGTCAGAATCCAATATCATCTACAGTCCTTTTTAGTCTCTGAATCAGATTTTTGCTCAGGTCCCTCAATTTCAGCCAGAAAATACCTAAAATCACAGAAAAACACACAAACTCATAGTAAAGTCCAGAAAAGTGAATTTTAACTAAAAACTAATAAAAATATAATAAAAACTAACTAAAATGTGCTAAAAACATACTAAAAACAATGCCAAAAAGCGTATAAATTATCCGCTCATCAGAATCTCTTCAGGAGTTCCAATAATATTTAAATCATCAACTTACACAGCAATTAAATTAATCCAGATGCAGATTTCTTTATGAAAACATGTGGGCAGATATCATCATTCTTGAATCCGTTTTTTGCCAGATACTCAGTAAGACGATTATACCACATTCGTTCAGATTGCTTTAGACCATATATAAATTTTTGCAATTTAACTGAGTATAACCCCTGTGAATATTCAATGGATGGTTTAGACATCTTTAGTCCTTCAGGGACTTTCATATAGATATCACAATCTAATGATCCGTATAAATAGGTTGTTACCACATCCATTAAATGCATATATAATTTATGGTATGCGGATAAATTGACCAAATAAATAACGCAATGTTATTGCATCCACTATAGGAGAATATGTTTCTTCATAATCTATACCGGGTCTTTGTGAAAAATCTTGTGCCACAAGTCGAGCCTTGTAGCTTACAACTTCATTTTTTCGTTTTCTCACAAACACCCACCTGTATCCAACAGGTTTTACATCTTCTGGTGTATGGACAATAGGTTCAAAGAATTCACGTTTTGCAAGTGAGTCTAACTCAGCCTTCATAGCTTCTTCCCATTTTGGCCAATCATTCCTTTGTCGACATTTTTTTACTGTTCTTGGCTCAAGATCCTTACTTTTATGCATGATATTTAATGTCACATTATATGCAAATATTTTATTGATAATTGTCTTATTTCGGTCCCTTTTTTTTCCTATAAAGGCATAATTTATCGAGATCTCGTCATTTTAACAATTTTCAGGTACCTGAACGTCTTCTGGTGTCAAAACTATATCAGAATTTTGGACAATTGCAGGTGTCTTTACTATGTCTTTTTCAACAGGAATAATATTTACCTTGAATGTATAATCTTTTGAACTTCTAGTTCACATTGCCCTAATCGAGAATCTAAATGTATTAAGGATGGCGCATTTCAATTAAGTTCTTTTTTAGGAAGCTTATTCCCTCCCTCCTAATGTTGGAAATTTTGATTCATCAAAATGACAATCTGCGAATCGGGCTTTAAATACATCTCTAGTTTATATCTCAAGATACGTTACTATAGAGGGACAATCATATCCAACATATATCTCCAATTTTTTTTGAGGTCCCATTTTGGTGTGAGAAGGTGGTGTAATGGGAACATATATCACACACACAAATATTCTTAAATGGGAAACATTTGGCTGCTAGCCAAAAGCTAATTGCATAGGAGAGAACTGATGGTTACTTGTTGGCCTCAAACGAATAAGTGTTGCGGCATGTAAAATAACATGCCCCCAAGCCGAGGTTGGGAGATTTGTTCTCATAAATAAAGGTCTAGCAATTAACTGGAGACGTTTAATAAGTGATTCTACTAACCCATTTTGTGTGTGAACATGAGCTACTGGATATTCAAGGCTTATTCCATTATCTACACAATAAGCATCAAAGGCTTGGAAAGTGAATTCACCAGCATTATCAAGACGAATTGCTTTGATTGGATTTTCTGTAAACTGGGTTTTTAATCGAATAATTTGAGCAAGTAATATTGCAAACGCCAGGTTGCGAGAAGACAACAAGCAAACATGTGACCATCTCGAATGTGCGTCTATTAGGATCATAAAATATCTAAAAGATCCACATGGTGGATGAATAGGTCCACATATATCGCATTGAATCCTTTCTACGAATTCAGGGGACTCAAATCCAATCTTTACTGGTGATAGCCTTAAAATTAGCTTTCCTTGAGAACATGTAGCACAACAAAATTCACTAGATTTAATAATCTTCTGGTTCTTTAGAGAATGTCCATGGAAGTTTTCAATAATTCTCCGCATCATGGTTGTTCCCAGATGACCCAATCGATCACGCCAAGTTATGAATTCATTTGGGCTAGTAAACTTTTGGTTTACAATGGCATGTGATTCAATTGCACTAATTTTAGTATAATATAACCTAGATGAAAGTGAGGGTAACTTTTCTAATATAACATTTTTATTTGAATAATGAGTTGTGATATACAAGTACTCATGATTTCTCTCACTCATTGTTTAATATGATATCTATTTTGGCAAATATCTTTAAAACTCAATCAGTTCCTTAGAGACTTAGTAGACAATAGTGCATTATTTATTATGAATTTTGTTCCTCCAGAAAATAAAATTATAGCTCTTTCGGAGTCTTCTATCACATTGCCTGAACCAATAATAGTATTAACATATTCTTCTTTTGGCACAAGATGAGTAAAATATATTACTTTTGAGAATGGTGTGCAAACTTGCACTATCCGCAAGGCAAACATCTTCACTATATGTCCTTGCCATTTTTTCAAAGACAAACAACAACAACAACAAAGCCTTGTCCCACTAGGTGGGATCGGCTACATGAATCAAACGACACCATTGCGCTCTGTCATGTGTCATGTCTATAAAGAGACTGTTCACATGTAGATCTCGTTTGACCGCCTCATGGATGGTCTTCTTAGGTCTTCCTATGTCTTTCACCCCTTGTCCATCTTCCATCTCATCCACCCTCCTGACTGGGTGTTCTGTCGGTCTTCTTCTCACAAGTCCAAACCACCTGAGACGCGATTCAACCATCTTTTCCACAATGGGTGCTACTCCAACTCTCTTTCTTATATCTTCGTTCCTTATTTTATCCAATCGTGTATGACCACTCATCCATCTCAACATCTTCATCTCTGCCACACTCAACTTATGTTCGTGCTCCTCTTTGGCTAACCAACACTCCGTACCATAAAGCATAGCCGGTCTTATAGCAGTGCAGTAAAATTTACCTTTAAGTTTTAAAGGCACTTTTTGTCGCATATAAAACCAGATGCACTTCGCTATTTTGACCAACCTGCTTGGATCCTATGATTTACATCCTGTTCAACCTCTCCATTATCCTGTATGATGCACCCAAGATACTTAAAACTTTTAACTTTTCGTAAAATGTTTTCTCCAATCTTCACCTCTATATTAGGGTTTTCCCTTCTAAACTTACATTCCATATATTCTGTCTTACTACGGCTTATGCGCAGACTATACACTTCTAGAGCTTCTCTCCATATGTCCAACTTCTTATTTAGGTCTTCCCTTGACTCTCCCATAAGAATGATATCATCGGCAAAAAGCATGCACCATGGCACAGGCTCTTGGATGTGCTCTGTGAGTACTTCCAAGACTAATGTGAAAAAGTATGAACTTAAGGATGATCCCTGGTGTAATCCTATACCAATAGGAAATTTCTCTGTCACACCACCTTGAGTCTTCACACTAGTTGTGGCCCCATCATACATGTCTTTAATTGCACGAATATATGCGATCTTTACTCTCCTCTTTTCTAAAACCTCCATAAGACCTCCCTTGGCACCCTATCGTACGCTTTTTCCAAATCAATAAACACCATATGTAGATCCCTTTATTACTACGATACCTCTC
Organism: Arachis stenosperma; assembly: GCF_014773155.1. Lineage (NCBI taxonomy): Eukaryota > Viridiplantae > Streptophyta > Magnoliopsida > Fabales > Fabaceae > Arachis > Arachis stenosperma. The sequence continues at coordinate 120,271,035 of NC_080386.1, forward strand.
CATCATTCTTCTTAATAGGTATATCGCTTCAGTGGTAGATCTGACTAGCATAAATTCAAATTGGTTCTCTGTCACTTGTGTCTCTTTTCTCAACCTCCGTTCTATCACTCTTTCCCATAACTTCATGGTATGGCTCATGAGCTTGATTCCTCTATAGTTTCCACAACTTTGTATATCCCCCTTATTCTTGTAGATAGGTACCAATGTGCTCTTTCTCCACTCATCAGGCATCTTCTTTGACCTTAAGATCACATTAAAAAGCATGGTTAACCAGTTGATGCCTTTTCCTCCAAGGCCCTTCCAAACCTCAATCGGGATATTATCAGGTCCTACTGCCCTACCATTTTTCATCTACTTTAGAGCCTCTTTTACCTCGAAGTCTTAAATCCTTCGATAGTACTCAAAGTTTTGATCTTCTTCCCTTGTGCATAACCGACCAAGACTCGGAAGAGTCTTCTGTCCTTCATTAAATAATTCGTAGAAGTAGCTCTTCTACCTTTCATTAATTTTCTCCTCTTGAGCTAGCACCTTTCCTTCCTTATCCCTTATGCACTTAACCTGATCAAAATCTCTCGTTCTTCTTTCACAGCTCTTTGTGATTCTATATATACCTTTTTTTCTCCTTCTTTCATGCCCAAAGACTGGTAGAGATCCTCATATGCTCTTGACCTCTTGTTCTTGCTTCACTTACAGCCACTTTTACCTCTTTCTTAGCCGCCTTATATTTTTCCCAATTATCTGCATTGCAACATAAAGACCACTCTTTAAAGCACTCTTTTTTTATCTTTATCTTTTTTTGTACACTCGCATTCCACCATCAAGACTCCTTGTCTCTTGGTCCTATTCCTTTAGATTCACCAAAGTTTTCTTTTGCTATTCTTCTAATAACTTCTGCCATCTCCCTCTATATCTCTTCCGCACTTCCATTCTCATCCCACTTTGCTTCTTCTCCTACCCGTCTTAGAAAGATTCTTTGTTTTTCACCTTTCATTGGCCACCACCTTGTCCTTGCATTCTTCATATGATGTCTTTTTCTTAACTTTTACTCAATGCAAAAATCCATGACGAGCACCCTATGTTGTGTTGTCAAACTCTCTTCTGGGATAATTTTACAATTAATGCAAAATTTTTGGTTAACTCTCCTCAACAAGAAGAAGTCGATTTGAGAGCTTGTCATGCCACTCTTATAGGTTATAAGATGTTCGTTTCTCTTTTTAAAACATGTATTTGCGATGAGAAGGTCAAAGGTTGAGGAAAAGTTCAAAACAGTTTTACCCTCGGCATTGATCACCTCGAAACCATGGCCTATGTGAAAACTTCCATACCCAGTCACTTCTCTTCCAACATGACCATTTAAATCTCCTCCTAAGAAAATCTTATCTCACGAAGGTATGTCTTGGACAAAACTCTCTAGATCCTCCCAAAACCTTATCTTGTGTTGTTCGTCCGAACCCACTTGCGGTGCATAGGCGCTAATCACATGAAAAGCACCTCCCTCCACCACAAGTTTGATAGAGATGATCCGATCTCCCACCCTCTTGACATCCACTAAGTCCTTCTTCCACTGCCTATCCACAATAATACCAACCCCATTCCTATTCTTCACCTTTTCTGTATACCAAAGTTTGAAACCAGAAGTATCTAACTCTCTAGCCTTCGCACCAACCCATTTTGTTTCTTATAGGCACATAATGTTAATCTTTCTCCTTGTCATGGTTTTTACCACCTCCATGGACTTTTCTGTTAGAGTGCCTATGTTCCATGTCCCAAATCTCAACCTTCTGTCGCTCCGACCTTTACCTTCGCACCAAATTGGACCCATTTTATTATTATTTTTTTCAAAGACAAATAATAAGAAAATAAGTAGAAAAATTTGCACAGTAAAATTATTTTCTTGATTAAAAATATTTTTCTAAGAAGTATAGTATATACTAAAAATTTTATTATTATTATTATCTTGGCACATTCAGTAATTTTGAAATTCATAAATATTTTATTAAACATTATTTATATACATCGTACTTGAAATTCAAATGCATAGAAAATAAAACTTAACAAGAAGTTTCTTACATTATTTATTTACATGAGTACTTAACAAATTCACATATTAAACTATTCCATCATTAATCAAATGACCAATATTTCATTTAGGATCCTAAAAAAAATTAGAAACTTCATACTGAATGATGTAATTTTCAGCATCATTTGAAATAAAATTTGTCTCTTTTCCTTTTTCGTCTTTTTTCAAAGACGCTTGATAAAGATCGACTAGGTGCCTTGGGGTACGACAGGTACGCGACCAATTGCCCTTTTCACTGCAACGAAAAATTTATTTTGCCTATTGTTTCTTTTTTTATCCCACTTCTGGTGAGATCCTTTCTTATGAACATAATTTTTCTTCCTTCCATAATTTTTCTTATTACCAAGACCTTGCCATTTACCTCTTCTAGGGTTATAATTTGCCGCATTTACTTCAGGAAATGGGGGGCGCCAGCTGGGCATATTTTATGATTTTTTAAAAGTAACTCATTGTTGCATTCAGCAACAAGAAGATAAGAAATTAACTCAAAATATTTTTTAAACCCTTTTTCTCGATATTGCTGCTGCAGGAGCACATTCAAGGCATGGAAGGTCGAGAAAATTTTCTCTAACATATCATTATCAGTTATCTTTTCCTCACATAATTTTATTTGTGAGATGATGCAAAACATTGCTGAATTATATTTACTTATGGATTTAAAATCCTGTAGACACAAGTGCGTCCATTCATATCGGGCTTGAGGAAGTATCACTATCTTTTTATGATTATACCTTTTTTCAAGGTTTTTCCACAGATCTGCAAGATTTTTTAATGTGAGATATTAATTTTTCAATCCTTTGTCAAGATAACGACGAAGGAAGATAATGACTTTGGCTTTATCCTTTTGGGATGTATTATTTTCAGCCTTAATGGTATCTCCAAAATCCATTGAATCAAGATGAATTTTAGCATCTAGTATCCATGATAAGTAGTTGTATTCCAGATATATCAAAAGCATTAAATTCAAGATGAGAGAGTTTCGACATAATGAAAATTTGTTATCTGAGTCTTTCTAAAATTTGATCAGATTCTCGTGCTCATAAAGTGTTGTGAAATAAATAAATAAATAAATAAGAAAGAGGTAATAAAAAAGTATAATTAGATAACTCTAATAGTAATATTCACCTCAATTACTATTTCAATATAATAAATATGATTAATATATTTACTAATACTATATATATTGTAAACTTAAAACCCACGGAGATACAGGAAAAAGAGAGAATTTATATTATTGTAATGTATACAGAGAGAGAAAAATGTTTTGTTATTGCTGTGTGTTTTTGCCTGAGACTTAGCCTACTATTTATATGCATATAAAAGATAACATTTTCAACTTTATTAAATTCATTACATCCACGTAGTGATCCTTATCACAATAGTTTTTTTTATTTTGGTAGGTAATTAATTAGGATATCAGTAAATTTAAATAACTTTTTAAAATTATTTAAATATAAATTTTTTAATTTTTAAAAAATAGGATTTTAAACTTGTAACTTCTTCATCAATGTAAAACTCCATTTCATCCCCTCTCATCGTGTCGTCGTACCTCGTTTTCAACCGTTCGTCGTGCTGTCGTTGTTCCTTCCGTCGCAACTCTTCTGTGCGTCATGCGAAGCTAACCTGTATCGAACAAAAGAAACATCCCAAGTTAATGAAAAAAAATCTAAAGTAAAAAAAAAACATTTCAAGTATAACAAATAAAATCTCAAAATTAATAAAAGAAACATCACAAGTTAAACAAAAAGAAACATCTTACAGTTAGTTTAATAAAAGAAAAATTCTAAATTTTACAAAAGAAATATTCTAAGTGTAACAAAAAAAAATTCCAAATTTAATAAAAAAATCCCAAGTTAAATAGAAAGAAACATTTCACAGTTAGTTTAATAAAAGTAACATCTGAATTTTAACCAAAGACACATCTCACATTTACTCTCTAAGGTTATCCATTTGCAAGGAGACAAGTTTGGTGGGTCCGATCGCGCCACAAAAGATGCCGTACTTAGTGCTGCGTCTGGAACCCTTGTGATCAGCAGTGAGTGGGCTTTTGCGTGCCTGTCACAGCGCAAAAGTCGCGGGGGTGGTGGTCGGTGAACATCTGCTCGAGGTTGGTGTGGGGTCGCTTAGCACAACGACATTCTCTCTAAAGCTTACTTCGTGGAGGCTGCAAACGACATTTTGAATGCTATACACGATGACTCCTTGATGTGGGAGATTGAACGGAGTGGTGGGTACGGCAGCGTAGCGGTGTGACGGTGGCTAGGAGTGGATGAAGAACGGCACTGGGAGGGGAGAGAGGAAGGAGAGGGGTTGTGCTTGTTTCCACGCTAGATGCAACCACTCTTTGGTGCAACGGAAGATTGCACAACGCGGTGGGTACGGTGGCGCAGCGGCATCACAGTAGAAAGACGGTAGCGTGAACAGCGTGAGTGGGAGGGAACGTGGGGTGTTCGATTATTTTTTTATTTTCACAATGGGTAATAGTGAGAAATTAAATTCGAGTTAAGTTTAGGTAATGTTATTGGATTTTTTTGTTATTAGACCTTTTGTTGCGGCCCACATTGTAGTTGGTAGAGTTTCGCTAGAGTTTCTCTTTCTTTTTTTTAGTAAACTACCATTTCTATCCACGAAAGTTGAAAACGCTGACAGATCTACCCATAAAAATATTACTATTTGTATCCATAAAACATGAGTTCCATACAACAAAATTATCCAAACAGTAAAAAATTAAATAAAAACCCCAAATTACCCTTATCATCATCTGCATCATCTTTCTCCTCCCCACTAACCACTCCATCATCCCCATCTGCTTATCACCTTACCACCACCACCACCACCACTAATCCCATCCTCTATCTCTCACCAAAAATAAATTGATTTTCAAACAATCCTAGCAGCAATGTTTTCAGCCGCGAGCCACCTCTCCTCCGCTGTGACAAATATCGTGGCCTCTGTTTCCATTCCTGTAGTTTTCAACGTTAGCGACCACCGCTGTCGTCCTTCTTCCGCGTGGCCACCCCTCCTTCTCTCCTTTCCTATCTCGCCCTCGCCGACTAGAGGACCTTCGCACCAGCCTCTGCTTCACTGCCACCAACAACCCTAGAGCTGCAGTTCCCCGCCTCTCCTCTCTTCACCATCGACCACCCTCACCTACCGTGGCTACCTTCTCCTCATCACCGAACCAATGCCGCCAACGGGCCACTGCGCCAGCTGCTACCACCGTGGTCCCCCTTTGCGAACCAAAATCACGGCGAGCTCTCTCTCTTTTTGTCTCTTTCACCATTTGTTTTAAACCATCGAACCCTAATTCCCTTCTCCTTATCCTCTTCTTCCCCTTCTTCTTTCCTCTTCAAGAACCAGAGACCTTCAAACCACCATAACAGCCCTGCCATCATCGCCGTCCACATTTCCAGCCACCAGAACCCCTGCGAACCACCATCATCTCCACCATCTGCGACGAACCCAAGCCACCGTCACCGTCCCAGTCGTTCTTTCTCTCGATCCAGACCACCGCTAGCGAGACACTCATCGGTCTCGCACTTCCTCCACTGAACCCTAACTCAGGTCCTGTTCTCACTCTCAATTCTACTCCAATGAGCTGCCGGCGAGGTCACCATCATCATCAGCTTCTCAGTCGCCGAACCTTTAGAGCAACTGCTGTAGCTAGCGTTTCTCTCACCTAAACAGAGCTGAAATAGAACAAGCTCACCCCTGCCACTCAGAGTTTGGCTCAGGTGAGGATTGCTCAATTTGTTCAATCCCCACATGGCCTGTTTGAGTTTGGCAATTGCTTTGTTGCAGAGGCATTAGGTGGTAGCACTCTATTTTGAGTTCAATAAAAAGTTAAAAACGATGATGATAAGGGTAATTTGGGGTTTTTATGTAATTTTTTAGTGTTTGGATAATTTTGTTGTATAAAACTCATATTTTATGAGTACAAATGGTAATTTTTTTTATGGGTAGTCAACATTTTCAACTTTTGTGGGTAGAAATAGTTGTTTACTCTTCTTTTTTTTATGTGAAGATTACAAATTTGAGGATCAGATTTGTAACTATCAATTTTCTTTAAACATGCAAATCTGAGGGTCGGATTTATTTATTTTTTATTTTAACCATGAAATTATGACCCTCATATTTGTATTTTAGTATTAAAAAAATTTAAATATATAAATTGAACCCTATGATTTACTTTACAATGTAAAAAATTATTGTGCACTATAAAATTTGACCCTCAGATTTCTCTACAAATTTTAATTATTTTTTAAATTTAGAATTTTTTAAATAAATAAATTAAAAATTTATTTATGGATATAGGTAATTTGTAGCATATTTACCGATTTGCGTTGCTTAACTTACCTCGTTTACAATGTAAATGAAATAAGTTTGTGTATATCTCGTCTACATTGTAAATGAGATAAGACACATTTTCTATTGCACGTATCACGTGTGCACACGTGTTAGTGAAGTAGAGTGATCAACAGATATCTGCAAGATAAAGTACGACAAATTTCAAGCAACTATAAAAATATCTGCAACTATTTGTATTCTCCACAAATATTTCACTTATTCTTCTCCTTTCTTTCTTTAATAAATTTAGTAAAAATGTCTAGTCTGTGAATATATTGTTGTAAATGTGTATCTCAATTGTCATATAAAAAACAGTGACATTAGAATTATATTTGAGTGTGATAATCCTATTTCGTTACTCACTCGGAGAGTAAACTCTTTGTTTGAGCTAAAGAGTCTAATATTGATGAACCTAGGTGCTAACAGGACAAAAGAGGTTGAAAGAGTTGGGTATAGGTTGCTATTACCGATGGGCAATGGAGTATTTCTGTTTCGTCTATTTTGGCTCGATGGTGATGAGCATGTGTGCCTCATGATTGATATCCACGGGAGAATCATGGCGAAACAACTAATAGAGCTTTCTGCGAAGGCTAGTGATGTTGGTGGTGGTGATTCTGGTCATTCGAATTATATCCAGGATGACCCACTTCTTGCACCACCATGGCTACACTGTGCTAGGCCAGTAGTAGACATGGACGTAGATGATGAGGAGTCCGATGAGGAGTATGTTACCGATAGCAATGATAGTAGTTCTTCTGAGGATGATGATGAGAAGGAGTTAGTACTAGAGACTCCGGTCGGTGCTTTAGTTTGGTATCTTTTGCCTGTCTCGCAACCAATTCTGGAGTTATCAACTGTACCTAGTCACTATCATACATTGGATCTGGACTTGATGCACGAGAAAACTCCATTTTTCAATATGGATGGGGACGATTACAACATAGCGGTGGTGTGGAGTTTCACATTAGTCACAGATTCAAAAACAGAAAGGCAGTCATGCAAGGTGTGAAAAATTACAGCATTCGGAGAAGTGCTGAGTACCAAGTTCTGGAGTTGGATATCAAAGTACCATCATGTGCGTTACAAGATATTTGTAGCAGGATGTCCATGAAGTCTCTGTGTTGTCCTCTGACAGAATCTCAAATATTGGTAAGCCTTACTTTATATTGTAATGTATATTCTTATTTATCATGATTATTTTGGTTTTGAATGCCCACCGATTATATTTTTATTTGTTAGGGAGGTGCGTAAATTTGGTGTTCTGCACACCTGTTTAGCCCCCACCATGTCTCAGGACCATAGATAGTTGGACTGCAACGTAATATGTAATGTCATCTTGACCTTCATACAGTCCAGCCCATCAGATATTATCTCTGTTCTACAAGGTGTAGTCAAGCAAAGCTATCACTTCAAACCTCATACAGAAAGGTCTATATGGTGAAGCAAAAGGCAATTGTGCAGATATATGGTGATTGGGAGGAGTCATATAATAAGGTTCCGAGGTTGTTTCAAGCATTACAGAGTTGTTGTCCCAAAACAATATGTGATTTCAGGGAGATATTGTACTTGATGGGCACTTGGTGGTATGCGACTGCAACCAATTTGATAAGGTGTTCTAGACTTTTCCTCCCTGTGCGAAGGATTTCAAGCATTGCAAGCCCTTCGTTTTCGTCAATAGTATGCATCTGCATGACAAATATGGTGGTGTGTTGCTAATTGCACTGGCACAAGACGGTAACAGTAACATCCTTCTTGTGACATTTGTAATTGTCGAGTCTAAGACTTCGGATTCGTGGTCGTTCTTCTTTACCAACCTAAGATAATATGTGACATCACAAGAAGGACTTTTGATTATATCTGATAAATCCCAAGTGATCAAGGCCGTATTTAGAGCCGATGATAGTAGTTGGAAGCCTGAGCGTTCCATAATAGTAATATATAATGTAATTTGTAATTATTGTAGAAATAAATATTTTAAAGTAGATTACAATATATAAAAATAAATATTTATAATAGAATTGTTTATAATTTTAATTTAAATTTAAAGTGTATTTAGAGTAGTATAATTATATTATTAGCATTAGTATATGTGTTCTTTATTATTAGTGAAATATGATAATAAATTATTAATTATGTATAGTAATAAATTACCCTGCGAAAAAGAGGAGAGGTGGTTATTAGGATAACCTAATTTTAGTTCTGGATCAACATTAGCTTTGTAACAAACAAATTCTATCACCTGACTTAGATTAGCTGAAGACAGAACATATTGTAGCACATTAGATTAAAATATATAGAAATAACCAAGTAAGAGTACGTTGATATTCTTTATTATTAGTATAATATGATTTAATTTTTATGTGAATTTTATTTTAGGTGTAATTTGTCTTTATTATTTTTATATTTTTGAACTTTTATATAGACCGTACGAATGAAGAAGAACTTGCTAAGAAGATATGAGTAAAACATGTATAGACTAGATGAGGATAATTATATTATCGGAAGACTTTGGCACATAATATAAAATTTAAATTATTGTATTCAATGTATATAAAATTTATATTTTTGTAGTCGAAGTTTTATATAATTTTATTTTTTTTGGGTGGTAAGATCTTATGTACTAGAAGACATATATTAACGTGACATAGTGAGTTAGCTAGGCCATTCCTCACACGAGTCAACTTCGAACATGTAGCTTACATGCTTGAGTGGGACCATGATTGGACACTGGTATTTGCATTCATTGAGAGGTGTCATTCGTAGTCACACATTTTTCATTTGCCCTGTTGGGAGATGACAATCACTTTGCAGGACGTGGCTTATCAATTGGGTCTTCGGATAGAAAGAGATCATGTTCGTGGTTGCATGATAGGGTGAGAGCTGTTCTATGGTGGACATAGCATGGAGGAGTTATGACAACAGCTGCTAAGAGTCGTACTGTAGCCCACTGATAGACAGGATCATAGTAAGTGGGTCGTGAATCTATCGTGGTTCCAGAAGAGAGTATGTCAGGGTTTAGATGAAAACTCCACGGAGGAACATGCACCCGAGGGAGGGATCATGCAGATTATAGGAGGTATCCTATTTTCAGATGCATTAGACTCCCAAGTCCACATGAGGTGGTTGCCACTTTTAGAAGATCTTGATTGGTATGGACAGATGTCTTGGGATATGGCTGTGTTGGCCTTTTTCTACCATCAGATGTGTCGAGCCACATATAGCAGGCAGCGAAACTTGGGTGGATGCAGAGGTTTGCTCCTATCTTGGGCATATCATCACATCATTCCTTGTTGACCCAAATGATTTAATGAGAAGAGGTTTTCCTTGGCTCAAAGGTATCTTTTTATTTGTTTCATTGTTCTCAAAGATTTTGAATTAGAATGTTAATTTATGAGAACTAATGGGATTTGTAGGTGGTTGGGATACGAGTCTAATAGGGACATTGAAAAGACTAGGCTAAGGATTTGGAGATGGGTTCTTAACAGTATTAGGATGACCGATGTACGGAATCCATATATTTGTGTTTAAGTACAAAAGTGTTCATGAATAATTGCCTTATTATGTATTTTCTGACGTGGATTCTTTGCAAGTTGAATGGATTCCGTATGATGATCCGCTCTTCCAGCACATCATTCCGGAGAGCGTACTACAGGGCGAGAGTATGTAGAATGTTGGGTGCCCTCTACTATGCTTTTCAATCGTCGAGTAGCATCAAGTGGACTGTGTGGTCAAGCAGTTTGGTGCTAATCAACATATCCCTACAGCACCGTTGAACATTGATGAGATGCTCGGTCATGATGGTCGTTGAGATAGGGGTGAGTGGTATCCAGAGTTTTTGCAGGGCTAGTATGACATGTGCCATGCTCAAGGTGACTATCGATTGCATTTGCATCACAACTTCGATTTGCACCCGTTCTAGGAGTATTTGCTGTGGTATTACTAGTGGGCACATTTAGTGGTGGTTGGTGAGGGAGACCCGCAAGATCAAGTTATTGCCGATATACTACATGATTTTTCTGTATACTATCTAGATCCTCTTCAGTTGCATAAGCTAGAGGATGACCACCTACCTCAGGTGCAACCTCGAAGGGAGAGACGGGGAATATATAACTATTAGAACATAAGGCAACATCATGTGCTTACACCATTACAACTGTTAGAACAAAAAATAGTTTAATACTGCATATATAACTAAAGGCAATGTCATGACAGATATCTGGTAAGTACATATGCATTGCAAATAGCTATCTAAGAAGTTTATTGTACAATTTTTTCCAATCTTTGTATATTTTAGCAATTATCCTTTGCTTTGCAAGTCAAACCTTTCTATATGATGTTTTGTAGTCAAAGTGGATCTCAACAGGTCCTTGCATAACCCTTATGCTAATGGTTAAATTGGCTTTTACTATTGTAAAGATCGCTTGAGCCATCACCTTCGAGTCCAACCTTCGATGACCTATCCTGTTAATGTTTGTATACAAGAATGAGGACTATTATATCTCCTCAACTCCCATTTTTTGGGTCTTTGATAGTAGGAAATACATATGAACAATTAACAACCCACTCTAAATTGAGTGCACTAAATTAAATATTTCAAATGGTAACTCTCTAATAACTTATACTCTATGGATCTCCTGATGATATACGTCTTTATTGTCATAAGAACTTCTTCCTTGTTCTCAAACGGTTGCCAAACTATGAACTCATTGGTCAGATCATCGGGGCCTCCCTAACCAATAGACTAATCTTAGTTCATTGCATCGAGATTCAACGTGGTAAAGTGATGGGAATGATCATATGGCTGAAAAATAGCAATCTGAGTCAGTGTAAATTGTGAGTCTGTGAAATAGTTCATTTCAACATCCTCCTCCTCCTCCTCATCAAGTATATCAACTGGTTTAGTTTCTATCTTCTAACAATTGGATACAAGGTTAACTTGATATGGATTGATCATTGGGTTTCTAATTGTAAATCCTCGTGACTTTCAACATCTACTTGCCACATGTCCTTTGGCGATATATTTGGATATTCATGATTTGACCCATCATTACTGTTCTTAAGTGACATGTTTAGTTCAACTATTAATCTTCTAATGTTCTTTCTTAGAGTTCCACCTGACTGGTATCATGACTAACTTCTAAAGAATTCTCCTCACACAAATCAACCAAAAAATAAATAATTCTAAAACATGAATTATGAAAAAATAATTATGCCATCTCCTGACTAATTTTACATCATCATCACATAATTGATACCTATGCCAAATAAATAAGAATAATGCTATCAAATAGTTCAACACAAAAAAATTACCAAGTAATTAATATCTATTAGAAAATACCTTTTGTAATAAAAAGTAGAGTTAAGCCTCAAAATGGCGTCTGAAGTTGCATTCGAGGTTCAAAGTGGTCCTTGAAATTAATAATTACTTAATTATATCCTTGAACTTGCACTTTGGGACTCAAAGTAATCCCTCGAGCAGTTTCTGTCAGCTAGGCCCCATCAAAAAGCACATGTGGCATCGGTCCTGACACACTGGCAAGCCCAACGGCTATCTGATGTGGAAGAGAAAAGGTATTTGAGGCAATTCAGCCCCTAAATCAATTTGAAAAACCCTAATCCCTAAATTTGATTCAATAAATGCAGTTCTTCTCTTCTCTTTTTGTCGCATCTATTCTGCAAACCTTGTTCTCTCTATCTTCATAGGAACTTTACAAGCTTACAGTATTACACACCATAATTTCTTCCTCACCCTCCCCGTCTCTTTGTATAATAGACTAGAACATTCTCAGCCAAATAACCTATAATCTTCAAGCAGAGCATCTCGCTCAATCTCATTACCATATTCCCATAACTTCTTAATAATATTAACATCTATACTTATGCTTACTCGATTGCACAATACTCCAAGTAAACTTACTTAAAATTTGACTCCTTTCATGTGGCGTTCCTTTCTCCATAACATGCTGCAATTTCAATTCAAGCATTTGATTCAAATAAAAAAAACAAAAGGGAAAAACACTAAATAGAGGTAGAAAAAGAAAGTCAAAAGGGATGAATATACGGATCAGATAACTATAGATTTATTGTCTCGCCTTAGTAACAAAACTAATCTCTCCACTCAAGTGCAAGACTTGAATATATAACTAACACTAATCAAAGCAGAAAATGGAGATGTGCATCAATAGATTCATAATTGGAGTAAAAAAAATCAAACCTGTCTACAATATAGAGTCCAAAATATGAGAAAAAATTTTAATAAGGTAATAGACCTCAAATACAACATAAGCTACAGAAGAAAAAATCATATTGTAATGCAATGCTGAAAGACAATATTAGCTGAAAAATAACTAATCTAAAAATTGAAAGAAAGAGTCCTATCTTTATAAATTAAACATCAAAAGGTGAATTAGAAAATAACAAATATTTTAAAGGGGACAAGAGTAAGTTATAATTGCTATAAAGTACATGACCAACCTGAATTACATAATTGCTATACTGGTCTTCAGTAAGAAAACAAGCATATTATAAGATTTCATCTATTATGCATTGAATATTTTGGTGGCGCACGCCACTGATGCGGGACTTGGAGATGAAAAATTTGCCGAAGGCAGCATGTATGGTTGAGGTGGAGGTGAAGATTTTGATGGTGGTGCAGATTGTGGTAGAGAAGGAGAGAAGAGAAAAGACCAATGTCACTGAATTTCACCAAATTTAAGGATTAAAGTTTTTCAAAATGATTCAGGGACCAAATGGCCACGAAAATCTTTTCTCTTCCACATCGAATAGCCTAAGCATGTCAGCGATCTCACATGTGCTTTCTGATGGGCCTAACTGACGAAAACTGTCTGAGTGATTACTACGAGTCCCGGAGTGCAAGTTCGAGGACATAATTAAGTAACTATTAACTTTAGGAACCACTTTGAGCCTCGAGTACAATTTCAGAGACTACTTTAAGACTTAGCTCCAAAAGATATTATCGGATTCTATTAGATATTTGTAATGATTTTTTTATCATTTTTTGTATTATCGACTAATAACATACATAATAAAATTATTTAGTATCATTATACATTTCACTAGTTAAGTCTCAAATTAGTCCCTGAAGTTGCACTCAAGCCTCAAAGTGGTCCTTAAAGTTAATAGTTACTCAATTTTATCCTTGAACTTGCACTCTGAGACTCATACTAGTCCCTAATGTGCTTTCTGTTCATCGAAACACTAAAACGTAGTCATTTTATATTTATTAAAAAAAAACCTGAGCCTCCCCTTTCCCTTCCCCAACCCGAGCCCCTTTCCCTTCTCTTCCCCTTTCTCTGTTGCCGCTTTTCGCCGGCCTCCATCACGGCGCCGTGCCCCGCTGCACGCCCCCTTCCCCAACCTAATCTCTTACACTCTTGTCCCGTCTCTATCTCTTTCTGCATCTCCTTCTTCTCTTGTCTCCTCTCTGTCTCCCTCTGTCTTCCTAATCCTAAAATTAATTCCTCCATTATCTCATTTTGTTTTTCTTCATACACCCCGTACAGAATAACAATGCATAGAGACATTATATATGCTTTCAAATTACATAAACTTTATGTAGTAAACTAATGAAGTAAAGATTCCAGTAAAGTAAGAAAGGGACTAGAAAAATAGGGTTAAAAACAGATGCCAGAATCAATGCATCTAGGCATCAGAACAAACTCCATTGCAGTAAAAAATTGAAAAAAAAGAACCCATACAAAAAAAAAAAGACAAAGACGAGAGACTAGATTGGAAAAGGGGTAAGTAGCATGGCACCGTGATGGAAGCCGGCGAGAAGTGGTGGCAGAAGCCTCGGGTTAGAGAAGAAGAGGAGAAGGGCCTCAGGTTGGAGAAGGAGAAAGGGAAGGAAAAGGGAGAGAGGGAGGGGAGGGGAGGGGAGGGGGAAAGGGAGAGAGAGAGGGAGGGGGAGGGGCAAAGGAAAGGATCTCAGGTTGGAGAAAGAGAAGGAGAAGGAGAAGGGGAAGGGCCTCAGATTGGGAAAGGAAAATGGGAGCGTGTTTTTCTTCTTTTTTTTTTTTTTTAATAAATACAAAATGACGTTGTTTTCAGTGTTCCGATGAACAAAAAGTGCCTTATGAATCACTAAGAGTCCGGAAGTGCAAGTTTGAGGACAAAATTGAATAACTATTAACTTTAAGAATCATTTTGAAATTTAAGTGTAATTTCAAAGACCACTTTAAAATTTAACTCAACATTTCATATGTAATAATATATTAATTAATAAATATGAGTTAAGCTAAACTAAATATAATAAATTTATTATAATTTAATAAGATTTTTTTTATCATAATAAATTGTTAAAAACGATATTCAATATATTTTACAAATAAAAAAAGTGAGAGGGAAGGAGATAAAAGTTTTCTAATTCAAGTAGCAAAATACTTAGATTGAAATAGGCTTCATTCTTAATTCTTATATACCTCAAACGATTTCCTTACAAAATGAAAATTTTTCGTTACTCTTTTAAGATTATTACAAATGCCATTCTTCTTTTTAAGTTTTAAGTTTTTTTTTTTAACAAACACACGATTTCTGATTTGCGTAGAGACGTAGAGTTCAATTAACGTGCAATCAGAATCAGAAATCACTTGCCTCTTCCAAACACGGTCTTAAAACAAAAACAGAACAACACTCACTGCATGCGAAGAGTGATTCGAGTGAGATGGGGTGCTCCTTCTCTGGTCTGAACGCCTTATACGACGCCGTTAGCGGCGGAGCCGACGTTTGGATCAACGAGAATCGCTTCCGCGTCGTCCGGCAGCTCGGCGAAGGTGGATTCGCCTACGTTTACTTGGTCAAAGAAGTTCCCGCTGACTCTTCTTCTCTCACTGGCCTCGCCAACAAGCTCAAGAATCCCTCTCTTCTCTCCGGTTTGTCGATTTCCAATTTTACCCTCTCGATTTACTCTTTGCTTATCTGCCTTGCTTGGATCTGAAATGTTACCTTAATTGTGATGATAATGAAAAGAGGATCTTCTATCGTATGTATGATTGATTGATTTCCCTTGCTCTTTCTTTCTCCACAGGTGATGGAACTTATGCAATGAAAAAGGTTCTTATTCAGAATAGTGAGCAATTGGCATTGGTGAAGGAAGAGATCCGTGTTTCTTCTCTTTTCAGTCATCCGAATCTGCTTCCACTTCTTGACCATGCAGTCATTTCAGTAAAGGTAACTAGTTATTGCTCCTAACTCTTATTTCCATGTCCAAGAATTTAGATTTAGCGTATCAGCTAAGAATGTAGAGGTTCCAAGTCACTAAGAGACATGAATCAAGAGTGTAACCTTAGAAGTCTAGAATGACCGTATGATGAATGATGTGCTTGTATTATTTCTTGATTCTGGCTTTTCCAATGAAGGCTTTTTGGGTAACTTATAAGTTGTAACCCAACATATGAGATTTTGTTAGTGTCAATGTACAATCTGCAAGTATAAATTGTGCTCTGTCGGCTGAAGATATTTCCACTACATGTGAATTGTTTATGCAATTATGATTTACAAAAGAGACCGAAAATTTGGAGTGTAAAGAGATGCCCTTGAAGGTCACATCACACATCGCATGGTTTCCGTCTGAAGAAATTGTTTTGGAATTTAGATACGATATTAGTCTTTGGGATTATTTCAGAATACTTTCTAGCTTGGGTAAAAAAGAAAATATAGTAATATTAATATTAATATTCTTTTCTTGGGAATTTGTAACTTTTTTCTCTGCATTTCTCTGTTTTTGGGTTTATTTTGTTCCTTGACATGTCCTATACTTTTAGTTGTGGGTTAAGTAAATGTGCTTTTTGCTGGCAGCCTACTCAAGAGACATCTTGGACCCATGAAGCTTACTTGCTATTTCCTGTTCATTTGGATGGAACATTGTTTGACAATGCTAATACAATGAAAGCCAAGAAGGAGTTCTATTCTACCACAGATGTTCTTCAAATATTTAGTCAGGTAAAGAGAACCACTTTATTGTCTTATTACCTTATTCTGAAAGAAAGTAGTGGAGTTTAAGTGAATAAATTGTTGCTTGTTGCAACCCAAGATTTTCAACTCATGATCACTTGTTTATATTTTAATATGATGTGGAGATTTGTGGAGTATGTTGTGATTAAATGGCTGAGATGGGGCCTCAGTTTGATGTCTATTATAGCCTCTTTTGATATCTACTCTTAATGTTCTTTAGGTATCATTGCTCCTAATTGACCACAGCTGTTTAAATTCTTTATAACCCTTTTAATCACTTATAAAAAGCCTGGATTGGACCAGTTGTTTGGACAGGAAACCGGTGAATTTCTGGCTTGTCTTCTCTGGTGCTTGGCTTGGATCAGATAACCATTCAGCTTGGATAATTTTGGCCAGACCTGGTGAAACCAATGTGAGCCGGCTGGTCAAAGTTAAACCAGTTAGCGAAGCAACTCATGAACCTTGCACCATAGAAATCTTTTAATAAATTAAGAAGTTCCACTAAGTGGACTTGAACGTATTAAAAGTAGCATATAAATAAGTTATTTTGTGTTTGGGTTTTTAGTTCTAAAAGTGCTTATTTTATAGAAATATGATAAAAAGTAGTAGTATTATGAGAGAAGCCATTTTTTTAGCTTCTCTATAAGCTCCTAAATAGCTTCTTAGAAAGCTGCAATTTAGTTTTGAAAATTGCATCATACATTAATACTACTACTTTTCATAAGTCAAAAGCTCAAAAAAGTTACTTTTGAAGCTTCCCAAATAGACCTATAGTATCCATTTTTTTTCTCTTTTGTTGGGGTCAATTATTTATGTTTGTGTATTTATTAAATTGAATTTTTATATATTTACTCCCTGCTGTCCCAAATAAATGTTTGTTTCTAAAACTTTATTTGGTCTAAATAAGTGTCCATTTATAAAAGCTAGGTAACATTAATATAACTTTTCGGTACAAATGCTATTAAAGAAAGGAGAGAGAAAGTGTGATTAGTAGAAAGAGAAAATAAGTACTAAAGAAGAGTTAATAAAGCTAATTTTGTATAATCAGTTGAGTTTATCTAAAATCAAGATGTTCTAATCATATTTCCGTAAGCATGAAGACAATTATAACTGGACATTATGACCAGAGGGAGTACTTAATTAACTCTAGTTCAAGTGCTTTGACAAGTGACCACTGGTTCACAGTGCCTTGGCCAATTTCATGGCTGGGGCAAGTTAAATAACTATGCTTTTGACCCTGTAAAATCAACCCAACAGCTTTGTGCAGGACTCAAGCATATGCATGGTTTAGATCCTCCATATGCACATAATGATGTCAAACCAGGCAATGTTCTCATAACACATAGAAAAGGCCAACCTCCACTTGCCATACTGATGGATTTTGGCAGTGCTCGACCTGCCAGGAAGCAAATTCGCTCCCGATCAGAGGCTTTGCAGTTGCAGGTGCTACTTTCTCTCACTTTTTTTCCGCAAACAAAGGTTATTGTGTTTTACGTTAATGTCCTGGCATGCTTTTTGTCTTGCTGATTGCTACTTCCTGTGTAGGAGTGGGCGGCTGAACACTGCTCTGCCCCTTACCGAGCTCCCGAGCTGTGGGATTGCCCAAGCCAAGCTGATATTGACGAGAGGACTGATATTTGGTCACTTGGATGTACACTGTATGCGATTATGTGAGGATCAGACCTATTTTTTTGCAATTCTGTTCATTTGTATGTTGTGCATTTTCAATAGAGAAATTCTAAAGAGCCATCAGAATTTATTGTTTTTGGCCATCATTTAACCATCAACTCAATTTCTTTAGTCTAGTAATCCAATAACATATTTTATTTCATACTTTTAAACATTGATAGCTAACTGATGGCCAAAGACAATAAATTCTGATGGTCCTCTAGTATTCCTCGTTTCAATAAAGGTAGATTGTGATTTGTGACAATGCAATAGCCTTAGTTTGGTCATTTTGTTCATGGTAAATAATCTCTACTATGAGGTTATATAATATTATACACGGACAACACCCCTTCGTTTATAAAAGTATACACCAACCTCCATAAGATATAGGTTACATGACACTCGGAATCCATATATTTTGCAACATGTGACACTGACCTGACCTCCCCTATAAACATGGCACTAGCTTGGTTTGTGTTTTATCTTCTTTTCTAGTGCTATAAGTTTGTTTGCGGCTTTTTGATGAAATGGCTGGGATATCTTGCAGGTATGGGGTATCTCCATTTGAATATGCACTTGGTGAGTCCGGCGGGAGCCTGCAACTGGCTGTTGTAAATGCTCAGGTGAAATGGCCAGCTGGACCTAAGCCTCCGTATCCAGAGGCGCTGCATCAGTTTGTGACTTGGATGCTTCAACCTCAGGCCACCGTTCGTCCGCGAATAGATGATATCATTATCCATGTTGACAAGTTGATCTCGAAGTTCTCTCCTTGAAGTTACACTACGGTTAGGCATGCTCATTGCAGTGAAGATTTAGAAAGAAAACTTCTGGTGCTGCCATTACTGTCCACTTATAGATACATATATCTGATGAAAGAAGCAGTAGCACACATTCTCTCTAGAGTACATAACATCCCCTTGTGTAAATGACCATTTCCCCGTGTGATCCTCAGAATTTATGCACACTAATTTCTTTATATGGCACTGAGGTTTGAGCACAGGATTTAAACAATCATGTTACGTTTACACCAAAATTAGCTACTAAAATGAGCTACTAGTATAAAAATACATGTTAAAATACAAAATACATATTGAAAATAAATTAAATAACACATATTTATATACATAGTGGCTGATTTTTTGGTTGATTTTGGTGTACAAATAACATTTTTGGATTTAAATTATATTTACTCAAGTTCACTGTTAACTCATTCTTACTCATTCTTAGTAGCTTCTCAAAGTGACTTTTGCATCAGGCAATAAACAATATTGTTTTGTAGTATTTGTACCCTCAGGCCTCAACCCAACTTCTCTCCCTCTTTGTTTGGATCTTTATCACTGCATCTTTTAAAAGTTCTCAATGAAATATGTACCTAATTGACATCAAATGTGGTGTGTTACAAACACTTCTAGAAATTAAATATCAGAAATCCCATGTTTTTTTAAGAAAATTTTTTTTTAGTCAAGTTACACCCTTAACATACCCTCCCCTTTCCATGCATTCTATTATAACAGTTTTCTAATCACAGCTAAGATTCGAACTGGGTACTGTGGTGCACTTCCACAAGGCACATAGATGCCATCAGAACAGGCCTTCTCTTAACCACCAAAAAAAAAAAAAAAAGAACAGGCCTTCTGGCCTTGGAGTGCAACCAATCTTTCTTTTTTTTTTTTTTTTCTGTCACATGGATTGAACAACTTCCAATTCTAAGTATCACAATACACCTATATTATACCAGATTCCTTTTCAATACTTGATGCATAAATTTGGATCCTCTAAATTTTAAATTTATACTTTAGAGGGCAAAGTGTGATCTTTTACCTTTGAATGGTTTCTCTTTCATATTTATTCTTGGTCCCACCTATAAAATAAATAACGAGAGATCACACTTTACTCGCTAAAATGAAATTCAAACTTTAGAAAATACAAATCTCTTGACGCATTGGTCAAGATTCAAACTCGATGAGGCATATGGATTACCAATCTTGTTTCAAGTACTACAAATTTGTACCATTTTTTGCATAAGTAGACAATAAATGTAAATTACTAGTAAGCCTTAGCCCAATTGATTTAACCAATTGAAGCACGCTATACTTGTACCTATGGCAACAATTCGTTATTTCGTTCGCAATAAACCAGAGGGTAGGCTTTGATACTTATATAATTGAGTGGATAAGTGGATTTAACTCAATTGGTGAGAATTGTCCTATATTTATAAACCATCAATACCATAGATATGGATCTTTTTCTTAATACACTTTTTGATACCTATGATAGTTATTTGGAGTGTGTATGTTGCAGAATATTTGCATAATACCCAACTAACAAACAAATAAATTTTAATACCATGAAATATTTGAGTAGTCTTAATGAAATTCCAAAAGTTAACTGAAGAAAAAATCGCTAAATATTTATGAAAGTTATCAGCACAATACGAAACTCTAGCGTAGCTCTTATTTGCATGCCAAAAAATCTTTTGACTAGTGACAGCCTCTCTCGTTGATAATTGCAAAATTTATTTGCTTGAGTTTGTACTTTCTACCACATTTAGTTAAAATTATAAAATAAAAATTGGTGCATTGCCTCGCGAACTTCTTGTTGCTGGTTATACACAGAAAGTTAAGTGAGACAACTACTGGTAGTAACTAGTAACTAATTGTGGTAACCGTATAACTAACACAGGCATAGAAAACGTAACATCTTGGGCTACCAATCACAGAGCAACAACAGGCAGCAAGCTACCAGTTTTATTTGCCAAATACCGGAAGATAAGTATTTTTGTAACATTTTTAAAATGTATTCCTTTAAATAACAGAAATTCTATGTGAAATTTTATTTTGGTTGGACTTACAATGTAAAATTCATCTAAATTCATGGGTTTAGATGAATTTTAAGTAGTATATTTAAAAATTAATTATTTTTACTAATGTGATAACACACGACTAATCTATGATGGAAATAGGATATCACATAGCAAAGAACATGCGGATATACTAATTTTAAATTTTCATAAGATACGGAGACATGATATATATATATATATATAAAATATAAAATATTTAAAAAAATTATAATGGTATTTTGATATTCATTAATATTAAAATATAAATTAATTTTTAACTATTTTAAATATTTTTAATTATATCAAATATTTAAAATTATAATTTTGTTTCAATAAATAATAATATATTATTTCTAAACTCATTTTAATAATACATGTTAAAAATAAAAATTGGACACGTTGATATCCAATGATATTTAGGTGTGTCTAAATGCATTCAAAATTTTTTTTAATTTTTTATAAAAACATAATTGGACACAAAAAACATTCGTTTCTAACGGGTATCAAATGAATATCATGCCTAAAATGTGTTCGACTAGTTAATAAAAATGAAATAAACGAAAAAAAGGAAGAAGTAGAGAAGGAGATGGAGAAAAAAAAAGAATGGAAGAGCAACAGAAAAGCACAAAAAAAAATGCCACAAAATCCGAATTGCTGAGTTCTTTTAAATAACTTAGTTTAGTTAAAAGAGAATTTGATCTCCTAATAATAGTCTTTTATTTATTTATATTTATCTGGTTATGTGTTAGAAAGATTCGAAAGAGAAGAATCGATGAGGACAAGCAGCATGTCCATGCGTCCCAAAGAAAAAGAGGAACCACACAATGCAATCATCTCTTGACCACATCCCATCCACAACCAGAAACATTGTTTTTTGCCCTTTTGTGCTTTTCATCAGGTTCCTTCTCTTTCTTCATTATTGCTTCTTTTTAGTCGCACCCAAGTACTACGTAGACCACAACATGCTCTACTCATACAATAAAAAATAAAAAATTAGGTATTTGATCAATGTCATTTTTGATAAAGATGAGGTTGTTCATGGCAAAGCTCCTACTTATGATTTTTTTTGTTGTACTTTGTAATCATTTTCTGCTTCAATACTTTCTCTCTTATTCGAACATGTTTTCGGATTTTTAAGAAGAAATTGAGCTCTTATTTTTATGTTTGAATGTTGTCGACTTCATTGTACACTCTTATTCTTGGATTTTTTTCATTCACTTCAACAAGAATTATAATTCTATATTATAGTCAAGTCAAAATGGAAATTTTTCAATCGACTCATGTCCTTTTTGTTCTTTGTATTCTCTTTTTGAGCTCGAATAATATAATTTTGTTAGTAGTTTCTATTTTTCTGTTGGTTTAGAGATGTTTGACTGACATGAACTGGTATTTAATTTTTAAACTTATTACCAAGTTTCTAAATGTTGAATTAGTGAACTGAGTGTCATTGTCAGTTGTGATTGAGAATAGTACTCCAAATCTTGTTACAATATTCTTGTAGAGGAACTTTCGATTTTTTGTGCAGTGATGGAGCCCAAAGATTCTGCCTCAATCCACTTGGCATAGTAGTCGATCCCCATTATGAGGTATTTGACTTATCCGAGTACTTGAGAAAACGGCCGAAGCAGATCTAATTCCCATTTTGCAAAAGGCCACGGAAAAGTGATACTGATGAGCTCTTCTGGAGGTGTTACATGGAAATTTGTACGCAACTGACAAGGCGGGTATTCTTGACGACTTTTTATAAGGTTGACCAATAAAAACTAGCTCGTAGCACTTTCTTTTTGCTGGATATGCTTCATGGGTTTATTAGTTTAGATTTTGATTGTGTGGGCTTAGAAGTAAGGTCGTAATCTCCTTAAGGCTAAAACAAGAGTATAAACAAATTTTTGTATCCTTTGATAGTTCAATTCTGCTCTTTGTAACGCCTTGCTTGCAAAGTAAATAAGCTTTTGCCTCTCCTCTTCTTCTCAGACAAGGGCTGAAGGTATAGCTCTATCAGCAATAGCTAAGTATAGCACGAGCTCTTCCCTTATTTTAGGTCGAGTCAATATCAGGGTAGACTCAAAAAGTTTTTGAATTTTTAGAAAGTTTGCTTACATTCCTGAGTCTACTGGAAATTGTATCATTTTCTGAGGATTGCAAATAGTAGCAACGACTTCAAGGCTGAGCCATCAGAGAATCTGGATAGGAGTATGAATGATTGAATGAAGACAGTAGAAAAGCAGAGATTCAGAAGGAATGACGCATCTTCAAACGCTTATCTGAAATTCCCACCAATGAATTACATAAGTATCTCTATCTTTATTTTATGTTTATTTATCTTTTAGTTATCAAAATCCCATAACCATTTGAATCCGCCTGACTGAGATTTACAAGATGACCATAGCTTGCTTCAAGCCGACAATCTCCGTGGGATCGATCCTTACTCACGTAAGGTATTACTTGGACGACCCAGTGCACTTGCTGGTTAGTTGTGCGGAATTGTGAGAAAAGTGTTGAGTTACAATCGCGTGTACCAAGTTTTTGGTGTCGTTGTCAGAGATCACAATTTCGTGCACCAAGTTTTTGGCGCCGTTGCCGGGAATTGTTCGAGTTTGGACAACTGACGGTTCATCTTGTTGCTTAGATTAGGCAATTTTCTTTTTTATTTTGTCTTCATAATTTTTAAGAATGAATTCTAGAGTTTCGGATGATGCTTTTATCATCACAGGAGCTAGTTGATTCCCATCAATTTGGCTATTGTATGTAATGTCTTGCTGAAACTTGGCTAGCCATGTCTAATCTTTTTAGACTGAAGCTTTAGACTAACATTGCATGATTCCTGGAATTCTTATTAAAAATTTTGAGTTTCTTATTTTCTTTTTCAAAATAATTTTCGAAAAAAATACAAAAAATACAAAAAAATTATAAAATCATAAAACAAAAAAATATTTTGTGTTTCTTGTTTGAGTCTAGTGTCAAATTTTAAGTTTGGTGTCAATTGCATGTTTTTTATTTTTCCTAAAAATTTTTTTGAAAACTCATGCATGCATGGTGTTCTTCATGATCTTCAAATTGTTCTTGATAAGACTCCTTGTTTGATCTTAAAATTTTCTTATTTTGTGTATTTTCTTGTTTCTCATATGCATTTTCGAATTTTTAGAGTCAAAAGCTTAAAAATTTCTAAGTTTGGTGTCTTGCATGTCTTTCTTTTCTTAAAAATTTTCAAAAAAAAATATGTTCTTGATGTTCATCATGATCTTCAAAATGTTCTTGGTGTTCATCTTGACATTCAAAATGTTCTTGCATGCATCATTGGTTTTGATCCAAAATTTTCATGTTTTGAGTCATTTTTGTGTTTTTCTCTCTCCTCATTAAAAATTCAAAAATAAAAAATATCTTTCCCTTATTTCTCTCATAAATTTCGAAATTTTTGGTTGACTGAGTCAAAAATTTTTAAAATTTAGTTGTTTCTTGTTAGTCAAGTCAAAATTTCAATTTAAAAAAATCCTATCTTTTCAAAACTTTTTCAAAAATCAAATCTTTTTCATTTTTATGTTTTTCGAAATTTTTAAAAAAAAAATTGATTTTCAAAATCTTTTTCTTATTTTTATTTCATATTTTCGAAAACCTTGCTAACAATTAAGGATTTGATTCAAAAAATTTTAAGTTTGTTACTTTCTTGTTAAGAAATGTTCAATCTTTAAATTTTAGAATCATATCTTTTAGTTTCTTGTTAGTCAAGTCATCAACTTTAATTTCTAAAATAAAATATTTTTAATTTCTTTTTCAATAATATTTTTTCAATCATATCTTTTTCAAATCATATCTTTTTCAAATTTTAATTTCAAACTCTTTTTCTAACTTCTTATCTTTTTCAAAACCACCAAGGAAGGTGCTTGGTGATTTTACTACACCAACTTCCAACTTCCATGGAAGAAGCATCTCAATCCCTGCCATTGGAGCAAACAATTTCGAGCTTAAGTCTCAATTAGTTTCTCTGATGCAACAGAGTTACAAGTTTTATAGACTTCCATCGGAAGATCCTTTTCAGTTCTTAACTGAATTCTTGCAGATCTATGATACTGTTAAGACCAATGGAGTTTATCCCGAGGTCTACAAGCTTATGCTTTTTCCTTTTGCTATAAGAGATAGAGCTAGAATATGGTTGGACTCTCAACCTAGAGATAGCCTGAACTCTTGGGATAAGCTGGTCATGGCTTTCTTAGCCAAATTCTTTCCTTCTCAAAAGCTGAGCAAGCTTAGAGTGGATGTTCAAACCTTCAGGCAGAAAGGAGGTGAATCCCTCTATGAAGCTTGGGAAAGATACAAGTAACTGACCAAAAAGTGTCATCCTGACATGCTCTCAGAATGGACCATCCTAGATATATTCTATGATGGTCTGTCTGAATTGTCTAAGATGTCATTGGACCATTCTGCAGGTGGATCTATTTACCTGAAGAAAATGCCTGCAGAAGCTCAGAAACTCATTGAAATGGTTGCAAATAACCAGATCATGTACACCTCTGAAAGGAATCATGTGAATAATGGGACGCCTCAGAAGAAGGGAGTTCTTGAAATTGATGCTCTGAATGCCATATTGGCTCAGAACAAAATGTTGACTCAGCAAGTCAATATGATTTCTCAGAGTCTGAATGGATTGCAAAATGCATCCAACAGTACTAAAGAAGCATCTTCTGAAGAAGAAGCTTATGATTTTGAGAACCCTGCAATGGCAGAGGTGAATTACATGGGTGAAGCCTATGGTAAAACCTATAATCCCTCATGAAAAAATCATCCAAATTTCTCATGGAAGGATCAACAAAAGCCTCAACAAGGCTTTAACAATAATAATGGTGGAAGAAAAAGGTTTAGCAATGGCAAGCATTTTCCATCTTCCTCTCAGCAACAGACAGAGAATTCTGAGTAGAACCCATCTAGCTTAGCAAATATAGTCTCTGATCTATCTAAGGCCACTCTCAGTTTCATGAATGAAACAAGGTCCTCCATCAGAAACTTGAAGGCACAAGTGGGTCAGCTGAGTAAAAGGGTTATTGAAACTCCTCCTAGCACTCTCCCAAGCAATACAGAAGAGAATCCCAAAAGAGAGTGCAAGGCCATAACTGTGACCAACATGGCCGAACCTGGAGAGAGTGAAAAGGCAGTGATTCCCAGTAAGGAAGGCCTCAGGGAACGTCCACTGGCCATTAAGGAGTACCCCAATGAGGAACCAAAGGAATCTGAGGCTCATATAGAGACCATAGAGATTCTATTGAACTTCTTTTTACCATTCATGAGCTCTGATGACTATTCATCTTCTGAAGAAGATGAAGACATTTCTAAAGGGCAAGTTGCCCAATATTTAGGAGCAATCATGAAGCTGAATGTCAAGCTATTTGGTAGTGAGACTTGGGAGGATGAACCTCCATTACTCATTAATGAACTGAATACCTGGATTCAGTAAACTTTACCTCAAAAGAAACAGGATCCTGGTAAATTCTTAATACCTTGTACCATAGGCAACATGACCTTTGAGAAGGCTCTGTGTGACCTAGGGTCAGGTATTAACCTCATGCCACTCTCTGTAATGGAGAAACTAGAAATATTTGAGGTACAAGCTGCAAGAATCTCACTAGAGATGGCAGACAAATCAATGAAACAGGCTTATGGACTAGTAGAGGACGTGCTAGTGAAGGTTGAAGGCCTTTACATCTCTGCTGATTTCATAATCCTAGACACTGTGATGGATGAGTATGAATCCATCATCCTTGGCAGACCTTTCCTAGCCACAGCAAAAGCTGTGGTTAATATTGACAGAGGAGAGTTGGTGATGAGCGGATAATTTGTATACTTTTTGGCATTGTTTTTAGTATGTTTTTAGTATGATCTAGTTAGTTTTTATTATATTTTTATTAGTTTTTAGTTAAAATTCACTTTTCTGGACTTTACTATGAGTTTGTGTGTTTTTCTGTGATTTCAGGTATTTTCTGGCTGAAATTGAGGGACCTGAGCAAAAATCTGATTCAGAGACTGAAAAGGACTGCAGATGCTGTTGGATTCTGACCTTCCTGCACTCGAAGTGGATTTTATGGAGCTACAGAAGCCCAATTGGCGCGCTCTCGACGGCGTTGGAAAGTAGACATCCTGGGCTTTCCAGCAATATATAATAGTTCATACTTTGCCCAAGATTTGATGGCCCAAACCGGCGTTCAAAGTCACCCTCAGAATTCCCAGCGTTAAACGCCGGAACTGGCACCTAATTGGGAGTTAAACGCCCAAACTGGCATAAAAGCTGGAGTTAAACGCCAAGAAGAGTCTCTACACGAAAAATGCTTCATTGCTCAGCCCAAGCACACACCGAGTGGGCCCGGAAGTGGATTTTTATGTCATTTACTCACCTTTGTACACCTTAGGCTACTAGTTTTCTATAAGTAGGACCTTTTACTATTGTATTATCATCTTCGGACATCTAGTTCTTAGATCAGATCTTGGTTCTTCTGGTTCCCTCTTTGGGGCCAAAACCAATGATCACTTTTGTTCTTATGTATTTTCAACGGTGGAGTTTCTACACACCATAGATTAAGGTGTGGAGCTCTGCTGTACCTCGAGTATTAATGCAATTACTATTGTTCTTCTATTCAATTCCGCTTGTTCTTTTACCAAGATATCACTTGTTCTTCAACTTGATGAAGGTGATGATTGACACTCATCATCATTCTCACCTATGAACAAGGTAACTGACAACCATTCTTGTTCTACAAGCATCCGAGGCTTAGTGAATATCTCTTGGATTCTTCGGAATCTTCGTGGTATAGGCAAGAACTGATGGCAGCATTCAAGAGAATCCGGAAGGTCTAACCTTGTCTGTGGTATTCTGAGTAGGATTCAATGATTGAATGACTGTGACGTGCTTCAAACCTGTAACCTACTGGGCGTTAGTGAGTTTCACTGCGAGGATGGAGTGTGTGCATTAGTAGCTGCTGACAACAGTGAAACCCTACACGAGCTTGCCATGGAAAGGAGTAAGAAAGGATTGGATGAAGACTGTAGGAAAGCAGAGAGACGGAAGGGAAGGCATCTTCATATGCTTGTCTGAAGCTCTTACACCAATGATATACATAAGTATCTCTATCTTTATCTTTATGCTATTTTCGTTCATCACCATATCCATTTGAGTCTGCCTGACTGAGATTTACAAGGTGACCATAGCTTGCTTCATACCACCAATCTCCGTGGGATCGACCCTTACTCACGTAAGGTATTACTTGGACGACCCAGTGCACTTGCTGGTTAGTTGTGCGAAGTTGTAGTGATCACAATTTCGTGCACCAAGTTTTTGGCGCCGTTGCCGGGGATTGTTCTTGTGTATGGACAACTGACGGTTCATCTTGTTGCTTAGATTAGGTATTATTTTTCTTCAGAGTTCTTAAGAATGAATTCTAGTGTTTCAAGGTGATGTTCTTATCATCACCAAAGCTGATTGATTCTCATCAATTTAGCTCTTGAATGCAATGTCCTGCTGAAGCTTTGCCGGCCATGTCTAATTCCTTTAGACTAAAGCTTTAGACTAACATTGCATGATTCCTGGAATTCTCATTAAGAATTTTGATACCTTTATTTTCCTTTTCACTTAATTTTCGAAAAAGCACAAAAAAATTACAAAATCATAAAAACCAAAAATATTTTATGTTTCTTGTTTGAGTCTAGTGTCTCATCTTAAGTTTGGTGTCAATTGCATGCATTCATTCATGTGTCTTAAGGATCTTCAAGTAATTCTTGATGATTTCTTATTCTGATCTTTGAATTCTCTTGACTTGAGTGTTTATGTGTCTCAGATGCATTCTCATTAGTGTCAGTAGTGTGCAAACTGCTAAGTTTGGTGTCTTGCATGCATTGTTATTTGATTCTTGTTGCATTTTTATTATTCCTCATTATTAAAAATCCAAAAATATTTTTAATTTGTGTCTTTTCAAGTCAATAATACAGAGAATTGAAGATTCAGAACATACTGCAGAGGAATCACACAGAAAAAGCTGAGCATTCAAAAATGCCCAGTGAAGAAGACAGACTGGCGTTTAAACGCCAGCCAGGGTGCCTGGCTGGGCGTTTAACGCCCAAAAGGGTAGTAGTTTGGGCGTTAAACGCCAGAATGTGCACCATTCTGGGCGTTTAACGCCAGAATGGCAAAGGGGGAAGATTTTGTTTTCAAAATCAATCTTTTCAAGTTTTCAAAGTTTTTCAAAATCAAATCTTTTTCAAATCATATCTTTTCAATCAAATGTTTTCAAAATCAATTTCTTTCCTTTTTCAAAGATTCTTACTAACAATTAATGATTTGATTGAACATTTTTTTGCCTTTTCTGTTGAGGAAGGTTTTATGTTTGAATCATATCTTTTCTTGTTAGGCAAGTCATTAATTTTTAAAATCATATCTTTTAAAATTGTTTTCAAATCATATCTTTTTAAAATTGTTTTCAAATCATATCTTTTTAAAATTGTTTTCAAATCATATCTTTTTAAAATTGTTTTCAAATCATATCTTTTTAATCACATCTTTTTAAAACCAATCATCTTCTTAACCACATCTTTTCAAAATAGTTTCAATCAAATCTTTTTGATTTCTAATTTCAAAACCTTTTTCAAAATCACTTGATTTCTTTTCCTTTTTTTTCGAAAATCAATTAGTGTTTTTCAAGAATGTTTTCAAAATCTTTACTTAATTTTCGAAAATTACTTCCCTTCTTCTCACATCTTTCTATTTTGGACTAACTCTATTCCTTAATGCAAAATTCGAACTCCATCTTCTAAGTTCGAATTTTCTACTTCTGTCTTCAATTTTTCTTCCTCTGACATCTCAAGGAATCTCTATACTGTGACATAGAGGATTCCATATTTCTTGTTCTTCTCTTTCATATGAGCAAGAACAAAGACAAAGGCATTCATGTTGAAGACTGACCGAATTCTTCAAAGAAGAAGAACATGGCAGCCGAAAACAACAATAATGCCAACAATGCAAGGAAGGTGCTGGGTGACTTCACTGCACCTACTCCTGATTTCTATGGGAGAAGCATCTCTATCCCTGCCATTGGAGCAAACAACTTTGAGCTTAAGCCTCAATTAGTTTCTCTAATGCAACAGAATTGCAAGTTCCATGGACTTCCATTGGAAGATCCTCATCAGTTCTTAGCTGAATTCTGCAAATCTGTGACACAGTCAAGACTAATGGGGTTGACCCTGAGGTTACAGACTGATGCTATTCCCTTTTGCTGTAAGAGACAGAGCTAGGACATGGTTGGACTCTCAACTAAGGAAAGCCTGGACTCTTGGGAAAAGCTAGTCAATGCCTTCTTGGCAAAGTTCTTTCCACCACAAAGATGGAGTAAGCTTAGAGTGGAAGTCCAAACCTTCAGACAGAAGGATGGAGAATCCCTCTATGAAGCTTGGGAAAGATACAAACAATTAATCAGACGATGTCCCTCAGACATGCTTTCTGAATGGAGCATCATAGGTATCTCTATGATGGTCTATCTGAACTATCAAGATGTCTTGGATAGCTCTGCTGGAGGATCTCTTCATCTGAAGAAGACGCCTACAGAGGCTCAAGAATTAATGAAATGGTTGCAAATAACCAATCATGTACACTTCTGAAAGGAATCCTGTGAACAATGGGACTAGTCAGAAGAAAGGAGTTCTTGAGATTGACACTCTGAACGCCATTTTGGCTCAGAATAAGATATTGACTCAACAAGTCAATTTGATTTCTCAAAGTCTATCTGGAATGCAAAATGCACCAAGCAGTACTAAGGAAGCTTCATTTGAGGAAGAAGCCTATGATCCTGAGAACCCTTCAATGGAAGAGGTGATGGCAAGCCTTTTCCATCATCTTCTCAGCAACAGACAGAGAGTTCTAAGCAGAATACTTCTGACTTAGCAACAATGGTCTCTGATCTAATAAAGACCACTCAAAGTTTCATGAATGAAACAAGGTCCTCCATCAGAAATTTGGAAGGACAAGTGGGTCAGCTGAGCAAGAAAGTTACTGAACTCCCTCCTAGCACTCTCCCAAGTAATACAGAAGAAAATCCAAAAGGAGAGTGCAAAGCCATAGACATGGCCGAATATGGAGAGGAAAGAGAGGAGGAGGACGCCACTGAGGAAGACCTCAGTGGGCGTGCACCAATCTCCTCTGAGTTCCTCAATGAGGAACAATGGGAATCTGAGGCTCAAAATAAGACCATAGAGATTCCATTGGACTTACTTCTGCCATTCATGAGCTCTGATGAGTATTCTTCCTCTGAAGAGGATGAGTATGTCACTGAAGAGCAAGTTGCTAAATACCTTGAAGCAATCATGAAGCTAAATGACAAGTTATTTGGAAATGAGACTTGGGAGGATGAACCACCTTTGCTCACCAAAGAACTGGATGACTTGTCTAGGCAGAAACTGCCTCAAAAGAGGCAGGATCCTGGGAAGTTTTCTATACCTTGTACCATAGGCACCATGACCTTCAAGAAGGACTTGTGTGACTTAGGGTCAAGTGTAAACCTCATGCCCCTCTCTGTAATGGAGAAATTAGGGATTTTTGAGGTGCAAGCTGCAAGAATCTCATTAGAGATGGCAGACAATTCAAGAAAACAAGCTCATGGACTTGTAGAGAATGTTTTGGTGAAGATTGAAGACCATTACATCCCTACTGACTTCATAGTCCTAGAGACTGGGAAGTGCATGGATGAATCCATCATCCTTGGCAGACCCTTCCTAGCCACAGCAAAGGCTGTGATTGATGTTGATAGAGGAGAGTTGATCATTCAAGTGAATGAAGAATCCTTGGTGTTTAAGGCCCAAGGACATCCCTCTATCATCATGGAGAGGAAGCATGAAGAGCTTCTCTCAAAACAGAGCCAAGCATAGCCCCCACAGTCAAACTCTAAGTTTGGTGTTGGGAGGCCACAACCAAACTCTAAGTTTGGTGTTGAACCCCCACATTCAAACTCTAAGTTGGTGTTGGGAGGTTCCAACACGGTTCTGAGTATTTCTGAGGCTCCATGAGAGTCCTCTGTCAAGCTAATGACATTAAAGAAGCGCTTGTTGGGAGGCAACCCAATGTTTTATAATTAACTATTTCCTTTTTATTTTATTTTTTGTAGGTTGATGATCATAAGAAGTCACAAAATCCATTGAAAAAGCAAAAACAGAATGAAAAACAGGAAGAAAAACAGCACACCCTGGAGGAAGAACTCACTGGCGTTTAAACGCCAGTGAGGCTAGCAGTTGGGCGTTTAACGCCCAGTCTGGCACCATTCTGGGCGTTTAACGCCAGAAAGGGGCACCAGACTGGCGTTAAACGCCAGAAAAGGGCTAGAACCTGGCGTTAAACGCCAGAAATGGGCACCAGCCCGGCGTTTAACGCCAGAAATGGCTCAAAACGTGGATTTTGATGCCATTTGGTGCAGGGATGACTTTTCCTTGACACCTCAGGATCTGTGGACCCCACAGGATCCCCACCAACCCCACCACTCTCTCTCTCTCCTTCACCCATTCACCAATCACCTCAACATCTCTTTCTCTTCACCACTCACATCCATCCTTCATAAACCACCACTTCTCCCCCTTTTTGGCCGAACCACAAAGCCATCTCCCTCTCCTCCATTTCTTCTTCTTCTACTCTCTTCTTTCTTCTTTTGCTCGAGGACGAGCAAACCTTTTAAGTTTGGTGTGGTAAAAGCATTGCTCTTTGTTTTTCCATAACCATTTATGGCATCCAAAGCCGGTTCAACTGAGAAGGCATGACCTCAAGCCCATCACTAAGAAGAAGATGGAGCAAACAAGAGACCCTTCTCATCAAGAGATCCCTGAGATACCTCAAGGGATGCACTTTCCTCCACAAGACTATTGGGAGCAACTGAACACCTCCCTAGGAGAATTAAGTTCCAACATGGGACAACTAAGGGTGGAGCACCAAGAACATACCATCCTCCTCCATAAAATTAGAGAAGATCAAAGAATCATGAGAGAGGAGCAGCAAAGATAAGGAAGAGACATTGAGTAGCTCAAGCACTCCATAGGACCTTCAAGAGGAAGGAAGAGCCGCCATCACTAAGGTGGACCCGTTCCTTGATTTCCTTGTTCTCTTTATTCTTCTGTTTTTCGAATTTTTATGCTTATGTTTATCTATGTTTGTGTCTTATGATCATTAGTGTCTTAGTGTCTATGCCTTAAAGCTATGAATATAAATCCATCACCTTTCTTAAATGAAAACTGTTTTTATTACAAAAGAACAAGAAGTACAGGATTTCAAATTCATCTTTAAAACTAGCTTAATTAGTTTGATGTGGTGGCAATATTTTTGTTTCTGAATGTATGCTTAAACAGTGCATATGTCTTTTGAATTTGTTGTTCATGAATGTTAAAGTTGTTGGCTCTTGAAAGAATGATGAAAAAGGAGACATGTTACTGAGGATCTGAAAAATCATAAAAATGATTCTTGAAGCAAGAAAAAGCAGTGAATACAAAAAAAAAAAAGAAGGAGAAAAACGAAAAAAAAGGGGAGAAAAAGAAAAAAAGAAAAAGAAAGAAATAAAATTGTGATCCAAGGCAATACGAGTGTGCTTAAGAACCCTGGACACCTCTAATTGGGGACTCTAGCAAAGCTGGGTCACAATCTGAAAAGGTTCACCCAATTATGTGTCTGTGGCATGTATGTATCCGGTGGTAATACTGGAAGACAGAGTGCTTTGGGCCACAGCCAAGACTCAATAAGTAGCTGTGCTCAAGAATCATCATACTTAACTAGGAGAATCAATAACACTATCTGGATTCTGAGTTCCTAAAGAAGCCAATCATTCTGAACCTCAGAGGATAGAGTGAGATGCCAAACTGTTTGGAGGCAAAAGCTACTAGTCCCGCTCATCTAATTTGGAGCTATGTTTCATTGATAATTTGGAGTCTATAGTATTTCTCTTCTTTTTATCTTATTTGATTTTCAGTTGCTTGGGGACAAGCAACAATTTAAGTTTGGTGTTGTGATGAGCGGATAATTTGTATACTTTTTGGCATTGTTTTTAGTATGTTTTTAGTATGATCTAGTTAGTTTTTATTATATTTTTATTAGTTTTTAGTTAAAATTCACTTTTCTGGACTTTACTATGAGTTTGTGTGTTTTTCTGTGATTTCAGGTATTTCTGGCTGAAATTGAGGGACCTGAGCAAAATCTGATTCAGAGACTGAAAAGGACTGCAGATGCTGTTGGATTCTGACCTCCCTGCACTCGAAGTGGATTTTATGGAGCTACAGAAGCCCAATTGGCGCGCTCTCGACGGCGTTGGAAAGTAGACATCCTGGGCTTTCCAGCAATATATAATAGTTCATACTTTGCCCAAGATTTGATGGCCCAAACCGGCGTTCAAAGTCACCCTCAGAATTCCCAGCGTTAAACGCCGGAACTGGCACCTAATTGGGAGTTAAACGCCCAAACTGGCATAAAAGCTGGAGTTAAACGCCAAGAAGAGTCTCTACGAAAAATGCTTCATTGCTCAGCCCAAGCACACACCGAGTGGGCCCGGAAGTGGATTTTTATGTCATTTACTCACCTTTGTACACCTTAGGCTACTAGTTTTCTATAAGTAGGACCTTTTACTATTGTATTATCATCTTCGGACATCTAGTTCTTAGATCAGATCTTGGTTCTTCTGGTTCCCTCTTTGGGGCCAAAACCAATGATCACTTTTGTTCTTATGTATTTTCAACGGTGGAGTTTCTACACACCATAGATTAAGGTGTGGAGCTCTGCTGTACCTCGAGTATTAATGCAATTACTATTGTTCTTCTATTCAATTCCGCTTGTTCTTTTACCAAGATATCACTTGTTCTTCAACTTGATGAAGGTGATGATTGACACTCATCATCATTCTCACCTATGAACAAGGTAACTGACAACCATTCTTGTTCTACAAGCATCCGAGGCTTAGTGAATATCTCTTGGATTCTTCGGAATCTTCGTGGTATAGGCAAGAACTGATGGCAGCATTCAAGAGAATCCGGAAGGTCTAACCTTGTCTGTGGTATTCTGAGTAGGATTCAATGATTGAATGACTGTGACGTGCTTCAAACCTGTAACCTACTGGGCGTTAGTGACAGACGCAAAAGAGTTATTCTATTCCGGTAGGGGAGGGAACCAAACCGGTGATTGGCAGCACTGTGACAGAGTGTGTGCATTAGCTTTCACTGCGAGGATGGGAGGTAGCTGCTGACAACAGTGAAACCCTACACGAGCTTGCCATGGAAAGGAGTAAGAAAGGATTGGATGAAGACTGTAGGAAAGCAGAGAGACGGAAGGGAAGGCATCTTCATATGCTTGTCTGAAGCTCTTACACCAATGATATACATAAGTATCTCTATCTTTATCTTTATGCTATTTTCGTTCATCACCATATCCATTTGAGTCTGCCTGACTGAGATTTACAAGGTGACCATAGCTTGCTTCATACCACCAATCTCCGTGGGATCGACCCTTACTCACGTAAGGTATTACTTGGACGACCCAGTGCACTTGCTGGTTAGTTGTGCGAAGTTGTAGTGATCACAATTTCGTGCACCAGTTGGTCCTTCAATTGAATGAGGACTACCTTGTATTTAAGACTCAAGGTTCTCCTTCTGTACACATGGAGAAGAAGCATGAAAAGCTTCTCTCAATACAGAGTGAAACAAAACCCCCACATTCAAACTCTAAGTTTGGTGTTGGGAGGCCACAACCAAACTCTAAGTTTGGTGTTGAGAGGCCACAACCATGCTCTGATTATCTGTGAGACTCCATGAGAGCCCACTGTCAAGCTATTGACATTAAAGAAGCGCTTATTGGGAGGCAACCTAATTTTTATTTATCTATGTTAAAATTCCATTTTCCATTATTACTTTATGTTTTCTTTAGGTTGATGATCATGTGGAGTCATAAAAATAACTGCAAAAATCAAAGCAAATTCAAAAATAGTATTAAAAATAGCACACCATAGAGAATGAACTTACTGGCGTTTAAACGCCAGTAAGAGTAGCAGAATGGGCGTTAAACGCCCAGTCTGGCACCATTCTGGGCATTTAACGCCAGAAAGAAGCACAAGAATGGCGTTTAACGCCAGAAACAGGCTACAGCTTGGCGTTAAACACCAGGAAAGGTATAAAAGCTGGCGTTCAACGCCAGAAACAGGCAGCAGTCTGGCGTTAAACGCCAGTATTGCATACAGAGGGCGTTTACACGCCTAAATGGTGCAGGGATGAAAAATCCTTGACACCTCAGGATCTGTGGACCCCACAGGATCCCTACCTACCCCACCTCTCTTTCTCCCTCACACATCTCTATAACACTCTACCCAAAACACCACTCACCTATTAAATCCTATCATCTTCCCTATATTCACTTCACCAATCACATCCATCCCTCTTCCCCAAAAACCCCCCACCTACCTCACTTTTCAAATCCAAACACTTTTTCCTCCCAAACCCACCCAATTCCATTCGGCCACTCTCCCTCTCTTTCTCTATAAATACCCCTCTTCACTCTTTTATTTTCACACATCACAAACACTCTCCTACCTCCTTGGCCGAACCTATCTCTCCCTCAATCTCCTCTATTTTCTTCTTCTTCCCCTTCTTTCTTTCTTCTTTTGCTCAAGAACGAGCAAATCTTTTAAGTTTGGTACGGTAAAAGCATTGCTTTTTATTTTTCTATAACCATTTATGGCACCTAAGGCTGGAGAAACCTCTAGAAAGAGGAAAGGGAAGGCAAAAGCTTCCACCTCTGAGTCATGGAAGATGGAGAGATTCATCTCAAAGGTCCATCAAGATCACTTCTATGAAGTTATGGCCAAGAAAAAGGTGATCCCTGAGGTCTCTTTCATGCTCAAAAGGAATAAGTATCCGGAGATCCAACATGAGATTTGAAGAAGAGGTTGGGAAGTTCTCACCAACCCCATTCAACAAGTCGAAATCTTAATGGTTCAAGAGTTCTATGCAAATGCATGGATCACTAGGAACCATGATCAAAGTATGAACCCAAATTCAAAGAATTGGCTTACAATGGTTAGGAGAAAATACTTAGATTTCAGTTCGAAAAATATAAGGTTGACGTTCAACTTGCCAATGATGCAAGAAAACGCACGCCCCTACACTAGAAGGGTCAACTTTGATCAAAGGTTAGACCAAGTCCTCATGGACATATGTGTGGAAGGAGCTCAATGGAAAAGAGACTCAAGAGGCAACCGGTTCAATTGAGAAGATCGAACCTTAAGCCTGTGGCTAGAGGATGGTTGGAGTTCATCCAACACTCCATCATTCCTACTAGCAACCGATCTGAAGTAAATGTGGATCGGGCCATCATGATCCATAGTATCATGATTGGGGAGGAAGTGAAAGTTCATGAGATCATACCTCTAGAACTCTACAAAGTGGCTAACAAGTCCTCCACTTTGGCAAGGTTAGCCTTTCCTCATCTCATTTGTCACCTATGTAGTTTAGCTGGAATTGTCATAGAGGAAGACATCCTCATTGAAGAGGACAAGCCCATCACTAAGAAAATGATGGAGCAAACAAGAGAGCCTACTCATGGACCTCAACAAGAGCATGAGAAAATCCCTCATCAAGAAATCCTTAAGATGCCTCAAGGGATGTATTTTCTTCCACACAAATATTGGGAGCAACTCAACACCTCTTTGGAAGGCTTGAGTTACAACATGGACCAACTAAGGGTGGAGCACCAAAAGCATGCCATCATTCTCCATGAGATTAGAGAAGATCAAATAACCATGAGGGAAGGGCAACAAAAGCAAGGAATAGACATAGAGGAACTCAAGAGCACCATTGGATCTTCAAGAGGAAGAACTAGCCGCCATCACTAAGGTGGACCGGTTCCTTGACTTCCTTGTTCTTATTTTTTTTCGATTTTATGCCTTATGTGTTATCTATATTTGTGTCTTCACTACATGATCATCAGTGTCTAGTGTCTATGTCTTAAAGCCATGAATAATTCCATGAATCTTTCACCTTTCTTAAATTAAAAATGTGCCTAAATACAAAAGAATAAGAAGTACTTGAATTTCAAATTTTATCTTGAAATTAGTTTAATTATTTTGATGTGGTAGCAATACTTTTTGTTTTCTAAATGAATGCTTGAACAGTACATATTTTTTATAGTGAAGTTTATGAATGTTAAAATTGTTGGCTCTTGAAAGAATGATGAACAAAGAGAAATGTTATTGATAATCTGAAAATTTATGAAATTGATTCTTGAAGCAAGAAAAAGCAGTGAAAAAGAAAAAAAAGCTTGCGAAAAAAAAGTGGCAAAAATTAAAAGAAAAAGAAAGAAAAAAAAGCAAGCAGTAAAAGCCAATAGCCCTTTAAACTAAAAGACAAGGGTAAAAAGGATCCAAGACTTTGAGCATTAATGGATAGAAGGGCCTAAGAAAATAAAATCCAGGCCTAAGCGGCTAAATCAAGATGTCCCTAACCATGTGCTTGTGTTATGAAGGTCCAAGTGAAAAGCTTGAGACTGAGTGGTTAAAGTCGTGATCCAAAGCAAAAGAGTGTGCTTAAGAACTCTGGACACCTCTAATTGGGGACTTTAGCAAAGCTGAGTCACAATCTGAAAAGGTTCACCCAGTTATGTGTCTATGGCATTTATGTATCTGGTGGTAATATTGGAAAACAAAGTGCTTAGGGCCACGGCCAAGACTCATAAAGTAGCTGTGTTCAAGAATCAACATACTAAACTAGGAGAATCAATAACGCTATCTAAATTCTGAGTTCCTATAGATGCCAATCATTCTGAATTTCAAAGGATAAAGTGAGATGCCAAAACTGTTCAGAAGCAAAAAGCTACTAGCCCCTCTCATCTAATTAGAACTAAATTTCATTGAGATTGTAGTGGGATTTATAGTATATTATCTTCTTTTTATCCTATTTGATTTTCAGTTGCTTGGGGACAAGCAATAATTTATGTTTGGTGTTGTGATGAGAGGATAATTTATACGCTTTTTGGCATTATTTTTAGGTAATTTTTAGTAGGATCTAGCTACTTTTTAGCATAATTTTATTATTTTTAAGCAAAATTCACATTTCTGGACTTTACTATGAGTTTGTGTGTTTTTCTGTTATTTCGGGTATTTTCTGGCTGAAATTGAGGGACCTGAGCAAAACTCTGATTCAGAGGTTGAAAAAGGACTGCTGATGCTGTTGGATTCTGACCTCCCTGCACTCGAAATGATTTTCTGGAGCTACAGAAGCCCAAATGGCGCGCTCTCATACTTTGCCCGAGTTTTGACAACGCAAACTGGCGTTCAAACGCCAACTTCCTACCCTATTCTAGCGTTAAACGCCAGAAACAAGATACAAGCTGGAGTTAAACGCCCAAACTGGCATAAAAGTTGGCGTTTAACTCCAAGAAAAGTCTCTACACATGAAAGCTTCAATGCTCAGCCCAAGCACACACCAAGTGGGCCCGGAAGTGGATTTCTACATTATTTACTTATCTTTGTAAACCTTAGCTACTATTTTTAGTATAAATATTACTTTTTCTCATTGTATTAGACGTCTTGGTTATTCTGGTTCCCCCTCTGGGGCCAAAACCAATGAACACCATTATCACTTATGTATTTTCAACGGTGAAATTTCTACACAGCATAGATTAAGGTGTGGAGCTCTACTATTCCTTGAGTATTAATTGAAAGTACTATTGTTCTTCTATTCAATTCAAGCTTATTCTTATTCCAAGATATTCATTCGCACATAAGAACATGATGAATGTGATGATCAAGTGACACTCATCACCATTCTCACTTATGAACGAGTGCCTGACAAACACTTCCGTTCTACATGAAAACAAGCTTAAATGCATATCTCTTGGGACTCTAATCAACGATTCACATCGTTTCCCTTCTGACAATGGGGCATCTGAATCTGAGATTAGAACCTTCATGGTATAGGCTAGAAACAATTGGCAGCATTCTTGAGATCCGAAAGTCTAAACTTTGTCTGTGGTATTCCGAGTAGGATCTGGGAAGGGATGACTGTGACGAGCTTCAAACTCGCGACTGTGTGGCGCAGTGACAGTGCGCAAAAGGATCATTGGATCTTATTCCAACACGATCGAGAACCGATAGCTGATTAGCCATGCGGTAGCTGTGCCTGGTATTTTTCATCCGAGACGAAAAATCCGACAGTTGATTAGTCGTACAGAAACCGTAGAGGACCATTTTCACTGAGAGGACGGGAGGTAGCCATTGACAACGGTGATCCCCAACATACAGCTTGCCATAGAAAGGAGTATGAATGATTGAATGAAGACAGTAGAAAAGCAGAGATTCAGAAGGAATGACACATCTTCATACGCTTATCTGAAATTCCCACCAATGAATTACATAAGTATCTCTATCTTTATTTTATGTTTATTTATCTTTTAGTTATCAAAATCCCATAACCATTTGAATCCGCCTGACTGAGATTTACAAGATGACCATAGCTTGCTTCAAGCCGACAATCTCCGTGGGATCGACCCTTACTCACGTAAGCTATTACTTGGACGACCCAGTGCACTTGCTAGTTAGTTGTGCATAATTGTGAGGAAAGTGTTGAGATTACGATCACGTGTACCAAGTTTTTGGTGCCGTTGTCAGATATCACAATTTCGTGCACCATCTTTCTTTGGGAATTGACTAGGACTTGAGGATTCATATTGATTTATCCACCTGACTTACCTTCATAGTTAGAGGTTGACTAAGTGGGAGCAACGAGCAATTCTCATCACAATTGATAAGGATAACTAGGATAGGACTTCTAATTTTCATATCTTGCCAAGAGTTTTCTTAGCTATTGATTTATTAATTCCTGCAATTTATTTCTCTTGTTCAAACCTTTCAAAAACCCAAAAATACTGTTTTCCATAACCAATAATAAAACACACCTCCCTGCAATTCTTTGAGAAGACGACCTGACGTTTGAATACTTCGGTTTATAAATTTTACTGGGTTTGTTACTTGTGACAACCAAAACTTTTGCACAAAGGGATTCTCCGTTGGTTTAGAAACTATACTTACAACGCGAACTTATTTGTGAATTCTTTACCGATAGAAAATCTGCTCGTCAATGCCTATTTGCTAATTGTTTTACTTGTGGTACATGTATATTATTTGTGTTTTACTTGCTTGTATTATCTGTGATTCTCTAATGTTGAGGAGGTTAGGTAGGCGGTGGCGAAGGGATCGCACGGAGGGTAGGTTGGTGGAGGCTGTGAGACAGTGGTAATTGGTTTAGTTAGTGATCCCCTAAGTTAGAGTACCCTGTTATTATATGATGGTTTTAAGTTATGTTTTAATGTTTTTGTATGCTTTAAGATAAATCTTGTGGCAGATATGAAGCCTAGGATTGCCTTTGGCGTCCTGGGGTCTTATATCCTACATCGCTGGGCACTGTTACCACATTGAGAACCTCCGGTTCTCATACCATATTTCTGTTATATTTTTCAGATGTAGGTTGCAACCCATCTCGGTGAGTTGCTTCGAATGGTGACAGAAGCGGAGGATCTGGATACCTTTTGGAATACTTTTTTATTTATTTTATATATGTCTCTCATCTTTTGTATTTTGTATTTGGCCTATAGGCTTGTATTTGAGAGAACAAAACTTGTATAAGCTATTTTTACTGTCTGATTTCTCGTATGGTTTGTATATGGCTAGCCGGCACAAACTCCACCAGCTGTGGCTAGATGCTTATGATATTATACTATTATATTTTGATACATCTTGTACCTGTTTCTTGAGCCTTAAGTTAGAAGCTTCGTTAGTATATTTTGCGCTTTTTAAATCCTGTTTTTGAGCTATATCCTTCATCGGGCTTCTAGATTATATTAATTCTTTCTATATATTATATGTATGAGCTTAGAACTGTCGTAATCTCTAGTTAACCTTTGCTTTATGACGCGAGGTAAAGCGTAGGCAAATTACGGTATTACGTTTAATGGTATCAGAGCGGTTCGTCCTCGTGAGCCTGAGGGATGGACCGATTGTGCTTCAATGCATACTCTGTGTGTCTTTTTCTTTGATGCTATTAGGTTATCTACTTGATATTGCATAGCATGCTTTTTTGTGAGTGCCTGTTTGGGATAATTAAAATACTAGGCTTTTGATATTGAGACTGATCACCTTGATATCGATTGTTTGGTGTAGGCAGGAACCCTAACGGCCACTTGCGGACGAGGTCGAACACGTTCACGACAGAGTAGGAATGAGCGACCGGCTGATAACCATGCCGAGTTTATGGCAACAACAGCAAAACTTGCAAACACCATGGAGGCGAATGCTGCTGCGACCCTGTAAGCTGTGCAGAGATTAGGCCAACCGGCGGGAAATGGAAACGGAAATGGTGAGGGAAACGCGAATGATAATGCTGAGGGAGATGGAGATAACATGGGAGGTGCTTCGATGACCTTGGCGACCTTTCTCAAGGTTTATCCTCCGAGTTTTAGAGGTTCAACTAATCCCACGGAAGTGGATAATTGGTTCCAAGCTATGGAGTGCGCACTGCAAGCACAGCATGTCCCGAACAATCAATACGTGGAGTTTGCTGCTTATTAGCTTCGGGAGGAGGCCCAGCATTGGTGGCAAGTAGAATGCCACTCGCTACAGCTCCAAAACACAAATGTTCCTTGGGACGTATTCCAAACGGCCTTCTACAAGAAGTACTTTCCTGAGTCTGCAAGGGAAGCGAAGGAGATGGAACTCATGAAGCTAAAGCAAGGTTCCCTATCTGTGGCAGACAACACCAGCCGATTTGAGGAGCTCTGAGGTTCTCTAGGGCGTGTTAGGGTACCCCAGAGACCTATGAAAGTTGGAAGTGTATCAAGTATCAAATGGGCTTAAAGGACGACATCATGACTGCTGTGGCTCCTATGGAGATTCGTATTTTCTCAGATTTGGTGAACAAGGCAAGAGTGATTAAAGAATATGCAAAGACGGTAGCTTCGTCAAGGGACTCTCCTGAGGAGAATAATAGTAGGGGACGTGGCGATTACCTTGGACCAAGGGGGCAAAACTTCAAGAGAGATGTGCATACTCCTCAGCATCTGCTAGGTCAAAGGAATTTCAGAAGAGACAACAATGCCCAAGTTTTACCATATGAAGGGGAGCCGCCTGTGTTATGCTTGTGGACTACGTGGGCACTTAGCCAAGAACTGTCGTTGTAAAGGGAACCCGAACATGGATCAGAATCAAAGTCCAGCCGTGTGTTAACCTTGGATGCACCTGATGCGACAGGGTCGGATCCTCCGATGAGAGGTAAGCGTATGCTTTAAGTATTATATATTGCCTGGACCTGAGGGTAGCTTGGTTCTATCTTTTGCAAAGTCGTCGTTAGGATTACAAGAGCTTAGGGTTTTGTTGGAAGTAAACCATGGGTTACGAGAATTCTAGTAGCGCTAGCTGAGGATTTTGGACTTGTGATGATGAACGATCAGAGTAAAGCAGCGGAAGGCGAGAGAGAACGTCGACAAGGGAGGATGATGGTGAACGAGACGCTTTGGCAACTTGTTGGGTTGATAACATTGAAAGTAGAATGCTCTGAGGAGAATATACATATACATATATATATATTACATCGCGATATTCGATTTTTGAGGGCAAAAAATCTTTTTAATGAGGGGAGGATGTAAGAACCGGAGTTTTCATGAATAAAATAATTTAAATGCCCAAATTAAGTTCTAGAAAATTAGAACGAGAATTTGGAGATTTAAATATGATTTTTGGACTCAGTAGGCTTTTCGGAACGAGTATGCAAGTGTGACAGGCACTATATCCTCGGAACGATAGTGTGCCAGGCGCTATATCCTCGGAACAAAAGCGTGCC
This sequence comes from Arachis stenosperma, assembly GCF_014773155.1. Lineage (NCBI taxonomy): Eukaryota > Viridiplantae > Streptophyta > Magnoliopsida > Fabales > Fabaceae > Arachis > Arachis stenosperma. The sequence goes on from NC_080386.1 coordinate 120,314,807, forward strand.
AGGTGCTATATCCTTGGACGTGGCAGAAAAGGTGACATCCGAAAGGATGTGTTGGGTTGGCATTTATAGACCGATAAGTGATTTCACGAGCCAATAAGATATGCATTCATCATGTGCATCTATTATGTGTTTTGTGTGCTTTGCCTAATTGCATCTCTTGCCTAATTGAATAATATGCCTATTTGCTAATTGTTTTACTTGCGGTACATATATATTATTTGTGTTTGACTTACTTGTATTATCTGTGATTGTATGATATTGAGGAGGTTAGGTAGGCGGTGGCGAAGGGATCGCACATAGGGTAGGTTGGTGGAGGATGTGAGACAGCGGTGATTGGTTTAATTAGTAATCCCCTAAGTTAGAGTACCTTGTTATTATATGATGGTTTTAAGTTATATTTTAATGTTTTTGTATGCTTTAAGATAAATCTTGTGGCGGATATGAAGGCTAGGATTGCCTTTGGCGTCCCGGGGTCTTATATCTTACATCACTGTGCATTGTTACCATACTGAGAACCTCCGGTTCTTATACCATATTTCTGTTGTGTTTTTCACAGATCAATTTTCAATATTTTTTTCTGTTAGAAATAACAGTCCCCCATCCATTTTACTTTTACTATATGTCGACCTTTACTATTTTGAACTTAGCTTTGTGCATATGGATATGACGACACTAGCATATTAATACATTCTTTTTGTTAGAAACAAGTAAGGTGAATAATGATGTTTTGAAATCCAAATTAAAATATTTTTTTTAACACAAATATGTTTTTTAAAATAGGACATCTTTTGATTATATTAAGTACAAAAATATCAAATGCTTTCAACCTTAAATTTTTTGTAGAATTATCTCTAATAATTTTATTGATTACTATTATTATTATTATTATTATTATTATTATTAATTGAGTTGCTATATATATATATATATATATATATATATATATATATATATATATATAAGAATCTAATAAATAAATTTATCATTATTTTTGTCCAAAAAAATTATGGTACAGTATTATTGTGTAATTAATAATCATAATAATAATTTTTTTTTGGACAGAGGACTGTTATATCTGATGGAAAAAAATGTTGAAAATTGATCTGTATATTAATTTTTTTGGGGGATTAAAATATTTGCTTTTAAAATTCTTGGAGACTAATTTGAATAATTATTCTGTCAAAAATAAATTGGAGACTGATTTGTCTACAGGAGTAAAGGCCTGGAGATTGATCTGTTTATTAATTTTTTTTGGGGAGTAAAATGTCAGCTTTTAAAATTCTTAGGGGCTGATTTGAATAATTACTCTTTTTATTAGAAAAAATACTCCTAAAACCCCAATTAGAATTTTTGGAAGAAAGAAATGGTATGAAAAAAAGAAAAATAGAATTTACAACCTCCAACTATGTAAGTTCAAATATTTTTATTGGTCTTTTAAATTTAGGTAATAATTTTTGTTTAATTAATCATACAAAATTTTTGTTTAATTATTAATAGCACAATACCTGATCCTCGACAACAAATCCTTGTGGTTTGAGAAGAAACTCAGTTTTTCAACTTTATTGTGAGTTTTTCAATTTACTTTCAGTTTTTCGTTTCCTATTCTAATCATTTAACATTAACTTCTTTCTTATTTACCTTTATTAGAATTTCTATTACAGTGGCTCTTCCACGTTCTCTTGTGAAAGAGAAAATAAAACAACAAAATATATTTACCTATGTCCCTTTGAAAACACAAACAGAAGAAGCTTCTGTTAATGAGTAAGTCGTATTTCGAGGTGGAAAAAGGTCAGGTGACCTGTCAAGGGCCTGCAATTTGGCCTGTGTTTAGCTAGGCCTAGCCTGACCTGTTATAAAATAGGCATAGACTCAGACTCTTGCAAAAGCCTTATATGTTAATAAGCTAGGTGCAGACTCACTAATTAGTCTTATTGGCCTGTTAACACATAATTAAATATATAAATAATTTTTTTATTATTAACAAAATTATGAAATATTTTAAATTTTATATTTTATTATAAATATTTTTGTATATTTTAAATACTTTAAAAGTTTTAAAATTCTTATAAATATTAAATATAACATATTACATATAAGTATTTTTATTAAAAATAATTTTTTTAAATAATATTTTTATTTTTGTAAAAGAAATTATCAAGCCTTTTTAACAGACTTCAGGCCAGACCAGAATGAATAACAGGCCAGGCTTAGTGCTTTGAAAAAAACCTATAGCAGACTGTAGGCTAAGCTTAGGCAAATCAACCATATGACAGGTCAGGCCTGTTAAGAGCAAAGCTTGGCCTGACCTAGTCTTTTTCTACCCCTAGTTGTACTTAAAATACTTTTTAAAAGTTTTCATGGTATATAATAGTAATTTCAGTTCATTATTGAACTCTTTTCTATTTCATACAGTTGCCCTCCGGAGCCCTAACACCAGGCCTGCAAAGAAACTCTGACAAGGCAATCGGAGCAAGAAGCTCCTCTTAATGTGTAAGTTCCACTTAAAATCCTTTTTAATAGTTTTGATAGTATATAACAATAATTTTGGTTCATTATTGAATTCTTTTCTGTTTAATCCAGCTGCCCTCCAGAACCCCAACAACAAACCTACGAAGAAGCTCCGGCGAGGCAATCAGAGCAAGAAGCTCCTCTTAATGTGTAAGTTTCACTTAAAATATTTTTTATTAGTTTTTATAGTATATAATAATAATTTTGATTCATTATTGAAATCTTTTCTATTTAATACAGTTGCCCTCCGAAATCCTAACACCAGGCTTGCAAAGACTTCTGCAAGGCAAATAGAGCAAGAAGCTCCTCTTAATGTGTAAGTTCTACTTAAAATCATTTTTACTAGTTTTGATGTTATATCATAATGCTTTTTTATTATTACTCAAAACTTTCCTCTGTCATTTTGCAGTTCTCCCCGTCCTCAGCATTGGGAAGATGATGCACCTTCCTTCAGCCTTGGCATAAGTCCTCCGACCTCTCAACCAAGTCTTCCGGCTTCTTAACCCACAGTAAAACAACTTGAAATGTTGGCAGAAGCGGTGACGGATTTTAGAGTGACAGCAGTATTGCAATTTATTGAGGAAATAAGTGCAGAGCCGAGTTTGAGCACCCCTGAAGAGTACAAGACTCCACTGAAAGAAAAAGAAATAACAGAGGAGTTGAGGAAGAAATGTTACCAGTGGATGACACAAGTAAAATTTACAAAGATGATTCAACCAATGAGTATGAAACGATATTCATGTTGGACCACAAAGCGCATTTGGAGGGGACTAGATTTCACTTCTTGTCTCTAAGACCCGGACAAGATGTAGAAAATATGGTAAATTCTTCTTCAGCTATTACATTAACATTAATGAGTTTTTGAAAAGTTTTATTCCCATATATCTAATAAATTTTCATCTTATAGGTGGTCTCTGCAATGTGTATGCTTCTTAACAACAGAAAATGTCGCAGATTTGATGAAGAAATATACTGTGTGTCGACAGATATTGTGGTAAGCCAAATTTTTTATTCCTTAAATAATTTTTTGATGAAGAATTTGATTTGTTTTGTTGATGATTGAGCTTTTTTTACTGCTAGTTCAAATCTGATATAATTTCGGTTCACCTCTTAGTTTAATTGAGTTCATTTGCATGCATAAATGAATTGAAATGTGTTTTCTTGCTGATTGAATATTTATGACATTTTGTTAAAATCTGAACCAAATTTGGTTCATTTGTGAATTGAATTAGGTTCACTTCATACTATTGTTAAGTATTCACCAAATCTATTATTCCTTAAGAAATTCGGTTCATTTCTTAATTTAATTGAGTTCATTTGTATGCAGAAATGAATTGAAATGTGCTTTTCTTGCTGGTTGAATGGATATGAATGTTAGTTCAAATCTAATGTAAATTCGATTCATTTGTGTTTTAACTGGGGTTCATTTTACAGAATTTAATGTTGGGGAAGCACGATGTTGACTACATTGATCCAAACAACTGGATCACTGAATTTAAGGACTTCCTGCCTTTTCTGCACAAAAAAACTGGCATCGCATCTATTTGTAAGTTATGATTTCTAAAACTTCTTTAATAATACTGTCGTTTGCTATCATTTAGACTAAAATATTCTATCATTTTTCCAAACTTCAGCTGTTTGTACCAATTTGCAATGGAGGTCATTAGTGGTTGTGGATTGCTAATGTTAAGAAGAAGGCCTTCTATGTGCTTAACCTCGTCAAGAAAAAAAATGAAATACCTTAATCAAGAATAGATTTGAACAAATTTATTGTAAGTTATTTATATAATACATATTGTTGTTGTAAGTTATCTCTTATTTCTAGCCAATATCAATCATTCATTGGCTTGATTGAGCATGTTTTGTAGGCTTGGTTTCCGTCAATTATTATTGAATTGAAGTATATTTTTTTGTATCCTTTTCATAGCTTAATAGTATCTCAGATGCGGGTTTATGCTGGTACAGAACCTTTGATGGACGACAGAGAAGGCGTTGAAGCACCGTATATTACGATCTGCAGTCAACGAATATCGTAAAAATCTTTCTTTGCTATAGTACTGTTATTAATATATTTTACTGTGCTTTTCTGTGTCTCTCCTATTAATTATATTTTACTTTCTTATTTCTTTTTTAGTTATGATTGCACGATATATGTGATGAAATCGTTGGAAACAATTGATCCTGCAAACATCAAAAAATGAAAAATATAAATGTAAAAACTGAAAACAGGTAAGTAATTTCTAAATTAATAAATTTCAATTCATTTCATATTTCATTCAAGTTCAAATTAAATAATTTCTTTCACTTGAATTGTAGGAAGAAATAAATGCTTTCAACCGAGAATATGGTCCAACCATTCTCTTGGACAAGATAAATAAATTGAGAAACAAAGCCATTGAGGCATCTGAAGTGATAAGACTCCCAAAGCCATCTGCTGCCCTCTCAAGTCCTTTTTGTAAATTCTCATTTGGGGATATAGAAAGTAAATAGGTTATAAGTTCAATCTTTCACTCGTTGTAAGGAATTGTAATTAACACTAATTTGTAAAAAAAGCAAATACTTATTCTTTGACTCGTTGTAAATGTTAATGTATATATTTAAAAAACTTTTCTTTAATTCTTTTTTATTTATTTGTTTGAACTATTTGGACTGTATTGAACGAATATAGGTTCACAGTGAATGAATTTAATGTATTTATCAAACATCAAGAGCGCCCCAAAACACAAATGAACCAAAATTAATGCACGAAATAAACCAAAAAAAGTATATATCACTATTCAATTTCAGAAACACCTAAACTGTTTGACTTAACACAATTGCAGAAGCTAATTTGGAAAACAAAAAAGTGACTATTCAATCAAACATAACATGAATCAAAATTAACCTTCCTAGAACTCAAATGAACCGAAATTTAGTCATACATGAATCGAAATTTATATTAATGAAAACCGAAACTTCTATAATCCTCTCCGGGATAATTCATATCATGTACATCATAAAGGTTGGAGCTTGACTGAATTATTAATTCACCATCTAAAAGGTTCAACTGCAAAAAAGAAAATAAATCATATATTAGCAAAATGCACAAACGAATTTTTTCCTAATCAAAAGCAAATCAATGTTGCCTCACTTAGAGCTGGCTTTTTCTTTTTCTTCATTGTATTTGCGATCTTTTTTTTTTTCATATTTGATCCGAATCTATTCTTGGGACGGCCTCTTGTTCTAACATGTGGGGGGCTTTGGAGGTCGTTAACATCACTCAACGTAGCATCTTCGTGAGATAACAAACTTTTACCTTTACTTTTTGTTTGATATTCTTGCATCTCAGCCATGATATTATCAAACGCTCAGTGTAGAATTCCAGTCATCTCCCTGGATTCTAACGCAAATATTGTGCGACCAAAACATCAAATCGTCGAATCTCTTGCTTTTTGGATCCAACAGAGGCTCGTCTTGACTGCTCTTGATATGTGTGTGCCTCATCTTTATGTTCTTACTCTAGCATTCCAATATATATTTTGGTGCCACTTTATCTACTCGCTCAAAGGTTAATGCACTCTAAGAATGACGGCATAATATACCCCTTGACTCAAACAACAAGCATTGGCACTGTACTTCGTGTGATACTGCATCATATGTAACAACAAACTTGTTGAATGTTGAGTTAGAAACCTGCTCTACAACTTCGTATGCCGTAAAACCTAGAGTATAATGCATTGATCTTGTGATACAATTCACCTTTCTTCTGAATTATGCTTAAACTTTTCTGAACTTCTCGTGAGTATACACATGATGAAATTGAGCCTCTATTGGTAATTTTGTTGCACACGATATCACGGTGTGAAAATCTGCAGCATCAAATTCTCTCACTCTTTGCTCTCTGCTTCCTAGGTAATTATCATATTGCTTTACAAATTGAATCAAGGAGCTATTGCTTGTGATAAACTTGTTAAAAAAAATATGCATGTTCTCGCTGCTTTGTGTACTTCTCATCCCGGTCCAAAAGTGGTAATCGAGATAAACTGAAATCCATAAATGACGATCTTCAAATAGCTCTACAAAATGAACCGAAATCAAATGTGCAAATGAACCATAAGTTATACTCGTATTCACCGAAAAAGTAACAACATTAAATAATTTGAATTAAACCTCGGTTACCTGAAAGCCACTTATTGCCTCCAACACCATACTTTGTGACAAAATCATTCCCATTTATGTCGAATGCGTCTTTTGTAAACAAGTTCCAAACAACATGACTCATCTCTTGTTCGATTTCTTTGTGTCGCTTGTAGCTGTTTAATTTGCTTGCGATTTTCTTCACGATATGTCAAATGCACCATCGGTGAATTATTGTTGGCATATAGGTCTCTATAGCCCTTTGCATTGATGCATATTGATCGGTAAGAATCCCTTTTGGTGCCTTTTCTCCCATGCAACGAAGCCAACATTCGAATAACCATTTGAATGACTGGATGCCTTCATTTTTCATCAAAGCACATCCAAAAAGTGTCGACTGACCGTGGTAATTCACGCCCACAAAAGAACCAAAAACCAGATTGTACATGCAAAAATGGACACTCACAACAGTTATGAACCGAAATGTGTTGCCTCTGTGAACCTAAAACTATATCGCAGTGAATCGAATACCCTGTTTGTGTTGTAAGTGGTATCAAATGAAACAACATCTTCAAAATACTCGTATGCAGTCCTGCTTTTTCCATCGGCCCAAAATGCATTTTTGATGGAGTGATCAGATTTAAGGTAGTACAAAAAAGAAAATTTGATTCTTCTCTTTCATTCTTAATAAGTACTTTCCAATTTATTTGACATCGTCTGTATTCCGTACTTCCCTTGTAATGTAATTTCTCACATCTTTTTCGATAAAACCTAGTTTCCAATGACTATCCGTTGTTGCTCCAAATGACTGATATATTTTACTCGGTCTAATTCTGGCTTTCTCGTTGTTTTCAATGGTATGACGCACAAACATGCTTACATCCCTGTATTGTTTAAGCATCCTCTGCTCAATCTAGACAGCAAAGATGTGAATGACTCATAACAACTTTAAAAATTATCCAAATACCAACGCCTTTCAATATATGTACATAAATCCTGGGTGGATAATTTATTCCAAATGAGGGATTTGTCTTCAGAGTTGGAAATATATTGGATTTCTACTTTCCCTATCTACTACATGTAATTAGTTGATTCATAATCTCATCTCCCTTCTGAGTGGTGTTCTTTATTTTCGTAGAAAAATCGGCAAGTTTGGAATAATCTTTGTAAAATTTTCTAACTTCTTCCAGTGTCTTAAAAGTCATCCCAACTTTTGGGACAACTTATTCATCCACAACACACCTGGACTGTAAAATGAACCAAAAATATTGTCATAACATATGCATTCTGTAATAACCAATAAACCAAAACATATGCAGTATGTAAATTCAGAAACTCCTGCATTCTATTCATTATCACTTTATTCAATTGCATTCAATTGCATTCAATTCAAAATATTGAAGAATGAACTGAAAATATTATCAAAGCGAAACCGTTGTATAATATTAAATGAACAAAAAATTGTCCATTATATAAATTCAACTTCAAAAACACCTGCCTCTAGAATGAACCAAAAATATTATCAAAACAAAACTAATGTACAATACCAAATGAACAAAAAATTGTGTTCATAAACAACTGGATTTAGCGATTGCATTCCATTCCATTCAATTCAAAATTGAATAATGCAAATTTGGTCAACTTGATTCGATTCAGAAGAATAATCCAAATCGCTCTCATTCAACTGATTTGAAGTTGAATCATTCATTGTTTTGATACGCTATTGAAATCTGAAAACGAAGAAGAAATCTAAAATCTGAAAACGAAGAACATAAATGCAATGCAGATCGAAGAAGAAAACGAAAAAAAAATAAAGTTTTAAGTTGAAGAAAATGAAAAAGAAAATGAAGAAAAAAATCAGAAAAATCATAACAGAAAAGAACGACGAGAGCTTTATGTTGAGAAAGAGAAGCTCTTCGTTGAAGAAGAAGAACGAAGAAAAGCTTTACGTTGAGAAAGAGAAACTTTATGTTGAAAAAGAAATTTTATGTTAAAAAGTGGGGGGACGTATGATCCAAAAAAAATTAATTAATTTAGTTAGAGAAATTATATGCATGCAAAGTATTATTGTTAAAAATATTGACCAGCTAATATTTTCCTTAATAACGAAAGGAGTATACTCTTGTCTAATTAATTCTTTTAATGTTAACAAATCTATAAAATTATCTAAAACAAGAAATGTATTTTCAGAGGATCAAATTCATATACATGCTATGCATGTATTCAATTATGTGTGCAGTGTGCACTCTTTTACGATTAAATTCATCCGATAATCGTAAATTCCAACAGCAACATGTTGGTATTGGTTTATATTTTTATATTGTATTAATATTTTAATTTTTGGTATAAATTTAATAAAGTTGCTTAAGTTTTTTATTTTTAATATTAGAGAAAAATATAAATTTTGTTGTAGTATGAAACTGAGGAGTGTATCACAAATTTTGGAGGACATACAATCAGAAAAAATCTGATGATTAGATTTAAATACCAAAAATCTCAGGATTTAAAAGCCAAATTTGTGTTTATAATTTTTTTAAAATGAAAATTCTGAAAGTCAATATATGTTTATAAAATTTTTATTATTTTAAATCACAAATCTAAAAATCAGATTTGTGTACCTAACAAATTTTATCATAAAATCAGATTCTCAATTTTTTTTACTTTTATATTGAAAAAGCACTTAATCTATTCATACTAATAGATATAACACCATATTTATTCATCTCAAAATAATTAGCCTAAAAAAACTTCCTTAGTTGCAAGAAAAATTTACAGTACATATACTTAAAAAGGACAAAAAAAAAAAAGAAAAGATTCTATCCTTAAAGGAGGAGAAAATCAAAATTGAAGCTCCCACTGCTTCAAGCTCATGGTCCATACTACGTGCTTTCCTCTTTCTTCTCTACAACCCTGGATAGATTCTAATTTCTAACCCATATTATTCTCTTGGTGTGTTATTTATACATCTACAAATTAGACAATTAAACATACAAAATAAATAGTTTTCTATTTTAAAATACAATTAAGCTACATATAACTAAAAAATTATTTATCAAATTAGCTATTTGCATATATATATATATATATATATATATATGTGTGTGTGTGTGTTATATAAAATATAAAAATAAAATAGCATATATATCTATATATATAAATACATAATAACTAATAGTGACTAATTTAAAAATAAGGGCTCTATAAAAATTATAAATATTATTTTTCCCTGGCTATTTTTGAAGATGAAAATTTATTATGTCAGAAGCCGCAAGTTTCCAAACAAGGCGGAGATCTTTAATTTCATATGGTTAACAAAATACATCTTCCACTTGCATTTATTCTCTGATTAGGGGGGACAATAGTGCAGGAAAGAAGGAAGGATGGGAGTGAATTTTTGCCCTATCCAACTCCACTCCATCCTATAATAATTTATATAGAGTTCGTAAAACAGATAATAAAAAACTAAATTCTAATATGTTTTTACGGATAGTCCTCTCGCTCCTATTATCTTTATAATTATTATTAAAATTTAATAAATAAAATAAAATTTTAAAATTTATATAACTTATTGTATATATAATATAAATTAAACTAAAAATTTAAAAATAATATAATATTATTAATTATTTTATTAATTATTTTACATATATTATATATATATATATATATACTGAGAGAATAGAGACATGTATTTTTTAAATTCGATCCCGTTTTGTTCCATTAAAAACCTACTTTACATTGAATTTAATAAATATCTATTTTGATTGAATAAGAATCGAGTGAATATCTTTAAATTTAGATAGTATTGTCATTTCTATGTCTAATAATTTTAAAATTAAAAAAATATATATACTATTTATATTACTGTTTAATTTTTGTAAACTCAATCTTGAGTCATTTTTAGATTTAGATTATTAACTTTTTTAACCACTAGTTTAGGTTTACAAATGATCACTCGTGAACTTTGTCAAGGTTTGAAAGTTTGAAACATTTTCCTAAGCTCCTAATTATGAAGCTTTGAAACACTTCATTCTTAGTTAAAGGCCCTGTGTTGTTTACAAATGATTGCTTTTATAAGCCCTTGTTATCATTAACGAGGTGATTGAAATAAAACAAAAATAGATAAAAATTTTGTTAATACGTGTTTTAAGAATATATTTAAAAAAAATATTATAAAAAGAGTTTGACTAAAATTTTTTAAAATCTTTTTTATATTTTTAATGCATTAAATATATTTATAATTTATAAAAAAAATTATTATATACTACTCTTAAAATAAGTTTTAACTAAATTAAATCTTTTCATAAACTAGATTAAGATAAATAATATTAAGTAGAAGGAAATAAAAGTCAGAAGGAAGTACTATATTTATATAAATGATCTTTTTTATATATGCTGAGGTTTAAAATGAGTGGTGGAATTTATTTGTTGATCCATACCTATTTTCACCCCATTTGAAAAAGGGAACATGACATCAAACTTACCCTTACTGCTACTACTATATATATACCACAAGCTAAGGTTGAGCAGGAAACAGAAAAGAAGAAAAGAAAAAAGAGAGTAATAATTAACACTAGTTCACTTGAAGACAAATAAAAAAAGTTAATTGTTAAGAGAAAATGGAAAAAAGAAGAATTTACATATAAGGGAAGTTGTTTTTTGACATTGGATATTCTTATCCCCATTTATACTTTTGAAAAGGAAATACCTTTTTCTCATCTTGGGCAGTCACAAAGATGAAGGAAGCACAGTTACTACTCCCATTTATATACACACAAGGAAAGAGGGCAAACATAAATGTATAAGCCCTCTTCAACTCATTTTTCATTTCATAGCATTCATTTTTCCACTTATTAAACAACAAAAATTCAAGCTAATTAAGCCTTTGTGAAGTTTGAACAATCACATCAAATTAAAACAAGAACAAAAACAAAATTGAGTATTTTCTCTTGAATCTTTCTACCATGAACCACTCTTCAGCAGATCATGATCGGGATCAGTACCTAAAGAAGCGAAAATCGAGTGCTGATTCCTCATCAAGCATGAGGAAATCCAGCGCAAGGAGAAGATTCAGCAGCAGCAAGAATTCGAACAACAACGACGGAGGCGGAGGCGGAGGCGTGTCGACGACGCTGAAGCTGTACGACGATCCATGGAAAATAAAGAAGACGTTAACGGACAGCGACCTCGGGATCCTGAGCAGGCTGTTGCTGGCAGCTGATTTGGTGAAGAAGCAGATCCTTCCGATGCTGGGCGGCGATCACGCTCGGGCGGCGGAGACGGAAGAAGGAACTCCGGTGAGAGTGTGGGACATGGACACCAGATCCATGCACCACTTGGTCCTGAAGCGTTGGTCATCTTCCAAAAGCTATGTTCTTATTGGAAAATGGAATCAAGATTTCGTCAGAAGACGGGACCTCAAGAAAGGCGATGAGATTGGCTTCCACTGGGATCCCTATAACTGCGCCTTCAACTTCTGCGTTCTTACACGCGCCTCCTCCTCCTCCTCCACCTGATCCACCATGTTAGTCCCCCATTCTTCCTCATTTCACATCTTTCAATTGCTTCCACAACAAACACTAAACTCTTCTTTTTCACTCATTTTAGACATAAAATAACAAAAATGTTATCTCCATGTTAAATTGTCAGGTTTTTTTAAGTTAGGAGTGAGACTCGAGACTTTTATGTGAGGATGAAGAGATTATACTATTTAAGTTATAATTTGTTAACTATCAAATCAGTCGCTTAAATCTATTGTTTTGTATGTTTTAATTGTATATTTGGTAGCAACCATAATATATATAGTTATTCATATAAAATATATATTAAAAATAAATTAATAATATTTTTTGTTTCATATTTTTATTTGCATATATATAAAACATAATTGATAAAATAATGTTGCTGTAATCATTACTAGCTACTTGTTTTCTTCCCCTCAGAAAATTCACTTGTTGTAGTAATGTATTAATCCGTTGCAGTTAATTCCAAATTAATCTGATAAACATGATGAGTTTCTAATAAGTTGTTGATTGGTTTCAGGCAAGGGCACTGCGCTGTGCATTGCTACCATAAAATGCAAATGTTCCCTGTGATTGGGTTAAGAGCCATAGATGGCTATAAAAGGTATTCAATGTATGCTGTACCAGATGAGAAATTAAACTACTGTATTTTTCATATCATTGTTAGTGCTCAACGTCTGTAATGACTCGAATTTCATTTAGTTTCAAGAGTCAAGAATTTTAAATAAATTAACACAAGATCCATTCCAGCTAAATTCATGATAAAAAGTTATGCCTACTAAATTCTGTACGTATAGAATTTAATTTTCATATATTGGTAGTAAGACAAATTTACATAAATAAATTAAATATGTATTATTATATTAATAAAAATAATTAATTTTTAATTTTAATTTAATAATTGTATAAAATTATTTATATTATTAATACATCAAAATTAAACTCCTGTATATAAAAGAGTCAGAACAAAGTGATATTTGAAGAGGAAAATTATTAGATAAACCCTGATACTAGAAACTGAAACCTTAATTGTTTTTCCATATTAAGTGGCACTAGAGGTTTTGGATCTCACGTGTTGACATTCTCTTAATGCACTACAATAGATGCAGCGATAATAGATAGGTATATTTATTCTCATTACTTAGCACTAATAATGTTGTTCTTTGAATCCTCGCAGAGTTCAGTTAGCAGTTGTACATATACTATATAATAATACACATAATTAAATAATTTAAATCGGTGGAATGGCCAAATCATTTATGTGAATGATCAAATTATTTATGTGTTTAAATAAATATTAAAATTTTAATTTTTGTCTTATATATATAAGAATTTATTGATCAATAATAATATATTTTTAAATAAAATTTTGATTCACAAAAAAATACTATAAAAAAATACTCATAATTACTTTTGAGCAGAAAGACTTAAATAGAGTATAGTAGTTATTACATGAACCATGAATTTAACATGGTTAATTTCATGCCCTAACTAGGAAAAGGGGAAGAAGAATCGCAGCCAAGTTGTGATGTAGGAGAAAAGAGGACCACTCGTGACAAAATCACTTTTACTATCACTCAAATAAATTTGTGTAAACAAGATTTGATTAAACCATTGCTTTTACTGAATTACATTAATTAATCCCTTCCGACATGTTAATAACTGTTGTCTCAATGTACCTTATATGTAAGATAAAATCATAGTACATTTATGTCTTTAATACATATCTTAGGATTCTCATTGCAGATTTGTTAGGCTTGTTTGGAGATTGCATGTACATGCATTATGCTTCTTAAGTCTTAACCATCTCTGAGATCTAGATGCATGTGAAGTGACATAAGTTGTAAAATGATTTTTCATAATGTCATATTTGTTCAACTACATATTGGTAGCTTGTTTCTTTCTTTCTTTCTTTTAATTTTTTTTACACCTATATATATATATAGCATGCTAAGTAACAAATTGATTACATGATTCATCGCTACAAGAAATTTTTTTTTATTGATAGTTATTAAAAATAATAAATTTGACTATAATTATTTGTCGCAAAAGGAAGTATTTAGCGTTGTTTTTTATGGTCAATAATTGTAAACAAAACATTTTTAACAGTATCTTTTGATTCTCACTGATAGTGCCAAAAATAATTGCTTATTAGTAATTCACATATGTATGCTATCAATTTACACATATTATTTACCTTTTATATTACTGGTAATGTTCAATATATAATACCTTAAATATGAAAACATAAAACTGAAGAATAATATAATGTTAATAAATTATACTAAAAATATTAATAATAAGTATAAATACAAGTAAAGTAATAAGGAATTTGACAATTAAATTAAGATGTGTAATAATTATACTACTAAATAGTATTAAATAGTAATTATTAATAGTGTTATCCATAAGTAATAATATTATTATATCCCGGTCACAATTATTATTTTTATTGATAGCTAGTACAAGTAAACTAATTAAGTTTATTTGTCTCGTACACTAGAATAATAAAAATGTGGTATTTGCTTCAAAATTTAAATTCTAGACCTATTATGATCCTACAAATTATTATTAGTTATTTTTAAATACTATTAATCCATTTAAAAATTAAGTCATATATAATTATTTGGAATTTTTTTTTAGAAATAAATAAGAAGGATCCTCAATTTATTAGACTATTATAAAACACTATGATCTCATCCTTTTGTTGATCTATAAACGTTGGAATATATGTAATTCTTAATTATGATTATTAGATTTTTATGGATTTGTACTCTTTTATATCTGGCCTCATTTAATAATTAAAAAGTTATTTTTGGTTCCAGTATTTATATTACACTCTATTATATATTTATATTTTATATATATAAAAAATAAACAAATAAAAAATTATATAATAAATTTTTTCTTTTATTGCAAACGAGCAGCATGAGCATGATTGGAATTTTTTTTCACTATCATTATGTTCAAATTGTTAGAATAAATAATATTATTAATATAGATCATCCATATTGAATCACTAAAAATATATACAGAATGAAAAGTGTATTTTTTTTGGTGACTCGAATGAAAAGTGTATTTATATTCATAAGAATGATGGAAAGAATTTGATTCCTTAATCTCCCTCCATCAAAACCTTCTCAATCCTAATAGAGTTGGATCACAACTCTTTTATGAAAAAGAGCTGCGAAGACGATTTTGATAGGTTAGAGATAGTCACTATTTATATTTGAACGTGGCACTATTAAATCTAAAGTCTAAATAAAAATAGTATTTAAAGTTTAAATAAAAATAGTATCTAATTTTATTCTCATTTAATTTTAAATAAAAATTAATTATGACTTATTTAATTTACCATTTATAACCATAAATAAAATCAACGTTATATAAGTTATTTAATTTAAAATAACATAATTTGTAATTATAATTAATATATATTGTACATAAATAAATTAAAAAATTAAATAATTTTTTAACATTTTTTTCTTAGCGGATGAAGCATTCTTTTCTAGCATCTTTACTTAGAGTCCACATTTTTGTGTAAAATGTTCTCTCTTAACATAATATATTTGATCACATTTACTATTAGTTTTTTTTAATTGTTTATTTTTACAATTCAACTCCCTTATATATAATGAGTACATTTGTGAAGAAAAGTACATGAGAAACTTAATTTTAAAATATTTACTACTCTTATTTTCATCTCGTAATATACTATTAATCTTAAATGTTGCAAATGATGGTACTTTTTTATTCTCTCTGTTAAATATGCTTCTTGCTTTAAGAATAACAACTTGATAAAAAATAAAAAATAAAAAGATACTATGAAGAATCAATTAATTTGAGTAATATTTTTTAAAATTTAGTTTATTTGTTTGTTTTTAGTTATTTTTTTGTGCATGAATACTAGATTTTGATATAGCGAAATAATTGACAATTGTTTGTTGCCGTTGAAACTTGTAACTACAACGAGGGCCTTGTTTTTTATTTGAAAATAGAATTGTAAAGTGCTTCCAAGTGTGCCCCATGTTGTTGCCTTTTTTATATATTCTTAACATCTTGGTTCTCGTCCTCAATTTTGATCTTGATAGTGAACATAGTCTTCTCTACACTATCTATATTACCCCTAAAAAAGATGCCACATGTTATAATAATTTTGGGTACTCCACTCATCACTACTTGGACATGAGTTTTTGATTTAAAGAACTAATAACCAATAAGTCCCAGACCAATAGGATGGCAGTCTTAGATCGTATTTGTACCTCATATAGAAAAAAAGGATCTCCTTCTCTTCTCAAAGACAATGTAACAATCCTTTACCACTCCTTCAAAATGGTCCCATTTAATTTATTGGATACCAAGTAGTTGTAAAGGAAAAAGACAACCACACACACCACTCTCATGTTATTACTAACACATGTCCATCATAACCCTAACCTAGTATGTTCTCACTTCTCTCTCTTTTTTATTATTTTTATTTTTATTCGAGAACAGTGAGACAGTTTACATATTTAATTTATAAGTTAAAAAAAGACACGTGTGCTTGATAAAAATATATACTGGCATGAATTATAGTGTGTGGCAGTAAATATTACAGTTTTTACTATGTTCATTATAATATGTGAAATTTTTGTGCTGCAACAACAATAATTTTAATTTTAGACTATAGCATTTTTTTTAAAAAGGTTGTTGCTTAATAGATCTTTTAAATTATTTCTTAAAAGGTTTATCAACATCACTTTATTTTGTGCTGAAAACATGTCTATGATTAGGCAATTTTTAGTACAGTCCATGAGAATAGATAAATTTGTTAGTGTGTAATTTGAAAAAAAAAATAGTTATCACTTAAATGAAGTTGTCATTTGTGTTTTTGATTGAAATTAGTTTTTTTACATATTTTTTAGCTAATAATAAGTGAATAAAATTTTAATTTACTCATTAACATATTTTAATTTTATTCTAATTGTATTTTATAAATTAGAATAATTTTATATTTATCTTTTATTTTTTAAAATAAATTAATAGACAAAAAATTATTTTATATTTAAATAAATATTTAAAAAAAATTCAAATATTAAAATATTTATTGTTTTTAATTTTTTAAATAAAGTATAATTCATTTTTAGAAAAAATAAATAATTTATTTTTATTAAAATATTTTTTTATTCAAATAAATCAATTAAAACTAACACTTGCTTCATTTCAAAAATAATTTATAAAATCTAATTTTTTTAAAAATTGTATCATCTATGTTTCATTTTCTTTTAGATAAAAACAAAAATTATAATTATCGTGATCATAGTAGTAATTGTAATTATTTGAGAATGAATGTGCTTGAACAAAAAAAAAAGATAATAATAAGGAGAAAAATTATATTTTAAAAAAATTAATTTTGATTAAAAGATTAACATAAAATAAAATAAAATATTTGAATAAAAATAAAATATTTTAAATATTAAAAATAAAATCAAACTTAATTTAAATACTTTTAACATGTAAAACTTTACTAAATCAAGCCTAACTATTATTGTTAATTGATTTATTTGAGTAAAAAATATTTTTATAAAAAAATTAAATTATTTATTTTTTCTAAAAACAAATTATAATTTATTAAAAAAATAAATAAAATATTTTTAATATGTAAAATTTTTTAAAATATTTATTTAAATATAAAATCATTTTTATCTATTAGTTTTTTAAAAAAATAAAAAATCTAAAATGACTCTAATTCATGAAATACAACTAGAATAAAATTAAAACAGCTTAACGAGTAAATTAAAATTTTACTCACTCAGTACATATTAGCTAGAAAATGTATTAGAGGAACTAACTTCAGCTAAAGACACAAATGACAATTTTATTGGAGTACTCTCCAAAAGAAATATTAAAAGTTCGGTAGAATTTACTATTTTTGACTAATAATTAGTCAATAATATTTAAAAATATGAATTAAAATATATTATTAAATTATTAAATTAAAAATACTTATATTAATAACTAAAAATATTGACCAAAATATAATAAATTCTTCTAATTCTTGAACTTTTCTCATTAACAAACCTATTACAACTATTTTACAGTCACATTATGATCATTTTGGTTCAACGAATTAACTAAGAAACTAAGTTGTTACTAGTAGTAAAATGTTGGGTGTCAAACTTTTTCTATCAAATAAAAAATATCAATAAATACTAAAAAAAATTGGGAAATAAATTATTTTTTAGTCAATGTCAATTAATTTTTTTGTTATTTTGCTCTTAAAATAAATTTTTTTATGCATCTTTCCGTTCACTTACATTTGTTAAAAGATCAATGTTAGATATCAGTCAATTTTATAAATTATAACTATTAATTAATTATTATTAATATTTTTAATAGTATAAAATTATTTTTTTTAATTAATTAAATATTAGTCAAATTTTAATAAAAACAATAATTTCTTAAACTTTCTCTTTGTTAAGATGTGACTTCAATTCTAAATACGTATTATTTATCTCTTTTATGATTTTTAACTTTGACAAAAAAAATCCCAAACATTATATTTATCCAAATAAACTCTGTTAACTTTTACCATCATCAATCTTTTACTATCAAATCCAGTATCTATGAGTCACCAAAAAAAATCCAGTGTCTATGAAAAATAATTTTCACACTGCAAAAGGAGACAAAGACAATATATTTGACAAAGAAGATGGAATAAAACGAAGAATATAACAGAGAAAATTGGAGTTAAAAACTGCTAGGAAGGTAAAAAAGAATAATAGGAAAAAGAATTTGTGTGTATTCAAATTATATGGAATGATATAATATAAAAGAGTATTTATAAGTATTAAGAGAATCGAAATAATAAAGACGTGATATCCTATAATAAATATTTAGATATGTTAAATAATTCTAATGAATACTAATTGATTTTAATATATTCTAACATCTCCCCTCAAATTCAAGTAATAACTTGAATTTGAAACTTATTTAAAATAACAAAATAAAAAAAAGCTGCATAAACTGGTAGATAAGGTACAGACAGAAAGGAAGTGCAGACGAAATTGCCGTATAAAAACGCAGACAAAACTACCACAAGAAAAGTGCAACCGCAAGAAAAGCGTAGATGAAGATACCACAAAAAAAGCGTAGTCGAAGATACCACAAAAAAAAGCGTAGACAAAGTTGCCGCAAGGAATCGCAGACGAAACTGTCACAAGAAAAACGCAAAAGAAACTGCCAAAAGAATGGCAAATTGTTCGAAAATTGTCGAAAAGTGGTAAACTATGAAGAGATGGTAAAATGACAAAAGATAAGTAGAGTAATATTTAATTCATTAGACTCGAAAAGATACAAGATGGAGAGGATAGGCTAATCAGTAAGATGAAAAAGTATCAAAGAAGTCAAAAAAGACAACGAAAAATGACATAAAGAAAAAATATGAAAAAAATTACGACAGTAATTTTACAAGAAGAAAAACGATTTATTATCTTCAAGAAGGATACCATGACTTTAATACCATGTTAAGAAAGAGCAGCAGAAAAAAGAATTTGTGTATATTCAAGTTGTATGGAATGATACAATATAAAAAAATATTTATAAATGCTAAAAGAATCGAAATAATAAAGACGTAATATCTTATAATAAATATTTAAATATGTTAAATAATTCTAGTAAAAACTACTTAATCTTAATATATGTTAACAAAAACGTATATTAAATAAGATATAATTTTGTAATTATATTCCACTTTCAAATTTTTTAGCTGGATTTAGAACGTTCTCTGTGTGTGGGTTCAAATATTCATTTGATATTACCATAAATTAAAAATAAGAGATTAAAAAAATTGGCTGATATTGACCCACACATAAATAATATTAGAAATATAATTATTAATATATTTTTTTATCAATAAGTTTTTAGAGAAATAATTTCATAACACGGTGTCAGAAATTTAGAATTTTTATGATCGAAAAGTTTAATATTCGATTGTTATTATTCAAAAGAAGCTCTTGCTTAAAAAAAAGCATATTAAAGATATAATCATTCAAGTGCTAAATAATGTTATAGGACCAGCACAATTTATTATTTTTGGTCACCAATAATATTTAAAAGTAGTGAATAAAAATATAGTGTTAGTTTACTCGACTAAAGTTGGTGTGACTAATGTAAACTAAAATTGCTGGTCTTCTATTTTTTTTTTCATATGTTTTTTTCTAGCATCTTAACCTTTTGGGAGAAGCGACATCATGATAAATGACTTTTTACCATTAAATTTATGCTAAAAATCAGCTACTAAATTACTCATTATATATTTATACATGTAATTATAGTGTGTACATACTAAAAATCAGCTATTGAATCTATCACTCATATAAAATACAACAAAAATATAAAATACACATTAAAAATGTATTAAATAATATATATGTTTATATATAAATATATAATAATTGATTTGATGGTTATTTTTTGTATATATATATAATGTTTTTAAATAGGTGAATTCTAATATTTTATATTTATAGTGACTATGGTAATTATATAAGTGTTATTAAAATTAAAAATTATACTTTTTTATATTTTAATAATTTTTTAGTACTATTTTTAAAAAATAAAAATATTACTAAATAATAAAAAACGTTATTCTAATTTTAGCAACATATTTAAAACACTATAATTACTATAAGATAAATATACTAAAATGACTTTTTTAAATATTATATATTTATACATATTATTTTATAAAAATAATTAATCATCCACGAGAATAATCAATCATGTTATTGATTTAATATCTAGCTATGTAACATGGTTGTATATAAACCATGATTTTATGTGTATAAATATTTTTGTGATTAAGTTCAATTAAATGGATATAAACTAAGTTTAGAAAAAACGCAGATGTGTTATTTTTTTTCTGTATTTTTTCAACATATAATTTTTTTTAGCTAGAGAACACAAAAGCTTATTGATATAACATATAAATTTTTACACATAATACAAATTTTTATATATAACACAAATTTATTGATATAGTGTATAAATATTTATATAATATTAAAATTTTTGTATATAATATATAAATTTTTACTATAAATGTATTTTGTTAGTTGGATAAATTAATATTATAAATATGTGGTCTCTTACAAATTTTTATATTGTATATTAAAATTTTTATATTATACATTTAAATTTTTGTCTTTTATATATTTTATTGATTAAGTATTAATATTTTAGATATGTGACTTTTTAAAAAAATTTGTTTTATACACTAAAATTTTTATGTTCAATAAAATTACTAAATAATAATAATAATAATAATAATAATAATAATAATAATAATAATAATAAGTGGAAGAAAAGAAAAGGTAAAAAAATTTAAAAAGAGAAGAAGAAGATGACAAAGCAAAGTCAATGCTGCAAATTAAGGTGTAACGTGATCTTAATTAGAATATTGCAATCGTAATTACCACTACATATATCACCATTTAAAACCAATATAAATATATAAGATAAATCTACTTAGATTGGTCGGAAATTCGAATTTGCCAACCGCTTGTTTAATTTTTAAGTAGTGTTAGAGAGTTAATGGTCTAAGTGTATAATGTATATAATGGACTATTGAGATCGAAAATAACCATCTGAGTACTAGAGATAATAAATATCTCAAAGTCATGAAATCACTCATCCCAAAAGTTTAAATTAATTTTGGAGTTTACCAAGGATTAAATTTTTGACTCTTCGGATCTAGAGTTTTAATACTATGTCATGAGTCCCAAAAGTTTCAGCTGATAGAAAAAAATAATATTAATAATTATATCTCTAATATTCTCTAAACCTCCATTGTATACATTGTACAAATATTCTATTGGCTTCCTATACTTTTTCTTAATTTTTATCAATTCAACTAGGTATCCTTTAAAAGCTGTATAATATTCAGCCTTTTATTAGAATAATTTAAAAAAAGTAAAACAAACGCATCTAAAAATTATAAATAAATTTAGTATTTTTTTAAAATTAAATACACATTCAAAATACAAACTAAATAAAACTAAAATTTAAAATTTCAATTTCAATTTTAAATTTCTGTTTCAGATTTAATGTATTTAATTATTAATATATTACAATTTAAATATACATCCAAAAATCAAATTAGTTAGAATTCAATTTTTTGAATTTAAAATTCTAAAATAAATCTTAAACCATCTTAAATCACTAGTAAAATTTTCGCTCCCTAAAGATCCAGAGCTGCAGTGCCTCCCCTTCCTCATCTGTAGCCGCTTTCGTCTTCTCCCGCGTTGCGCACTCCTCTGCGACGATCTCCTCCTTGACGACGCGCTCCTCCCGCAACGCGCACTTCACCTGCACACACTCCCGCATCTCCTCCATCGATGGGCTCCTCTCCGTCCCTGGTCTCCTCCTTCGCGCCATGCACAACCGCCCCCTTCTCCCGCGCCTCCCCTGTCTCCTCTCCCACGTCGCACTCGTTCTGTCTATAGTATTTTTGCCCGCAAAATTCTAAAAAAATTTGGTTGAGTTCATTCATGAAGATATGTTATCATTTTTTTTCGCTTAATAAAAAGTTCCAATTTTTTTTAATTTATGTATAATATTGAAAGTGTTTGTGTTTTTTTTAAATGTATTTGTGATTATAATTTTTTTTTGCACTCATATGTTTGATTTGGTAGTTGTAATATTAACCTAATTTGGATGTGTCAATATTTAATTTTGAATGTGTTTATGTTATTCATTATGTTCTTATTATGTACATATATAAGTTTTTTTACATGAATTTTGGATGTGTTGATAAAATATTTAGAGTACATTCTTTATCATTTTAAATGTGTATTTGGATTTAATTTTTTCTGTGTTTAATATGTAATTTAAAACTATAATGAGAATAATTTAGATGTATTAATACATAATTTTAAATATGTTTATGTTGTTTATTTAATTTTAGATATATTTTTGACATAAATTTCGAATGTTTTGAATAAAAAAAATAATTAAAGTGAGTTTAATTGATTTTGAAAATTTCACTGATTTTTTAAAAGTTAGTACATAAAAAAGTTGTTACAAATTTTATGGTTTAGTTTGCAAAAAATTAATGTATTACAAGTAGTTATAAATTTTATATGATAAGTATTTAAAATAAAGTAATTCCTTAAAAATAAAAAATATTATTAATTAAAATATTAAAATAATAAAATATTAAATTTAAAGACTGAAACAAAACTAAATTTTGTTGTATAAATAGCATTTTTCAATTTTTATCTCTGAATAGTAAAAGATACTTTCACATGTTTCCACCATTCTCTCTCATATTCATCAAGAATATATTCCTATAAAGCTCAAATCCCATGCTGTATGTATGTGCTAGTAATACTCCTCTTCTCATATGCATACGCATACACATGTCCAAAATTCTTTAGACATATCACACTATCACTGCACTATCACCTTCGTTGATTGAAATCTTTTGTCACTCACACATTGGCTGCGCCACAAATACCAATTTTTTTTGGATTTATTACATATGATATATAAATATATGATTTGCCAACTTGTGTCTTAAGAAAAGAAGTTAAAATTATTATAAAAAAATATTTCACAAAAATTATTAAAAAAATAAATATTTTTATATTTTTTAATATATTAAAATATTAAAAAATTATTATTATATTTTTAAAATATATTTTTAAAACACAAGTTTAGAGATATAATTATATATTATATAAACCGTAATGTCTAATGCATTATATTAATGATTCTTTATTTTGATGTATAAGAAGCTTACATTTTTTTAAAAAAATAAATTCATATATTTAGATAATTGTATAAATAATGAGTTTAAAAATTAAGATTTGATTGATTTCTGTTTTTGTTTTAAGAATTTTAGGAAAAAATAAAAAATATTGAAAAAAACATAAGCAATAAGGAATATAAGATAGATCAAAGTGACAAGTGTATAAATCTCGTGAACAAAATTTTTAAATTTGAATCCTTAAAAAAATAAAATAATTAAAAAAGATGGCACTTGCTCAGACACTCTACCCATTTTATAAGATTTCATTCTTTTCTTTCTTTCTTGCATTGAAGAAATAGGTAAAGATAGGGTAGAGAAAGAGAGAGGATTGGATTAGGTTAGAATTTTGTACATGGTCAATAATGTGGCATGGGCAGGAATTTGCTTTGTTCGTTCTAGGAGGGCATATATTGAACACTGGTCACAACGTTTTATCCGATTCAAAGAATCAAGAAACAGAGTCCTCTAGTAAATAGATATATATATCCAATAGGGCCAAAGAAACAGATACTTGCTTAAAGCGATCTCAAAAATCATGAGGTCCAAATATATTAAGTTTCAATTCTAACTCCCCGTTAATAATTTCAGTGGCCATAAGAAGCCAAGAATCCAATGGTTTTTGTGAAGGCCAATAGTTAGGGAGAAATATATCCCCCCATTTAGTTGAATATGCGATATTTGTGAATCTAACAAAAAGAGTAATAAAAGTGCATTGCACTGTCGATCAGGATAAGTAGTGTCACAACCACCCACCCTCATGACATGTTATATGTATATGAAAAAGTTTTAAGAGCAACATTTTTATTAAAATTTAGTTAATATTTAATTATTAAAAAAGAGTATATAATTTTATATTATTAAATATAATTTTATATTATTAAAAATATTAATAATAACTAATTAATGACTATAAGTCATAAAATTATTGATTACCTAACATTGCGGTGTATATATGTATATATACATATGCCTCTCATGAGTAGGGCACTTTTTTTCATCCCTCTTGTGTGGTTCAGTTTTGTTTATTCCCTTAGCTTGTGCATTTAATTTTTTATGTCTGCTATTTTTTTATGGCACTCACGATAGAAATTAGTTCAGTAAAAATATATTGAATTTTAGAATAAAATTTAATTTCGTGTTTTTTTTTATAATGTAAAAGAGATTCAGCCGTATACTATCACATCAATAAAAGTAATTAATTCAAACTCATCATTTAAAAAGTTATTAAAATGCCTGATTCTCATTGGATAAACCACGTAAAAATTTTTACACCATGTGTTAAAATTATATTAAACTCTTACGAATATGAAAAATTAGTGATAAATAATTTATGTTATATTTGTATATATTTATATATATTTTATATATCCTTTAACAGAATAATCAACCATTAAAATAAAAAAAATTTAGAAATACTAAAAATCAACCATTAGAGTATTTTTTTTACCATTTTTATTCATATTTTTACTATGAGAGCAAATATATTTTAATTATATATGTTATTCATGAAATATGATTATATAATTGTTATAGTTTTCATATAATTTGATTACAACAACAACAAAGTCTTATCCCATTAGGTGGAATCGGCTACATGTA
The DNA here is from genome assembly GCF_014773155.1 of Arachis stenosperma. Classification (NCBI taxonomy): domain Eukaryota; kingdom Viridiplantae; phylum Streptophyta; class Magnoliopsida; order Fabales; family Fabaceae; genus Arachis; species Arachis stenosperma. Next base: position 120,340,343 of record NC_080386.1, read on the forward strand.
ATATCTTTGATTTATATTATTGTCAAAAATCTAACACAATCTTTCTCATTTGTCCGAGTTTAGAATCGATTATGTACCGCAAGTATAACATATGCGGAGTTATTTCATACAATTTGATTAATTATAGTAATTATGAAATTTAATTACAAATATGAGTATCAAATTATTCTATATTCTTATTCGGGTGGCGAATTAATGGTATTGTTCATGATTGATGTACGCTTAATTTAAAAAAAAAAATTGTCGTATCATTTACCATTTTATTTTTTTTTTAAATTGAGGTGTTATTTTATCTTTTTATTTATTAATTTTATTTTTAATATTTTCTATTTTATAAGACTTTGTGAAAAAAAATAAAAAATAGAAGATAAAATCATGGTTTTATTATCTTTATTATTTATTTTTTTACGTAATCCTAAAATTAGAACAAAAAATTATTAAAAACTAAAAAATATTTTTTCAAACCAAACTTTTTTCGAAAGTATTTTTATAGTTTTACTAGGACTAGTAATTCAAAAGAGTAAAGTATTATTTTTGTTCCTAATGTTTGAGATAAGTTTTAAAGTTATTCCTAACGTTTAAATTGTATGTTCTATTTATGTTCCTAACGTTTTAAAATCGACTCAATATTGTCCTATCATTAGTGATCTATTAATAGAATTGACGGTGAGACAAAATTGAGACGGTTTTAAAATGTTAGGGACTTAAATAAGACGAAAATGTCGAGAACAAAAATGATACAATACTCTTAGAAAAATTACTAAATTAAGTAAAATGATAATAAATTTTAATGAAAGGAATTGCATTACGAATTCAAGATTTTTACTCATACTTATAGAATGACTAGTATATAAACTTTCGGAAAAAAAAAAGAAGAGCATGTACATACACAATAAAGTATAAATTATATCCTTTTGTCTCTAATATACCGAACTTTTTTAATGTTTAATTTAATTAATTTTACTTTTAATTTTTTTCAAAATAAAGTTTATTTAAATTAAACATTAAAAAAGTTTGATACATTAGAGACAAAAATATATAATTTATACTTTATTTGGAAGTTTATCTACTAATCATTCTAGAATTATTCTATGATGAATAAAAATTTAAAATTTGTAATGCAATTCATTCCGTTAAAATTTATTTTCATTTTACTTGATTTTGTAATTTTTCTAAGAATAATATATTGTTTTTGTCCCCAACGATTTCCTCCTATTTAACTTCCTAACATTTTAAAATCGTCTCAATTTTGTCCCACTGTCAATTTTGTTAATAGATCCCTAACGACAGGACAATATTGAAACAATTTTAAAACGTTAAAAATTTAAATAGAACGATTTAAATGTTAGGGACAATTTTAAAATTTACTCTAAACATTAAAAAAATACTTTAATACTAACTAAATTATCATCAACTATTGAATAAAATTAAATAAATATTTGTCAGTATGTACAAATGATTATTCATCTAAGAATATTTTTATATAAGAATAATAATTAAAATATTAATACATATTATATTAAACAATTTTTATTTAAATATATTAAATTAATTAATAGTTTTTAATTTTTTTATACAAAAATATTTTTTTTCTCAAATAATTTGGACAACTCTTAATTCTAAAAATACCGTAATATATTCATATTATACACTCATCCACGCAATATTAAAAAAATTGTATTCAATATTTTATGTATTGGCTAAGATTTAAACTCAAATATAATATATTAAGAAGCATAAAGTGTACCATTTGAATTAACACCTCAGCTGCGAAGATATCTTTATCTCTTATTAGTGTGAGTGTATATCGAATATGAAATTGGCATTCGTTAATAGTGATAACCTAACATTGAGATTTTTGTAGATACTTAAAGTGAAAGGGAATTATTCTTGAAGCCAACAAAAAAGTGAAAAAAGTGTGGATTGGGATAACAAAAGAGAACTCAGCTTTTAGAGTTATTTTTAGCCATGAGGCTGCCAAAGCCCAAAAGGACGCATATATCATCAACTTCCAATCCACGTGGCTACATTTCTTTGCTTCATTTTTTAAATATGTTTAACATTTTGAAATTTTCGATCAAATATTATTTTGTTTTATGAAAAAGTATAGGATAATAATAGATTATTTATTAATTTATTATCAACAATAATTAATTATTATATTTTAAATATATGTATAAAGAATCATAAAAAATACATGTATAAAAAGATATATTTAAAAAATATATTTATAAAAATATTTTTATTAGATATAATTATAAAAAAAATATTTTTATTAGATACATTTACAAAAATATTTTTATTAAATACAGTTATAAATAAGAGTTGACAAAAATTGACAGAAATATTATTAATAATGTAACAAAATTGTTATTTTATTTATTACAATGATATATAGCATGTTAGCATACTCTTGGAAATGTGGGTTTTACACTTTATTTCATTAAATAGTCACTTCTCGTATATATTAATTTTCTGAATTAAAAAAGGCAAAATTTTACATTTTGTTACACCTTATTTAACATATTCTAAAAATATATATAACTATTCATTTAACGTATTAAATATATTGATTTGTGGTATAATACTTTTTCTAAGAGTAATAATTAAGAATTTTAACTCATTATTCTAATAATTAAATGGGTAAGAATTCAAATGTATATTTAATTTTTGAGAATATAAAAAAAAAAACTTTTTATGCACCATGTAAAAAAAATTTGCACAAACAATCAATCTTACATTATCACATTAGTAAAATAAAAAAAATTTAAATTTATTACATAAAAAAGTTATTTAAATGTATAAATATGATTAGATAATTATGTAAAATTCTTACAGTACATTTAAATTAAACTCATAAAAAAATTTAAAACTTTTTTATTTATAACTAGAGAAATTATTTAAGGCTTCTAATCATTTTTGTTAATCCCATTTTCATTACTAATAAAGCTCTACGTCTAAGTCATAACCCTAACCAAGTCCAACCAAGTATTTTAAATTCACGCACGTTCGTTTCAATGCCTCCTTCTTATTCTTCTTCTTTATTATCTTTCTCTTTGGTTATCATCACCAATAACACCAACATTTTGTTAATATCTTTATTGATTTGATTTTCTCTGGTGCTATTATTAAATAATTTTGGTTCATTCCTTAGTTTATTTGAAGTTCTTTGGATCCAGAAACAAATTCGATGTGTTTTGTTAATGATTGAATCCTTTTGAATACTTGTTCAAATTTGAACTAATTTCGGTTCATTTATAAATTAATTGAGGTTTATTTGATGCTGCTGATAACTATTAACAAAAATTTTTATTCCTTAAGTAATTTTGGTTCATTTCTTAGTTTAATTGAGATTCATTTGGATCCAGAAATGAATTCGATATGTTTTTATTGATGATTGAGTCTTTTTGATTGTTTGTTCAAATTTAAACTAATTTCGGTTTATTTTTGTGTTAATTGAGGTTTACTTTATGCTATTGATAAGTATTGACCAATTTTTTTAGCAAAAAAGAATGAAATTATTCATTATCACTTTATTCAATTGTATTAGATTTCATTCCATTCCATTCAATTTGTCTTGAAAGTCATCCCAACCTTTGGGATAAATTGTTCATCAACAACACACCTGGACTGCAAATGAACCGAAATATTATTATAACAAGACCATTGCGTAATAACAAATGAATTGAAAATTGTGCATTCTATAAACTCATAAACTCTTGTAATTTTGGTGCATTTTTTAGTTAATTATGTTGCAATCACTATGTAATTTCGGTGCACTTTGTCTTATTGTTTTACACAATTCAAAACTCTTCTAGTCTTTCTCCTTTTCATCCTCCGCTTCATGTTCTTCTTTTTTTATTTTTATTTCTTCATTTTTTTATTATTTCATTTTCTCAAAATTCTTTTTTATTTACTCTATTGAGAGGAATAAAATCAAGAAAAAGAGAAAAAAATATCAAACAAAAAAGAAAAATAATAACTGCAATAATATGAAAAAGAGGAGGAGAAGAAAAAACAAAAACAAAACGCAGCAACAATATTATCAATAGAAGAAAGAGGAGGAGGCGTACGAAGAACAAAAGCAAAGTAAAGTAGAATTTCGTTTGGATTTGTGAAGTGTATATGTACACGCTATCTATAATAAAAATATTTTTTGTTAAATTTAAATTAATTTAGTTAAATTTAATTGCCAAAAATGTTTGAATATATTTGTAGCAGCTCTCTTTCATTACTGTGTTTGAGTTCACATGCCATTTTCTAAACTTAGGCTTTATATACTTCATCCTATTATAGTTTAGGATAAGGTATTGTTTTACTCTTTAAAACTATTAAAATTTTAAAAATTATTTTAATACACAAAGTCTATTTTAATTTAAATATAATTATCAAAATTAAACTGGTAACTAACCTGCCAAAATTTAATTATTGGTTTAATCGTTAGGTAATTAATTAAACTAATTGACCCAATCATAATTAAGTAATTATGCAAAATTTTATTTTCTTCTTCTCACAATAAGTAATTTTTAAATTTTATTTTTTATTAAATTAATTATTGTTTTAAAATTTTAATAATTCATTAATAAACTTATACCTATTATATTCATAAGTATTTATTGAAAAGAATAATATTAATAGATAATTTATAACTATGAATAAAAAAATATGTTACGGTTAATAAAAATATTTTTATTTTTTTTTAATTTATAGATTTTCAATAAAATTTAATATTAATTTTAATAATTTTGTGCAATTAAAAAATATAATTAATTTGAAGAAAGAATAAACATAAAGTTAAAATTATATAATAATAATAATAATAATAATAATAATAATAATAATAATAATAATAATAATAATAATAATAATAAACTTGGTCTCGTGGCAAAGTTAAGCTTACAAAGTTTTCTTACCCTTACATGATCTCAAGGATCACTTTAATTCTTAAGAGCAATTTAAATGTGATATTTTTTAGTATTATTAATTAAATATTATCACTTGTATAATTTATTAAATGATGGAACTAAAATTGAGACAAAATTTAAATTGAGTTGAGATCAAGTATTGAAATGATAAATCTCACATTAAGTTTTAAATCAATTTATATGATATAATTTCACAAATACTTGCGTATATGTATATCTGTAGATACTATCTTTTTTTTTTTTTGGACAAATACTATATAATATCCTTATCCTTAATGTCTTATTGTGCAAGATCTTCCAAGGTCCTCCTTCTTTTTGTTTGGTCTGGGCCAAAGGCCACAAAAAGAAACCCGGTTCGGAAATTCGCCCCAGTTCAACAACTCAAGATGGATCCCGGTAACAAAATGAAGCTTACATGGCAACTGAGGCTTCGCCCATATGGTAATCTATGTGCTTCTTACTACCCTGTATTTGGGTTAGAACTTTGATGAATGTACTAAGTACTAAAAATGAACCCTTTAAATATTGTGTGGGTGTGTAGTAATATTTATAATTGAGTGTTGTCCAATCCATATGACCCAAAAAAAAAAAAAAATTGAAGCTCCCATGGTGTCTTCCTTTAGTTCTTTGCATATGACTCCTACTCTTGTTCTATCTCTCGCCAACTCTGCTCCTCCTTTGGTACAATAACCATGTTTTTCTAAGGCAATAAAAATCATATATAAATCTTCCTCATTGCTCCAGTACCTCTTTGGCTCTTTCGTTCTTATTTTCGGCAATAAGTAGATGACATCATTATCAATGGTAGATTTACCCGCCATAAAACCAAAGATATTGTTAAATAATGTTAGGTGAATGATCATAAATTCTTGAAATATATAGCACACCACTATTTTTACATTTTTAAACCATAAAATCATCATATTCCTAATTAATTCGATTTTTAATTTAAATTTGGATAAAAATAAATTTTAGAAAACACATTAAATATATTATAAAATTACACATATTTATCAAATTCTATACTTTTATAAGAACAGAAATAATATGATAAGTCAGTTATTTATAATTCAATTCAAACGTAATACTCCATATTCAAACAAAGTATGCAAAAGGAATCATTGCACACATTAAACGAGTTAGATTTATCATACAACAATACAAACAGAAAATAATTTACCTTTTGAAAATATACATATAAGAGACAGAACATATAACAAAGATATACCGGTGCATAAGTTTAGCAGTTTCAGAAACAAGACCATATACTAAATCTGTATGTATCAAATTACAAAAGCCAAGGGCAAGCTTAGTAACATTGTCAACTCAACAGCTGGGGACTAACATTTCAGATTTACATAAATCATTTACCAAATTAACAGCTAGAAGAAGATGAAGTAAGACTGCACTACAAGAAAATAAACACTAAGGCGGTGTAATATAAGTGGTAATAAGAACAAAACATTGCAGTACCAACTTCTAAAATCCGGCAGCTATATATTACACAGAAAATAAACTCAACTAGTACCATTAATAGATGAGCCAAAAAAAAGTTAGCCTTTGGTTCGCATAATCGTGATGCTACCTTTTCCCCCTTCCGTGCGAATCTTTGTTTTGTTAACGACAGGCTTCCCCGAGAAGGCTGATTTGGGATAAGCTGACGGATCTTCATTGCTTTGCTTTGATTTTGAAGACGGCGGAGTCTGAATGCGCTGATTTATTTCCTTCAATGTTACATCTCCATGAGCACCACTAGGCTTAACAAAAGTAAATGGATAGACCACAGAAGAAGCCAACTTTGGCGGTGTCTGTATAAACGATTTCCTACCTAAACATGAAAAATGGGTCTAAATTTGTTATCAAATCAAAAAACTTCATCTTATTAACTATATGTAGAGCCCATTTTTGGGATTGAATGCAGCTATTTATAATGACCTTACTAACAAGAAATCAATAAAATTAAACCAGAAAGTGACACTACATCAAGAAGAAAGTTGAACCTTTGAAGATAATATTTTTGGAGGTTCGAGTGACCTGCTGCTTCTGCTGCTGAACCACATTTTGTTCGGAAGATGCCGTGATGTCAACCAACTCTGAAAGAAGATGAATTTTTTGTTTGAGAAAATACTATTCAAATAGAAAAGAACAAAATCAAGGAAGAAGCAACATCCTTCTAACGGGGAGGGGAAAAAATGCCATCTACCTGCAATATCAATCTGAATATCCTCTGCCCCTGAAAAGTTCCTGAAATCAAACAACATAGTCATCAGAATCAGATGACTTTGTATAACCAACTATATGTGAAAAATCAGTCATCCATAGAAGCATACAAATCATCGGGACTGAATTGCATCTCGGTATCATTAAGGCATTCTGCTAGCCAACCTTCAGTGGACTCAAGGTCTTCATAACCAGACGATGACGATGCATTTCCTAATGCATATTCTATGACGGTTGGGAAAACATGAGCCTTTAGAAATTTATCTAAGCCATTATACCAGGAAAAGAAATACAATGAAAAGACGGGATAAAATCTTGCAAGAGGAAAACCTGATGATAAACCAGGAACCCATTGTGACACTTCAGGAAAAGCATCCATGATCAAGTCCTCCTTCCCCTATATATGTGCAACGAAGTAACAGTCAGCAAATCAACAACTTCATTAATCACTTTGTCTCATTGGGATTAGCATACCCTACTAGATATAAGTGACAAGCAATCTCGAACTGCTGAACAGTAACCCAAAACACAAACTCTCCTTTATTGAGGGATGGAATATCCTTAACCGCGAAGAGGACTCATTGAAGCAGAATATATCACCAAATATAATACTTTAAAGAAGACATCAAGATTTGAACCAAATGGCTCATTAATAGCTAATATACAAGGGGTTTCAACAGAAACTAGCCTTAACATAAGATAGGGATAAAATAACACAAAACTCATGAAACTGAACACATGTAACATGCATTCATTTTCTGTTCAACAACATAATGGTAATATATCACAGAATTTACTTAAGACAGATTCAAATAGTTTTTGTATGATATCTTCATATTTTTACTACTGTCTAACATATTAGGAGTGTGAAAATTTATTGGAAAGCTAGAAGCACCAACATTTGATTTAAAATATGGCAAAGACATCTCTTCCTTGGAAAGAGAATGATCCCTCTCCTGGCCATTGAATTGTAGCATCCGCCGCCTCTTGACTTGAGAAGAAGTCTCCCTCCCCTCCTCTACTTCTTTTTGTACATCATCCGAAACTGAAATCCAATATTTCCTTGAATCAAACCAGGATAGTTCATAACAACAATTTCTAAAGCAAAAAGAACAATCTAACAAGATGCAAACATCGACAAGACATCAAATGAACTGCCTTACCACTATTGTCAACATTGTATACCAAATCACCACATGCCTTAACTGGTGTAGTTTCATCTTCAAACATGTAGGAAATATCTTCATTTTGGAGCACACCATTCCATGGCTCTTCTGAAATATATTGAAGAAAAAAAAAATCAGGCATTACATGTGTAATCGTGTAAAAAAATCAATTAACATCAAAGTAAGACTTACCAAAATTGGAAGTTTTTTGGAGATCATGATCCTCCCTATGCCAATTCCATGGTTCTTTAGCACCACTATGATAGAACAGAAAGTAAGTGCAATTGTCATGACATGCCATTGATGTAAGATAATAACCCATGGACAAATATATATATATAAGTTCGACCTATAAAATTCACAAACAACAACAACAACAAAGTCTTATCCCACATGGATTAAACTGTCATTGTGCTCTATCATGAATCACGATTAGGGTGAGCACATGGATCTCCTTTGAATGTAAAGAAATAAAGAATCAACAAGAAGAATTGAATCAACCCCTCCCCACACCCCCAACTTCAGACATTATCAAATTCAGCTACAGAAAAGCAAAGATTAAATATATTGCAAACTAAGTACTAATTAGCACTCCAAAGATTGCCCAGTGTGTTGGTTGCAGACATTATCAAAAAAGATTAAATACATTGCAAACTGAACTACCGAAGTACTAATTACCACACCATAGACCAAACCAAGCACTGTAAATTGTAAAATAAAACATTAGATTCTAAAGCAAAAGACATTTATAATGTTTAAAATTTATTTAAAATTTAAAGAAACATGCAGTCTCCCATTTTCATTTATAATGTTTAAAAGTTTATTTAAAAACTTATGAATTTGTAGTTGTATATGTTCTTGGAGCACACATTAAGCGTGCTCAAGGAGCAAGAGCATGCAAGTACTTCTCAGAAACCATAGCACGAGCTTAGGAAAAAAAAAACCAAAAAAATAATTAAAAAAATTGAAATTCTTCATCCATGAAATTTGACAGAAAACCAAACAACCTAATCTGAGATGGTGGAAATCAGAGAGCCAGAATGCAACAGCACCATATATTTAGCAGATAATGCACGAAACAACAGCAAGATGAAGTGAAAAATAAAATAATAAATTTTTTTATAAAATTCCCAATTTCTTTTCTTAAACAAAACAACACAAAAAGAATAGCAAAAAAAGGAAACATATATCAGAACAAGCACCTCGAAAAACATAAATGTGCTTCTCCAAACAACTCAATCGCGCCCAAAAATAAAACCCTCACCTTAAAAGAATGTCGAAGCTGAAAATAAAATAAAGTAAGACAAAATAGAGAGAGAGATTTACTTGTCGTCGTCGGTGTTGTTGTTATAATCCATTTCAAGGGCAAGAAGCAGGGAGTCAAGTTTCCAGTCACAACTGATCAGCGTTTTTTCTTTTTATATATTTTCTAGAAAAAGACAGTGGAAAATAGAAAAGAGAAGTAACCGTTACAGAGAATAGAGAGATCGGTTCCCTGTTGTGACTTGAGAGGCTATGACCTATATATACATGGGAGAAACTGACCCGAGCATGACCAGAAAATACAGGTTTAATTATTTACGTGTCATATTGGGGGCTTATTTTTTTTAATATGGAGAGTATAGTGGTGTTTTGAATGGACATCTTTGGTGTATTTGCATATTGGTGAATATGTGCAGCATGAACACGTGAGGGGAGTGCTAACATAGCACGCAGAGGGTGAGTTGGCAACACGTGGGAGGCGTGTTGGGGACATAGCAACGTGTGATTCGAGGCACTTCTAATATTTGGAGCGTGTTGATGACGTGGCGAAGTGTAATTGGAAGGCAGCTTTAACACGTGGGGGCGTGTTGTTGACGTGTCACTTTGTATGCAATACATAGTGGGCGTGTTGAGTGCTTTGCCTGTATAAGGCCAAGTTCGATACCAGTTCATTGCGGAAAAAAGAATTGTTTGAGTGTGTTTCTGGTGTGATGGAGGGTACTGCAAATTTGGTAGTGTATCACAACGGTGAGATTATACGGAATATTCATGAGAAAGTGAGGTTTGTGTGTCAGAATCCGTTTTCGTTTGTGGTTCCATGCACCATGACGTTCGTAGAGTTTCAGAACGGTCTCTATCAAAGCATGGAGAACGGTATGTTGAGAAGAGTGAGCAGTATTCTGTATCGAAATCCGTTTATAGTTTTTTGTGGTTTAATACAATTTGATATTATGCCGATCATTGACGAAGTGAGTATGCAGAATATATTTCAAATTTATTGGCAGACTCGGGTGCAAAAGCCACAAATTGAGCTATATGCTGAGTTTGAGAATGTTGAGGCAGATGGGATTCAAAATGGTTCAGATATAGAGAATGACAGAACTGCAGTGTATGAAGGAATGAACAGTGACGGCGAAGAGGAATTCGAAGTCACTTATGAAGCTGGAGATGAAGACGAGGATGATGATGTGGGAGTTGAGGCAGCAGCTGAGAATGTAGTGGTTCCTGGTACACGAAATCGTGATACACAACTTCGTGCAGCTGACCAGCAAGTGCGCTGGGTCGTCCAAGTAATACCTTACGTGAGTAAGGGTCAATCCCACGGAAATTGTCGGTTTGAAGCAAGTTATGGTCATCTTGTAAATCTCAGTCAGGCGGATTCAAATGGTTATGGAATTTTGATAATTAAAAGATAAATAAACATAAAATAAAGATAGAGATACTTATGTAATTCATTGGTGGGAAATTCAGATAAGCGTATGGAGATGCGTTATTCCTTCTGAATCTTTGCTTTCCTACTGTCTTCATTCAATCATTCATACTCCTTTCCATGGCAAGCTGTATGTTGGGGATCACCGTTGTCAATGGCTACCTCCCGTCCTCTCAGTGAAAATGGTCCTCTACGGTTTCTGTATGGCTAATCAACTATCGGATTTCTCATCTCGGATGAAAAATACCAGGCACAGCTACCGCATGGCTAATCAACTGTCGGTTCTCGATCGTGTCGGAATAAGATCCAATGATCCTTTTGCGCACTGTCACTGCGCCCCACAGTCGCAAGTTTAAAGCTCGTCACAGTCATCCCTTCCCAAATCCTACTCGGAATACCACAGACAAGGTTTAGACTTTTCGGATCTCAGGAATGCTGCCAATTGATTCTAGCCTATACCACAAAGATCCTAATCTCAGATTCAGATGCCCAATTGTCAGAGGGGAAACGATGTGAATCGTTGATTAGGGATCGAAGAGATATGCATTCAAGCTTGTTTTCATGTAGAATGGAAGTGTTTGTCAGGCACGCGTTCATAAGTGAGAATGGTGATGAGTGTCACTTGATCATCACATTCATCATGTTCTTGTGTGCGAATGAATATCTTGGAATAAGAATAGACTTGAATTGAATAGAAGAATAATAGTACTTTGCATTAATACTTGAGAAACAGCAGAGCTCCACACCTTAATCTATGAGGTGTAGAAACTCCACCGTTGAAAATACATAAGTGATTAAGGTCCAGGCATGGACGAATGGCCAGCCTCCCTAAAAGTATAAGATAGCATAAAACTGATCAAAGATGATCTAAGGATAATCCAAAGATGTGAGTACAATAGTAAAAAGTCCTATTTATACTAAACTAGTTCCTAGGATTACAGAAATAAGTAAATGATGCAGAAATCCACTTCCGGGCCCACTTGGTGTATGCTTGGGCTGAGCATTGAAGCTTTCATTTATATAGACTTTTTTTGGAGTTAAACGCCAGTTTTTATGCCAGTTTGGGCGTTTAGCTCCAGCTTTTATCCTGTTTCTGGCGTTTAACGCCAGAATAGGACAGGAAGTTGGCGTTTGAACGCCAGTTTGCATCATCAAAACTCGGACAAAGTATGAACTATTATATATTGCTGGAAAGCCCAAGATGTCTACTTTCCAACGCAATTAAGAGTGCGCCATTTGAGTTTTTGTAGCTCCAAAAAATCCATTTCGAGTGCAAGGAGGTCAGAATCCAACAGCATCTGCAGTCCTTTTTCAGCCTCTGAATCAGATTTTTGCTTAGGTCCCTCAATTTCAGCCAGAAAATACCTGAAATCATAGAAAAACACACAAACTCATAGTAAAGTCCAGAAATGTGAATTTTGCTTAAAAACTAACAAAAATATACTAAAAACTAACTAAATTATACTAAAAACTACCTAAAAACAATGCCAAAAAGCGTATAAATTATCCGCTCATCACAACACTAAACTTAAATTGTTGCTTGTCCCCAAGCAAATGAAAACAAAATAGGATAAAAAGAAGAGAATATACAATGAATCTCACAATATCAATGAAACTTAGTCCCAATTAGATGAGCAGGGCTATTAGCTTTTTGCTTTTGAACAGTTTTGGCATCTCACTTTATCCTTTGAAATTCAGAATGATTGGCATCTATAGGAACTCAGAATTTTTGATAGTGTTATTGATTCTCCTAGTTCAGTATATTGATTCTTGAACACAGCTACTTTATGAGTCTTGGCCGTGACCCTAAGCACTTTGTTTTCCAGTATTACCACCGGATACATAAATGCCACAGACACAAAACTGGGTGAACCTTTTTAGATTGTGACTTAGCTTTGCTAAAGTCCCCAATTAGAGGTGTCCAGAGTTCTTAAGCACACTCTTTTTATTTTGGATCACGACTTTAACCACTCAGTCTCAAGCTTTTCACTTGGACCTTCATGCCACAAGCACATGGTTAGGGACAGCTTGATTTAGCCGCTTAGGCCAGGATTTTATTCCTTTAGGCCCTCCTATCCATTAATGCTCAAAGCCTTGGATCCTCTTTACCCTTGCCTTTTGGTTTAAAGGGCTATTGGCTTTTTCTGCTTGCTTTTTCTTTTTCTTTTTCTTTTTATTTTGCCATTTTTTTCACTACTTTTTCTTGCTTCAAGAATTAATTTCATGATCTTTCAGATTATCAATAACATTTCTCTTTGTTCATCATTCTTTCAAGAGCCAACAATTTTAACATTCATAAACTTCACTATAAAAAATATGCACTGTTCAAGCATTCATTCAAAAAACAGAAAGTATTGCCACCACATCAAAATAATTAAACTAATTTCAAGATAAAATTTGAAATCCAAGTACTTCTTGTTCTTTTGTAATTAGGCACATTTTTCATTTAAGAGAGGTGAAGGATTCATGGAATTATTCATAGCTTTAAGGCATAGACACTAGACACTAATAATCATGTAGTAAAGACACAAAACATAGTAAAACATAAAGCTCAAAGTCGAAAGCAGAAAGACAAATAGACAAGGAGATTAAGGAACGGATCCACCTTAGTGAGGGTGGCATCTTCTTCCTCTTGAAGAACCAATGGTGCTTTTGAGCTCCTCTATGTCTCTTCTTTGCCTTTGTTGCTCCTCCCTCATGGTTCTTTGGTCTTCTCTAATTTTCTGGAGAATGATGGAGTGCTCTTGGTGCTCCACCCTTAGTTAGTCCATGTTGTAACTCAAGCCTTCCAAAGAGGTGTTGAGTTGCTCCCAATAGTTGTGTGGAGAAAAATGCATCCCTTGAGGCATCTCAGTAATTTCTTGATGAGAAACTTCCTCAAGCTCTTGTTGAGGTCCATGAGTGGGCTCTCTTATTTGTTCCATCCTCTTTTTAGTGATGGGCTTGTCCTCTTCAATGAGGATGTCTTCCTCTATGACAATTCTAGCTAAACTGCATAGGTGACAAATGAAATGAGGAAAGGCTAACCTTGCCAAAGTGGAGGACTTGTCAGCCACCTTGTAGAGTTCTAGAGGTATGATCTCATGAACTTCCACTTCCTCTCCAATCATGATACTATGGATCATGATGGCCCGATCCACAGTTACTTCGGATCGGTTGATAGTAGGAATGATAGAGTGTTGGATGAACTCTAACCATCCTCTAGCCACAGGCTTAAGGTCTGATCTTCTCAATTAAACCGGCTTGCCTCTTGAGTCTCTTTTCCATTGAGCTCCTTCCACACGTATGTCCATGAGGACTTGGTCCAACCTTTGATCAAAGTTGACCCTTCTAGTGTAGGGGCGTGCGTTTTCTTGCATCATTGGCAAGTTGAACGCCAACCTTACATTTTCCGGACTGAAATCTAAGTATTTTCCCCGAACCATTGTAAGCCAATTCTTTGGATTCGGGTTCATACTTTGATCATGGTTCCTAGTGATCCATGCAAGGTTGTCAAACTCGCGAGTCTAAGTAAACTCGTGGAGCTGACCTAGACTCGACTCGTGAGTTAACTCGTAGACTTGTACGAGTTCACCTGTTATGATATATATATATATATATATATATATATATATATATATCATACATAATGTATATTTACTCAATTTTAACCCTTCAAAATTAATAATATTAATCTTAAAGCACATAATAAATTAAAATAATAGCATACATTATAACAAATACTTTAAAATACACATTCAAATCCTCTATAATTATTCTTATACAAATATAATATAGAACACACAAAATTAAAAATTCTAAATCTGTAATACTAAATCATTAATTAAACATTGAACAATATCAAATAATCAAATTAACTCTAATCAAAATAATTAATTACTAATCAGCCATGAATGGATGAACCATCTGGCCATTTAACATAAGTGATAAGCAACAGGCTAAAATTAGAAGTAATAAAATTTAAAAATAAAAAAAAAACTAAATCAAGAAGCAAAGGCTCAAAGAAAGGGCAAAAGGCATACAAAAAATAGATGATACAGAAAAAAAGAAGGGGCAAAGTCCTAACAACAGCAGATCGAAGACAAGGGTAGAGCAAGCAGCGGTGGTGAGGGTGCAGCAACAGCACGAAATGACGGCAATAAATAGTCATGGATTTCACGACGGTGTAAGCCAGAGCAGAGATAGGACTGTAGGAAAAGTAGTCGAACTCGTGAGTGGTGATAGCACGGTGGAATTGCGGATAGTAGAGATGTGAAGAAATACAAAGAAGAGGGCAACATAGATAAAATTCACAAAGACAATGGCGCAAATCAGAGCAGAGGTAGCAGACGCAGTCGAACAACGCCAGCTCGACGGAAAATGGCAACTGCGGCATAACATTGAGAAAGTGAGACTTGAGAGAAACGACGCAGATGAGTGAGTTGTGACTGAGTTTTCTTTCATTCTTTGTGAGTGTTATCGTAACCCTAATAAAAAAAAGTGTTTTTTTGTTTTCAAAATGACGCTTTTTTGAGAAAAAATGAAGAAAAACACAAACTCACTAACTCAGTCATAGACTCACGAGTTTGTCCGAGTTTGACTGAGTCTAGCCGAGTTAACTCAGAATAGAGTCTATGCCCGAATCAACTCGATTTCATATCTAAACCCGTAAACCCGTACGAGTTTACGAGTTAACTCGAGAGTTTAACAACAATGGATCCATGCATTGGCATAGAATTTTTGAACCATTAAGATTCTGACTTGTTGAATGGGGTTGGTGAGAACTTGCCAACCTCTTCTTCGGATCTCATGTCGGATCTCCAGATACTCATTCCTTTTGAGCATGAAAGGGACCTCAGGGATTACCTTCTTCTTGGCCACAACTTCATAGAAGTGGTCTTGATGGACCTTTGAGATGAATCTCTCCATCTCCCATGACTCGGAGGTGGAAGCTTTTGCCTTCCCTTTCCTCTTTCTAGAGGTTTCTCCAGCCTTAGGTGCCATAAATGGTTATGGAAAAACAAAAAGCGAAGCTTTTACCACACCAAACTTAAAAGGTTTGCTCGTCCTCGAGCAAAAGAAGAAAGAAAGAAGGGGAAGAAGAAGAGAATGGAGGAGATGGAAGGAGAGAGTGAATTCGGCCAAGGGGGTATAAGGTGTTTGTGAGGTGTGAAATTGAAGGAGGGAAGAGGGGTTTATATAGGAGTGGGGGGAAGGTTATGTTCGTGTATTTGGGGTTGGGTTTTGGGAGGGAAAGGATTTTGAATTTGGAGGTAGGTGGGATTTTTGGGGAAGAGATATGGATGTGATTGGTGAGGGGTATTTGGGGAAGAGATATGGAGGTGATTGGTGAAGGGTATTTGGGGAAGAGTTTTATGAAAAGGTGGGAGGGAGAGAGAATGAGTTGAGGTTGGTGGGGATCCTGTGGGGTCCACAGATCCTAAGGGGTCAAGGACTTCTCATCCTTGCTCCATTTAGGCGTGCAAAACACCCTTAGAGTGCAATTCTGGCGTTAAACGCCAGGTTGCTGCCTGTTTCTGGCGTTAAACGCCAGCTTTTATACCTTTCCTGGCGTTTAATGCCAAGCTGTAGCCTGTTTCTGGCGTTAAACGCTAGTCTGGTGCCTTGTTCTGGCATTAAACGCCAGTCTGGTGCCATGTTCTGGCGTTAAACGCCCAGAATGGTGCCAGACTGGGCGTTTAACGTCCATTCTGCTACTCTTACTGGCGTTTAAACGCCAGAAAGTTCTTCCTCCACGGTGTACTATTTTTTTAATGCTATTTTTAAATTTGCTTTGATTATTGCAGTTGTTTTTGTGACTCCACATGATCATCAACCTAAAGAAAACATAAAATAATAATGAAAAATAGAAATTTAACATAGAAAAATAAAAATTGGGTTGCCTCCCAATAAGCGCTTCTTTAATGTCAATAGCTTGACAGTGGACTCTCATGGAGCCTCACAGATAATCAGAGCATGGTTGTGGCCTCTCAACACCAAACTTAGAGTTTGGTTGTGGCCTCCCAATACCAAACTTAGAGTTTGGTTGTGGCCTCCCAACACCAAACTTATAATTTGAATGTGGGGGCTTTGGTTGACTCTGTATTGAGAGAAGCTTTTCATGCTTCTTCTCCATGTGTACAGAAGGAGAACTTTGAGTCTTGAATACAAGGTAGTCCTCATTCAATTGAAGGACCAATTCTCCTCTGTCAACATTAATCACAACTTTTGCTGTGGCTAGGAAAGGTCTGCCAAGGATGATGGATTCATCCTCATTCTTCCCAGTGTCTAGGATTATGAAATCAGCAGGGATGTAAAGGCCTTCAACCTTCACTAGCACATCCTCTACTAGTCCATAAGCCTATTTCATTGATTTGTCTACCATCTCTAGTGAGATTCTTGCAGCTTGTACCTCAAAGATTCCTAGTTTCTCCATTATAGAGAGTGGCATGAGGTTAATACCTAACCCTAGGTCACATAGAGCCTTCTCAAAGGTCATGGTGTCTATGGTACAGGGTATTAAGAATTTACCAGGATCCTATTTCTTTTGAGGTAAAGTTTGCTGAACCCAGGTATTCAGTTCATTAATGAGCAATGGAGGTTCATCCTCCCAAGTCTCATTACCAAATAGCTTGGCATTCAGCTTCATGATTGCTCCTAAATACTGGGCAACTCGCCCTTCAGGAATGTCTTCATCTTCTTCAGAAGATGAATAGTCATTAGAGCTCATAAATGGTAAAAGGAAGTTCAATGGAATCTCTATGGTCTCTGTATGAGTCTCGGATTCCTTTGGTTCCTTATTGGGGTACTCCTTAATGGCCAGTGGACGTTCCCTGAGGTCTTCCTCACTGGGAATCACTGCCTTTTCACTCTCTCCAGGTTCGACCATGTTGGTCACGGTTATGGCCTTGCACTCTCTTTTAGGATTCTCTTCTGTATTGCTTGGGAGAGTGCTAGGAGGAGTTTCAGTAACTCTTTTACTCAGCTGACCCACTTGTGCCTCCAAATTTCTGATGGAGGACCTTGTTTCATTTATGAAACTGAGAGTGGCCTTAGATAGATCAGAGACTATATTTGCTAAGCTAGATGGATTCTGCTCAAAATTCTCTGTCTGTTGCTGAGAGGATGATGGAAAAGGCTTGCCATTACTAAACCTGTTTCTTCCACCATTATTATTGTTAAAGCCTTGTTGAGGCTTTTGTTGATCCTTCCATGAGAAATTTGGATGATTTCTCCATGACGGATTATAGGTATTTCCATAGGCTTCACCCATGTAATTCACCTCTGCCATTGCAGGGTTCTCAGGATCATAAGCTTCTTCTTTAGAAGATGCTTCTTTGGTACTGTTGGATGCAGCTTGCAATCCATTCAGACTCTGAGAAATCATATTGACTTGTTGATTCAACATTTTGTTCTGAGCCAATATGGCATTTAGAGCATCAATTTCAAGAACTCCTTTCTTCTGAGGCGTCCCATTATTCACAGGATTCCTTTCAGAGGTGTATATGAACTGGTTATTTGCAACCATTTCAATGAGTTCCTGAGCTTCTGCAGGCATTTTCTTCAGGTGAATAGATCCACCTGCAGAATGGTCCAATGATATTTTAGACAATTCAGACAGACCATCATAGAATATATCTGGATGGTCCATTCTGAGAGCATGTCAGAAGGACACTTTTTGGTCAGTTGCTTGTATCTTTCCCAAGCTTCATAGAGGGATTCACCTTCTTTCTGCCTGAAGGTTTGAACATCCACTCTAAGCTTGCTCAGCTTTTGAGGAGGAAAGAATTTAGCTAAGAAAGCCGTGACCAGCTTATCCCAAGAGTTCAGGCTATCTTTAGGCTGAGAGTCCAACCATATTCTAGCTCTGTCTCTTACAGCAAAAGGAAAAAGCATAAGCTTGTAGACCTCGGGATCAACTCCATTGGTCTTAACAGTATCACAGATCTGCAAGAATTCAGTTAAGAACTCGTGCACGAAATTGTGATCATCAATGGCGCCATCAACATGGTACGCTCAATTGCAGTCTCAACTCTTTATCACAACTTCGCACAACTAACTAGCAAGTGCACTGGGTCATCCAAGTAATAAACCTTATGCGAGTAAGGGTCGATCCCACGGAGATTGTTGGTATGAAGCAAGCTATGGTCATCTTGTAAATCTCAGTCAGGCAGATTCAAATGGTTATAAAGGATTGATAATTAAAAGATAAATAAAACATAAAATAAAGATAGTGATACTTATGCAATTCATTGGTGAGAATTTCAGATAAGCGTATGGAGATGCTTTGTCCCTTCCGTCTCTCTGCTTTCTGATGAGCGGATAATTTATACGCTTTTTGGCATTGTTTTTAGTATGTTTTTAGTATATTTTAGTTAGTTTTTATTATATTTTTATTAGTTTTTAGTTAAAATTCACTTTTCTGGACTTTACTATGAGTTTGTGTGTTTTTCTGTGATTTCAGGTATTTTCTGGCTGAAATTGAGGGTCCTGAGCAAAAATCTGATTCAGAGACTGAAAAGGACTGCAGATGCTGTTGGATTCTGACCTCCCTGCAATCGAAATGGATTTTCTGGAGCTACAGAAGCCCAATTGGCGCGCTCTCAACGGCGTTGGAAAGTAGACATCCTGGGCTTTCCAGCAATGTATAATAGTCCATACTTTGCCCGAGATTTGATGGCCCAAATCGGCGTTGCAAATCAGCTTCAGAATTCCCGGCGTTTAACGCCGGAACTGGCACAAAAATTGGAGTTAAACGCCCAAACTGGCATAAAAGCTGGCGTTTAACTCCAGAAAAAGTCTCTACACATGAAAGCTTCAATGCTCAGCCCAAGCACACACCAAGTGGACTCCGGAAGTGGATTTTTACGTCATTTACTCATTTATGTATACCCTAGGTTACTAGTTCACTATTAATAGGACCTTTTGACATTGTATCATGACATCATGACACTTTACACGTTTCTCATTGTATCTTCTACAGCATGAGTCTCTAAACCCCATGGTTGGGGGTGAGGAGCTCTGCTGTGTCTTGATGGATTAATGCAATTACTACTGTTTTTTATTCAATCATGCTTGCTTCCATTCTAAGATATCACTTGTTCCTAAACCTGATGAATGTGATGATCCGTGACACTCATCATCATTCTCAACTATGAACGTGTGCCTGACAACCACCTCCGTTCTACCTTAGATTGAGTAGATATCTCTTGGATTCCTTAATCAGAATCTTCGTGGTATAAGCTAGAATTGATGGCGGCATTCAAGAGAATCTGGAAGGTCTAAACCTTGTCTGTGGTATTCTGAGTAGGATTCAAGGATTGAATGACTGTGACGAGCTTCAAACTCCTGAGGGCTGGGCGTTAGTGACAGACGCAAAAGAATCACTGGATTCTATTCCAACCCGATTGAGAACCGACAGATGATTAGCCGTGCTGTGACAGAGCGTGTTGAACATTTTCACTGAGAGGATGGGAGGTAGCCATTGACAACGGTGAAACCCTACATACAGCTTGCCATGGAAGGAGCCTTGCGTGCTTGAAGAAGAAGACAGTAGGAAACCAGAGGTTCAGAAGATAGAGCATCTCCAAAACCTCAACATGTTCCCCATTACTGCAAAACAAGTACTTATTTCATGTTCTTTTGCTTTTTACAATCAACCCTGATAATTATTGATATCCTGACTAAGAGTTACAAGATAACCATAGCTTGCTTCAAGCCGACAATCTCCGTGGGATCGACTCTTACTCACGTAAGGTATTACTTGGACGACCCAGTGCACTTGCTGGTTAGTTGTGCGGGATTACAAAAGTGTGATTGCAATTTTGTGCACCAAGTTTTTGGCGCCGTTGCCGGGGATTGTTCGAGTTTGGACAACTGACGGTCTATCTTGTTGCTTAGATTAGGGCTGTTTTATTTTTGTTGGTTTAGAGTCTTTTATTTGAGTTTAGTTTCATATTTTAAGTTTGGTGTCAATTGCATGCTTTTGTTTTCTTTTAATTTTTCGAATTTGCATGTTCTTAGTCCTTTCTTGTTCTTTAAAAATTCTAAGTTTGGTGTCTTCTTTGTGTTTTTCCTTTAAAATTTTCGAAAATTTGTGTTTGATTTTCTAAAAATTTTAAGTTTGGTGTCATTTTGTTGTTTTTCTCTTTCCTCATTTCAAAAATCAAATCTTTTTCAAAATAATTTTCAATCATATATTTTCAATTGCTAATTCCAAAATCTTTTTAATTAACTAATTGATTCAGTTTTCAATTTGCTTTGATCTTATTTTCTTTTAGTTTTCAAAATTTGATTTTATTTTCCATTTGTTTTATTTTATTATTTTCGGTCAAATAAAAAAAAACAATTTTACTTTACTTGTGAATCCATATCATATTCCCTTTCTCCATCATGGACGTAAGTGGAATTGAGCAGTCTAGAAGGACTCTGGGGTCATATGCTAACCCCATTACAGCTGCATATGGGAGTAGCATCTGTATACCTCCCATTAAAGCAAGCAGCTTTGAGCTAAATCCTCAACTCATTATCATGGTGCAGCAAAATTGCCAGTATTCCGGTCTTCCACAGGAAGAACCTACTGAGTTTCTGGCACAATTCTTACAACTTGCTGACACAGTACGTGATAAAGAGGTGGATCAGGATGTCTACAGATTATTACTATTTCCATTTGCTGTAAAAGATCAAGCTAAAAGGTGGTTGAATAACCAACCTACAGCAAGCATAAAGACATGGAAACAGTTATCAGACAAATTCCTGAATCAATTTTACCCTCCAAAAAGGATGACACAGCTAAGGCTGGACATCCAAGGCTTTAAACAAGAGGATAATGAATCCCTTTATAATGCCTGGGAGAGGTATAGAGGTATGCTAAGAAAATGCCCCTCTGAAATATTTTCAGAGTGGGTACAGTTAGACATCTTCTACTATGGGCTTACAGAAAAAGCTCAGATGTCTCTAGACCACTCAGCTGGTGGATCTATACATATGAGGAAGACGATTGAGGAGGCTCAAGAGCTTATAGATACTGTTGCTAGAAATCAACATTTGTACTCTAGCAATGAGTTCTCCACAAAAGAGGAAGTTATGGCAGTAGCCACTGATCCTAATCCTCAAGAACAGATGATTGAGCTTAATCAGCAATTACACCTGATGACAAAACAGTTAGTAGAATTTAAAGAGATGCTCCAAGAAACTAAAATTGCTAACAAGAACACAGAATCACAGTTGAATCAGGCAAAACAGCAGTTATCTAAACAGATAACAGAAGAATGCCAAGCAGTTCAACTGAGGAGTGGGAAGACATTGAATAACACTGCTCAAAGTAGCAAGAAGCCAATAAAGGAAAAATTGACAAAGGATAACCAAACCACTGTCCAAAATCCCTCTGAGGACAGTAAGAGCCCAGAGAGGAATACTCTTGGCGTCCAAACGCCAGAAAGGGGGGAAAAGCTGGCGTTAAACGCCCATTCCCTACCCAGTTCTGGTGTTCAAACGCCAGAAAAGGGAGAAAAGTTGGCGTTAAACGCCCATTCTTCACCCAATCCTGGCGTTCAAACGCCAATAGGGAATCAGACACCTGAGAGTGCTGATAGTAACCCCTCTAAAAAGGCTTCTCCAACCACCTCTGTAAGGAATAAACCTGCAGCAACTAAGGTTGAGGAATATAAAGCCAAAATGCCTTATCCTCAGAAACTCCGCCAAGCGGAACAGGATAAGCAATTTGCCCGCTTTACAGACTATTTAAGGACTCTTGAAATAAAGATTCCGTTTGCAGAGGCACTTGAGCAAATACCTTCTTATGCTAAGTTCATGAAAGAGATCTTAAGTCATAAGAAGGATTGGAGAGAAACTGAAAAAGTGTTTCTCACTGAAGAATGCAGTGCAGTCATTCTGAAAAGCTTACCAGAAAAGCTTCAAAATCCAGGAAGCTTTATGATACCATGCACATTAGAAGGTACTTGCACCAAGACAGCCCTGTGTGACCTTGGAGCAAGTATCAATCTAATACATGCATCCACTATCAGAAAGCTTGGGTTGACTGAAGAAGTCAAACCAACCCGGATATGCCTCCAACTTGCTGATGGCTCCATTAAATATCCATCAGGCATAATTGAGGACATGATTGTCAAGGTTGGGCCATTCGCCTTTCCAACTGACTTTGTAGTGCTGGAAATGGAGGAGCACAAGAGTGCAACTCTCATTCTAGGAAGACCTTTCCTAGCAACTGGACGAACTCTCATTAATGTACAAAAAGGGGAAGTAACCCTGAGAGTCAATGAGGATGAGTTCAAGTTGAATGCTGTAAAAGCTATGCAGCATCCATACACACCAAATGACTGCATGGGCGCTGACATTATTGACTCTTTGGTGGAAGAGATCAATATGACTGAAAGTCTAGAATCAGAGCTAGAGGACATCTTCAAGGATGTTCAGCCTGATCAGGAAGAACCAGAGGAAACAAAAGAATTTTTGAAAATTCCTCAGGAGGAGGATAAGCCTCCCAAACCTAAGCTCAAACCACTACCACCATCCCTGAAGTATGCATTTCTGGGAGAGGGTGACACTTTTTCAGTGATCATAAGCTCTGCTTTAAATCCACAGGAAGAGGAAGCACTGATTCAAGTGCTAAGGACACACAAGACAGCTCTTGGGTGGTCCATAAGTGATCTTAAGGGCATTAGCCCAGCAAGATGCATGCACAAGATCCTATTGGAGGATAATGCCAAACCAGTGGTTCAACCACAAAGGCGGCTAAATCCAGCCATGAAGGAGGTGGTGCAGAAAGAGGTCACTAAATTACTAGAGGCTGGGATTATTTATCCTATTTCTGATAGCCCCTGGGTGAGCCCTGTCCAAGTTGTCCCCAAGAAGGGAGGCATGACAGTAGTTCATAATGAAAAAAATGAACTGATTCCTACAGGAACAGTCACAGGGTGGCGTATGTGTATTGACTACAGAAGGCTCAATACAGCCACCAGAAAGGATCATTTTCCCTTACCTTTCATAGACCAAATGCTAGAAAGACTAGCTGGTCATGATTATTACTGCTTTTTGGATGGCTATTCAGGTTACAACCAAATTGCAGTAGATCCTCAAGACCAAGAGAAAACAGCATTCACTTGGCCTTCTGGCGTGTTTGCCTACAGGAGGATGCCTTTTGGTCTGTGTAATGCTCCTGCAACCTTTCAGAGATGCATGCTATCCATCTTCTCTGATATGGTGGAGAAATTCCTGGAAGTCTTCATGGATGACTTCTCAGTATATGGAGACTCATTCAGCTCCTGTCTTAACCACCTAGCACTTGTCCTGAAAAGGTGCCAAGAGACTAACCTGGTTTTAAACTGGGAGAAATGTCACTTTATGGTGACTGAAGGAATTGTTCTTGGGCACAAAATTTCAAGCAAGGGAATAGAGGTGGATAAGGCAAAGGTAGAGGTAATTGAAAAATTACCACCACCTGCCAATGTTAAGGCAATCAGAAGCTTTATGGGGCATGCAAGATTCTACAGAAGGTTTATAAAGGATTTTTCAAAAATTGCAAAACCTCTGAGCAACCTGCTAGCTGCTGACACACCATTTGTGTTTGACACACAGTGTCTGCAGGTATTTGAGACCCTGAAAGCCAAGCTGGTCACAGCACCAGTCATCTCTGCACCAGACTGGACATTGCCATTCGAACTAATGTGTGATGCCAGTGACCATGCCATTGGTGCAGTGTTGGGACAGAGGCATAACAAGCTTCTGCACGTCATTTATTATGCCAGCCGTGTTCTAAATGATGCACAGAAGAATTACACAACCACAGAAAAAGAGTTACTTGCAGTGGTCTATGCCATTGACAAGTTTAGATCCTATCTAGTGGGATCAAAGGTGATTGTGTACACTGACCATGCTGCTCTTAAGTACTTACTCACAAAGCAGGATTCAAAACCCAGGCTCATAAGATGGGTGTTGCTTCTGCAAGAGTTTGATATAGAAATAAGAGACAGAAAAGGGACAGAGAACCAAGTAGCTGATCATCTGCCCGAATAGAACCAGTAGCTGTTGCGTCCCTCCCTTCTACTGAAATCTCTGAGACTTTCCCAGATGAGCAACTCTTTGCCATTCAGGAAGCTCCATGGTTTGCAGATATTGCAAATTATAAAGCTGTGAGGTTCATACCACAGGAGTACAGCAGGGTGCAAAGAAAGAAATTAATTTCAGATGCCAAGTACTACCTATGGGATGAGCCATATCTCTTTAAGAGATGTGCAGATGGAATGATCCGCAGATGTGTACCCAGAGAGGAAGCACAAAGGATCCTGTGGCATTGCCATGGATCACAGTATGGAGGACATTTCAGAAGTGAGCGAACAGCCATTAAGGTCCTCCAATGTGGCTTCTACTGGCCTACTCTCTATAGAGATGCCCGGGAGTTTGTGCGTAACTGTGACAGTTGCCAAAGAGCTGGTAACTTGCCTCATGGATACGCCATGCCTCAACAAGGGATCCTAGAGATTGAATTGTTTGATGTATGGGGCATTGACTTTATGGGTCCATTCCCACCATCATACTCAAACACTTACATTCTGGTGGCAGTGGACTATGTATCTAAATGGGTAGAAGCAATTGCTACACCCACTAATGATACTAAGACCGTGCTGAAATTCCTCCAGAAACATATCTTCAGCAGGTTTGGTATTCCCAGAGTACTAATCAGTGATGGGGGCACCCATTTCTGCAATAAACAGCTGTACTCTGCTATGGTCCGATATGGAATTAGCCACAAAGTGGCAACCCCGTATCATCCACAGACAAATGGGCAAGCTGAAGTCTCCAACAGAGAGCTAAAAAGAATCATAGAACGGACTGTAATTGCCCGTAGAAAGGATTGGGCAAAGAGCTTGGATGATGCTCTGTGGGCATACAGAACAGCATTCAAGACTCCAATAGGAACCTCTCCATACCAACTTGTGTATGGCAAGGCCTGTCATCTGCCCGTGGAACTGGAACATAAAGCCTACTGGGCAACCAGATTCCTAAACCTGGATGCTAAGTTAGCTGGTGAAAAAAGATTGCTCCAGCTAAATGAGCTAGATGAATTTAGACTCAGTGCCTTTGAAAATGCAAAAATTTATAAGGAAAAGGAAAAGAAGTGGCATGACAAGAAGTTGTCATCCAGAGTCTTTGAGCTAGGACAAAAAGTTCTGCTCTTAAACTCTAGGCTCAGACTGTTCCCAGGAAAACTTAAATCCCGCTGGAGGGGTCCGTATGTGATTACAGGAGTATCACCATATGGATATGTTGAGCTTCAGGATACTGATTCTGACAAAAAATTCATTGTTAATGGATAGAGGATCAAGCATTATCTTGAAAGCAATTTTGAGCAGGAATGCTCAAAACTGAGGCTTGAGTGATCCTCAGTGAAGGTCCAGCTAAAGACAATAAAGAAGCGCTTGCTGGGAGGCAACCCAGTCATTAGCAGGTTATCTGTTTTGTTTAATCAAGATTTGATACATATTCTCAAAGGGCAATTATCAAAATTGAAGGAATTCACAGAGTTACAGAAGGATTCAGTGCAAAAAGCAGAGAAAAAGAGCTTGCTGGCGAAAAAATGCCAGTAAGGGGTACTTTGGGCGTTAAACGCCAGAATGGGCACCATTCTGGACGTTTAACGCCAGTAAAGGTGCCATTTTGGGTGTTAAACGCCAGAATGGGCACCATTCTGGGCGTTTAACGCCAGGTGTGCAGCATCTTAGGCGTTTAGCAAAACGCCTAGTGATGAAGGGAATTCTGGCGTTTAACGCCAGCCAAGGTACCTGGCTGGGCGTTAAACGCCCACAATGGCCAACATTTGGGCGTTAAACGCCAGAATGGATACCATTCTGGGCGTTTAACGCCAGAAAGGTGGGGGACAGAGATTTTGCTTTCTAATTAAAATTTTTTCAAACTTTCCTGTTTTGATCCATAATTTTCTACATAAACACATTTCAAACTTTCATCATTCACCTTCAAATGTTCAAAAATTAAAATCATTCTTCAAATCTCTCTCAAATCCTTCCCAAATCTTCTTCAAAAACTCAAATATTTCTTAAATTCTTTCCATATCTTCTCAAATATCCTTCAAAATTTTCGAAATCTCTCCCCCTCCCTTATAAATACACGTTCGGCCATCCCTTTCTCCCCACCATTCGAATTTGCTCTCCTCCTCTCTCCCCTCTTTCCTTTCTTTTGCTTGAGGTCAAGCAAACCTCTAAGTTTGGTGTGCTTTTCCGTGATCACTAAGCTAAGAATCATCAAGATCATGGCTCCTAAGGGAAAACAAACCAATTCAAGAGGCAAGAAAGAGAATAATCCAAAGAGTCTTTAGAATCAAGAGAAGTTCTTAACCAAAGAACATGAAGACCATTATCACAAAATAATGGGTCTGAGGTCAGTGATCCCGGAAGTCAAATTCGATCTAAAAGAAGATGAATATCCGGGGATCCAAGAGCAAATTCGAAATAGAGGATGGAAAGTTCTAACCAATCCTAAGATAAAAGTTGGAAGAAATATGGTTCAGGAATTCTACTCAAATTTGTGGCTGACAGATAAGCAGAGAATGACTGGAACCGCTTTCCATACTTACAGAACCATGGTCAGAGGGAAAGTTATCTACTTCCATCTAGACAAAATAAGAGAGATCTTCAAATTACCTCAACTGCAAGATGATCCTGAATCCTTTAATAGGAGAATGGTGAGAGCAGATAAGGGGTTGGATCAAGTTCTAGAGGACATATGCCTCCCTGGAACTAAGTGGACAACCAATTCAAAAGGTGTTCCAAACCAACTCAAGAGGGGAGACCTCAAACTAATTGCAAGAGGCTGGCTAGACTTTATTGGGCGTTCCATATTGCCCACTAGCAACTGTTCTGAGGTTACTATCAAGAGAGCAGTGATGATTCATTGTATTATGCTGGGAAGAGAAATGGAGGTTCATCATCTGATTGCTTGTGAGATCTACACAATTGCAAACAAGAATTCCACTGAAGCCAAACTGGCTTACCCAAGCTTAATCTCTTTGCTATGTAAAGATGCTGGGCTGAGGATGGGAGTAGATGAATTCATCCCAATTGAGCACCCAATCACCAAAAGGTCAATGGAAGGACAAATGCAAGATAACTCTATCAAAAGGAGGGCGCAGGAGTTCCTCCCTGAACTTCCTGAAATTGACTACTGGACTCGTCTAGAAGCATCTGTTGCCAAGCTGCAAGAAGCTATGGAACAAATTAAGGAAGAACAACAGAATCAAAACTGCATGCTCTGCAAATTACTGAAGGAACAAGAGAAAGAGGGGCGTGAGCTACAGGAGTTGAAGCGCCAAAAGCTCTCCCTTGAAGGGTCAGATACCCCACAAGTTGAGGGAGCATCCACTTCTCAAAATCAAGGTTGTTGAGTCCTAACTCTGTGATAACCTCTATCATTAGGAATCCATTTAAATTTTTGCTTTCTATTACTATTAGTCTTATCTTATATCTATTTTTGAGTCTTGTTCTTAATTCATGATTAATAAAATTTAAGGTTCATGTCTTAAAGCTATGAATGTCCTATTAGTCCATCACCTCTCTTAATTGAAAAATGCTCTAATCACAAAAGAACAAGAAGTACAGGATTTCGAATTCATCTTTGAAACTAGTTGAATTAGTTTGATGTGGTGACAATATTTTTTGTTTTCTGAATGAATGCTTGAACAGTGCATATGTCTTTTGAATTTGTTGTTTTAAGAATGTTAAAATTGTTGGCTCTTGAAAGAATGATAGAAAAGGAGAAATGTTATTGGGGATCTGCAAAATCATCAAATTGATTCTTGAAGTAAGAAAAAGCATTCAAAAAAGAAAAAAAATAATAAAGTTGTGATCCAAGGCAAAAAGAGTGTGCTTAAGAACCCTGGACACCTCTAATTGGGGATTTTAGCAAAGCTAAGCCACAATCTGAAAAGGTTCACCCAAGTATGTGTCTGTGGCATGAATGTATCCGGTGGTAATACTGGAAGACAAAGTGCTTTGGGCCACAGCCAAGACTCATAAAGTAGCTATGTTCAAGAATCATCATACTTAACTAGGAGAATCAATAACACTATCTGAGTTCTGAGTTCCTATAGATGCCAGTCATTCTAAACTTCAGAGGATAAAGTGAGATGCCAAAACTGTTCAGAAGCAAAAAGCTACTAGTCCCGCTCATCTAATTGGAGCTAAGTTTCTTTGATATTTTGGAGTCTATAGTATATTCTCTTCTTTTTATTCTATTTTGATTTTCAGTTGCTTGGGGATAAGCAACAATTTAAGTTTGGTGTTGTGATGAGCAGATAATTTATACGCTTTTTGGCATTGTTTTTAGTATGTTTTTAGTATATTTTAGTTAGTTTTTATTATATTTTTATTAGTTTTTAGTTAAAATTCACTTTTCTGGACTTTACTATGAGTTTGTGTGTTTTTCTGTGATTTCAGGTATTTTCTGGCTGAAATTGAGGGTCCTGAGCAAAAATCTAATTCAGAGATTGAAAAGGACTGCAGATGCTGTTGGATTCTGACCTCCCTGCACTCGAAATGGATTTTCTGGAGCTACAGAAGCCCAATTGGCGCGCTCTCAATGGCGTTGGAAAGTAGACATCCTGGCTTTCCAGCAATGTATAATAGTCCATACTTTACCCGAGATTTGATGGCCCAAACCGGCGTTGCAAATCAGCTTCAGAATTCCTGGCGTTTAACGCCGGAACTGGCACAAAAATTGGAGTTAAACGTCCAAACTGGCATAAAAGCTGGCGTTTAACTCTAGAAAAAGTCTCTACACATGAAAGCTTCAATGCTCAGCGCAAGCACACACCAAGTGGACCCCGGAAGTGGATTTTTACGTCATTTACTCATTTCTGTATACCCTAGGTTACTAGTTCACTATTAATAGGACCTTTTGACATTGTATCATGACATCATGACACTTTACACGTTTCTCATTGTATCTTCTACAGCATGAGTCTCTAAACCCCATGGTTGGGGGTGAGGAGCTCTGCTGTGTCTTGATGGATTAATGCAATTACTACTGTTTTTCATTCAATCATGCTTGCTTCCATTCTAAGATATCACTTGTTCCTAAACCTGATGAATGTGATGATCCGTGACACTCATCATCATTCTCAACTATGAACGTGTGCCTGACAACCACCTCCGTTCTACCTTAGATTGAGTAGATATCTCTTGGATTCCTTAATCAGAATCTTCGTGGTATAAGCTAGAATTGATGGCGGCATTCAAGAGAATCCGGAAGGTCTAAACCTTGTCTGTGGTATTCTGAGTAGGATTCAAGGATTGAATGACTGTGACGAGCTTCAAACTCCTGAGGGCTGGGCGTTAGTGACAGACACAAAAGAATCACTGGATTCTATTCCAACCCGATTGAGAACCGACAGATGATTAGCCGTGCTGTGACAGAGCGCGTTGAACATTTTCACTGAGAGGATGGGAGGTAGCCATTGACAACCGTGAAACCCTACATACAGCTTGCCATGGAAGGAGCCTTGCGTGCTTGAAGAAGGAGACAGTAGGAAAGCAGAGGTTCAGAAGATAGAGCATCTCCAAAACCTCAACCTGTTCCCCATTACTGCAAAACAAGTACTTATTTCATGTTCTTTTGCTTTTTACAATCAACCCTGATAATTATTGATATCCTGACTAAGAGTTACAAGATAACCATAGCTTGCTTCAAGTCGACAATCTCCGTGGGATCGACCCTTACTCACGTAAGGTATTACTTGGACGACCCAGTGCACTTGCTGGTTAATTGTGCGGGATTGCAAAAGTGTGATTGCAATTTCGTGCACCACTTTCCTACTGTCTTCATCCAATCCTTCTTACTCCTTTCCATGGCAAGCTATATGTTGGGCATCACCGTTATCAATGGCTACAGTCCCGTCCTCTCAGTGAAAATGTTCAACGCGCTCTGTCATAGCACGGCTATTCATCTGTCGGTTCTCGATCATGTCGGAATAGAATCCAGTGATTCTTTTGCGTCTGTCACTAACGCCCCACAATCGCGAGTTTGAAGCTCGTCACAGTCATTCAATCCTTGAATCCTACTCGAAATACCACAGACAAGGTTTAGACTTTCCGGATTCTCAAGAATGCCGCCATCAATTCTAGCTTATACCACGAAGATTCTGATTAAGGAATCCAAGAGATATCCACCCAATCTAAGGTAGAACGGAGGTGGTTGTCAGGCACACGTTCATAGATGAGAATGATGATGAGTGTCACGGATCATCACATTCATCAAGTTGAGGAACAAGTGATATCTTAGAACAAGAATAAGCTGAATTGAATAGAAGAATAATAGTAATTGCATTAATACTCAAGGTACAGCAGAGCTCCACACCTTAATCTATGGTGTGTAGAAACTCCACCGTTGAAAATACATAAGTGATAATGGTGATCATTGGCTTCGGCCCCAGAGAGGGAACCAGAAGAACAAGATGAAAATACAATAGCAAAAGGTCCTATTTATAGAGAACTAGTAGCCTAGGGTTTACAGAAATGAGTAAATGACGTAAAAATCTACTTCCGGGCCCACTTGGTGTGTGCTTGGGCTGAGCATTGAAGCATTTTCATGTAGAGACTTCTCTTGGAGTTAAACGCCAGCTTTTGTGCCAGTTTGGGCGTTTAACTCCCACTTCTGTGCCAGTTCCGGCGTTAAACACCGGGAATTCTTGAGCTGATTTGGAACGCCGGTTTGGGCCATCAAATCTCGGGCAAAGTATGGACTATTATATATTGCTGGAAAGCCCTGGATGTCTACTTTTCAACGCAATTGAGAGTGCGCCAATTAGGCTTCTGTAGCTCCATAAAATCTACTTTGAATGCAGGGAGATCAGAATCCAACAGCATCTGCAGTCCTTTTTCAGCCTCTGAATAAGATTTTTGCTCAGGTCTCTCAATTTCAGCCAGAAAATACCTGAAATCACAGAAAAACATACAAACTCATAGTAAAGTCCAGAAAAGTAAATTTTAAATAAAAACTAATAAAAATATAATAAAAACTAACTAAAACATACTAAAAACATACTAAAAACAATGCCAAAAAGCGTATAAATTATCCGCTCATCACAACACCAAACTTAAATTGTTGCTTGTCCCCAAGCAACTGAAAATCAAATAGGATAAAAAGAAGAGAATATACTATAGACTCCAAATTATCAATGAAACTTATCTCCAATTAGATGAGCGGGACTAGTAGCTTTTTGCCTCTGAACAGTTTTGGCATCTCACTTTTATCCTTTGAAGTTTAGAATGATTGGCTTCTATAGGAACTCAGAATTCAGATAGTGTTATTGATTCTCCTAGTTAAGTATGTTGATTCTTGAACACAACTACTTTATGAGTCTTGGCCGTGGCCCAAAGCACTTTGTTTTCCAGTATTACCACCGGATACATACATGCCACAGACACATAACTGGGTGAACCTTTTCAGATTGTGACTCAGCTTTGCTAGAGTCCCCAATTAGAGGTGTCCAGGGTTCTTAAGCACACTCTTTTTGCCTTGGATTACAACTTTAACCGCTCAGTCTCAAGTTTTCACTTGACACCTTCACGCCACAAGCACATGGTTAGAGACAGCTTGGTTTAGCCACTTAGGCCAGGATATTATTCCTGTAGGCCCTCCTATCCACTGATGCTCAAAGCCTTGGATCCTTTTTATTTTATTTTATTTTTTTTACCCTTGCCTTTTGGTTTAAAGGGCTATTGGCTTTTTCTGCTTGCTCTTTCTTTTTTTTTCTCTCTCTCTTTTTTTTTTTGAATTCACTACTTTTTCTTGCTTCAAGAATCTTTTTTATGATTTTTCAGATCCTCAGTAACATGTCTCCTTTTTCATCATTCTTTCAAGAGCCAACAATTTTAACATTCATGAACAACAAATTCAAAAGACATATGCACTGTTCAAGCATACATTCAGAAAACAAAAAGTATTGTCACCACATCAAAATAATTAAACCAGTTTCAAGGATGAATTCGAAATCATGTACTTCTTGTTCTTTTGTAATTAAAACATTTTTCATTTAAGAAAGGTGATGGATTCATAGGACATTCATAACTTTAGGGCATAGACACTAAGACACTAATGATCATAAGACACAAACATAGATAAACATAAGCATAAAAATTCGAAAAACAGAAAAAAAAGAACAAAGAAATTAAAGAACGGGTCCACCTTAGTGATGGCGGCTTGTTCCTCCTTTTGAAGATCTTATGGAGTGCTTGAGCTCCTCAATGTCTCTTCCTTGTCTTTGTTGCTTCTCTTTCATGATTTTTTGGTCTTCTCTAATTTCATGGAGGAGGATGGAATGTTCTTGGTGCTCCACCCTTAGTTGTCCCATGTTGGAACTTAACTCTCCTAGGGAGGTGTTGATTTGCTCCCAATAATTTTGTGGAGGAAAGTGCATCCCTTGAGGTATCTCAGGGATTTCATGATGAGGAGTTTCCTCATGCTCATGTCCATGAGTGGGATCTCTTGTTTGCTCCATCCTTTTCTTAGTGGTATCCATGAGGACTTGGTCCAACCTTTGATCAAAGTTGACCCTTTTTAAGTTTGAAAGGGACCTCGGGGATCACCTTCTTCTTGGCCACAACTTCATAGAAGTGGTCTTGATGCACCCTTGAGATGAATCTCTCCATATCCCATGACTCAGAGGTGGAAGCTTTTGCCTTCTCTTTCCTCTTTCTAGAGGTTTCTCTGGCCTTAGGTGCCATAAATGGTTATGGAAAAACAAAAAGCAACGCTTTTACCACACCAAACTTAGAAAGTTTGCTCGTCCTTGAGCAAAAGAAGAAAGAAGGGAGTAGAAGAAGAAGAAAATGGAGGAGATGGAGGGGCTTTGTGGGTGGGTTTGGGAGGGAAAATGGTTTGTATTTGGATGGTAGGGTAGGTGGGGTTTTATGAAGGATGGATGTGAGTGGTGAAGAGAATGGTGGAATTTGATAGGTCAGGGGTTTTTTGGGAAGAGGTATTGAGGTGATTGGTGAATGGGTGAAGAAGAGAGAGAGTGGTGGGGTAGGTGGGGATCCTGTGGGATCCACAGATCCTGAGGTGTCAAGGATAATTCATCCCTGCACCAAGTGGCGAGCAAAAATGCTCCTTCTGCCAATCCTGGCGTTAAACGCCGGGCTGGTGCCCATTTCTGGCGTTTAACGCCAGCTTCTTGCCCATTCCTAGCGTTAAATGCCAG
This sequence comes from Arachis stenosperma, assembly GCF_014773155.1. NCBI lineage: Eukaryota > Viridiplantae > Streptophyta > Magnoliopsida > Fabales > Fabaceae > Arachis > Arachis stenosperma. Next base: position 120,374,555 of record NC_080386.1, read on the forward strand.
TCTGGTGCCCCTTTCTGGCGTTAAACGCCCAGAATGGTGCCAGACTGGGCATTAAACGCCCATTTTGCTATCTTCACTGGCGTTTAAATGCCAGCAAATTTTCCTCCAGGGTGTGCTGTTTTTCTTTCTGTTTTTCATGCTGTTTTTGCTTTTTCAATTGATTTTGTGACTTCCCATGATCATCAACCTATAAAAGACATAAAATAACAAAGGGAAATAGATAAATATAACATTGGGTTGCCTCCCAACAAGCGCTTCTTTAATGTCAGTAGCTTGACAGTGGGCTCTCATAGAGCCTCACAGATGTTTAGAGCAATGTTGGAACCTCCCAACACCAAACTTAGAGTTTGAATGTGGGGGTTCAACACCAAACTTAGAAGTTGGTTGTGGCCTCCCAACACCAAACTTAGAGTTTGACTGTGGGGGCTCTGTTTGACTCTGTTTTGAGAGAAGCTCTTCATGCTTCCTCTCCATGGTTACAGAGGGATATCCTTGAGCCTTAAACACAAGGGATTCTTCATTCACTTGAATGATCAATTCTCCTCTGTCAACATCAATCACAGCCTTTGCTGTGGCTAGGAAGGGTCTGCCAAGGATGATGGATTCATCCATGCACTTCCCAGTCTCTAGGACTATGAAATCAGCAGGGATGTAATGGTCTTCAACCTTTACCAGAACATCCTTTACAAGTCCATAAGCTTCTTTTCTTGAATTGTCTGCCATCTCTAGTGAGATTCTTGTAGCTTGCACCTCAAAGATCCCTAGCTTCTCCATTACAGAGAGAGGCATGAGGTTTATGCTTGACCCTAGGTCACACAGAGCCTTCTCAAAGGTCATGGTGCCTATGGTACAAGGTATTGAGAACTTCCCAGGGTCCTGTCTCTTTTGAGGTAATCTCTGCCTAGTCAAGTTATCCAGTTCTTTGGTGAGCAAAGGGGGTTCATCCTCCCAAGTCTCATTACCAAATAACTTGTCATTTAGCTTCATGATTGCTCCAAGGTACTTAGCAACTTTCTCTTCAGTGACATCTTCGTCCTCTTCAGAGGAAGAATACTCATCAGAGCTCATGAATGGCAGAAGTAAATCCAATGGAATCTCTATGGTCTCAGTGTGAGCCTCAGATTCCCATGGTTCCTCATTAGGGAACTCATCGGAGGCCAGTGGACGTCCATTGAGGACTTCCTCAGGTGCTCACTGCCTCTTTCTCCTCTCCAAATTCGGCCATGTTGATGGCCTTACACTCTCCTTTTGGATTCTCTTCTGTATTGCTTGGAAGAGTACTAGGAGAGAGTTCAGTAAATTTCTTACTCAGCTGACCCACTTGTGCCTCCAAGTTTCTAATGGAGGACCTTGTTTCAGTCTTGAAACTTTGAGTGATTTTTATTAGATCAGAGACCATGGTTGCTAAGTCAGAGTGGCTCTGCTTAGAATTCTTTGTCTGTTGCTGAGAAGATGATGGAAAAGGCTTGCCATTGCTAAACCTGTTTCTTCCACCATTATTGTTGTTGAAACCTTGTTGAGGTCTCTGTTGATCCTTCTATGAGAGATTTGGATGATTTCTCCATGAAGGATTATAGGTGTTTCCATAGGGTTCTCCCATGTAATTCACCTCTTCCATTGAAGGGTTCTCAGGATCATAAGCTTCTTCTTCAGATGAAGCGTCCTTAGTACTGCCTGGTGCAACTTGCATTCCAGACAGACTTTGAGAAATCATATTGACTTGCTGAGTCAATATTTTGTTCTGAGCCAATATGGCATTCAGAGTATCAATCTCAAGAACTCCTTTCTTCTGATTCGTCCCATTGTTCACAGGATTCCTTTCAGAAGTGTACATGAATTGGTTATTTGCAACCATTTCAATGAGTTCTTGAGCTTCTGCAGGCGTCTTCTTCAGATGAAGAGATCCTCCAGCAGAGCTATCCAATGACATATTGGACAGTTCAGACAAACCATCATAGAAGATACCTATGATACTCCATTCAGAAAGCATGTCAGAAGGACACCTTCTGATCAATTGTTTGTATCTTTCCCAAGCTTCATAGAGGGATTCACCTTCTTTCTGTCTGAAGGTTTGGACTTCCACTCTAAGCTTACTCAATTTTTGAGGTGGAAAGAACTTTGCCAAGAAGGCATTGACTAGCTTTTTCCAAGAGTTCAGGCTTTCTTTAGGTTGTGAGTCCAACCATATCCTAGCTCTGTCTCTTACAGCAAAAGGGAATAGCATAAGTCTGTAGACCTCAGGGTCAACCCCATTGGTCTTGACAGTGTCACAGATTTGCAAGAATTCAGCTAAAAACTGATGAGGATCTTCCAATGGAAGTCCATGGAACTTGCAATTCTGTTGCATTAGAGAAACTAATTGAGGCTTAAGCTCAAAGTTGTTTGCTCTAATGGCAGGGATAGAGATGCTTCTCCCATAGAAGTCGAGAGTAGGTGCAGTAAAGTCACCCAGCACCTTCCTTGCATTGTTGGCATTGTTGTTGTTTTCAGCTGCCATATCTTCTTCTAGTTTGAAGATTTCTGTTAGGTCCTCTATAGAGAGTAGTGCTTTAGCTTCTCTTAGCTTTCGCTTCAAGGTCCTTTCAGGTTCAGGGTCAGCCTCAACAAGAATGCTTTTGTCTTTGCTCCTGCTCATATGAAAGAGAAGAGAACAAGAAAATATGGAATCCTCTATGTCACAGTATAGAGATTCCTTGAGGTGTCAGAGGAAAAGAAGAATAGAAGGAGGAGGTAGAAGAATTCGAATTTATCAAGAGGGATAGAGTTCAAATTGTGCATTGAGGAGGAGTGTTAGTCCATAAATAGAAGGATGTGAGAAGAGGGGAAGAATTTTCAAAAATAAAGTAAAAGATTTTGAAACAATTGAAAGAAATTTTGAAAATTTGATTGATGATTTTCGAAAACCAAGATTGAGAAAGAAATAAAGTGATTTTTGAAAAAGATTTTGAAATTAGAAATAAAAAAGATTTGATTAAAAAAATGTGATAAAAAGATATGATTGAAAAAATATAGTTTTAAAAAGATATGATTGAAAAACAAAAAAAAATAGATTTGATTTTTAAAATTAATGACTTGGTTAACAAGAAATTTAAAAGATATGATTCAGACATTAAATCTTTCTCAACAGAAAAGGCAACATACTTGAAATGTTGAATCAAATCATTAATTGTTAGCAAGTATTTTTGAAAATGGAAAGAAATTGATTTTGAAAATATATGATTGAAAAGATATGATTTGAAAAAAATTTGATTTTGAAAAATTATGAAAACTTGAAAAAAAATTGAATTAAAAACAGAATCTTCCCTCTTGTGCCATCCTGGCGTTAAACACCCAGAATGGTATCCATTCTGGCGTTTAACGCCCAAAATGCTACCCTTTTGGGCGTTAAACGCCCAGCCAGGTATCCTGGCTGGCGTTTAAACGCCAGTTTTCCTTCCTCACTGGGCATTTTGAACGCCCAACTTTTTCTGTGTAATTCCTCTGCTGTATGTTCTGAATCTTCAATTCTCTGTATTATTGACTTGAAAAGACACAAATTAAAAATTTTTTGAATTTTTAATGATGAGGAATAATCAAAATGCAACTAAAATCAAATAAACAATGCATGCAAGACACCAAACTTTGAAGTTTGTATACTATTGACACTAACAACTTGAGAATGCATATGAGAAACAACAAAACACTCAAGACAAGAGAATTTAAAGATCAGATCAAGGAAATCATCAAGAACAACTTGAAGATCAATGAAGAACATAATGCATGTAATTTTCGAAAATTAGAAGAATAAAGACATGCAATTGACACCAAACTTAAGAATTAGACACTAGACTCAAACAAGAAACATAAAATTATTTTTGGTTTTAAGATTTTATAAACTTTTTTGGATTTTTCGAAAATTGAGTGGAAAAGAAAATAGAGAGGATCAAAACTTTTAATAAGAATTCTAGGAATCATGCAATGTTAGTCTAAAGCTTTAGTCTAAAAAAAGATTAGACATGGCTAGCCAAGCTTCAGCAGGACATTACATTCAAGAGCTAAATTGATGAGAATCAATCAGCTTTGGTGATGATAAGAACATCACCTTTTGAAACTCTAGAATTCATTCTTAAAAATTCTGAAGAAAAATACCTAATCTAAGCAACAAGATGAACCGTCAGTTGTTCAAACTCAAACAATCCCCAACAATGGCGCCAAAAACTTGGTGCACGAAATTGTGATCATCAATGGCGCCATCAACATGGTACGCTCAATTGCAATCTCAACTCTTTATCACAACTTCGCACAACTAACCAGCAAGTGCACTGGGTCGTCCAAGTAATAAACCTTACGCGAGTAAGGGTCGATCCCACGGAGATTGTTGGTATGAAGCAAGCTATGGTCATCTTGTAAATCTCAATCAGGCGGATTCAAATGGTTATGAAGGATTGATAATTAAAAGATAAATAAAACATAAAATAAAGATAGTGATACTTATGCAATTCATTGGTGAGAATTTCAGGTAAGCGTATAGAGATGCTTTGTCCCTTCCGTCTCTCTGCTTTCCTACTGTCTTCATCCAATCCTTCTTACTCCTTTCCATGGCAAGCTATATGTTGGGCATCACCGTTGTCAATGGCTACAGTCCCGTCCTCTCAGTGAAAATGTTCAACGCGCTCTGTCACAGCACGACTATTCATCTGTCGGTTCTCGATCATATCAGAATAGAATCCAGTGATTCTTTTGCGTCTGTCACTAACGCCCCACAATCGCGAGTTTAAAGCTCGTCATAGTCATTCAATCCTTGAATCCTACTCGGAATACCACAGACAAGGTTTAGACTTTCCGGATTCTCAAGAATGCCGCCATCAATTCTAGCTTATACCACGAAGATTCTGATTAAGGAATCCAAGAGATATCCACCCAATCTAAGGTAGAACGGAGGTGGTTGTCAGGCACACATTCATAGGTGAGAATGATGATGAGTGTCACGGATCATCACATTCATCAAGTTGAGGAACAAGTGATATCTTAGAACAAGAATAAGCTGAATTGAATAGAAGAACAATAGTAATTGCATTAATACTCGAGGTACAGCAGAGCTCCACACCTTAATCTATGGTGTGTAGAAACTCCACCATTGAAAATACATAAGTGATAATGGTGATCATTGGCTTCGGCCCCAGAGAGGGAACCAGAAGAACCAAGATGAAAATACAATAGTAAAAGGTCCTATTTATAGAGAACTAGTAGCCTAGGGTTTACAGAAATGAGTAAATGATGTAAAAATTCACTTCCGGGCCCACTTGGTGTGTGCTTGGGTTGAGCATTGAAGCATTTTCGTGTAGAGACTTCTCTTGGAGTTAAACGCCAGCTTTTGTGCCAGTTTGGGCATTTAACTCCCACTTATGTGCCAGTTCCGGCGTTAAACGCCGAGAATTCTTGAGCTGATTTGGAGCGCCGGTTTGGGTCATCAAATCTCGGGCAAAGTATAGACTATTATATATTGCTGGAAAGCCCTGGATGTCTACTTTTCAACGCAATTAAGACCGCGCTAATTGGGCTTCTGTAACTACAGAAAATCTACTTCGAATGCAGGGAGGTCAGAATCTAACAGCATCTGCAGTCCTTTTTCAGCCTCTGAATCAGATTTTTGCTCAGGTCCCTCAATTTCAGCCAGAAAATATCTGAAATCACAGAAAAATACACAAACTCATAGTAAAGTCCAGAAAAGTAAATTTTAAATAAAAACTAATAAAAATACAATAAAAACTAACTAAAACATACTAAAAACATACTAAAAATAATGCCAAAAAGCGTATAAATTATCCGCTCATCATTCTTCTTTCACAAGAATATAACATAGAATCAGAAGATAATTCCGAAAATGACATTGAATGATTTATACTTTTTTCCTTCATTACACTAAATAGTAGGGAAGTGGAACGAAAGATGTATATACTTTAACTTTTTAATTGCATTAAACAATAGGGAAGTGGAATGAAAGATGTATCACTTTTTTATATATGTGTCTTATGGCATGCCTTCTTGTTTATTTCTATTAAATAGTAGTCTTCTTTTTTTTTATTGACATACTGCAAAAATAGCAGCTATAGCATAACTGATTAATTTTATTTCCTTTTTATTTTTAAGGTTCTAATAGAATAGGTTTATTTTGTTTTATTTCAGAAATACAATGGAAACAAGAACTACTCCAAAGCGGAGAAGACTGGTAAAACAGTATCAAAGCAACAAGCAATTCATGCAGAAAAATACAGCAGAAATTCATAAGAAGCAGCATTTTATCTCTCCCATGATGGCTGGTGTTCATGGACAAAAGAGAGTGACTCCTATGCCTTCTAAGAAAAGCACTCAAGAAGAAGTCCCAATTTCCAAAAGAATAAAAAGTACGCCGAACCAGAAAATTGGAGCTAGTAAAGAAGAACTAGAAAATCTTAAAAAGCGTCCAACTATTGGTACGGATAAATTTTTGGAGACACATAGGATTCATTTGGAAAGAGAAGATGACGATTTTGAACCAACTGCTAAAAATGAAAGATCTATTCAGGAAAAGCAACAAAATCTTAGGAAGATAAATACAAAATTAAGTTGTCAAGCCATGAGACTTGATATATTTTTGGAGACAAATGGGATTCATGTGGAAGGAGAGGAGGAACATAGTGGAGCAAATGCTAATGATGATGATGATGATGATGATGATGATGATGATTTCTCGGATGATGAGGACTATGTTGGTGAATACGAAGATGCAGTTCTTCATGGTGATGACAATCACCTTATGAAAACTAACAATGTTGAAGGTGTTGTACTTTATACATAATTATCATTTTACTTATTCATTAGCATGTATAGCTATATAATTCATTTAAATGGTTAAATTACACATATTTATAGATACTCCAAAGACTACAAGGACACGAGGAAAAACAAGATGTGCTAAAATCAATGCAAGAAGTTGGGAAGAAAGAGAAGAGGTGACTTTTTATAAAGGACAAGCAGTGGGACCAACTCCAAGAAGAGTGAAGGACTTAACTTTATTGGAACAATGGGAAGGAATAGTAATTTCATAACATTGATGTACACTACTTGAAAAGATGTGCCCCTCAAAGTCAAAAAACGCATATGGAAATATATTAAGGTAAGTATTTTATTTCTCATCTATTTTTTATGATCTGAAAATTTTCAATTTCGTATGGCTTAGCTGTAGTTTTGTGAAAATATATAGCTACTGTTTTATGCTGCAGTTTTGTCTTTGTTTTTAGTGTTCTTGAATTGTCATTTACAATTTTTGTTTTGTACATTTTCGTAGTCAAAGTTCATTCTTCCAAAAGAGCAGAAAGAGTGGGTGATCACTGGTGTTCGAGAAGCTTGGAAAGGTTACAAAATAAGAATCAAGGGAAAGCATTTTGAGATATATAACAACATTGAAGATATGCTGAAAATCGCCCTTTAGATATTCCAGAAGTTCAATTTCGAAAGTTAATTGCATATTGGAATATTCCTTCTCTTAAGGTGAGTTGTAGAATAAATAATTCTGTTTCTTTGTCTTTTTGATGCTTTTGGTTTATTACATATAACTCCCTTTAATTTTGTTGTAGAATAAATATTATTTTTGGCCATTTTTAATACTTTTCCCCCTTACTTGTAGCGTGAAGTGAATGAGAACAAAGAAGACCCATCACAAGTTGATGTGTTTGTTGCAACTTGATGCACCACTATTTAGTGGTACATCTTGTGCCTAATTGAGTGGATTTTATCCACTATTCTCATACTTATTCATAGAATTTGCATGTTTTACATTTTTCTTCCTGATTTTGTGCTATGATTGAAAACATGTTTCTTTGGCCTTAAATTTGCTATGTTTAATCCTCTCTCATTACCATTCGATGCCATGATATGTGTGTTAAGTGTTTAATCCTCTCTCATTACCATTCGATGCCATGATATGTGTGTTAAGGAAGCAGGCAAAAGTGGAAGGAATACAAGAAGCTGAAGGAACTGCAAAGCTGTCAGCCCTGACCTCTTCGCACTCAATTGATCATAACTTGAGCTACAGAAGTTCAAATGAGGCGGTTTCAGATGCGTTGAAAAGCTAACTTCTGGGGTTTCGAAATGATATATAATTTGCCATAATATCCGTACAGGTAGGCGACGCACACGCGTGCATCGTGCGCACGCGTCGCATCTGTGAAAATTCAGCGTATCAGAATTCGCCCCCAGCGATTTCTGGGCTGTTTTTGACCCAGTTCTCGACCCAGAAAACACAGATTAGAGGCTGCAGAGTGGAAGAATCAATAGACACTTCTCATTCACATAATTTTAGGTTTTAGATGTAGTTTCTAGAGAGAGAGGCTCTCTCCTCTCTCTAGGATTTAGGATTCCTAGTTTTATGCTTTTGAGTTGGATATTGACAGAGTTACTCGAAGTCTTTATCATTCTAGTTCGTTTCCTTTTTCCCTTACTCTTTCATATTCTTAATCTCTATTCAAAATTACAAGTGGATTGTTTTTAGGATTTATTAATGCAAAGAATAATTTCCCATTTAATTTCATTATCTGTTTGCTTGCTTCCAATTAATTTGATTATTATGTCTTCTTTCTACTCCCTTTACATGAATGCGAACATGGCATCCATGTCAATGGAGTAGGCTTTAACTTGACTTTGAAGTTGATTAATATTTGGAGACCCTTGAGTTGGAAGGCTCAAGAGTTGAATTATAATTGAGTTTATTGGTGGCTGCCTCTCTAGTTACTAACGCTAATCCTTCCCAAAGGAGAGGATTAGGACTTGTGAATAGAAGTTGGCTCCCAACTTACTTGACTTTCCTTCATTCGTTGAGGGTTAACTAAGTAGAAATAACAACCTATTACTATTAATCTTGGGAAACCCAACAAGGATAGAACTTCTGATTAATCTTCTCCTAGTCAAGGCCTTTTATTTTAATTGCATAAAACCTCTTGTTAATTTTCATTGCTTTAATTTATAATTATTTATGTGCCTATTTCCCAAACTCCAAATTTCCCAGAAAACTCATAACCAATAGTAACACACTTCCCTGCAATTCCTTGAGAGACGACTTGAGGTTTGAATACTTCGGTTATTAGTTTTATTAGGGGTTTGTACTTGTGACAACCAAATTTTTGTATGAAAGGATTCTTGTTGGTTTAAAAACTATACCTGCAACGAGCTTTTATTTATGAATTCTAGACCACACAAAAGTCCGTTCATCAAAATGGCGCCGTTGCCGGGGAGTTGCAAACGTGTGCCTTATTATTGGTTATTGTAAATATTTGCTTTCCATATTTGCTTTTTGCTTGTTTGTTAGTTTTTGTTAGTTTAGGAATTAGCTGCTTATTTTTACTAGTTTTTGTTTTTATTTTCTTTAGCTACTGTTCATACCCTGGGTCGAGCTGTCCGACCCGGGATGTTCTACAGACAAAGCGACCCACCTCTTCAGGTCAGGATGACCCGACGTCTTCTCAAAGAGCTCGGCCAAATCAAAAGAAAGCTCAATAAAGGGCCCAAACAGAGGAACACGACCCGAATCCAAAGGTAGCCCAAGCCTACAGAAAGAAGGGTGGTTTCCTTAAAGATAAGATGACCTCACTTGAAGATAAGATAAAGATAAGATAAGATAACTAACTTATCTTATCTAAGAAGGTCACTCTACGCCATTATAAATACACTGGAGCACCCAGGTATAACTCATACTCTGATTCTACTCAATACATGCTTAATACCCTTGCTAACGTAAGCATCGGAGTCCCTTGCAGGTACCCCCACCCTCCGGAGACGAAGGATCAGCACCACCACCAAGTCCAACAAGTCGGACACAGCAGCTCTGACCAGTACAGAAGATCTCATCCGAGATCGACCTACAGTTTCAGGTAACCCTCGGAACAGCTACCATGAACTCTCACCTCTTTGGCTATGAGTTTGGTTACCATTGTGTTGCAGGAAGAGGAGATTACAATGAGAACATGCATCAAGATTGGAATGACCAAAGAAGGGAGGCGCCACAAGGATTTGATCAACCCTCTTGGCAACAAACTCCTCCAATGTGTTACAAGCAACAACTATTCTGTGATGCATATCAAGGCAATGGTTATGGTGGACCCTTCCGTGACAATCAACCCCCACCACACTATACCTATGAGCCCCCTTCTCAACATAACTTTGAACCACCATACTCACAAGCCACCCACTACCAAACACCCTTCTGTGATCCTAATTCTTAAAAATAAGTCACAAAGCACCAAAATAATGCAAGAAAAGATGTAATAGTTGAATAAGAACAATGAACACCAAGGGTAAAATAATAAACTTAGAAAAGAAAATAAAACATGCAGAAGATTAAAATGCAATGAATGAAAGTATACAATTAAGTAAAATAGAATAAAAGAGAATAAGGATGAGAAGTTAAAGGAATGAAGAAGAAGAAAGTAAGAGAGGAGGAAGAAAGATAGAGAAAGGATAGAAGAAAGAAGTAAGAAATGAAAAACAGGACGTGACTCACACGCGCAAGGCACACATGCGCGTGAAAACTGTATTAGCCATATGACGCGTACGCGTCAGTTACGCGTACGCATGGATGGTCTGAAAGCGAAAGGATGCGCACGCACAGGGACGCGTACGCGTGGGTGATTTTGTGCCTCTAGCACAGTGCCAGCCCCAGACCATAACAACTCTCTGTCCGGCACGCTTTTATGCCGATTTTCATGCCCACGTGTACGCGTCGCTGACGCTTACGCGTGGGTTAAACTTTCTACAGAGGACGCGTACACGTGCGGTACGCGTACGCGTGGTGTGACTTGTGCGCCATGCACCCTTCCCGCACGTCTCTCGCGTAACTCTCTGTTCATTCGCGTATACACATACGACACGTGCGGGTCGTGGACGCTTGCGCGTCGATCCCTTTTTTTATACAAAATGCAGGTGATAATGCAGAATGTATGACTGGATACTAATAAAAATAGAATAAAATAAAATTAAGGATATAATTGTCAATGCCAATCTTTTATGATACCTGTATTCCTTTTGCATTGACATGAATTTATATCGTCTTTCATAACCCACTCTCTCTTCTCCATTGTTGCAATTTTTGCACTATTGATATGCCATTTGCTTCTACTGTTTCCTCACTTGCATGTTGTAGCTACCATGTAATTAAGACCCTCATTATTTGGTATCACCCCACCCATATTCTATTTGTTTTTCTATCTTTGTTTGTGGGTTACTCTTCTTCCTTTCTCTCTTCTTTCAGGATGGCCATCAAGAAAGAAAAAGGAAAAAAGCTTTTAAATGGGGTGAACAACAAGTCCATCTGTATAATCCATTAAAGAAAGAGCATCAGTTGGAGCAACCCGCCCACTTGCGCATCTCAGCATGCACCGAGGACGGTACAATCTTTAAGTGTGGGGAGGTCGATACTGATCTCCGTAGGTTAGTTACTGTCCTGTCTCAACACCAATGTTTAATTTTCTTAGTTATTGAGTTGTTGCATTGCATGATAGATTGCATGTGTAGTCGATTGTTTGTATTTATGTACTACTTTGTTAAAGTAATATTTTCTTTTTCAAGAAACTTTTTATAGCATTTCACTAATTTGAATTAAAATTTTTGCTAAACTTGTTTGAAGAAATTTTAATTTGGAACATGGTTTTAGAGCTTGAACACACAAAACCAGTGAGATTTTGAGCCCATTTGATTGGTTGCATTTTACAAGTGGATTGTTTTTAGGATTTATTAATGCAAAGAATAATTTTCCATTTAATTTCATTATCAGTTTGCTTGCTTCCAATTAATTTGATTATTACGTCTTCTTTCTACTCCCTTTACATGAATGCGAACATGGCATCCATGTCAATGGAGTATGCTTTAACTTGACTTTGGAGTTGATTAATATTTGGAGACGCTTGAGTTGGAAGACTCAAGAGTTAAATTGTAATTGAGTTTATTGGTGGCTGCCTCTCTAGTCACTAACGCTAATCCTTCCTAAGGGAGAGGATTATGACTTGTGAATAGAAGTTGGCTCCCAACTTACTTGACTTTCCTTCATTTGTTGAGGGTTAACTAAGTAGAAACAACAACCTATTACTATTAATCTTGGGAAACCCAACAAGGATAGAACTTCCGATTAATCTTCTCCCAGTCAAGGCCTTTTATTTTAATTGCATAAAACCTCTTGTTAATTTTCATTGCTTTAATTTATAATTATTTATGTGCCCATTGCACAAACTCCAAATTTCCCAGAAAACTCATAACCAATAGTAACATACTTCCCTGCAATTCCTTGAGAGACGATCCGAGGTTTGAATACTTCGGTTATTAGTTTTATTAGGGGTTTGTACTTGTGACAACCAAATTTTTGTTTGAAAGGATTCTTGTTGGCTTAGAAACTATACTTGCAACGAGCTTTTATTTGTGAATTCGAGACCACACAAAAGTCGGTTCATCATAACTCGAACTGGATGAAAAGGAAAAAAGCTTGATTAAGGAACATAAGCTGTTATTGTAAGTCATAATAAGTTGAAGTAGAACTGCCTTAATTTACAGTATCATTTTAAGTCAGATTGTCCTGTATAAAACTAACAATGTTCAAAGTCACAATAACGAAAGCAATTATCCTTATCTGCTACAGAACATGATAATAGGATAAACTTATCTACCACAAGCTAAAATCGTTATGTTTTTTTTAATAGAATAAACTTAAGAGCCACCAAGAAGCTGGAGACACTCCCGAGAAAGCATTTACTACAGTATTTGGCAAAGAATAACCAAGAAGAGTTTGATGTTATGGGAGGACAATCACAAAAACATCTCTGCAGAAAGAACGGAAGATTGCTAAAATTAAGCAACAACATGCAAAGACTATAAGTTCAATGAAAACTGAACTTTATGAGACAAAAGACAGAGTCCAAAGTTTGGAGAATCTTGTGAAGCTTCTCTTGCAACAGATTTCTCTTGGCACAAATATTGATGAAGCACCGTCTTTATTACGAGCCAAAGAATCAACACATGATATAAATAGTAAGCAATGTCCGAATGGCAACGATCGTCCTTCCTCATCAACTCGTGATCCAAAATGATGACCAGGTATAACAAAAAAATTTGCAGTAATTGACGATCAGATTTTCTATCGGTAAAGAAATTCACAAATATAATCGCGTTGTAAGTTTAGTTCCTAAACCAACAGAGAATCCTTTCGTACAAAAGTTTTGTTTGTCACTTAAGCAAACCCAATAAAAATAAATAACGGAAGTATTCAAACCTCGGGTCGTCTTCTCAAGGAATTGCAGGGAGGTGTGTTTTATTATTGGTTATGGAAAACAATATTTTTGGATTTTTAAAAGGTTTGAACAAGAGAAATAAATTGCAGGAATTAATAAACCAATAGCTAGAAAACTCTTGGCAAGGTTTGAAAATTAGAAGTCCTATCCTAGTATCCTTATCAATTGTGATGAGAATTGCTCGTTGCTCCCACTTAGTCAACCTCTAACTATGAAGGTAAGTCAAGTGGATAAATCAATATGAATCCTTAAGTCCTAGTCAATTCCCAAAGAAAGACTAGAGTTAGTGGAATTCAAGTCAATTAGCAACTTCCAATTATCAATCAACAAAAGAGTTTGATAACTCAAGATTCTATAATTACTCAACCAAAGCTAAGAATACAGAAAGCTAAATAAAAATCATATATCTGAAATACCTCAAATTGCATTAATAAAAGAAATCAAATCTAACATGAAAAAGTTCATAAGCCAATTTGGAAAGATAAATAACAATTAAAGTAATAGAATAAATAAAGTAGAAAATAAATTAAAGGAACATTGAACCTGGTATGAAGAAACAATCCTAATGACTAAAAGAAATCCTAATCCTAAAACCTAAGAGAGAGGAGAGAACCTCTCTCTCTAGAAACTACATCTAATCCTAAAATGATGAATTATCAGAAACTTTTTTGATGAATGAATGCATTCTTCCACATTATAGCCTCTAATCTGTGTTTTCTGGGCCAAAAACTGGGTCAAAAACAGCCCAGAAATCACTCACAGCGATTTTTGGCTCGTACAGGTCGCTGCAAAGTCACGCGGAAGCGTCGTCCACGCGTTCGCGCGGATTGCATTTTTTCCAGGTCACGTGTTCCCGTGATTCGCGCGTGCGCGCCGCCTATATTCGGGGCAGCTATGAAAAATTATATATTGTTGCGAAGCCCCAGATGTTAGCTTTCCAACGCAACTGAAACTGCATCATTTGAATCTCTGTAGCTCAAGTTATGACCGTTTGAGTGCTAAGAGGTCAGGCTGACAGTTTTGGCAATTCCTTCAGTTTCTTGTATTCCTTCCACTTTTGCATGCTTTTTTTCCATCCTCTGAGCCGTTCCTGCCCTGTAATCTCTGAAATCACTTAACACACATATCACGGTATTGAATGGTAATAAGAGGGGATTAATATTAGCAAATATAAGGCCAAAGAAGCACATTTTCAATCATAGCACAAAATCAGGAAGGAGAATGTAAAGCCATGCATTTTGTATGAACAAGTGTATGAAAGATTGATAAAATTCATTTAATTGAGCACAAGATAAACCGTAAAATAGCGATTTATCAATAATTTTTGTGATTTTTCATTTATTGGGAATGGACTATCAACATTTTTGGCCTTTGCTTTCTCTGTCTTCTGCCATCTTACTTCATGGTGGCTTCTGCAATACACTCTTGCTATTTTTAATCAATCATCTTTTTTTCTTTCTTTTTTTAATTACTATTTTTTGTAGCATTGTGCTACTGTGAGGAAGAAAATTTTTTTCTCATTGCTGAAATAATGTGGATATGTTAGGGTGTGATGCGTGTTGTCACTGCAACAAACTCTAGTAACTATTGTTTCATTCGCAGGAATGGCAGAAATTGTCAAGGGAGTTGTTTCATATCTTTATCTTTTCATTTTTTCCCTTTATATTTATGTTTCAGTCATTTATTTCTCTGTTGCTTTCTCTCAAACATAAATTAATTAATTTTATATCATAGTGATAATAAAAGAATAATCATTAAAAAAAGAAAAAAATGTAATATAGCAGCAACGTTATTTCCTTCCACACCAATAGTTATGTGAGTGAAGTCTCTTCTTGTGAGCTTGTTCCTTTTGATCCTATGATTCTAAATAGGAACTACTAAGCTAATACCTTTTTGGAGCAATCATCATTCTCTGAATTGCATTTTTTTTCTCAGTTTACTCAGGTACTTCATCAAACACATACCATGCATCATTTTCCGTTATTGCACCTTTTATGTTTCAATTTTTTTTAAAATGCAACTTTAGCTACACCCCCAATTCATTTATGTGTTTATTTTTCATTTGGAAACTTCCGCTTTTATATGCTGTAGCTTTATAAGTTGTTTCAATGGATTCTATACTAAAAAATTGAAGTATATGGATCCTGAATTATTTTGTTCCTTTGATTTTATTCTATTAGTGTTGTTTTGCTATTTTATGGATAATCATATGGTTAGAACTTAGAACAATTTGGGAGTTTTCTGATACCTGTATTTTCAGCTGACATAGGTTAAGAATTATTGACTTAATAGGAAAGTTTGATGTTACTCGCACATAGTTATCAGGGGAGTATAACAATGGCTACTGCAGCAGTTATTGGACTCAGTGGAGGCAAGAGGATTTTGAGTTCATCATACCATTACTCTGATGTTACCAAAAAACTTTCATTTGGCACTGATTTTGGATCCACACACTATCAGATTATTCCAACAAAGTCAAGTATGGATATAAAATATGCAAGTAGATTGACATCTTTTTTATAAATATTAATTACTATTTTGTTATGACAATTATTGTTAAAGAATTTTATTATTTTGTTGAGAATTATTGATGAACATGTATTTGAAATACTAATTGAACTTTTTAATATCTATTTTAATTATAATTTTATTGTTAGTTATTTTATCTCTTTTATAATTTTTTTCTATTGTGAAAATTTTATTTATTAATTAAAATAATTACACATGTATGAACAAAAAATTTTATTGGAAATTTTATTTTTTTGTATTTTAATTACAAAAGTAATTTTTATTTTTATCAAAAAGGCAACCCTTTTATTAGTTGCATATTTTGAATATTAGACAATACTTGTATGGTTGCATATCCAAAAGAAAAAGCAACACTTGTATAGATTGCATATCCAAAAGAAAAGGCAACACTTGTATAGGTTGCATATTCAAAAGAAAAGGCAATGCTTTAAAAGGTTGCATATTCAAAACTAATAGGCAACACTTTAAAGTATTACAAATTCAAACTTATAAACAACACATAAAATGGTTGAATTTTATTGCAAATAGGAAACATTTTTTAGTAGTGGTCAAAATATGAGAAAAGACAACATTGCAAAAGTGTTGTCTCAAACACACCTTTGAAGTTTGTTGTTTTTTAACCAAAGGTAACACTTACCAAGTGTTGCTCTCAAAAGCGTTGCTTTTGAAACAAAAAAGTCTTGCCTTGATCTAAGGCAACGGCTGCATCTACAACGCCACCCAAAAATGTTGCCTTAAGTCCAAAAGTGTTGCCATAGATCAAAAGCAACCTTTTGTCAGCCTTTAGGCAACACTTTTTAAATGTTGCCTCAACCTCAAAATGTTGTAGTGTAGTCAAATAAACAATGTAATTGTATTTACTTTAGGAAATTATATTTCTACATAATTTATATAATATTTTATGAAAAAAAATCTTGTACCATATGCTAAGCTTAATATAGCTACAATCTCATTTTTCTCATTTTATTTTTTATGAATATTCATTTGTATTAAAAAAATTTTACAATTTCTAGTGTATAAATTATAGGTCCACAGACTTCACATTTTACAAGTGAGTCTATTTCAGTCTACAGGCTTTTTTTTATATCAACCAATTGTCTTTTTGTCGATATTTGATTTTAGCTCAAGATCTTTATTTTTATGGATGATGTGTAATACAAAATGGTTTGCAAATATATCATTAATAATTATTACTTTTTGATTCCATTTATAACGACATAGTTTATTGAGATTTTATAATTTTCAAATACTTGAATGACTTCTGGCATTTAAAACTATGATAGAGCTTTAGACAACTTTAAGTATCTTTACTATATCTATGTCTTCTTCAACCAGAAGAGTATTTGCCTCTTGTAATATTATTTGCCTATTTTTTTGAATAATTTTATTTTTGGAATTGATAAGTCTACTGCACTTCTGACGTGTATGTATTTTAGTGGCCATTTATCAAACAGGAATATCAATTTAAATTTGCACATTTTTTATTTGGGTATAAAATGCACTTATAAATTTTTGTGAACTTCTATTTCACAATGTCATAATTGAAGATCTAAAGTGACAATGACGCATTCTTATTTGGGAGCTACTGATACGAATATAGCAAATGAGGAGTACATAAATAAAAGCAAGGAGTACATAAACAAAAGTCAGGCAGGGTTGGAAGGAAGGGTTGTAACAAACCATGGACAGGTGGCAGCTGGTCCACCTATTTCGGGCAGCAGGAAGAGCACCAGGGAGAAAACAAATAGTAAGTGGCTGGAGGATTATGATCATTAGTGAATTGTGGTATGAATTCTCCTTCCCCTGTAGCTATTCTCTTTTCCCCTATTCTATCCCTTTTCTAATTCTTCTCAATTTCTCAGTACACCCTTTATTCTTGTCTCAGGTTACTGGTTGCTGGCTGCTTCCTAAGGCTAGGGATTTTTGCACCTTCTTAAACCCTTCTTCTTTCTGCTAGTCATATTCTTCAATTCCTTTATACTCATACTTCTATATTGTGAATTGCTTACTGATACACCTACTTAATATTAATACCACACTACACTTTCTTCAATCTATTGGCTTCCCTGTATCATTTGGTGCTTTCATCCCATGGCTGTAGCTGACAATACCCACATGAAAGGCATGGAAGCTGACATCAAGAAACTCTTTAAGATGTTCGAATCCATTTTAGAGGAGACTCACGCTGAGCACGCGCGATCATCAAAAGCGACAAATATGAAAATTGACGCGCTGCAACAATCTATTACTCAGCTTCTCCATGCCCATCCTCATCACAGATCTGAGTTGCATGAGCTCTCCCATGGTTCGAACTCAGGATCAGAATTCTACCAGCGTTCTTTTATGCAACCGCGTCGAGTGGGTTTTGATTTGCCTAAATTTGATGGTTCTGATGCGTTAGGTTGGATCTTTTCTCTAGATCAGTATTTTGACTACTTTCGTGTGCCTGAGGAAGAGCAAATCAGCTTCGAGGCTATTCACATGACCGGTGCCACGATTTCTTAGTTCCAAATGCCACAACGCGCTGCTCGATTTCGTTCATGGAATTAGTTGAAGCGTGCCATTAAACTCGAATTCGGGCTTTCTCTGCATGAATTGCCACGGAAATTATTATTCAAATTGCAACAATTGGGTACGGTGAGTGACTATTGCAATGAATTTGTTGCTTTAGCTAATCGCACACAGATTGATCCACCTGATGCATTGAAGGATTGTTTTATTAGTGGGTTAAAATCTGATATTAGATGAGAGGTGAAGGCACAGTGCCCTCCCTCCCTGATGTGTGCGGTCACATTAGCTAGACTTTACGAGGACAAGTTTTCTTCAGTACCGAGAAGCACTTATGGTCTGGCCTTTCCCCGTCCTTAACCGACTCCTGCAGCTGCAATTTCGAGTAATAGGCCCATTCAGCGGAATACTCTACCATCATTGACTCCACCCCAGCGTCCTGCCTTACCGCCGATGAAAAGCTCGGTGCGGAAACTGTCCCCGGCGGAGATTCAGAGCAAACGAGAGCATGGATTAAAAATTTTCAGTTGCTCACCGTTGCCCGAATCGCCAGTATATGTAGCTGCAACTAGTGTTAGATGATGTAGATGGAGGGGACACAGGGATGCAAGAGTCATTGGAATCTGAGCCCAGTTTGGAGGCCTTGGAGTCTCAGGTAGTTGAGCATCATTTATCTTACAATGCTATGCATGGTACAAGTGATCCTGCTTTGATCCGTGTTAACACCATCATTAATGGGCTAGAGGTCCATGCCCTGATTGATGTTGGCGGTTCGGATAGTTTTATTCAACCTTACATAGCCAAATTTTTTAATCTACCTATTTAACCTGCATCGGGATTTAAGGTGATAGTGGGCAGTTTTAAAGTCTTGCCGGTCGAGGGTCGCATTGCTAGTTTGGATGTTAATCTATCAGGTTGCCTTGTTAGCATTCCAGAGGTTTACGTGCTCCATGTGGCTAGGGGAGAGTTGGTGATTGGTTCAACTTGGTTACAAACATTGAAGGCTCATATTGTAGACTATAATTCTTCATTTCTTCGCTTCTGGCATAAAGGGGAATTTGTCACTGTACAGGGTTATAAGAGTCCACCTTCATCTCAAACTCAATTTCATCATATATGAAGGTTGGTAAGCACTGATGCAGTGGCTGCAGTGTTTACTCTTGAACTTCAGCAATTGAATGGGATTGTCAAGCCACACTTGCAGTTACCAGAAGTTCTTCACCCTGCCTTGGTTAGTTTGATGCAGCAATATGCTGTTGTTTTTGAGCAGCCTTTGGGTCTTCCTCCATGACGTTCCCAAGATCATGGAATTCCTTTAATTGAAGGGGCTGCACCAGTTAAATCCCGTCATTATCGTTACCCTCACAACTTGAAAGCATAAATTGAAACAATAGTGTCTGAGATGCTGCAAGAAGGGATAATTCAACCCAGCAAAAGCCTTTTTTTCTCTCCCATTCTTTTGGTTAAGAAAAAGGATGGCAGTTGGCGTTTTTGCACTGATTATCGGGCACTAAATGCAATCACAGTCAAAGATTGCTTTCCCATTCCTACCGTTGATGAGTTGTTGGATGAACTCTTTGGGACTACTATTTTTTTGAAACTGGATCTTCGCTCGGGTTACCACCAAATCTTAGTCAAACCTAAGGATCGCTTTAGGACAGCATTTCGCACGCATGTATGAATGGTTAGTGATGCCCTTCGGCCTCACCAATGCCCCTGCTACTTTTCAGAGCCTTATGAATTATATATTCAAGCCTTACTTGCGCAAATTTGTGCTAGTTTTTTTTATGATATACTAGTCTATAGTAGTGGTTTCGACTTAATATTTAGAGCATTTGGAACTAGTCTTAAAATTACTGTAACAAGAGTTTCTATTTGCTAAACTTTCCAAATGCCTTTTTGGCTCCCCAGAAGTCGATTATTTGGGATCAGGGGCGGTGGGATTCACATGGAAATGGCTAAGGTTCAGGCAATTCTGGAATGGCCTCAACCTGCAAGTGTAAAGCAGCTTCGGGGATTTTTAGGCCTTACTGGTTATTATCAATGATTTATTAAAGGGTATGCCTCATTAGCAGCTTCTCTCCCTGATTTACTTAAGAAAGACTCGTTTAATTGGTTGGAGCAAGCTACTCAAGTCTTTCGACAGCTGCAGCATGCTATATACATCAAACCAATCTTGGCATTGCCCAATTTTAATAGTCCTTTTGAAGTGGAGACAGACGCTTCAGGTACTGGTGTTGGGGCTATTTTGATTCAACAACAGCATCCTATTGCTTATTTTTCCAAGAAACTACCTCCTACTTTACAGAAGCAATCCGCTTACATCAGAGAGTTTTATGCCATCACTGAGGCCTTAGCTAAGTTTTGCCATTACTTGCTAGGCAAAAGATTTATTTTGCGCACTGATCACCAAAGCTTGAAAGCGCTCTTAGAACAAGATCTTCATACACCAGAGCAACATAAATTGCTTCATTAATTGCTCGGGTTTGATTTTGAAATCCATTACAAGGCTGGAACTAAAAATGTTGCAGCGGATGCACTCTCTCGCAGCTTCTTTGGGGCTTGGTCTGCGTCAAAAGTAGAGTGGCTAGACCAACTACGTGCAGAATTAGTGGCGGATGAGGATCTCCGAATATTATTGGCAAAGTGCAACTCCAATTCGGTTGAGGATTTGAATTACTCTTGTCAAAATGGCCTCTTGTTGTAGAAGAACTGATTAGTAGTAGCTTTCAAAAGCACTTTAATTAGGAAAATCCTCCATGAATACCACGATAGTGTAATTGGTGGTCATGCGGGAATCGCTAAGACTATGAAACGCATTTGTTCCATTTTCTATTGGCCCATATGCAAAAGGATATCAGGCAGTATGTCTTATGTTACTGCATTTGTCAACAAGCAAAGGTAGAGAACAAGGCACTAGTCGGTTTGTTCAAGCCATTACCTATCCCTTCACTGGTATGGGAAGATATTACAATGGATTTTATTGTCTCTGCTAGTTTTATCTGACTATTCAGTTATCATGGTGGTTGTTGACCGTTTGACTAAGTACGCCCATTTCCTTCCCTTGAAACAAGATTTTAATAGCAGGATAGTTGCAGAAACTTTTATCAACAATGTGGTTAAGTTGCATGGTTTTCCAAAATCTATTGTATCGGATAGGAATCGGGTGTTTATCAGTAAGTTTTGGCAGCACCTCTTTCGCATCCAAGGTACTAAATTAGCATTGAGCTCAGCTTATCATCCTCAAACTGATGGCCAGAGTGAAGTTTGTAATCGAACCTTGGAGATGTATTTACGTTGTTTTTGTTTCGAGAATCCTAAGCGCTGGCTGGAGTTTTTGCCGTGGACTGAGTTTTGGTATAACTCCTCATGGCACAGCAGTATCAAGATGACTCCCTTCAAAGTTTTTTATGGCAGGGACCCTCCTACTTTAGCTCGTTATGAACTCTCTAGTACTGATAATTCTTCCTTACAAGAGTGCCTTCAGGACCGTGATCACTTATTCGATCAGCTGAAGTTTAATTTGAAACGCTCCCAGCAGTATATGAAACATGTTACTGATAAACATCGCCGACAAATTGAATTTTAGGAGGGCAATTTGGTGCTTATGAAGTTACAGCCGTATCGCCAGCATTTCGTGGCACTGTGTAAACATCAGAAGCTGGGGTTGCATTATTTTGGTCCTTTTTTTATCAGCAAGAAACTCAGTGATGTGGCCTATAGATGGAGTTATGACGTGGCAGAAATTGGCCGATTAAGAAATTAATGTAAGAAGAATGTTGCAAGTACAGTTCTTAACCAGCAAAGATCCGCTGATCAATTTAGAAGGGTTGTCACAAAATTAGAATAAAAATACTGGGACTATGAATCCCAGGTCGTCTCCCAACGAGTTGACAAAAGAGTGCAGCTTATTGGTCAGAGGTTTTCCAAGAAATTTTTGAGTTTGAGAAACAGAAAAATAAATAAGAGAATTTATGTAATTCAAATAAAAATCTTGACCGAGAGAAAACTAATTGGAAGTTCTATCCTTGTTGCATTTTTTTCCAAGTGTAATTCTAAAGGATTGTTGTTCTACTTTGTCATCCCTTAATTAATAAGGGAAAGTCAAGTAATTAACTAACCAACTATACCCTTAGTTCCTAATCCTCTCCTAAGGAAGGATTAGAGTTAGAGACTAGAATTGTTATTCATTAACTATCCATTAGGATTATCACTTGAGTGTTCCAACTCAAGATTCTCCTTTCAATAAACTTCCAATCAAGTTAGGGAACTACTCCATTGTCATGAAAGTAAACTTCACAGAATTAAAAAAGGAATAAAAGGGAGACATGATAGACAATAATAAAAAAGATCAATTAAAAATAAAAATGGTTCTTGTATTAATAAATTCTAAAAATAATCTAATTGTAACTCTGAACAAGGATTAAGGATATAAAAGAGTAAGGGACAAGAGAAACAAACTAGAATAATGAAGTCTTGGCGGAGGTAACAACTCTTCTCAATATCCAAATCAAAAGCAACCAGCAAATAAAAATTCTAAGAACTATGAGTGTGAAGAAAAAAACCTAGAGGATGAGTAAAATCAGATCTAAGAACTAAAAATTATCCTAATGAGAATCTCGGTCGAGTCTCTGCATGTTCCCAGGCTCTAGTCTGTGTTTCTGGGCCAAAAATTGGGTCAAAACTCGGCCCAAAATCGCCCCTAGTGATTTCTGTTAATTCTGCAGATCGCGCATGTCACGCGTACACGTCGTCCATGCGTGCGCGTCATTCAGCGTTTTCCATGCCACGCGTACGCGTCGTCCACGCGTTCGCATCATTTGTGCATATTCCGATCCACGCGTTCGCGTCAGGCACGCGAACGCGTCACTGCTATTTTCTCCATTTCACGCGGTCGCGTGAGCCATGCGTCCGCATCGGTGTTCGCTGGTCATCTCCTTAATTTCTTGTGTTCCTTCTATTTTTGCAAGCTTCCTCTTCACTCTCTAAGCCATTCCTGTCCTATGAAGCTTGAAACACTTAACACACGGATCACGGCATCGAATGGTATAAAGGAGAATTAAAATACACAATAAAAAGATCTCTAGGAAGCAAGTTTTCAACCATAGAACAACTTTGGGAAAGAATTGTAATATAATGCTAATCATATGAATAAGTGGGTAAAGACTTGATAAAATCACTTAATTAAACACAATATAAATTATAAAATAATGGTTTATCAAGTTACCTCCGGAAGCACGTATCCATAATGTCTTCCATGTTTCAGCTCTCAAATGATTTTGGGGATAGGGTACTTCCCAGTACTTCCCTTTCCCATTGACCACTACTAATGTGGGGCCAGTGTTAGAGGGGTGATAGACTAGTACCACAATGTCAAGTGCAATGGGGACAGGGCAACTTGACAGAGACAACATGGGAAGATGTTCATCACTTTCACAAGTTATTTACGGAATTCAACATTGAGGACAAGGTTGTTGCTGATGGAGACGGTAATGATACGAATATAGCAAATAAGGAGTATATAAATAAAAGCGAGGAGTACATAAACAAAAGTCAAGCAGTGTTGGAAGGAAGGGTTGTAACAAACTATGGACAGGTGGCAGCTGGTCCACATATTTTGGGCAGCAGGAAGAGCACCAGAGAGAAAACAAATAGTAAGTGATTGGAGGATTATGATCATTAGTGAATTGTGGTATGAATTCTCTTTCTCCTGTAGCTATTCTCTTTTCCGCTATTCTATCCCTTTTCTAATTCTTCTCAATTTCTCAGCACACCTTTTATTCTTGTCTCAGGTTACTGGTTGCTGGCTGCTTCCTAAGGTTAGGGATTTTTGCACCTTCTTAAACCCTTCTTCTTTCTGCTAGTCATATTCTTCAATTCCTTTATACTCATACTTCTATATTGTGAATTGCTTACTGATACACCTACTTAATATTAATACTACACTACACTTTCTTCAATCTATTGGCTTTCCTGTATCAGCTACTCACATAAAGACACCTAAAATATTTTTTTTAAAGATATTTTTTAGTAATTAAACATATAATCAATTAAATCGTGTTATTTTTGTCAAAATTAGACCAGACAAATTGGTTTGGCTAAAAAATTGATGAACCAAATTTTAAATTGGTTTGAATTAATATTTTTTATAAAAAATAACTATAATACCCCTATTATAAAAAATTACTAAAATACTTCTATTATACACACACACATATATATATATATATATATATATATATATATATATATATATTAATTTTGAGAACTCTAAATCATAATCTTTCTCTTCTTTTTATGTCGTCATAGGATTAGGATTTAGATTTTCAAAATTAATATAATATATATATATATATATATATATATATATATATATAATAGGAGTATTTTAGTCATTTTTTATAAAAGTAGTATTATAGTTATTTTTTATAAAAAAAATATTAATTTAGATCGATTTAAAGTTTGACTCACCGATTTTTCGATCAAACTAATTTGTCTGATTTAATTTTAAGAAAAATAACACAATTTAATTGATTATATATGTTAAATTTTAACTATTAAAAAATATTATAAAAAAAATATTTTAGACATTTTTATCTGAATAACTCCTTTCTCATTTACTTTATTTTTCAACTTTCTATTTCTGCTCTGGTTGAAAACATTTTTTATCACATTGATAATATACAAAATGAGCCATGATTCCTCCCATTAGTATTTTAAAAATACTTTTTTATAAAGAAAAATCTTATCCAACATATGTGTTTTTAATTTGGGACCTTTATTATAATCCAGAAATCTTTAAAATGGAAAATATTTAGCTCCTTATCAAAGCTAACAATTGAAGGGAGAATTAATGTTACCGTAACTTTTAAGTGTTTTAATAATTTTAATATCTGATATGATATAAAAACTTAATTAAAAAAATCAAATATAAAAATTTAATTAAAAATTCGATAAAAACTATAAATACCGATATAATAATTAAACTTATTTTTTGGTCCACGATTAAAATTTTATTATAAAAAATAATTTATATTCAAGATGAAAATTGAACATACATGGAAGGTCAACCTGTAATATTAACTGTTCCTAATAATTAATATCCTATCCACATCCTCACATTATTATATATCAACAGGGGATGGCTTGTCTACCCAAAAAAAAAAAAAAAATTGTAAAGTAAGTAAATGATAAGGAAATTGTGACAAACTAAAATGGCAATCTTGTAATAATTAAGTTGATGCACAAGCTGGAACTTTTCCAGTAATAGTAGGCTTGACATTAGCACATTTAGCGGTTGCTGCTGCACCATTGAATGTGAGATCAATGTTAGCAAGCTCAACTTCTTCACAAGGTACACTACTGCTACATGTAAGAAGCACCCCATCTGCAGTTCCTGAAGTTCCCTTAATGTTCTTGAACGAAACCTTGCTTATCTTTATTTTTGATGGACTCTACACCATACAGAAAAGTATATATTCATCAAAATTGGATCACAATAAACAAATTTTCTGAACAGTGTATATCTTTGTATGTATTAAATACGTATAAAACTAAGATTTATGTGTTGATTAGTTGAGATTATTATATTAAATACCTGTTTGTTACACTGATTCCATGGACAATACTCTTGGTCAATGATAACAGGATTCATGACATTAACCATAGTAATATCCTCAAAATGCATATCAGTGATAGGGGATGTTCCTGTAGAATCAGGCCACGTTTTGATCCTCACACCATTGGCAGTATTAGTCAAGGTGCAATTGGTGACATAGAAGCCTTCAACAGGTTCTTCATTTGGGTACCTTCCAAGGCTTCCAACACTGATTCCATGGCCAGGTCCACAATTCACATTTTGAACCGTTATTTGTTTGCTACCATCACCCAGTGAGATGCAATCATCACCGGTGCCAATTTTTGTGTTAAGAATCTTTATGCCGGTTGATCTTCCTATGTGGATTCCATCTGTGTTGAGACTAGTAGCTGGTGCATCGATTTTGACCCCGTCAAATGTGAAATTGCTGCACCCCAACACGTTAAAATGGAAGTCTTTGCTGTCCTTCGATGTTATGTCTCGAACTACTGAATTTTTAACAAAGTTGAAACCGAAATTCTGCCAAAATTTCACAGAAAACTCAATTAAGATCAATAGAACAAATTTTTAGTTAGATGTCACCTAAAAAATTTTTTAAAAAATAAGAAGAGTTCACTTTCTCTCTTTCAACCTTCACTCTTCTTCTTTCTTTGATTTATCAAACCATCAACATCATAGCTTGAATAATTAAAGACATGAGATTTTCTCTTAGATGACATAGGAATGGTATGAATAATAAATAATTACCATGCACAACATTTTGCAGTTCTTGTTGGATCCACAATCATTGATTTTCCAAGCAGCAGCACCTTGACCATCAAATATTCCATGACCTGAGACGGTTACAGAGTCAACGTAATTAATCTTGATCCATTGATCTGCACCTTTAAGATCAGAAGGATTTGCAGGTGCTTGAATTGTTCCATCAACTTGAATTTCAATGGGAGCCTTGCAAGGACCCTTCACGTCCACTGCATTCATTCTGTATGAACCACTTGGGATCGTAATTTTTGCTGCTACCGTTGATGCGCATGCTTCTTTCCAAGCACTTAAGAAAGCCTTCACACAAATATTCATAACACAAACAAAACAAAATCAACCCACAATAAAACCATTTCAATTTCACTTTCTTACATTATTGAACTATAATTAATATATCGATTATAAAACCAGCAAAATTAAGGTTTATAATTTAAAATAAGAGAAAATCTAAAAAATTAGCACTTACCTAGCAAAAGAAAAGTAAGTAATTTTACACTATTAAATGAAATCTGGAACCATTAAGAACACCAATAATGACTAATTAATGGTTACAAATCACAAAATTTTCTGGCCCCTAGCACTCATTGTGTTTACCTCTTATTATCTAACGAAGAAAAAACGACAGAAGTGCAAAGTAGTAAATGAATAATACCTGTGTTATATCTGCATTTGGTGCACCACCAAATTTTGATATATCAAATGCCCCAGGTTGAGCTCTAGTAAAGTCAGACAGAAACAATGAGAAGAAAGCAATTGCAATGATTTTTACAAGAAGCTTCATGTCTTGTTTTTTTTTTTTTTTTTTTTTTTTTTTTGGAATACTTTTACAAACACAATGTCTTCCCTTCACTTTTATTGAAGAATGATGAACAAATGGTTTCACAATTCTATTTATATACTAAGTTGGAAAGATTTAAGACCACTATCTAAATATGACATCTTTATGTTCTGATGGTTTGGCCTGCTTTCTATTGTAAGTAATTAATTTGTCATCACTTGTTGCTAACAATGCACTATAATAATAATAGTTCATTATTTCACCACTAATTATGAAGAAATCACTCAAACCACACTCCGAAGTGCATTCAGCTTTTGCTTTATATTACCTTTTTTTAAGAGTACTTATTAATTTGCAATTCATAACATCTCAAAGTTTCCAAATTATTTTTTTGATTAAGTTGATTATGTGATTATATAAATTACAAATCAATTATTTAGGATTTTTATTTTATAAATATATATAAAATAGTTTATCACTAAAGTAGATAGATACATCATTATGCCAGTTTTGTAATTCAAAAGAAAATAACATTTAACTAAAATCGTGAATTAACATTTAACACACAATGCAAGAATCACATAACTAATTTATTTTAACAAAAATATTAAAATTTTATTTTTTATAGTGATTTATCTAATGTAATATTAACATTTAATAGAATAAATATTCTTCAAATAAGAACCAAACTGATTGAACACAAATTTCTTACGTATCACAATATAATAAGAGAATTTATTATAATTTAGGATTTAATGTTTAAGTTTTAGAGTTTAAAGTATTACTATATATGTTAATACTATTAAGATTTTATTATTCTATCGATCTTTATAGTTTTTTCGAATTTTTAGTCTTTATATATATTTTTTAATTGAATCCATATATTATTTATTTATTTTAATTAAGTCTCTATCATAAAAAAATATCTGAGATAATGAAATATTCTATTTAAAAAATAAATATTTTAAAAATTAAGGGTCGGAGACCACCATGAACTCCACCTCTGCGTTGCGTTTTTGCCTGTGAAGCCACCATCAAGGATAAATCCACGAAACAGTAACCGTATAAACAAAAGATTGATGAATTAATTTGATGTAATTTTATTGGATATGTCTAAAATAAGTACAATAACTTTATGTTTATTAAATGTACTTTATTATTGTAAACTATTGGATTTTGTTAAATATAAATCAAAAGTTACTATTAAAAAAAATATTGATAGACCATAATATAATAAATATAATACACACTAGACATCACTAGTACATAAATAAATAAATATTTTTTAATATACAATACTTTAAACAAAAATATAATTTTTTATTTTTAAATAATAAATATAAAATATATAAATGTAAAAAATATAATTTTTTATTTATTAAGATCAACAATTATCATGCAATAAAATTTTTATAATATTAAAAAATTATATTAAAATAATATTCTTAACTATAATATAAAAATATAAAATAATTAAATTTTATTTTATATTAATTAATAAATAATTTAGATTGTTATATTAAAATTTTATTAAATAATTATTTTGTCAAAAATATTATTATATAATATAAATTTTTCTTGAAATATTTATAAAAATGTAATTTATATGTGTATTAACATGGATATATATGTGTTATGAATGTGTATTAGGTTGTGAATAAATAATTGGAGGTTGAAATTGTGAATACTGGAACTTGGAGGAAGCTGATTAGTTGAATTTTGAGGGGCTGCCTTGGTTTTGAATAAATTGCTTTGGTCGTTACGTGGGAATCGGCTAAGGTATGGTTTAGGTTTCTTACATTTAATATATAATGTTCTGTGAAAATTTAGGCTAGATGACCATAGGATAAGTTGGAATGCAAATGTATATTTAATGTTTAGTAATTTGTTGTTGAATATACTTGGTTGGTGTTTGTGGATAATTAGTAATTGATTATGGATGGTGGTTGTTATGTTGATTTGGAAAGAACCATGATTGAATGTGTTGAATGTTGTTGTTGATGAATATATTTGGTGGAGTGTTGTTGCTGGGAATTGTGTTGGAATTGATAAGTTGAAAGTGAATGGAATGAAAGATAGAATGAGGTTTAAAGAGTTTGAAAATTTTGGTTTTGGGTTGAACTTTGGTGGGCTATAACTTGATTTTTAGAATCCCAAATTGATTTCAACTTGTTTTAAATGAAAATCGGACTCATAAAGTTTATGTCGTTCGATGAACGGAAGAAAAACAATTTAAAACGACTGAGTTATGCCCTTTGGAAGATTGAGTTTATAAACTGTGTTTAAAACCAATTCTGCAGCTTTGCTTTCTCAATTCCTGCTGCTCCAACTCGTTATTGCATCTACCTTATTTTTTTTTTAAGAATGTACGCCCGCGCGTACGCATAGAGTGAATTTTTGGCGATGCGTACTCGACAAGTCCATGCGTGCGCGTAAGGGATAAACAAGCATGTTCATCTTTACGCGTGACATGAAGATTTCACCTACGCGTACGCATGATGAGTGACGCGCACGTGGTGGACGAAATTGTGATCATCAATGTTGTATTCTTTGTTGTTGTATGGAATAATTATAATGGCTCTTTGCTATGTGTGGACACAACTCCGTTCAACTTAACCAACAAGTGTACTAGGTCATTCAAGTAATACCTTACGTGAGTAAGGGTCGATCCCACAGAGATTGTTGGTATGAAGCAAGCTATAGTCATCTTGTAAATCCCAGTCAGGTAGAGTCAAATGTAATTGGATTAGATATTTAAAAGATAAATAAAATAAAGGGATAGAAATACTTATGTAAATTAATAGTGGGAATTTCAGATAAGCGTATGGAGATACTGTGCCCTTTCTTTTTCTACTTTCCTACTTCTTCCTTCAATCCTTCTTACTCCTTTCCGTGGCAAGCTGTATGTAGGGCATCACCGTTGTCAATGGCTACATCCCATCCTCTCAGTGAAAAAGGTCCAAATGCTCTGTCACAGCACGGCTAATCATCTGTCGATTCTCAATCAGGTTGGAATAGAATCCCTTGATTCTTTTGCGTCTGTCACTAACGCCCAGCCTTCAGGAGTTTGAAGCTCGTCACAGTCATTCAATCCCGGAATCCTACTCGGAATACCACAGACAAGGTTAGACTTTCTGGATTCCCATGAATGCCGCCATCAATTCTAGCTTATACCACGAAGATTCTGATTAAGGAATCCAAGAGATATGCGCCCGGTCTAAGGTAGAACGGAAGTGGTTGTCAGTCACGCGCGTTCATAGGTGAGAATGATGATGAGTGTCACGGATCATAACATTCATCAAGTTGAAGTGCAACGAATATCTTAGAATAGGAATAAAGAGAATTGAATAGAAAATAGTAGTAATTGTATTGAAGCTTGAGGTACAGCAGAGCTCCACACCCTTAATCTATGGTGTGTAGAAACTCCACCGTTAAAAATACATAAGTGAAAGGTTCAGGCATGGCCGAATGGCCAGCCCCCCCAAAACATGATCAATGGCCTCCTAAGATGAAGAATAAAACAAAACTGAGACCAAAGATGTAACGTGGTCAAAAGACGACTAATACACTAGTAAAAAGTTCTATTTATACTAAACTAGCTACTAGGGTTTACAGGAGTAAGTAATTGATGCATAAATCCACTTCCGGGGCCCACTTGGTGTATGTTTGGGCTGAGCTTGATCTATCCACGAGCTGAGGCTTCTTTTGGAGTTGAACGCCAAGTTGTAACGTGTTTTGGGCGTTCAACTCCGGGTCGTGACGTGTTTCTGGCGTTTTACTCCAAACAGCAACATGAAACTGGCGTTGAGCGCCAGTTTACGTCGTCAATTCCCGAATAAAGTATAAACTATTATATATTGCTGGAAAGCTCTGAATGTCTACTTTCCAACGCCGTTGAGGGCGCGCCATTTGGAGTTCTGTAACTCCAGAAAATCCATTTCGAGTGCAGGGAGGTCAGAATCCAACAGCATCAGCAGTCCTTTGTCAGCCTTTTTTCGGAGTTTTGCTCAGGTCCCTCAATTTCAGCCAGAATTTACCTGAAATCACAGAAAAACAAAAAAACTCATAGTAAAGTTCAGAAATATGAATTTTGCTTAAAAACTAATAAAAATATATTAAAAACTAAGTAAAACATACTAAAAACTACCTAAAAACAATGCCAAAAAGCGTATAAATTATCCGCTCATCACAACACCAAACTTAAATTGTTGCTTGTCCCCAAGCAACTGAAAATCAAATAGGATAAAAAGAAGAGAACATACTATAAATTCAAAAATATCAATGAATATTAATTCTAATTAGATGAGTGGGACTTGTAGCTTTTTGCTTCTGAACAATTTTGGCATCTCACTTTATCCTTTGAAGCTTAGAATGATTGACTTCTCTAGGAACTTAGAATTTAAGATAGTGTTATTGATTCTCCTAGTTAAGCATGTTCATTCTTGAACACAGCTACTTTTATGAGTCTTGGCCGTGGCCCTAAGCATTTTGTTTTCCAGTATTACCACCGGATACATAAATGCCACAGACACATAACTGGGTGAACCTTTTCAGATTGTGACTTAGCTTTGCTAAAGTCTCCAATTAGAGGTGTCCAGGGTTCTTAAGCACACTCTTTTGCCTTGGATCACGACTTTAACCACTCAGTCTCAAGCTTTTCACTTGGACCTGCATGCCACAAGCACATGGTTAGGGACAGCTTGATTTAGCCGCTTAGGCCTGGATTTTATTCCCTTGGGCCCTCCTATCCATTGATGCTCAAAGCCTTGGATCCTTTTTACCCTTGCCTTTTGGTTTTAAGGGCTATTGGCTTTTTCTGCTTGCTTTTTCTTTTTCTTTCTAATCTTTTTTTTTGCCATTTTTTTTTCTTTTTTTTTCGCAAGCTTTTTACTTTTCACTGCTTTTTCTTGCTTCAAGAATCAATTTCATGATTTTTCAGATCATCAATAACATTTCTCTTTGTTCATCATTCTTTCAAGATCCAACAATTTTAACATTCATAAACAACAAGATCAAAAATATGCACTGTTCAAGCATTCATTCAGAAAACAAAAAGTATTGTCACCACATCAATATAATTAAACTAAATTCAAGGATAAATTCGAAATTCATGTACTTCTTGTTCTTTTGAATTAAAAATATTTTTCATTTAAGAGAGGTGAAGGATTAATGGAATTATTCATAGCCTTAAGACATAGTTACTAAATACTAATGATCATGAAGTACAAATACAAAACATAGATAAACATGAAGCATAAAAATCAAAAAACAGAGAAATAAGAACAAGGAATGAGTCCACCTTAGTGGCGTCTTCTTCTTGAAGGATCAATGATGTTCTTAAGCTCTTCTATGTCCCTTCCTTGCCTTTGTTGCTCCTTCCTCATTGCTCTTTGATCTTCTCTAATTTCATGGAGAATGATGGAGTGCTCTCGATGTTCCACCCTTAGTTGCTCCCAATAGTTGTGGAGGAAAATGTATCCCCTGAGGTATCTCAGAGATCTCTTGATTTGCAGTCAAATGCTCTTCTACTGAGTTATGGACCCTTGAGATGAATCTCTCCATCTTCCATGACTCAGAGGTGGAAGCTTTTGTCTTCCCTTTTCTCTCTTTTTTATTTTTTTTGAGGTTTCTCTGACCTTAGGTGCCATCAATGGTTATGGAAAAATAAAAAGCTATGCTTTTACCACACCAAACTTAGAAAATTGCTCGCCCTCGAGCAAGAGAAGAAAGAAAAGATGAAGAATAAGAAGAAGATATGGAGGAGATGGAGGGATGTGTGTAGTCGGCTATATGGGTGGGATTGGGTGGGAAAGAGATTTTGAATTTTGAAGGTAGGTGAGGTGTATGGGAAAGAGTGGATGGATGTGAGTGGTGAATGAAAAACAGAAGGGATGACCATGAATGGAGAGAGAGAGGGCGAGGTAGGTGGGGATCCTGTGAGGTCCACAGATCCTGAGGTGATCCTGTGGGGTCTATAGATCCTGAGGTGTCAAGGATTTACATCCCTGCACCAATTAGGCATGTAAAATGCCTTTGCATACCATTCTGGCATTTAAACGCCGAGGTGATGCACGTTCTGGGCGTTCAACGCCCATGTGTAGCATGTTTCTGGCGTTGAACGCCAGTTCCATGCTTGTTACTGGCGTTCAGCGCCAGCTTTCCTCAAGGCACTTTCCTGGCGTTCAAACGCCAGGATGTTGCTTGTTTCTGGCGTTTAGCGCCAGATTCATGCTCTGTTCTGGCATTGAACGCCAGCCAGATGCTTCTTACTGGCGTTGAACGCCAGTATGTCCTCCCTCCAGGGTGTGATTTTTCTTCTGCTGTTTTTGATTCTGTCTTTAATTTTTATATTTTTTCGTGACTCCACATGATCATGTACCTAATAAAACACAAGATAATAATAAAATAAAAATTAGATAAATAAAAATTGGGTTGCCTCCCAACAAGCGCTCTTTTAATGTCATTAGGTTGACAGTGGGCTCTCATGGAGCCTCACAGGGGATCAGGTCAATGTTGTATAGTCCCAACACCAAACTTAGAGTTTGGTTGTGGGAATGTAACACCAAACTTAGAGTTTGGTTGTGGCCTCCCAACACCAAACTTAGAGTTTGACTGTGGGGGCTCTTCTTGACTCTGTACTGAGAGAAGCTTTTCATGCTTCCTCTCTATGGTTGTAGAGGAAGATCCTTGAGCTTTAAACACAAGGTAGTCCCCGTTCAATTGAAGGACTAATTCTCCTCTGTTAACATCAATCACAGCTTCTGCTGTGGCTAGGAAGGGTCTCCCAAGGATGATGCATTCATCTTCTTCCTTCCTAGTGTCTAAGATTATGAAATCAGCAGGGATGTAAAGGCCTTCAACCTTTACTAACACGTCCTCTACTAATCCATAAGCTTGTCTTAATGACTTGTCTGCCAATTGTAATGAGAATAAGGCAGGTTGTACCTCAATGATCCTCAGCTTCTCCATTACAGAGAGTAGCATAAGATTTATCCCTGACCCCAGATCACATAGAGCTTTTTCAAAGGTCATGGTGCCTATGGTACAAGGTATTAAGAACTTGCCAGGATCTTGTCTCTTTTGAGGTAAAATTTGCTGAATCCATGCATCCAGTTCACTAATGAGCAAGGGAGGTTCACTTTCCCAAGTCTCATTACCAAAAAACTTGGCATTCAGCTTCATGATAGCTCCTAAATATTGAGCAACTTGCTCTCCAGTCACTTCTTCATTCTCTTCAGAGGAAGAATAGTTTTCAGAGCTCATGAATGGCAGAAGGAGATCTAATGGAATCTCTATGGTCTCTATATGAGCCTCAGATTCTTTTAGGTCCTCAATGGAAAACTCCTTCTTATTTGAAAGACGTCCCAGGAGGTCTTCCTCACTAGGATTTTCGTCCTTTTCCTCCCTTGTGCATTCGGCTATATTGATCACATCAATGGCCTTGCACTCTCCTTTTGGATTCTCTTTTATATTGCTTGGGAGAATACTGAGAGGAGTTTCAATGACTTTCTTACTCAGTTGGCCCACTTGTGCCTCCAGATTTCTGATGGAGGATCTTGTTTCACTCATGAAACTGAAAGTGGCTTTTGACAGATTAGAGACTAAGTTTGCTAAATTAGAGGGGCTCTGTTCGGAATTTTCTGTCTGTTGCTGAGAAGATGATGGAAAAGGCTTGTTATTACTGAGCCTATTTCTTCCACCATTGTTAAAGCCTTGTTGAGGCTTTTGTTGATCCTTCCATGAGAAATTTGGATGATTTCTCCATGATGAGTTATAGGTATTTCCATAAGGTTCACCCATGTAATTAACCTCTGCTATTGCAGAGTTCTCAGGATCATAAGCTTCTTCAGAAGATGCCTCTTTAGTACTGTTGGATGCATTTTGCCATCCATTCAGACTTTGAGAAATCATGTTAACTTGCTGAGTCAACACTTTGTTCTGAGCCAATATGGCATTCAGAGCATCAATTTCAAGAACTCCCTTTCTCTGAGGCGTCCCATTATTCATGGAATTCCTCTCAGAAGTGTACATGAATTGGTTATTTGCAACCATGTCAATAAGCTCTTGAGCTTCTGCAGGTGTTTTCTTTAGGTGAATGGATCCACCTGCAGAATGGTCCAATGGCATTTTCGAAAATTCAGATAGACCATAATAGAATATATCTAATATGGTCCATTCTGAAAACATGTCAGATGGACACCTTTTGGTCAGCTGCTTGTATCTTTCCCAAGCTTCATAGAGAGATTCACCATCTTTTTGCTTGAAGGTTTAAACATCCACTCTAAGCTTGCTCAGCTTTTGAGGAGGAAAGAATTTATCCAAGAAGGCAGTGACCAGCTTTTCCCAGGAGTCCAGGCTATCCTTAGGTTGTGAATCCAACCATATTCTAGCTCTGTCTCTTACAACAAAAGGGAAAAGCATGAGCCTGTAGACTTCAGGATCTACTCCATTCGTCTTTACAGTCTCACAAATCTGCAAGAACTCAGTTAAAAACTGATAAGGATCTTCAAATGGAAGTCCATGAAACTTGCAGTTTTGTTGCATTAAAGCAACTAGCTGAGGTTTCAGCTCAAAGTTGTTTGATCCAATGGCAGGAATAGAGATGCTTCTTCCATCAAACTTGGACGTGGGTTTAGTAAAGTCACCAAGCATCCTCCTTGCATTATTATTATTTTCGGCTGCCATCTCCTTCTCTTGTTCGAAAATTTCTGAAAGGTTACCTTTAGATTGTTGTAACTTAGCTTCTCTTAGTTTCCTCTTCAGAGTCCTTTCAGGTTCTGGATCAATTTCAACAAGAGTGCCTTTTTTTCTTGTTCCTGCTGGTGCACGAAATTGTGATCAATACAACTTCGCACAACTAACCAGCAAGTGCACTGGGTCGTCCAAGTAATACCTTACGTGAGTAAGGGTCGATCCCACGGAGATTGTTGGTATGAAGCAAGCTATGGTCACCTTGTAAATCTCAGTCAGGCAGACTCAAATGGGTATAGTGATAAACGAATAAAGCATAAAGATAAAGATAGGGATACTTATGTATATCATTGGTGAGAGCTTCAGATAAGCGTATGAAGATACCTTCCCTTCCGTCTCTCTGCTTTCCTACAGTCTTCATCCAATCCTTCTTACTCCTTTCCATGGCAAGCTCATGTAGGGTTTCACCGTTGTCAATGGCTACCTCCCATCCTCTCAGTGAAAATGTTCCTATGCTCTGTCACAGCATGGCTAATCAGCTGTCGGTTCTCGGTCAGGCCGGAATAAAATCCATCGATTCTTTTGCGTCTGTCACTAACGCCCCGCCTGCTAGGAGTTTGAAGCACGTCACAGTCATTCAATCATTGAATCCTACTCAGAATACCACAGACAAGGTTAGACCTTCCGGATTCTCTTGAATGCCGCCATCAGTTCTCGCCTATACCACGAAGACTCTGATCTCACGGAATGGCTGGCTCATTTGTCAGGCGAGCACTCGGTTGTCAGGCGATCAACCATGCATCGTGTATCAGGAATCCAAGAGATATTCACTAGAGCCTCGTATGCTCGTAGAACAAGAGTGGTTGTCAATCACTTTGTTCATGAGTGAGAATGATGATGAGTGTCACGGATTATCACATTCATCAAGTTGAAGAACAAGTGATATCTTGGACAAAGAACAAGCGGATTTGAATAGAAGAACAATAGTAATTGCATTAATACTCGAGGTACAGCAGAGCTCCACACCTTAATCTATGGTGTGTAGAAACTCCACCGTTGAAAATACATAAGAACAAAAGTGATCATTGGTTTCGGCCCCAAAGAGGGAACCAGAAGAACCAAGATGAAAATACAATAGTCAAAGGTCCTATATATAGAGAACTAGTAGTCTAGGGTGTACAGAGATAAGTAAATGACATAAAAATCCACTTCCGGGCCCACTTGTTGTGTGCTTGGGCTGAGCAATGAAGCATTTTCGTGTAGAGACTCTTCTTGGAGTTAAACGCCAGCTTTTATGCCAGTTTGGGCGTTTAACTCCCAATTAGGTGCCAGTTCCGGCGTTTAACGCTGGAATTTCTTGAGGTGACTTTGAACGCCGGTTTGGGCCATCAAATCTTGGGCAAAGTATGGACTATCATATATTGCTGGAAAGCCCAGGATGTCTACTTTCCAACGCCGTTGAGAGCGCGCCAATTGGGCTTCTGTAGCTCCAGAAAATCCACTTCGAGTGCAGGGAGGTCAGAATCCAACAGCATCTGCAGTCCTTTTCAGCCTCTGAATCAGATTTTTGCTCAGATCCCTCAATTTCAGCCAGAAAATACCTGAAATCACAGAAAAACACACAAACTCATAGTAAAGTCCAGAAAAGTGAATTTTAGCTAAAAACTAATAAAAATATACTAAGAACTCTACTAAAACTACTAAAAACATACTAAAAACAATGCCAAAAAGCGTACAAATTATCCGCTCATCACAACACCAAACTTAAATTGATGCTTGTCCCCAAGCAACTGAAAATCAAATAGGATAAAAAGAAGAGAATATACTATAGACTCCAAATTATCAATGAAACTTAGCTCCAAATTAGATGAACGGGACTAGTAGTTTTTTGCCTCCGAACAGTTTTGGCATCTCACTTTATCCTTTGAAATTCAGAATAATTGGCTTCTTTAGGAACTCAGAATCAGATAGTGTTATTGATTCTCCTAGTTAAGTATGATGATTCTTGAACACAGCTACTTATTGAGTCTTGGCCGTGGCCCAAAGCACTCTGTCTTCCAGTATTACCACCGGATACATACATGCCACAGACACATAATTGGGTGAACCTTTTCAGATTGTGACTCAGCTTTGCTAGAGTCCCCAATTGGAGGTGTCCAGGGTTCTTAAGCACACTCTTTTTGCCTTGGATCACAACTTTATTTCTTTCTTTTTCTTTCTTTTTCTTTCTTTTTCTTTTTCTCCCTTTTTTTCATTTTTTTTTTGTATTCACTGCTTTTTCTTGCTTCAAGAATCATTTTTATGATTTTTCAGATCCTCAGTAACATGTCTCCTTTTTCATCATTCTTTCAAGAGCCAACAATTTTAACATTCATGAACCACAAATTCAAAAGACATATGCACTGTTTAAGCATACATTCAGAAACAAAAGTATTGCCACCACATCAAACTAAATTAAGCTAGTTTTAAAGATGAATTTGAAATCCTGTACTTCTTGTTCTTTTGTAATAAAAACAGTTTTCATTTAAGAAAGGTGATGGATTCATATTCATAGCTTTAAGGCATAGACACTAAGACACTAATGATCATAAGACACAAACATGGATAAACATAAAGCATAATTTTCGAAAAACAGAAAAGCAAAGAACAAGGAGATTAAAGAACGGGTCCACCTTAGTGATGG
Source organism: Arachis stenosperma (assembly GCF_014773155.1). Taxonomy (NCBI): domain Eukaryota; kingdom Viridiplantae; phylum Streptophyta; class Magnoliopsida; order Fabales; family Fabaceae; genus Arachis; species Arachis stenosperma. The sequence continues at coordinate 120,413,389 of NC_080386.1, forward strand.
CGGCTTGTTCTTCCTCTTGAAGGTCTTATGGAGTGCTTGAGCTCCTCAATGTCTCTTCCTTGTCTTTGTTGCTCCTCTCTTATGATGAGAGGGGTCTCTTGTTTGCTCCATCCTTAGTTGTCCCATGTTGGAACTCAATTCTCCTAGGGAGGTGTTGATTTGCTCCCAATAGTTTTGTGGAGGAAAGTGCATCCCTTGAGATGAATCTCTCCATCTCTCATGACTCGGAGGTAGAAGCTTTTGCCTTCCCTTTCCTCTTTCTAGAGGTTTCTCCGGCTTTGGATGCCATAAATGGTTATGGAAAAACAAAAAGCAACGCTTTTACCACACCAAACTTAAAAGGTTTGCTCGTCCTCGAGCAAAAGAAGAAAGAAGAGAGTAGAAGAAGAAGAAATGAGGAAGAAGGGAATGGCTTTGTGTTCGGCCAAAGAGGGGGAGAAGTGGTGTTTAGGTGGTGTGAAAATAAAGGAGTGAAGAAGGGTTTATGGGGAAGAGGTGTTGAGGTGATTGGTGAATGGGTGAAGAAGAAAGAGGGTGGTGGGGTTGGTGGGGATCCTGTGGGGTCCACAGATCTTGAGGTGTCAAGGAAAAGTCATCCCTGCACCAAGTGGCATGCAAAATCACGTTTTGAGCCAATTCTGGCGTTTAACGCCAGGTTCTTGCCCCTTCCTGGCGTTTAACGCCAGTCTGGTGCCCTTTTCTGGCGTTAAACGCCCAGAATGGTGCCAGACTGGGCGTTAAACGCCCAACTGCTAACCTTACTGGCGTTTAAACGCCAGTAAGTTCTTCCTCCAGGGTGTGCTGTTTTTCTTCCTGTTTTTCATTCTGTTTTTGCTTTTTCAATTGATTTTGTGACTTCTTATGATCATCAACCTACAAAAAACATAAAACAACAAAGGAAAATAGATAAAATATAATCATTGGGTTGCCTCCCAACAAGCGCTTCTTTAATGTCAGTAGCTTGACAGAGGGCTTTCATGGAGCCTCATATTTTCTCAGAGCAATGTTGGAACCTCCCAACACCAAACTTAGAGTTTGAATGTGGGGGTTCAACACCAAACTTAGAGTTTGGTTGTGGCCTCCCAACACCAAACTTAGAGTTTGACTGTGGGGGCTCTGTTTGACTCTGATTTGAGAGAAGCTCTTCATGCTTCCTCTCCATGGTGACAGAGGGATATCCTTGAGCCTTGAACACAAAGGATTCTTCATTCACTTGAATGATCAGTTCACCTCTATCAACATCAATCACAGCCTTGGCTGTGGCTAGGAAGGGTCTGCCAAGGATGATGGTTTCATCCATGCACTTCCCAGTCTCTAGGACTATGAAATCAGCAGGGATGTAATGGTCTTCAATCTTCACCAAAACATCCTCTACAAGTCCATAAGCTTGTTTTCTTGAGTTGTCTGCCATCTCTAGTGAGATTCTTGCAGCTTGTACCTCAAAGATCCCTAGCTTCTCCATTACAGAGAGAGGCATGAGGTTTACACTTGACCCTAAGTCACACAGAGCCTTCTTGAAGGTCATGGTGCCTATGGTACAAGGTACTGAAAACTTCCCAGGATCTTGTCTCTTTTGAGGTAATTTCTGCCTAGACAAGTCATCCAGTTCTTTGGTGAGCAAAGGAGGTTCATCCTCCCAAGTCTCATTTCCAAATAACTTGTCATTTAGCTTCATGATTGCTCCAAGGTATTTAGCAACTTGCTCTTCAGTGACATACTCATCCTCTTCAGAGGAAGAATACTCATCAGAGCTCATGAAAGGCAGAAGTAAGTCTAATGGAATCTCTATGGTCTCATTTTGAGCCTCAGATTCCCATGGTTCCTCATTAGGGAACTCATTGGAGGTCAGTGCACGCCCATTGAGGTCTTCCTCAGTGGCGTTCACTTCCTCTCCCTCCTCTCCAAATTCGGCCATGTTTATGGCCTTGCACTCTCCTCTTGGATTTTCTTCTGTATTGCTTGGGAGAGTACTAGGAGGGAGTTCAGTAATTTTCTTGCTCAGCTGTCCCACTTGTGCCTCCAAATTTCTAATGGAGGACCTTGTTTCAGTCATGAAACTTTGAGTGGTTTTGATTAGATCAGAGACCATGGTTGCTAAGTCAGAGGGGTTCTGCTTAGAATTCTCTGTCTGTTGCTGAGAAGATGATGGAAAAGGCTTGCCATTGTTAAACCTGTTTCTTCCACCATTATTGTTATTGAAACCTTGTTGAGGTCTCTCTTGATTCTTCCATGAGAAATTTGGGTGATTTCTCCATGAAGAATTATAGGTGTTTCCATAGGAATCTCCTAGGTAATTTACCTCTTCCATTGAAGGGTTCTCAGGATCATAAGCTTCTTCTTCAGATGAAGCATCCTTAGTACTGCTTGGTGCATTTTGCATTCCAGACAGACTTTGAGAAATCAAATTGACTTGTTGAGTCAATATCTTGTTCTGAGCCAAAATGGCATTCAGAGTATCAATCTCAAGAACTCCTTTCTTCTGACTTGTCCCATTGTTCACAGGATTTCTTTCAGAAGTGTACATGAATTGGTTATTTGCAACCATTTCAATGAGCTCTTGAGCCTCTGTAGGCGTCTTCTTCAGATGAAGAGATCCTCCAGCAGAGCTATCCAAAGACATCTTGGACAGTTCAGAGAGACCATCATAGAAAATACCTATGATGCTCCATTCAGAAAGCATATCAGATGGACATTTTCTGATCAATTGTTTGTATCTTTCCCAAGCTTCATAGAGGGATTCACCATCCTTCTGTCTGAAGGTTTGGACTTCCACTATAAGCTTACTCAATTTTTGAGGTGGAAAGAACTTTGCCAAGAAGGCATTGACTAGCTTTTCCCAAGAGTCCAGGCTTTCTTTAGGTTGAGAGTCCAACCATATTCTAGCTCTGTCTCTTACAGCAAAAGGGAATAGCATCAGTCTGTAGACCTCAGGGTCAACCCCATTAGTCTTGACTGTGTCACAGATTTGCAATAACTCAGCTAAAAACTGATGAGGATCTTCCAATGGAAGTCCATGGAACTTGCAATTCTGTTGCATTAGAGAAACTAATTGAGGCTTAAGCTCAAAGTTGTTTGCTCCAATGGCAGGGATAGAGATGCTTCTCCCATAGAAGTCGGGAGTAGGTGCAGTAAAGTCACCCAGCACCTTCCTTGCATTGTTGTTGTTTTCGGCTGCCATGTGTTCTTCTTTTTTGAAGAATTCGGTTAGGTCCTCTACAGAGAATTTTGCCTTAGCTTCTCTTAGCTTTCGCTTCAAGGTCCTTTCAGGTTCAGGGTCAGCTTCAACAAGAATGCCTTTGTCTTTGTTCCTGCTCATATGAAAGAGAAGAGAACAAGAAAGTATGGAATCCTCTATGTCACAGTATAGAGATTCCTTGAGGTGTCAGAGGAAAAGAATAGTAGAAGACAGAAGTAGAAAATTCGAACTTATCAAAGAAGATGGAGTTCGAATTTTGCATTAAGGAATAGAGTTAGTTCATAAATAGAAGGATGTGAGAAGAAGGGAAGTAATTTTTGAAAATTAAGTTAAAAAGATTTTAAAAACATTTTGAAAAACTTTAATTTGATTTTCGAAAACAAGAGTGAGAAAGAGATCAAGTAATTTTTTTAAAAAAGATTTTGAAATTAGAAATCAAAAAGATTTGATTGAAAACTAGTTTTGAAAAAGATGTGATTAAAAAGATATGATAAAAAAATTATGCTTTTAAAAAGATATGATTTGAAAACAATTTTAAAAAAGATTTGATTTTAAAAATTAATGACTTGCCTAACAAGAAAAGATATGATTCAAACATTAAACCTTTCTCAACAGAAAAGGCAACATACTTAAAATGTTCAATCAAATCATTAATTGTTAGTAAGTATCTTTGAAAAAGGAAAGAAATTGATTTTGAAAACATTTGATTGAAAAGATATGATTTGAAAAAGATTTGATTTTGAAAAACTTTGAAAACTTGAAAAAAATTGATTTTGAAAACAAAATCCTCCCCCTTGTGCCATCCTGGCGTTAAACGCCCAGAATGGTGCACATTCTGGCGTTTAACGCCCAAACTACTACCCTTTTGGGCGTTAAACGCCAGCCAGGCACCCTGGCTGGCGTTTAAACGCCAGTCTGTCTTCTTCACTGGGCATTTTTGAATGCCCAGCTTTTTCTGTGTGATTCCTCTGCAGTATGTTCTGAATCTTCAATTCTCTGTATTATTGACTTGAAAAGACACAAATTAAAATATTTTTGGATTTTTAATAATAAGGAATAATCAAAATGCAACTAAAATCAAATAATAATGCATGCAAGACACCAAACTTAGCAGTTTGTATACCATTGACACTAACAAAATGAGAATGCATATAACAAAACACTCAAGTCAATAGAATTCAAAGATCAAAACAAGGAAATCATCAAGAACAACTTGAAGATCAATGAGGACACATGCATGAATGCAATAAGAACAGAAACATGCAATTGATACTAAACTCAAGATGAGACTCTAGACTCAAACAAGACATATTTTTGGATTTTATGATTTTGTAATTTTTTTTGTGCTTTTTCGAAAATTAAGTGAAAAGGAAAATAAAGGTATCAAAATTCTTAATGAGAATTCCAGGAATCATGCAATGTTAGTCTAAAGCTTTAGTCTAAAGGAATTAGACATGGCCGGCCAAGCTTCAGCAGGACATTGCATTCAAGAGCTAAATTGATGAGAATCAATCAGCTTTGGTGATGATAAGAACATCACCTTGAAACACTAGAATTCATTCTTAAGAACTCTGAAGAAAAATACCTAATCTAAGCAACAAGATGAACCGTCAGTTGTCCATACACAGAACAATCCCCGGCAACGGCGCCAAAAACTTGGTGCACGAAATTGTGATCAATACAACTTCGCACAACTAACCAGCAAGTGCACTGGGTCGTCCAAGTAATACCTTACGTGAGTAAGGGTCGATCCCACGGAGATTGTTGGTATGAAGCAAGCTATGGTCACCTTGTAAATCTCAGTCAGGCAGACTCAAATGGGTATAGTGATAAACGAATAAAGCATAAAGATAAAGATAGGGATACTTATGTATATCATTGGTGAGAGCTTCAGATAAGCGTATGAAGATACCTTCCCTTCCGTCTCTCTGCTTTCCTACAGTCTTCATCCAATCCTTCTTACTCCTTTCCATGGCAAGCTCATGTAGGGTTTCACCGTTGTCAATGGCTACCTCCCATCCTCTCAGTGAAAATGTTCCTATGCTCTGTCACAGCATGGCTAATCAGCTGTCGGTTCTCGGTCAGGCCGGAATAAAATCCATCGATTCTTTTGCGTCTGTCACTAACGCCCCGCCTGCTAGGAGTTTGAAGCACGTCACAGTCATTCAATCATTGAATCCTACTCAGAATACCACAGACAAGGTTAGACCTTCCGGATTCTCTTGAATGCCGCCATCAGTTCTCGCCTATACCACAAAGACTCTGATCTCACGGAATGGCTGGCTCGTTTGTCAGGCGAGCACTCGGTTGTCAGGCGATCAACCATGCATCGTGTATCAGGAATCCAAGAGATATTCACTAGAGCCTCGTATGCTTGTAGAACAAGAGTGGTTGTCAGTCACTTTGTTCATGAGTGAGAATGATGATGAGTGTCACGGATTATCACATTCATCAAGTTGAAGAACAAGTGATATCTTGGACAAAGAACAAGCGGATTTGAATAGAAGAACAATAGTAATTGCATTAATACTCGAGGTACAGCAGAGCTCCACACCTTAATCTATGGTGTGTAGAAACTCCACCGTTGAAAATACATAAGAACAAAAGTGATCATTGGTTTCGGCCCCAAAGAGGGAACCAGAAGAACCAAGATGAAAATACAATAGTCAAAGGTCCTATATATAGAGAACTAGTAGTCTAGGGTGTACAGAGATAAGTAAATGACATAAAAATCCACTTCCGGGCCCACTTGGTGTGTGCTTGGGCTGAGCAATGAAGCATTTTCGTGTAGAGACTCTTCTTGGAGTTAAACGCCAGCTTTTATGCCAGTTTGGGCGTTTAACTCCCAATTAGGTGCCAGTTCCGGCGTTTAACGCTGGAATTTCTTGAGGTGACTTTGAACGCCGGTTTGGGCCATCAAATCTTAGGAAAAGTATGGACTATCATATATTGCTGGAAAGCCCAGAATGTCTACTTTCCAACGCCGTTGAGAGCACGCCAATTGGGCTTCTGTAGCTCCAGAAAATCCACTTCGAGTGCAGGGAGGTCAGAATCCAACAGCATCTGCAGTCCTTTTCAGCCTCTGAATCAGATTTTTGCTCAGATCCCTCAATTTCAGCCAGAAAATACCTGAAATCACAGAAAAACACACAAACTCATAGTAAAGTCCAGAAAAGTGAATTTTAGCTAAAAACTAATAAAAATATACTAAGAACTCTACTAAAACTACTAAAAATAATGCCAAAAAGCGTACAAATTATCCGCTCATCACCTGCTCATATGAAAGAGAAGAAAACAAGAAAAGAAGAGGAATCCTCTATGTCACAGTATAGAGATTCCTTTATGTTAGTAGAAGAAGAAAGGGGATAAGGAAAGGAGACTCCAAACAGAAATATAAGGATAGGGGTAGAGATGTGAGATGAAAAGAAGTGAAGAGAAGTGTTAGTAAATAAATAAATAAATAGAAAAAGAGAAGAGAGGGAGAATTCAAAAATAATTTTGAAAAAGTAGTTAATGATTTTCGAAATTAAAGATAAGATGTAATTAAAATTAAAATTTAAAACAATTAAAAAGAATTTTTGAAAAAGGGATGAGATATTTTCGAAAATTAGAGAATGAGAAGTAGTTAAGTTGTTTTGAAAAAGATAAGAAACAAACAAAAAGTCAAATAGTTAGTTGAAAAAGATATTAAAGTCAAATTTGAAAAGATAAGAAGATAAGAAGTTAGATAAGATATTTTAAAATTAAATTTTTGAAAAAGATAAAATTTTGAAAAAGATATGATAAAAAGATAAAAAGATTTAATTTAAAAATTTAAAATTACTTACTTCACTAACAAGAAACTACAAGATAAGATTCTAGAACTTAAAGATTGAACATTTCTTAACAAGAAAGTAACAAACTTCAAATTTTTGAATCAATCACATTAATTGTTAGTGAGTTTTCGAAAATTTGATATAAAGATAAGAAAAAGATTTTGAAAATAATTTGAAAAAAGAATTTAAAAAGATAAGATTTTTAAAATTGAATAAGAAACAACTAATTTTAAAAATTTTTGACCAAGTCAACCCAAAATTTCGAAAATTTGGAGAGAAAAAAGGAAAAGATATATTTTTTATTTTTGAATTTTTAATTATGAGAGAGAAAAACACAAACATGACCCAAAACATGAAAATTTTGGATCAAAACACAAGATGCATGCAAGAACACTATGAATGTCAAGATGAACACCAAGAACACTTTGAGATCATGATGAACATCAAGAACATAATTTTTGAAAAATTTTTTATGCAAAGAAAACAAGCAAGACACCAAACTTAGAAATCTTTAATGCATGGACTCTAACAAACGAAAAATGCATATGAAAAACAATAAACAACACAAAACAAGAAAACATCAAGATCAAACAAGAAGACTTGTCAAGAACAACTTGAAGATCATGAAGAACACCATGAATGCATGAATTTTCAAAAAATGCAAGAAAAAATTTTAAAAGCATGCAATTGACATCAAACTTAAAAATTGACTCAAGACTCAAACAAGAAACACAAAATATTTTTTATTTTTATGATTTTGTTAATTTTTTTGGATTTTTATTAATTTTTTTCGAAAATATTTTTGAAAAAAAAGAAAAAGAAAAGAAAAATTTTGAAAAAGATTTTTGAAAAGAAAATTACCTAATCTGAATAACAAGATGAACCGTCAGTTGTTCAAACTCAACAATCCCCGGCAACGGCGCCAAAAACTTGGTGGACGAAATTGTGATCATCAATGTTGTATTCTTTGTTGTTGTATGGAATAATTATAATGGCTCTTTGCTATGTGTGGACACAACTCCGTTCAACTTAATCAGCAAGTGTACTGGGTCATCCAAGTAATACCTTACGTGAGTAAGGGTCGATCCCACAGAGATTGTTGGTATGAAGCAAGCTATAGTCATCTTGTAAATCCCAGTCAGGTAGAGTCGAATGTAATTGGATTAGATATTTAAAAGATAAATAAAATAAAGGGATAGAAATACTTATGTAAATTAATAGTGGGAATTTCAGATAAGCGTATGGAGATAATGTGCCCTTTCTTTTTCTACTTTCCTACTTCTTCCTTCAATCCTTCTTACTCATTTCCATGGCAAGCTGTATGTAGGGCATCACTGTTGTCAATGGCTACATCCCATCCTCTCAGTGAAAAAGGTCCAAATGCTCTGTCACAGCACGGCTAATCATCTGTCGGTTCTCAATCAGGTTGGAATAGAATCCCTTGATTCTTTTGCGTCTGTCACTAACGCCCAGCCTTCAGGAGTTTGAAGCTCGTCACAGTCATTCAATCCCGGAATCCTACTCGGAATACCACAGACAAGGTTAGACTTTCCAGATTTCCATGAATGCCGCCATCAATTCTAGCTTATACCACGAAGATTCTGATTAAGGAATCCAAGAGATATGCGCCCGGTCTAAGGTAGAACGGAAGTAGTTGTCAGTTACGCGCGTTCATACGTGAGAATGATGATGAGTGTCACGGATCATCACATTCATCAAGTTGAAGTGCAACGAATATCTTAGAATAGGAATAAAGAGAATTGAATAGAAAATAGTAGTAATTGTATTGAAGCTTGAGGTACAGCAGAGCTCCACACCCTTAATCTATGGTGTGTAGAAACTCCACCGTTAAAAATACATAAGTGAAAGGTTCAGGCATGGCCGAATGGCCAATCCCCCCAAAACGTGATCAATGGCCTCCTAAGATGAAGAATAAAACAAAACTGAGACCAAAGATGTAACGTGGTCAAAAGACGACTAATACACTAGTAAAAAGTTCTATTTATACTAAACTAGCTACTAGGGTTTACAGGAGTAAGTAATTGATGCATAAATCCACTTCCGGGGCCCACTTGGTGTATGTTTGGGCTGAGCTTGATCTATCCACGAGCTGAGGCTTCTTCTAGAGTTGAACGCCAAGTTGTAACGTGTTTTGGGCGTTCAACTCCGGGTCGTGACGTGTTTCTGGCGTTTTACTCCAGACAGCAACATGAAACTGGCGTTGAGCACCAGTTTACGTCGTCAATTCCCAAATAAAGTATAGATTATTATATATTGCTGGAAAGCTCTAGATGTCTACTTTCCAACGCCGTTGAGAGCGCGCCATTTGGAGTTCTGTAACTCCAGAAAATCCATTTCAAGTGCAGGGAGGTCAGAATCCAACAGCATCAGCAGTCCTTTGTCAGCCTTTTTTCAGAGTTTTGCTCAGGTCCCTCAATTTCAGCCAGAATTTACCTGAAATCACAGAAAAACAAAAAAACTCATAGTAAAGTTAAGAAATATGAATTTTGCTTAAAAACTAATAAAAATATATTAAAAACTAAGTAAAACATACTAAAAACTACCTAAAAACAATGCCAAAAAGCGTATAAATTATCCGCTCATCAGCACGCGAGCTGTGTTTTTACAATACCACGCGTACGCGTGGCACCTGTTCCAGTAAACATGATTCTTAAGGTTTTTAAAACCTATTTCAAACTACTAAACCTCTATTTTCATTCTATTGGTCATAAATAATAGTGTTAAACCTAATAATCAGATGAAGTTAGGAAATGATGATAACTTGAAGGTGAAGTAAAGTTGAAAAGTGATGAATTGATTATGAGATGTTACAGACAAGTCATATATGATACTTGGCTGGGTATTTTGATGGAAGATTATGTATGAAATTTGGCTTGAATAATTTAATGATCTGAGATATGAGATTCTCTGGATGAAGTGTCGTGGCTTGCCACCACGTGTACCAGGTTGAAAGCTCAATACTCTGTTGACCCTACGATATAAATGTGACCGGGCACTATAAATTCCCTGGAAAGTATCCCTCATTGAGCAATATTAATTATTTGAGAAAAAGCTATGCATAGACTCTTGGGGATGCACGTCAAGGGACAATCTAAGATTTTCGGACTTGTCGGATTGGCTGGATAACCGACAGATGAGCCTCATCAGCCATAGGACAGGCATGCATCATATGCATATTACTTGAATTACTTGCTTGTGTATTAACTGGGTGTGCCTAAATGTACTTGCCATGTTAAATGTATATTTATTACCTGCAGTATTTGTAACCTTCTTGTGCTTGTCTTTATCTGTTTATTTGTCTGTGAAAAGCATGATGGAGTTGAAGGTATGGAGGAATGGCAGTATGGGACTTAGATTTAAGGTTAAGTTAAGTTAGGCTTTAATACTTTTAGAAAACCACCTTTTATGGCTTCTAGGATTGCCTCTGGCATTCTCAAGACCTTATATATTATGTGTGTGCACCTTTACCATACTGAGAACCTCCGGTTCTCATTCCATACTATGTTGTTGTTTTTCAGATGCAAGTCGAGAGGCATCTCATTAGGCGACTAGATACCAGAAGTGAAGTGGTGACTGGGTTATTGATGAGCGGATATTTTATACGCTTTTTGGGGGTAATTTCATGTAGATTTTAGCATGTTTTAATTAGTTTTTAGTTAAATATTATTAGTTTTTAGGCAAAAATCATATTTCTGGACTTTGCTATGAGTGTGTGTATTTTTCTGTGATTTCAGGTATTTTCTGGCTGAAATTGAGGAAGCTGAGCAAAAATCTGACTTAGGCTGAAAAAGGACTGCTGATGTTGTTGGATCCTGACCTCCCTGCACTCGAAATGGATTTTCTGGAGCTACAGGAGTCCAATTGACGCGCTCTCAACGGCGTTGGAAAGTAGACATCCAGGGCTTTCCAGCAATATATAATAGTCCATACTTTGCGCGAAGATAGACGACGTAACTTGGCGTTGAACGCCAAGTTCATGCTGCTGTCTGGAGTTAAACGCCAGAAAAACGTCATGATCCGGAGTTGAACGCCCAAAACACATCATAACCTGAAGTTTAACGCCAAGAAAGGCCTCTACTCGTGGATAACTTTAGTCTCAGCCCCAGCACACACCAAGTGGGCCCCAGAAGTGGATTTCTGCACCAATTATCTTTGTTTACTCATTTCCTGTAAACCTAGGTTACTAGTTTACTATTTAAACAACTTTTAGAGACTTATCTTGTACCTTATGACATTTTCAGATCTAAATTACATACTTTTGATGGCATGAGTCTCTAAACTCCATTGTTGGGGGTGAGGAGCTCTGCAGCGTCTCGATGATTTAATACAATTCCTTTGTTTTCCATTCAAACACGCGTGTTCTTATCTAAGATGTTTATTTGCGTTTAATTATGAAGAAGGTGATGATCCGTGACACTCATCACCTTCCTCAATTCATGAATGTGTGTCTGACAACCACCTCCGTTCTACATCAGATTGAATGAATATCTCTTAGATTCCTTAATCAGAATCTTCGTGGTATAAGCCGGATTGATGGCAGCATTCATGAGAATCCGGAAAGTCTAAACCTTGTCTGTGGTATTCCGAGTAGGATTCTGGGATTGAATGACTGTGACGTGCTTCAAACTCCTGAGGGCTGGGCGTTAGTGACAGACGCAAAAGAATCAATGGATTCTATTCCAACCTGATTGAGAACCGACAGATGATTAGCCGTGCTGTGACAGAGCATAGGAACGTTTTCACTGAGAGGATGGGAAGTAGCCATTGACAACGGCGACACCCTACATAGAGCTTGCCATGGAAAGGAGCCTTGCGTGTATTGAAGGATTTCAAGGAAGAGTTGAAGTCAAAGGACAAAGCATCTCCAAAACTCCAACATATTTCTCATTACTGCACAACAAGTAACACTGTTATTCTCTTTTATTTTTATAATCAAATCTAATAATTCCAACTTACAATTTTAAACACTTTGACATCCTAACTAAGATTAATAAAATAAATATCGATTGCTTCAAACCAATAATCTCCGTGGGATCGACCCTTACTCACGTAAGGTATTACTTGGACGACCCAGTGCACTTGCTGGTTAGTTGTGCGAATCATAAATTCGTGCACCAAGTTTTTAGCGCCGTTGCCGGGGATTATTTGAGTTTGGACAATTGAAGGCTTATTTTATTTCTTAGATTAGGAATAATTCCTTTTTGTTGTTATAGAGTCATCAAATTTTGATAGGATAATTTATTTTCAAAAATTTCTTTTCAAAATATTATTTTTCTTAATTAATTGTTAATTTTTCGTGAGTTTGGTGTCTTATTCTAAGTTTGGTGTTAATTACATATTTTATATTTTCTCTAAAATTCTCGTGTTAGTGTTCTTGGTTCTTCCTTGATTTTCAAGTTGTTCTTGATAATTGGTTATACCCTTTGGAACCTTTTTCAAAAATAATTTTACTTGATTTAATCTTGTGCCAAACTTTAAGTTTGGTGTTTTCTTGTTAATCTTTCATAATTTTCGAAAATTTTATTAAAGTTTTCTAAAAATTTTAAGTTTGGTGTTCTTCCTTTTGTTCTTGGTGTTCTTGTGAATCTTCAAGGTGTTCTTGAGTTTTTCTTGTGTCTTGATCTTAAAATTTTTTAAGTTTGCTGTTCCTTGGTGTTTTCCCTCCAAAAATTTTCGAAAATAAGGAGCATTAGATCTAAAAATTTTAAGTCTTGTGTCTTTTGTGTGTTTTTCTCTTTCATCATAAAATTCAAAATTCAAAAAAAAAAATTCTTTATTTTCTAACTAACTTTAAACTACATTTTTCGAAAATTTTACATAAAAATTCAATTTTCAAAAAAAAAATTCTTTATTTTCTAACTAACTTTAAACTACATTTTTCGAAAATTTTACATAAAAATTCAATTTTCAATTTCAAAATATTTCCACTTTCTTTTTTTATTTTATTTTATAAAAATTAATTTTTATAAAATAAATAATATCAACATATATACCATTTCTTTTATTCCAACATGGAATTAAATGGGAATGAACAGTCCAAGAGGACTCTGGGGTCATATGCTAACCCCACTACTGCTTCATATGGGAGTAGTATTTGTATACCCTCCATTGGAGTTAGTAGCTTTGAGCTGAATCCTCAGCTCATTATCATGGTGCAGCAAAACTGCCAGTATTCTGGTCTTCCACATGAAGAACCTACAGAGTTTCTGGCACAATTTTTACAAATTGCTGACACAGTACATGACAAAGGAGTGGATCAGGATGTCTACAGATTATTATTGTTTCCATTTGCTGTAAAAGATCAAGCTAAGAGGTGGTTAAATAACCAGCCTAAGAACAGCATAAAAACATGGAAACAGCTGTCAGAAAAATTCCTGAATCACTATTTCCCTCCCAAACGGATGACACAGCTAAGGCTAAGCATCCAAGGCTTCAAACAAGGAGATAATGAATCCCTTTATGATGCCTGGGAGAGATACAGAGAGATGCTAAGAAAATGCCCCTCTGAAATGTTTTCAGAATGGGTGCAATTAGACATCTTCTACTATGGGCTTACAGAAAAAGCTCAGATTTCTCTAGACCACTCAGCTGGTGGATCTATACATATGAGAAAAACAATTGAAGAGGCTCAAGAGCTTATTGATACAGTTGCTAGGAATCAACATCTGTACATAAGCAGTGAATCTTCCATGAAAGAAGAAGTTAAAACAGTAACTGCAGAACTCAGTCCAGTGGATCAGGCTAATGAATTCAATCAGCAATTAGACTTTCTAACTCAGCAGCTAGCCGAATTCAAGGAAATATTACAAGAAACAAGAATGGCTAACAGGAACATGGAAGTACAATTAAAGCAGACAGAAAAGCAACTGTCAAAACAAATAACAGAAGAATGCCAAGCAGTTCAATTAAGAAGTGGGAAAACATTAAATACCTCACTTCAAAGCAGCAGGAAACCAAGAAATGAACAGATGGATACTCAAAATCCCTCTGAGGACAATCAGAGCCCAGAGAGGAATAAAGCTGGCGCTGAACGCCCAGACTATGCTCATTCTTGGCGTTCAACGCCAGAAACAAGCATGAATCCGGCGTTGAACGCCCAAAGGGAGCATGGTTCTGGCGTTCAAACGCCAGTAACAAACAAGGAAGTGGCGTCTAACGCCACTCCAGCTCCCACCACTGGCATTCAAATACCAGTGGGAAATCAGTCACATACAAGTGCTGATAACAACCTTTCTAAAAAGGCTTCCCAACCTACTTCTGTAGGTAATAAACCTGCAGCAACTAAGGTTGAGGAATACAAAGCCAAAATGCCTTATCCTCAAAAACTCCGCCAAGCGGAACAGGATAAGCAATTTGCCCGCTTTGCAGACTATCTCAGGACTCTTGAAATAAAGATTCCGTTTGCAGAAGCACTTGAGCAAATACCCTCTTATGCTAAGTTCATGAAAGAGATCTTAAGTCATAAGAAGGATTGGAGGGAAACTGAAAAAGTTTACCTCACTGAAGAATGCAGTGCAGTCATTCTGAAAAGCTTACCTGAGAAGCTTAAAGATCCTGGGAGCTTTATGATACCATGCACATTAGAGGGCACTTGCACCAAGCAAGCTCTATGTGATCTGGGGGCAAGTATCAACCTAATACCTGCATCTACTATCAGAAAGCTTGGTTTAACTGAGGAAATCAAACCAACTAGGATATGTCTTCAACTTGCTGATGGCTCCATTAAATACCCATCAGGCGTGATTGAAGACATGATTGTCAATGTTGGGCCATTTGCCTTTCCTACTGACTTTGTGGTGCTGGAAATGGAGGAGCACAAGAGTGCAACTCTCATTCTAGGAAGACCTTTCCTAGCAACTGGCCGAACCCTCATTGACGTCCAAAAAGGAGAAGTAACCTTGAGAGTCAATGAGGAGGAGTTCAAATTGAATGTTGTCAAAGCCATGCAACATCCAGACACCCCAAATGACTGCATGAGTGTTGATATTATTGACTCTCTGGTAAGAGAGGTCAATATGGCTGAGAGTCCCGAATCAGAGCTAGAGGACATCTTTAAAGACGTCCAGCCTGATCTGGAGGAGTCAGAGAAAATAATAGAACCTCTGAAAATCCCTCAGGACGAGGAGAAACCTCCTAAACCCGAGCTCAAACCATTACCACCTTCCCTAAAATATGCATTCTTGGGAGAAGGTGATACCTTTCCTGTAATCATAAGCTCTACCTTAGATCCACAGGAAGAGGAAGCACTAATTCAAGTGCTAAGGACACACAAGACAGCTCTTGGGTGGTCCATCAGTGATCTTAAGGGCATTAGCCCAGCTAGATGCATGCACAAGATCTTACTGGAGGGTGACGCCAAGCCAGTGGTTCAACCACAAAGGCGGCTGAACCCAGCCATGAAGGAAGTAGTGCAGAAAGAGGTCACTAAATTACTAGAGGCTGGGATCATTTATCCTATTTCTGACAGCCCCTGGGTGAGCCCTGTCCAAGTCGTCCCTAAGAAAGGTGGCATGACAGTGGTTCATAATGAAAAAAATGAACTGGTTCCTACAAGAACAGTTACTGGATGGCGCATGTGTATTGATTACAGAAGGCTCAATACAGCTACCAGAAAGGATCATTTTCCTTTACCATTCATAGACCAGATGCTAGAAAGACTAGCAGGTCATGAATACTACTGCTTCCTGGATGGATATTCAGGTTATAATCAAATTGCAGTAGATCCCCAGGATCAGGAGAAAACGGCATTTACATGCCCATCTGGAGTATTTGCATACAGAAGGATGCCATTTGGGCTATGCAATGCACCTGCAACTTTTCAGAGGTGCATGCTTTCAATTTTCTCTGATATGGTGGAAAAATTTCTGGAAGTCTTTATGGATGACTTTTCAGTGTTTGGAGACTCATTCAGCTCCTGCCTTAACCATTTAGCACTTGTTCTAAAGAGATGCCAAGAGACCAACCTGGTTTTAAACTGGGAAAAATGCCACTTTATGGTGACTGAAGGGATTGTCCTTGGGCACAAAATTTCGAACAAGGGAATAGAGGTGGATCAAGCTAAGGTAGAGGTAATTGAAAAATTACCACCACCTGCCAATGTTAAGGCAATCAGAAGCTTTCTGGGGCATGCAGGATTCTATAGGAGGTTTATAAAGGATTTTTCAAAAATCGCTAAACCTCTGAGCAACCTGCTAGCCACTGACACGCCATTTATCTTTGATAAAGAGTGTCTGCAAGCATTTGAGACTCTGAAAGCTAAATTGGTTACAGCACCAATCATCTCTGCACCAGACTGGACATTACCATTTGAATTAATGTGTGATGCCAGTGACCATGCCATTGGTGCAGTGTTGGGACAAAGGCATGACAAGCTTCTGCACGTCATTTACTATGCCAGCCGTGTTTTAAATGACGGACAGAAGAATTACACAACCACAGAAAAAGAACTACTTGCAGTAGTTTACGCCATTGATAAATTCAGATCCTATTTAGTAGGATCAAAAGTGATTGTGTATACAGACCATGCTGCTCTTAAATATCTACTTTCAAAGCAGGATTCAAAACCCAGACTTATAAGATGGGTGCTGCTTCTGCAGGAGTTTGATATAGAAATAAGAGACAGAAAAGGAACAGAGAATCAAGTAGCAGATCACCTGTCCCGAATAGAACCAGTGGAAGGGGCGTCCCTCCCTCTCACTGAGATCTCTGAAACCTTTCCGGATGAGCAACTCTTTGCCATCCAGGAAGTGCCATGGTTTGCAGACATTGCAAACTACAAGGCAGTGAGATTTATACCCAAAGAGTACAGTAGACAGCAAATAAAGAAGCTGATCACAGATGCAAAGTATTATCTTTGGGATGAGCCATATCTCTTTAAGAGATGTGCAGACGGAGTAATCCGTAGATGTGTGCCTAAAGAAGAAACACAGAAGATCCTATGGCACTGCCATGGATCACAGTATGGAGGACATTTTGGAAGTGAGCGAACAGCCACAAGAGTCCTCCAAAGCGGCTTCTACTGGCCTACTCTCTATAAAGACTCCCGAGTGTATGTACTTAATTGTGACAGTTGCCAAAGATCTGGCAATCTACCTCACAGTTACGCCATGCCTCAGCAAGGGATCTTGGAGATTGAGTTGTTTGATGTATGGGGCATTGACTTCATGGGACCATTCCCACCATCATACTCAAACACTTATATTCTGGTGGCAGTGGATTATGTATCCAAATGGGTGGAGGCTATTGCAACACCCACCAATGACACTAAAACAGTGTTAAAATTCCTCCAGAAACACATCTTCAGCAGATTTGGTATCCCTAGAGTATTAATCAGTGATGGGGGCACTCATTTCTGCAATAGACAACTTTATTCTGCTCTGGTGCGTTATGGAGTTAGCCACAGGGTAGCTACCCCATATCACCCACAGACTAATGGGCAAGCTGAAGTCTCAAATAGAGAACTCAAAAGAATCCTGGAACGGACTGTAATTAACCGTAGAAAGGATTGGGCAAGGAGCTTGGATGATGCTCTGTGGGCATACAGAACAGCATTCAAGACCCCTATAGGGACCTCTCCATACCAGCTTGTGTATGGAAAGGCATGTCACTTGCCAGTGGAACTGGAACACAAGGCCTATTGGGCAACCAGATTCCTGAACCTTGATGCCAAGCTAGCCGGAGAAAAACGATTGCTCCAGTTAAATGAGCTAGAGGAATTTAGACTCAATGCTTTCGAAAATGCAAAGATTTACAAAGAGAAAGCGAAAAAATGGCATGATAAGAAATTGTCATCCAGAGTCTTTGAGCCGGGACAGAAAGTTCTGCTATTTAACTCTAGGCTCAAATTATTCCCCAGGAAATTAAAATCCCGGTGGAGAGGTCCATATGTCATTACAAACGTATCACCATATGGATACATAGAGCTTTAGGATAATGACTCTAACAAAAAGTTCATTGTTAATGGACAAAGAGTCAAACATTATCTTGAAGGCAATTTTGAGCAAGAATGCTCAAAACTGAGACTTAATTAAAACTCAGTAATGATCCAGCTAATGACATTAAAGAAGCGCTTGCTGGGAGGCAACCCAGCCATTTACAAAGTTTATTTACTAATTATATAAATTTTCTTTTTTTACAGGTATATGTCCAAGTATCTTCAAAGGGTAAAAATAGCAATTAATTGGATTCACAAAGTTATAAGGGAAATTGGAAGCTCACTGGCGTGAAAAAGCTAGTAAGAAACATTTTGGGCGTTGAACGCCCAAAAGAAGCACCCACTGGGCGTTCAACGCCAGTAAGGGTAGCCTTCTGGGCGTTAAACGCCAGAAAGGAGCATCTTCTGGGCGTTAAACGCCAGAAAGAAGCACCTTCTGGGCGTTTAACGCCAGATTGACAGCATCCTGGGCGTTTAGAAAAACGCCCAGTAACAAAGGACTTCCTGGCGTTCAACGCCAGAAAGATGCATCAGCTGGGCGTTGAACGCCCAGGAGAAGCAACATTTGGGCGTTAAACGCCCAAACCATGCAGCAGTTGGGCGTTTAACGCCAGGATGGTGGGGAGGAGGTAAATTTCGTTTCTTTTCACGAATTTCTTAATTTTTATGTTCCAATTCATGATTTCTTGCATAAACATATTTTAAATTATCACCCCTCAATTCAAATTAGTGTTCTAAAAATCCTAATTTCTAAAATCCCTTTTTCAATAATATCAAATGTATCCTAATCCATAAAGACAAATTATTTTCAATCCAATCAAACTCTTTAAGTTTTGTTTTCAAAACTCAATCATCTCTTTAAAAATATCTTTTTCAAAATTAAAAATCCAAATCTATCTTTTTTTTAAATTTGATTCATATCTTTTTCTTTTAAAATTATATCTTTTTCTGATCATATCTTTTAAAATCACATCTTCTATCTTATCTCTTTCTTATTTTTCGAAAATTTCCCCACCCCCTCCCCATATATTGTGTTTGGCGTCCCAATCTTCCTCACCTTGCCACACTTGCTCTCTTCCTATCCCTCTTCTTTCTTCTCTTTTGCTTGAGGACAAGCAAAGCTCTAAGTTTGGTGTGATTATCCGTGATCCCAAAAACATACTCATCAAATTCATGGCCCCCAGAGGAAAGCAACCCACCCAAAGGGGCAAGAAAGAAAGTGCTCCAAAGCCCCTTTGGAATCAAGGGAAGTTCTTAACTAAAGAACATTCAGATCATTATTACAAAATAATGAGTCACAGATCAGTGATCTCGGAAGTCAAATTTGATCTGAAAGAAGATGAATATCAAGAGATTCAAGAGCAAATTCGAATCAGGAATTGGGAAATTCTGACCAATCCTGAAACGAAAGTGGAAAGGAACATGGTTCAGGAGTTCTATGCTAATCTATGGCAGACAGACAGGCAAAGACTAATTGGAGCTGCTCTCTTTGACCATCAGACCTTAGTCAGAGGAAAGATCATTCATACCAATTCTGACAAGATCAGGGAGATATTCAAGCTTCCTCAACTAAAGGATGACCCAGACTCCTTTAACAGGAGAATGATGAGGGTCAATAAAGGGCTGGACAAAGTTCTGGAGGATATATGCGTCCCTGGAGCCAAGTGGACCACCAGCACGACTGGCGTCCCAGTTCAACTCAAAAGGGAAGATCTAAAACCAGTAGCCAGAGGCTGGCTGGATTTCATTGGGCGTTCCATATTGCCCACCAGCAACCGTTCTGAAGTAACCATCAAAAGAGCTGTCATGATTCACTGCATCATGTTGGGAAAAGAGGTAGAAGTCCATCAGCTGATCTCATGTGAACTATATAAAATAGCAAACAGGAATTCTAAGGACGCCAGATTGGCCTACCCAAGCTTAATTTCTATGCTCTGCAAAGATGCTGGAGTAAAGATGGGAGTAACTGAATATATCCTAATTGAAAAGCCCATTACTGGAATATCAATGGTCAGACAACAGCAACAAGATGATCCAACCAAGAAAAGAGCACAAGAAGCTCTCCCAGAACTGCCTCAATTTGAATATTGGGAACATCTTGAAGCTTCTATTTCCAGATTGCAAGAAGCTATGGACCAAATAAAGGAAGAACAGAATAATCAAAGTAGCATGCTGTGCAAACTGCTTAAGGAACAGGAAGAGCAAGGGCGTGATCTAAGGGAGCTGAAGCGTCAAAAATTAATCCTTGAACAACACCCCAAGGATTAGAAGAGCATGCCCTCCTCAAAACAAAAGGTTGTTGAGTTCTAATTTTTCTGCTTTAACTTAGTGATAGTAGTATTATAGAAATTTACCTTAGGAGATATTTAGTAGTAGTAATTAGTATGTCTATTTTGATTTTATTTCCAATTAAGCTATAATTTATTTTTCTCATCATCATCAGGCATAAATAAAGTAGTAGAATTTTTTTTTTAGAATAAAGAAGTAATTTATATTTTTGAGTTCTTAGTAATAAAGACTATAATTAATTATATGTGGTGGCAATATTTTTTGTTCTCTGAATGAATGCTTGAACAGTGCATAAATTGTACCTTGAATTTGATGAATATTGGCTCCTGAAAGGATGAGGAACACGAAAAATATTATTGATGATCTGAAAAATCATGAAATTGATTCTTGAAGCAAGAAAAAGCAGTCAAAAAAAAAAAACAAGCCATGAGCCCTAGGCAAGAGTAAAAAGGATCCAAGGCTTTGAGCATCACTGGATAGGAGGGCCCAAGGAAATAAAATCCAGGCCTAAGCGGCTAAACCAAGCTGTCCCTAACCATGTGCTTGTGGCATGCAGGTCCAAGTTACAAACTTGAGACTGAGTGGTTAAAGTCGTGATCCAAGGCAAACAGAGTGTGCTTAAGAGCTCTGGACACCTCTGACTGGGGACTTTAGCAAAGCTAAGTCACAATCTGAAAAGGTTCACCTAGTCATGTGTCTGTGGCATTTATGTATCTGGTGGTAATACTGGAAAACAAAGTGCTTAGGGCCACGGCCAAGACTCATAAAATAACTGTGTTCAAGAATCAACATACTACACTAGGAGAGTCAATAATACTATCTGAATTCTGAGCGGATATTTTATACGCTTTTTGGGGGTAATTTCATGTAGATTTTAGCATGTTTTAATTAGTTTTTAGTTAAATATTATTAGTTTTTAGGCAAAAATCATATTTCTGGACTTTGCTATGAGTGTGTGTATTTTTCTGTGATTTCAGGTATTTTCTGGCTGAAATTGAGGAAGCTGAGCAAAAATCTGACTTAGGCTGAAAAAGGACTGCTGATGCTGTTGGATCCTGACCTCCCTGCACTCGAAATGGATTTTCTGGAGCTACAGGAGTCCAATTGACGCGCTCTCAACGGCGTTGGAAAGTAGACATCCAGGGCTTTCCAGCAATATATAATAGTCCATACTTTGCGTGAAGATAGACGACATAACTTGGTGTTGAACGCCAAGTTCATGCTGCTGTCTGGAGTTAAACGCCAGAAAAACGTCATGATCCGGAGTTGAACGCCCAAAACACATCATAACCTGGAGTTTAACGCCAAGAAAGGCCTCTACTCGTGGATAGCTTTAGTCTCAGCCCCAGCACACACCAAGTGGGCCCCAGAAGTGGATTTCTGCACCAATTATCTTTGTTTACTCATTTTCTGTAAACCTAGGTTACTAGTTTACTATTTAAACAACTTTTAGAGACTTATCTTGTACCTTATGACATTTTCAGATCTAAATTACATACTTTTGACGGCATGAGTCTCTAAACTCCATTGTTGGGGGTGAGGAGCTCTGCAGCGTCTCGATGATTTAATACAATTCCTTTGTTTTCCATTCAAACACGTGTGTTCTTATCTAAGATGTTTATTTGCGTTTAATTGTGAAGAAGGTGATGATCCGTGACACTCATCACCTTCCTCAATTCATGAATGTGTGTCTGACAACCACCTCCGTTCTACATCAGATTGAATGAATATCTCTTAGATTCCTTAATCAGAATCTTCGTGGTATAAGCCGGATTGATGGCAGCATTCATGAGAATCCGGAAAGTCTAAACCTTGTCTGTGGTATTCCGAGTAGGATTCTGGGATTGAATGACTGTGACGTGCTTCAAACTCCTGAGGGCTGGGCGTTAGTGACAGACGCAAAAGAATCAATGGATTCTATTCCAACCTGATTGAGAACCGACAGATGATTAGCCGTGCTGTGACAGAGCATAGGAACGTTTTCACTGAGAGGATGGGAAGTAGCCATTGACAACGGCGACACCCTACATAGAGCTTGCCATGGAAAGGAGCCTTGCGTGTATTGAAGGATTTCAAGGAAGAGTTGAAGTCAAAGGACAAAGCATCTCCAAAACTCCAACATATTTCTCATTACTGCACAACAAGTAACACTGTTATTCTCTTTTATTTTTATAATCAAATCTAATAATTCCAACTTACAATTTTAAACACTTTGACATCCTAACTAAGATTAATAAAATAAATATCGATTGCTTCAAACCAATAATCTCCGTGGGATCGACCCTTACTCACGTAAGGTATTACTTGGACGACCCAGTGCACTTGCTGGTTAGTTGTGCGAATCATAAATTCGTGCACCAGTTATTTTGTTGTACAGTGATATATATATATATATATATATATATATATATACACACTTAGCTTTCTCTCCGCGTGACTAATGAGCGGATAATTTATACGCTTTTGGCATTATTTTTATGTAGTTTCTAATATGTTTTAGTTACTTTTTAGTATATTTTTATTAGTTTTTATGAAAAAATCACATTTCTGGACATTACTATGAGTTTGTGTATTTTTCGGTGATGTCAAGTATTTTCTGGCTGAAATTGAGGGATCTGAGCAAAAATCTGATTCAGAGGCTGAGAAAGGACTGCAGATGCTGTTGGATTCTGACCTCTCTGCACTCAAAGTGGATTTTCTGGATCTACAGAAACCCAATTGGCGTGCTCTCAATTGCGTTGGAAAGTATACATCTTGGGATTTCCATCGATGTAAAATAGTTCATACTTTGCTCGAGATTTGATGGCCCAAACTGGCGTCCAAACGCCCACCAAAGACCATTTTCTGGCGTAAAACGCCAGAACTGGCACCAAAGCTAGGGTTAAACGCCCAAACTGGCACCAAAACTAGAGTTTGAACTCTAAGAAGAGCCTATGCATGTGAAAGCTTCAATGGTCAGCCCAAACACACACCAAGTGGGCTCCAGAAGTGGATTTCTGCACTATCTACTCATTTTCTGTAAACCTAGTTTACTTGTTTAGTATAAATAGCACTTTTTACTATTGTATTCACATATTTTGGACCATTCTTTGATCCTTAGATCAGGTCTTTGAACCCTATTTCGATTGTATTATTCCATTTGGGAGGCTGGCCATTCGGCCATGCCTAGACCTTGTTCTTATGTATTTTCCAACGGTGGAGTTTCTACACCTCACAGATTAAGGTGAGGAGCTCTGCTGTTCCTCGAGTATTAATGCAAGTATTATTGTTTTTCTATTCAATTCACGCCTACTTCTCCTCCAAGATATACTCTCGTACTTAATTCATTTAAGTTAGAATGAAGGGGTGACCCGTGACAATCACCCAATCTTCGTTACTCGCTTAGCCAAGATTCGCGTGCCTGACAACCACAAAGTGATCTACATGATTTTTAACGTAGTCATTGGACGACAGCTGGAGTATACTCTCTTTGGTCTCTGACTCACGGATCTGGATCACCTCTCCTGACAGTCGAGCATTCTAATCCATGACGTTAGAACCTTCGTAGTATAAGCTAGAATCAATTGGCAGTATTTTTGAGATCCGAAAAGTCTAAACCTTGTCTGTGGTATTCTGAGTAGGATCCGGGATGGGATGACTATGACGAGCTTCAAACTCGTGACTGTTGGGCGCAGTGACAGTGTGCAAAAGAATAAATGTATTCTATTCCGGCACGTTCGAGAACCGACAACTGATTAGCCATGCGGGAAACCGTAGAGGACATGTTTTCACTGAGAGAACGGATGGTAGCCATTGACAACGGTGATCCACCAACATACAGCTTGCCATGGAAGGCAGTACACATAATTGGATGAGGACAATAGGAAAGCAGAGGTTCAGAGGCAACAAAGCATCTCTAAACGCTTATCTGAAATTCCCACCAAGGAACTACATAAGTAACTTTATTTTATTTTCCGCTTTATCTATCTTTTAATTATCAAAATCTCATAACCATTTGAATCCGCCTGACTAAGATTTACAAGATGACCATAGCTTGCTTCAAGCCGTCAATCTCCGTGGGATCGACCCTTACTCACGTAAGGTATTACTTGGACGACCCAATGCACTTGCTGGTCAGCTGGGCAGAGTTGTAAAAAAAAGTGCAAAATCATGATTCCGCGTACCAAGTTTTTGGCGCCGTTGCTGGGGATTGTTCGAGTTTGGATAACTGACGGTTCATCTTGTTGCTTAGATTAGGTAATTTTCTTCTTGTTTCAACCTTTATTTTATTTTCAAAAAGTTTTCAAAAATCTTTCAAAAAAATTTTTTTCTTTTTTTTCGTTTTTCCAAAAATTTTTTGAAAAAATTTAATAAAATCATAAAATCAAAATTTTTTGTGTTTTTTTTAGTCTAGAGTCAAATTTTAAGTTTGGTGTCAATGCATGTTTTTATTTTTCTAGCATTTTTTGAAAACTCATGCATATATTCTTCTTGATCTTCAAGTTGTTCTTGATGATTGTCTTTGTTTGATCTTGCGATTTTCTTGTTTTGAGTCTTTTCTTATTTTTCATATGCATTTTAAATTTGTTAGTGTCTAAGCATTAAAAATTTCTAAGTTTGATGTCTTGCATGCGTTTCTATTCTTAAAAATTTTTCAAAAATATGTTCTTGATGTTCATCATGATCTTCAAAG
Source organism: Arachis stenosperma (assembly GCF_014773155.1). Classification (NCBI taxonomy): domain Eukaryota; kingdom Viridiplantae; phylum Streptophyta; class Magnoliopsida; order Fabales; family Fabaceae; genus Arachis; species Arachis stenosperma. The sequence goes on from NC_080386.1 coordinate 120,438,315, forward strand.
TGTTCTTGGTGTTCATCTTGACATTCAAAGTGTTCTTGCATGTTTTCTTTGTTTTGATCTTAATTTTTCATGTCTTGAGTCAATTTGTTGTTTTTCTCTTTCCTCATTAAAATTCAAAAAATAAAAAATATCTTTTCCTTATTTCACTCATAAATTTCGAAATTTTGGGTTAACTTAGTCAAAGATTTTTTAAAATTTAGTTATTTCTTGTTAGTCAAGTCAAAATTTCAATTTAAAAATTCTATCTTTTCAAATCTTTTTCAAAAATCAAATCTTTTTCATTTTTCTTCTTAATATTTTCAAAAATTTTAAAAATTGATTTTCAAAATCTTTTTCTTATTTTTAATTCATATTTTCGAAAACCTTGCTAACAATTAAGGATTTGATTCAAAAAATTTCAAGTTTGTTACTTTCTTGTTAAGAAATGTTCAATCTTTAAAATTTTAGAATCATATCTTTTAGTTTCTTGTTAATCAAGTCATCAACTTTAATTTTCAAAATCAAATCTTTTTTAAATTCCTTTTTCAAATCTTTTTCAAAATAAATTTAAATCATATCTTTTTCAAAACTTAATTTCAAAATCTTTTTCTAACTTCTTATCTTTTCAAAATTTATTTTCAAATCTTTTTCAATTAACTACTTTTCTCTCTCTAATTTTCAAAAACGACTAACAACTTTTTCAAAAACCTCTTTAATTAACTAATTGTTTTAAACTCTTATTTTATTTTATCCCTTTCTTAATTTTTGAATACTAACTAATATTTAAAATAAAAACAAAAATATTTTTCCTTTTCTTTTATTTAATATTTGAATTTCTCTTCTCTCTCATCTCTTTCTATTTATTTATTTACTAACACTTCTCTCCTTCCTAAAATTCGAACCTTCTCTCCTTCTCTGTGTTCGAATTCCCTTTATTTTCTCTCTACCTCATTCTTCTCTTCTTCTACTCACATAAAGGAATCTCTATACTGTGACATAGAGGATTCCTCTTCTTTTCTGTTCTCTTCTTTTTCACACGAGCAGGAACAAGGATAAAGATATTCTTCTTGAAGCCGATCCTGAACCTGAAAGGACTCTGAAGAGGAAGCTAAGAGAAGCCAAAGCACAATCTCTGGAGAGGACTTGATAGAAATTTTCGAAAAAGAAGAAGACATGGCAGCCGAAAATAACAACAATGCCAGAGATGTAAGTAAGATGCTTGGTAACTACGCTGCACCAACTTCCAACTTATATGGAAGAAGCATCTCAATTTCTACCATTGGAGCAAACAACTTTGAGCTTAAGCCTCAATTAGTTTCTCTAATACAGCAGAACTGCAAGTTTCATGGACTTTCATCAGAAGATCCTCATCAGTTCTTATCTGAATTCTTGCAGATCTGTGATACTGTTAAGACCAATGGGGTTAATCCTGAGGTCTACAGACTTATGCTTTTCCCTTTTGCTGTAAGAGACAGAGCTAGAACATGGTTAGACTCACAACCTAGAGAAAGCCTGAACTCTTGGGACAAGTTGGTCAATGCTTTCTTGACCAAATTCTTTTCACCTCAAAAGATGAGTAAGCTCAGAGTGGACGTCCAAACCTTCAGACAGAAGGAAGGTGAATCCCTCTATGAAACTTGGGAAAGATACAAGCAATTAACCAAAAGGTGTCCTTCTGACATGTTTTCAGAATGGAGCATCATATGTATATTCTATGATGGTCTGTCTGAAATGTCAAAGATGTCACTAGATCATTCTACTGGTGGATCCTTTCATCTGAAAATGCCTGCAAAAGCCCAGAAACTCATTGAGATGGTTGCAAATAACAAGTTCATGTACACTTCTGAAAGAAATCCTGTGAATAATGGGATGACTCAGAAGAAAGGAGTTCTTGAGATTGATATTCTGAATGACATATTGGCTCAGAACAAAATATTGACTCAGCAAGTCAATATGATTTCTCAGAATCTGACTGGATTGCATGCTGCATCCGGTGGTGCTAAAGAAGTCTCCTATGAAGGAGAAGCTTATGACTCTGAGAATCCTACAATGGAAGAAGTGAATTACATGGGAGAATCCTATGGAAACACCTACAATCCTTCATGGAGGAATCACCCAAATTTCTCATGAAAGGATCAACAGAAGTCTCAACAAGGCTTCAATAACAATAATGGTGGGAGAAATAGGTTTGGCAATAGCAAATCTTTTCCATCATCTTCTCAGCAACAGACAGAGAATTCTGAGCAGAGCCTCTCTGGCTTAGCAAACATAGTCTCTGATCTATCTAAGGTCACTCTCAGTTTCATGACTGAGGCACGGTCCTCCATCAGAAATTTAGAGGCACAAGTGGGTCAGCTGAGTAAAAGAGTTACTGAAACTTCTCCTAGTACTCTTCCAAGCAATACAGAAGAGAATCCAAAAAGAGAGTGCAAGGCCATCTACACGTCTAACATGGCCGAACCTGTAGAGGAGGGAAAGGCAGTGATTTCCAGTGAGGAAGACCTCATGGGACGTCCACTGGCCAATAAAGAGTTTCCTATTGAGGAACCAAAGGAATCTGAGGCTCATCTAGAGACCATAGAGATTCCATTGAACTTCCTATTACCATTCATGAGCTCTGATGAGTATTCTTCCTCTGAAGAAGATGAAGTTATTACTGAAGAGCAAGTTGCTCAGTATTTAGGAGCAATCATGAAGCTGAATGCCAAATTATTTGGTAATGAGACGTGGGAGGATGAACCTCCATTGCTTATTAATGAACTAAACGCCTTGGTTCAGCTGAAGATACCTCAAAAAAAAAACGAATCCCGGAAGGTTCTTAATACCTTGCACCATTGGCACCATGACCTTTGAGAAGGCTCTGTGTGACCTGGGGTTAAGTGTAAACCTCATGCCACTCTTTGTAATAGAGAAACTAGGGATCTTTGAGGTACAAGCTGCAAGAATCTCACTGTAGATGGAAAACAAATCAAAGAAACAAGCTTATAGACTTGTAAAGGATGTCTTGGTAAAGGTTGAAGGCCTTTACATCCCTGCTAACTTCATAATCCTAGACATTGGGAAGGATGAGGATGAAACCATCATCCTTGGAAGACCCTTGATAAACCCCAATTTGACGGTTTATCTTGTATTGAATTTAGAGTATTTTGTAGACCTTTTCTCACATTTACCCAATGAATTAGCATGGTTTTGTGTATTCTCCTTTAATTATGCTTAAGAGTGAAAACATGCTTTTTAGGACTTAAAATAGCTAAATCTAATTTTTCTTGATTCCATTAGATGCCTTGATATGTTTGCTAAGTGATTTCAGATTTAGGAGGCTAGGATTGGACCAAGGGAATGAAGGAAAAGCATGTAGAAATGGAGAACTCATGGAGAAATAAAGGAAACGCAAAAGCTGTCAAGCTGACCTCTTCGCACTTAATCGACCATAACTTGAGCTACAGAGGTTCAAATGATGCGGTTCTAGTTGGGTTAGAAAGCTAACATTCGGGGCTTCGAAACGATATAAGATTTGCCATAGTTGCTATACGTATAAGGACGCGTACGTGCACTGTACGCGCACGCGCCGTTGGTGCACGTGATCACTTCATGCAAACTCGTGGCTAGCGAATTTACAAGCCTTGTGGGCCCAATCCAACTCATTTCTAATGCTATTTAAGCCAAGGATTGAAGAGGGATGAACAAGTTAGTTACCATTAGTCATAGTTTAGTTTTAGAAGTAGTTTCTAAAGAGAGAAGCTCTCACTTCTCTCTAGGATTAGGATTAGGATTAGGTTTAGTTCTTAGATCTAGGTTTTAATCTTTGCTTTCTTCCACTTCTATCTCTCAATTCTTTGTTGCTACATTCTTCTTCTATTCTTTTGTTGTAATTTCCTTTATGTTGTTCGTATATTTTGTTGTAGATCTAGTATTGTTCCTTCTACATTCTTCCAATTCAATAAGAGGTAATTCATAATAAATGTGTCTTCTTTGCTTTTCTATTGTTGATCTCTTGTTTTTTGTAGTTGTAGATTCCTTTAATTCTTGCATTTAATAATGTTTACTTCTATTGCACTTTATGTGTTTGTTGAAATGTCCCTTTTAGTTTTAGTGTAGATTTTGTTCCTCTTGGCCTAGGTAGAGTAATTAGTGACACTTGAGTTATCTAATTCCTTTGTTGATTGATAATTGGAGAGATTGCTAATTGGTTTGGAGTGCACTAAAGCTAGTCTTTCCTTGGGAGTTGGCTAGAACTTGTGGCTCAAGTCAATTCATCCACTTGACTTTCCTTTATTTAGTAAGGGTTAACTAAGTGGTAGCAATGAACAATTCTCATCACAATTGAGAAGGATAACTAGGATAGGACTTCTAGTTCTCACACCTTACCAAGAGCCTTTTATAGTTGTTAGTTTACTTTTCTTGCCATTTATAATTCTTGTCTAAAAATCCTAAAAACCCCAAAATAACTCACAACCAATAACAAAGCACTTTATTGTAATTCCTAGGGAGAACGACCCGAGGTTTAAATACTTCGGTTTATAGATTTTAGGAGTTTGTACTTGTGACAAACAAATTTTTGCATGAAAGGATTATTGTTGGTTTAGAAACTATACTTTACAACGAGATTTCATTAGTGAAATTCTAAACCGTCAAAATTCCAATCATCAAAATGGCACCGTTGCCAGGGAGTTGCAATGGTGTTATGTTATTGGTTATTGTATATATGTGAATAGTGTGAATATGTTTGCTTTTGTTAGCTCTTGCTAGTTTTAGGATTTAATTTTCTTGCTTCTTATTTGATTTTGTTTTCATTTTCCTCTTGCTATCATGAATTCTCATTTTGGCTATGAGTGTGATTACAACTATGTTGTAGGAAGTGGAGATTACAATGAAGAAATGTATCAAGGATGGGATAACAAAAGGTGGGAGGAGCCATACGCTTATGATCAATCCTCATGGCAACAACCCCCACCAATGCACTATGAAGAAGAGCCATTCTATGATGCATATCAATCCAATGGCTATGGTGAATCACCTTGTGACTTTCAAGAACCACCACCATATGCCTATGAACCATATCCTCAACATGAGCCTCAACCATACTCACAAGCCTCTTTTCACCAAACACCTTCATATGACCCTAACCTATATCCATCCTACCAACAACCATATGAGCCATATGAGCCACATATAGAGCCACCACCATTCCAACATCAACACTTTCAAGAACCACCTCCAATATATGAAAATTTTCAACCACAAGATGAATTATACCTTCCACCACAACCTCCCATGAAAAAATACTCATGTCCATTGATCCAAGAGCAATATGATCCTAATCATGATATGCAAGTGGAACAAGAGTCAAGGGATCGTCTCAAGGAAGCATTGGATCAATTTCAAGCAACCATGGAGTGTGTTGTGCAACAAGTGGAAAGAATGGAAAACATTGAATCACCACAACTCTACCAAGAAGAACCACCTTCCTACTATGAACCCTTTCCCCAAAATGAGGAACCCTTCCACCCACCCCAATCTCTAATGGATGAAACCCTTGGTGTTCTTGTTCAAGGGCAAGAAGAGATGAAAAGGGATGTGCAAAATTTCATGGCCGCCTTGGATGCGGTAACAAATCAATTAGCCTCCCAATGCTTGAACACTCAAGGAACTCCCATGGCTACATGTGGAGAATCAAATGAAGAACATAGCATGAAGGAGAGATTGGAAACTCCGGTGGGAAATGAAGGAAGTTGCTTTGTATTGGAACAATTGGAGGAAGCTTTAATTGTTGAAGACACGGAAGAAGTGGTAGAAGACTTAGGAGATGCGGAGCCTCCATGGGAACATAGAGTTGAAGAAAACCCCTCCAAGATGGTTGAAATTGATGCTAGGGAGGAAAGTGCACACCTTCCAAGGCATATTCCATATGAAGACTTGGATGGGATAGAGAAAGAATTGATTTCCCTTGGAGATGAAGATCAAGCATCAAGTCTTAGTGGTGAAGAATCCTTTAAGCATGAAGAACCTTCTCCGGTTGGATTTGAAAGCGTTGAGGAGGTAAATTTTTCTCACCCTCCCTATTATGATTTGAGTAAAGGAAAAGGTTTTGATAAAATTGTTGAACAAAGGATTGAGATTAAGAGATCTTGTGAAGAGGTGGAAGTCCCTAGAAATAGAAGAACGAGGGTTGGTTATGCTTTGTCAAGATATTTGGAAGCATCTTTGCCTAGGTTGCCATCTACACCTTCATTTGAGTGGGTGAAATTCATTTCTATTAGTTTTATTATCCCACTTGAATATGGTTTGCTTGAAACGGATGGCCAACTTTGGGAAGTTTGTGGGATGAAGCGTAAGCGGAAAAGGTTTGTGGTGGGCATTGCAAATCAAGGCTCATTATGGTTGATGCATCAAACATGAGATATAAAGGTTGGAGTAGTGCTCAAATAGATGGGTCTAAGAGGATTGTTGGCCACTATATAGAGAATTCACCTTACTTACCACCCGGATGGACTAATAATTATGATCAACTTCAAGACGGGTGTGAAAATAAAGTGTGGGATCCCGGATTAGAAAAAGAGGATCAAAATTGGGAGCCCCAAGCTTGTGAAGAACTCCATCAACACTTGGCTCAACCCATAGGAAATCTTGGGGCACAATGGAGAACCAAGCATTGGTGGGAGTTCCAAGATGAATACAAGCACAAGCCACCTTGATGAGGAGCTGCCCATAAGTCCAACTTAAGGACAATAAACAAAAGTGCTAGGTGGGAGACACCCCACCATGGTAAAATCTTTTCATTTTCTCTTTTGTACATATTGGTAGAATTAGTTTAATTTCATGTTTTGTTTAGTTAGTTGAGTTTAATTGGTAGTTTGTATGTTAAATAAGGTTTTATGGTATTTTGGTAGCTGTTTGGAGGTTTGGATTGCTTGGATTGGTGCAAAAATATAGCAAAAATTTTTGAAAAACAGAGCACCATCCACGCGTACGCGCACTGCGTGCGTACGCGTGCATCAAGCGTTTTGGACCATCCACGCGAGCGCGCCATGCGTGCGTACGCGTGGATTGAGAAGTTCCACCCTCCATGCATTTTTCCAGAGAGTTGTGCCTGCGCCGCGCCAACGTTGTGCCTTTGGCACAAACCTATTTGTGCGCTCGCGCACATGACGCGTACGCGCCACTCTCGAAATAAGCCATCGACGCGCGCGCGCCATGCGCGCGTACGCGCGGATTTCCTTCCTTCACCACATTTCTTTTCTTCTCCTCCTTCTATTTCTTTCCTTCTCCTTTCTTCTTCCCTCCTCCTACCCCTCATCCAACACTTCCAAACACCATCGATAACCATTTATTTTAGTTAGTTATTAGTTAGTTAGTTAGTTAATTAGTTAATTGGGTAGTTAATTAGTTAGTTTTAGTTTAGTTTTCATTTCATTTTTCTCTCTTTCCATTATAAGTGTTGGATTATGGATTTTGCTTACCATATATTGCTGCTTATTACTAATTGAATGCTATCTTAGCATAATTATTTTTTAGATAATCTTTGTTGGATTCTATGATTGAGGTTATATTTTGCTACTTAGTTTTGAGTTCTTCATGCTTACCTTTTGAAAAATACCAAGTGATGAGAATTGCCTTCGAGCTTATAACTCTTTTGAATTGCATGTTGTAGCTAGCCATCATGTGATTTGAATCCTTTTCCTCGATTAGGCAACCTCTTGATAGATGATGTTGTGCATTTACCTTAATGCATTGTGTTCATGATTATATGCATCCATATATGTTTGACTTGAATGCTTTCATGCTTCTTTAATGCTTGTTTTACCTTACAAGTTTACTTAAAGCATCTCAAGCACACTAGGATAAGTGAAGTGCATGCTTCTTTTGTGACATAGCTCTTTATACTAATGTGTGTTCTAAAAGGTGCCTAATTTAGAATTCACACACTTATTTGTCATTAATGTCACACTAATTCACTCACTCATTTCTAGTGATTTACCTCATTCCAACAATGTATGCTTCTTTGCTTTTATATCTTCTCATCTTATGGTGTTATATTTTTGTTTTTCATGAACAATGCACCACAAGCACACATGGAAGCGGAAGAAAGAACATGCAGCAATCCGGAGACTCGCCGTACCCCCTTGCTCATCCTTCAATGCACCGAGGACGGTGCAAACTTTTAAGTGTGGGGAGGTCGTCCGACCGATCGGCGATTTTGGGTGACAAATTTTTAATCCCAACACTTTTGCATTTCATTCTAGGATTTTATGGTTTTTACTTGCATTTTCTTATTTTTGCAAATGTATACACAATAAGCTTAGTCAAAATAAAAAAAAAAAAACTTTTTCGAGAAAATTATCTATAGGGCACCAATTGATTTGAGTGAAAACTTTTCATAGAACTTGCTTGAATCATATATATTGTGGAACATGAATTTATGAGCTAAGAACATAAGCAAGTGAGATTTGAGCCTAATGGTGTGGTTACATCTTATAACCACTTATTCTTCCTTCTTGTGTGCATTATTCTCTTTCTATGATTGTAATCTTTGATTTGTTTGATTCTTTATGTCCATTATTTTGTGTATTCATGCATTTATATGATTGAGGCCATCATTTCATTTAACTCACTTACCCAAATGGCCTTACCTTCTATCTTCCTTTGTTAGCCAAATTTGAACCTACGATTAACCCACTTTGTTCTTAATTTAGCACATTACAAGCCTTAAAGCGGAAAACAATAAAAGTCCTTAATTTGGATCTTTGATTAGCTTAGGCTGGTGTGTGTGAGTATCATTCAAGTGTGGGAATCTTGGGACATTGGGTGAATAAAAGGATAGTTTTGTATTGTTATTGAAAATATTGGGAATTGGGTACATACTCATGTATTGATCAAATGTAAAACCTTATGCATTAAGGTTCTTGTATATAGAAAAAAAATGAGAAAAAAAACAAAAGAAAAAGAAAAGAAAAATAATATGGAAAAGAAAAAAATAGAAAAAGAGAGAAAAAAAAGAGAAAGAAATAAAAAAGGGGACAAAACGCCCCAAAGTGAAGCTCAATAAAAGGGAATCAATGCATAAGTGTTACGAATCAAGAAAAGAAAATGCATGAGTATGTGAAAAAGTGAGTAGAATGGGTAGTTAGGCTAGAACTTAAATTGCATAGGTTGTCATAGGTTAGGTGGGAAGTCTAGATTAATCAAAGATTCAAATATCAAGTCCACTTAACCAAATATGCATCCTACCTTGACCCTAGCCCCATTACAACCTAAAGAAAAGACTTTATGATAAATGTATGCATGCATGAAATATATGTTGATTGTTAGATGAAGAACAAATCTTAGAAAGCATGATTAGGAGAGAATTGAGAGAATCAACCCTAAACACTTGAGCGAATAGAGTGCAAACACATCCGGTGAGGGTTTGATGCTCAATTACATGTTTTCACCTATGATCATAATTTTCATGCAAGTTTGTAAAAATATTTAATAACTCAATTCAATTGTGGATTAGACTTGCTAGTCCTTAGCCCTTGTGCATATATGCTTCTTGGGAATTGATTTATTTTGACCAAGCAATTGCATTCATTTAGATAGTTACATATAGGTAGATTGCATTTAGTTAGTTTCCATTGAATAAATGCCATACCCTTATTTCATTCTTGGTTTAGCATGAGGACATGCTAAGGTTTAAGTGTGGGGAGGTTGATAAACCCTAATTTGACAGTTTATCTTGTATTGAATTTAGAGTATTTTGTAGACCTTTTCTCACATTTACCCAATGAATTTGCATGGTTTTGTGTATTCTCCTTTAATCGTGCTTAAGAGTGAAAACATGCTTTTTAGGACTTAAAATAGCTAAATCTAATTTTCCTTGATTCCATTAGATGCCTTGATATGTTTGCTAAGTGATTTCAGATTTAGGAGGCAAGGATTGGACCAAGGGAATGAAGGAAAAGCATGTAGAAATGGAGAACTCATGGAGAAATAAAGGAAACGCAAAAGCTGTCAAGCCGACCTCTTCGCACTTAATCGACCATAGCTTGAGCTACAGAGGTCCAAATGATGCGGTTCTAGTTGGGTTAGAAAGCTAACATCCGGGGCTTCGAAATGATATAAGATTTGCCATAGTTGCTATACGTATAAGGACGCGTACGTGCACTGTACGCGCACGCGCCGTTGGTGCACGTGATCACTTCATGCAAACTCGTGGCTAGCGAATTTACAAGCCTTGTGGGCCCAATCCAACTCATTTCTAATGCTATTTAAGCCAAGGATTGAAGAGGGATGAACAAGTTAGTTACCATTAGTCATAGTTTAGTTTTAGAAGTAGTTTCTAAAGAGAGAAGCTCTCACTTCTCTCTAGGATTAGGATTAGGATTAGGTTTAGTTCTTAGATCTAGGTTTTAATCTTTGCTTTCTTCCACTTCTATCTCTCAATTCTTTGTTGCTACATTCATCTTCTTCTATTCTTTTGTTGTAATTTCCTTTATGTTGTTCGTATATTTTGTTGTAGATCTAGTATTGTTCCTTCTACATTCTTCCAATTCAATAAGAGGTAATTCATAATAAATGTGTCTTCTTTGCTTTTCTATTGTTGATCTCTTATTTTTTGTAGTTGTAGATTCCTTTAATTCTTGCATTTAATAATGTTTACTTCTATTGCACTTTATGTGTTTGTTGAAATGTCCCTTTTAGTTTTAGTGTAGATTTTGTTCCTCTTGGCCTAGGTAGAGTAATTAGTGACACTTGAGTTATCTAATTCCTTTGTTGATTGATAATTGGAGAGATTGCTAATTGGTTTGGAGTGCACTAAAGCTAGTCTTTCCTTGGGAGTTGGCTAGAACTTGTGGCTCAAGTCAATTCATCCACTTGACTTTCCTTTATTTAGTAAGGGTTAACTAAGTGGTAGCAATGAACAATTCTCATCACAATTGAGAAGGATAACTAGGATAGGACTTCTAGTTCTCACACCTTACCAAGAGCCTTTTATAGTTGTTAGTTTACTTTTCTTGCCATTTATAATTCTTGTCTAAAAATCCTAAAAACCCCAAAATAACTCACAACCAATAACAAGGCACTTTATTGTAATTCCTAGGGAGAACGACCCGAGGTTTAAATACTTCGGTTTATAGATTTTAGGGGTTTGTACTCGTGACAAACAAATTTTTGCATGAAAGGATTATTGTTGGTTTAGAAACTATACTTTACAACGAGATTTCATTAGTGAAATTCTAAACCGTCAAAATTCCAATCATTAACCCTTCCTAGCCACAGCAAAAGCTGTGATTGTATGGACAGAGGAGAGTTAGTCCTTCAAGTGAATGAGGACTACCTTGTGTTTAAGGCTCAAGGATTTTCCTCTGTGAACATGGAGAAGAAGCATGAAAAGCCTCATCCAATTCTCTCCATGCAGAGTCAAGCAAAGCTCCCACATCCAAACTCTAAGTTTGGTGTTGGGAGGCCACAATCATGCTCTGAGCATCTGTGAAGCTCTGTAAGAGCTTCCTGTCAAGCTATTGACATTAAAGAAGCGCTTATTGGGAGGCAACCCAATTTTATTTATCTATATTAATTACTCTTTTATTTTGTTTTCCATTGTTATTTTATGTTTTCTTTAGGATGATGATCATGTAGAGTCACAAAAACAACTGCAAAAATTAAAGCAAAATCAAAAACAGCATCAAAAATAGCACACCTTGGAGGACGAGCTTACTGGCATCTAAACGCCAGTAAGAATACCAAAATAAACGCCCAGCCTGGCACCATTTTGGGCGTTAAACGCCAGAACTGGCAGGCACACTGGCGTTTAAACGCCAGTAAAAGAAGAAAACTAGGCATTTAAACGCCCAGTCTGGCACCATTCTAGGCGTTAAACGCCAGAACTGGCATGCAGACTGGCGTTTAAACGCCAGAAAAGGGCAACAGACTGCCGTTTAAATGCCAGAAAAGGGCAGAAAACTGGCGTTTAACGCCAGAAAGGCCACACAGAGGGTGTTTAACACCAAGGAGGTGCAGGGATGAAAAATCCTTGACACCTAAGGATCTGTGAACCCCACAGGATCCCCACCTATCCCACCTCACTCTCTCTCCTCTTTACACCTCTCTATAACTCTCTACCCAAAACACCACTCACCTATTAAATCTTACCCTCTTCCCCATATTCTCTTCACCACTCACATCCATCCCCTAATTCCCAAAAACCCATCATACAACCCACCTACCCCACCCACTCAAATTCAAACCATTTTTCTCCCAAACCCACCCCTTCTCACACGAACCAACTCCCTCTCTTACCATATAAATACCCCTCCTTACTCCTTTATTTTCACACATCACATACACTCAAAACCCCCCTTGGCCGAACCCTCTCAAGCCTCCATCTCCCACTTCTCTTCTTCTTCCACTCTCTTCTTTCTTCTTTTGCTCGAGGACGAGCAAACCTTTTAAGTTTGGTGTGGAAAAAAGCCTTGGTTTTTAATTTTCCATAACCACTAATGGTACCTAGGGTCGGAGAAACCTCAAGAAAGAGGAAAGGGAAGGCAATTGATTCCACCTCCGAGTCATGGGAGATAGAGAAATTCATCTCAAAGGTCCATCAAGACCACTTCTATGAAGTTGTAGCCAAGAAAAAGGTGATCCCCGAGGTCCCCTTCAAGCTCAAAAGGAGCGAATATCCGGAGATCTGACATGAGATTAGGAGAAGAGGATGGGAAGCTCTCACTAATCCCATTCAACAAGTTAGAATCTTAATGGTTCAAGAGTTCTATGCTAATGGATGGATCACAAAGAACCATGATCAAAGTATGAACCCGGACCCGAATAATTGGCTCACAATGGTCCGGGGAAAATACCTAGATTTCAGTCTGAATAAAGTGAGATTGGCATTCAACTTGCCAATCATGAGAGGAGATTCTCATCCTTTCACTAGAAGAGTCAACTTTGATCAAAGGTTGGACCAAGTCCTCAAGGATATCTGTGTGGAAGGAGCTCAATAGAAGAGAGATTCTAAGGGCAAGCCGGTTCAACTAAGAAGGCCGAACCTTAAGTCTGTGGCTAGAGGATGGTTGGAGTTCATCCAACGCTCTATCATTCCTACTAGCAACCGATTCGAGGTAACTGTGGATCGGGCTATCATGATCCATAGCATCATGATTGGAGAGGAAGTGGAAGTTCATGAGATCATACCATTAAAACTATACAAGGTGGCTGACAAGCCCTCCACTTTGGCAAGGTTAGCCTTCCCTCATCTCATTTGTCACCTATGCAATTTAGCCGAAATTGTCATAGAGGAAGACGTCCTCATTGAGGAGGACAAGCCCATCACTAAAAAGAGGATGGAGCAAACAAGAGAGCCCACTCATGGACCTCTGATGCGGTATTAATAACCCACACTTACTAACCGGCAAGTGCACCGGGTCGTACCAAGTAATACCTTACGTGAGTAAGGGTCGATCCTACGAGGATTGATGGATTAAGCAACAGTTATTGAGTGATAAGCTTAGTTAAGCAAGCAGAAATTGGTTTTTAGATATTCAAAAGGTTTAAGTTCGAATTCAAAATATCAAAAGTATAAACAATTAAATAAATTGGGAATGAAATATGGATAAACAGTTAAGGCTTCAGAGTTATCTATTTTTCTGGATTAACTTTTCTTACTAACTATTTTAATTATGTAGGATTTAATTTATGGCAAACTATATGTGACTAGACCCTAATTCCTTAGACCTTCCTAGTCTCCTCTAAAATTCATTAACTGCCAATTCATTGGTCAATTAATTCCAATTAAAGGGTACATGATCAAATTCCAGTTTGCATGCCACAAAAACTCTAATTACCCAAAGAATAAAAGGATTATATGTCACGTATCCCGTTAAATCCAGATAATTAGAATTTAGGAGAATATGTTTTCAAACTGTTGTTCAAGTATAGAGCTTTTCCAAGTTATACAAGAACTCAAATAGAAAGAGGGCCATACTTCCGTTCCACCCAAATTCATAAGATAAAGAACGAAAACAATTCTTAAATATAAATCCAAAACATAAATTAAAATAGAAAAAGTAATAAAATCAATCCATACAAATAGACAGAGCTCCTAACCTTAACAGTGGAGGTTTAGTTGCTCATGGAATGTAGAATGTAAATTTGTATAGAATTCCCTAATGGAATCCCTCTAATGTAATCTACCTAATAGAAGAGAAGTCTCCCCTTTTTATAACTAATCCTAATTAATTTAAAATCTAATTATCTAAATATAAAAATAATATCTTTTCCTAAAAGATAAGATTTAAATTTAAATTCGAATTAATTTACATATCTTTAGTTGATGGGTGGGGACCACTTGCTTTGTCCATTCTGCAGCTTCTAATCTGTGTTTTCTGGGCTGGAAAGTGGGTCAAAGCAGCCCAGAAATCACCCCAGCGTTTTCTGTATTATTGCAGATCACGTATGTGACGCGTCCGTGTCATCCACGCGCTCGCGTCATTTATGCAGATTCCAGTCCACTCGTTCACGTCAGGCACGCGATCGCGTCATTGCGATTTCTCCATTTCACGCGGTCGCGTGAGCCATGCGTCCGCGTCGGTCTTCGCTGGTCATCTCTTTGGTTTCTTCTTTTTCTCTGTAGAAACTTCATCAAATCTCTCTGAATTCTACCTAAAATAAATAAAATTGCACAAAACTCAAAATAGCATCCATAGTGGCTAAAATATAATTAATTCTAAATTAAACTCAACAATTTAGATGCAAATTCACTAGGAAAAGATAGACAAGATGCTCACGCATCAACCTCAACAAGAGCATGAGAAAGTCCCTCATCAAGAAATCCCTAAGATTCCTCATGGGATACATTTTCCTCTACACAACTATTGAGAGTAACTCAACACCTCTTTAGGGGATTTGAGTTCCAATATGGAGCAACTAAGGGTGGAGCACCAAGAGCACTCTATTATCCTCCATGAAATAAGAGAGGACCAAAGAGCCATGAGGGAGGAGCAACAAAGGCAAGGAAGAGACATTGAGGAGCTCAAGCACTCCATAGGATCTTCAAGAGGAAGAACTAGCCGCTATCACTAAGGTGGACCCGTTCCTTAATTTTCTTGTTATTTGTTTTTCTGTTTTTCATTCCTTATGCTTTATGTTTTGTCTCTGTTTGTGTCTTTATTACATGATCATTAGTGTCTAGTGTCTATATCTTAAAGCTATGAATGTCCTATGAATCCTTCACCTTTCTTAAATGAAAAATGTTCCTAATTACAAAAGAACAAGAAGTACATGAATTTCGAATTTTATCTTGAAATTAGTTTAATTATTTTGATGTGGTGATAATACTTTTTATTTTCTGAATGAATGCTTGAACAGTGCATATTTTTTATAGTGAAGTTTATAAATGTTAAAATTGTTGGCTCTTAAAAGAATAATGAAAAAAGAGAAATGTTATTGATAATCTGAAAAATGATAAATTTGATTCTTGAAGCAAGAAAAAGCAATGAAAAAGAAAAAGCTTGCGAGAAAAAAAATGGCAAAAAAAAAGAAAAAAAAAAGAAAAAGCAAGCAGAAAAAGCCAATAGCCCTTTAAATCAAAAGGCAAGGGTAAAAAGGATCCAAGGCTTTGAGCATTAATGGATAGGAGGGCCTAAAGGAATAAAATTCTAGCCTAAGCGGCTAAATCAAGCTATCCCTAACCATGTGCTTGTGTCATGAAGGTCCAAGTGAAAAGCTTGAGACTGAGTGGTTAAAGTCGTGATCCAAAGCAAAAAAGAGTATGCTTAAGAACTCTGGACACCTCTAACTGGGGACTCTAGCAAAGCTGAGTCACAATCTGAAAAGGTTCACCCAGTTATGTGTCTGTGGTATTTATGTATCCGGTGGTAATACTGGAAAACAAGATGCTTAGGGTCACGGCCAAGACTCATAAGTAGCTGTGTTCAAGAATCAACATACTGAACTAGAAGAATCAATAACACTATCTTAATTTTGAGTTCCTATAGATGCCAATCATTCTGAATTTCAAAGGCTAAAGTGAGATGCCAAAACTGTTCAGAAGCAAAAAGCTACAAGTCCCGCTCATCTAATTAGAACTAAGCTTCATTGATATTTTGGAATTTATTGTATATTCTCTTCTTTTTATCTAATATTATTTTTAGTTGCTTAGGGACAAGCAATAATTTAAGTTTGGCGTTGTGATGAGCGGATAATTTATACGCTTTTTAGCATTATTTTTAGGTAGTTTCTAGTATGTTTTAGTTACTTTTTAGTATATTTTTATTAGTTTTTATGCAAAAATCACATTTCTAGACTTTACTATGAGTTTGTGTATTTTTTTGGTGATTTCAGGTATTTTCTGGCTGAAATTGAGGGACCTGAGCAAAAATCTTATTCAAAGGCTGAAAAAGGACTGTAGATGCTGCTGGATTCTGACCTCCCTGCACTCGAAGTGATTTTCTGGAGCTACAGAAATCTAATTGTCACATTCTCAATTGCGTTGGAAAGTAGACATCTCGGGCTTTCCAGCAATGTATAATAGTCTATACTTTGCCTGAGATTTGATGGCCCAAACTGGCGTCCAAACGCCCACCAGAGACCCTTTTCTAGCGTAAAATGCCAGAACTGGCACCAAAGCTGGAGTTAAACGCCCAAACTGGCACCAAAACTGGTGTTTGAACTCCAAGAAGAGCCTATGCACGTGAAAGCTTCAATGCTTAGCCCAAACACACACCAAGTGGGCTCCGGAAGTGGATTTCTGCACTATCTACTCATTTTCTGTAAACCTAGTTTACTAGTTTAGTATAAATAGCACTTTTTACTATTGTATTCACATCTTTTGGACCATTCTTTAATCCTTAGATCAGGTCTTTGAACCCTATTTCGATTGTATTATGCCATTTGGGAGGCTGGCCATTCGGCCATGCCTAGACCTTGTTCTTATATATTTTCCAACGATGGAGTTTTTACACCTCACAGATTAAGGTGAGGAGCTCTGCTGTTCCTCGAGTATTAATTCAAGTATTATTATTTTTCTATTCAATTCATGCCTACTTCTCCTCCAAGATATACTCTCGTACTTAATACAGTTAAGTCAGAATAAAGGGGTGATCCGTGACAATCACCCAATCTTCGTTACTCGCTTAGCCAAGATCCGCGTGCCTGACAACCACAAAGTGATCTACATGATGTTTAACATAGTCATTGGACGACAGCTGGAGTATACTCTCTTTAGTCTCTGACCCACGGATCTAGATCACCTCTCCTGACAGCAGAGCATTCGAATCCGTGACGTTAGAACCTTCGTGGTATAAGCTAGAATCAATTGGCAGCATTCTTGAGATCCGGAAAGTCTAAACCTTGTCTGTGGTATTTCGAGTAGGATCCGGGATGGGATGATTGTGACGAGCTTCAAATTCATGACTGTTGGGCGCAGTGACAATGTGCAAAAGAATAAATGTATTCTATTCCAACACGATCGAGAATCGACAGCTGATTAACCATGCGAAAAATTGTAGAGGACATGTTTTCACTGAGAGGACGGATGGTAGCCATTGACAACGGTGATCCACCAGCATACAGCTTGCCATGGAAGGGAGTACGCATGATTGGATGAGGACAATAGGAAAGCAGAGGTTCAGAGGCAACAAAGCATCTCTAAACGCTTATCTGAAATTCCTACCAAGGAACTATATAAGTAACTTTATTTTATTTTTCGCTTTATCTATCTTTTAATTATCAAAATCTCATAACCATTTGAATCCGCTTGACTGAGATTTACAAGATGACCATAACTTGCTTCAAGCCGTCAATCTCTGTGAGATCGACCCTTACTCACGTAAGGTATTACTTGGACGACCCAGTGCACTTGCTGGTCAGCTGCGCGGAGTTGTGAAAAAAGTGCGAAATCCCGATTCCACGTACCAGTGACTTATTCTTTTTTATCCTCTTAGAAGTTTATGGAGAGGCAGAATTTTGTTTATGTACATTTGAGCTTTGGATATGTATATATGTATATATATGTGTGTATATTATCCAGCCAGTCTTGACTTCGCAGGCTGAGTTAGGAGCTCGTTACTTTGTACCTTTGGCTCTCTGTTCCTGTTTTGGGTTATTTTACACTTAACAGTTGTAGCTTTCTTAGTACGCAAGTTAACTCGTTTCTTGAGCATTGCGCTTCTATTTCGCGATTTTTGGCTTCCTCTATTCTTCAAGGCTCCTAACATATTATAATTCTTCTGCTATCATATGTATATATTTTATTTTAGAGGTCGTAATGCCAGACTACCTTTGTTTTACGACTTAAGCGTAAAGCTCAGTGTGGTAGAGTGTTACAATAAACAGAACGTGAAACTAACAACATATTAGGGATTAAACTGAAACAAAACGTGGGATAATCTACATAGACTCTAAGCAATATAAAATGAACTACTAGAAGCCTTACCTATAAATAAGAGAAGTCATACACTCGAAAAGAGAAACTTCCCTTCAACTCACAAATACACAAAGACTTTAAAGAAATTCTCATTTTTACACTAATGCAAAGAAAGAAGATGGAGTATAAGGGCATTTAAGTGTTGGAAGCTAAGTCATTTGTTTTTAGGATGATAATGGGGTAGGGTGGGACGGGAGATGTTTCTCTGCTCTCTGTTCTTACCCTTAGATTTGTTCTTCGTCCCGTCTCGATCTCCTCCATGGGAGAATATTGCCTCCCATCCTTATTTTCGGTGGGGCCTTATTCTCCATCTCTCCGATAATCCTAATTGATCATTAATTTTTATAGAAGTAGAGTTACAAGTATTCATCCTATACAAAAACAGCAAAATTTTATACAAAATGCTAAATGACAAATGACAACTTCTTTCAAACTGACGCAGTAGGAGACATGACAGTAAGACAGAGCACAGAGTAGTAGACGAGGTGGAGGATGCAGCAGCACAAAGAAAAATGGCTATGACATCGAGAGTTGCATGAAGGAGAATGGGCACACCCTTAAAGAGGAGAAAGAACGCCGTGAACAGAGAGAACAGCACGGTGAGAGGTGATGGTGTGCGGTGAGAAAGGAGAATAGTGAGGAAATGGCTACAATGAAGTTCGATAGAGTATGGATAGTGTTAGGGATTTCTGAATTGAAAAAGGGTTATTAAATTGAGAATTAGAAATTTAAGATTTGTCTTTATGGCATATAAAATGACTAAAAAATATATATAAGAAATAAACTATTGAGGACAATTAAATAAATTTGTGAATTTTGAGTTTCCACACATGCCTTAGAGAATTTTTGCCTCTGTCTTCATTTTTGCGTAAAAAATTTTCCAGTTAACTTCCCATTTGTGATGATCCCCACAGAGACTCCTACGCCTCCTAGAGTTTTATCATCCCTATTTGTTTTATTATTTCATTTCATTCCCAGATTAGTTTTCAATTCTTTTTAAGTTTTATTCTTCATATATTCATTATTTTTCCAGTATTCAAACGTTTCATTTGTTATTCGAACTTTAAGTTCATTACAAATTTAATGTTTGATCTTGTTATTTCTCAAACATTTTTTAAGATTTCTATTTGTAAGATTGTGTCCAAAAAAAATAAAGTCGTTTCTTTTCAATTAACTGTAAAGTATTTGATTTGAAGTTTAATTTATAATCAATAAGTCTTTGGGTCAAAATTCTGTGAAAGAAGTTGTATTTATTTTTCAATTTGAGATTATGGATACAAGTCATCTTCTATTAAAGTCGAAAAACCAAAATCCAAACAAATCAATTATATTTATATCAATGATTTATATTTAAAAAGTATTCTGCGAATTAAGTTAGTTATTTTTTTATAAGATTATTAAAAAAAAGGCTAAAATCATGTTAATTTGTTTATTATTTCTAATAATAAGTCAATTTTTAAAGATTATTGTGTTCTTTATTTTTTTTTTAAATACATTAGCATTCCCCGTCTAAAATAACAAAAATGACCAACATTACAAAGTGGAAGCAATAATAATTTGTAATCCTATGTACGGAATGTTTTAAGGAGATCAATTTAACAAAGACATTAAAAATGTCTTTTTTTTTTTTAGATGTTTATATGTGTCATGTTATTATTGGACATCTTTATTAAAACGATTAATAATTTATTTTTTAATAAACCAGAATAAAATTGGTTTATTATAGCAACAATAATAAACCCAATTATTTGCATTATAATTATTAGATCCGGTTTGATATAATTGAATTACACAATCTAAATCGAATATCTTTAAATTTTTTGATAAAAAGACAAATATATCTCTGACATTTTGTTTTGCAGACATTTGAATCCCTAAAAATTTAAAATACAATTAGATCCCTAAAAAAATTGGATTTTTGTTATTATTATAAAATAAATCGATTTTATTCTAATTTGTTAAAAAAATTCAAAAATAACCGGTTCATTAATACGTCCAATAATAATGCGGCACGTAAGCGTCTTTACAAAAAGACGTTTTACGCGTTTTTATGGAAGCATCCCCTATGTTTTAATGGGTTAGGTTGGGTTGGACTCGAATTTCATGCTTGTTTGAATATCATTAAATTGATAAAAAAAAAATAATTTTTTAAAAAAATATATCTTTTAGTGTATTTAATAAATTTTTAATAGTAAAAGTAAAAGTATTAAAAAATAAAAAAATATTTTTTTTTTAAAAAGTCACAATTTATATTTTTTTAAAAGATCTTTTTTTTTCAAAGACAATAAATTTAATTAGATAAAACTGGTTGGTCCATAATGTACTACAACTACAAGTAAAATGGTACTTTAATTTGGATTATGCCAATAGAAAAGTAAAACAACAATTGGGAATCAAAGAAAAGGTAAAATAGGTTCATATGAGAGTTTCACGCTTCATGTAAGAGACATCTCTCTTTAGTCATGTGACAAGCTTTTTCAGCTATTTTCACTGATAATTTTCTTCAATTTTCAAAGATAACAGCATTTCTTGCTCTCCAGATGTACCAAACAAGGTTTGCAGCAAGCTCCTTCTTCTTTTGAGATTTCCGACTTCTATTCAAGGATTCCATAAAGATAATCACCATATACATGGTTCCATAGCTTCTATTCAGTAGTAGAAGTCCTACAAAATCCCATGCTTCAACTGTGCTTTGACATCCCCAAAGGAAATAGTGTATCGATTCCTCCATAGCATCACAAATTGGACAGATAGGATTTACGTTTTAAAATCTTGAATTAAGATTTGTCTTTACCAGGATTTCTTTATGTAAAGTATTCCACAAGAAATTCTTAATTTTTGGGGTGTTTTTTAGGTTCTAAAACTCAGTCCATAATTATTTTAATCTGTACTATTTTGGCAGAAATTCTTGAGGTGGATGAAAAATTGGAACACTACTTCATATCCTGAAGCCACCAAATATTCTCCAACTTTCTTCTTTTGTCATGTAATTTTATCTTCATCTTACTATATAGAAGTTTCTAGTATTGCATATGCACCTGCTGGATTGAATAGTTAAGTAATTGTGATCTGTTCCCATTGAGCATTTGGTAGAATTAACTCGAAAACTCAAGTAGGTTGATAGTTCAGATTAGGCTGAAATGATAATTCGTGCAGAGTAAGCTCTTTAAGCGAGTTGTCTTCTATTATCACTAAATTTTCTCCCAAATTTTCAAAAAATGCCCTTTTCTAAC
This sequence comes from Arachis stenosperma, assembly GCF_014773155.1. NCBI lineage: Eukaryota > Viridiplantae > Streptophyta > Magnoliopsida > Fabales > Fabaceae > Arachis > Arachis stenosperma. The sequence continues at coordinate 120,459,927 of NC_080386.1, forward strand.
ATCTTTTTTCCTTTCATAATACTTCTCTATCCCCATGACGGATTGTATCCCATTTTCACATTTAAAAAGCTGGAATATTTAAAATATCTGCTCTTGAAGACCTTGTAGACTAGAGAGTGAGTATGAGCAAATAGTCTCCAACCTTGCTTAGCTAACATAGCCAGGTTAAAAGCTCTTAAATTCTTAAAATTTAGTCCTACCTATTGTTCTGGTCTTTATGAAATATGCCATTCAACCCAATACATTCTTCGTTTTGTGTCTCTCTGGCCCTGCCAAAATCGCATCATTGCTTTCTGAATGTCTTCGAGAAGTGATTATGGAAGTTTAAAATAACTTAGCATATAAATCGGTATAGCCGTTCTAATTGCCTTGATCAAAACCTCTCTTACACTAGACGAGAGTAATGAGCGCTTCCCGTGTTAAAATTTTTTATTCACCTTGTTCTTAATATAGTTAAAAGTAGCATTTTTGGACCTATGAAATATTGTCAGAAATTCCAAACATTTATCTTGATTCCCAACATTAGCCACTTGTCGAATCAAAGCCAATTGCTCCTTTACATGGATAGGTGTATTTTTCATAAAAAAAAAAGACCGAAGACTTATGAAGATTAATCATCTGACCACTAACCTTCTCATTGTTCTGAAGGATTCTAGTTAAACTGAGACAGTCTTGCTCTGTAGCTTTACCGAATAAAATTGAGTCGTCTGCAAAGAATAGATGATTAATTCTCGGACACCTAGGATTAAGTTTCAAACTAGAAAAAACTTGCTCCCATTCTCCCTTATAGAGTAGATGGGATAATCTCTCTACACAAAAAAGAAAAATATATGGCGATAAAGGATCGCCTTGTCGCAATCCCCTACATGGTTTAAAATAACCATGTAGTTGTCCTTCTACAGTAACAAAATATGAAATAGTCATCACACATTCCTGAATCCAATTCAACCATTGATTGCAAAAACCCAACTTTCTCATAACAACCCAAACAAAGTCCCACTCAGTTCTATCATACGCCTTGCTCATATCCAACTTCAGAGCTAATTCATAACATCCACTATTCTTGTTCTTAAGAAAATACATGAATTTATAAGCAATTAGAATTTCGTCACTGATTAACCTACCATTTAAAAAGCCAGTTTGATTATCACTAATTACTCTATTCATGATATGTTGCATACAATGAAAAAGAATTTTGAAAATTATTTTGTAAAACACACTACTTAGGTTGATAGGCCAAATATGCTTCATAGTAGTTGCATTCGGAATCTTAGGAATAAGAGAGATTTTTGCATGATTAAAAACTTTAGACATTTTACCTCCAAAGAATAAACTTTTGATCGCACAATTAACAACTCTCTGAATTATTTCTCAGTAATTTTGAAAAAAGTTTGTTGTGAAACCATCCTCTCTCGGGGCTGAAAAAAGATTGATAGAAAATAAGACTGTCTTGATCTCTTTTTCAATAATCAACTTTGGCAGTTCCTTGTTAGTATCTTCAGAAATTTTGACTGGAATATTCTGAATAACATCATCAGGCTCTTTTGGGTTAGAGGAAGTAAACGAGTTATGAAAGTAAGATTGAGCAACTGCAGCTATTTTGTCAGTGTTCAAAGCTGTATTTTCATCTTCATCCTCCAAATACTGAACCTTATTTCTCCGGCTTCTATTCTAAAATTTAGAGTGAAAAAATCGAGTATTTCTATCCCTCCAATGCAGCTATTAAACTCTCAATTTTTCTTTTCAATCATTCTTCTTGTTCGATAGCATCCTCTAATTTAGCTTGCAGGGTTCAGATTTTGTGACCATTAACTCCCCCCTTCTCTTTTTCCTCTACTGTGGTCTAACCTAACTCACGTATCTATATTAGTGAATTAGTGGAGCTGGTTTTCTGCCACTCTACCAATTTATGGCGACATGCATTAAGTTTCTCTGCCAACCGATACATTGGCAAGCCTATCACCCTTTGGTTCCAAACATCTTTGACAATATTAGTAATCTCCACATTACCACACCTTCTCGTATCACCTGCCTCAGATGTGAAAACTGTTGCTCTCTAGCTTGGTCATCTGTGCTCAAGTGCACTCCAATAATTACCCTCCATCTACCATCCGCCTTTTGATCCTTCCATTCAAATTTGATAAAGAAATTATCATAGTTTTTAATATCTACTGTAGCTGTTCCCTTCCATGCAACCATCAACCCTAGCCAAACCAATAGGATCCATTGTAAAAATTGAATTAAAACCCACCCCCGTCATTATGCCCTCCACAGTTAAGACATTATTCTTTGTCTCGCACAAGAATAATACCTCAGGAGAATGAGATCTAATAATCCCTTTCATGTTGTGAATTGTCAAAGGTTTCTCCAAACCTTGACAATTCCACATTAACATCTTCACGGTTCCTTGGGTGCATGGGTGACAAACGGGCCGAAACTCGCTGGGTTAGTCCGCGTAATCCGCCAAAAAAGGCGGGTTGAGTTGAAAATTTGAAATTGCCAAACTTAAAAAGCATGTCTAACCCGTGCCGCCTAATCTGTGGCCTTTGGTGGAGTGGAGCGGGCTTCCACGGCAGGCCAAGTATTTTTTTTGTCAGAACCATTTGTTTTTACAAATTTCTATGATATTATTGATCTACAAGAGGATGAAGATGATAATTGAAGATGTTCTAAGTTATATTTCGAATTATGTTTTATGTTTGATTGATTATAAACTTGAAGATGTTTAATTATATATTTTGAACAATGTTTGTTTTGCTTTTGACAATATTGGTTTTATTATTTTGTTTCAAAAAACATGGTTTATGATTATATTTATTACATATTTATAATTATAAAGACTTTAATGTTTGTGAATTTAGAAATTATAATTTTTTATATGTTTAGAAATTATAAATTTATTGAAATTATTGTGAAATTATGTATATTGTTTAATATTTAATAGTTTATATAAAAAAAGAGATTTATAATTATAAAGACTTTTCTATGATATGAATTTTCTTCTGCAACCTTCTCATATTCAAAATGTAAGTTTTGAATGTCCACGAAATTCCTCTTTCAATACGTAACAGATCTGTTTCACTTTCAAAGAAAAATTGAAAAATATTACCTCCATGATCCAGCACCTTAAATTTTTCTGGTTGTCTCCAGATTATATATAGTATTAATTCTAATGTATCAGCACTGAATTAGCGATCAACTAGTAATCTACAAATCAGGCTACATGAGTATTTGTCTAGACTCTCCTTAACATTCTCATCTCCAAACCTCACCACCTCCTCTTTTCATAAATGCTGATGTTGACTAGAACTACTCTGATTAGCAGTAATCCCTGCCATTGAGACTAGGCTAGAATTCAATAAGAAATATTCATAGGATTTTTCAAAATAGGATAACTCTACAAACTCTTGCAGAGTAGTAAAAAGACCCTAGCTGCGCTAGGACTAAGTTTGAATTTATATAAACAAGCTCTTTGGAGCTATTAATTTTGTTAAAAAAATATGTTTTTCACATAATAAATAAACAAAAAAGTATTTTTATATTATTATACTCAAACATAATTGATAGATAAAAAAATTTTTTGCATAAGATATCAAAACATAAAATTACTTTTACTTTTCTATAAAATCTTTTAAAAAAATATATCTCAAAAAAAATTTCTTAAAAACTCATCCAAACAAATTTTTCATTAGATTAGGCCTAACATTTTTATTAATTTTTTTTAACATTTAATTCGATTAGTACTACTATCCCCAAAAAAATAATTAAAAGAAGTGACTTGACTACATAATTGTGAGGGTAAATGACATTTATAAACCAAATACATGCTAATTTTACATGAATTTCCCAAAACAAAAATATTACGTGGTTCATATATATATTTCTATGTAAATCGAATTCATTAAATTTAAATTAGTCTAAGTTGTACTAAGTCGAATCAAGATGATTCAAATTACGTGGCGCACTACTAAAATCGAATTAAGTCCATTTGATTTACAAACCCATAGTAGATCGAATTTAACAAAGTCAATTTATACTCAATAATGGCTAGTGGTAAATCGAATCCGCTAGGTTCGATTTACTATGCAGTGACCCATATATATAAATCGAGCTGAATTAATTCAATTTAATATGATATTAACTTATATAAATACGAACTGAACATGAATTTCTCATCATAGTGGGACTCACAATTGCTAATGATGAGAGTTTTTGAGTTTTGGTGCACTATAAAGGGTCAATCAAGAAAAAAACACGATCTGAAATTAAATTTACTGATAAGGATCCTCTGAGTGTTTTTCTCAAACCTTCGACGAGTTTTATCGAGTTTCAGAATACTATAATCCAAAAACTGGGACTGCATGGCGTAAAACCGGTGGAGAAGTTATTCTATAAAATTTTGATTTCCGTGTTGCGCGATGATATGAAGTACAATTCCTTCGTCATAAGTAGTGACGAATATTTGCAAGTTCTATTTCATTATTGTCGTCAGTTTCTCAAGGTAATGACATCTGAGCTATTAGCCAAACTTGTAGATGTGGTCTGCAGTTCAGGAGGTTCGAATTGGAATCCTCAATCCTCAGTAATGCCAGCCTGCTCTAGTTCAATGCCTCTTGGTGCCTCGCTATCTATGCCGGTGATTGCACCTGAGGCAATTTTAGTTGCATCTCCATCCTTCGCAGCTGATCTAAACCGCATTTGTGATGGAGAAATAGGTGATACTCAACCCTTCGGTGAGCTTGCAATTGCGATGGCCGGTACTCCTATTATTGTCCCAATTTTCAGAGAGGGTAGAGCATCGGATGGTGTCGAGGATGTACTTCGGGATTATGATGATGATGATGTAGAAACTTATAAATTCTAACCAAACATGTTATCACAACTCGTCAACATTCTTAGTTATCCCTCATCTAACATGCATTTGTAGTTCCAATGTTTTCATGAACTACTACCCCTAAATCAATATTCTAACTACTATTTGAAGTTTAAAAATTACAATAATCAAGTTCTAAGCAATTTAATATCACTAACAATTCTTTATTTCTTAAAGAAAATAAACTAAATTAAATTTTATTCACTAACCTCTTCATGGACGCTACTAGCAATATAGGCGACTCGTCCAACCCGATAAATTTGATTTGGGTCATCTTCTATTTTCACAATTTCAATCTCTTAGTATAGATTTCCTTTGTTAATATGAAATTTTTGTTTTAGGTAAATTTGGTATGGTGAAATATAATTCAAAATAAGTGAATTTGAATTCTTTATATAGAGATATATATATATATGCTAAATCGAATTTATGTGTGTCGATTTACATTAGAACACGATTACTCGTAATTCGAATCTACTTCATTCGAATTATTGTTGGTGTAATTCGAATTTATTCAATTCGATTTACTATGTGCTACACTACCATAGGCTGAATCGAATTAAGCTGTATTGAATTACTATGGTTGGGTTAATACCATGAGTATTTCGCATTTTATTCGTTGCTAAATTGAAGTTACTTATTTCGATTTATCCTAAACACTACTAATTCGAATCATATTAATTCGATTTAGTACTATAAAATTTAAATTAAATTTAATGAATGTAATTTTTTATTTTAAAAAATTCATGTAATATTGAAATGTGTTTGGTATATGCCTGTGATTTACCCTAATTATTGTGATGAGTTATTAAAACGATGTTTTTGGTTTATACGAACAAAAAGCAACCTTGTCTGGAAAGAATGTCAATAATTTGTCCCCTTATAAGTTGAAAGATAATTCAATATATATATATATATATATATATTTTATTGAATTATTATTATTATTATTATTGTTATTATTATTATTATTATTATTATTATTATTATTAATGATGGAACCTAGTAGCTAGGAATTCATTCTCACATCACATGTGATGTCCTGAATAGGCATGGCATAGATCTTTTTCAAATTTTATATCTCTATTGAATATTTGAACCTGACAAAACCATTTACCAACACTATGCTAAGTATAGATGTTTTTATTATTGTTCTGTTGCAAAATCTCATCATTCCTCGTATACACAACTTTTAGTAGTCTATATTATACACATGGTTGTAAAAAGTCGAATTAGACCGATCGGTTCAATTAAAAATTGATGATCTAAATTTTTAATCAGTCCGATTCAATCTTTAGACCATTGTATAAGAACAAGAACTAGTATGAACCGATCAAAAATCAGTAGAAACTAATCTAACCAAACCACTTAAGAAAAAATTTCAAAATTAATGAAGATGCAGTTTGAACCTAAATCTTTCCTATTACTGCATATAGGGGTGGGTGGTAACGGGACGAGTCCATCGGATCGATCCGTTAAATATGTTAAAAAAAGCGGGTCGGGTTAGGATTTGAAGTCCGCCAAATTTTAAAAATCTGCCAAATTTGCGGGTTTTGACAGGGCAGGGCAGGCTGGCCCGCCGGGCCGAAGATTTTATTTTTTTTTAATAAATAAAAGAGTGATTACTATTATAAAATTTTTAAACACTTTTTTTCATTTTTTGTTTTCATTTTTTTTAGTTATTAACTTTATTTATTTTATTTTATAATTTCCTATATATGCTCAAATTATGTGAGTTATTTTTTAAAATAAAAAAGATTCTATTGACAAATATTATTTTGAACAATTTTATTGAAGTTAAAAATTAAAAAAAATAATAAAAAAATTATATTATAATTTGACTATTTTTTATTTGTATTTAATTTTTTAATTATTATTTTTTGGTTAATTTTAATTAATTTTATTTTTCAAAAAAAATAGTCAAGTGGGCTAACTTGCCAATCCGCCATAAAATGGGATGGGCTAACATTTTGAACCCAGGCTCGCCTCATAAACGGGACGGGCCGATCCGCCCCGTTTATGAGGCGAGCCTAGGTGGGTTGGGGCGGGTTGGGGCGGGCCGGCCCGCTTTGCCACCCTTAACTGCATACTTCTCTTACCACTAAATTATGTTATTTCTTAATATTTTATATGCTAATTATTAATTATATAGTAAAATTACATAATAATTTTTTAGATATTATTTTAATTTTATACTCACTTATATTTAAATTAATTATATTTTTATTATTCATAATTATTAATAAAAATATTATTAAATATGTATAAATAAAAAATATCAAATATTTTTATTAATTATAATATAATTACTTTTTTATGATATGATTATATGTTATTTATTAATATTATTTTTTAATAAATATATATAGTATATAATATAAAAATAAAATTAAAGAATTTTTATTATGAAAAAATACTATAATTTTATATACTTATTTAATAATAATAATTGCCTAATCGAATTATAACTTGTTGATTATAATTTGTTAAAATTTGATTATTTTTTAAATATTAGAAAAGATATGTATTTTAAATTTTAATTTTAGATTTTTAATTATTTTATATTTTTTATTTATATAAGATTGGTTCTACTAGTTCAACCAGTGACTCATTGGTTGAATTAATATAAACCAATAAATTAGTAACATAATCGGTTCAATCATCGATTCAGTTATGATAATTATGATATATATGGTTCAGATATATCTTTTTTATAGAGGAATCAACTTTTAACAAAAAAAATTCACTGCAAAATAATTAAATCTTTTTATACTAGAATGGTTCGTAAATAAACCTTTTCACATAATACGAAAATCAGCTTTGTACTTTTGTTTTTATTCGTGTTTTTATTATAAATGTAAATATAATCAAGTTTGTATTATTATTTATAAATTTTGATAATTAATCTGAATCTAATTTTGATTATATTATATATAAAATTTTATTATAAATGAGATTATGAAGCTATCTTGTATTATGGGTAACTAATTTTTTATGTCTATAAAACATAGTTAAATTCTTATATTATATTAAAATTAAGTAAGCATATATAATTCACCTTCAAAAATACCTTAAAAAGTGAAGGTTATTTCAGACTGATAAAACCAACGATCTCGAGACCATATATTTTTCATTGAATTGATATAAAAAATTATAATAGGAATATCTGGTACATATTATTTTAATTAGATTTAATAAATTATATTAATATACACAAAAATAAAAATAATGACCCAACAAAAATGTGATCTCCCAGATGGAATGCTGGTCTAAATAAGAATAAACTATCACCAAAAAAAAAAAAAAATAGACATTGACAAAAATATATTTAAAAAATCAAAACGATGAAAGAATTCTCAAAAGAATTAAAAGTATGAAAAAATACTTTTTTTATATGTAAACAACTTATGTATTTGTTTTGAATTTTTTAAAATATTTTATATAAAATATATAAAAAAATTAGAGCAAAATTTGATATATAAGCTTTTTTTAAAAAAAAAAAAAATTGGTCGTTTACTAAAAAAATACCCACTTAGCATAAATTAAAATCATGAAATTTTAAGAAGGAAATATGTTTTTTTTTCTAATTATTTTTATAAAAAAAATACTAAAATAACATCAAACTATAATATCATATATAATACATATTAAAATATAAAATATACATTAAAAATAAATTAAACTAGATATATTTTTATATCCGAATATATATTGACTTTTTTTTTCATATCGTAATTTTTATACATAAAATAAAAAATTCTATGATAAAGAGATTTGTGGATGCATAGAACGGATCGGAGAGAAGATCTTGATCTTATTTTAAAATAAATAAAAATAAAATGATATATGATATGTAATAATTATCTCAACAATTCATCAAAGAGAATATTTTTCTTTTCATCATTTCTCCTCTCCCCCAAAGCATGCACTTATATAAAATACTTGATTTTTAAAAATTTTTTAAAAATAAAATATATTTTTTGTCTTTAAAATTTATTAAAAATTTAAAAAATATCCTTAAATTTTATTTCATTTTAATTTTGTCTTTGAAATTTTTTATTTGTATCAAATACAAATAAATTTTCAAAAATTTTAAAACTAATTTAACAATAATAAATGACAATTATGACTGATTTGTTTGTGTTAAAGATTAATCTTGTGAAATTATTATTGAATTAATCTAAAAATTTTTAAAAGTTAGTCACTAAAAATATATTTGATATAAATAAAAAATTTTTTAAATAAAATTAAAATAAAATAAAACTTAATAATATTTTTAAAATTTTTAATAAATTTTAAAGACAAACAATATATTTTATCTTTTTTTAAAATAAATATTCTAATGAAAACTCTATTATTGTCTTTATATAAAGATGTTTTATTTTAATAATTAATAATAAATTATAAATTTAATTTTATTATATTATAAAAATATTATCTTTATCTGAAAGTATTATTAATTTTTTTAAATTATTACTTTTTTATAAATTATATTTTTAAAGTATGATTAAATAAATATTTTGTAAAAAAATATTCTTGACATCCTTTTTTGAACAAGTATTTTTTTAATATTTTAAAAGTATTTTTTATCATATATAATACATATTAAAATATAAAATATATATTCAAAATAAATTAAACTATATATATTTTTATATCCGAATATATATTGACTTTTTTTGCACATAGTAATTTTTATACATAAAATAAAAAATTCTATGATAAAGAGATTTGTGGATGCATAGAGCGGAGAGAAGATCTTGATCTTATTTTAAAATAAATAAAAATAAAATGATATATGATATGTAATAATTATCTCAACCATTCATCAAAGAGAATATTTTTCTTTTCATCATTTATCCTCTCCCCCAAATCATGCACTTATATAAAATACTTGGTTTTTAAAAATTTTTTAAAGATAAATATAGTTTTTGTCTTTAAAATTTGTCAAAAATTTTTAAAAAATTCTTAAATTTTATTTTGTTTTAATTTTATTTTTAAAATTTTTTATTTGTATCAAATACATATCTGACATTTAAATTTTCAAAAATTTTAAAATTAATTTAGTAATAATGCATGACAATTATGTCTGATTTATTTGTGTTAAAAATTGATCTTGTGAAATTATTATTAAATTAATCTTAAATATTTTAAAAGTTAGCCACCAAAAATATATTTGATGTAAATAAAAAATTTCTTGAATAAAATTAAAATAAAATAAAATTTAGTAATATTTTTAAAATTATTAACAAATTTTTAAGATAAAAAAATATATTTATCTTTTTTTAAAATAAATATTCTAATAAAGATTCTATAACTGTCTTTATATAAAAATATTTTATTTTAATTATTAAATAATAAATTTTAAATTTAATTTTAGTATATTATAAAAATATTATCTTTATCTGAAAGCATGACTGTTTTTTTTATTTTTACTTTTTTTATAAATTATATTTTTAAAGTATGGTTAAATAAATATTTTGTAAGAAAATATTCTTGACATCCTTTTTTGAACAAGTGTTTTTTAATTTTTTTAAAATATTTTTGTCATTTCTATATTTTAAAATATTTTTGTTAATTAACATCTAAATCATTTGAAAAGTATTTTTAGTGATTTATTCTATCTATAAATTGAGGGTTTAGTTAATATGTACTCTAAGAGTATATAATAAATTTATTATTAGTATAATATTTTAAATTTTTTATTTAATAAATATAAAATAAATATATTAAAAACTTAGGCTGTGTTTGATTTGTATTTATATTTTTTATTTTTTGAATTTAGTGAAAAAAGAGTAAAAACAGTGAAAATAATAAAATCTTGTTTTTCTGTTTTTATCTTCTATTTTTACTTTTTTTTTTACAAAATTCAAAAAATAAAAATAAAAATAAAAATAAAAAATACAAACTAAATACATCTTTAAATTTTTTATATTTTTTATAAAATGTTTATAATTTGTAATCTTAATATATGTTGTATTTTTAATAAAATATTTATAATTTGTAATCTTAATATATGTGGACAAGATAGATAAACTCATAAATTAATAACGTTGTTAACTGAGATTAAAAATAATTCTTTGGTATTCCCTAAAAGTTTTCATGCCATACCTAGTTGTGATACAAACGAAAGCCAAATATGAAAATTCCAATTGCATAATACTTGTTTCACTAAATGTTCCAATTAATGCCTCATATATCCAGTGGCAGCCGGGCAACTTGGCAGCCATTTTTAATGAGAAATTATTAGAATTTATTATTTTTTTGTTATTATTCAATTATCAACTTAATTTTTTTAATATAATTTTTTAATCTAATAATTTAACAATATATTTTATCTCATATTTTTAAATATTGATGACTAATTAATAACCAAAAAAATAAATTTTAATGATCTTCTAATTAATCATCTTTAATTTCTCACACATAATATCACATACAAGTTCTCTCTCTCTCTCTCTTTTCCTTTGGGGAAGAGGGGGTTGTCCATGTAAAAGTTATTTTTGTACATTATATATGAAAATCAATAGTTAATATAATTAGAAGTTGATTAAGAATACACTCCTATCCTCGCAAGCACATCAGCTAATAACTTTTTCATGATTCAAATAAATTTGAACATTACAATAACATTGGAACTAATAACAGAAAAATATACTAACAAGTTTTATATATATACCGTACCTAAGTATATATATTGTCGTAATAAAAATACTAATTAACAATTAACAATTAACAAAAAAAACAAGTTAGGAGATTAAACCAAGATAATAATTAAGGTGAAATTAGGCATAATCTATTTCCCTTTTCTCACCTGAACTACGGTAGCATTAGTAGATTTGGCCTTCTTAATTCTCCTCTTCCTCCCTTTTCTTCTTCTTTTCTTCTTCTTGTTCTACTGGTTTCTTCTTTGCTTTGCTGACTAAGCAATGTTTGTTCTCATCATCATCATTGAGATCATGTTGTTGTTGTTCCTTTTGAGCTTCTTGAAGTGGATAATAATGAGTTGGAGCAGATGAAGCATCAGAAGCCATGGAATCATCATCATCATCATCATCATCATCATGGTCATCATCCATGGGGGACCCTATGTACATGGTCCATCCAGATTCACTGCTGCTGTAACATTCTTCTTCTGATGCATCTCCCTTCATCTCATGCTGATGTGGATCCATCTCCGGATGATTATGATGATGAGATAATAACAAATCAAGAAAGAAACTATATATATGGGGGTGATGATGAGAGAGGAACTATGAAACTATGAAGAAGGAAACTATGTATGTATATATAATAATTAATGTATCCTTTTATTTTCAATAGATAGAGGAAAATTTAAAATACAAACAAACAAAAATAAAAGGAGTTGTTTTGGGACACCTGAAAACCACTAATCCCTTCATCTCTCACTCTTTGCTTCCATTCATACCGACAAAAAATATATAATATATATAAATTATAAAGAAAATTCCATGTAAGTCAAACTTAATGTTATAATGTTTGGTAACTTATTTTAGAATAGATATATTTTATAATGTTTGTCATTGAATTAGAAGTTTATATGTTGTATATATGATGTTTGTAAAATTTTATGTCAATGTATAATTAGTAGATATACTATTTTAATTATAAATCAAAGTTTACTGTAATATAATAAAAATTAATATATATTTAGAAATTAAATATAGTCTTATTATTGGTATTAAATGTTTACAAAACTTTGCACAAATAATCTTCATGTGAAAGACAATGATAATTCAATCATTAGATCTATAAAAATTAATTTTTGTAGAGAAATACGAGCGAAGATAACTTTGGTTAAGTTAAAACTAATGTGATTTGATTTTAACTCGTAAGTTAAAATTAATATAAATATTATTTTCTACGTACAAGTCATTTTTTGATATAAGTATATATAAGTCATTTATATTTATGTACGCATATCTTTTTTCGTGTTGTTATTGCCTGTTTTTTTTCTTTTTCATTATTTTTCTCTTTTGTTATCATCGTTACCAACATCATCTTAAGTTAAATAATGAATTTTTTCTCCTTCTCCTCCTCCTCCTCTGATCTTCTTCTTTTTTTTTCATTAGAATTTTTTTTCCTCCTTCTTCTTTGTTGAAGATAATGAATAACTTAAGTTCAAATTGTTAATTAAATCAGAACGAAATTGATATTATTTTGAATCCAATAAAGTGGCTGAAGTGCGTGGTTCGATTTTAGTTAATATTTTCGATAGTAGTTTATGATTCTGTAGGTGAATAATGTTTTTATTTGTGAAAATTGTTGTTTATTGTTGATGGTTTGAATTAAATGTAATGTAAAAGTTCTGCACTAGAGAAAATATTTTCTTGTATTTGCAGCAAATTTGGGTGTAACACGAAGATATTTGGGTGTAACACGAAGATATTTGAGTGTATTATTTAAGAATTTTCAGTGTATGTGTACTGATAAATTCTGTATAATTCAAAATTATTTCTCTTCCTCCTCCACATCTTCTGCTGCTACTTCTTTTTTTTCATCATCATCACCATCTTCTTCTTTTTTTTCTTATTCATCTTTTTCTTTATGTTTTACCTTTTCAGGTTTCTTCTTGTTTTACTCTTTGAACAAGAATAAAAACAAAAAAATCAAACAAAGAAGAAGAAGAAGCACATAATGCTACAAAATTACTTGGAAGATGATGAACTTACATTCATTCAACTAAAAAAAAGAAAAAAAGAAGAAAAAATGCAGTATTAGGGGAAATATTTTTCTGTATTTACAGCAAATTTGGGTGTAACACGAAGATATTTGGGCATAACACGAAGATATTTGAGTTTATTGTTTAAGAATTTTTGATGTATGTGCACGTGTGCTGATAAGTTCTGCATAATTCAAAACTCTTCCTCTTCCTCCTCCTCATCTTCTATTGCTTCTTCTTCATCATCTTCTTATTTCATGTTCTCATAATTCTTTTTGAGAGAAAAAAAGAAAAAAATATATAATGTTACAAAATTAATAAAAAGAGAAGAAGAAAAAAATATAACAACAACAATAATAAAAAATAACAATAAAAATAAAACACACAAAAAAAAGAGGAAAAATACAAAAAAAAAAAGGAGAAGAAGAAGGAAGATGAGAGAGGAGAAGGAAAAATGCAAAATACAAAAAAGAACAACGTAGTTTTCACACGCGCATTATGTAGATAAATTTTATTGGATTATGGTTAACTTATATAATTTGTATGCCAAAAAAACATGTATATATAGCATTACTCCTAATATAATATTACCGTATCTCTAAAAGGTTTCATATCAATTCAAAATCGTTTACTATATAGTATAGAAAAGCTTTTAAATATAGAGTAAATACCCTTTCCGGCCCCTATCCTTTTTGAAAATTGACTAGCCGCACCCTAACATTTAAAAATTGACGAATCGGCCCCTGTCTATTCGCTCCGTTAGGCAAATCGACCCTTCCGTGGCCTCATCGGTTAAAACTCGACGGAAAACGTTGACGTGTAACGGTGAGCATGTGATCTGGCATGTACACGTCACGTTAATGTGTTAAGACAATTAGGCCCTTGCCTAATCATCAAAACAGCGTCGTTTGAAGGAAGGAGAGACGCGCGTTTGTGACCCTCTCCCCCTTCGTTCCTTACATGTAGCTTCAGTGGGAAAAACACCCACACTTCAAACACAAAATTACATACAAACCCTAGCAGAGTGAGACGTTTTCCTCCTTCAACAAGCTGACTAAGAGTTCCAGCGAGGAAGTGGCAAATGCTTTGTTGACAGAGACTTGACGGCGCTACAAAGGTTAGTGTGGTAATATTCGTTTGCTAGTTTCTGACTAAGTTGTACTTTGTAAAGTTGGGTTTTTGTAATCTTTTTTTCATACCCTTAGTCACTTTCGTTGGTTATGATTGGTGTGGATGAATATAGTAGCTAGTTAATCAAAGGTGTTGCACATTTTTCTTCTGGCAGATGTCATATGAAATTGTTCCTGTGTTTCACCATGGGGGTTGGTTCGAAAGGGATTCTGATGAAGTGTTGCACTACTCTGATGGAAAGGTGGAAACATTTCCTCCGTTAGATATAGACTATGTTAACTTTAAGGATTTGGTAGAAATGTTTATGAGTTTAGGGTATAGCAGCTACAAAGAGGTTTATTGGTATGATGGTACTGCCCCTGACTTGGAATCTGGATTGCATTTTCTTAAGGGAGATAAGGAGATTAACCAGATGTGTGACAAAAAGATGGAGGATATGGAGTCTAATTTGCTTGTGATATATTTTGAACACAATGTTAGCAAGCCAGATTATGTTGCTGTAGGCAGGACAGTGGATGAAGCTGTTGAAGTTGAGTCTTCCTCTTCTGACGATGGATATGAGACCACTGAAGATGAGCCGTACAAACCCCCTCCACCTGATTTTGAATCTAGTAGTAGCAGTAGCAGTGAAGAAGGTAAGGCCAAGAAGAGTAAAAAGGGTGGAAAGAGTGTGGAACACAAGTCTGCTAAGAAGAGGAATGTTGGGAAGCCACATACCCCTAAGAAGAAGAGTAATGCGCCACGTGGTGGTATTGATGACAAGAAATTGTCTCCTAGGACTAAGAAGAAAAAGGCAAAAAGATATGTTGGAAGAGTCAGAAAACATATATTGTCTCAAGAAGGAGGAGGTAATGGACCAAGTAGTGGGCCTAACACTGAAGCAGGTAATGGGCCAGGTGGGGTGGATCCAATTCCAGAGGCAAGTGGTAGGCCCAGTTCAGAGCCTGGTAATGAGGAGGTGGACTCAGACATTGACAAGCCATATGAATATGAATCTGAGGCATTTAACTCTCCCATTTCTAGTGAAGAGGATGAGGATAGACCAAGATATCCTGATTTTAATGAGGAAGCTGAGTATGGTGAGGTTGAGTTCCAAATAGGCCAGCAATTCACTACTATGGAGCAGTTTAAGCAAGCATTGAAAGACTTTTTTGTGTTTGAGGGTAAGGAGCTGCAATATTTGAAGAATGAGCCGAAGAGAGTTAGAGCTAAATGTGCTGAGGAGGATTGTCCCTGGCTTGTGCTGTGTTCCTATAACAGCCAGAGTCTTTGCTATCAGATTAAGACACTGTATGGAAAGCACAACTGTGGAAGAAATTTGAGCAGCAATATGGCAACAAGAGCTTGGGTCACAAGCAAACTGGTTAAGAGGCTGCTAACCCAACCACTTATGACACCAAAAGAGGCATTGGAGCATATGAAACAGGACTATAATGTCCACGTTAACTACAAGATGATTTATCGAGCTTTAAAGGCTGCAAGAGAGGAGACAGTTGGTAAAGAGCGAGAACAGTATGGCAAGCTTCATGATTATCTGAACGAAATTCATAGAAGCAATCCGGGGTCAACAGGAATGGTTGATGTAATCCCACAACCAGAAGGGCGTCCACTTTTTAATAGGTTATACATATCTCTTGATGCTTGTAAGAAGGGATTTAAGAATGGTTGTCGGCCTCTGATTGGGTTGGACGGTTGTTTCTTAAAAGGCTACTTTGGTGGACACCTACTATCTGCTGTTGCACAGGACGCGAACAACCACTTTTTTGTAATATCCTTTGCTGTGGTTGAATCGGAAAACACTGACTCTTGGAGATGGTTTTTGAACATATTGCAAGATGATATCGGGCCAGTCAGTGAGCATGGATGGAACTTTATGTCCGATCAACAAAAGGTATTAAATTTTCTCTTATCAAATGTTTCCTTATGTTAGATTGGCTGGTTTTCTCTTATCAAATGTTTCCTTTGCTGTGTGTCTTCTTAAAGGGACTAGCTAATGCATTGCATGAAGCTATGCCGCAAGCACACCACAGAAATTGCGTGCTCCATATATGGAAAAATTTCATTAAGCATTTTAAAGACAAGCATACTAAGGGGCTGGTCTGGAAGGCTGCTCGGAGCACAACAATGAATGACTTCAGAAGGTCAATGGAGCTTATCAAGAAGGTGAACAATGCAGCCTATGAGTATCTAAACAAGTTTGAAGCAAGTGCATGGAGCAAGGCATATTTTAGTCATGGACCTAAGGCCGACAACATCACGAACAACATGTGCGAAGTTTGGAACGCAAAAATTGTCGAGTATAGGGGCAAACCTATTTTAAGTATGTGTGAAGAGCTTAGGAGCTACATTATGCGCAAGATGGCAGGGCATAAACAAAGATTAAGCAGGTGCACTGGGAAGCTGGCTCCAGTTCAACAATTAAGGTTGGATGAGTATATTATACCAGAGAGCAACAAATGGACTGCAGAATGGGCTGGAGATGATGCTAGAGTGTTGTTTGAAGTGCAAAGACACCAAACTAGAGTTGCTGTCAACTTGCAGAGACAAACTTGTGCCTGCAATGTTTGGCAATTAACAGGTAACTAAACTTGTAATTCAGTTTATAATTTATTTAAGTTGGAATCTAATGCAATATCACATGCTGTTCACTGCATAACTATCAGGGTTACCTTGTAAACATGCTGTTGCCGCCATAGCAAAACTGAGGAGACAGAAACTAAGGCCAGAGGATTTTGTACATAAGTGGCTAACAATGGATGCCATTAGAGCTACTTATGGGGATTCAATCAAACCAGTTAATTCTGAGGAGTTCTGGGAAGAAACTAATAGGCTCCAACCTGAGGCACCAAACATTAAGAGACCCCCTGGAAGACCAACTAAGAAGAGGAGTGTTGATGTGGTGGCAGAGGCTCAGATGAGAGAACAAGTACACAAGGTGAGGAAGACCTTCCAGGTGACATGCAGCAAGTGTGGACAGAAGGGGCACTATCATAGGACATGTAAAGGTGCACCAGCAAACCCTAATTGGCAACCAAAGAGAAAGAAGCCAAAGCAACAACAAAGTGGACAGCAATCAAATCCTACAAATGTAACTCCAGAACAGGTCATGTTGAATTTTTTTGGCAAATCAACATTTATGTGCTATATTTTTTTGCCTGTCTGAATCTAAATGGGTCTTGCAATTTTTTTTTTTTGTGTTGAATAGAATTTGGATGGAGTTGAACCAAGTGGAATCACCAATGTAGCTGTGACACCCCTAGACCCAGTGGTAACCCTTTTTGCTGTCAACTTCTATATTTAGTTTTTTGGTTGGGTAGTAAACTGATATGGAATGACTCCCCCACTTGAAAAACAATTCTTTTTTTATTGTCCCTATTAGGCTAAGGCAAAAAAACAGAAGAAAAAAGTTCCCAAGGTGAGGACCACCCCCACACAACTCCAAGGACCAAGAGTGGAGATCCCACTTTCACAGTCTGCACCACACCCACCAGAGGTATTTTTATTTGTCAAACAAGTATTGCAATATAACAAATTGTTACCCAAGTATTCCAATTATGAATATGCTATTTCTTTGTTTTTCATTAGGAAAATGATGCCAATGCTGGACCTTCAGTGCCAAGTAACTCAAACCATGTCAACCATGGAGCACAATCCAAAACAGTTCAAACAATGGATGTGACTAGCAACACAACAAGACAAGGTCCGGAACAACAGAATATTACTGCTGATCCTGGTTTAGGAACTGCACCCACCTTCAAGTTTATCCCCACACCTGGACTGAGAAATCCTACTGTATCCAAGAGGAGATATTGCTTAAGGCCACACGTTCTGAAGTGACCAAATCATACACTTGGTTGAGCAGCATAGGATTGGTGTCTTTTTGACTTTTTTTGGTTATTTTAGATGCACAATGTATTACAGGCTGGGACCTGTTGTTTTATGAATTAAAGTATGTAACAAACTACTAGTGACCTTTTGTTTAGGGAGTAAACATTTAGCTCAATAACTCCAAGTATTTTGTTTCCAGTTGATACATCAGCAGACTTAGCTATGCTTATGTGTATAGCTTTTATGAATGAAATTCCTTTACTTTTTGATATAGATCACAATGTCCAGGATTTCATAGATTCATTGGCAATAACACAAAACTGGATTATCATTGATACAAGAAAATCACAATCCATCCATGTAGAACATAGTAACTACATAACCAAAAGCAAACTTTCCATAAATTAACATTAACCATACATCTGCAACAACATACAATTTATGTCTTACACTACAATGCATTTCACTGCTACTAATACAATCAACATGGCTACCATGACATTGAACCTAAACCCAATATTCCATTTCTTTGAATTTCCTTCAATTGCCAAATCCAGTTTCTGCTCCAACTGCTCAAACTTGTTCTCTAGCATCAACATTCTTCCATGTACATCAATGTCTTCCTCATGTGCAAAATGACAGAAAATCAGCTCATCCAGCCACATGAAGTAGTTGCAGTGAGGCCGTTCTGTCTGTAATTACAGTTATCATGAAGATCGTTCATTCAACCACAAATGCAAACTAACTACAATAACCAAGCCTGGAGGAACACTTACACGATAGTGACAACAACCGAAGAAGATCCTCTCTGGGTTCTTGGCAGTTGCAGATCCTTGCATGATTGCATAACTTCCACACTTGCATTTAGGGTGTTGAAACTTCAACTTCTTTCCTCCACTAGCATTACTCGAACCGATCCAACCCTTCCTCCAACCACCACGGGTCTGAGTGGCTGAGGATAGCTCTGCGTCACTCATGGTTGCTACTTGAATTAGGGTTCGAAGAGGGGAACGAAGGGGGAGAGGGTCACTAAAACGCGCGTCTCTCCTTCCTTCAAACGACGCTGTTTTGATGATTAGGCAAGGGCCTAATTGTCTTAACACACATTAACGTGACGTGTACATGCCAGATCACATGCTCACCGTTACACGTCAACGTTTTCCGTCGAGTTTTAACCGATGAGGCCACGGAAGGGTCGATTTGCCTAACGGAGCGAATAGACAGGAGCCGATTCGTCAATTTTTAAATGTTAGGGTGCGGCTAGTCAATTTTCAAAAAGGATAAGGGCCGGAAAGGGTATTTACTCTTAAATATATTAGATTATCAATATATCAATATTTTAATAATTTTTAATCGTTGATCTTAATTATATATATTATATATATTTTTAATTAAGATCAATGGTTAAAAATGATTGAAATACCAATATATCGATACACTTAAAAATTTTCTTACAGTAGAATCACTTAAAAATCAACAAAATTTATTTGTTCAAAAAATATATAAACAAGATATCCTTCAATTACATAATTGATGTTTATTTTGGCGAAATTTTGTATAAATGACATTTATTATATGTTATTATGACTCAGTGGTTTAATTAAGAAAATATGCATCATATGATTTTATTTGAATTAATATCGGTATCATTATTTGATTTTAACTCTGTATCCACCATGTATATGTATTGAAACTTTTTCTTCCTTTACTAGTGTTTTGAGAAGTGCTTCACCTAGTCTAATTTGGTTTGTTACAATATTTCTCAACTCAAAATTAATCTATCACGTATTAGATTTCTATTTAAATATTTATCATTGATTAATAAATTATTATATATATAATAAAAAAAGATTTAAATTTTAATATTTACTTAAATAAATAAATTAATCACTTAACCAATACAAATTAATTTACTTAACCTAATTTAAAACTGACCTAAGTCAAACACTCAACTATATATGAGAATCAGTCTCTTAATATACTCTTTTTATTTTAAAATAAATGTAATCTTCTTAACTTTTTAGTATATTAAAAATTTAATATATCTAGATATTTTTATTCAAATATATTAATTTTTTAAGAAACTCACAAAATAAAAGTGACCCTTATTTTAAAATAAAGAGAGTAAATAATTACATTTTACAAGGTTTTGATCCTAAAATTTTGTTTGTGATACTTTTTAGTTGGACGAACCCACTATGGTTGTGTACACATACATTGTAACTCTTTTGTGTTAAATTTTAGAGTTTACATATATAATAGTTAACTAGGATCAAATAATATTTATCTTAATAAAAAATATTATTTGTATATTAAATTAGCTATTAAAATTAATTATTATGTATTTATGTATAAATATATGTATGATTTAATTTATGTATAAATATATGTATTAAAATTAATTATTATATATTTATGTATATATATATATATATATATTGTTTAATTTATTTTTAATATATATTTTATATTTTTATATATATTTTATAATAATAACTAATTTTGATGTTAATTTTGGTGTATATCAAATATGATTGTATATATATTAATTTAAGTAATTGTCATACTGTGGAATAATATTTTATTTGTATATCTGTTAAAAATAAACTATTGAATCAGAAGCTTATATATATACAATAGTATTTTCAGAAACTTTTACGTCAATAAAAAAATATTTATTATATCTTCTATATATTTAGAAATTAATATAATATTTGTTTAAATTAATATCATTATCATTTGATATGATCTAACTGTCCGTCTATGTATATTTGCAAACATAATTAACATGAAGACGGGTGAAGCCAAATTGCGTGCAATTAATTGCACGGATGAGGCTCACCTCACTACACCACCTGGAAATCTAGATTGCATAACTCATTAATTAATTCTCTGACTTTATATACATATAGCTACCTAGCACACTACCACGCACCTACAACGAACACCAACCTGTCAATGAAAGTGAAACAAAAATTATTTCATTTATTCTTTTTGGTTAGTATTTTTTAGCTTGACAGATGAATAATCAATTTAATTATTATGGATTTTGAATTTCATTTAAAAATTTATAGTTAGTTAATGAATTATTATTTATATAAAATAAAATTTAAATTTTTTATATTTATTTAAACAAACGAATAAAATGATCACATATATATTAATTTAATTTTTATATATTGATAATATAAAATATTTTACACAATTATTTAAGGCTCAATTTTATGGTAATGGAGCCTATGTGTGTGCTTTTCATGCATATGGCATCAAAGGGGGCTAGACATGCATGTGGGGCAGATTTTGGCAGCTTTTGGATGGAGAACACGGACCATCCGAGTTCTGTGTTACTGAATTTGTTTTTCCGAAATCGGATGGTCCGATTTGGGATTGTTGGAGGAAAAAAATTTTTGTGCATATAAATCGGACCCTCCGATTTGCTTGAGTTGGAAGATAAAGTCGAACGGTCCGAGTTGCATGTGGAGAGCTTGGATTTAAGAAACTGAAGTCGGACCGTGCGTGTGCTCCTACCCGAAATCGGACGGTCCGTGTGGTTGCTTCAACTCGGAGGGTCCGAGTAGTGGAATCCCTGACACCACACTCTCGTCTAGCCCCTCCCTTCCCCATAATGGCGTCCAACTCCCCTCCATCTCCAATAACGAAAATAAAAAGCGATTATTTAACCATATATTTTTTTAAATAATTATTTATATAACTAAAAAAATATATAATTTTTTTATTAATATAATAATATATAATTAAATATACGTATAAAATTATTTTATTATAAAAATATATTAAAATTAAATTATATATGCACGTGCATCACAAACACTAGTACTATTGTTTTCTTGAATTTGTTGAAAGGAAATTATATTGGGTGATGGGTTATGGTTCAATACTTCAATTTGGTAAATTAGGGTTCATCTCCTATATGCATGGCAAGAGAAATTTAATGAAAGGATCATGGTGCAATCCATCATTATTTTATACATTTATTTTCACCATCTATCGGTCATGTTAATAATAATAGCATGGCTTTAAATGCAAAGCCAGACTACACAGATTGCTACAGTATACAAAACTGGAGAGAATATAATTAAAGACTCTGATCTTAAATATATTAGGATCTGATCTTCATTACCTGATGTAGCTTTTACTAACGCCTTTTATTAAATATTGTGTCCTTTCTTAACTAAGAAACAACACCTAGGCCTTTCTTTCTTAGCATTTGCCAAATCCCAAACTTCAGTTTTAGAATTTTAGATGATTTTAATTTTAATAAACTAATAGTATAAAATATTTTATATAGTCGTGTCATTATTTTTTGTTTTTTTGAATAATTATTTACTTGATCAATAAAAATAATAATTATTTTTGATAATGTAGTGTTATATGATTAAATGTATGTATAAAACGAAAATATTTAATAATTAAAAAATATTAACAAAAAATAATTAAAATTTATCTTATTTAATATTTATTAATTATTTAACTAAATAAAATTAATTTTGACTATTGTTTTTATTTTTCTAATATTATCGTTATAAAATTTGATAGTGTATTAAAATTAAATTTATTTTAGATATAATAAAACAATATATACTACTCTAATATATGATTGATGAGGTTGTAACTACTTTAATGTTCTAACTAATAATGATCCTCACTTTAAATTTTATAAATTAACAAAGTATCATTATGAAAAAAAAAACTTTTTTCAACAAAATGTCATGGACACAATGACATATATTCATTCACAAAATACATATATATGTAGTGTTTTATCAAAAGTTAAGATATTGATATTAAACATGAGACACCATAGATTTTCACTACAATCTTTTCTTTCAAACTTATTTAAATTCTACTTTCTACCTTCTTCACGTTGATTACCAACAATTTTTTTTTAGAGACAAAATTAATTTTTTATGATAAACATATTTATATCTAGTTATTATTATCTTAATAACAACCAAATAGTCTATATGTATTTATGTGTATCTATATCTGTGTGTATATATATCTGTATAAATATTTATGTTTTTATTATTTTGAGATAATAAACAAACAATTTAAATAACACTTTCTTTTTTATTTATAAAATATCCATTTAACTTCGTTATAAGATTAAAATAATATATTATAATTTATTTGACTAAAATATTTTTTAATAACCATTATAATTATATATATAAATTAGTAATAATTATCTTATTGATTAAAATAATAATAATATAAAATATTTTAACTTATTATAAAAATATTTAATTTAATTTTTTATATATTTTATGATTAATAATAAAATATTAAAAATATATTATATTAATAATAAATATATATTTTATATTATTATTATATGGATTTACAAAAAATATCATTAATTTATATGTAGTTATAATAATCATTGAAGGGTATTTCGACAATAAGAAAAAAAAAATAAATTATTTTAATCTTATAACAAATGCGTATATTTTATAAAAAGATAAGTAAAAAAAAATATCATTTAAATATCTGAACAAGTAGTATCATTTTGTCTACTATTAAAAAGATGTTTGCCTACTCTTATCATGAGACACATCGTTGGTTAAAATAGTACCAATGATTCAATCAAAATAAAACTAATATAACGAATATAATGATGCATGTCGAGATGAACTTGGTGTAATATTAAAAGAGTTTATATCATATAAATTTTTTATATAATTTTTACATATAAAGGGTATTATATTATATTTTATATATACGGTAAAAGAATTAAACCCCACTAGTCAGAAAGTTGAAAACGTTGATGTAGCATTTAAGTCATTTGCTTGCTGTAAAATCTGAATGGCTCTATTTCCGCGTGCAGCTTTTGCTATATAGGTAGCCTCTTCAGTTTGCTCATCAATTTGTTTCTAACTGCAGATGCATATAATTACGGAGATCGTATAGAGGATCCTCCCTATCAGAAAGTTATTAGTCATGTGCAAATTCTGAAGGCTAAATTTGTGTTTTGGAATCTGGATTGAGATTGGAAAAATTGAGATTGAGTATTGTATTTAGTGATTAAATATTAGAATTAAAATTTTATTTTTTTAATATTTTTAGAAAATAAATATATAAGAGATTGAAATTTTTAGGGTTGAAAATTTTTATAATATTTTTTTTTAGAAATATTCTCATTTAATTTTTTAAATTCTAAATCTATTCATCAATTTTTATAGTTATCTTAACCTATATAAGATATTGAGACATAATACAATTCAATATATTTTATATCAAATACAACATAAATACTTAATTCAATCTTCACTTTTCATATCAGTTTTCCTTTCAAACCCAACCTAAATTATGACATCGAGTTTTTCATAAAAATTTTCTGACTTATCAAGGATGTTTATCTTTATAGTGTTTCTAAGTTTATCAATTTTTTTCATTGTATGTAGTATTTTATTCTATATAAATATACTTGTTTTTCGTAATATATATCTCTCTAAATATACAATTTCAATTTTGGTTATTCTAATTTGCGATTTAAAATCAAGGTTTTGAAAAATATATCAAATTGGCGGTTCAATCAGGTTAATTAGGAACCAGTCCAATCCAACATCGTTTTGTAAAAAATCAGTGAAAACCCGGTAAAATCGGTGTTTAACTGTCGAATCGACTAAATTGACCAAATTTTTAAAAGTACAAATTTTCAAAATCCACCAAAACGGCGTCGTTTTGACGCTGAATGAAACCCAAACCCCCTTCCTTTTCTTCCCTCTCTCACTCAAAAAACCCTAATATGTCCTCTGATCTCCTCACTCCTTCTCTTCTCTTCGAAGTTCCAATATCCAACAGCCACCAGCCCACCACCCACTAGTCATCATCCGAAACCCATCACTCACACTCGTCGCCAAATCTTTTTCCTCGCAGTGGGTGCCATTGTCCCCGGTGGAAAAGTCTGCTCGGCCATCTTCTCGACGTTCCTCCTCTCCTGGCCGTCGCACGAAGGGCTGCGTCGCTGTCGCGAAGGATTGCTGGGTCCGTCGGTTGTTCTATTTGAGCTCACTGTTTCTCTGTCTGAGCTCACTTTCTTGTTCAAGTTCTCTCTCTGGATCTCTCTGTTTAAGCTCACTTCCCTTCTCCGTCATTGTTTCCTTTCTCCCTCGCTGCTGATACTTCAATTATTTTTTCTTATTTTCAATTTTTTTTAATAATACTGATTATGTGATTCTGAGTTGCTGAGTTTACTATTTTAAATTGTTGAGTTAGTATAATATTGATTTTATGATTCTGAGTTGTTGGGATTAATATTCTGAATTACTGCTTGTTCGAGTTAATTTTGTTGATGATTAATTTTGTTAATTTTTAATTTTCTGATTTGAAAGATGCAATCACAAAATTATTTGTTATGAATAATTTATTATGTGAAATTGTAAAAATTTAAATTTCATTAGTTTACAAATAATTGAATTCAAATATTTTATATATTAAATTTTTAATAATTTTACTTAATATTTAATTAAATCTGTTGAACTCCGATTAAACCATTAAACTAATAAACCAATTATCTTACCTGTTCGTTAACCAGTCTGATTCTTACAACCTAGTTAAAATGAACTTTTTTTTGCATTGTAAAATCATCGAATTTGGAGACCTGCAGCGTGAGATAGGTGATAAGTTGCGCAAATTTCTACATTTTTACAACTTTGATAGATCAATTTTTAGGTGATTCATGATATATATCAGGGGTGGCAACGAGGCGGGTAGGGGCAGGTCTTTGCTCTATCCGACTCCATCCCACCCTACAATAACTCGCATAGAATTTGTCACGTTCCTATCCGCAGATAGTAAAAAGTTGAACTCTAACCCGTCTCCGCGGGTATCCACCCCGCCTATACCCGCTCTATAATTATTAAAATTTAATAAGTAAAATTAAATTTCAAAATGTATATAACCATTATCATATACATAACATAAATTAAAGTAAAATTTTAAATATGATACAATGTTATCAATTATTTTACTAATTATTTTATATATATTACACATATTATATTATTAAAATTATATATATTATATATATATCGGGGTGTGTATTACTTAAATCTGACCCCACCTCATTTCGTCCAAAAATCCATCCCACAAAAAAATTCACTCCAATGTGGCAGTGCGGGGCGGATAATTACCTGTCCCAAATAAGTAGAAATGAAATGAATATCCGCAAATTCGAATAGTATTTCTATCTCTAATATATATTAAATAAATAAATTCCGATAAAACTACCCTTGGAAAAAATTTGGTTACTTTCAAGACTCAATGAAAAGAACTTTAATAATAGATAAGACTATACATTATTCAAATAAAACTACTCTCTTTTCGTTTTATTTAATTAAATGCCGTTTTTCTATTTTTTAAAATATTAATTAGTTTTTATCTATTATGTCTTTTATTATTAAATAAAAAGAGAAATTTAAAAGACTAAAGAATTAATGAAAAGAGAAAATAGTACTAGAGATATTTTAGTTTTTTTTAAATCACTAAAAAAATTTTTAAAGTAACAATTGAGTTATTTTTGTATAATTTTAAAGTTAGAATTCAAGTCGTAAAAACAGTCACAGATGTAATTATTAAGTTAGGCTATGTTACATATATTAAAATATTATACTCTTGAAATACGACTATTCTCTTAATCTAGCACTAGGGCAGGATACTTGTGTACTGAACTATTTTTTTTTACTAATATTTTTTATAAAATTTAACAATTATTTTAATACTCGTACAAAAGTAAGAAAGGAACACTTAACATTAAATGAAGAGTAAGACTCAAGCACATTGATTACTTACATTCAAATTATTTGGTATTGTTAAAATTTTCTATTGGAACCTATTATACTTTAGTGGATTATAGACCCCATAGCTAGAAAGGTCTTCACATACATAAAAGGAAAAACACATTAGCATTCATGCTTCCTTTGCCAAGTGACAAGAGGTGGATTAAAACTTAAAAGGGAGGCACATATATATCATTGGTATTTTGTAAGCACAAAAAAGGGAATTTGGCCATTGTCTATGGTTTTTGTTGGTATAATATAATTGAGTTTACTACTCTTAGAAAGGGATGGGGCCCTTTTAGTTGGTAAAGTGTAGGATCAAACCAATAAAGGTAGAAAGGTTTTGGGGGCATGCCAATGCCATGCCCTATTATCTTTAAGCAACAATTTGGCTGTTCCCCACTTCAAAATCATCAAACCACCCATGACTTATAATTAATGGCCTATTACTGGACAGGGTATAATGCCCATTCCATTATTATTCTTCATGTTTGCCTTTCTTAGATTATCATTACATATATTGTCTCTAATACAGAAATATAAATGTATAAATTGTACTAAGACAAAACATACATGCGAGTAAAAAAATTAAACTTATAAAATGTTACAAGTTATCATGTCAAAAATAAAATTAGAACAACGATCTATTTTCGATATGTGCTTCTCACTACAATATTTTGGGTCTATGGTCACGGTTTTTTTTGTCACGGTAAAAAACCGTGATCATAGACCTTCTATAGTCACAGTTTTTTAAGATGACAAAAAAAAAGGCTATGGTCACAATTTTTTAAAAAATGATGACTTAAAAGAATTTATAATCAAAGTTTTGAGAGGTGATCAAAAGAGGTCTATGATCACGATTTTTTACAGTAACCCAAAAAAATTTATAATCACGATTTTTTACAATGAAAAAAAAAAGTTTAATTTTCTGCGGTGTTATTTTATTATCATTATTATTTTAAGGATGTTCTTCTCTTTATTACTAAGAAAAAAAATATTAATCCCTTTAGGATATTATTAGGTTTATTTTTTTAATTATACTTTTCTTCGTAATAATAAGCATAATAAAATTCTTCTACTACCTCATCATCATATAAATCTCCACTACTATTATGCTAGTATTCTGGTTGGTACCAATTGCATGTGCATGAAAGAAAGATTTTTTGTCTTATCTATTATTTCTCTTGTATGTAAAGTGAAAACCATCATGATTACATGCAAAGATCAGATGTATAATAACTGTTATAACATGGCAAGTCATTTTATCATTATATATATTCTTGTTGATAAAAACTTAACCATCAATAAAATTTATTATTTTTAGTGAATATTTTTAATTATTATTTTAATTTTTTATATTTAATAATATATTTTTAATTCATATTTTTAAATATAATTAACTAATTATTGATTAAAAATAATAAATTATCCTGTTTTTTAATATTTTAAATATAATTAACTAATTATTGATTAAAAATAATAAATTATCCTGATTTTCTAATATTTTTTATTGGTCAATTATCGTCAATTGATATCACGATTTGGCTCAACTTTTCAACTCATTTGTCTAATCTCACTGTCTAAAAACGAGTTAAACACCAAAGTGGTCCCTGAGATTCACAAAATGCACCAATTTAGTCCCTGACTTCTCAATTGCACTAATTTAGTCCTCCAGATTGAAAAAAATGCATCAAGGTGGTCCCCCGCATATTTTCCGGTCAGATTCCTTACCGCCGGGAGTGACGTGGCGAATGAGTGCCACGCTGGAGTGTCCAACGGTTGGATGGTGTGGCAAATGAAACTTGATGCACCAATTTTGTCCCTGATTCCTTTTTTAAACCCTAACTCAGAAATGGCGCAGCACATCTTCGTCTTCTTCTCTTCTTCGTCTTCTTCTTCTTCCTCTTCTTATTCTTCTTCTTCTTCTTCTTCTTCCCTGTTCATTCTCGTACCCATTGCTTTGCTGGTTGGAGGATGGTTGGACGTGTAGATGAAGGAGAGGGAAGTTCTATGCGATCAAGCACAAGGAGGCCAAGTCAGAGTAGAGGCATGCGAGTACCAGAGCGGTGTGGGTGTGGGAAACGTCCTGTGCTCCGATGGTCTAGAACGGAAACCCACCCAAATAAGCCCTTCTTTGGATGCCCGAATTACAACGTGAGTGTTTCATGAAGATTTGTTGCTGACTAATTTGATGGTAACAGTTAAATTTCATGTTCACAGAGTAGTGGAAGAAAATGGTGTGGCTTCTTTCGATGGGCAGACATTGGAGAAGATGATAAAGGAAATTTGGAAGACACTGCTGCATACAACAATGAAGAAGTGAGCGTCAGTCTTGCTTTGAGGATTGGCAATTTAGAAGTTGAGTTAAGGACCCAGAAATATATGATACAAATGTTAGGATTGCTGTTTTTTTCTATGTTAGTTGTTGTTTTAGTTGTGATGTTAAAAATGTAAGAACTTGTTTTACCTGTGATGAGAAAAGTGTAAGAACTGTGTTTGAAAGCATCTGTTAATGAATGTATGGAAAATGTTTAACTTATTGGTGTGTTATTTGTAGATAGATTTTACAAAAATAGAAACCAAACTGAATGAACAGAAGATGTAAATTGATAATAGTAGTTGTAGATTATAAACAAGACATTGTCAATATATTGTCCACATAAGGATAAACAAACTGAAACAGCTACCTTCAAGCATAAACTCTGTTAAATTATCTACTACCAGAAAATCAAAATAAACCATATAGTCTACATAAGAGCCATTCCCTTAGAGAAATAACAAAAAATCCAAAATATCAACAAACACACCAAATCCCATATATATTGTTAAAGCAGCTGCTACAACATCCCAATCAAGGGTTTTTCTTCCTTGGTGCCTTGAACTGTGGTGTTGGAACCATCTTCATGAACCTTGCCAACCTTGAAGATGTGGCTGCACTTGCTCCTTGCATGCGATCGACAGAAGTAGTTACTGATTGTGGTGTGGTCTTCCGTTTAGTTGGTAACTTAGGTGGCCTTGTTGCTGGTGGTGGTGGTGCCTGCTTGAAGTGTAGTAAGTTAAATGAGTTACTGTGAAAAGGGAAGTTAAATATAGGATTACAAACAACAAATCATTTGGGACCTTATATACCTCATCTTGTGTTCCACCATAGCTTGGTTGGGATAATTCAACCTCTTCAGCTTGCGGTCCATACACTGGGGGTGGAATGTCAGCTGCCGATGTAGCCGGATTGGTACTGTTGCTTGCTTTAGGTACTGTTGCTTTCATTTAAGGTATCCTCAGGGGTGTTCTTCTTGTTTAACTCACCACCAGGCTCCTCTTGTTGAATATAATCCAGACACAGCACATCTTCTTTCCCCTCCAACAGTTCAGTTGTTGAAACTCCATGTTCGAAATAAACATCGACTACGCCATCATTCCTCTATGCATGGAAGCACATCTCCCTTAATTCATCATCAGTGGTCAGAGCTTTCAATCCAACCTCCAAGATCCTCTCCGGAACCAGCCACCAACACTCAACTACCTTGTCATATCCCAACTCCTTGAAATAGTTCCTGATGAAGAAGACATCAAGTGTATCCTCATCTAAATCACCTAAGCAAGCTCTATTGTCAGGTGAGTAAACCAACTTTCCATCAGCATTCTTCTTAAACGTTCCACCATGGTGGAATATTATATCCAGCAACTTCTCCATCTGTATCGGGAAAAAAATATACAACATTTTTACTAAAATATAGAACCCACAATCAACAACAGATCATATTCCAAAATTCCTACCTAACAACTACTTCAGTCACTATGCCATTATAGAAATGCCCATATTTTTGGTTTGAAAACAGAGCATTCCGATTACCCCTACCCGCACCACCCAATGCAAAAACCCTATCCACTAACATAGCATCCATGGTTTCCCATCAATCTACACCAAATTCCCAAGTAAAATCCATAATGAACGATACCTTACCACTACGTAGAACAGAAAAATACTATGTAATATTCTGCATGCCTACCTCTGTCACAGGAGATTTCACGCAGAATCTTTGCTCCTTCCTTCACCGATCTTCAGCCAACGATGAAGAGGTTCTACTGAACTCCAGATTGTTTCACTTCGAAAAGTCACGCCAGGAGTCTAGAATGTCAGGGTTTGATGCTTTCAGTTCGTAGGAGATGAAGAAGACGAAGTGATCTTTGAATATTGGAGGAGGGGTTTGAAAGTTTTGTAGATGCTGAGTTGAAACGGTGTCGTCTATTAATGGGTTTAGCGCCAAAACCCAATACGACGTCGTTTTCGTTCATCCAGCGTGACACTCATTCGCCACGTCACTCCCGACGGTAAGGAATATGACCGGAAAATATGCGGGGGACCACCTTGATGCATTTTTTTCAATCTGGAGGACTAAATTAGTGTAATTGGGAAGTCAGGGACTAAATCGGTGCATTTTGTGAATCTCAGGGACCACTTTGGTGTTTAACTCGTCTAAAAACTGTTTCACAATCTGTCTATATAAGCTACTGTGAATATTATGGTGGCTATATAAAAGGGAATATTAGATAATAAATTGGTTATTCATGATTGTGATGAGATTACATCCGCAAATAATATCAGAGACACTCTTGATGGGTCTTAAAAAACTATTCTTTCCTCCTTTATTTGAATTATTAACGTAGAGGGCAAGAAACTCACCGGTTTGAAATTAGCAGCCAAATCGGAAGTTAGTTTAGTCATCATCAATAATTTGTTGTTAAGTGGCAGATTGAGTGTCCGAAAAATAAACCTACTAATTATTAGCGGTGGTTATAATGTCAACATAAAAATTATGTATAAACTAAAAATTAATTACTAAATTAATATATATATATATATATATATATATGTATATATATATATATGTATATATATATGGGTGTGTGTTTTTTTTCATCCATAATTTAAAATTAAAGCTATGGTCCAAATAAATCAGTTCAATTTCTTAAAAGTTATATAGAAATTCAACAGATTTAATTAGACTAGTCCAAAAAGCCATATGGATTAATCTACTCAATCTATTCGGGACATGAATGCTATAACTTATGTCCAATCCGATTTGTATATGGCAAGTAAGACTTTGTCATCCACTAATTCAAATGTTATTCATAACTCATTTACTATCTCAACGTATAACTCCTCAAATATTGAGGAAGAAATTACCTATTACTATAAGTTACTCAAATATTGAAAAAGAAATTACCTATTACTATAAGTTAAGAGATTTAGGAGTGATAGTCAAGTCATTATCTACTACTATAAATATTCCATTAAATTCAGGTTTTGCTCAATTCAAATTCATTTAAACATGCTTTAAATTTTTGCTAACTTAAGTATTATAATTCTTTGTAAGTATCTTCCACCATCGTCCAAGCGAAGACGTCAAATAGTTAGACCCTTCACTTAAAGGAGTATAGACCTCACGTCTAGAACCAAATTTACCTTAGAACATTAGTGTCGTTGCTGGGGACTTGGAGTCTGATCTTTGACAATGGTAAACGACCCACAATAAAATGGACACACTGCATTCGATTTAAGATCTATGAGTGGGAATCACCATAACGATGATCGAACACTTTCTATCTATCATGACCACAAAAGAAACAAAAGGAAACAAAGGAGGACCAAGAGAGAGTTCCCAGGTACATATCCTGGAAGGATCGGGAGAAAGGAATGTAGCTGAGATCATGGAACTCGTCCATGGTCATCAAAGTTGGCTCAAACAACTGAGAGTCGAGTTGGAGCAGCAGCGAAAATTCGAACAACAATTTCGGAGGGAGTTGCGTAACTGCAGAGAACTCGAAGAAAAGCTAAGAAAGCTACAGGCCAACCTAAAAGAAAAAAGAAGTCTGGAAGATCATGACCCAATCTTCTCTGGACACTATAAGAAAAACGTTGAATACCATCAGATTTACCAAAAAATTCTGCAGTATTATGTTTACCGTTGGAATTACCATTAGAATAAATCCAACGGTATAAACCTCATCGGTACTTGTTTATTGGTGAATTTTTTTTGTCCGCTGTTAATTATCGTCGAAAAATTTTCATTGGTAATTTTTACCATCAAATTTTTCTCCCAAATTTGATGGTAATATATTATTAAATAATAATTAAATTAATAATTACTGACGAATTTATCTGACAGTAAACTTAAACTTTTTTTAAAAAAAATGTTAATTCTCATGTATTAAAATATGCTCATCAGCTAAGAACATAGCTTCTGGTAAAACATAAGACGATAACACGATAAATAATAATAATCCTAGATTACTAGTTATTCTCGCATGGAAAAAAACATACAAATACTAAAATTTTAAGTATAGAAAAGATATAGTGTAATCAGATCAATGAATGAAATCTATACTAAAATTTCAAGTATAGAAAAGATAGAATATTTTTTTCCAAAGCAGAAATTCAATTTCGCTTGCAATTATTTTTTTTAAGAAATAATTAAAAAAAATGTTAAATAGGAGGTTGTAGCATCTATATCAACTTACTTTTCATTCAAATTAGATTGTAATGCAAAAAAAAAATTCACCCTAAAATTGAAACTAAACTTAGCTGACTATTTAAAGTCTCGTACATGACCAAGTTTATTTCTTCACACTACAATGAGATATTACAGTCTTATTCTCAACAATAAAAGTTGTAAATAATTATCATCAAACAAATGGCTCATATTGAATTACACATTACTTGAGCAGAAGAGGAGTAACAATCTGTGCCTCTCTAGTGGGAAGAAGATAGTTTTTGTAGAAACCAGCTTTAACATCAAGAAGTTGCCATTTCTTTCCTATTTTAGCTACATATTCATTTAATATAATTTTACTTTCACAAATATGAAATATCACACCAATAACTAAGGAGAAGGAAAAAAATCCAACAAAAACAAAATAATGCTGCAAAACCAAGCACACCCACCAATTGCAAGAATTATAAAGAAAATAATAAATTCAGAAATTACAAATTTTAAAATTAAAATAAATAATAAACTCAAAACAAATCCTAAAATCACAATCAGAATAAACAAAAAAAGAACAAAATTAGAACATACCCTAAAATTTAATAAAATAGAACAAAATAAAAATAAGACAAGAACATAAGCATACACCATAAATTAGGGTTTAAGGTTAGGGTTCAAAAAGGGGTTAGGAATTTTTTTATTTAAAATGAAATAAAAACGAGGATGGAATAGGAAGAGGGATGATGACAACCTACTTGGAGGAGGAAGGAGAGACATAGGTCGGCGATTAAGGGAGCAACAATGGCGGGAGGACGAAAACGGCATCGACAGAGCAACCAACGCATCACAAGGAGCACCTAACCGAGTTCATGCAGTTTTTGGACGCAGTTGGTGGTGGATGACGCTAGTGGAAGGGTTGTTAGAGGTGGTTTTGGGGGGGGGGGGGAGAGAGAGTAGTTCAAAAATGAGGGGGAGAGGATTCGCGGTTCGAATTTAAGGCAATATTACCGTTGGATTTACGGGTAGAAAAATCCAACGGTAACGCCTTGAAAGTGACCAAATGCAGCGTTGCACTAATCAGGGATTAACGGGGAATAAATTCGACAGTAAATCCTACAGTAATCTCGGTGCCAATTATTCTTATTTTTCCTCCAATTATTACCGGTGAATTTATCATCGAAAAATTAAATCTGACGGTAACCTTTTTATCCAACAAATTTATTGCCAAATTCTCCGGTAAATTCGCCGCTAACATCCGACGCTAAATATGATAGTAAATTTGACAGTATTCAGCATTTTTTTGTAGTGAGAAGCAATGATCCCGTCAAGAGAAAATCATACAGGCTAAGGTTGAACTTCAAAAGTCCAGACATGGATTTTTATGATGGTGCAACAGACCCATGACATCACTTGAATAACTTTAACGTCGTATATACCTAACTGACAC
This sequence comes from Arachis stenosperma, assembly GCF_014773155.1. Taxonomy (NCBI): domain Eukaryota; kingdom Viridiplantae; phylum Streptophyta; class Magnoliopsida; order Fabales; family Fabaceae; genus Arachis; species Arachis stenosperma. The sequence continues at coordinate 120,495,178 of NC_080386.1, forward strand.
ATCTGATGTGACTCGTTGCAAAGCATTCCCGTACTACATTAATTAATGCTACAATGAAGTAATTTGATAGCCTCTCACCCAAGTCAGTGACTTGCTTTGATGAACTAGTGAAAAGTTTTCTGACTCATTATTTGATCCAGAAGAATAAAACAAAGCATGCCCCAAGATTGCTAGGAGTAAAGAAGGAAGTCGGAGAATCCCTAAGGGTCTAGATGAAAAGATTCAGCAAGGCATGTTTGGATTCTAGAGCTTTCTAACTGCAACATCCATCATGGGGTTGTCAACAACTTTAGAGATCGACCCTTTTCACAGTCAATCTCAAAAAAGCATCAGCCTCTTCAAATGAATTTCAAGAGCAAGTAGAAAATTACATTAATATGAAGAAAATTTCTCAAATGAAAATGCCTTCTACAATTCGGGATAACTCTTCCAGTTTCGAGATAAAGATAAAAAGCAAAAGAAGAAAAAAGGAGACAACTCTGGCTGACCTAAGAGGTACCATTCTTACACTCCACTGTGAGTATCATTGGTAGATATTTAAAATAAAATATGTTACACTAAGAAAATACCACCCCAAGGCCGATTCCAAGCAAGAAAGGAAAAATTGGTCAAAATATTGTGAGTATCATAAAATTTATGGCCACTTTACCAATAATTGTTACGATTTGAAAAACGTAATAGAAAAATTGGATAGAAAAGGTCGTTTAGACAAGTATCTTGCTACAACGCTAGGAGACACCAGCAAATGAAAAAGAGAAGAGGATGATAGAGAGATCAAAGCGCTCAACAAATACCCAAGAAAGACATGTCCATATCATTGTTGGGGGATTTACAGGAGGAGAAGTGACCAAGTCATCTCGAAAGAGGCACTTGAAGGAAGTTTACCAGGTCAGTGAATCTGAAATAGTACCCAACCTCCCGACCATCACTTTTATGAAGGAAGATGCTAAAAGTGTGATCACTGTCCACGATGACCCTATGGTGATTCCAATGATTTTTGCTAATGATAATCTTCACAAGACATTAGTGGATTAGGGATGTTCAGTAGACATCCTCTCCAACCAGACAAATTTGGATTTGAGAAAAAGACTTGATGCCATATTGAGACGCTCTCTTTAGATTAGTAGAAGCGCCTATCCAGACTCGCATTGTAGTAGACACTCTGTCTTCCTACAATGCGTTGATAGGTCGAGTAACCTGAATTGAGTTGCTGCATTGGTGTTTACCTCTCACCTCTGCATGAAATTTTCAACCTAGGAAGAGGTAGCTACTATAAGAGAATATTAAGAATTGGGGCGAAGGTGCTACAATGAAAGTTTAAACTTGCAAGACAGGTCTATGGGTAAAGAAGTCCATTTAATAGAACTTGGAGGGTCTGAGTAAGGGAGGACATGAGGCCTCAACCAGAAGAAAAGTTAGAGGAGGTTCAAATAGGCAATGAAGTCGACAAAACAATCAATGTAGGTTGCAACATGGAGGGATAGCTAAAGGAAGATCTCATTAGTTTGCTAAAAAATAATGTCAACCTCTTTGCTTGGAAGGCATCCGACATGCCAGGTATACACCTCAATCTCATGAGTCACAAAGATGACGGAAGCTTAGTCCTAAAAGAACACAAGTCATGGAGAAACAAGTTCAAGCACTTTTGAAAGCAGGATTCATGACGGAAGTCAAATACCTATTTGTGGTTAGCAAATGTAGTTTTAGTGAAGAAGTAGAAAGACAAGTAGCAGATGTATGTAAATTATACCGACCTCAAGAAATCATACCCCAATGATCCATATCCCATTTCCCAATATATGAGTATGACCAGAAAAAGACACTGTTTGTTACCTCAAAGGCCAATTATTGCTATGTGGTGTTGTCTTTCGGGTTAAAAAATGAAAAAGCTACATACCAACAATTGATGACCAAAGTGTTCTGACCTCATCTAGAAAAGTTGATGGAAGTCTATGTAGGCGACATGCTAGTCAAGACAAAGAATGAAGCTACACTATTGACAGATCTGTCTAAAGTATTCAACACAATAAGATATCATGGGATAAGACTTAATCCCCCAAATGTGCCTTTGCGATTGATGAATCCATATTTGATGATAATTTTTGGTTGAAATTGAATGGATTTCATCATATAAACTTGCACTTATTCCCTTAAATAGCATGCTTTTGAACTTTCCTCCTAATTTATGCTTGATTATGAAAACATGCTCTTTTGTCCTTAATTTGATCAATTTTATTCTATTTGCCTTCCATTCGACGACTTGATGTTATTTGTGAGTGATTTCAGATGTATAAGGTAGGAATGGCTTGGAAAGAATGGAAGAAGAGCATGCAAAGAGGAGGAAGCATGAAGAATCAAAGGAAAAGAGCACAGCGATGTGTGCATACGCACAGACCAGCGTGCGTATGCACAAGCATCTAAGTAGAGCGCACGTGCGCATGAGCTGCATTGTGCGCGTCGCACGAACATTCAAAGCATTGCCTAGTGTGCGTGCGCACAGCTACTTGTGCGTACGCATAGGAAGAGATTTTGGCAGAGTGTGCGTGCGCACACGTCTGTGCGTACGCACAGGTGCCCGTATACGCCTTCATTAAAATTGCACGTGACTCGCGATTTTGGTAGATTGGAGGCCCATTTCTGAAGCCATTTAGCTCATATTGAAGGGAAAATGAAGACTATAGCATAGCATAACATTAGGGTAGCTTTAGTATAGTTTTTCTCTAAGTTTTTCATCATCTCCATTAGGATTTATACTAGGGTTTTACATTCAAGTTCCATTTCCAATTTTGATCTTGGATTTTGCTAGCTTCCATTGTAAGTATCTCTTTGTTACTACTCTTTATAACTACATTGTTCTTACTCTTTCTTATAATTCAAGTTATAGTTCAACTTTACTTCTCTTTTGCAATTTTAATTTCTTGTTGATGCATTTGATGATTGATGTTTGTTACATGCTTTCTTAAGTTGCTATTGTTGATTGAGATCATTTGTTGCTTTTAGTTTCAAGTATTTTCTCATTTTCCCATGTTTAATGTTTTTGCCCACTAAGTGTTTGACAAAATGTCAATTATAATTTTGGGCTAGTTTTCTATCTCTTGTCTTGGGGAAAGTGAGCAATTGGGTTCATAGAGTTAGAATGTCCAACATTTAGTGTCAATTTTTGGATTGTTAATTGTTCTTGTTCCCACTAATGCTAATTTGTTGCTAAGGCAATTAGCAAGTAATTTAGGATTTGTGGGTTAAGAACACTTATGCTCATTTAACTTATTCTCCGATGTGAGGGTTAACCAAGTGAGATTGATCCATTATAATTGTCATAGTTGTGGTTTCAATAAGGAAATGACCCTTAGCTCACTCCAAGCCAAGATACCTTTTATGTTTTAAACCTTTCATACACATTTACATTGATCCCTTTTATACCTTACTTGTCTATATTACATAGTTAGTTCTTTAATTCCTCTATTAGTTTATTTATTGCAATTTTAAATGTTCTTTCATTTATTCATATGTTTATCTCTTTATTGCAAACTCCTTGATCACCAACCGAAATTGTACACTCATTGATCTCAAGTGTCCTTGGGAGACGACCCGGGAACTAAACACTCCTGGAATTGAATTGGTTTTAAATTGTGACATTATTTTGAATTCAAACTTTGATTGAGAGTTAATAGTGGGTTTGGGACTATACTTGTAACGTTAATTCTTCTTTGAGGAAAATTCCTAAACCCACTTTAGGCTCCTACCAATGATAGAAGCAGGAAATTTTCTCAAATTTATGCTTACCCAAAGAAGAATTGAATCCAACCTCGACAAGTGCCAGGCGGTGATAAACATGGAAAGCCCGACCTATTTGAAAGAACTTCAATAGTTCAATGGAAGACTAGTTACCCTATCAAATTTTTTAGTCAGACTAGTGCTGAAGTCATTACCTCTCTTTGCAATTCTCAGAAAGGGACACGTCTTTACCTAGACACAAGAGTGCTCAAGCCTTTCAACAGATCAAAGAGTTTCTCATACAGCCCCCTATTTTCACCCAACCTAAAATGGGTGAAGAGCTTGTCTTTGTACCTAACAATGGCTGATAAAGTGGTAGCATAAGCACTTGTTCGAGAAGATAAAATAGGTGAAAACCCTGTCTATTTTATAAGTAAAGCGTTACAAGGGATCGAGATAAACTACTAGAGGATTGAAAAGTTTGCCTTCGCACTTGGCTTAGCTTCCTAAAAGCTACGATCTTATTTTCAGGCTCGCACCATAAAAGTCAGAATCAATCAACCCATGAAGCACATACTATAGAATATGAACATTGCAAAATGGATGCTACAGTGGTCTATTGAGTTGTCCAATTTCGACTTGAAGTATTAATCTCGAACAACCATTAAGTCTCAATACTTAGCCAACTTCATTGCTGAATTTACAAGAGATCAATCTAGATATCTGACTACATATAATCTTATGTAGATGGGTAATTAAATAAAGTCGGTAACAGAGCAAGAGCTATCTTAGAAAGTGAAGAAGGAACCCGGTTAGAACTGCCACTCAAGTTTATCTTTCGGCTTCTAATAAACAAGTAGAATATGAAGTTGTTCTCACTGGGATCCAATTAGTTGAAAAAGTTAGAGCATCAAAAGTACTTGTATTCAGCGACTTTCAGGTGGTAACTTTCCAAATAAAATAGACTTATAGAACTTTAAATCAGTCAAAGTCCATAAAAAATTCATTTTTCTGGAGAAAGTTATACTGATTACAAGTTTGCTTTCAAAAACTGGTTTCGCTGTCAAAATAGCTAAGAGCTCTATTTTTAAAACAAGCACAACTTCTTCAAAACAATTTATGAAAGTATAAAATTTCTACACAAACAAGAAAATAGTCCCAGTATCAATGTCATTTTGGTCCCGCTCAAAATTATGGTCAGGATTGGGAGATATAAGCTTGGAAAGTTGCTGGTTTGATTATGCAGCAGCAGAAATTAGCTTTAAAGTAACAAACTTCAAAACTTTATACCTCCTAATCCAACCGTTAAACTTTAACCAAATTTTGTAGGATTGATCTACACATCATAGAGATTAAAGAAAAACTAATTTCATCTAATTGTGATGGTTAGATCGTTCCCAAAAAGCATTCGAAGCTGCTGCCAGAAAATAGATTATGCAGAATTTTGGCAAACCTCAACTTCCAAAATATTTCAACCCCAACCCCTTTAAAACTTACCAAATCTTACCATAGTGGCTCAAAACCAAACTCAACTGTACCACATCATTTCTCAATACACTAATTTACCATCTCCATCAAGTTTTCAATCCAATAACCCATATTTAACACAACAACTTTAATGTACATCATCATGATCATATCCAACAATTCAAGTTCAATATAACAATATACATACTCATCAATTTCTACATCATCATACACTTCAAATATCATCTTTCCACCATCATCAACTATATTCATGTCACAAAACCAATGAATTTATCATGCCTCAACAAATCAAATATACATTGTCAACTAAACTACCAATCAAATCCAACATTCTCAATCCAACTTATCCTAAGATGTCTAGCCTAAGTTTTCACAAGACATTACATTTTAGTTACGAGAAATCGAAACCATACCTTGGCCAATTCCCCGTTAATTCCAAAACGTCACAATTGACTAACGTTCCACAAAACCCAAGGCTCCAAACCTCTCCAATGAAAATTCAGCTTCCATGGTTCACTCTCAAGCATCCAATTTCACCAATTCCATCCTGATTCAACATAATTTCAGTCTAATACATACAATTCCATTTATAACCACAAAAAATACCTAAACTTCACAAAATCAAAGTATTCACAAGGAATATGAGTTTCTCACCTTACCCATAGATGACCTGGGCAAAACCCAGTAATTATCTATTGCTAGAGTACCCCTAAACCATCAAAATCACAAAATTCCTCAAATTTTAAAACTCAAATCACAAAACTGAAAAAGGAAGAACTGGGCACAAAATCAGAATTTTCTTACCAAATTGTTGGGTGAATTTTGTAGAGAATTCCGAGACGAATGCGTGGTCGCTGACGACTCGTCAATCAGAACTCTGGATCAAAAGTTATGGAAAAGATTGAATTTTTGAAGTAAAAGGAATTTTGGAGATTCATCAAATCTCTTCTTCTCTGCGTGAATTGGAAGAATGAAGAAGAAAGAAGGCTGTTGGCAAGCCTTTAAGGTTAGGTGAGTGGGCTTAGGCCCGATTCGGCCCGTTCGTCTCAATTTTGGGCCAAATTCTTTAAAATTAGTGTCAAAATTCTTATTCTAATTAGCTCTATCTCATTAAACAATAAAATTAAATTTTCTAATTTCTTTAAATAATAACTAATTTATTGGTTAATTAATTACTAATTACGCAGATTTTACACAGACGTCCATTCAGTCTCTAATTTGAATCTCGAATGGATGACTCCCATCCTAGAATATCTCAAGTTCAACATCCTCCCACCAGAGGAGAAAGAAGAAAAAAATGGTCAGAGAAGCACAACATTATGCCATTATCCAAAATATTCTATATAAAAGGGGAATATCCATACTACTGTTCGACTTCGTCAAGAAGAGCCTTGCCAACTACACGTGAATTTTCACGTGGCACCCTTAGAAAAACTCATCAGCATCACTTCACTATGGTCTTTTACAAAATGAAAACTTGATATGCTCAGACTATTCCCACAAGTGCCAGGACTAGTTAGATATCTTATAGAGGGAGTTGATTACTTCACTAAATAGATTAAAGTAAAGTCATCGGCATCCATCACAGCTAAAAAAAGTAGAAAATTTCTCTACAAGAATATTATAATAAAATTTAGAGTCCCGTTCTCAACCACCTCTGATAATGCGACCCAATTTACCGACTCAACTTTTGGGAATTTAGTAGCAAAATTAAAAATCAAGCACTAATTTACATCGATAGAGCATCCCCAAGCTAATGGACAAGCAAAAGCCGCGAACAAAGTTATACTATCCGAGCTAAAGAAAAGATTAGATGAAACAAAAGGAGCATGGCCAGAAGAACTTCCACAAGTGTTGTGAGTATATCAGATAACACAACAATTCACCACAGAGGAGTCTCCTTTCTATCTTGCTTATGGCATAGAGGTCATGATTCCTATAGAAATAAGCAAATAAATCCCAAGGGTCAGATTCTACAATAAAATTAGCAACATTCAAGCTCAAAAAGAAGAATTCGACCTTTTATCCGAGGTTCAAGAAGAAGCTCAGCACTAAGATGAAGCCTTGAATCAGACAATGGCCACAAGGCACAACAAAATGGCCATAAGGAGGAATTTCACCAGTAACAACATTGTCTTAATCTGAAAAGACATCAGGGCACCAAAGTTGGACAAAGAAAAACTAGTTGAGAATTGAAAAAGACCTTAGAAGATCACCCAAGTATTGGAAAAATATTATTACAATGTGGCCAACTTGTCAGAGAACGAGCTTCCTAGGTCATGACATGCCTACAACTTGAAGAGATATTATAGCTAGATAGCAAGCCTTACTTCCTGATAGACTTTTTTTTCGATTTCATGGTTTTTTTTCATTGGATTTTACTGAAGAAAATTTTAACAAGGCATCAAAATAAAGACTATGAGTTAAAATTTGTAAAACTCTTAATTGTAACTAGTATGTATTCTTGTAATTTGCTTGATAAAAGCAAAATTATTAAATATTTATGTCCAACATTTATTATTTTTTGACCTAACTGCTTCAGCTCATGCTAAAGAAACCACAAAAATTGTGATTGACCTTATATGGTCGGCACAATAAAACAACGAGGTCCGATTTGGATGCACACGAGTTATATAAGCGACTTGAACCAAAATCAAATCATAAAGATTGCTTGGTGAACAAAGACCGTACGAGTTATATAAGTGTCAAATTTAAAGATCGCAAAAATAACTTGGTAAAGATAGATAACTTGAAAAATTAAGATAAAAGTGCAATTAAAAAACCAACAACCAAAGGAGCTAAAAATATTAAAAAAATTACAAATCATTTGTTCATTAAACAATGTTGGCAGTAGTATCTGGGGTGGCTTCAATAGTTGGAGGGACAGTAGAAGTTGAAGGTTTAGGGTCAACCAACTCAAACTCTTCCGTAATCTCTACAATCTTCCTGTCAACTATAGTTTTGTTAGGGTCGATGTTTGAGATGTCAACCTCAGGAGCCAGGACTTGGAATTAAGCATTCAGATTATCTACTATCTCATCTAAGCCCTTCATCGAGGCACATTCCAAATTCTTGTAGGATCTTTTGAGCTTCTCGAGCTATTCCTTAAGCTCGATCTTCTCGCTAAAAACTCAAGCATGACTTTCTCCAGGTCTCTTTTGGACCTCTAGTAGTGAATCCCTGTCAAAATCAACTTACTTTATTATATCCCTCAATTGCGTAGTATCTGAACTCGTAGTATTTTTCTCAGCCTCCCATCTAGACTTCTCTTTTTCAAAAGAAGCAACTTTAGCGCGAAGCTCCTCAGCCTTAGCTTAAAGAGCATGAGAAGAAGACTTTCTCTATTTCTTAATAATGGCAGTGCATACTCCATCCATCTAAATTCCTTCCTTAACCAAAATCTCCAAATTCTTCTCTAGATGAACAACATCCAAGAAGATTTGACTACTTGGCATGATGAATTCCTCGCTAAAGTCCATGGCATCAAAGTCATTGTTAAAAACACTCCCGTATTTATTGGCAAGTGTCTTATGCTTATGAGAAGCACTAAATTCTGAGTCTTTCGAGGACTCAAAGAATTTGGAAACAAGAAGAACTCGTGGACTGAAAGTTTGAATTTGAGTTTGTAAAGGCACTTCAATTTGAGTGGAGAAGGTGGAGATCAGACCCGAGTTAGAAGAAAAGGTTGAACTAACAGCCGACTTCTTTATCTTAAACTATTTGGCCTGACGAGCAGCTATGCTTTTCTTTGATACCTTAAACTTCTTATAAGTGTTAAAGCTTTTAACCATCCCTTCTACAAATCAGAAAATGATTAGTACAAACTTTGAATATGTCATCAACTATAAATAATAAAGCTATCTACCTAATTCGGTCTGAACATAACTCGGCTTGGCTATTAAAAATTTTTTGGTATTAAGATTTGGAGCTTGGTCTAACATTCTTGAAAGAGATTCATAGTCATCTACTCTTCTCCATCAAGTTCCTTGAGTTCGTAGCGAACAACCATTAACTCTTCTTCTCAATACAAACTGAATATATACTAGAGTTGCTCACTAAAATAGAAAGGTTGGAAACCCTCTCGAGGTTGGATTTAGAAATAGTAATTTTTGAAATCGTGAAAAGATTTTTTTAACACCCTAATATTTTTAAACTAGGATTAAGCCTTATTTAAATTATATTGGTTACTAATACTCAAAGTTTTATAAAAATTTTTAAACAAAATCCTTATATAAAATAATTTGTAAAAAAACAGTGGATAATTAATTTTTATTTTTAAAAGTCATTTAAAAATAGTAAAATTCTTAATTATTAAAATCATTACTAGTTGAAAAATATAAGTAGTCCTAATGATACTAACACAAAAGATAGACGTACTAAACTATAAAAAAAATATAAACTTTACTCATTTCGAATAATCATATAAAAAAAATCAAACATCATGTCTCATTTTATTCTAACTTCTTAACTAATCTATATGGTGCATTTTAGGGGTGTTCATGGTTTGGTTAATCCAAAAACCAAACCAGTTTTTTGGTTAACCAAAAATATAGTATTGGTTAATTAACCAAGTTGGTTTTACATGATGAAACCGGTTATTAACCGGTTAGTGAAATTCAAAACCGATTTTTAACCGGTTATTAAAACAAAAACCGGTTTTTAAAAAATAATCGGTTTTTATATAAAAAACTGGTTTTTATATTAAAAAACTGGTTTTTACATTAAAAACCGGATTTTACACCAAAAACCAGTTTTTATATTAAACAATTATTTTTTATACCATAAAATTGGTTTTTACATGTAAAAATAAATTTTTACACAAAAATTAATATTTTTACATAAAAAAACCCAAACTTTTCGAACCTTTTTTTAATTGAATTTTTTTAATCTAATTTTTTTCATTCTAAATGATACGAGTAACATTTGTAAATAATGAAATCCCTTCCATTGCTTTTGTTCCTTTTTCTTTCTTATCTCTTTTCAGCATTTTCTATAAATAATTTTTTCTAATATAAATAATTTTCTTTCTAAATGATACGAGTAACTTTTTCTTATCTCCTTTTCTCTCCCCCTCCTCTTCTCTCTTTCTCTTTCTCCCCTTCCACTCTTTCTCCCCTTCCCCTCTCTTTTTCTTCCTCTCTCTATCTCTCCCCTCTCTTCTATTTCTCTCTACCCACTCCTTTCTCTCTCCACTTCTCTTCCTTCTCTCTCTCTCTCTCTCATTTTTCTCTCTCATCTTCTTTTTCTTTTCTCTCTCTCTCTCTCCCCTTTCTCTTTATCTATCTCTCTCTCCCTTTTCCATCTTTCTCCCCCTCCCCTTTCTTTCTCTCTATCCTTCTCTCCCTCTCTCTCCCCATGCTCTCTCTCTCCCCTCCTCTCCCTCTCTCATTCTCTCTCCCCTCCTCTCTTTTCTCTTTCTCCTTCTCTTTTTCTATCTTTCTCTCTCCTTCTCTCTCCCCTCCTTCTTTTTCTCTCTTTGTCCTCTTTCTCTCTCTTCGTCTCTTTCTCCTATCCTTTTTATCTCTTCTTATCTCTCTCTTTTTTTTTCTTCTCCTTTATCTTCTCATCCTCTCTCTCTTCTCTCTCGCTTTAGAGAGAAGAGGAGAAAAGAGATAGAAGAGGGATAGAGATTGAGAGAAGGTTGAGAGAGAAAGAGAAAAGAGAGAGTAAGAAAAGAAAGAGGAGAAGGAGAGAAAAGGAAGAGAGGAAGAGGAGGAGAAAGAGAAAATGGGATAGAGATAAAAAAGAAAAAGAAAAAGAGAGGAGTGAGAGAGAGAAAGAGAGAAAAGAAAAGAAAAGAGGGAGAGAAAGAGAGGGGAGGGAAATGAGAGAGAGAGAGATAGGAAGGAGCGGGGAGAGAGAGAGAGAGAGAATGAAAAAATAGGAGAAAGGAGAGATAGATAGGAGAGAGAGAGAGAGAGAAGAGAGGAGAGGAGAGAGAGATAGGAGAGGAGAGAGAGAGGATGAGAGATAGAAAAAGAGGAGAGATGATTAAAGAGAGAAAAGAGAGGAGAGAGAGAAAGAGAGAGAATGGATGGGGAGAAAGAGGGCAAGGAAAAAGAGAGAGACAGTGAAAGAGCGGAGAGAAGGAGAGAGAGACAGAGAGAGAAGGAGAGAGAGAAAGAGGAAAGGGGAGAAAGAGAGAGGAAGAGAAAGATAGAGAGACAAGGGAGAGAGAAAGAAAGTCGAGGTGGAGAGAGATAGAGAGAGAGAGAAAGAGAAAGAGGGGAGAGAGAGAAAGAGATGAAGAAAGGGAAGTAGAGAGACAAGGGAGAGAGCGGAGGAGAGAAAAAGGGAAAAAGAAGAGAGAGAGAGAGAGAATGGGAGAGGAGATAAAAAGAAAAATGAGTGAGAGAGAGAGAGAAAGGAGGGAGAGAGAGAGAGAGAGAGAGAGGGGAAGGAAGGGGGAGAGAGAAGGAGAGGGGAGAGAAATAGGGGAAAAAGAAGAGAGATAAGGGAAGAGAGAATAGAGAGAGAGAGAGGATGGGGAGAGAGAAAAGGAGAGGACAAAGAGGAGGAGGAGGAGAAAGAGGAAAATGAGAGAGAGAGGAGGGTGAGAAGGGAAAAAGAGAGATAGGAGAGAGAGAGAGAGAGATAGAGAGAGAGAGGGAGAGAGAGAGAGAGAGAAAGGGGGAGAGGGAGGGAGAGAGAGAGAGAGGGGAGAGAGAGAGAGAGAAAGAGGAAGAGAGAGAGAGAGAGAGAGAGAGAGAGAAAAAGAGTATGTAATTTGGTTTTGAAATTAGGTTTTGATTTTAATTTGGTTTTGGTTTTGGTTAACCTGTTAAAAATCGGTTTTTTTAAATTTGGTTTTGGTTAACCAATTTTAAAAAATATAGATATGATTTTTAAAATGGTTTTATTAAACTAATTAACCAAAATGTGGTTATGGTTTTTTAACCGGTTAACCACATTTTGGTTTTTTTATGCACACCCCTAGTGCATTTCGTCTAGCTCTCTGAACTTGACCATTAAATATGGATTTACAAATCTCAAACTCCAATACCGACTAAATATTATCCAAATTTTTCTCTTAGATACTACTTTTTATTCGTAGGAGTAACTTTAACTCACATTCCAACCTAACTTCATAAATCTGCCACTAGACAATTTAAGCAGTTTGAATCCTATCCTTAATAACCTTAAATTCGTGAAAATTTTATGTCCACACGGCTATCTCAAAATAAAATTTTTTATAATTTATAAATCACAATTTTCTGAGTATACTTATACTAAAAAATAAAGAAAAATTGAAAATTACTATTCTTGCAACACCATCACACTTTATAATTATTATTTTTGCAAATTATCTAAACGTATAACGACTCTACCCTAACTTATTTCTTTTGAAGGGACATTCTAGAGATACTTAACTTTATTTTAGTTTTTGTCGTATATTATTTGAGCACTGTAAAATAAATTCTAAATTTACAAGTTAGCGACATGTTTATAATATTTCTAAAAAAAATCAATTACAGTCATCTTACTTTAAAAAATTTAATATAAATTCTATAGGCATATAATTGAGCTAAAAATTTGTCAAAATAAACTAGAGACCAAGGATTTTTTTTATTTTAATTAGATTTAGACTTGCGTAATACATGAAAAATTTTTTATAGAGTTTTTTAGATAACTAATAACAATAGAAATTTTTGGTTTTATAATTAGTTATAAAATATCTATACAACTCTAAAAACAAAGAATTGTATCATAATAAATTCTAGAATACAATATAACAATAATAGTATAATAAAACTAATTATGTTATTTATTTTTATGTATATTGAAGTATTTGCCTAAGCCAATCTTTTTATAGAAAGAGTGAATTTTTTTCCTTATTTGGTTTTGATAAATGAGTTATATTTAAACTAATAACTGATAAATAAATGAAAAAGTGATATATTGATTAATATTCAAATAAATCTCGACTCATCATTTTTACTTCACTAAAAACATTTCTTATTGTCGAATAAAATACTACAATCATTTAAAAATAAATTAAAGAAAAAAATTGTAAAGAATTAATATAAATTTAAATATTTTCATAATAATTTTTGTTAATATCGTTAAATATCAATTAACTTCACAACATATAATTCTATCTCAAAAATTCAAAATCTATCAAAATATTATATAATATATATATTAGGTTGTTTGATTTATAATATAAAATATATAAAAATAGAATAATATTTTAATAAATAGAATTAATGATAATAAAAAGAGTTAATGACAAATAAATAATAGGAAAATATTTTATTTTTGAAAATAGCTAAATAATATTATTAAATTTGTTATTAATTAGAAGATGATATTAGTGAAAGTTATTAGATGAAGAGAAATAATAAAAAATTATAAAAATTATAATTTGAAGAAAAAGCCGATGTAACAAAAGAATTTTAAATGAGATACCATTTTTTAGTTATAAAAGAATAAATGTATTAATTTTTGTATAGATAAAATAAATAGTTTTGATCTATGATGTACGACATAGCACGGGACACATCGATGTATAAATTTTAAAATTTTATAAGACACGAGAATACGTATGTATATATATATATATATATATATATATATATATAATATAAAGTATTTTTTAAATAAATCGTAATGATATTTTGATATTTTATTAATATTAAAATATAAATTAATTTTTAATTATTTTTATTTTAATTATATAAAATGTTTAAAATATTTTTTTGTGTTAATAAATAATAATATATACCATTTTTAAATTTATTTTAAAAATATAAGTTAAGAATAAGGCTAGACACGCTAATACGTGATGTTATTTAGGTATGTTTAAGTGTGTCCATAAAAGAATTTTTTAGTTTTTATTAAGACACTGTTGAACACAATAGACACGCATATCAAACGAATATCCATGAGTATTGTGTTTGAAATGTCTGACACACACAATTCAGCGAACTATCTCTATACTTTGGGTCCGTTTGGAAAGCTTCAAAAGTAACTTTTTTGGGCTTTTGTCTTATGAAAAGTAGTAATATTAATGTCTGGTGTAATTTTTAAAACCAAATTGCAGCTTTCTAAAAAAGCTATTTAGAAGCTCATAAAGAAGTTAAAAAAAATTATTTCTCTCATAATACTACTATTTTTTAACATATTTATATAAAATAAGTATTTTTAAAACTAAAAACCCAAATACAAAATAACTTATTTATAAACTATTTTTAATATAGTTATTTATTGTTTAAGTTATTTTTTCAAAAGAAATTTAATTAACATCTTTATCCAATCTAGACGTTTATAGATTTGGTGAATTCTATCATGCATGTAGAAGAAATATTCTTTCTATATGTGTAAAAATTTGTTGTCACTCTCCTTGTAGAACAAGTGTCTAGAGAGAATACAATTAAATCTATAATAAAAGGTAAAAGTTGATCTTGGTGCAGGGTGTAGACCCTACTGCAATAGATGCACTAAAATATTTAATGATATAAAGTTAATTAGTTATTAATTATGAATAATAATGATAGGCTGGTTTTTGTTTTTTTTTTTTTAAAGGAGATAAGTTTTTGGGCCAAATCAATTTTTTTTCTGGATTGGATCTTAATTGAATGTTTTTTATGAAAAACGAAAATAATAAACATAATATCTTATGAATTTTAGGGTTATTTGATTTTTTTGTTGGTTTGGATTTTAATTAATTTTTTTAGTGTAGATGCAGGTGTTGATTAATTTTTTTTATGAAAAGTGGACAATTTTTTTTGTCATAAAAGATGTGTTTTTGTGTTCTTAAAAATATTAGTTTAATCTTATTTTCATATGTTATTTTTATTTTAATATTCTCAATAATTTTATTCTTAATAATATTTTAGACTATAATCATTCATTAGTTATGATTTTATTATTAGTTATATGGTTAATTTTTGTAGTAAGATAAATAATTTATGTTATAAAAAAATTATAATAGTGCACAAGAATAAAATATTTTAGCATTTAAAATTTTATTTTGGTTTGCATAGGGTTTATTTTTATTATAATATTTTTGGTACCTGACAAATTTTTTGTATTATAACAATTGTAAATCAATGATAGAATTTAGTGTTTAATTAGAATTATTTTCGTAAAATGTTGGTTAAAAATTTGAATATATTTAGTTAATATAGTTGTTAAAATTTCAAAATATAATTTATAATTTTTACGAAAAAATAAAATATATATGTTTCTTTCATTAGTATTTTATTAAATGGCATCATGTTATTTAATAAGTTATATTCATGCTTGGCAATAAATAATTTATTGATGAAAAATAATCAAAAAAAGAATATGTGTGGGATTGAAAAGATTAAAATGAGGATAAATCACATAAACAAACCGAATGCATTCTAAATTTATATAAATGTCCAAAATGCAAAGAGGTTATATAAATTTATTGCAAATTTTTGTCAAAATCATTAAATCAAAACCCATGAATTTGATTTATCTTGAGTGCGATTCGATTCTTATAGTTTTGATTTATCTCCATAGAAGCTGCTCCTATTAAATCGAAGCTATTGGCTTCGATTTACATGAAATAGTCTTTACTAAAATGTTTTTTCATAGTAAATTAATTCTAATAAATTCGATTTACTAGTACACCTACTAATTCGAATCACATGTAATTGAAATATTTATATAATCGGTTTGCATTTAGGACATTCATGTAAATTTGAAATTCATTCAGTTTGTTTATGTAATTTATCCTTAAAATGAATGTTGCCACTTTTATACATTCAATTAGTTAATATAGAGTTTAAGTAGAGTATTATCTATTATCAGATATGATATGATATCATTCCTTCATGATTTATTTAGGTGAATTTTATTGCTATTTTTTTATTCTTTCTTTTTATATTTAATTCGTTCTAAAATTATGTAAGGATAAGTATTGTTATAAAAATGAATCTTTTAAAAAATGAGCCTTATAATTTTTTTTAAAAAATAATTATTTACTTTGTATTCATAATATTTAAATAAAGTCTAACATATTAAAATTGAATTAAAACCCATTTAAATTCTTTTTGTTGTTTCATTATTTTTAAACTTGTGAATAAAATGTTTTGGTTATTCAAATTTATTGTTACTTGATTTAGGGTTTAGTGTAAGATGCTTTAGGGTTTAGGTTTTAGTGTAAAAAGCTTTAAAATTTAGAGTTTAAAAATATATTGTTTAAAATTTAGGGTTAGATGGTTTAAAACTCAGAATTGGATAGTTTAAGTTTTATGATTAAGAAATCAAGGTTTGTGATTTATTGTTTAGAGATTAAAATTAGATGGTTTAAATTTTTCATTTTAAAATTAGATTGTTAAGAATTTTAAAATTTAATGATAAGAGGTTTAGTGTTTAAGATTGATATTTTGGATAAAATTTAAAAAATAGATACCGTGTTAATGACCAAATTTTTTTATACTTAACAATGTTAATTTAATTATTAATTTATTTATGTGTAGGTTAATTTAATGATAACATAAATTATGTTAGATTAATGGTTAATATAAACAAAAATATCTAAATAATTGTTATATAAATTTTTACTTGCTAATAAATTATTTTTAAAATAAAAATACGGTGAATAACTGAATTTGTAAAAAATTATTGTTTTATACTTTTATTGCTTAAAATGGTTATTTGAATTTAGAATTTAAATAACTTTCAAATTCATAAGATATTATGTTTATTATTTTCGTTTTTCATAAAATAATTCAATTAAGACCCAAATTTAAAAAAAAAATAAACTTGGCCTGGTCTAGAAATTTATCTCTATTAAAAAAAAACTAGCGCATCATTATTATTCATAATTAATAATTAATCAACTTTATATCATTAAATATTTTAATTCATCTCCTATAGTAGAGTCTATATCCTGTATTAAGATTAACATTTATCTTTCACTATAAATTTAATTACACACTCTTTTTAAACATTTATTCTACTAAAAAAAATAACAATAAATTTTTACATATATAAAAAGAATTTCTTTTCTAGATGATAGAATTCACCTATAAATTTTAGTCAAAACAGTAAACACTGATCTAAATTTTGTTGGATGGGTTATTGTTATTTAGTTAAAATAGAATGACTTTTGTTCATGTTAAATCAGATAAATTAAAACACATCTCCTATCCTATATGTTTAGCAATCAAATTATTGTTATGGGCATGGCAACAGTTTGTTGAAAGCTTGTGTGTTGGGAACTTGGGATGAGATAGGGAATGAAGTAAAGAATTTCAGGCTGATAGTAAACGAAGACGTGGACTAAAGCGAACCTAGTCACTCATTCTTCTTCTTCTTCACCATTCTGGCATTCTCACCAATTTCGCCATTCTCACCTTCCTTTTCCGCTGTGCATTCCACGCGCGCAAATGTCGAAGCTTCTTGCTCCACCACTGCCCACTCTTCACAACTTCACTTCCATTCGCACCTTATCCTCTTACACTTCTCCTTCTCGCCTTCCTCTTCTCTCCATTATTCCCAAACTACCCTCCTTCAGCACTCGCAACTCTCGTAGTAGGACTCGCCTTCCCCTCCCTCGCGCTTTCGATTCCGATTCCGATTCCGATTCCAATTCTGAAGCTGCCGTTGACAACAATCAAACTGTTACGATTCCTGATGAGGAGTATCCCACTGGCGAATTCAAATTTGAACCAGTTACTGGATTCCGGAGCTTGCTCGTCAAGCTTAACATGCTCTTTGCCTTACCCTGGGAGCGCGTTCGCAAGGGTAGCGTCCTCACCATGAAGCTTCGTGGCCAGGTTCATTTTTATATACTGTTTCATACATTTTATGCTATGAGATTGAATTGGCCAACTTGTTTTTCATGGAGCGCCATATATGATGAAAGTCTCTTTATGTTAGATTGTATCATAGAGGGAAAAAAAATTGAATTTCATTGCTAAGGAAGGTTGTGTGAGAAGTGATACACCTTAGGTCTGAGAATTTCATTGCAAATGCCAAAGCTTCTTGCAAATTTGCGATTTGTGAGAAGTGATACAGCTCAGGTCAATGCTAGATTTTTGTAGGGATTAATACATTCCTGTGGCTGAAGACTGATATGAACTTGCTCTGTGTATTATGTTATGTTTGCTTCTGAATTGAAACATTGTTTTGTGCACTTAGATATCCGATCAGGTGAAGACTAGGTTTTCTCCTGGACTCTCTCTGCCTCAGATTTGTGAGAATTTCGTGAAAGCTGCTTATGATCCTCGTATTTCTGGGATCTATCTGCATATTGAAGGTTTGAATTGTGGGTGGGGCAAAGTCGAGGAAATTCGAAGACACATATTGAATTTCAAACAATCGGGTACTATTTCGAACTTCTGCATTAGGCATTCGATAGTGGATTGTTGAATGTGAAAAACCAAGAGTTAACAATTTGTTCATATCTAATGCTAATTATAGAAACTTTAATATTGAGGTCAAATGAGCTGGTTTAGTATTTACTTTCACAAAGAACTTCAATTCACCTACATGCAGAGTTACATTACATGAACTTGGACACTTTGCATTGTCCCTGTTAGGTCCCGCCTAGGCTATCCTGAACCACAACCTTTTTTTAAATATATCGATATGGTTTTGTAAGCAGTAGGTTTCTTTTCTTGAAGTATATTATCTTTTAAGTATAGGAGCATCGATGTCATCTTCTTATGCAGTAGTGTAAATGAGCCGAGGTCTTAGTAAATATGGTGACCTCTTCTTCTTCATTGATATGTCGAGTGTTGTTAGTGATTTTTAGTACTTATAATATGCTTTGATAGTTGATTATGCTTGTAGGAAAGTTCGTTGTGGCTTTCGTCCCTACATGCCAAGAAAAAGAATATTACCTTGCATGTGCGTGTGAAGAGATATATGCGCCCCCAAGTGCTTACTTTTCATTGTTTGGATTGACTGTTCAAGCCTCATTCCTTAGAGGTAAACTGATTTTGTTTTCCTCTCCTTTTTTTTAAATTTTATTGATAAATAGTATTTTACAATAGTTTGTTTTCTGACAGGATTTCTTTAATTTTTTAAATAAACATTAAATCACCAATATGGTCCTCTAAAGATATATATGCTGCATGTCGGGGTGCTTGTCCATTTTTTTTGGCATCAATTTGGGCCTTAAAACAATGATATTGATGACATTAATTATTGTGCTCACTGATAAATGGAAATGGAAACTAATATTATGTTCACTACATCTTTTGACTTTTGGAGTGCCAAATTAGATGGATATTTATTCTCTTTGCTTCACGTTTTATTTGGCCTACCAAAAGTGGTTTTCTATCATTGGTTCCTTTAAAAATAATCTTTTGCAGTAGTAGTGCCAAATATATCCTTGTAAGTTGTAACGGGCTTACTTGGAAAATTCTCTTTATAATGTTCTTATTTACATCATTTTGGTACTGCCCCATGTCAAAGTATGGTACTGCCAGTCTGCCCCCTTTCTTTTACCATAATAAACAGAAGTAGAAAATACATGCTTAGTAAATTCTTCGAACATTAGACTAATGCTTACTGCATCTGATCATTCTTTGTTTATTCTCTAAATATTTTCTGTATTCTTATGTTCTTGATGAACCCTTTTATAATTTAGGTCCTCTGATGGCTATGGGTAACCCGAATGTTTTTTTTTTTGACATCATTTATTGATTCTTTTCAGGGGTTTTAGATAATATAGGAATTGAACCACAAGTTGAAAGGATTGGGAAATATAAAAGTGCAGGAGATCAACTAGCACGAAGAACCATTTCCGAAGAAAATTGTGAAATGCTGACTGCATTGCTTGATAACATCTATTCAAATTGGCTAGATAAAGTCTCTTCTGCCAAAGGTGCATATGCACTGGAAGTTTTACTTGAATCTGTAATAACAAAATAAACTAACTTTTGAGCTTCTGCATACTTCATATAGGAAAGAAAAGAGAAGACATCGAGAACTTCATAAATGAAGGTGTCTATCAAGTAGATAAGCTTAAAGAAGAGGGCCTCATATCGAACATAATCTATGATGATGAGGTACATAATTATTTTCTAGTAATGCAAAAGACTACTTTTATGTGTAGTTTGTCTGTTTTATTAATATAATCATACTCAGAGTGTAAGTTGGAACAATGGTGGATGTGTCTGAATGGAGAATTCCAAATATTGAGGTTTTATCCTTCTCCTTAAGAGTTTGTTGGTTTCATTGCTTATGGACTTTAATCTCTTATTAGTTCGTGTATTCATAGAAATGGTTAATGAATACTGGTTAATAAATTTGGTTGAAGGATGTCAGTAGAGCTCTATCTTATGGGTCTAAACGGATAAGAAATATTAAAATGTTTTGCAGGTTATTGCCATGTTGAAGGAGAGAACTGGAGTGAAAACAGAGAAAAATCTGCCTATGGTGGATTATAGGTAGAAATTTCTTCCTGTGGACTTGTAGAGATGTACTTTGGTTTATGCTGCTTAAAAGTTAGCTTTAGAAATGTCTAACTAGGAAAAATCCCACCAAATCCTTAGTCTTATAAAATTCAGCTTCTGCCTGTTAAAAGTTTTGTTCCCAGTCTTGATTTTACTCCTGTAATTATAAATTACAGTTATTGTTCAATAGCTCATATGTTGTCCCCAACAAAATTAATTCATTTTAGATTTCTTGCTTTAAAAGGAATTATATACATCAGTGGCTGTATTTTTTCCCCATCTGATTGGGATCATTCTGGATTTTGATTTAATTTCTCTCATTGTTTATGCTCCAAGGGGATGCTATTAGAATTTGATGTCACAATACCATTGATGATAAGTTGGTCCCCATTTCTTCGTTCAAGTAATTGCATCTTTGCACTGTACTAATTATCTTGATTGCATCCTCTGTTAAAACTGTGTGAGTGGTTCTATCAATTTTAAACTGCAATATAAAGGCAATGCTCGGTTCAAAGCCTACTTCAGTTTTGTAATTATTTTTAATATTAAATTTACATGTTACTGTAACAACATATAGGATATCTATCATAACTCAGTTTCCATTTTTGTTGCATCCTTCCAAGACATGTATAATTGAAAGAATGGTAAACTTTTGAATTTGGTGTAGGTAGGCATATATTATATGCTAATTATATTGATTAATTTGTATATTAAATTTTGAAAACACTAATCTACAAATATTGTGTATAGCAAATTAGAGAAAAAACCATTTATCTAATTTGCAGTTTTCGTGCAACTCACTATTGATTTCCTTTTCTACTCTAACTTATTTCTTACAAACTCTCTTAATGACCAGAAAATGAATAAAATTAATAATTACCAGGTAATTCATGTTAACACCATTTCTTTTTCATTGATCAAAATCAGGAAATACTCTCGAGTTAAGAAATGGACTGTTGGAATACCAAGTGGTAAAGATTTGATAGCCATCATTCGAGCCTCCGGGAGCATTAGCCGTGTTGAGAGTCAAGTAAGTGTGTCTAGCTCAGGTATCGTTGCGGAGAAGTTCATTGAGAAGATTCGCAGTGTCAGAGGTAAACTTGATGATATAAGTTTTATGTTAGTTTCATAGTAGGAGACTGAGTGAACTTAGCGTATAATCAGACAAATCAGTATTCGGTGGAATGTTATCAGGCTATTTACATTGGATATGGTAGCTTTCTGTGATGCATAATAGACATCAAAGTTTAAGCAGAGTTATATTATTAACTACTTCCAGACATCACATAATAATAAATGGGAAGCTAAATGAATACATTTATTTTAAGTTGCTTCTGAATATAACCTTAATAATTTTTTTTATCATTTACCTTTTATGTTTGTTCCCGTTCAAATTGGGTATTTGTTTCCTCAACAGAGTCAAAAAAATTTAAGGCTGCTATCATCCGAATTGATAGTCCTGGAGGAGATGCTCTTGCTTCTGATTTGTAAGTTCTGGTAAATTTCCATCTATGTTAATTTTATGTTTGAAAATGCAACTTTAATAAATGAAACATAACAATTTTTTATTTCTTTTTGTGATGAAATTATTGGTTGGTCGTCTATACTTTATGACTATTTATCCTTAGTTGACACATTTCTATGTTGATACTTTTGGACTTGAGAGGAGTAAATTTTGTCGTTGTGGATTGTTGTATAATGTTAAGCTTGTTTTGGTTATTATACACTGGTGACATGATTGACATTCTCCTATCTAATGCCTTAACCTGCAGGATGTGGAGAGAAATCCGGCTTTTGGCTGCTTCAAAACCAGTCATTGCTTCAATGGCTGATGTGGCAGCAAGTGGAGGGTACTACATGGCAATGGGAACACAAGCCATTGTTGCAGAAAGTCTTACCTTAACTGGTTCAATTGGAGTGGTCACAGGTGAACCATGATGTATTATAATTTCAGTTGCTGAAAGTAGAAAAGCTTGTAGTTTATGTTAATTTAACTAAACCTAAAGGCTTGGGTTTACTAATAATCTACATACTACACATGATGGAATATATAAGTAGCTTCCTCTTTTGTATTCATGTTAATATCCAATGGGATTCCTTAGGAGAAAGGAGACTCTTTCATGCCATATTGCCATCACTAAACAAAAATCAATCTCTCCATTCATTTTCCCATTGCTCAAGACAGATGCATAATTCATATCAGTTGATGTTGCTCAGCAATTGTTGTGGCCCTATAACTGCTTTTCCTTCTACGGAAATTTCTCCGTCTCTTGTTATCTATTGAGATATGCAATAATGTATAAACTGCTATTATCTGTTTACTTACACACAAAGGGAAATCCAGTGCCCTATAATTTTGTCACACCTATATAGGATGAAGCTGTTTTAGACACATTAGAATGTCGACACTAAGATATAGAAAATATGTATGCTTCTAAATATATAAAATAGCTTGTCTGACTGACTCTTTTAAAAACATGAAATAAATTCACTTCAATACATAGTTTCCATTTTCAATTCTCAACAAGTAATGTAGCATCATGAGCAAGTTCAAATGAAGAATGTATAGAACTTTGAGGTATCATTATGGGGTAATGCAATAATAGGAAATTGTTGCTGTAATTAATTATTTGATGGAGGTTTGAAGGATGAGAAAAGATATTATACTATCATGAATTGTCAGTGCTACACGAATTTCTTCTGTTTGTTTCTGATACAACATATCTTCTTTGTAGGAAAATTTAACCTGGGAAAGTTGTATGAGAAGATTGGCTTTAACAAGGAGGTCATATCCAGAGGAAGATATGCTGAAGTCCTTGCAGCCGAACAACGTCCATTCAGGTAAAATATTATTTCTTCATTTTTCAGGTATGAAGATCCTAGTAGATGAGGAATTTAGATAGAATATTGGTCACTGTAATATGCCATTTGATTTTTTAATTTTTATTATTATTATTTTGCTATAGACCAGATGAAGCAGAGTTATTTGCCAAATCTGCACAGCATGCTTATAAACAATTTCGAGACAAGGCAGCTTTATCCAGATCAATGACTGTATGTTCTGAATTCAATGTGTTAATTTTAATGCTTTTCTGTTCTTTTTCCTTGAAATTTTTAGGTAAAGACTTAAAGCAACTATTCTATTACTAGGTAGATAAGATGGAGGAGGTTGCGCAGGGTAGGGTTTGGACTGGCAATGATGCAGCTTCACGCGGTTTGGTCGATGCTATTGGTGGGCTATCACGAGCTATTGCCATCGCAAAATCGAAGGCAAACATACCTCAAGACAGAGAGGTTGGTTTGTGTGTGATCACTTTTATTTTCGCCATATAAGAATGTTGTATTTAGTGTTCAAAATTGAGTGAGTACAAATCCAAATTGCGCTTATTGTGCTTGAACAATATGCTAGGTTACTCTTGTGGAGATCTCTAGACCTAGCCCTTCTCTTCCCCAGATTTTATTAGGCGTAGGAAGTTCTCTAATTGGAGCAGAACAAACATTGAAAGAATTGTTACAAGGCTTGACATTCTCTGAAGGAGTTCAAGCTCGGATGGATGGAATCATGTTTCAGACATTGGAGGGATCTCCTTATACTAACCCCATTTTGTCAATAATAAAAGATTACCTCAGTTCCCTGTAATTCAAAGTTCTCCGCAATCATTTGTATCATTTCATTCCTCTTGTTCTCCCTATATATATATATATATTTTCTTTATTCGAAGAGGGATGATGATAGATGACTGGGGTCTTTTTCTAATTCTCTTCATAAACTTCTGTTATTTGTAATTGTCCCTTTACTGTCACGTCCACTATTGTTTGTACATAACATGTATAAAGCATAAACTTGGAAAATTAGAAAGCATTGTTTCTCTGTTGCTATACAGAAATTTTATACCAATACCGCAATTCATTTTCCTTTCATGATTTATATATTGCTGATGCCAGATGGAATAACTGCTGCAATTCCGTTTTCTTTTATTTACATTTTGCTTTTAACATCAGCATCAATTTTATTTGTTTGCAACGTGTATCAAGGGAATAAATTCTTTCAATTTTTTTTTTTTTCAAATTGATGTTGTAGAATCAAGAAAAAATTATGCCGAAGAAAATGCATTACAAAATAAAAATGTTATTTGTACATTAAAATTAGCTACTAAAATTAATAATTAATATATTTAATTATTTGTATATAAATATGTGTGATTTAATTTATTTTTAATGTGTATTTATATTTTAACATGTATTTTATACTAATAATTAATTTTAGTGATTAATTTTATTGTATAGGTAGTAGGGCTAAAAAAATCATACCTGATAACATCCCGAGAGAATTGAGTGGAAGTATGTCAAACTGATGCTTATAAATTTGTGAAAAAGAAAAACATTTTTATCCTGATATGTACAACAAAAGATGACAAAAGTAAAAATAAGAACATGAATAAGCAGATATAATTAAAGAGGTAAATATCAAATCGTTATTCGAAAGATTTTGGTGTTGATAAAATGGTACTTAATTTTTGTTATTGACAAAATAGTCCCTAAAAGATTTTAAAATTTGACAAGTGTGTCTCCGAGCTCGTCGGAGTAAATCTTTGGCAAGCACAATGCTAACGTAGCTATTGTATTTTGGTGACCTGATAAACCATTCCCAACTCTCATTTTTTCCTCCCCAACGCATACTCTCCCTCCCTCCCCATCGCAGCCTCCCTTCCCTCTCTCTCCCCAACGCACACTCCCCCCTCCCTCTCCATCACAGCCCTTTCCCTACCCAATACACACTCTCTCCCCATCGCAGTCCCCTTTTCTCTCCCTCCCCATTGGAGTCCCTCTCCCCAACGCACACTCCTCTTTTCCTCTACCTCCCTAATTGCATTAGCAAAAGCAGCATTAATAGCAGAAACAACACCATCAGAATTTCAAACAGAACCAATAGAAGAACCTGCACATTCAGAACCTAACCTTACTTGTTCTTCCTTCTCTCTTTTTCCCCCTTCCATCTTTCTCTTCTCGGGAGACCATAACAATAATAATAACAATATCCATTCACACACACAGACATTTACACAAATACGTAAAATGCATATATAAATATAAAGAGAGAAAGAGAGAAAGGTTGAGGAGCTGAGGGGCTGAGGGGATGCGACTATTCCAGGCCTTGTTGTGGCTCTGATGGTGATAGCGGTGGTCCTTGATGGTGCTCTTACAGTTGAGGTTGCTGTTGCTGTTGAGGTTGTTACTACGATAGGAGAGAGAAGAAAATGTGTGTTGGGGTTATTGTTTTTGTTGTTGCTTGCTGTTGCTGTTGCTATTGATGTTGAGGTGATTGTTGTTGCGAGTGGTGGTGTTGAGAGAGGGAGGAGGAGTGTGCATTGGGGAGGGGGCTGTGATGGGGAGGGAGAAGGAAGGTGGAATGTGCGTTGGGGAAGGGGCTGTGTTGGGGAGGGAGAGGAAAGGGGAGCTGCGATGGGAGGAAGAGGGAGGGGGTTGCGTTGGGTAAGGGGAGGGCTGCCATGGGGAGGGAAATGGAGGGGGAGTCTGCATTGGGAGGGAGGGATTAGGATTTGGGAGCTGGTTTGCCAGGTCACCAGAATACTGTAGCCATGTCAGCATTGTACTTGTTGGAGATTTGCTCTGGCGAATTTGGGGACACGCTTGTCAAATTTTAAAATCTTTTAGGGACTATTTTGTTAATAACAAAAGTCAGGTACCATTTTGTCAGCGATAAAATTTTTTGGATATCGATTCGGTATTTACCTCATAATTAAAAGTGATGATATGAAAAAAATAATTATATTGATATGAGAGATAAAAAAAGAAGTTTAAGTAGTTGTTAGGACTTAAAAAAAAGGGTTAGAAGACTTGTTAAAGGTTTTTTTTTTGTTAACAGAAAATGATACTATTCAATAAAATTTATATCTTTATTGTAATTAAAAGTTTTTAAAATTATCTTTCATAAAAACTTCTCATTTTTATATTTTTAACTTACAAAATTCTGATAGGAAACAAATGGATCAATAAATACCAACATGTTGTGATAAAGATTATGATGTAGATATCCATTTATTATGGGTGGCTCACATTCTCAAAACTAAATTGTATTAAAAAAATTTGAAAAAGTAAATATTTTAATTCTATAAATAGTGAAGCATAGTTTTATATACTTACACACAATCAATAATAGTATTTCTCTATGTCTCTTATATCTATACTACAATAATATATAAAAATTCTCTCTCTTTTCTCTATCTCTCGGTTGGTTTAAGTTGCAATATATAATATTAGTAAATATATGAATCACTTCTATTATAGTAAGATAATAGTATTGATGAATATTAATACTAGAGTCTTCTATTTACACTTTTTTATTTTATATTTGTTTTCTCTTTTTTATTTATTTATTTTACAATATGTTATCAGCACGACACTCTGATCAAAATTTAGGAAGACTCAGGTAATAAATATTTATTATGTCAAAGCTCTCTCATCTTGAATTTAATGCTCTTGATATATCTGGAAATAACTATTTATCATGGATATTAATTAGATGCCAAAATTTATCTTGTTTCAATAGATCTTGGAGATACCATTAAGGCTGAAAATAATCCATCCCAGAAGGATAAAGCCAAAGCCATGATCTTCCTTCGTCGTCATCTTGACAAATGATTGAAAAATGAATATCTCACACTAAAAGACCCTGCAGATCTGTGGAAAAACCTTGAAAAAAGGTATAATCATAAAAAACCAGTGATACTTTCTCAAATCCGATATGAGTGGACACACTTGCGTCTACAAGATTTTAAATCCATAAATGAATATAAAGATAATTCACCTCTATAAACTAAAATAAGATCAAAATTACCAGAATTCTCCAGACCCAAAAACGTTACCTCATTGTCTCCATTTACATTTCTATATAAATCAAATTCAATGAATTCAAATTAGGAATTTCAGTAGTAAATCGAATCTATGAGACTCAAATTACATGAAATGCACGTATACTACTAAATCGAATTAAAGAAACTCGATTTGTCCTCCTGCATAGTAAATCAAATTGATTGAATTCGATTTACAATGGGCTGGTATATATTTGAATTTTGCCCATAGTAAATCGACTCAAATGGTTTTGATTTAGGGCCAATGGTAAATCGAATGCAATAGCTTCGATTTTCTAGGTAACATTCCCTTTACTAAATCGAATCAAATAGATTCGATTTACCTATGCACGCCTATATATATAATTCGAATTCAGTTCATTTGAGTTAGAAACCAACATTCAACTCCACCGAACCCCACCATCTCCCTCCCAAATCTTGTAGAAAAATTCGCAGAAAATTCAAATCTGTACACATGGAGGACGATCCGAATCGTGTGTATCGATTAGATAGAGTCATGCATATTGTTGGTGCCGTCCATGAATAGATTAGTGAACAAATATTTTTGTTTTGAACATAATTTAGTGATGCTAGTAATGTTAATATGCTTCTTGTAGTAGTTGTTTAAAGTCGTTAGTTAAGAATTAGAAAATTAATTTTTACAATATAATCGTTGGGTAGAAGTAGTAATTAATCTGTTAGTTGGTTAGAATTGTAGGCTATGTTAGATTTTTTAAGTTATTGGTTTTATATTTAGCGAGATTTAGTTTAGGATTAGGGTTCAATATAACAAAACTGTTGCAGGCATGCTGTTGATTAAGTATTGTGATATTTTTGATACGTTGAAGATATTTTTGAAATTAGTTCATGAATTATTTAGTGTTTTATATTGGGTCCTACGAATAATTTATTGGGCGTTATTGTGAACGATTTTTTAAAAATTAGGTGGTGCAATGTTTGGAGTTTTTAGAATTTTATGAATTGAACACTATTTTGTTTTGGTTGTGATAAATAATTTTCTGTTATTGTCCAGCCCAATCGATGTATAACCAACATGAGAAGACAACACGGTATACCGTTGATGACAGGATCATTCACTTGCAGATGGCCAGTTTATACCATCTTGCAAGACTGAACAAGACTTGGTTTAGATTGGACGAGCCATTGGTGAGCACATTTGTGGAGAGATGGCGTTCGGAGACGCATACTTTTCACATGCCATTCGAGGAGTGCACGATCACGCTGCAGGATGTAGTGTACCAGCTTGGGCTCCCGATTGACGATCAGTATATTAGTGGATGCCTCACGAACTTTGAGTAACATATCGAGGGTGGCCGTCCAGTGTGGACATGGTTTGAGGAGCTGTTGGTTGTTTTGCCTCCTGCGAACTGAATCGACAAGTTCACGATGAAGTGCAATTGGATGCAGGAGACATTTAGTGAGATTCCGCAGAGGACAGACAATGAGACGGTTAGGAGGTATGTCCGAGCATATATCATGATGCTCTTATCGACGCTGCTATTCGGGGATAAGTCTGGTACACGGTTCCACATCCGTTGGATACCCTACGTCGCCAGGCTAGAGGACATGCGTCGGTATAGCTGTGGTCTGCTGCCTGTCATGGTTATATCGGTGGATGTGTCGTGTGGGGAATAAGAATGTCGTCAAGTTAGCCAGTCCTTTGCAGCTCCTGCAGTCGTGGATCTTCTGGAGGTTCAATGGTTTCCAACCGGATGGATTTGGTGCCTTTCATTGGTCATTGCATCGAGGTACTTGCTTTTGGGTTATGCATGTTTTTAATGATTTATCAGTTTACTTCCATATTGATTAGATGTTTTGGTTTTCAGATGGTCAGGTTATCAGCTGACGTTGAGCGACAAGGGGCCTCGAGTCGCACATTAGAGGCTTAGGATAGATTTACTCCAGTCCGGGGATGTGAGTATTTATGGTTTCAAGTTGTTCATCTTTAATGTTGTCTTTGCACTTTTCACTGTTTATGATGACCACGACTCAGCATTCTCACCCTCTACAAGTGCGAATGCAATAGGAATGATGTTAGAGTTGCCGTCCTGAGCAATTGCGACAAGCAGTGATGGCTTGCAATGATGGAAGGTCTCGATACACGGTGGGAATGTCTAGAAAAGCCGATAAAAATAAGCTAAAGAGTCATCCACTTGCCCACCAACCCGCACAGGACTCATCCTCAACACCGCGATACTATTTGGCATCATGATCTGCACACCCAGTACCCCTCGTGGCAACTGGCAAGTCATTGTATGGCTTTTCCCAATCTCCGTAAATCTGCGCCTCGGCCTTCTGTTTAGCCATACAAACCCTCTTGTATGTCGGTTTAAACCCAAAGTGTGCCTCCGTTGCATTCTGCAATACCTTGATCGAGACGGCCGCATCAGCTCTAATCATGGGCAGTATGAAGGTCGATATGACATGATAATCAAGCATCATGTGATCACTAGATATCGACGTGGCCAGGCAAGTATGAGGACCATTGTACAGTTTTACCTTCCGAATACCTCTGCGCTGGTGGAGGGTTACCTGAATGAGCCATGTGCACCCATTGCCAAACTCCTTGCACTTGCCATAATACTTGCGATGATCGAACTCCAAGACCTTGTACTCAACCCCACGGTGGATGCTATAAGTCTTCATGCTTAACACGACCTCCTCTTTATCTTGGCACTACTGACTAACTTGAAATTCAGATAAAGCTTATGTATTTTGTGTATCTCTGGCCCCGAAACCAACAGGTACTCCTGGATCCCCCTATTGTGCCATGGCATCCAAGTCCAAAGTTGAAAAGTGCGGGGGGGAGGGGGAGGGGGGGTACTGATCAGTTCTTAAACTAGATGCTCCGCCACCATTTCCCACAACTGGAGTGCTCCTTGCTATGTCATCGTCACTATCATCAGCTATCGTGGTGGACTCCACATCATGATCATCATCATCATGCAGTGCAACCTCAACCCCATCCGGTACTCCATCCTCTCTGAAAACCGGGACCATAATAGGAGCATCGGGCGTCATAAACGCAACCTCACCCAAGGGTCCAGTCTCACCAAATCCTACGTCATTGATAAACCACTATTTTATGGTTTATCTTATACTAAATTGGGTGAATTTTATCAATTTTTCATACACTTATTCATATAAACTGCATGAATTTACAATTCCTTCCTAATTTCGTACCATGATTGAAAACTTGCTTCCTAGTCCTTTAATTTGTTAATTTTTAATTCTCCTTTATTACCATTCGTTACCGTGATGTGTTTGTAAAGTGTTTTCAGGTTTACAAAGCTTGAATGGCTTAAAGGATGAAGATGAGGCATGTCAAAATGGAAGGAACACAAGAAACTAAAGAGATTGGAAGTGAGCAGCGATGCGCACGCATGACTGAAGCATGCGTGCGCATTGGCGCATTTCACAGCGATGCGTACGCGTGACCGACGCATACGCGTGACGAGCGCAAACGACCAGCGATGCGTACGCATGGCCGACGCGTACGCGTGACAGAGAGTCACGTGCTGCACATATCAGAACTCGCTGGGGGCGATTTTTGGGCTATTTTGGACCCAGTTTCAAGCCCAAAAATGCATACTAGAGGCAGGGGTGTAGCTGAGACTGAACACACACCTCATTTTTACTTTTTACTTTAGTTTAGTTTTAGTTTTTATTTTTAATTCTAGAGAGAGAAACACTACTTCACTCTAGGGTTCTTAGCATTCTTAGTTTTTGCTTTTGGATTGGATATTGAGAGAGCTGCTACTACCTTCGATTGAAGTCTTCATCGTTACAGTTTGCCTTTCTATCATTTTACTCTTTTGTTTTCCATTTAATTGCTTGTGGTCATATTTGGATATTGTTAATTTTGAATTTATTAATGCAATGAACTATTTTTGTAATTAATTCCATTACTTGTTTGATTTCTTTCAATTAATTATCAGCTCCAAATTTACTGTTATTAATTTAATTTTAATTAGGATGTCTCCTATCTACTCCCTTTACATGTTTGTGAAAATGGCATTCATGTTAATGGAGTAAAGCTCCCAACTTGGCTTTGGAGTTGATTAATTGGAAACCCTTGAGTTGGAATACTCAAGTATTAATTTGTAATTGGAAATTACTGGCTAACTCAATTTTTACTAACTCTAATCCTTCCCTATGAAGTGATTAGGACTTGTGAATCAGAGTTAGTGTTACCTACTTGACTTTCCTTTATTAGTTAGAGGATCACTAAGTAGAAGCAACAACCTTTTACTATTATACCTGCGAAGGTCAACAAGGATAGAAACTCAAATTAATCTTCTCCTAGCCAAGGCCTTTTGTTTCAAATATCTAATACCTCTTGTCATTATTTGTTGCTTTAATTGATCGCCATTTATTTTTTCGTTTCCAATTCAAAAATTTCTCAGAAAATTCCTGACCAATAAATTGCACCTTATGTCAACTCTTTGGAAAATGACATGGGAATTCTACTCCAAGTTATTTAATCTTAATTGTGACACAAATTAAATTGGTAGTGGGAATTTTGTCGGTTAAGACTGTACTGACAACGCTGCTTTTATTAAAATTTCTTAACCGGCATTTCTCCATCCATCAATTTTTGGCGCCGTTGCCGGAGAGTTGCAACAGTGTGCTAAATTATTAGTTGGTGTAAATATTTTTATATTTACATAATTGCATTTATTTTATTTTATTTTTGTTTGTGTGCTTTCTGTTTATTAGTAGTTTTATTATTTAATTTTCTTAATATATTTTATTACCACGAGCTTCATGTTTTTTTTATTGAATGTTGCGTTCGTTACCGGATCTGAGCTTAGCCTCATTTGATCCTGAGATCGAAAAGACTATTTCACGTACTAGGCGAGCTCGGCGTCGGTTAGCCTCTGAGGATGGTGAAGGGGTTTCTACCAATTCACCAGTCTTATTTGAGGTTGAGTTTGAAGCGTCATTTGAGGAGGAAACTAGTTTCTCTTCTGCTAATTCCATTGACGCCTCTTCTGTTGATTTAAGTGCAGGTACTATGGTAGAGCCTAGAAGGATTACTCTCAAGGAAGTAGGAGCTCCAAATTTTACACTACAACTATATCAAGCGAATCATCCAAACTTGACTGCGGATTTTGAATTGAAGACCGCTCTGATAAATCTCCTGCCTAAGTTCCATGGCTTACCTGCTCAAGAGCCTATCAAGCACCTTAGGGATTTTCAGACAGCTTGCTCAACTACTAGGCGGCATGGTGCTGATGAGACCGCTGTCTGGCTGTATGCCTTCCTATTTTCTCTGAAGGGAAAGGCTAAGTAGTGGTTCTACACTCAACTGGAAGCTGTTGTTACTAATTGGGATTCACTCAAAAGGGAGCTCCTGGACAAGTTCTTTCCAGCAGAAGTTACAGATAGATTGAGGAAGGAGATTTCCTGTGTCATTCAAGGTGAATCAGAGACTCTCTACGAGTATTGGGAACGCTTAAGGAATCTCCTAGACTCATGTTCCCACCACAAGATTGACCAATTGGTGCTATTTCTGCCAAGGCATGAAGCCTCAAGAGAAGACCCTATTAGATGCTGCAAGTAATGGCTCTCTGACGAAGTACAAGATGGCGACAGAAGCGTGGCAACTGATCACCGATCTAACTGAGTCTACCCGCAATGCAAGGCAAAGGACTAATCACCCCAAGGCTGTTGTAGAAGTTTCTTCTAGTAGTGAGATCGTTGCTCTTACCAAGACACTGGGAGAGATGACCAATATACTCAAGCAGCTCCAGCTGAATCAACAACAACCTCCTCTTCCTCCACAGCAGCAATCTCAACAGTTGGTCCCTCAAAGAGTATGAAGAATATGCGCTTGCTATTCCCACTACACTGATGAATGCCCACAACTCCAAGAGGACAATACCTTGGCGTCTATAAATGCTTATTACAACCGTCCGAATCAAGGGTACTATCAACAAGGCAGTAATTATAACCAAGGTGGTAA
Organism: Arachis stenosperma; assembly: GCF_014773155.1. Taxonomy (NCBI): domain Eukaryota; kingdom Viridiplantae; phylum Streptophyta; class Magnoliopsida; order Fabales; family Fabaceae; genus Arachis; species Arachis stenosperma. The sequence goes on from NC_080386.1 coordinate 120,528,624, forward strand.
CCACAATCAAGGTTGGCAAGACAATTCCAACCAAGGATGGAGAGACACTTTCAACCAAGGATGGAGGGACAACTACAATCAAAGAGACAAATACAACAGTGGAAATCAAAGGTGGAATAATAACAACTATCAATAGAACCGGTATCAACAAAACCCTCCATACCGAGCACTTCACCAAAGGCAAGCCTAAGCACCTCAACCCAACCAACCACAAGTCCCTCAAATTATATATCCTCCCCTTCCTCTAACCAAGATGAAACACTCCATTTTATCCTTCAAGGATAAAAAGAGCTTCAGAATTCACTAATCTCTAGCCTTACTGGTCTTACCTCTACTCTACAAGCTCTTATATCCTAAATGGAACCACCCTCTACCCCCAACAATCAACTTTCAAGCTCTAGTGCACTTCCCTCTCAACCTTTACCCAACCTCAAAAGTGGAATCAATGCCATCACCTTGAGGTCCAAAACTACATTGCAAGAGAGGAGTCCTGAGGAGCGAAGCTCAAGAGAAGATATTCAAGTTGAAGATGTTGTTGAGATAGAAGATGTTGAAGAAGAGGATCAGGTACAAGATACGGTTGAAGAAGAAGTTGCTCAACCAAGGAATGGAGTATCAAAGGAAGATGATGCTGCGAGAGAAGCCATTCCCATTCCTTTTCCACACCTTGCTAGGAGGACTAAGAAGCAAGTGGAGCTAGATCCCAAGATGGTGGAGATCTTCAAAAAGGTTGAGGTAACTATTCCCCTTTTTTATGCTATTTGCCAAGTGCCTAAATATGCTAAATTTCTAAAAGATTTATGTATGAATAAAGATAAGATACATGATTTAGAAATTATTCCTTTGGGTAGCTCAATTTTTGCTTTAATGGGTGCTATACTGGAGAAATGTGGTGATCCCGGTCCATGCATGGTTACTTGTATGATAGGGGGTGTACAATTTATTGACTGTATGTGTGTTTTAGGTGCATGTGTTAGTATATGCCATTATCTGTATATGATGCCTTGAGGCTCCCACCCTTGAAAAAGTCAGCAACACATTTTGTTTTGGCAGATAAGAGCATAATCTTGGTGGTTGGTATTGCGAAAGACGTCTTGGTGAGCATTAAGGGGTTGACGTTTCCTATTGACTTCTACATTCTAGAGATGCCCCCTAGTGACTCCGGAAGACCTTCATCCATCTTGCTTGGAAGGCCATTTTTGAAGACTTCGCGATTTAAATTGGATGCCTTCTCGGGTACCTATTCTTTTGAGATAGATGGCAGAGCAGTGAGTTTCAACTTTGATGAAGCTATGAAGCATTCACAGGAAGACCACTCCATCTTCCAGTGTGACATTATTGATGAGATTGTGGCTGAAGTTCACCAAGAGGCAATAGAAGAGAAGAACATGGAGCAAGGTGCAAATGTAGGGAAGTCCTCTGAGTATACTGAAGACACCTTGCTACCTCTAGTAGTTCCAGATGATCAAGTGCCAAGCCATGAGATGAAAATGGAGTTGAAGCCCCTTCCACCTCACCTCAAGTATGCTTATCTTGAGAATAATCAGAAGCTCCCAGTTATTTTTGCAAAGGAACTTACTTCCCAACAAGAGGAGCGTTTGCTTAATGTGATTAGAAGACACAAGAAAGCTATTGGGTGGAGTTTGACGGACATAGTAGGTATAAGCCCTCAAGTGTGTGAGCATCGCATTTTTCTAGAGGAGGGAGAAAGGCCTATCCGTCAATCTCAAAGACGTTTGAATCCCACAATTCTAGAAGTGGTGAAGAAGGAGGTGACCCGACTGCTCGAAGCCGACATCATCTATCCTATCTCGGATAGTGAATGGGTTAGCCCAGTACAGGTGGTTCCAAAGAAGTCTGACGTCACAACAATGAAGAATGAGCATGGGGAACTCATGGCTACCAGAGTGCAGAATTCTTGGAGAGTGTGCATTGACTACAGGCGCTTGAACCAAGCCACTCGCAAGGATCACTACCTATTACCTTTCATCGATCAAATGCTTGATCGCCTGTCAGGTAAATCACACTACTATTTTCTAGATGGCTATACTGGTTATTTTCAAATCCATATTGCTCCTGAAAATCAGGAGAAAACTACATTTACATGCCCCATTGGAACGTATGCATATAAGAGAATGCTTTTTGGCTTATGTAATTCGCCGGCTACGTTTCAAAGATGCATGATGAGTATTTTCTCATATCTACTTGAACATTGTATGGAAGTTTTTATGGATGACTTTAGTGTCTGTGGTGATTCATTTGACTTTTGTTTGGATAGTCTAGCTAGAGTATTAGAAAGATGTACTAGCTCAAACCTTGTACTTAATTTTGAAAATTGTCATTTTATGGTAAAGCAAGGTATTATTCTAGGCTATGTTGTTTCTAATACTGGTATATCTGTTGATCCTGCAAAGGTAGATGTTATTTCTGGATTACCTTACCCTCCTCTGTGAGGGAAGTCCGTTCGTTTCTTGGTCATGCAGGTTTTTACTGACGTTTTATTAAGGACTTCAGTAAGGTTGTACTGCCTTTGTCCCGTTTGCTACAGAAGGACGTAGAGTTCGAGCTGAGTAAAGATTGCATGGAGGCATTTGATAAGTTGAAGGTTGCCTTGACCCAAGCTCCTAATGTGACAGGGCCTGACTGGAGTAGGCCGTTCGAGATCATGTGCGACGCATCAAACTATACAGTAGGAGCGGCGCTAGCTCAGCGCGAAGGTAAGGATTCATACATTATTGCTTATGCTTTTAAAACTTTAGATGGTGCCCAGTCTAACTATACTACCACTGAAAAAGAATTGTTAGCTATTGTTTTTGCTCTGGATAAATTCCGAGCTTATTTACTTGGAACTAAGGTGGTAGTATATTCACACCATGCGGCCTTGAAATATTTGTTAGCTAAGAAAGAGTCAAAACCAAGGTTGATCCGTAGGATATTGTTGTTGCAAGAGTTTGATTTTGAAATTAAAGATAGGAGTGGTTCCCAAAATTTAGTGACTCCAATCCTATCAATGATGCATTCTCACTTGATAGCTTGCAAGCAATATCTGAGGTGGTTCCTTAGTATGCACCTATAGCTAATTGTTTGGTTAGTCGTACCTTTTCTCCTAATTTTACTAAGCATCAAAAGGACAAGCTTAAAAGCGAGTCCAAGTATTACATATGGAATGATCCATATTTGTGCAGATGTGGTGCTGACCAAATAATTAGAAGATGCGTGCCACAATCCTAAATCCAGTCAATCTTAGAGGCCTGCCACTCTTCTGAGAGTGATGGACACTTTGGTCCTCAAAGAACGGCTAGAAAAATTTTAGACTGCGAATTTTAGTGGCCCACACTTTTTAAGGATGCTACTATTTTCTCTGACTCTTGTCACCAATGCCAAAGATTTGGAAATATATCCAAGAGGTATGAGATGCCCCAACAACTTATGTTGTTTTGTGAAATTTTTTATGTTTGGGGTATTGACTTCATGGGTCCATTTCTAAACTCGAATGGTTTCTTGTACATCTTGTTAGCTGTTGATTATGTTTCTAAATAGGTGGAAGCAAATGTGAGTGATCAAGGCTCTCACTTTTGTAATAGAAGAATGACAGGTTTACTGAAGAAATATGGAATCATTCACAAGGTGGCGACGACTTACCATCTCCAGACCAATGGGCAAGCCGAGGTGTCCAATAGGGATATCAAGTACATACTAGAGAAGATCGTGAAGCCTCATCGAAAGGATTGGAGTGCAAGACTTGCAGATGCGCTATGGGCTTATCAGACTGCGTACAAGACACCCATCGGCATGAGTCCGTTCCACCTCGTCTACGGAAAGGCTTGTCACCTTCCGGTGGAGGTGGAACACAAAGCTTACTGGGCAGTGAAGGAATGCAACTCAGGATTGGGAGGAGCCAGAATTGAAAGGAAGCTGCAACTACAGGAATCGAAGTGCCTTCGACTAGAAGCGTATGAGAACTCAAGGCTCTACAAGAAAAAGGTGAAGGCGGTGCATGACAAGAACATCAAGAGAAAAGAGTTTAGAGCTGGGGATTTAGTCCTCCTCTATAACTCAAGGTTGAGACTAATGCCAGGCAAGTTGAGATTAAGGTGGGAAGGACCCTATAGCGTAGAAAAGGCTGAGCCATATGGGGTCTTCCACCTGAATCACCCTTCAAGCACCTCCTTCTTCAAAGTCAATGGCCACCGGTTGAAGCTATATCATGGTGAGAAGATGAAGAACAACAAGGAGCTGGAGATCTTCCTCTTGAAGGATCCAGCACATGAAGAGGACTGAGCTTATGGACTGTCCAACTTAAGGACGTTAAAGAAAAGTGCTCGGTAGGAGGCAACCCACCATGGTATGATCTTCCCTTTTTATTAGTTTCATTTTATATATATTAGTGTTAATTTCCAGTTCTGCATGTTTACCTTTACTTTTCTATATTTTTATATTAAAAAAATGTGCATATGACATTCAAGCGTCTATGACGCGTACGCGTCATGTGTAGGTGCGCAATATTGGAGAAACAAACAGAGAGTTACGCTGGAAAAGGTGCCTGGCGCACAAGCCAACCCACGTGTACACGTGGGCGATGCGTGCACGTCACCTGCAAATTTGTCAATCCACACGTAAGCGTCAGCGACGCGTACGCGTGGGCTGAAAAACGGCGTAAATGAGTGATTTGATCTGAGAGTTGTGTGGCCACGGTGCTGGAAACGTGCCTCTAGCACGACCAGTGGTCACGCGTACCCGTGACCGACGCTTATGCGTCACCTGGATTTTTACCCACCCTACGCATACGCGTGGGCGACGCGTGCACGTCATATACGCCGCGTCACTTAACTCAGCGCACTGCCCTGTTCTCTTTCTTTTACCCTTCTTTTCTTTTTCAAATCCTAATTCTCCTTCTTTCTTCTTCCTTCTTTCTTCTTCATTCTTTTTCTTCCTACTTCTTACTTTCTTCTTCTTCCTTTCTTCCACCACCACCGGCGGACTACCACTGGAGACCACCAACTCTGGCAGCTACAATTTTCTTTCCTTTTTACTCTTCTCCTACCCTTCTTCTCTCATTCTTACTCCCATTTACTTCCCTATTTCCAACTTCTCTTTAAGGTTTTTCTTTCTTCTTCCCTTCTATTGCATTTGACTATTTTATTTATTTTTAATTTTATATTAGCTTTGTTATTTTTAATTCCTTTTTCATTCTTTTATCTTGCATTTTTTATGTTGGTGTTGGAGCTTTATTTGGGTGATTATTTTGATCTATTTTAGCTTTTGAATATTATGAGGAGTGATTTGACAATTGACATATTATTTTGGGTCTCATATATGCTTGGATTAATTACCTTAGTTCCTATTTTTAAATTGCATACCAAGTGTTTGTGAAAAAGCTCTCATGGCATTTTGATTTCTTTTCTATTTTATTCTTACACTTTAATGCCTCTTTTCCACAACCCTTGCAATCCATGTGTATTGAGTATATTAGTCATTAATTGTCAACATAAAAATGCTCATTATTTTGTTACATGTGATAATTAATGTTGATATTGATGCTTGAGCTATACTTCTCGTGCTTGTTACTTGCATGCTTTTAACCCTCTTGCATCTAGTTGTTATGATATGCTTTCATGATTTTAATTGATGTCCTATTTGCATGTAGTAGCTACCATGCATTTAAGACACTATTTTCTCTCCTTTGGCATTCACAATCACTTGGACTTTCTTCATTCCGATTTTTAACTATCTATATTTGACATCTCTTTTCTTTCTTCCTTCCTCAGGATGGCCACCAAGAAAGGAAAAGAGAAGGCTTCTGACAAGACACTGGTAAAGAGAGGAATGAAAAGAGCACCAGCTAAGGCACAACCATTCACAACAGTCAAGCCACCTACTAAGCGGGTGAAGAAGACTATCCAAGTTTATGAAGCAAAAAAAGCAGTTCCTGCACGGTTCACCAACCATTACTGTGAGCGGATGTTCCCCGTTTTAGTGGAGAGGAACTGCCATAATGAGCACCTCCTCATCCTTCTGACGCACTCCATTGACTTTGTGGTGCCCTGCATTGAAAGGAGACAGTGGGGATTCTTAAGAAGGCATCCGCGGGAGGCCAATCTCTCTTGGGTAGTCAAATTTTACTCCAACTTTCACTCGCCTACCTTGCAGTCTGTCTATGTTCGCCAAAAGCAAGTCCCTCTCTCCAAAGGTGCCATTCAAAGAGTACTGGATCTTTCACCTAGCCCAAAGGGGTTGGATGTCTATCAAGCGGCCCAGATTGAGCGCCAGACATACCAGTTTGACTGGGATAGCGTCCTTGGAGTCATCGCTCAACCTGACAGCAGCTGGATCTACGGACATCACGGGGCTAGACCCAAGAGCATCTCCGCCCAAGCACTCACCTTAGAGGCTTGCGTGTGGGCACAAATCATGTTCCACTACATCTTTCCAAGTACTCATGAGTCCACATTCACTGCTGACATGGATGTTCTCATCTGGTGCATTCTCACTGAGCAACCTCTCAACTTGCCCCGACTCATCCAGCAAGCTATGGGACAAGTGCAGATCGCGGGCAACCTACCTTTTCCCACATTGGTTACAGATTTGGTCTCTGCGGCAGGAGTCTCCTATCAGGCTGGGGATACGAACGCCATGATTCCTAGAGATGATGAGTATGTCCCGAATAGGAAGTATATCAGACCTCCAGTACCTACTGCAAGTCGGACTGAAGGCCTGTCTTTTGATGCCCCCTTCTTCTTCCACTCCACCAGCATCCACACCACAGGCACCTTCGACCAATCAGTTACTACTTTAGATCCTTGAGAGGTTGGACCAGCTAGACTGGCAGGCTGAGCAACTAGAGCGCTGTAACAAGCGCCAATACAATTACTTGAAAGAGCTCATTGTTAGCACCCACCCACCTCCGGAAGAGAGATACCCCGGAGTCCACTTCACATGACAGCATGGAGAGCCATGATAGACTAGACCATAGAAGTGATGCTCCCAACCCCACTTTGCTCATCACTGATGGCACGAAAGACTGTGCCAAGTCTTAAGTGTGGGGAGGTTGGTACCTCACTTCCAAAGGTAACATCTCTCTCTCTCAACATCAATATTTTATTTTTCTTTTGTTAGATAGGATAACTTGCATGAGTAGTTGTTTGCATTTAGGTACTACTTGGTTGAGTGACAAATTCTTTTTCAAGACACTATTTTATGGAATTTCACTAATTTAAATCAAAATTTTTGTTAAACTTATTTGAAGATATTTAATTTGGAACATAGTTTTAGAGTTCGAACACACAAAACCAGTGAGATTTTTTAGCCTACTTGTTTGGTTGCATTTTATCAACCAATGCTTTATTTTGGTGTGTGTTGTTTTCTCTAAAATTGTTATCTATATCTTCCTTGATTTTATATTTTCATGGTTTAATGTATGCATACACGTATATGATTGAAGCCTTGTTTCACTTAGCTCACATATCCATATAGCCTTACCCTATCATTACCTTTTGCAATCCCATGTTGAGCCTATTTTACCCCATCTATTCTTTATTTTAGCACATCATTAACTCTAAGCGTAAAATAATAAATGTCCCTAATTTAAATCCTTGATTAGCTTAGACTAATGAGGTGCACATGAATTAAGTGTAGGAAAATTGAAATGGGGAATACATGTTTAGGGAATTGGGTATTTTATTTTCTTATGTGAAAAATTTGAAAACAGTTTGAGTACTTGTTCATGCATCTAGCACATTAATCATATACATTAATTCACTAAAAAAAATAGAAAAAAGAAAAAAATAATATGAATAATGAGAAAAGAGAAAAAGAAAAGAAAAGAGCAAATAAATAAAGGGGGTCAAAATGCCCCAAGGTTAATAAGTGAACTAATGCATATGACTTGACTTAAAAGATATCAAGGTGCATGAATTTGTGAAAAAATAGTTAATGGATGGCTAGGTTTTGCATTGTAATGACTTGGAATATCTTAGGTTAGGTGAGAAGTTTAGGTTAATCAAGGATTCAAATTTTAGTTCACTTAACCAAATACATTCCTACCTTGACCCTAACCCCATTACAACCCTTGAAAAGACTTCTTGATATGTGTATTTGTGCATTAAATTGTGTTAATTGGTAGAAGAAAAGCAAGCCTTAGAGAGCAAGATTAGTAGAGGACTGAGAGACTCGACCCTCAAACACTAGAGTGATTAGAGTGTATACACTTCCAGTGAGGGTTCGATGCTCAATTCTGTGTTCTCGACTTTCATGAGCTTTCTTCTTGCAAGTTTACTTGTATCTTATTGCGTGATTTGGATTAGTGAAATTTATTTATGTTTGTCTTGGAGAATTTGTTTACTTTTAACCAAGTAGGTAGACGCATTTTAGCATGTAGTTGCATTCATATAGATAGGTTGCATTGCATAGGTCTCACCTTTGTCTTCCGTCACTCTTTTGGTTTCATTGAGCTTAGCATGAGGACATGCTAATGTTTAAGTGGGGGGAGATTGATAAACCACTATTTTATGGTTTATCTTGTACTAAATTGAGTGGATTTTATCAATTCTTCATACACTTATGCATATAAACTACATGGTTTTACAATTCCTTCCTAATTTTGTACCATGATTGAAAAATTTCTTCCTAGCACTTTAATTTGTTAATTTTTAATTCTCATTTATTACCATTCGATGTCGTGATGTGTTTGTGAAGTGTTTTCAGGTTTATAGGGCATGAATGGCTTAAAGGATGAAGATGAGGCATGTCAAAATGGAAGGAACACAAGAAACTAAAGAGATTAGAAGCGAGCAGCGACGCGCACGCATGGCTGACACGTGCACGCGCATTGGCGTATTTCACAGCGACGCGTATGTATGACCTACGCGTACACGTGACGAGCGTAAACGACCAGCGACGCGTACGCGTGGCTGACATGTACACGCGACAGAGCGTCACGTGCTGCACATATCAGAACTCGCTGGGGGCGATTTCTGGGCTGTTTTGGACCCAGTTTCAAGCCAAAAAACGCAGACTGAAGGGGTGTAGCTAAGACTGAACACACACTTTATTTTCACTTTTCACTTTAGTTTAGTTTTAGTTTTTTTAATTCTAGAGAGAGAAACACTACTTCACTCTAGGGTTCTTAGCATTCTTAGTTTTTGCTTTTGGATTGGATATTGAGAGAGCTACTACTACCTTCAATTGAAGTCTTCATCATTATAGTTTGCCTTTCTATCACTCTACTCTTTTGTTTTCCATTTAATTGCTTGTGGTCATATTTGGATATTGTTAATTTTGAATTTATTAATGCAATGAACTATTTTTATATTTAATTCCATTACTTGTTTGATTTCTTTCAATTAATTATCAGCTCCAAATTTGCTTTTATTAATTTAATTTTAATTACCATGTCTCCTATCTATTCTCTTTATTACATGTTTGTGAAAATGGCATTCATGTTAATGGAGTAGAGCTCCCAACTTGGCTTTGGAGTTGATTAATTGGAAACCCTTGAGTTGGAATACTCAAGTATTAATTTGTAATTGGAAATTGTTGGCTAACTCAATTTTCACTAACTCTAATCCTTCCCTGTGAAGTGATTAGGACTTGTGAATCAGAGTTAGTGTTACCTACTTGACTTTTCTTTATTAGTTAGAGGATCACTAAGTGGAAGCAACAACCTTTTACTATTATATCTGGGAAGGTCAACAAGGATAGAAACTCCAATTAATCTTCTCCTAGCCAAGGCCTTTTGTTTCAAATATCTAATACCTCTTGTCATTATTTGTTGCTTTAATTGATCTCCATTTATTTTTCTGTTTCCAATTCAAAAATTCTTGATCAATAAATTGCACCTTGTGTCAACTCTTTGGGAAACGACCTGGGAATTCTACTCCCAGTTATTTAATCTTAATTGTGACACAAATTAAATTGTTAATGGGAATTTCATCGGTTAAGACTGTACTGACAACGCTACTTTTATTAAAAAATTTTAACCGGCATTTTTCCACCCATCAGTCATCACTGCAGGTCAGATTAGCTGCAAAGGATAGAGATGTAACTAAAATTGCCTCATGTACAATCACCAGCACAGTTGATGAGGCACCAACAGACATGAAATTAGAGCAGGGTGGATGTCCTAAGAAAGTGAGGATTGATGATTCCGGTTCAAACCTCCAGAACTAAATACCACATCCACAAGCTTTGCCAACAGACCTGGAAAAACTGCCAACGACAATGGAACAAAACTTGCAAATCTTTGTCATTTCTTATGATGAATGAATCATACTTCACATTATCGCGTAACACAGAAATCGGGTCTATAGAATAACTTCTCAACCCGTTTCACACAGTGCAGCCCTAGTTTCTGGAGTTGGTATTCTAAAACTCAGCGAAACTCGTCGAAGGTTTGAGAAAAACACTCAGCGGGTCTTTATTAGTAAATTTAATTCCTGATCACATTTTCTTCTTAATTGACCCCCTATAGTGCACCAGAACTAAAAAACTCCCATCACTAGCCATTGTGAGTCCCACTATGGTGAAAAACTCACCTTCAGCTCATATTTATATACGTTAGGACCCTATTAAATCGAATTAATCACTTTCGAATTATGCATGTAGCATATTTCATAGTAAATAGACTCTAATGACTTCGAATTACCCTTAGCCACTAATACTAGTAAATCGACTTTACTGGCTTTGATTTACTTAGGCAGCTAAATCGAAACTTATTGATTCGATTTAGTATAAATGGAACCTTATAGCTTTGATTTACTACTAGACACCCTAATTCGAATTCCTTCAATTCAATTTACCTTTGAGTCACATCTACGAGTAATTCGAATCACATAGATTTGATTTACTACTAAATTTTCTAATTTGAATTCATTGAATTTGATTTATATAGAAATATAAATGATGACAGCTAGGTAACATTTTGGGTTTGCTAGATTCATGTAATTTTGATCTTGTTTTGGTTTATAGAGATGAATTACCCTGAATATAATTCAGTGATGTTGCAAATTACCTCATGAATAAAATTATGTAGGAAAAAGATAACTGATAATAACATGTTAGAGAAATTTTTTTTCAACCTTCCATGCCTTGAATGTGCTCTTGTAGCAGCAGTATGAGAAAAAGAATTTAAAAAATATTATGAGCTAATTTTTTGCCTTCTTGTTATTGAACGTAACAATAAATTGCTTTAAGAAATCATGAAGGGCGCCAGCTGGCGCTACCCCATTTTCTGAATCAAATGCGGCAAATTATAATTCCAAAAAGAGGTAAATGACAAGGTTTTGGTAACAAAAAAATTACGGAAGGAAGAAAAATTATGTTCACAAGAAAGGATCTCACCAGAAGTGGGATAAAGAAAGAAATAATTGGCAAAATAAATCAACAGAGGACAAATATTTGCGTTGTGGTGGAAAGTGTCGTTGGTCGCATACCTGTCGTACCCCAAGACACTTAGTTGATCTTTATCAAGCATTTTTTGAAAAAGGATGACAAAGGAAATGAGACAAATTTTGTTTTAAATTATGTTGTTGAAAATTATACCACTCATTATGAAGTATCTGATTTCTTTGAGGATCTTGAAGGAAATATTGGTTATTTGATCAATGATGAAAAAGTATAACATTTAGGTTCGTTAAGTATTTATGTAAATAAATAATGTAAAAAAATTTGTTAAGTTTTATTCCCTATGTATTTGAATGATGTATATAAATAATGTTTAATAAAATATTTATGTTTGTGAATTTTAAAATCACTAAATGTATTAATTTCTAAAATAATAATAATAATAGTAATAATAATAATAAAATTTTAGTATATGACACTGTTTTTATGTACAATTCTTCTTAAAAAAATTCCAATCAGGAATACAATTTTACTGCGCATATACTGCTATTCATGTTATTATTATTATTATTTGTCTTTGAAAAAAATGGCAAGAATATATAATGAATATGTTTGTCTTGTGAATAGTGCAAGTTCACATACCATTCTCAAAAGTAATATATATTATACTCATCTTGTAGCAAAAGAAGAATATCTTAATACTATTATTGGCTCGGACAATGTGATAGAAGGCTATGGAAGAGCTATAATTTTACTTTCCGGAGGAAAAAATTCATAATAAATAATACACTATTGTCTACCAAATCTCTAAGGAACTTGTTGAGTTTTAAAGATATTCGCCGAAATGAATATCATATTGAAACAATGAATAAGAAAAATCATGTGTAATACCCGGTCTAACCGAAATTTATTAAATAATAAGTTAAATAGGAACGAATATGGTTGGAAGATTTGGCAATTGGAATTTGATGATTTAAATATGATATTTGGATTCAGTGAATTTTTCTGAGTCGGAAAACATAGTTTTCTGCGTAAAAGCGCGCAGTGGAATTTTGACTGGCAGTATCGACTGAGATCTGTCTGGTACTGCAACTGAGAATATTGATTATGAGTAAATAAGATTAAGAAATGAGGAATTATTATTAGGAGAGGTAGAAATATTTAAAGTGCGATTTAGAGCGCTAATTTTAAAGGTTTTGGCCCAAAATTGGGCCAACAGACAAAAATAAGTGAACCGGGTCTAAGTGGGCCCAAGACCCAACATATATAAACATTAGTTATGAGTATTTCAGCTCATTTTGCCCTAAAGAATGAGTGTTGGGCGCTGAATTGAGAAGAGAGAAGAGAAGAGAGAAAACCTAACTCTTTTTGATCTTCAAACCACCATAACTTGAGCTACGGAGCTCCGATTGACGAGCCGTTTGCGGCCACGCATCGCTCTTCTCATCCTCTACAATTCTATCTAAGTTTTGTGGTGATTATTCCATTCATCTCTGCCCAGTTTTCGAAATTCCCCACTGTTATATGTTTTTGGGAAGTTAGTGTTGAAATCTTGTGATTTTGAGTATTTAGAGATACTCCAACATGGATTCTAAGTGAGTTCTATCCCTACTTCATATGGGCTGAGGTAAGAAATGCTCAAATCCTTGTGATTTGTCACTTTTATGAGCCCTAGGTTGATGTATGTATGTGATATTGGTTATGTTAGTGTATTTGATGATTTTGGTGCACAATTGGGAGATTGGTGTTGTTTGAGGAACTTTGGTGAGGCTTGAGGCTAAGGTTGGTGGAGACTTCCAAAGAAGAGGCTCAATTGGTTTGGCTATAAGAGGTACGGTTTAAGTTTCATTTAAGTACCGTGTGGTGTGATGAGAATTCCTAGGCTAGATGCCCCTAGGATTAAGTTTGGATTGTGTAAAGGGTTGGTGCTAATATGCATAGTTGGTATGTAATGTGAATTAATGATTGGGTTGAGAATTGTGTGGCCTTGTATGCTTGGTGTATTGAAAATTTGATGTTTTAGGTAATGAGTATTGATTTGTGGTTTATGCATTTAAATTGTGAAATTGGGCCGGAGGCCGTGAATTTTGGGCCGGAGGCCGGAAAGAGGTAAGGAAGGTAAGTTGATGTGTGCATTGTATGATGACACAAGTGATTGGATGAATTTCAGATAATGAATATATGAATGATTGGGTTGGTTATTGAATAATAAGGTTTAAGGAGTTGAAGTGTGGAATTTGGTAATTTTGGGTGAAATTATGTAGATGAGGTATGTTTGGTTTTGGTTGAGAAATATTATGTGGTCATATATGTGATTATGATCATTGATGTCTTGATGGTATGATAATGCATGAGAGATATGTATATTGTGATATATACTTGAGAAATGATTAAGGTTGATTTGTGGGTAAAACCATGTGACAGTGAGTATAATATTGATTATATGTAATGATGATTGATTGGAAATAGTATTGTTGGAAATTGGGATGAGGAAAGATGTATGACATGTTAATGTGTTTGTAATTTAGCCATTTGTTTGAAATGGGTAAAAATGGTTATATGGCGGTTTTGTGAATCGTGGCAAAGCGTTAATGTATGAGTTGAGGAGGCTTGATGTTGATTTTGGTATATTTTGATTGATTTCAAAAAGGGTTGAAACTAGCATGTTTTGGTTGATTTTAAAAAGGGTTGAAAATGGCTTGTTTTGAAAAGGGCACCTTGTGGTTTTGTATGAAAATATGGTTTTTAGGCATACTTTGATGGGACATAACTTGGCCTCTGGATCTCCGTTTTGTGCCAAATTTGTTTAGAAGTGAAATTGGATCCGGGATGTTCAATCCGTTCGAAGAACGGGCAAAAAACAATTTAAAATGAGAAAGTTATGTCCGTCGGAAGATTGGGGGTTGAATCTGTAAATTCTGCAGCTTTTAACTTAGAAAAATTTTTAGCAGAATGACCCTCCACGCGTAGGTGCACTTGGCGCATACGCGTCGTTCTTCAAGAAGGCACCATCCATGCGTGCGCGTGGTGTGCGCGTGCGCGTCGATGCGCTACACCCAATGTCCAGCCATTTTCCCGAGAATTGTGCCAGAGTTGTGCCAGTTTTGGTGCCTGGGGCGCAAATGCACCCACGCGTATGCGTGGCTGATGCGTACGCGTCATCTGGCTATGTTTCAATCTGCGCGTCCGCATGTATGACGCATACGCGTCGATGAGCTTTGTGGCCATCCACGCGTGCGCGTGGAGTACGCGTACACGTGGCCCTGTTTTCATCCCAAAGTTGATTTTTGAGTTTTAAAAACTAAATCTCATACTTCTAAGCCTCCGATCTCACCCCTTATGTATTAAATCTTTATGATACGCCTAGCAATGAGGAAGGAGCTAGGAGAGGTGGTAACTTGTGAATGAAGCAAGGGGAAAAGTTGTGATCAATGATGATCAAAGATGATTATATGAGATATGGAGGATGACGGTGGAAGTACCGTGTATGCCATGAGCCGAAGGGCTATATTTATTAATAAATGGCTGGTTCTTGATTGAAGCATGAGCCGGATGGCTGAGTTATTGCCGGGTTACGGCAAAGCCATTATTGATTATGGCTGAGTATAAATGCATATATGATTAATGAATGAATGTGTTAAATGGATAATAATGGAAGATGTTGAAATGTGATGTGTAACCCCGGGTAGTAGGCAGTGGCGTTGTCCACTTGCTCTGGGTATGAGACGGAAAATGATGTTTATGATAAATGAGTTTAATTATGGAGTTTTGAATGAATGTATTTGTGATACCTGGGTAGTAGTAAGGGTTGTGGTTCGTCCCACTTGCTCCAGGTTAATGTTTGAGATTTGATAACAATGAGGATTGATAATATGAATTGAGATTGAATGAATATATGTTTGAGATACCTGGACAGTAGCAAGGGTTGTGGTTCGTCCCGCTTGCTCCGGGTCAATGCTTAAGATACCTGGGCAGTAGCAAAGGTTGTGGTTCGTCCCACTTGCTCCAGGTCAGAGATTGTGACGCCTGGGTAGTAGCGGCAGTAGTGGTGAATCCACTCGCTCCAGGTTGAGCTTTTAAACACCCGCCTGGATAGTAGCCGCAGTAGTGGTTATTCCACTGGCTCTGGGTTGAGCGGGTAGTAGCAAGGGGGTTGTAGCTCAAACCTACTTGCTCCGCAAGGGGTGTTTCTGTCCAATGGTTAGCTACCAGGACATGTCGGGTTGGCTATATAACCGACAGATGATATCATCAGCCATAGAGCAGGCATACATCATTTGCATATGTTTGAATTGTTTGGGTTTGCCTATTTGTTTTGGATTTCTACATCATATATGCTATGTTACCTGATTATGTGCTACTTGTTCTACTTGTACCTTATTTGTGTATTACTTGCCTATATTACTTGTGTTTGTGCAACTGAGAGGCCCCTCATGCTGGTGTCGGTGGATGTTGGGGGCTGTTCTTGATGAGATACTTTGATGATACGATTGCATGATGATGATGATCATCGAATGAGATAATTTGAGCTCCCTGGGAAGACGCAGTGAAGTGGTTTCACTAGCTCCAGGTGAGAGTATGATGTATTGACACAAAATTACTGAGGTAGAACAACTGGTGATGGTTTTGTTTATAATTCCGAATCTGATTCGTGGGAGAGTCAGCGAGCTGGGAATCATATAAGATATGAACTAGATTTAGTATCCCCTTACGACAGATGCCTATTTATGGATTAGTGAGAATCTAGGCTGGATACTTGGTGAAAAGGAGTTTAGGATGCTTAGTGAGTTTTTATTGCAGTGCATTGTATTTATTTGGCACTTTTACCGTATTGGGAACCCATGGGCCCGGGATTTTCATTCCGTATATATCTCTTATTTTCAGATACAGGTCCAGGTGCTCAGAAGTGAGTTGTGGGTCGTCTGAGAGACGGCGAAGATCGTTATTTTCTCTACCTTGTGTTTTGCTTAGAATCTCTCCACCTTTGCTTTGAAAGGATTATATTATGTATTGTACTCTTTTAAACTTGCCTATAGAGGCTCTTATGTTTCCTTTGGGAGAGATTAGGATATACTGTTGTCAGTTACTTTCATACTGTACCCTAGCCGGCCTAAACTTCGCGGGTCGCGACTAGTGGCTATTTACTTATGTTATATATGTATCCATCTGTTATCTATCTCTTAATCTCCTTTATGCCTTGTCCGTATATCGCTTTCGGCTTCACAGTTTAACTTTTCGTTGTCGAAACGTGAGTGATACGTCTTCGCGATTTTATTTCTACTCTTTTCAGGCTTCTCAATTAATACTCCTTCGAAATTACCTATATTTATATATTAAAAATCCACCTGAGAGTCGTACCACCGTAATATCATTGACTTATGACTCGAGCATAAGGATTTGAATATTAGGGTGTTACATCATGAGTACTTATATATCACAACTCATGTTTCAAATAAAAAGTTTATATTAGAAAATTTACCCTCACTTTCATCTGAGTTATATTATACTAAAATTAATGTAATTGAATCACATGCCATTGTAAATCAGAAGTTTACTAGCCCAAATAAATTTATAATTTAGCATGATTGATTGGGTCATCCTAGAACAACAATGATGCAGAGAATTATTGAAATCTCCCATGGACATTCACTAAAGAACCAGAAGATTTTTAAATCTTGTGAATTTTGTTGTGCTGCATGTTCTCAAGGAAAACTAATTTTAAGGCCATCACTAGTAAAGATTGGATTTGAATCTCCTGAATTTCTTGAAAAGATTCAAGGCGATATATGTAGACCTATTCATCCACCATGTGGATATTTTAGATATTTTATGGTCCTAATAGACGTATCTTCGAGATGGTCACATGTGTGCTTATTGTCTTCTGGCAACCTGGCGTTTGTGAGATTAATTGCTCAAATTATTCAACTAAAAGCACAGTTTTCAGATAATCAAATCAAAGTAATTTGTCTTGATAATGCTGGTGAATTCAAGTCCCAAGCCTTTGATGCCTATTGTATGGCTAATGGAATAAGCGTTGAGCATCCAGTAGCTCATGTTCACACACAAAATGGGTTAGCAGAATCACTTATTAAACACCTCCAATTGATTGATAGACCCTTATTTATGAGAATAAATCTTTCAACCTTTGCTTGAGGCATGCCATTTTACATGTTGCAGTTGAGGACAACAAGTTACCATCAATTCTCTCCTATGCATTTAGTTTTTGGCCAGCAGCCAAATATTTTTTATTTGAGGATATTTGGGTGTGCTATATATGTTCCAAATGTCCCACATTCTTGCACCAAAATGGGATCCCAAAAAAACTAGAAATTTATGTGGGATATGATTCTCCCTCTATAGTGAGGTATCTTAAGATACAAACAGGAATGTGTTTAAAGCTCGATTTGCAGATTGTCATTTTGATGAATCAAAATTTCCAACATTAGAGGAAGAGAATAAGCCTCTTGAAAAGAAACTTAATTAGAATGCATCATCCTTGATGCATTTAGATCCTCGATTCGAGCAATGTGAAGTAAAAGTTCAAAATATTATACATTTGCAAGAATAGCAAATGAATTGCTTGATGCATTTTCTGATATGAAAATGATTACTAAATCCTATACACCAGCTAAAAATGCTCCAATCCGAATTGATATCCCAGTCGGACAAATGGCAACCGAAACAAATTCATGTCAGAAGTGTGGTAGGCCTGTCTGTTCCAAAGACAAAAATTCTTGAAAAAGAAAAGAGGTAAATATTATTCCTGTTGGAAAAGATAAAGACATAGTAAAGACACCTGCAGTTGTCCAAAATTCTGAAATAGTTTTGACGCCAAAAGACATTCAGGTGCCTGAAAATACTAAAAATTGTGAAAATAATGAGATCTCGATAAATTATGTCTTTACATGAGAAAAATGGAACTGAAATAAAATAATTGTCAATGAAATATTTTCATATAATGTGGCATTACACATCATGCATGAAAGTACGGATCTTGGGTCAAGAACAGTCGAAGAATGTCGACAAAGGAATGATTGGCCGAAATGGGAAAAAGCTATGAAGGCTGAGTTAGACTCACTTACAAAACGTGGAGCCTTTGAGCCTGTAGTCCATACATCAAAAGATGTAAAATCTATTGGATACGTATGGGTATTTGTGAGAAAATGAAAAAATGAAGTTGTATGCTACAAAGCTCGACTTGTAGCGCAAAGTTTTTCACAAGGGCCTGGTATAGATTATGAAGAAACATATTCCCCTGTAGTAGATGCAATAACATTGCGTTATTTGGTCAGTTTATCCGCATATCATAAATTACATATGCATCTAATGGATGTGGTAGCAGCCTATTTATACATATCATTAGATCGTAATATCTATATGAAAATCCTTAAAGGACTAAAGATATCTAAACCATCCAATGAATATTCGCAGGGGTTATACTCAATAAAATTGTAAAGATCTTTATATGGTCTAAAGCAATCTGGACGAATGTAGTATAATCGTCTTACTGAGTATCTAACCAAAACGGATTTAAGAATGATAATATCTGCCCATGTGTTTTCATAAAGAAATCTGCATCTGAATTCATTATAATTGTTGTGTACGTTAATAATTTAAATATCATTGGAACTCCTGAAAAAATTCCAACAATTATAAAAAGCTTTACAAAAGAGTTTGATATTTAAAAAAAAAGCTTGGAAAAACTAAATTTTGTCTCAGCCTGCAGATCGAGCATACAAAAAATGGGATCTTTATTCATCAAACAGCATACACAGAAAAGATTTTGAAGAGATTTTATATGGATAAGTGACATCCATTAAGTACCCCAATGATTGTAAGGTCTTTGGATATGGAAAAAGTTCAATTCTATCATAAAGAAAAAAAATGAAGATATCATTGGTCTTGAAGTACCATATCTTAGTACCATTTGGGCACTAATGTATCTTGCTAATAATACACGACCCGATATATCATTTGCTGTAAATTTACTAGCAAGGTATAGTTTCTCTCCAACCAAAAGATATTGGAATGGAATCAAACAAATCTTTTGATATCTTCATGGAACGGTTGATATGGGATTGTTTTATCCATATGGATTCAAGTCACAACTAGTTGGCTATGCAGATGCAGAATACTTGTCTGATCCATAAAAAATAAGATCTCTAACACGATGCCTATTCACAAATGGTGGTACAGCTATATCATGGAGGTCCAGAAAACAGACGATTGCAGCACATCCTCTAATTAAGCTGGAATACTAGCGATACGTGAAACTAGTCGCGAGTGTTTTTAGCTCAGGAGTTTTATCCAATATATTCTGTCATCATGTGGACCGATTGATCATAAGATAGCTCCAACTGTTCTATTTGAAGATAATACAGCAAACATTGCTCAATTTAAGGGTAGATACATCAAAGGTGATAAAATAAAGCATATTTCTCCCAAATTCTTCTTCACTCATGATCTTCAAAATCAAGGAACAATTGATGTCCAACAGATCCACTCAAGCGATAATCTGGCAAATTTATTTACAAAATCACTTCCAAAATCCTCCTTTAAAATATTAGTACATCAAATTGGGATGCGCCGATTCAGAGATATTAAATAATGTCAACAAGAGGGAGAGATTGTACTCTTTTTTTCTTGGTCAGGTTTTTTTCCATTTGATTTTTCCTGACAAGCTTTTTAATGAGGCGGTCCCCATCACAAAGAATATTGTACTCTTTTTTCTTCACTAAAATTTTTTCCATTAGATTTTTCTATAGTAAGATTTTAACCAAGGTTGCGAAAACCGAACCAGTCAATAAACCGGTAGAATGACCGGTTCAACAATCAGTGGTCTAATTGTAATTCAACCGGGGTTCAACCGGTTTAGTTAAATATAAAATAAAATTATAAAAAAAATTACTATATAATTTTTAATATTTAAATTCAATAAATCTTCAACTAAATAAACACAAGAATCACATGCAATATAAATTACATATAACAAAATAAAACTTCACCCATAAAAAATATACCTTCAAATTCTTTAGAAATTCTTATGAAGTACATTATCTCAAAAAAATAAAAAAAAAGCTCGTTGTAGTTATTGGCATCAATGTATAATTTAGTTTTTTAAGATCAACAAAATTATTCTAAAAAATTTAACAAAGTACCAACAACCATTAACAAAAATACTCCAAAAATAATAAAACAAAAGAAGTAGCAACCAGATTTTCTTCAGTTAATCAACAGAGTTAAATAGTTAATCCAATCAAAAAAAAATTTGACAATTGCAACAATCAGAATTTAATCTATCCAATCATTAGAATCCAAAATATAAAAATATCAAATCATAATTGTTATAATTAACAAAATAAAAAAAATAAATTGAACTACCGAAGAACTCAAGAAAGAGGGAGAGCAACATAATCAATTTGTGTAATTTTTTACGGCGGCAGAATGAGACGACGAAGAGTCCATGGCGGCAAAAAATAATGTTCGAACTTTGCTGTGACCTCGATAGAGAAAGGGATCGAAGACAAAGACGGGCAAAGACAACGAGAATAGAGACGAGTTCAGGGAGGCCGACAACGTCAAGAACAAAAGTGGCTTGATGACACGACGAGGACAGACACAGCGACGTCAACAATAGCTCCGAGCAGACCTGGCGATGCAAGGAGAAGGGATCTAGGAGGAGAAGAGGGGCGACCAGCGACGACAAGGACAGAGAAGCTGAGAAGGTGACGCTACTATTGGTGGTGGTGGCACTGAAACTCAGAGGGAGAGAGAGAGGTATTAGGGTTTTCTTCTGAGAGAGAAGGGGTAAATGGGTAAGTTTTATATGGGGTTTGTTTTTTTATTATTTAACCTTTGGAAACCGTAAAAAAAAATCGATCGATTTATCGGCTAACAATCGGTTTGGCCGATTTTTCATCGATTTTTTGCCAAACAATTTTTTACATCAACCGAACCGGTTAGAGAATCGATTTACGGTTAATCCGGTCGAATTGGTCAATCTGGTTCGATTTTTAGAACATTGGTTTTAACGAGGCAAATCTTAAATGGTCATTCAAAAAAGAATGTTGTGATAAAGATGATGATATGAATGTCCATTCGTTATGGGCGGCTCACATTCTCAAAACTGAATTATATCAAAGAGGTTTGAAAAAGTAAACATTTTACCTCTATAAATAGTGAAGCATAGTTTTACACATGTACATACAATCAATAATAATACTTCTCTATGTCTCTTATATCTACACTACAATAATATACATAAACTCTCTCTCTTTTTTTTTTATCTATTAGTGGGTTTAAGTTGTAATATATATAATATTAATAAATATATGAATCATTTTTATTATAATGAGATAATAGTATTGGTGGATATTAATACTAAGATCTTCTATTTACACTTTTTTATGTTATATTTGTTTTCTCTTCCTTATTTATTTATTTATTTTACAATACAACATATCTATTAATATTTGTTTTATTTACATTGTTAATATATGAAATACTAATTAATGTAAATTAGTCTAAAAAAAAGATTAGAAGACTTGTTAGTGTTTTTTTTGTTGGTTATAAAAAAATGATACTATTCAGTAAAATGTATATCTTTGTTGTAATTAAAAAATTTTTAAAATTATCTTTCATAAAAAATTTTTATTTTTAAATTCTTAACTTACAAAATCCTTATACGAAACAAGTGGATCGAAAAATAGGATTTTTTTCAATAAATAAAATAAATATTTTATTTACCAAAATAAATAATTTATAGCATTTTTACAAAAATTCGTCACATTTTTTATTTCGTTTACAGTGTAAACAAAATATATACGTGACTTATTTTTAGCCTAAGTGTATACAATGAATTTTTGTAAAAATATTATAAATTATTTATTTTGGTAAATAAAATATTTATTTTATTTATTTAAAAAAATTCCAAAAATACCAACATATCTATTAATTTTGTTATTTACATTTTTGTTAATATATGAAATACTAATTAATTTAAATTAGTCAAAATAACAACTTTTTTTACTTTCGTAAAATGTTAGGAGTGAAACTTATTTTTATCAAAAAGACTGAAATATGAGAAAAGGCCACAAAATATGAGTGAGTAAGTAAGATATCAATCTTAGAATCTTAAGGTATTTTTGGTTTTGTATTTTTATTTTCTATTTTTATTTTAATATTTTTATTTTTTAAATTTTATAAAAAAATAAAAAATAAAAATACAAATTAAACATACTTTTAATTTTTTTATTTTTTATATACAGTAATAAATAATAGATAATTCAAAAGTACTATTTTTATATTAAAATTGAACGTTAAAATTAATTAATTATATATTTTATATAAATATATAATTTAATTTTTTAGTGTATATTTTATATTTGAAGAAGTATAAAGAGTTAATAGAATATTTGTACAATGTGTATAACGGAAATTTAGAGATGTCTGATTCAATATTAAAAATATAATTATTAGTATTAATTTTTTTTAACAGCTAAAATTTTTTAAATGAGTAGTATCATAATATACTATTAAAACTCTAAATCTGAAAAGTCAAAAAGTTAGATCCATATTTTAATATGAATTTGATTCTAGTGGGTGAATTTAATGTAAATTTTTGCATTTTTGTTTTCTTTATGATTATGTTGTCAGAATGCAAGCGCAGTAACGAACTAACGAGTAACGACTGAAACCGAAGCCTATCCTTTCCTGTTGACTGTTGTTAACAATGGGTTGTTTGGCGCCACAACTACCACTCTCATCCCATCACCTCCATAACCGCCGCATTCTTGACGCATCCACTCAAATCCCAAAATCATCCCTCACTCCCTCAATCCACCAAAACCACAATCTCCGCCTCGCCGGCAACTTTAACGACGCCGTGACCTCTCTCCACTCCAACTCCAACTCCAACGACGCCGTTTCAACGTCACAATCCATTACAGCGCTGCTCCAGCAATGCATCCTCCACAAAAACATCCAACTTGGCCGGACCCTTCATTCACTCATCTCCGCTTCCCCTCAGCTCCGCAACGACGTCGTTCTCACTACCCGCTTAATCACCATGTACGCCGCATGCGCCTCACCCTCCGAATCACGTTCAGTGTTCCAGAATTTTCCCAACAAGAAGGACCTATTCCTCTACAACGCGCTTCTCAGCGGCTACGCGCGCAACGCGCTCTACCGCGACGCCATTTTGCTCTTCGTTGAATTGGTCTCCGTCGCAGGGCTTCTGCCGGACAATTTCACGCTGCCGTGTGCTGTCAAGGCCTGCGCCGGGCTCACGGAGGTGGAACTCGGGGAAGCGCTTCACGCGCTTGCGTTGAAGCTGGGACTGTGCTCTGATTCGTTTGTGGGGAATGCGCTTATTGCTATGTATGGGAAGTGTGGGTTTGTTGAGAGTGCGTTCAAGGTGTTTGAGAAAATGGCTCGGAGAAACTTGGTTTCCTGGAACTCAATTATGCTTGTGTGCTCGGAGAACGGGCTTTTTGATGAGATTTGTGGTCTGTTTAAGGGGCTTTTGTTGAATGGTGGTGGTGATGAAGGTTCGGTACCTGATGTTGTTACTGTGGTCACAATGGTTCCTGTGGTTGCTGCAATGGATGAAGTGAAATTGGGGATGCTGCTTCATGGTTTGGCTTTGAAACTGGGGCTTTGTGGTGACTTGAAGGTTAGTAATTCACTTATGGATATGTATTCGAAATGTGGTTACTTGTGTGAGGCGCGAGTTGTGTTTGATTTGATCAGTGACAAGAATGTTGTGTCGTGGAATTCTATGATTAGAGGGTACTCCAAGGCTGGTGATTCTCGCGGAACATTTGAGCTGCTACGGAAGATGACAATGGAAGAGAAAATATTGGTAAACGAGGTGACACTGTTGAATGTTCTGCCAGC
Source organism: Arachis stenosperma (assembly GCF_014773155.1). Lineage (NCBI taxonomy): Eukaryota > Viridiplantae > Streptophyta > Magnoliopsida > Fabales > Fabaceae > Arachis > Arachis stenosperma. The sequence continues at coordinate 120,552,861 of NC_080386.1, forward strand.
TTGTTTAGAGAAGATTCACTTGTTAAGCTTGAAAGAGATTCACGGTTATGCCCTTAGGCGTGGGCTTCAGAATGATGAATTAGTAGCCAATGCTTTTGTTGCAGCGTACCCAAAGTGTGGTTCAATGGATTGTGCTGAGCGTGTGTTTAATGGAATGGCGGGGAAAACTGTGAGCTCTTGGAATGCATTGATTGGCGCCCTTGCGCAAAATGGATTTCCTGAAAAGGCTTTAGACTTGTACCTTGTGATGACGGATTCTGGGTTGGATCCTGATTGGTTTTCAATTGGGGCCATTCTACTCGCTTGTGCCCAACTCAAACTCCTACGCTCTGGCAAGGAGATTCATAGTTTCATGTTGCGAAATGGTTTAGAATTGGATGAGTTTATTGGGATATCGTTGCTGTCGCTTTATATTAACTGTGGAGAAATGTTGCCAGCAAAACTCCTTTTCGATAAGATGGAAAACAAAAGTTCAGTGTGCTGGAATACAATGATTACTGGCTTTTCACGGAATGGATTTCCTTGTGAGGCCCTTGATACATTCCGGCAAATGCTTTCAAGTGGAACTCACACTCAAGAGATTGCCTTAATGGGTGTCATGGATGCTTGTTCACAAGTTTCAGCCTTGCGGCTGGGAAAAGAAGTCCATTGCTTTGCACTGAAAGCTCATCTTACAGAGGATACCTTTGTAACTTGTTCACTGATAGACATGTATGCAAAATGTGGATGCATGGAACAATCTCAAAACATTTTTGAGAGGGTAATTGAGAAAGATGAAGCATCTTGGAATGTCATAATTGCAGGACATGGAGTTAATGGGAATGGACTGAAGGCATTAGAACTTTTTGAACTAATGCAAAGCTCGGGCTGCAGACCAGATTCTTATACATTTATGGGAGTTCTGATGGCCTGTAACCATACTGGCTTGGTGACAGAAGGGTTAAAATATCTTGATCAGATGCAGAGTTTGCATGGCATAAAGCCAAAATTAGAGCATTATTCATGTGTGGTGGACATGCTTGGTCGGGCAGGACAACTCAGTGAAGCTCTAAAACTTGTAAATGAGCTGCCATATGAACCAGATTCGGGGATATGGAGTTCATTACTTAGTTCCTGTAGGAATTATCGTGATTTGGATATAGGGGAGAAAGCTTCCAAAAAGTTATTAGAGTTGGGGCCAGAAAAAGCTGAGAATTATGTACTGCTATCGAACTTATATGCTGGGCTAGGAAAATGGGACGACATGAGACAGGTGCGGCAGAAGATGAAGGAGATTGGCCTTCAGAAAGATGCAGGCTGCAGTTGGATCGAAATCGGAGGAAAGGTTTATAGATTTCTTGTTGGTGATGGAGGCTTTTTAGAATCAAAACAAGTTCAAAAGACTTGGGTTAAATTGGAGAAAAAAATAAGCAAAATTGGATATAAACCCGACACAAGTTGTGTGCTTCATGAACTGGAAGAAGAGGAAAAGATTAAAATTCTTAAGAGCCATAGTGAGAAGCTAGCAATTTCATTTGGTTTGTTACATACAGCTGAAGGTACAACGCTGAGGGTTTGTAAAAATCTTCGCATTTGTGTAGATTGTCACAATGCAATAAAATTAGTATCCAAGGTTGTTGAAAGGGAGATTATTGTTAGGGACAATAAGCGCTTTCATCATTTTAAAAGTGGACTTTGTTCCTGTGGAGATTATTGGTAGTTGAAGGCCTAAATTGGGTTTTTAAGTCATTAATTTGGTTGAGTGAAGAACTGCAGAAAATATGACTGGATTTCTTGGATTCTGTATATATTCCACATCTATACACTGTACAACTACTGAAGTTCTTATTTTTAAGTTAGCCCCTATCCTCTCCAAGTCTTTGGCATTTAAGGGGAATCTTTGGAGAAGACTGTTGATCGAGCTTTGGCCTCCATTTTCTCTTGTTGAGGTACTCTTCTAAGTTGGGAATTGATCATCTCAATTGAAAATTCCACTCTACCATGTCAAGTATAGATTTCTATTAATATCAGCTTCTTAGGCACAGATGTAGCCATAAACTTATTTATGCGAAGTCTCTGTTGAGAAAGTGACGTTTAAGTTATGTCCATATAATATAAAAAAAGATGACCCATTACTTCATTAATGATTCATTATTTTTCCCTTACTACCTATAAATTTTCAAAAAGAAAGGAAGGGGAAGAATTTCAGATGAGATGAATGGATCAAGGGTATAAAGTTTTGGTCACAACAAAATAACAAAGTAAAACAGAAGAGGCACCGTCACAAGCTATATAACTGTTTAACCAAGAAAATGGGGCTCTTAGGAATTTTGATATTGTAAACACCAAAAAGGGTTACCGGTAACCGGAATTATATATGTACTCTGTACATAATGGGGATACATATATGAGAAAGGTTTAATAATGTATAATTTTTTTTTTAATATTTTTTATCATACATAATTTATAAAAAAGTGTTATCAGTAAAATTAGATGATTTTTTTAAAATAACATTTTAAATATTTAATTTGCGGGTATAGATAATTTGGACACAATTCACCTTATTTATCTCGTTTATAATGTATCTTCTTTATATCGTTTTATACCATAAACGAAATAAGCCACATACATATTACATGTGCACTTGTGTTAAGACATGGAACGTATTTCGTGTACACTGTAAATAAAATATGTTAATAATCAAATCAGTAAACGAGATATACTTCAACAGGACCTATATATATAACTTGTTCACACTATGGATTATTTGTCATTTTTCCTACTTTTTCACTTTTTCTTGAGATATTTGAGTTAGTTGGACACTATGGCACGTGTAAATGCACGTTCGAATAATATTAATAAGTTGAACGTAACATATTACTGGAGCGATCGACTTCAAAATTAGTGTTATTCTTTTGTTCCTTTAATGAAGAAGCATATATTTAGAGCAGTGAGATTGGTTTTATTATAAAATATATGATTAGAATAGCTATTGTGTTAAGAATATAATTTTGGTTAGATGCTAGTTTAGTTTTTGGCAGTTGTTGGTACCTATTTTTAGGAACTTGTTTTATTGAATATTATAATTTTGTAAAAAAAAAATATTTTTAAATTTTATTTAAAAAATAAATGTATGATAATGAATTTAATAAATTTAAAATATTTTTTTAATAAATTTTATTTTAATATGTATGTTAGGGTGAACTTTAGGAATTAAATTTAGGGTGAAATTTTATTTCATTGTTTAGTTTTGTACTTTTTTTAACTATTTTTAAAAATTAAATTTACTATTAATGAATTTTAAAATTTTAAAAATTAAATTTTTTATATAAATTTTATAAATGTCACTTTAATGTAAATGTTATTATAAATATTATCATAATGTAAATTACTAAATAAAAAAAAATCAATTTTTAAATGTCATTGATTAATTTATTTTTTTTATTTTAATAGAGGTCTCATCTCCTACTTCCTAGGCGAGTTAGCCACACTCTTGTAAGTTTGTACTATCGAATGTCATTCTCCCTTACTTGAGGGAGGCTGGTTTTGACAATACCCTAATTTCTGCATTCGTAGAACATTGGCATTCGGAAACCCATCCTTTCTACCTATCTTGGGGTGAGTGGACCATCACCCTGCAGGATGTGGCATACCACCTTGGATTACGTACCAATGGAGAGCCAGTGGGTGGATCTTTGAGAAACTTTTAGATATGGTATTAACACCTGACGTAGAATTGAGTAGAGGAGCTTCTCAGTGCTAGGCCTCCTTTGGCTTTTCTTGTTGGCCGACTTTGATCAATATCGCAATTTGTCTTGGAGATCCATTGTGCTTGCATAAATATAATACTCATTGTGTTTTGCAGCACATCGATTCACCACAGACATTGCAGGATGCATGCCACTGCTGATGTCATGATATACCATCGTTTTTCAACATAGTGCCCACCTGACAAGTAAATACTGACCTTTTCATTGGCCGTGAGATATACATTTATTAGCTTCTCACGTCGTCTTTCTTAATCATTAATACTATTTTCGCATAGAGTTATATATAACTTGTTATTGTTGCACATGGTGGTAGGTTGATAAGTATGACCCATAAGAATAAAGACCACTTTAAGGGGAGACTTTTTCGTTAGTGTCTTTGGTTAGATCAATCAAGCTCGAAGAGGTTAAAAAGTTTTCTTTTATTTCATAGTAAATGAATAAAGTTATTTATATAATATTATTTAAAGTGATAATTCTACTTAACTGCACTTTGTAGGATAGAAATAGATACAAATGGGTTGGACTGTATGAGGGGTATGATGACACTGCAAATGAGGTTGTTGTCTAACTGTCGGTGGTCCTGAGACATAGTGGGACTAGACAAATGTGTGATCCTCTAATGCAGACTAGATGTCGGTTTAAAAATTCATAATTTTATAAAACTCAAGATTCGTTGTATATATAGTTCTAAACCGGCAAATAACTCTATCAAAATTTAATAAAAATGTCACAAATTCAAATCAATAACCGTGAGTTTAATCCTGAGTCGTTCTTCCATGAAAGTTGGGTATGCATATCATTGGCTACGAGAGAGAGAATTGATCACAAGTAATAAGAAATGTAAATAGCAAGAAATTTAAATGCAAGCAATATCTAAACAGCAAAGAAATTAAACTAAGAGCAATTAAAACAAAGGAAAAGAAATTCAAGCAAAAAGGATTTTTGAAAGGGTTAAAAGTCAAGGATCACTATCCTTGTCATTGACCACAAACATGGCGATTATGAAGAGTTAATCCCACTTAGTCAACCTCTAACCATCAGGAGAAAGTCAAATATGTATAATTGATCTTAATCCACAAATCCTAACCAACTCACTAATTAAGCTTAGTAAAAGACTAGCGTTAGTGGAAACAAAATTAATTAACAATCCTATATCACCAATCAATATTATACATCAATAACTCAATGTCACCCAAGTCCTCAATCCCAAGCCAAGAATACAAAATTCTACTCTATAACTAAGTGAGATATTTCATCAAACACTTAGAAAGTCTAAAAGAAAAACATCTTAAATTGTAAGAATTAGTAAAGTCTATAACTACAAAATGCGAGAAAGCAATAATAACAACTCAATTAAACAACAATCAAACATAAAACATCAAATTGCATTAAATAAAAATAAGAATTTAACAATTGTTCATAAACTAAAAATAGCAAAAACAACTAATAAGAAAAACTAAGTGAATTAAGATAATAGAGCAAGGAAATACAAAAAAAACTAAACTAAAACAATATCAAAATCTAAAACTAGAGAAAAATTAAACTAAGAACCCTAAAAATCCTAGAATTCTAGAGAGAACTTGGAGCTCCTCTCTCTAGAATCACTTAAATCATAATAAAAACCTAAACTAAGACTACTTGCTACACTACTTGGTTGATCCCCCTTAGTCCATGCATCAAATGCTTCATAAATGAGTTGCATTGGGTCGAAATTGGACGTGAAATCATGATCCACGTGTTAACTTAAGTGAGTCACATATTGCAAGTCATGCGTACGCATAAGCCATATGTATGCACGAATTGGAAGAGATGTGTACACACAAGCTATGCGTACGCACAACTTAAAAAATATTCGATCTTTATTTTTTCATGAATTCTCTACTTTTGCATGTTTTTCCTTCATCCTTCCAAGCCATCATTGTCTTCTAACTCTTGAATCACTCAAACAAACATATCAAGGCATCGAATGCGATAAAAGTGAATTAAATTTGACAATTTAAAGCATAAAAAGCATGTTTTTAACAGTTAAGCATAATTATGGAGAAATTCACAAAAGCATGCAATTTTAAGAAGCATAAAAAGCATGTTTTTAACAGTTAAGCATAATTATGGAGAAATTCACAAAAGCATGCAATTTTAAGGAATAAATACAAGATAAGTTGATAAAATTCACTCTTTTCAAATAAAAAATAATCGTAAAATATGAATTTATCATCCTCGAAACTTATGCACCTCCCTATGGGATTAAAATGGGATTGTTATATGTTATTCGACAATCATCATGATAAACAACAATAAATTTATTTAAGACATCAAGATGTGGCTTACAAATATCTAAGATTATATCGTAATGCAACCTGCAGACTCCAAAGATATCTATTTGCAAATTGTCTACAATGCACATGATACCTTACTCAATCAGACTTCACAAACTTATATTCGGCACTCCTCTTAATGTTATAATTCTTCACACTTAACATGACGGCCTCTCTGCTCTTGAATCTATGACCAATGAAACTCCACATCACGTCAAAGATTCAGCGTGCGATAATGGCTAGCTATAATTGATAATTCCAGAACTGATTGTGAGATAGGTAAAAGGTATCGAACTGATCCACCTATTGGGGTCTCAGGTACAAATTCCTCCTCATCCTCAGTAGAACTAATTTCATTATTGTTCGCGATGTATTCTTCATCCAACTCATCAATATCCACCTCTATGTTATCCACTAAATCAGCGCAATGCAAAGGATATAGTGCAAGAGGTGGATTATCTTGGACAAAATTTAAATGCCTAGAACCACTATCTCCTACATCACTAACCTCTGTAGAAAGCTCCATTACTTATTGGGACATGATTCTCTCATGGACATCAAATACTAGCCGCACATGTTCATTATCATCGAGGCAAAAAATACAAAATCAAAATATTCTATTTTTCATCGGTGCTAACAACATATACCCAACTCTTCCAACCTCCTTTGTCCCATTAGCATCCATGCTCGTCAAGATTAGGCTCTTTAACTTAGACAAAGAATCTCAACGATGACTATGCAAAAAGATAGGATTATCACACTCAAATACAACCCCATCATTACTTTTTCTTATGTTATAATTAAGATATACACTCATAAAAATATATTCACCGGTAGATATTTTACTAAATTTATTAAATGAATGGAGAAGAAGAATTGATATGTTGTGTGAGAAATGCTAACACCTGCTCCTTATGTAGCTTATTTGAATTTTTCGTCATCTATCTCGCTCTTTTACAATGTAAATAATTTAGTTGTGGTCGTATCATGTTTATAATGTGTTCGATTTTTTTTACACTGTAAACGAGATATGTTTAGCATGTAACTTTTCACGTATCATGGGTGCACCCGTCTTACGTACGTGTTTGAATTCTGTGTCTTATCTCGTTTATAGTGTAATCGTTTACAATGTAAACGAGATATATTCACAATCAAATTGTTTACACAATAAATGAGATAAATAACAGAACACCAAAAAATAAATTATGGCTAAATTACCTATATTCGTAAATAAAATATTTAAAATAATTATTTAAAAAATTTAAATTCAATTCCTTTTAACTATATATTTTTTCTTACATGGTAAAACGTAATTGATAGCACATGTAAAATTATTGGGTAAACCACAAAAAATGCACCTGAATAATTTTGTCACTGACAAAAATGCACTCAAATTTTTTATCAACAAAATGCCCTCAAATAATTTTAAAACGCGACAAAAATGCCTAACATTAGATATGTATTCTCAAAAAATACTTTAGATATTGAATTTTCACATAGTTTTTGCAAGTATGATTAAAAAAGAGATATTTTTATGCTTAAAATTTGGTATTTTTTGCTAAGTATATTTTTTTTGTCAACAACCAATAATACTTTTAATAAATCACAAAAACATATATATTTAGCGAAAAATCATCAAATTTTAAGAATAATAATATCTCATTTTTCTAATCTTACTTGCAAAAAATCACATCAAAATTCAATCTCTAAGGCATTTTTTGAGAAATATATGTTTAATATTAAATATTTTTTCGCGTTTATAAATTATTTGAGGACATTTTTGTCGATAGCAAAATTCGGGTACATTTTTATCAGCGAAAAAATTATTCGATACATTTTTGGTACTTTAGCCAAAATTATTTTATACTAATATTAAAATTAAATTCTTAATATATATATATATATAGTAAAGAAATATAAAACTATATATTAGTTTTTTTACTATTTTATATTTTATTAAAATTGAAAAACAATAAAAATAAATCATGTTAATTTTTAAAACAAATATTAATATTTATGGCAACAAGTTCACTTTATAGTACTAAAAATGATAACACTCTTATATGAGAAAAATAGCAAGTGAATCCTATGTTAGACTAATAGACTTTATTCGACCATAGTGAGCAGACATATATACTGCTCAACATTATTTGTATGGAATTTCAACATTATTTTGAATAAAGTGGGAACTCAATAATTGAAAGATCAGGTCTTATTTTATTGGGTCAAACAATCAACACAAAGGGGAGAAGCTTGCAAATTATCCAAAGCGAAAATAAGGAACAAAATTAATTAACCCCCAAAATAAAAAAAAAAAATAGAAGCAGCAGAAAGAGGAGGAGGAATGGCAAGCGTAGCTTCAGCTTCCCCAGGTAGACGCACGCCTCCTTCCGCCGCCGATTCCGGAAACTCCAACCCTCACTCTCCGAAGAGCAACCAGGTCAGTTTCCGCTGCTTTTTTACGCATGTGCCATGCACTTGCCTCTTCCATATTATTTTTTCCACAAGTATCTGAGGGTTTTGGGTTGGTGAATTGAAGGTGGAATCTGCCACAAACAATGGGGTTTCTCATACTGAAGAGAAAAAACTTGACTTGCCTGATGAACTTGAGTATGTTCTTTTCTTAACCCACTACTCTTGAATTGCTTTGTAAATGGTTTTATTTATTATTTTTTTTTGTTTGGGGGGGGGGGGGTGTTGAATTTTGTATCTCTTGGAGTGTGAATTTTCTTTTAAAAGAAAAATAAAAAAATGTTATAAAGTTGTTGGAATGTCCAAGGAGCTTCTTGTATAGTATAGTGACTGTGTTTATCATCATTGACAACATTAAATATTGAAGTCTGCTGTATTCTTTGCATTTGTTTGCATGTAATCCTTTGAGGTAGATGATGTGCATGCCTCACCTCAAATCAAAGATAGTATGCTCCCCAACCTAATAAATAAGAGAATTAATGGATGGATGGATGGATCTGTGTCTCTTTAACACAAGGGAGACAGGACTTATAATGATGAGAACTATGTTCCCGGCTTCTTGCCTTAAGCTTAGGGCTGATAGGTTGGTGGGAAAGTGGATTCTCCAATATGCTTGAGGAAGATCTTTCCTAGCACAATGCGAGCGACCGAGCTTGGGGTTTCCATGGCCTGTGTTTGAAGTTGGTCTGGTCCAAGGAGCTATTGTGCTAAATAATTAAGTTCCCCTCAGGGATGAAATATAGAGCATGAGTATGTTGACTTTTAGTTATTTTATGTGGTGACGTTGACCTTTTGGAAATACCTAGCTACCTTTGCACAACACTAGAAAACATTGCTGGGCTAAATTTCACATGGTTTATCTTGGAAGATAGAGGGTGAGCCTTAGTGCGACAGGTTAGGTTGTTGCCTTGGGTCGTGGGTTATAGCTTTATATCCTAGAGACAATCTCTCTAGTGGTAGGGATAAGATTGCATACATCTATTCAGTTACAGAGCTAGTACTTTGCCCGATCTCTTAAGATTACAAAAACTCCTTCCGTATGAAGTTATCTAAAAGAGATCAATTTTGCCAATGTGCTACTTATATTGTCAGAGTTGATTCTGCATCACCCTTTATTTGTTTGGGGCATAGAACGCCCTCAAAATATGTCCCTTATATTTTAGCAGTCATAGAGCTTTGAAAGGCCCTCTTTTGTTTATTGCAAGATCTTTGTTCAGATGAAGAGATAATGTGCTCTATTCCTCATTTTCAGTCATTTGGACAGCACAGAGTGCATTGAAAGGTTCAGAAAATATGATGCCGAATACACTCGTCGTTTGATGGCAAAGTATTTCTCTGGGAAAACAGTATTTGGAGGTATCACTCTCTTTATATGCAACATGAGATACTTGCTTTCCCTTCTAGATTACTGACTACCATGACAGATTCATAATATTTAACCATTCAGAATCCATTGTGCATTTGTGCTGCTGAGTATTTTGAAGCAGTTCATATAATTTCTATTGTTTTAAGCAAGGTTTTATTTTACGATCACTTCATAAGTAACCTGTACTTGAATATGATCCAGCAGTACATAATCTCAACTTTGTCTGTATATATGCTTATTCATAATTACCTGTAGTTAAGTGGAGAATTTGTCTTGGAAAAAAAAAACGAAAGAAAGAAACTTAAGAGAGTTTTTGTTTTTGTCTATAATGTTGTGATGAATATAAAGTAGTGAAAGTAAAAAAAGAAATTACAAGTATTATTGATGTCTTACTAGACTAACTAGATGAAACACTGTAGTATTGTATGAAAACAGCAGCATGTTGTAATGTTGTACAGGAATCAGAATATCTTATCGTTCCTTAATTCATATTTGAACTGATCATCTATACAAGGTCCAACCAAGTTTATGTTATCGTATGATCATTTTCATCTGAAGGTAGGGTAAAAGCAAAAACAAGACAAGACTTCGTGCTTCATTTCTAGCCAAATTTGCTTCATAAGGCTTTTATTATTTTATATGCTGAAATATAAGCCATAACTTGCGCAATAATCCAGTTTCAGGTGATAGTAAATATATTTGTTTGCAGGGAACAACATATTTGATGAGCAAATAACAATAGGGGATGAAGTTATAAAGTCAAGCAGGTAAAAGCATGTGCTATGCACCAGAACTTGTTCAATGTTCAAGAAATTGATCTTTGCTAATGAAATGTTTGTTTAGGTTGCCTTGTTTCCGGTCATATACGGATCCTGTTGTAGGTGTTGAAGAGCAAAGCAGCAACGGATCTACTACCATCCCGAATGGGAAGCACTTGCCGAAGAAGAATTGAATTTCGATGCAGAAGCATGACAAGGAATATGCTGTCACAGTGAACATCATGCAAATCAAGGCATCGTGAAAAGGAAAATTATGGATCTTGTGACCCTGAAAAGATGGTTATGGCCTCAAAACCATCAATTTCCATGCCCATGACAAGGTTTCTGGGCCATGGTTTTTGTGGTTATAATTATGTGTAAAGGGCTACTACCATTCATATGATTCAATACTGATCAAAGTAAATAAGCCCTTTTTTCTTTTTCTTTTTTCAATGTTGCATTTTTTATTCAATATTAATTTGTCTTTGTTATGTTTATTATTATATGATGCTCCTATCTCAGTTAAAAGAAAAAGATAAGTCAGTTCCTAACATAAGGAGCCTTATTGTCTGAAGACTCAGTTGACTTTCTAAAATGTGCTATTCTGATTTTCTGGCCACTTATTATGGGTATGAGTTTGAAGCTAAAGTTTGAAGGTGTATTTTGTTTTATGAAAGAAGTATACTGATTAATTACTCAAATAGTTCGGTTAGATAATTGTCTCAGTTTAATTCAATAAGTTTAGGAAATTGGCAAGACACAATATTTTGTCCTAATAGAGATAAAGAATTAGGATTAGTTTGTGCTTAACTAGTTTTTAATTTAATTAGCATCTTTACCTATAACTAGTTTAGCCAGTTTCATCTTAAATTAGCAATTAAATGTCTATATATAGTGTATATGTAGTGTGATATTGGTTTGTCAATGTCTGAAACTTTCAGATCTCATAAAAACATCAACTTGACAAGAGGCTATCTCAATAAAAGAGATCTCTCTTATCAAGAATTGGAATTTGGAAGGAGTTACAGCTGTCTAGTAGTTCCTAAACAAAATGGTAATCTTTCAAATCACAACATTGAGCATGGAAAGAAAAACCTTGTGGCCAGCACTCTGACCTAAAATGGAGCTTTATCCTTGGATGATTATTAGTTTTGACGGTGAATACTGAACACCGTAGTTTCAAAAAAAGAAAAAGAGGATATAAATGCTTTCAACTTGAAAATGTAACTATATTCCAGGTGCTGAACGAGGCTATGCATGCAATCTAAGAGTCCTAAAGAATTATGAATTCAAACAATAATTACACTAAGATTTCTGCGTAATGTACACAGGATTTTGAATCTTCTCTGCCACTTTATGCTTTTGTAATAACTTTGTCAACCATAAACTACCTGAACCCTCTTCATTGTTTATCATTCATTAAAGTAAAAGATGAATTTCTCTACTTAACAGAAGACTTCAAAAATGGATTAGAAGGCCGAGTTGGTTTCACCAAACTGGCCTCTGACTTGTTATTTGACTGCTTTATAGATTGCTCATGTGAATGAGAACGAGAAGGAGCATCCACTTTCACTGCTTTGTTACTTGTTTCATCTTCTACATGCTTCGCCTTCACAGTTTCCTTTAACATTGCGTTTTCACGTGTATTTGCTACTTGTGTTTTGTCTGTCTTGGTGAATGACGGAGCAGATAATCCTGGTGGTGATAATGACATAGTTACTGTTTTGGAAGCTTCAGTTTGAATTGGCATCTTGCTTCTGCTAAAGGAAGCATCAGCTGTGACGGGCGCAACATGGTTTTCAAAGGGTTTTGTTTCTGTAGTGTTCTTCATCTCATTGAGTAGCCTTTCCTGTTTAAAAAATGCAGGAACCACAGCATAAAGATGACATAGTATATTGATTGTCCTTTTCCACTGTATGTTGTTAGAGTACAGGAAGGCTTACCTCCAATATGCTGCTGAACCTCTCAGCCAAGTTTGGAAGCTTGAGAGCAGTGACAAGTTTTATTGCGCCATTCATTGATTTTTCCAGTGTCAAAAGCTTTACAAGTTCAGTCGCACGCACAAGTTTATCACCTGAAACATCCAAATACATGAGATGACTACTTTTTCAATTTTACTGTTCAGGTTTGAGAGAGACGGCCACGGATATGGCAACACAAGCATGATGTTACAAGAACTCACCGTAACAGCAGGATGCTATAAGCCTAAGGATACATCTATCTTGTGCTGCTTCATAATTGAAGGCTTCATCATCAAGTGAATTGGTATCCAAGCCAGCACTAGCCATTTCTTCTATTCTTTTCTGAATCTGCAGGTTACATATTTACTATTTCAGCTACTGAAAAGCACTGATAAAGAAACAAATACAAAAGGCTAAGAATAATGACCATTAAAATTGAAAAGGGTATAAGTACAAACCTCAAACAGATGCATGTTGTTCAATATGAACTCATTTTCAAGGGCTTCAGATCCCAAATCAGAGGAAGCAAGAGGAAATGAAAGATTTAGTACATTGAAGATTGGCTTTGGCAACACCTGAAAAGCGGGTCAAAATCCAATGGCCATTTAGTCATTTACACAAAAAAAAGTGGAGATATTCTTGTGTAGACACAAACATTTTTGTAGAGTATCTACGAATAAATTCTTAGGATTGCGCTCATACAAGATTTACTCAGACACAGAATACATCAACCTACCATACTCATACCTGTGGGAAGGTTTCAGGCTTTTTGCATGTTACGCAATATAACTTGCTTGTATTCAACCCCACAACCCAATAGTTTTCATCAATCTTCTCCTTAGCAGCACTGCATTGAAATATTTACAAGATTAATCACCAAATGTCATGCATAAAAACATATTAAACATGTATATGTAATTAATAAAACAAATATTGAACCTGAAGAGCGGGAGCCAGCTACCACCAAATTGGCTTGTGTATAATCTTAGCACACCCTACATCAGAAACTTAACAAATCAGAGCTATTATAACAAGATGCTTTCATAAGCAAAGAGAAACAGTCAAATATTACCATTTGTTTCTAACGAAAACCAGTACCTTGGAATCATAGGAACTCAATTGGCCTTCTTCACTAAACCCAAACCAACTTAGAGAAGAACCAGGAGTTATTGGCAATCGACCCCGAAGAAGCTGGGTCCCCTGAAGTAGATTAAATACTCTTAATTCTAGCACCTGCATGTTTCAAAATATATATTATTTTGTTGTAAAGAGTTAGTTAAGTTTTTATGTTCCATGCTCTGCCACCAACACAGTCTCTTAAAATACTGAATAGATAAAGCATAATGAAGAGCTATGGGCAACGATATCAAACTTGAGAATTCACCTAAACTTGTGGAGCTTAGGCAAACTTGTAAACTCAATTCGGGGACCTGAACTGGTAAGCGCATTGGATTTTACAAGCTAATTGACAGTTTGATAACCTTGGTAACAGTATACTATAATAAATTTAAGCAACACTTTACAGAACTACCATGAAGAATAAACCAACCTGATCATTGGAGGGAAGGCAAGCAGAGGCATGGGTAACAACTGCAAGCTTATCCCTGAAACCTGATGCAGTAACCACTGGCCCATCTATTGAAATAACATGCCTCTGCAGTGAAAACGTTTCAAAACTAAGCAAATGCTGGAGCGTAACTACCAACAACTATGATTTCTTTGTTATTTGTCTACCCTTTTAAATCCATAATTCCTTTTACATTAAGTGCGTATCATGCCTCCAGTCTTCAGTTATTGAACATGAAAAAGAATTTAAATTATCTAGGAATGTGTGACAAACCTGCAAACCACCCTCAGTAAAGATGCGAAGATAGTTAAAACTAGTTACTGCAGCCACCCAAGCATCACCAAGTGCAACCACCTTCACTTCTTCCCCTTCAAAGCGCATGGACCACTGTGCAATTTATATTATTTAAAACAAAGTGAGCATATAGTAGACTTTCATATCATACAGAATTTTAACACAAACACACTATTAGAGTTGAGAGATGTTTTATCACACATCTTGCAAATCAAATATCTTCTGTAAACTTGCTGACTTTAACTAATTAAGCCTATAATCTAACCTCACTATTATTTGCCCAGCTACTAAATGGGCGATACATGAGAGTACTCATGTTGTTCTCCCCCTTGCAAGGATTTGCAAAGACGCTTCCACTCTCATTCAAAGCAGCCATGGTAAATCCAAAATGATCAGTCATTGATGGAATTCGTGGAGCACTTCCAGTATCATGAAAATCAATCTGTAACAAGATTACAACTTATTAAAATATGCTTGAAGAAATGATCAACACAAAGAATGCACATGGAGATTGTGGGAATTTAGGCTGAAACTTTGAGCTTAAATTATAAGTCTGTAGTTCAAGTGCATTACCTCAATATGGGAGTATCCATCATGTTCAACAGTGGTTACGCATCCAAGCATGTTGTAGCACAAGAAGCGCCTCTTTCCCGGCTGCACAGGAGTGGATCCCGGTTGAAATGCCTCCTGCATCTTTGATTTAGATGTAGCAACTGTGCTTCTATAACCCACACTCACATCATCCAATTTTTCCTTTTGAGAGCGGTTTCGTTTCTTATGAGATTCAACCTTGGGAAACAAATCAATCTCATCACCACCAATACCATCAATATCCAAATTCTCCTCACTCAATGTCTGTTTTCGCAATCTTTTCCTGCTAGGTGGCTCAGACTCACCATTACTATTTTCACCAAGATCACTCAAGCTTCCGCCTGCACTATTTACTTCTTCATCATCCTCTTCAAAGAAAAGAAGCCCGTTACTTTTCTTGTTCTCAGGTATATCTTCAGTGGGAGACTTCATAGATGAAGGGATAACAGATTCCCAGATACCATACTTCCCCATAACATCAATAACAGCCAAGGCATTCCCAATTGGCTTCCAAGCCATGCAACATATCCTCTCATCAAATTTTTGTCTATCAATATCTTGCTTCCTATCAACATCCCATATAAGAACCTGCTTGTCTAAACTAGCTGTAGCCATGTATTTTCCATTGGGCGACCAACCCAAGTAACAAATAGGTTGTGCGTGATCCCCTCTCAAAGAAAACAACTTTTCAGCAGTGTCCCTATCATATATCACCACATCATTTCGCAACCCTGGAACAGCCAACATCTCACCATCAGGGCTCCAGCTGAGAACATTCATAGTCGAAACATCTAAACCGTTATCAGGAGCAATGCTTTTGAGGTTATGAAGGATTCTCCCAGAGTGAAGCTCCCAGAAAATAACGGTTCCAGACGAGTCCAAGGATGCTAAGTACTCGCCATTGGGGTCAAAAGCTAAGCCAGTAACAGAACCTTTGTGGCCTTTGAGGACTCTAGCTATGGTGCCATCAATTGTGTTTATGAGCTTGATTCCTTCGTCATCACCAGCAGCTGCCAACATGCTCCCAGATTTGTTGAATGCTAAGGAACGAATTGGAAGAGTAAACCTGGTGATATTAGTCTCGAACTCTCCAGCTGAAAATGTATCAATAGGTCAATCCCAATCAAATCTAATTGAAGCCTAGAAATTGTGACAAAATTTTCCCAATGAATTGGAAAAGTAAACAACATACTCAGGAATTGAGGAAACTTTACATATAAAGATAAAAAACTAAAGAAAAACATCAATTTATCACTTGAACTTCCCAATAAAGTAAATTATTGCATCATATCCAACTTCAAGAAGTGAAGATTGATAGAAAATACCGGGAAATTTGTAGAGCTTGACGGAATGATCGATGGATCCGGAAGCGAGGCAAGTGGAATTGGGGCTAAGAGCGAGGGCGGTGACACCGTCACGGTGGTGGCGGAGGGTCCTGAGGGGAGTGGAGGAGGGAAGGAGGGGGTCGTGGAGGGCGACGCAGATGTCGGAGGAGGCAGCGGTGACGAGGTGGCGAGCCTGCTGGTCCCACAGGACGGAGCAGAAGGAAGGGCGGCCGCCCTTGTTGGCGTGAGCCTCCCTTAGCTTCACCGACCGGATCTTCATGGCGACTTCGGGTTATGTTATGATTTTTTAAGTTCTGGGTTTTGTAGAATGGGAATGAAGAGAGTAATAATGAATAAATCTGAAATGGGGGAAGGGCTTTCTTTTCTTGGCGCCAATATGGGGTTTGTGTTTTCAAGAATTGGCGGGACGGATGCAAAATCCAAAATAATTTTACAGCGGGACTAACTCTAATTTCTTGTTTTTGCATATTAGCCCTAGAATTATTCACATGTTTCACATTAACCCTTAAAAATTACTAATTTTACAGTGGATACTAAC
This sequence comes from Arachis stenosperma, assembly GCF_014773155.1. Taxonomy (NCBI): domain Eukaryota; kingdom Viridiplantae; phylum Streptophyta; class Magnoliopsida; order Fabales; family Fabaceae; genus Arachis; species Arachis stenosperma. The sequence continues at coordinate 120,569,818 of NC_080386.1, forward strand.
TTTGTTGAAAATAATGCTTCGGCTACAGGCAAACCAGAATTCTACGCCTTGCATCCTCATTCCTCAGCCTCTCAACACCGCTGATTCAAACTTTCATTGAAGCAAGAACGTATTCATGAATTTGTCTATGGTGGAGAAAGAATTTTGTGGTTCTTCAAAAATCCATTGATAAGATTTTCTTAACTTGTGGTTAGTATTATAGCCAAACAGTATTTATGTGTGTTTACTGTTTATATTATGACCCAAAATAATGAAAATATTTTCTAATAACAAATGGGTCTCTTATAATTAAGGCAAACAAGCATGATTTGTAGCCCTACATTCAAAAAAAAAAAAAAGCATGATTTGTAGCCCTACATTCTTTATTTGTAGTTTATACATTGGCATTCAAAGTCCTAAAAAAAAAATTTTATGAATTAATATTTTTTTCTTTAATATTTTTTTAAAGTATAACTCTATGAATATTTATATTGCGTTGTTATATTTATTTGTGAGTAATAATGAATAATTTTTTTCCTTGTTATATTTATTTGTATTTTTTTTAATTTCACAAAATAAATATAGTAATTATTTTTAATTTTTTTAATTATACAAATATTCTTAGTTTAAATTTAAAGAAATTAGAAAATTCCATAATATATAAAAGTGCACATTTGTTGTTTTATAATTCAAAGAGAAATTCTCAAAAGATGAAAATTTTAACAATTATTTGATACAATCATTTAAATAAAAAAAAAATCACTACAAAAAATTAAAATTTGAAAAATGTCAAATCTAGAATATAATGAGAAAATAATTTTGTATTATTTTATGTGAAGATAATTTTATTTGATAAGGTGTAATAAATGAGATTAAAATTTGTAGAATTAAAAATATTAAAAATTTAATATTACAAAAAAAAATAATAATGTCGTCTATATTTCCTGTACTTTGGTTCTTACACCGAAGTGAATAAGACAAGAGAAAATATCGGAGTTATCATCATTGTAGAGAGGGTCTGTTCTTGAAAAGGAAGTAGCAGTCAGTTCTCTCGGAACAAGAGGGCACCACCATGAATGATAATCTCTTTCCATGCATAATAGGAATAAAGTTTGGCCTTATAACTGACCAAGATATAGTTAAATATATTCTTGATATTATGTGTATTCGCTTTCAATTGTTTGCCTTATAAATGAAATATGTGTAATCTACACTTACTAATCGTCTATTAGATATTAATCAATTTCACCTTTACAAGAGAATGCCTCTATTTTGGAAATATAAGAGCGTCCACAGATTAATTATTCTGATTTGGGACTTTCAAACCGAACTCATGAGTGCACCACTTGTGGCTCTAAAGCCATTCGTAGTTGAGGATGCATATCCGTACGTTTTATACTCTAAAGCTATGAAGCACGTGCATTTTTATCAATAGTATTTTTATTAGTATTTAAATTTTATCAATAATATTTTTCATACCTAATGACTACTAGTTACGATTCTATCAATAGTATTGCTTATGATAGATTATGTGATGAAACAAATTTGAAAAATAAAGGCAAGAATTATAAGGTTATGAAAAATCTCATCCATATTTGACAAGAGCAAGACGGCTTACAAAGAAATAGTTCTAATGGATGATAAGGTTAGTTGATTATTTTTCATGATTCTTTCAAGTGATGCTATGTCCAGTTTATAAATATTTTTAATAACTTTATAAGTGTTAATATGTTTTATATTTAATTTGTTTTACAGTGTGATAAAATTCATTGTTCAATCAAGAGTTATTTGGCAAAAATGTTTGAGAATGAATTGATCGAATGGAGGGTCTATGTCTTCCCAGATTTTGTGATTGAGGAATTAAGCGGGATTTATCTTCCAAGTTCCAATGCACATATATGTAGAATAACTTTTAAGAAGGAGTCACGTATAGTAAATACAGTCAATAATTGTAAAATTTCTGACAATCATTTAAAATACAATCACAGCAAAAATTCCCTAACCCACCCATTTAACTACCTCACCTATTTTCATAAATCTACCTAGCAATTTCCCTCTTCTCCTGACCAGATCATGAAACTCATCATAATTGGGGTCTAACTGCTACCTGTTACAACGAAGCCCACAAACAACCCTAAACCCAAATAAGTGAACAAATCTAGCGGCCACTCAACGACATAAAGAACAAACCCATCTCGCCGTCACCTTCTCGCCATCGCCGCCCACCCGTCGCGCCGTCACGTGCTCACCATTAGAGTGGATTAATAAAAACGATTAATAACTACATTAGAGTTGATACTCTTAACACCAGATTAAGAAAAAAAACAACGCATGACATGTTACTTTTTTATTAATCAAATGATTATAATTAAAATTAATTTTAACAAAACAACTTAAAATTATAATTTTAATTTTATCACGTGCATAGCACGGGTTATTACACGGGTTATTATACTTGTGTGAAAAGAAACATTATATGAAAATTGGTATATCAAACATTTTCTAACAAAATTTTCTTTTTATACAGGTGTATTTTTTGTTAATTAATCTTTCATATATTTTCATCCTATATCTATACCTATATATCTATCCAAACTTCTCTCTCTTTTTCTTCCTCTCTTTTAAATATCATTATTCATATTTGATACTATAAATACTAAAATACATGATAGATAGCAACTACACACGTTTTTACCTTGACTTTATTATAAAATAAGTGGTGGTTCATGACTTGCTAACTCTTTTAGTAAGAAGAAAACGATTTTTCAAAAGTTTCTCCTCGCCTTTGTCATTTATTAATTTTTTCATTGCAAAGTAGACTATTAATTCATAGATAATGATGATGCTATATGTTAAACTCTGATGGCTACATGTACCCTATAGTGTTATATTGGAGAATTTTATTCAATTCTTTGATTGCCCAACTCTTTCATCTCATTAATAAATAAGTACATATGATATCATATACATAAAATTTTTTTTCTCAAAAAAAATTTCTACTTTCTATTTGATAATGAAATTATAATTAAAGCTCAAGACAGAACATGCCATCAAAAATGAATGTGTTCTTTAATTTATCTACTTTATAAACTAACTAAATATATACAAAATTCTAAAAAAAAATTGTCTTTGATACCAGCTGAAATCAAAATCACCAAGCAACCTTATTTTTTTTCATACTCCTTGCCTTGCATTGACATGTCCATTAGTGAAAAGTGAGAGTTAGTTGATTATTTTTCATGATTCTTTCAAGTAATGCTAGGTCCAGTTTATAAATATTTTTAAAAGCTTTATAAGTGCTAATATCTTTTATATTTAATTTGTTTTACAGTGTAATAAAATTCATTACTCAATCAATCAGAGTTATTTGGCAAAGATGTTTGAGAATGAATTGATCGAGGGGAAGGTCTATGTCTTCTCAAATTTTATGATTGAGGAATCAAGCAGGATTTATGTTCCAACTGCACATGTGTGTAGAATAACTTTTAAGAAGGAGTCACGTATAGTAAATACGGTCGATTATCGTAAAATTTCTGACAATCTTTTCAAACACAATCACAGCAAAGAACTTTCTAACCCACCCATTTAACTAACTCACCTACATTCATAAATCTACCTAACAATTTATCTCTTCTACTGACCAGATCATGAAACTCATCATAATTGGGGTCTAACTGCTATTTGTTACAACCAAGCCCACAAACAACCGTAAACCGAAATAAGTGAACAAACTTAGCGGCCACTCAACGACATAAAGAACAAACTCGTCGCACCGTCACGTGCTCACCATTAGAGTAGATTAATAAAAATGATTAATAACTACATTAGAGTTGATACACTTAGCACCAGATTAAGAAAAAACAAACAACGCATGACATGTTGCTTTTTTATTAATCAAATTATTATAATTCAAATTAATTTTAACAAAAAAGTTTAAAATTATAATTTCAATTTTATCACGTGTTTAGCGCAGATTATTACACTAGTGTGAAAAGAACCATTATATGAAAATTGGTATATCTAAAATTTTCTAACAAAATAGTATCAATTACAAATTTTCTAACAAAATTTTCTTTATGCACAAATATATTTTTTGTTAATTAATCTTTCATATATTTTCATCCTATATCTATACCTATATGTCTATCCAAACTTCTCTCTCTTTTTCTTCTCCTCTTTTAAATGTCATGATTCATATTTGATACTATAAATACATGATAGCTAGCAACTATACACTTTTTTACCTTGACTTTATTATAAAATGAGTGGTGGTCCATGAATTTCTAACTCTCTTAGTAAGAAGAAAAGGTTCTTTGAAAATAAAGTTTCTCCTCGTCCTTGTCATTCATTAATTTTTTCATTGAAAAGTAGAATATTAATTCATAGATGATGATGATGCTATATGTTGAACTTTGATGATTGTAGGTGCCCTATAGTGTTATATTGGAAAATTTTATTCTATTCTTTGGCTACCCAACTCTTTCATCTCATAAATAAATAAGTACATATGATATCATATACATAAATTTTTTTCTTTTTTTTTCTCAAAAAAATTCTACTTTCTACTTGATAATGAAATTATAATTAAAGCTCAAGACAGAACATCCTATCAGAAATGAATGTGTTCTTTAATTTATCTATATTATAAACTAACTAAATATTTACAAAATTCTAAAAAAAATCGTCTTTGATATCAGATTATATCAAAATCACAAAGCTACCTTATTTTTTTTTCATACTCCTTGTCTCGCATTGACACGTCCATTAGTGAATAGTGAGAGTTAAACTAACCCAAACGTGTACAAAATTTCACCAACTTTTGTCATGTATTTTTCATTCCAATAACTTTGGTAAATAGACTCAACTATGTGCTACCTCTTTTGCTACACTAGATATTATCAATGCAATAAATTAGAATTACTTATAGCGTATCATTTTCATAAGAAAAGGTAGTGATTTAAATACACTCTAGTTATTTTTGTGGGTATTAATATTAACATATAGTATCATAGTACTACATAGTTTCATGATCAGACACCAATAAATATAGATGAACAAAAACTTTTTTTTTCTTGCGGGAACTAAATTGTAAGATGATTAGAGAAAGATGATAAATGCAACAGTTGGCATGAGGACTAAATAGAAAAAATTGATGAAAACTTTAAGCGAAGGAGGTGAGGAGAGGAGACTCCATTGAAAAAATACTGAACAAACTAAGTGATTGCACTGAAAAAATATTTAAGAGAATAATTTTACCCATCATTTTTATTACTTGATTGTTTCTTCATTTGTAATTTTCATTGCCTTAATGACCATAACCATAACCATTAATGCTTCACACTTTGTCCTTTAATAGGAAGGTTTGTATGTTGCTGATGCATGTGAATTTCTTTAATTTTGACAGTAAGGACTGCTTTAGTTGCACTGATTGCATTCATGCCAACCAACCCATATGGTGCATTGGTGCATTGGCAATTAAATTCTGATATTTTATTCATCTATATTTCCTATACTTTGGTTCCTACACCAAAATGAACGATAGACAAGAGAAGACACAGGAGTTATCATCATTGTAGAGATGACATGTTCCTAAAAAGGAAGCAGCAGTCAATTCTCCTGAAGCAAGAGGGCACCACCATGGATGATAATCTATTCCCATAAATAACAGGAATAAAGTTAAGTATATTCTTGATCTTATCTATATTAACTTTCAATTGTTTGCCTTATAAATGAGACATGCATAATCTACACTTATTAATCGTCTATTGGATATTAATCAATTTCACCTTTACAGGAAAATGCCTCTATTTTGGAAATAGAAGTGCGTCCAGAGATTAATTATTCTGATTTGAGACTTCTAAACCTAACTCATGAGTGCACCACTTATGGCTCTAAAGCCATTTTTTCAGTTGAGGATGTATATCCGTACATTTTATACTCAAAAACTAAGAAGAACGTACATTTTTATCAATAGTATTTTTATTAGTATTTCAATTTTATTAATTTTATCAATAGTATTTTTCATGTCTAATGGTTACTAGTTACGATTCTATCAATAATATTGCTTACGATAGATTATGTGATGAAAAAGTTTGGAAAAAAAGGCAAGAATTATAAGGTTATGAAAAGTCTCATCCATATTTGAAAAGAGCAAAATGGCTTACATAGAAATGGTTCTAACAGATGATAAGGTTAGTTGATTATTTTTCTTGATTCTTTCAGGTGATGTTAGGTCCAATTTATAAATAATTTTAATAGATTTATAAGTGCTAATATCTTTTATATTTAATTTGTTTTACAGTGTGATAAAATTCATTGTTCAATCAAGAATTATTTGGCAAAGATATTTGAAAAAAAATTGATCGAGGGAGGGTCTATGTCTTCTTAGATTTTGTGATTGAGGAATCAAGCGGGGTTTATCTTCCAACTGTACATGTGTATAAAATAACTTTTAAGAAAGAATCACGTATAGTAAATACGGTCGATGATCGTAAAATTTCTGAAAATCATTTCAAACACAATCACAGCAAAGAACTCCCTAACCCACCCATTTAACTACCTCACCTACTTTCATAAATCTACCTAGCAATTTCCCTCTTCTCCTAACCAGATCATGAAACTCATCAAAATTGAGGTCTAACTGCAACATGTTACAACCACGCCCACAAACAACCGTAAATCCAAATAAGTGAATAAACTTAGCAACCACTCAACGACATAAAGAACAAATCCGTCGCACCGTCACGTGCTCACCATTAGAGTAGATTAATAAAAATAATTAATAACTACATTAGATTTGATACACTTAACACCAGATTAAGAAAAAATAAACAACGTATAACATGTTACTTTTCTATTAATCAAATGATTATAAATCAAATTAATTTTAACAAAACAACTTAAGATTATAATTTAAATGTTATCAGGTGCATAGCACGGGTTATTACACTTGTGTGAAAAGAACCATTATATGAAAATTGGTATATCTAACATTTTCTAACAAAATAGGATCAATTAAAAATTTTCTAACATTTTCTAACAAAATTTTCTTTGTGTACATATATATATTTTTTTGTTAATTAATCTTTTATATATTTTCATCCTATATCTATACCTATATATCTATCCAAACTTCTCTCTCTTTTTTTTTCCTATTTTTTTAAATATCATGATTCATATTTGATACTACAAATACATGATAGATATCAACTACACATTTTTTTACCTTGCCTTTATTATAAAATGGGTAGTGGTACATGACTTGCGAACTCTCTTTCTAAGAAGAAAAGGATCTTTGAAAAGTTTCTCCTCGTCCTTGTCATTCATTAATTTTTTCATTGTAAAGTAGATTCTTAATTCATAAATGATGATGATGCTATATGTTGAACTCTAATGACTGCAGGTACCCTATAGTGTTATATTTGAGAATTTTATTCAATTTTGTTCGCTGTCCAACTCTTTCAACTCATTGATAAATAACTATATATGATATCATATAGATAAATTTGTTTCTTTTTTCCCTAAAAAATGTCTACTTTCTATTTGATAATGAAATTATAATTAAAGCGCATGACAAAACATTCTATCAGAAATGAATGTGTTCTTTAATTTATCTACATTATAAATTAACTAGATATTTACAAAATTCTAAAAAAAAATCATTTTGATATCAGATGAAATCAAAATCACAAAGCTATCTTATTTTTTTCGTACTCCTCTTCTTGCATTGACACGTCCATTAGTGAACAGTGAGAGTTAAACTAACCTCAACTTGTACAAAACTCCACCAACTTTTGTCAAGTATTTTTTGTTCCAATGGCTTTGGTAAATAGACTCAACTATTTACTACCTATTTTGCTACAGTAGATAGTATCAATGCAATAAGTAAGAATTACTTGTAACGTGTCATTTTCATAAGAAAAGGTAGTAATTTAAATGCACTCTAGTTATTTTTGAGGGTATTAATATTAACATATAGTATCATAGTACTACATGATTTCATGCTCACACACCAGTAAATATAGATGAACAAAAACCTTTTTTTTTTCTTCCGAGAACCAAAGTGCAGGATGGTCACGAAAAGATGATAACTACAACAGTTGGCATGAAGACTAAATGGGAGAAGTTGATGGAAACTTTAAGCGAAAGAGGTGAGGTGAGGAGAGGAGACTCCATTAGAAAAATACTGAACAAACTAAGTGATTGCATATTTAAGGGAATAATTGTTACTCATCATTTTCATTACTTGATTGTTTCTTCATTTGAAATTTTCCTTGCCGTAATGACCATAACCATAACCATTAATGCTTCACACTTTGTCCTTTAATAGGAAGGTTTGTATGTTGCTGATGCATGTGAATTTCTTTAATTTTGACAGTAAGGACTGCTTTAGTTGCACTGATTGCATTCATGCCAACCAACCCATATGGTGCATTGGTGCATTGGCAATTAAATTCTGATATTTTATTCATCTATATTTCCTATACTTTGGTTCCTACACCAAAATGAACGATAGACAAGAGAAGACACAGGAGTTATCATCATTGTAGAGATGACATGTTCCTAAAAAGGAAGCAGCAGTCAATTCTCCTGAAGCAAGAGGGCACCACCATGGATGATAATCTATTCCCATAAATAACAGGAATAAAGTTAAGTATATTCTTGATCTTATCTATATTAACTTTCAATTGTTTGCCTTATAAATGAGACATGCATAATCTACACTTATTAATCGTCTATTGGATATTAATCAATTTCACCTTTACAGGAAAATGCCTCTATTTTGGAAATAGAAGTGCGTCCAGAGATTAATTATTCTGATTTGAGACTTCTAAACCTAACTCATGAGTGCACCACTTATGGCTCTAAAGCCATTTTTTCAGTTGAGGATGTATATCCGTACATTTTATACTCAAAAACTAAGAAGAACGTACATTTTTATCAATAGTATTTTTATTAGTATTTCAATTTTATTAATTTTATCAATAGTATTTTTCATGTCTAATGGTTACTAGTTACGATTCTATCAATAATATTGCTTACGATAGATTATGTGATGAAAAAGTTTGGAAAAAAAGGCAAGAATTATAAGGTTATGAAAAGTCTCATCCATATTTGAAAAGAGCAAAATGGCTTACATAGAAATGGTTCTAACAGATGATAAGGTTAGTTGATTATTTTTCTTGATTCTTTCAGGTGATGTTAGGTCCAATTTATAAATAATTTTAATAGATTTATAAGTGCTAATATCTTTTATATTTAATTTGTTTTACAGTGTGATAAAATTCATTGTTCAATCAAGAATTATTTGGCAAAGATATTTGAAAAAAAATTGATCGAGGGAGGGTCTATGTCTTCTTAGATTTTGTGATTGAGGAATCAAGCGGGGTTTATCTTCCAACTGTACATGTGTATAAAATAACTTTTAAGAAAGAATCACGTATAGTAAATACGGTCGATGATCGTAAAATTTCTGAAAATCATTTCAAACACAATCACAGCAAAGAACTCCCTAACCCACCCATTTAACTACCTCACCTACTTTCATAAATCTACCTAGCAATTTCCCTCTTCTCCTAACCAGATCATGAAACTCATCAAAATTGAGGTCTAACTGCAACATGTTACAACCACGCCCACAAACAACCGTAAATCCAAATAAGTGAATAAACTTAGCAACCACTCAACGACATAAAGAACAAATCCGTCGCACCGTCACGTGCTCACCATTAGAGTAGATTAATAAAAATAATTAATAACTACATTAGATTTGATACACTTAACACCAGATTAAGAAAAAATAAACAACGTATAACATGTTACTTTTCTATTAATCAAATGATTATAAATCAAATTAATTTTAACAAAACAACTTAAGATTATAATTTAAATGTTATCAGGTGCATAGCACGGGTTATTACACTTGTGTGAAAAGAACCATTATATGAAAATTGGTATATCTAACATTTTCTAACAAAATAGGATCAATTAAAAATTTTCTAACATTTTCTAACAAAATTTTCTTTGTGTACATATATATTTTTTTGTTAATTAATCTTTTATATATTTTCATCCTATATCTATACCTATATATCTATCCAAACTTCTCTCTCTTTTTTTTTCCTATTTTTTAAATATCATGATTCATATTTGATACTACAAATACATGATAGATATCAACTACACATTTTTTTACCTTGCCTTTATTATAAAATGGGTAGTGGTACATGACTTGCGAACTCTCTTTCTAAGAAGAAAAGGATCTTTGAAAAGTTTCTCCTCGTCCTTGTCATTCATTAATTTTTTCATTGTAAAGTAGATTCTTAATTCATAAATGATGATGATGCTATATGTTGAACTCTAATGACTGCAGGTACCCTATAGTGTTATATTTGAGAATTTTATTCAATTTTGTTCGCTGTCCAACTCTTTCAACTCATTGATAAATAACTATATATGATATCATATAGATAAATTTGTTTCTTTTTTCCCTAAAAAATGTCTACTTTCTATTTGATAATGAAATTATAATTAAAGCGCATGACAAAACATTCTATCAGAAATGAATGTGTTCTTTAATTTATCTACATTATAAATTAACTAGATATTTACAAAATTCTAAAAAAAAATCATTTTTGATATCAGATGAAATCAAAATCACAAAGCTATCTTATTTTTTTCGTACTCCTCTTCTTGCATTGACACGTCCATTAGTGAACAGTGAGAGTTAAACTAACCTCAACTTGTACAAAACTCCACCAACTTTTGTCAAGTATTTTTTGTTCCAATGGCTTTGGTAAATAGACTCAACTATTTACTACCTATTTTGCTACAGTAGATAGTATCAATGCAATAAGTAAGAATTACTTGTAACGTGTCATTTTCATAAGAAAAGGTAGTAATTTAAATGCACTCTAGTTATTTTTGAGGGTATTAATATTAACATATAGTATCATAGTACTACATGATTTCATGCTCACACACCAGTAAATATAGATGAACAAAAACCTTTTTTTTTTCTTCCGAGAACCAAAGTGCAGGATGGTCACGAAAAGATGATAACTACAACAGTTGGCATGAAGACTAAATGGGAGAAGTTGATGGAAACTTTAAGCGAAAGAGGTGAGGTGAGGAGAGGAGACTCCATTAGAAAAATACTGAACAAACTAAGTGATTGCATATTTAAGGGAATAATTGTTACTCATCATTTTCATTACTTGATTGTTTCTTCATTTGAAATTTTCCTTGCCGTAATGACCATAACCATAACCGCTAATGCTTCACACTTTGCCCTTTAATAGGAAGGTTTGTATGTTGCTGATGCATGTGAATTTCTTTAATTTTGACAGTAAGGATTGCTTTAGTTGCACTGATTGCATTCATGCCAACCAACCCATATAGTGCATTAGTGCATTAGTGCATTAGTGTATTGGCAATTAAATTCTGACATTTTATTCATCTATATTTCATGCACTTTGGTTCCTACACCAAAGTGAACGATAGACAAGAGAAGACACAATAGTTATCACCATTGTAGAGATGGTCTATTCTGCAGTCAGTTCTCCTGGTGCAAGAGGGCACCACCATGGATGATAATCTATTCCCATGCATAATAGGAATAAAGTTTGGCCTTCTAACTGACCAAGATAAAGTTAAGTATATTCTTGATCTTATCTACATTAGCTTTCAATTGTTTGCCTTATAAATGAGACATGCGTAATCTACACTTATTAAACGTCTATTGGATATTAATCAAATTCATCTTTACAGGAGAATGCCTCTATTTTGGAAATACAAGTGCGTCCAGAGATTAATTATTCTTATTTGAAATTTTCAAACCTAACTCATGAGTGCACCACTTATGGCTCTAAAGCCATTCGTTCAGTTGAGGATGTATATCTGTACATTTTATACTCTAAAGTTATGAAGCACGTACATTTTTATCAATAGTATTTTTATTAGTATTTCAATTAGATCAATTTTATCAATAGTATTTTTCATGCCTAATGGCTACTAATTACGATTCTATCAATAATATTGCTTACGATAGATTATGTGATGAAAAAGATTTGAAAAATAAAGGCATGAATTATAAAGTTATGGAAAGTCCCATCCATATTCTACAAGAGCAGGACGACTTACATAGAAATGGTTCTAATGCATGATAAGGTTAGTTGATTATTTTTCATGATTCTTTCAAGTGATGATAGGTCCAGTTTATAAATATCTTTAATAACTTTATAAGTGCTAATATCTTTTATATTTAACTTATTTTACAGTGCAATAAAATTCATTGTTCAATCAAGAGTTATTTGGCAAAGATGTTTGAGAATGAATTGACTGAAGGGAGAGTCTATGTCTTCTCAGATTTTGTGATTGAGGAATCAAGCAGGATTTATCTTCCAACTGCACATGTGTGTAGAATAACTTTTAAGAAGGAGTCACTTATAGTAAATACGGTCGAGGATCGTAAAATTTCTGACAATCATTTCAAACACAATCACAGCAAAGAACTCTCTAACCCACCCATTTAACTACCTCACCTACTTTCATAAATCTACCTAGCAATTTCCCTCTTCTCTTGACCAGATCATGAAACTCATCATAATTGAGGTCTAACTGCTACCTGTTACAACTAAACCCACAAACAACCGTAAACCCAAATAAGTGAACAAACTTAGCGGCCACTCAACGACATAAAGAACAAACCCATCGCGCCGTCATGTGCTCACTGTTAGAGTAGATTAATAAAAATGATTAATAACTACATTAGAGTTGATATACTTAACACCAGATTAAGAAAAAACAAACAACGCATGACATGTTACTTTTTTATTAATCAAATGATTATAATTAAAATTAATTTTAACAAAACAACTTAAAATTATAATTTCAATTTTATCGTGTGCATGATACGGGTTATTACACAGGTTATTACACGTGTTATTACACTTGTGTGAAAAGAACCATTATATGAAAATTGGTGTATTTAACATTTTCTAACAAAATAGGATCAATTAAAAATTTGCTAACATTTTCTAACAAAATTTTCTTTGTGTACATATATATTTTTTGTTAATTAATCTTTCATATATTTTCATCCTATATCTATACCTATATATCTATCCAAACTTCTCTCTCTTTTTCTTCCTCTCTTTTAAATATCATGATTCATATTTGATACTATAAATACATGATAAATAGCAACTACACATTTTTTTACCTTGACTTTATTATAAAATGGGTGGTGATCCATGACTTGCAAACTCTCTTTGTAAGAAGAAAAGAATCTTTGAAAAGTTTCTCCTCGTCTTTGTCATTCATTAATTTTTTGTGAATTCTATCATGTAGAAGAGAGATTCTTTCTATATGTGTAAAAATTTGTTGTCATTTTTTTAGTAAAACAAGTGTCTAGAGAGAGAGTATAACTAAAGCTATAGTAAAAGACAAAAGCTGAGGTTGGTGCAGAATGTGGACCCCACTGCAGTGGATTAATTTCATCTTTATTGAATGATGTAAAGTAGATTAGTTATTAATTATGAATGTTAACGATGGGCTGGTTTTTATTTTTTTTAATGGATTTAAGTTTCTGGGCCAAGCCAAATTTTTTTTCCTGAAATTGGGTCTTAATTGAATTTTTTTATGAAAAACAAAAATAATAAACATAATATCTTATGGATTTGGAGATTATTTGAATTTTTTTTGTTTGGGTCTTAATTAATTTTTTCTGTGTAGATGTAAGTGTTGATTGATTTTTTTTTTATGAAAAGTTGACACTTTTTTTGTCATGAAAGATGTATTTTTGTGTTCTTGAAAATATTTGTTTAGTCTTTTCATATATTATTTTTATTCTAATACTGTCAATAATCTTATTCTTAATAATATTTTAGAGTATAATCATTCATTAGTTATGATTTTATTATTAGTTATATGGTTAATTTTTGTAGTAGGATAAATAATTTACGTTATAAAAAAATTATAATAGTGCACAAGAATAAAATACTTTAGCATTTAGAATTTAATTTTGGTTCGTTTAAGGTTTATTTTGATAATATTTTTGGTATGTGATAAAATTTTTGTATTGTAACGATTGTAAATCGATGATAGAATTTAGTGTTTAATTAGAATTGTTTTCGTAAAACCTTGGTAAAAATTTTGAATATATTTAGTTAATATAGTTGTTGAAATTTCTGAATATAATTTATAATTTTTACTAAAAAATAAAATATGTATGTTTTTTTCATGAGTATTTTACTAAATGGCATCATGTTATTTAACAAGTTATATTCATGCTTGACGATAAATAATTTTTTGATGTAAAAATAATCACAAAAAGAATATGTTAGATGGATGTTAATTCAGAATGATGTGTAAACGAGGGTAAATCACATAAACAAACTGAATGCGTTCTAAATTTATATGAATATCCAAATGCAAAGTAGTTATTGCAAATTTTTGTCAAAACTATTCAATCTAAACCCATGAATTTGATTTATCTTGAGTGTGGTTCGATTATTATAGTTTCAATTTATCTCCATTGAACCTGCTCCTATTAAATCGAAGCTATTGACTTCGTTTTACGTAAATTAAATCCAATAGATTCGATTTACATGAGATAGTCTACACTAAAATATTTTTTCATAGTAAATTGATTCCAATAAATTTGATTTACTAATACACCTACTAATTCGAATAATATGTAACTGAAACATTCATGTAAATTTGAAACTCATTTAGTTTATTTATGTGATTTATCCTTAAAATGAATGTTGTCACTTTTATACATTGAATTAGTTAATATAGAGATTAAGTAGAGTATTATCTATTATTGGATATGATATGATACGATTCTTTCATGATTCATTTAGGTGAATTTTATTACTATTTTTTATCTTTCTTTTTATATTTAATTCGTTCTAAAATTATGAAATGATAAGTATTGTTATAAAAATGAATCCTTTTAAAAATGTGCCTTATAAAAAAATTTTAAAAAATAATTATGTACTTTGTATTCATAATATTTAAATAAAGTCTAACATATTAATATTTTTCATAAACAAAATCAATTAAGACCCAATTTCAGGAAAAAAATTTTAGCCTGGCCCAGAAACTTAAATCCATTAAAAAAATTAAAAACTAGCCCATCATTAACATTCATAATTAATAACTAATCTATTTTACATCATTCAATAAAGGTAAAATTAATCCACTGTAGTGGGGTCCACATTCTGCACCAACCTCAACCTTTGTCTTCCACTATAGCTTTAGTTATAGGAAAAGTATGAGGAGACAATAGCCTTATTGTACAATGCATACAATGGGGATTTAATTGAAATTAAAATTAAATTTTGGGTAATTAATTAATTTTAAATAGTTCAAAATTCTCGTCAGTTACCAAAGCCCACCCAAATACTGTTTTCCTCTCCCTATTTGTTGTTATCTAACCCTAATTTATTGGCACCTTCACCCAAGAACCCTCTTTCTCCCAAAACCACCACCATCACCCTCAGCAATCATCTCACTCACCGGCGGTAGAAGCTCCACCACCGTCAACCATCGCCGGCCCCTGTAGCCCTCCTCCCGAGTGTCTGTATCTCCCTTGCCGGCAGAAAAAGTAGCAGAGGGCCCCATTCATCCCCGTCGCGCGTCTCTCTCTCTCAGTCGCCGGTAGCCACCAACGCGGAAGGCAGGTCATCCCGCCACGTGGCCGTCTTGCAAGGGTCATTTCTCTCTACCATGCCGGAAGCCATCCTCGGCTCGTTTCAACCACCGTCGTATCTCTCTTCATCAGCCATATTCCTAGTCGATTAATGCCTCGGACCAGTAGCTGTTACGACACCCTTCGCCGACCGGCGTCGACCTCTCAGCAACCGCGTGGCCAGCCTTATTCGTGCATCCCCAGATCGGCAAGAAGCCCCCCGCACCCAATGGCGTCGCTGTCCTCCTCAATGCACATGTACGTCGTTGCACAGCTTCCTAGTGGCGTCGCCGTCACTCCCAAAATCCCCCTATCAACGAAGCTCTCCACCCTCATCGGTGCATCAAAAGGTTAGGTGGTGACTATGGATTTAATTAATAACTAGATGTTCACTGAATGCACACAAGAAAGATTAACAATAACCCAAAAAAAATTGTTTTTTCATTTGGTGTGGTGGTGGTGCTGGTTTTTCAGCTACAACAATATATGATCTATCTATAATTTTAGAAATGCAAAAATGGACAAAGCTCGAAACTTGAGGCGTGGAGCTATCAGATTCTGAAAACCCAACAACAAGAAACCACACATGAATCATAAGCAATCTAAAGGACACAAACTCTTCGTTGAGTATATTACAATTTTGCTTCCAAAAAGTCATCCTTTTCTTAATTTCTTCTTCACAAAGAAACAAAACCCATGTTTGAAAAATTCTCTTTTTCTGTGTCTGTTTCATTGTTCTTTTTTTTTTCTCTATTCATATATGTAAGACTTTTAAAATCCAGATAATGCTTCTCTCTCTTCCTACAAATGTAAGTTACTATATGTTGTTATTATTATGAATTATGATACCCTTTTGAATTTATTTAGTTCTTAAACTAATGGCCATGGCTTTGGTGAAATGATTTGTTTGGCAGTTTATGAATGGTGTTCAACATGCCTCGATCCCAAGGAAGTTACGTTTAGGCGAGTTTCTGTGATTTTTTTCTCTATTTTTCTCTTAAAAGCTTTCATGATTGTTTATATCTCCAATTGGATTTTGGGTTGCTACCTTATTATCACGAAATCAACTTTCTTTTTATTACTTTTATAAATGTTAATTGTAGGGTAAGGGAAAATGTGTCCCTTTTTTTATCTTTTATCTTTTTTCTCTTTGGTTAAAATAAAGTTTAAGTACATTTATCTTTTTCCTCTTTGTTAAATTATAGCCATAAAGAAGCCCAGCCATGAATCCATGTTATTTGATTCAGAAAAGGTGAACCATAAGATCAATGGAATATTAGAATCTCCAAAAAAGGATGGAATAAAGAAATCCAAAGTGCTTGTGGTGAGTTATGCAAGTTTCAAAATTTTGATGCATTACTTGATTGATATGCTTTTGTACATTCAAATTGGATTGTGAAAAATTGGGAGTGTTTTTAAAAATAAAAGGAAAAGTACAACCCAGTTCAATATTTGTTGAAGTGATATTGCTTGTGAATCTAGAACTCAGGGAGTATGCACGCATGCCGATTATGAATTTGTGATGATATTTTTATTTGTTGAACCAATGAATCTTTATTCTTCTTTTACAATACTTTATATGGCGAATGCAATATTACATTACTTGCTTGGAAGAACACGGATGTTTAGTTCATTGTGTATAAGGATGGTTGGTTCCTTTAATAAATGGATGTTTGAAAAGGGACCGCTCTGCATGGCATTTGTTGATTGGAACTGAATTACTGGCTTTAGCGTTCAAATACTCCGCATGCTTATTTTGTTATGTGCTGTGGTTTGATTCAGTTAAGTCATGCTCGAATTGAAACTAGGACTAATTTGTGTCATTTAAACCAGGTGCATGGGCGATATTTTGGTCAATGAGCTAGTTGTTACAGAAGCAACAAGGATGATGTTCAATTTACCTTGTATGTGGACTTTGATTAAATAGTTAGCATAAACTTAGTTAATTGTTGCTGACTTGACATAATTGGCTTAGCTTCAGTAGTATGCATCTGTTATAGTTTAATTGCTGTTGACTTGATATAATTGTCTTTTGCTTAATTTGCTATATTCTGCATGCACATGCTGTGCATGTTTCTTTTGTTATGTGGTTTGGATTAGATTTAGTTTAATTTTGCTTGAATTGAAGTTGAATTTTTGTTAAGCCATTTAATCATGGTGTCCAAGTGGTATTTTGATCAATTTGTTAGTTGTTTATTACCAGTTAAAGTGGATGTTCATTTACGATGTATGCGGATGGTGCTTTCATAAGAAAATTGGATGTTTATTTGGGTTATATCATTAGTCTTTTGCTTGATTTGCTAGATTGTACATGCACATGTTCTGCAGGTTTCTTTTGTTACGTGGTTTGGATTAGATTTAATTTATTTTTTCTTGAATTGAAGTTGGATTTGAGTTAAATCATTTAAACATAGTGCGCAGGAGGTATTCTGGTCAATTCGTTAGTTATCTCTTATTACCTAAAGATAATGTTTATTTTACTATGTATGTGAATGGTTCATTCATATGAAAAGTGGATGAATATTTGGGTTATACTATTGCTCGTTTTCTTGTTTTGATGAAAAGGCCATCTTCATTATAGGGAAGTTTTATCCAATAATTAGCTCATAAGTTGTTAATGTTTTTATCCAGGGAAGTTTTCATTAATATTTTTTTTTGTGTTTTAGAAGAAGGAGCATCTGATCTTGATGGTATTAAATTAGTTGTATTGACTCGTTATTTAGAAGAAGTAGTAGAAGTGAACAGTTGTGGATACAGTTGGGTATTTAAGGAAGATTTGGAACATTTAAACCCAAAGAGAATGTACAGCGCTAATTCTTCAGCTCATAATCAGAAGCACAAGTTTTTGGAAATTCAAGATGAACAATAGCTCGCAATATTTATATCCATGAATTAATTAAAATGTTGTATTGCAAAAGTGAAAAGTGTTTATTAGTTTCCCTACCTATTGTAAATGAAAAGTATTTTTTATCACAATATATTTGTTACTTTTGTTTTTTGTATTTATTCATTGGTCCCATAAACGAAAAAAAATTCCTCACTGGCTGCTCACTTTAATAAGGATTCGGATGTTTACTTTCATAGATAAAATAGATGGTTATTTTTGTCGCCTAGTAAGTATTCATGATTGAAAGATATTCTATCAATACATTCAGACAAGTTCAGAAAATGAATGAGCAATCACATGTTAGTCTTCATCAAGACTCATGAACAAAACGTTAATACTCCAACGGGTGAATTATCTCAACAAGCATTTTGTATTGGGAAAAAAATTCTTGTATTGAACCCTAATGAGTTTAACATCTGGCGTATTTTAATTGTATTTACTTAAATATAATCCAATCAAATAAGCATCCTCTTAAGAATAAAAATAACAATCTGCATAACTACTGAATTGAACATCCAGAATATTATAATTGTATTCACTTAAAATTCAATTTAATCAACTAAACATCTACTTAAAAATAAAAATAAGCAATTGTATATCTAATAAAATGAACATCTAGTATATTATGAATTCACCACAATTTCTAATATGTACGTTAAATTTCTCATTCATAGATTTAGAATAATTGTGGTATATGTTTTCTCTCAACAGGAACATTCCCATTTTAAGAACATTCATGAATACAAGAGACACTCCAATAAGTAAGAAATGTGTATTTAATTCGTCATTAACCAAAATCATTCACTAGTTTCATTTCTAATAGTCTTTTGAATTAAATTGTGTTGCAGTGTCAATGGATGTTGTTGCTTCATCTAGAACCAAAATCCTTCTATTCTTCAATAGCAGCCTAGCAAGACAAACAAGTTGCATTTGTCCAACGCTCCAATTTTCTCTATTCTCAACCATTGTAACGTTGCACAAATTTAACCAAATGTCAAATAGATAGAATTAAACATAATAAGCACAAAGATACTTTTAAGGCTTATCATAGTTATACTCCTAAATGGTGTAATGTATTCCTTTTATTTTCTTTAAAAAAATGTCTAAGCTAGTGCATCAAGAAGTCTTGGATCCTGCCTTAGAATTTCAGCAATATGGCACTTCTTGAGAACCTGAATAGAAAATTTGAGGACCATATAGACATAAGCTGATTTAAGCAAAACTTTAAAAGGTTTCAGTGACCGATCTAAGGAATTTAAAAACAAAAAAACAGCACCATGTTGCTCAAGTAAATCTGTGCTGAAGTGTTCAACATACACAAAATTCATGCAGTACCTGATTCAAATATACCAACAAGATAGCAAAGACAAATAGCATTCAGTATAACGAAAATCAATCATCTGGATAAGTAAGAAAGTAACCATCCATTTTATGTCAAATACAGATCGACTATGATAAACTAATTTAAATGATGTTGCATTCAAAAGACCGAACGGTGAGCCAAAACTGTTGTACTAATTAAATTGAAATTATGCAAAATTTTGCACACTAGAATAAAAACCAATGCAACCATAAACAACAACAACTTATACAATTCATTTCAACATATTATACACGTCCCATTATAGTGAAGTTGAAACAATTGATTTTTTCACTATGAACAACCAAACATCTCAATAAGATTCATTGCATGTAAAACTAGTAGCATCATAAACAGTTATAATCGCATAAAAAAATCAACTCACTAACCTCCAGTTGTTCATGGACGACGTTCGGTGTTTTGGGGCCGTAACAGTGACACCCACAACGGAAACAGAGGGCAACCACACTGAGTTCTGCCGGCTACTGAAGAGGGGCGCTCTAGAGGGTGAAACGGTGGTCTGGTCGCCGCTGAAGAAGGATGCGCCGCAGTGGTCTGGTGCGGCGCTGCTGAGGGGTGACCCATGGTGTTCTTGTTAAGCGCTGATGGAGGGTGAGCCACGAAGGTCCGGTACGGCACTGATGGACGGCGAGTCTCGGGGGTCTGGTCGGCGCTGTTGGAAGATGAGTCGCATGGGACAGATCTGGGCCGATGGAGATGCGGCGGTGGAATGGTCAGGGGCAGTGAGGGTTTGGTGAAAAGGGTTGCTGTTGGAGAAGAACAATAGGATTGGGGTAAATTTGATTAGGATTTGGATGGTTATGGTTAAAATAAAACTTAATGGATTATTTAAAATTAGGTTAAATGTGGGTTGATTTTCATTTTTAATTCATATTGGGCCAAATAAACAGCTCATTGTAGATATTGTAGAGATATTCCATTGTCTCCCTAGTGGGACCCTTAGTTATACTCTCTCTCTAGATACTTATTTTACTAGAAAAATGTCAACAAATTTCTACATATATAGAAGGAATCTCTCTTCTACATGATAGAATTCACCTTAATTTTTTCATTGCAAAGTAGACTATTAATTTATAAATGATGATGATGCTATACGTTGAATTCGAATGACTGCAGGTGCCCTATAGTGTTATATTGGAAAATTTTATTCAATTATTTCGCTGTCCAACTCTTTTAACTCATTAATAAATTAGTACATATGATATCATATAGATAAATTTGTTTATTTTTTTTCTCAAAAAAATTTTACTTTTTTTTATAATGAAAATATAATTAAAGCTCAAGACAGAACATTCCATCAGAAAAGAATTGTGTTCATTAATTTATCTACGTTATAAACTAACTAAATATTTACAAAATTCTAAAAAAATCGTCTTTGATATCAGATGAAATCAAAATCACAAAGCTACCTTATTTTTTTTCATATTCCTTGTCTCGCATTGACACGTCAATTAGTGAATAGTGAGATTTAAACTAACCCTAACATATACAAAATTTCACTAACTTTTGTCATGTATTTTTCATTCCAATGGCTTTGGTAAATAGACTCAACCATGTGCTACCTCTCTTTGCTATAGTAGATAGTATCAATGCAATAAGTAAGAGTTACTTGTAGCATGTCATTTTCATAAGAAAAGGTAGTGATTTAAATATACTCTAGTTATTTTTGTGGGTATTGATATTAATATATAGTATCATAGTACTACATGGTTTCATGATCATACACCAATAAATATAGATGAACAAAAACCTTTTCTTCTTGCGGGAACCAAAGTGCAGTCAGGGAAAGATGATAATTACAACAGTTGGCATGAGGACTGAATGGGAAAAGTTGATGAAAACTTTAAGCGAGGGAGGTAAGGAGAGGAGACTCCATTGGGAAAATACTGAACAAATTAAGTGATTACACTGAAGGAATATTTAAGAGAATAATTGTACACATCATTTTCATTACTTGATTGTTTCTTCATTTGTAATTTTCAATGTCTTAATGACCATAACCATAACCATTAATGCTTCACACTTTGCCCTTTAATAGGAAGGTTTGTATGTTGCTGATGCATGTGAATTTTTTTAATTTTGGTAGTAAAGATTGCTTTAGTTGCACTTATTGTATTCATGCCAACCAACCCATATGGTGCATTGGCAATTGAATTCTGATATAGTTAAGTATATTCTTGATCTTATGTGCATTAGCTTTCAATTGTTTGCCTTATAAATGAGACATGCGTAATCTACATTTATTAATCGTCTATTGAATATTAATCAATTTCACTTTTACAGGAGAATGCCTCTATTTTGGAAATACAAGAGTGTCCACAGATTAATTGTTCTGATTTGGGACTTCCAAACCTAACTCATGAGTGTACTACTTGTGGTTCTAAAGCCATTCATTCAGCTGAAGACGTATATTCGTACATTTTATACTCTAAACGTCTAATATAAAGTCATTTATTTATGTGAAGGTAAGGATATATTTTTGGACAATTTATTTAGAGATTATCATTTGTAAATGTACTTGAAAAGATCGTGAAGGATTAAAATTTAATTTTAGGCCATTAGGGAATAATTAAATTTAACATTACCATACCCCATCCTTATTTCTTATTGGAAATGGCACAAATTTTGAACAAAATGTGTCCTGCTTATAAATCTATTCGAGAAGAATTATCGAGCAAGGTCAGCTATGTTTTACTTTTACTAAATATTACTATAGTTAATTTTATAGATATTCCAAGAAATTATACCATAAGCTATATGTATATGTTTTTTTAATGTTTGTTTGGGTTGGTCTGAATGGGTTTAATTTGTATTTTTTTTTTCATTGTTATCTGCTTCTATTGATAGTTCAAGTGTCTTCTTACAGGATGCTCAATTACTCTTTAGAACCAAATGGTCTAATGATTGTAAATATTGTTCTGTAAATTAATGTGGCTTCATCCTCACAAAAAATCAATTTTGGTTTTGGTTTTCTTTTATATTGTTCTTTTATTTTGTATTATTTATAGATATTTGTGCATCAAGCAGGGAAATAGTTATCCAAAAATAAAATTCAGAGTTTCGTCCAACAATCTCTTCCAAAAAAATGTGATTATTGTTGAAATAAACGCAAAGAAACATAGAGTACCTGGAGATTTTTGGAATTTCATCCCTTTTGATTCTCAACAAAAAGAAAGTCGCATAAAACCAAACAGAAAGGCTTTATCTCCTTATCAGGTAGCATTTCCCACTTTCACATATGTTATTCAGTTTCCAGGAGATGTTTTTTATTTTTAAAAGGTAAACTATTTATTATTGTCTCTAATGAAAATGCTTCTTCGAAGCTTAAACTTGTGTCTTATAAATTTTAGCATATTATTTGGCATATACAAATAAGATAGGTTTTTTTTTTTCGACGTGAATAAGATAGGTTCGAAGGACATTGATACAACAATTGGGCATGATACATGCAACTCCAATATTGGGATTCGGATTTTATTTACTTGATGATGATGATGATATTTGGCATTTTCCTTTTGATTTCAGGTTCTTTGTTTGCTGGAAGATGTTGATCGAGATTTTGTTCAAAAATTTGTTCCACAAATGGAGTTACTTGGTCTTAATTGCTTCCGGTGACGCCGAATTGCCATCGCGTAACAGAAGTCATGCATGCATTTGCTAATAGAAACGTGTTGACTTTTGTAAGTATATTTCTTTTTCTTCTTCATTGTGTTCTTTAATATGTTTATGAGCTTTCAGATATAATCACTCGAGCTCTAGTCTTTAATATAGCATTTTGCCTGGTTAAATGTTTTCAGGACAAATGGATCAGGGCTTATAAGATATTGGTTAATTTCCAGGGTACCGCGTTAATTTCTCGTGTTTTGGATTGCATGAAGATCTGTAAGGCAAGATTTTCAACCTTTATTTTTGTTGCATTTTGTCAGATTGTGATCTTTTTTCTTTCTTATGATTGTACTTTAAAATGCAGCTACGTCCGGATAAAACACCAGCAAAAGAAAAATGCTGAAAATATGTGCAATTCATCTGGTTTAAACTGGATGAAAGATGTGGTTCTTGAAAAACATAGTGATAGTTTATTCCCGTGTAGTAGTAGTTGGGGATCCAGACCTTGAGCCTGGTGAAATTGGTATACCTTATCAAATAGCTGAAGGTCTGCAGGTTTCCGAGTACGTGAACAAGCATAATTTGGAAAAATTGCTTTATTGGTGTGAGTTAGTCATTAAAGGGAAGAAAGTCATAAAGGTCTGCAGAAACAGTAGTCGTGTTGTCCTGTACAAAAAAGAAGAGCTTCAAATAGGAGACTTGTATTATCGGCCTCTTGGTGATGGTGATAAAGTATTGATAAATAGGCCACCTTCCATACATCAACACTCAATGATGGCTCTCTCGGTTAAAGTCCTACCAATATCTTTTGCAGTGTCTATCAAGCCACTGCCTGGGGATTTTGATGGTGATTGTCTTCATGGGTATATTCCACATTCAGTTGCTGCAAGAGTTGAGCTAAATGAGCTGGTTTCTTTGGAGAAGCAATTGATAAATGGGCAAAGTGGTAGAAATCTGCTTTCACTATCTCAGGATAGCTTGACTGCTGCCCATTTGCTGATGGAAGATGGGGTCCTTTTAAATGTTTACCAAATGCAGTAGCTTCAGATGTTTTGTGCTCATAATTTAACACCACCTGCTATTGTTAAAGCTCCTTCCAGTATTCAGCATGCTGTTGCCTTCTAATCTTGACTATTCTTCTTCAGAGGCTTCTGGTTGAACAATGTCAAGGGGAAACTCTAGACTTTTTGTATGCTGCACAGAAAGTTCTTTGTGAGTGGTTATCTATGACAGGT
Organism: Arachis stenosperma; assembly: GCF_014773155.1. Classification (NCBI taxonomy): domain Eukaryota; kingdom Viridiplantae; phylum Streptophyta; class Magnoliopsida; order Fabales; family Fabaceae; genus Arachis; species Arachis stenosperma. The sequence continues at coordinate 120,594,603 of NC_080386.1, forward strand.
TTCACAGTTTCACTTGCTGACCTGTACCTTGCTTCTGACTGCTAAATCTCCTTTGGCTTACAAGAAGCAGAGCAATCGTGTAAGCTGCAAAACATGAATGAAAGGCCGAAGTTTAACCTCACCTGGGCAAGAGAAGGAGAACATATATATTGATGGATCTCAGTGAGAGCATCAAATGCATCATTCTGAAAGAGCGGCATCCGATAAAGAATCAAGGAATTTGACAAGCTCTGAGATTGTGCTGTCAGACTCACGGATATCTACAAAGTGTAAAAATCAAAGCATATCAAACATGCTTTTTATTTATTGCTCTACCAACCATAACAACTATAAGAATAACAAATTCTTCTTCCACTATGTGAGTTCAGCTAATGTATCTCATAATCCTATGCTCTAGTAGTAAACTAGGTCTATGCTAAAATCATTAAAATCTAATGAACTAATAACGCATTATAAAGCTTTTCTTTTTCTTGATTCATAAATTTAATTGCTTACTTCATCTATGCTCTAGCTTGATTAAACAAAAATGAACAAAAACAAAGTGTTAAGCTTGATCAAAGTTGTTAATTTCATTCGAGATTAGAAATGATGCAAGCATTAAATTGAAACCAAATCAAATTAACTAAATAACAAAGAAAAGGGAAAAAGATGAAAGGAAAAAAGGTCTAGACGTTTAGAAGGGATTGATCTTACTTTAGAGCATGATTGTAGAATCCTTTGAATGGTATTCTGAGTTTGAGAAGCTTGAAACGACACAGTTTCACTCTCTCCAGACATCAGAGTATTATGAACAGAAATCAGAACCACCGCAAGTCTCCCTCCACAGCTTCAACCTTTACTACCCGACCATGCATCACCAGCATTTCCATCAAGGGTTACCAAATCCCCTTTTTTATTCGAGTAACTTTTTTTTTTCCCCTGGAAAAAGATGCCAAGCTGGTGAAGAGAAGACAAGTTAGCGTGCTGCAATTTCAGTTAGCAACACTAAAGAACCAGATGAGGACAAATCCGTCTTTTCGGGCGTCTAAGCAGCGGGGAGTGAGTGAGAGTGAGTTCCAGTAGCTACTACTCATTACTGACCAGTGACCAGAATTCTTGGGCCTCAAAATATTTCTAATGATAGAAATTTTCGTATTATTCAAAATTTTAATTTATATTGTTAATCGGGCATTCAAGGAAAAAATTATTGCTTTATTAAACTTAAGATAATTTATTAATAGAATATGATTTCTATTTATTATTATTATTTTTATATATAATAAAATTATAAAAATAAGATTAATTAATATTAAAGTAAATTACTAAAAATACATTTGAATTATTTTGATGTTGATAAAAATGTCTCTTAATTTTGTTATAAATAAAATTAGACAATGTTACATGTATATTAAAATTAATTTTTAATATAAAATACATGTTAGAATATAAATATATATTGAAAATAAATTAAAGCACACATATATTCATATAAAAATATATTGATGACTATTTTTAGTGACTAATTTTAATATACAAGTAACATTTTTGAACAAAAATATTCATTCGTGATTAGAGATCTATTCTGCTAAGGAAAAAGAAACGTGGCTCACTTGCTAATGTCAAAATCACTCTTTTCTATTAGTGTAGAATACTCTTAGTTCATGAGTGTGAATTTTTATCAAGTTTTTTAAATAATTTGAAAATATTTTGATTAACAATAAAATTTAAAAATATTTTTGTCGATGTCAAAATAATTTGGATACATTTTTAGTAATTTGTTATTGGGATAATGAAAAACTTTGTCTGCTAACAAGTAGTTTAGAAAAAAATATTAAGTAAATTATCAAAAATGCACCTGAATTATTTTAACACTGATAAAATAATTTTGTTATATATCTAAGTATTTTTGTCAACTAAATCCAACCATGTTAGCCCAAATCTAACAAAACTACTTACAGAATTCGTACGTGAATCACACATTTCTTCTTTTTCACATTCCTTCATTTTTTTCTTGTATTTTCTTCTCATCGTTGTTCTTTTATTATTATTACTTGTTGTTGCATTTTTTTTATTTTTTCTCTTCTTTCTCCTTCTCTAAGTAGTTATTATATTATTATTTTTTATTTGTTTTGTTTGATTTTTTCTTATTTTTATTTTTGTTATGAGAATCAAATAAGAGCGTCGATGGGTTAATTATTCTGATTTGGGACTTTCAAATCTAACTCATGAGTGCATCACTTGTGACTCTAAAATCATTCGTTCAATTGAGGATGTATATTTGTACATTTTATACTCTAAATCCATTCATTTTTGTGAAGGTAAAAATGTATTTCAGGACAATTTATTTACGGATTATCATTTGTAAATATACTACAAAAGACACTGAAGTATTAATATTTAATTTCAGGTCATTATGGGGTAATTAAATTCAACATTACCATACTCCATCCTTATTTTCTATCGGAAATGGCACAAATTTTATATAAAATCTGCCCTACTTGTAAATCTATTCGAGAAAAATTATCGAAAAAGATCAGTTATGTTTTACTTCTGTCAAATATTACTATCGTTAATTTTACCTTTTTATTATGATTTGAATGTAGTTTTAGTACACTGAATTTCTTTATTGGATGTATAGAGAGATCAAGAATCAACTATATAATAAAAAGTTGTTTATTGGCCTCTTTTTTAAAACATTATTAATTAATTAAATATTCAATTTGTAATAAGCCATAAATACTTGCATTTAATAATTTAACTTGAGCCACTTGCACACCACTTAAACGCCACTTGCACGTCTCTTTTTCTTTGCTTGCTCCTTTTGTGTTAGTTTGATGTCTTATTTCTCTGTAAAATCATGAAGACAAAGCACTCAAAATAATGTTCCCAATAAGAATTTAAATTCCTCGTTTTCAAGAAATATCAATCAAGATTCATTAGGTTTTTATAAAAAATAACTAAGAAAATAAAGTTAAAGATGCTATGCATCACAATACCATAAATGTCAACAAAAAACGTTATTGTCAACACGATAAATGTCAAAACACAACAAAAGTCAATCCCATTTTACCAATAATTTTTGCAACTCCATGCAATTTCACTTGCAATGGAGTCTCCTCCTCACCTCCCTTGCTTAAAATTTCCATCAACTTCTCCCATTCAGTCCTCATGCCAACTGTTGTAGCTATCATCTTTTCCTGACCATCCTGCACTTTGATTTCAGCAAGAAGAAAAGATTTTTGTTCATCTATATTTATTGGTACACTCTCCAGAGGTGAAGTTAGATGAAATATTAAAGGGGCCTAAAATATTTACATAATAAAATATGACTAAAATAAAATTTTAAGAAAACTAGACTAAAATTTACATATAATTTATATGTAAAATTAAAATTAGGGGGCCATTGCCCTCTTTTCCTACTATATGGCTCTGCACTGACACTCTCACCTGACAAACTTGATTCATCAATTTGTAATTAGTATCCAATTACAAAAACTCCATCAGCTGGAACTTGATCACCAATTGACAAATGGACAATATCTCCAATTACCAAATCGTAAATAGAAACCTTCTGTCTCTTCCCATCCCCGATCACCTAGACAAAGAGCTTTTTATTCTCTTTGTCTAAATCCCTAAACTGCAAGGATTGCTGGTAGTCGCTAATAGCAGTAACAGTAATAACCAAAAACACACTAAGTATGATACCAAGACCATCATAAACACTCTTTGGCCATCCTTCGGTGGGAAGCCCTATACCTATAAAAACTAGAGCACATACCATGAGAATGATTAGTGTTAAGTCATGCAATGCCTCCGAAACAAACATCAAGAAAGATTTTGAAGGTCTCTCCATGTAACGGTTAAGTCCATAAATTTGTTGCCTGTTATATATACTATCTTGACTGATGCCATTGTTCACGGAGACTGAGAGTTTCCTCACAATCCATTCAGCTCCGTTTAGCACTTCTCACACTCTCCTCTTCCCTCATCTAATGTGACTTCTCTCTTTATTCATTACTAATGCTTTCATTTGATTTTAATGCTAATACTTGCTAATGAGCAGGTTATTATTTTGCGCACCACTATGGATGATAATCTCTTCCCATATATAACAGGAATAAAGTTTGGCCTTCTAACTGAGAAAGATATAGTAAAGTATATTCTTGATCTTATATGCATTAGCTTTCAATTGTTTGCCTTATAAACGAGACATTCCTAATCTGCACTTATTAACCTTGTATTGGATAAAAATCAATTTCACATTTGTTACAACGGAATGCCTTTATTTTGGAAATACAAGAACATCGACAGGTTAATTGTTCTGATTTGGGACTTCCAAACCCAAATCATGAGTGCACTACTTGTGGCTCTAAATCATTCGTTCAATTGAAGATGTATATCCGTACATTTTATGCTCTAAATCCATTCATTTCTGTGAAGATGAGGATGTATTTCAGGACAATTTATTTAGGGATTATCATTTGTAAATATACTAGAAAAGACAATGAAGGATTAATATTTAATTTTAGGCCATTATGGGGTAATTAAATTTAACATTACCATACTCCATCCTTATTTTCTATCAGAGATGACACAAATTTTGAACAAAATCAGCCTTGCTTGTAAATCTGTTCGAGAAGAATTACCGAAAAAAATTAAATATGTTTTACTTCTGCCAAATATTACTATCATTAATTTTACTTTTTTTTATTATGATTTGGATGTAGTTTTAGTGTACTGGGTTACTTTGTTGGATGTATAGAGAGATCAGGAATCAGCTAAGAACTTTCGCATTTCACTCATTCTATTTTCAGTCTCATGTTGAGTCACGTAGAACAAGAGTTGCAAGGAACGATGAGAAGGAAAAATCCTCGTCAAGTGAAACAACATACCTAATCTTTTTGTTGGAAGGAGCTGCAATGGGTGCGGCAGACGGCAGTGACTACTGGTTAGAGTAGAAAGAGATTAATGCCACACATATTCATGTGTTGCTTAACTATGACCAAATTTCATCCTACCTCATGTGAGTTTTTTAAGTCTTCGTAAATATTGCAAACAGTAATATACTAGCTTCTTAATCTACCTAAAGTTTCGTTATCCTATTCTATCATATAGGTTATTTTGGGAGGTAAATCCTGATACCTCATTGAACAATTTTTCACGTTGGTTCTGAAAATACATAGCGTGCAGCTAACTGACATAACAGACTCTAAACTAGTTGCACTTAGTTGGGGTCTAATGAATGAGGCCACTAGCTACCTGATTTACAGCGCAGTGCGGAGGGAAAATGACGCGATGCGATGGTGGCGCTGTGCGAGACAGAGAAAAGCGCCAGAAAAGAGAATGCTGTGGTGTCCGGTGAGTGGGACGGTGAGGTGAGACGGACAGTAGCAAGAGAGGTGTTCGGAAGTGGCTGGTTGGGTGTAGAAAGGATGGAGAGAACACAAAAAGGGGGTGTCGTGAGGGCAGGGGTGAGGGTGACTGGGTGAGCAGCACTAGTGAGAGGGAAAATTGATTAGAGTTCTCACTTTATATATATATGGTTGGTGAAATGACTAAAAAACCAAAGTGAAAAATAAACTACTAAGGATGTTTAAGTAATTTAATACATTCGAAAAATACAGGGACAGGTCCCCACTTGGGTTCTTGCACCTATGACCTTTTAGGTGAGTATGAAAAAATTATGTTATTTGAGCTATAATTCATTGGCAATTCAATCAATTCAATTTGATAAACAAAAAGAATACATATGCATATGCAGGAATTTTTTATGAAATAAAATAAAAAAATTATTATTTTCCAAAACCCAATATTCCAACTTTAATTTTAGGAATCTTTAATTTTAGGAATACGATTTTTTTTTGTTAGAGTGAGGCAACTCTTTAAATTTTATAAAGTTAGCCGCATCCACCAAACTTCTTCCAAATTTTCAAAAATTCCAATTTTTAAACTTCTTCCAAATTTTCAAAAATTCCAATTTTTAAGCTATTATCATCGTCTCCAATATTATATAAGAGTACACAAAAATACACAAACAACAAAAACATGGCTTTTTCAATATCGCCTGCATCAATGACAACTATTATCATCGTTTCCAGAAATATACAGATACATGAGAATAAATCATATTTAACAATATTTTTTTCTATTATAAATAAAAAAAACTATTATTTCCCCAATAAAAATATGACTTATTCTTGTATACTCTTATATATTTCTATGTACTATAGAGACAATAATAAAAGTTGCCATTGTCCGTTGTGAAGCTTAAGATGATAATGGTTGCCATTGTCTGTTGTGAAGATTAAGAATTTGAGTTAGGCGCCGGATTAGGCGAACTTGTTTTAAATAAAAAAAAAATTATATTTAAAAAATTAAAGTTGAAAAATAAGGCTTTCGAAAATAATTATTTTTTATTTTATTTAAAAAAAATCCTGCATATGCATATTTATAATAGTAAAGGAGAAAAAAACCTTTATGACTTGACAATTTGCGGTCTAACTCAACATTAACACAGTATAATAACATATGTTAAATTAGACTAACAACACAAACATACAAATATATACTCCTGCATCATATTGTAAGGGGGATAATAATTTACGGTTACAGAAAAATAAGTGGAGAATTGTCTTGGAGCTTCCCTAACTCGAATAGGGTAATAATATTTCCAGATCTTCTTCAGTTCTTGTTGAGTGTGTTTAATTCTTTATTATGTTCTGAATGAAGTGCTCCATCAGAAGGTGTCTCCACAAGTAGGTATCATCTGCACATATAAGAGTTGCTCACCACACATTCTACCATAAGCTAGCTGAGTATATATAGTGCTTTACTACACGTGATAAATATCTTCCAATTACTTAACTGTCACTAAATGCCACATAACTAACTCAATAACAACTTGAATGTTAATTCTGCTACTAACTACACTACTGAACTATTACTACTGCCAACTAGCCTCTCAGTTATGTAATACAATGGGCAAAGAAATAAACTGAAACCAGCACCACGAGAAAAAAAAGTTAAATAACCAAAGGCTCAAAGGCAATGCAATTGAGGAACAAACAGTTCAAAACTAAAATTCCATATTTATTATACTTCAGCAAGATAGCTCTAACTAATCCTCTACGATAAAACCAGTCAACCCCAAAAAAAGCCAGCAAGAAAGCATCAAAAGCCTAACATGCCTCAAAATCTATAATACGAAATTCATCAAATATTGTGCATGATTCACGGAAAAAAATATGACCAACCTGTGGATTTAGATCCCTAGCCTTATTTGATGGTGGAGCTTCGAACAGTCAAGCTTGTGGAATATCAATTTCAATTTTCTTATTTTTCATTTCTTTACCATTAATGTTTTAAAACATTTTTCAGCAAAGCTTTTTTTTTTTAAAAAAAAAGGAAAAATTAAACCAAGCTATGAATTTTCCCAACCAAGCTCCTCAAATCCTTGTCAGAGCTTCCCCCTTCTCGAATAGACTGAAGCGACGCTTCCCGAAGCTTCAGCGCCCGAGTTGCCTCCGGGTCATCGCCTACACTCACCGACTCAGCCAAAACTCGGGCAAACTCATCCGAGTCAGGAACCGCTCTGTCCCCTTCACAAACCTTCTTGGCCACCTTCAACTCTTCCACAAGCAGCGTAGCATCCACAAATTGGTCCGCAGACATAGGCCACGCCAGCACCGGCACACCGGCAACCACCGATTCCATCACCGAGTTCCACCCGCAGTGACTGACAAACGCCCCAACCGCCACGTGTCTGAGTATCACAACTTGCGGGGCCCAACCCCTTATAACTAAACCCCTCCCAGCCATCCTATCCTCAAACCCAGACATGAAATCAACGCACCGATCATCCCCTCCTTCTTTTACCGACCACACAAAGTGGACCCCACTTTTCTCCAAAGCTGAACCAATCGCAACTGTCTGTTCCACCGAAAGCACAACCTGGCTTCCAAAACACAAATACACCACCTCGCGGCGGTTTCGCTTATCAAGCCACGAAACGACGTCGTTTATTGGAACAGAACTAGTTCCTCCTCTTTCTGAGATAAACGACGAGTTCTTTTGGTTTAGGCCTTCCGGATCTGGAAGTAACGGTCCGACCGCCCAAACGCGATCATGGCGAAGCTCCTTCTTTAGGTGTTCAAGATATGGCTTCTCCAACTCGTTGAACGAGTTAATAACGAGTCCCCAACTGGCTATGTTCGCGAGGAACCAATCCCTAAAATGCTCCGAACCGGGGACACCCGATGCATATCTTCGGAACAACGGCGAGACCTGCCACCAGGGGTATTTTGGGGAATTCGGGAGGGTGTGGAAGGAAACGAGTTCGTTTTGATCGTTAGGGTTTTGGCGGTTGGGGACATGGGCCCAGAGGAAGTATATGGCGGAGAGAGCGAAGGATCCAGAAGGGGAAAAGACGATTCTGCGAATGTTGAGGTGGGTGGCGAGGTTTTGAGTCCATCCGGAGAACATGTCGGAGATGATGAGTTGAGGAGGGGAAGGGTGGGAGTGGAACCATTGGAGGAGAGGGTTGTAGAGGTTGGAGAAAGAGAGCATGAGGGAAGGCACGGAGGTTGGCATGCCTTTGGAGTTTTCTACGCCCGGAGGGAGGGATGGGTGGGAAGGTAAGGGGAGGACCAAGGGGTGGATGATGGCTGAGAAAGAAGAGAGGAGAGGGTCGAGGAAGGTGAGGTTCTTTGGGGTGGTGAGAATGGTGATGGTGATGGCGGTGTCGGTGGAGGCTAGCTTGTGGGTTAGGTCTAAGAGGGGTATCATGTGGCCCTGTGATGGAAACGGAACCACCAGGATGTGGGGTGGTGGTGGGTTGTTGCCGCTTGGACCGTTCATGGTTGAATTGAGAAGGGCAGAAGGGTGTTTCCCAACTTGGTAAACTAGATCATAATACTAACTAAGAAGAGACAGTGAAGTTGATATGAAGTACGCCGTTTATGAGTCAAAGTATCAAAGTATAAGTCATCCATCGTTGGCGTTGCAAGACTTAACAGGCCTGCTTACCTTACCTACCCTCACCCCAGCTAACTGCTAAGGACAAACTATCTTAACGAGAGACCGAAAGGATTTTAAATTATTTTAATGATTATTTATTTTTATGGGTGTTTTTCTCTATACTTCTTAAATAATCATGAATTTATATTTAAATGTTTTAACTATAAAAAATTATTTAAATGTTTTTAAGTTTGTTATATGAAAATAATTACTTTACATAAAAAAATATTTATTTAAAGGAAATTATATCATGTAACATTGAAAGTTAAATTATGTCACTTAATTTTTATGCATTGTAGTAAAAAAAATTTATATAGATAACTAATTATATATTATTATATTAGTAAAAAAATTATTTTTTAAATTCATTACTTAAAAAATTATTATTGTATAAAATTATTTATACTGTAAATATATTAAAACTAAATTATATATATTTAGCCTACGAAAAATGTGGCTTCAAATTTATTTACTTTGAAAAAGGGAGCTCAAATCACTAATATTTTCGGAAGTCAATCAACATTTTAAACGTATATCACGGGAAGCGAGAAAAAAAGTTTAAATAAAAAACTTTAAAAAGTTGGTTAGAATTATCTAATAAATAATTTATTTATTAAGATAGTCTTTGAAATTATTTTATCATATAAATTTAACCTAACATTGCATACCTGTCCTTTTCTAAACATGCTGATATGCTATTTTGTATTAAAAAAAAAAAGTATTGGACATGATGCTAGTATGGTACTTTATCAAAGACAATAAACTAATCAAGTCATGAACATGTTTCTATCCCATGGAGATTACAGAGGCCATCATGTTAAACTTGAAGTTTACAGTTTAGCTTCCTTAGTTTAGCTAAAAGTGATGTCAACTGTCAAGTCAACAGCATCAAACAAAATATAAACTCAGACAACCTTTGATATGATGTCAAGTAAACCTTTCGACTAAATTTCAATAGTGGTGTTTGAAAAAGACTTTCACTATCAAATTTAAAATTTACTATATCCGGAATGTAATTCTAAGCACCATATTAGTTTTTGAACCTTTCTCAACGATGAGCCAACAAACGAATATACCCGGAATGTAATTCTAAGTACCATATTAGTTTTTGGACCTTTCTCAACGATGAGCCAACAAACAAAATGCTGAGCTGGCTCTAACTTATAAGGCTAGACAAAGGACTAAATGATATTGTTCTGTTTTAACTTTTAATCAAAGCAAAATCAAGATTGCTTTGGAGAAGGAGTGGAGATAGGACGTTTTGCACATCATATAAACTCTTCTTCATCTTCTCATTGTTGCCTTATTTAAATGTCAAAACGAAACATCGATGTACAACTGCATGTCTAGTGTGACAAGACAAAGTTAGCTCAGCATTTAGTTTGCTGATTTAGTATTAGAAAAGATCCAAGAACTATTATGATGCTTAAAACTGAATCTGGGAGACCAATATAAAAAATTTTGAATGAGATACTAAAATGATAAAAGTCGGAAATCTAATGGACTACTTTCGGATTTAATCTAAACCTTTCATATGACGAGGCCGGAAAATCTAACGACCGAATACTTTAACAATTCTATAAGGAGGTTCCCTTCTTTGCTTCTAGTTTTTGATAGATTGACCTCTTCTGATGGATCCACGCCTTATTATATATAAGTAATTGAAATCATAAATGTAATTCAAAATCATCTGCAATGTCAATGTAGACATCTAAAGCGAATGGATCAATGTAACTCATCAACACAATAATCCTGAAAATACTAAAGAAATATCTATATGCATCCACAAGGACCTCAAGTTTCTCATATCTTTACTACTTAACAAGAACATAAGGCTAGAAGATTCCTGTTCCAGTTAGCCTGACGTAACAAACACGATAATCCCTTCTATTTTTTTTTTCTTTCTTTTCTTTTATCCTAAACTGAGTGTGTCCACACAAGTAGGCATCATCTACACATATAAGAGTTTCTCACCGATCTGTGCAAGTCTTGACAATCATGTGTGAAAAGCAAGAAGCCACAGCGCAGCAAAATCCTGGGTTTAAAACCTAATATACTGTGCTTGATCACCAAAGTTTGTTTTTGAGCCAGAAAAGGACGAAGACAACTCCGAAAACAATAGCAACAGGAGCCCACTTCCGAATTAGAGCCTACAATGGAGATTTGGTTTCAGATTATAATTTTATCTATACTCAATGATCTAAAAAAAGAAAAACAATGGGTTAAGATATATACCAAAACCAGCACCATGAGAAAAGTTTTACATAATCAAAGGCAATAATGCAATTGAGGAACAGTTCAAAACTAAAAGTTCCAAATTTATAACAGAACAATTTAACATCTGTATATCCCACCTAACAGTAAAGAACTATCATCTAAAGAAAAGGGTCTTAAACTCTGATCAGTATTATTATATTTCAGCAAGATAGCTCTAATGCTCTATTACAAAATCTGAGCATACTGCAAGGTTCTATAAAATTTATAAAACCACTCAGTTTAAAACCAGGAAGATAGCATCAGAAACCTAACATGCGTCAAAGTCTACAGTACGAAAATCATCAAATATCATGCATGATTCTCAAAAACAAAATATGACCAACCTGTCGATTTAAATCTCTAGCCTTATCAGCATACATGCGGGATTCTGATGATAAACGACTGGACATTTGGCTGACCTCTGTATGATGAAATTATCACATGGAATTAAAAACAGCATATATATCATAAAGTACAAACATACACATATGAAAAGGATATATGAGAAAATCACATATAAGGAAAGGAATAAGAGTAGAACTATGAAATTTTAGCAGGGATTTTTGAGAAAAATCACAAGCAGTGGAAGCCAAATAAAACTAATTTAGTGTTTGTATCATTGATTATGTCATCTCTATTACTTCCCCAGTCAAGGGTCTTACAACACATTCTACTATAAATCTAAAAGACTTTTAAACCAGGCTTAACATACCAATAAGATCAACTGAGAATAGAGACAAATATCTGTGAAATGCCAATCATTTGGACATTCGTAATAAGTATCACAATTTACGGTCAGAAAAGATCATCTGACAGCTCCAAAGAAGTGGCTTCATTAAAATAAATATATAATTGAAAAAATTTAACCACGTAGAAAGCCTAGCTACATTTGACGAACATATAATAAAGGCCCCAACTTTCATATTATAGTCAACAAAACAAGGCTCGTAATGTAAATTTAGTTACCCAGATGAAGCAGACCAAGCAATTCAAAGATAAAAAGCTAACATTAAAATTAAACTAAGAAATATCTTACGGTCCAATTGTTCACCAACACCAAGAACTTCCTGCACATTTCGAGTCATTATCTGGTGGACTTCATAGAGTTCATCATTCAACTTTGAAATATTGCGCTGTGTATGAGTATCCTGGTAAAGTTTCTTTGTTTTCTGTATAAATGTGTCTGTTCACATTTAAAAAGAAAGGGCAAAAAAAAAGGGGAACGTAAACACCAGAGTAGTAAGAAAGAAGTACAAATGATACATGACATGATAGAAACAGATATCTACCAAACTTAATGAAGGCATAAGGTCTGGCAGCAGTTTCAATTTGAGACCCATTAACACGCTCAAACTCGTTCCTTAGCTCTTCAAGATATTGAAAAGCTAGTTTCTTAGGGTATGCACGATCACACATTGTCAAGTAACATACACGTCCTTCTATTATATAACTAAAGAGCTGTCAAGGCCAACTTTGGCTATGAAATTATTCCGAACGAAGTTCACATAAATTATAAACAAATATAACTAATATGAAAATCCTATTATAAATAAAACAGACTCCAGCTTATTCTAAAGCATCAGACCGAACAATTTGCAGCTATAAAGATAGAAATAAACACGAGTAAAGGAAGTGGTACCAAAGCCAAGCAAATCATGTTTGTGAATAGGAAGCCTAATATTATCTCAAAGATAAGAGCATGTTAACCAAAAGCAATATCAAACTACAGATATTTCCATGACCCTAATAAACTACACCTTGCTTGTTATTGTGTCTGGTATCATCATTGATAATGATGAAATTATCAGTGAGAAGCATATTCTTACATTCATTTACAAGATGCATAAGGTAATGTAAAAGCAGAGAGATACAGAATAACCAAAGAACTCCTTACTAATAACCACAGTATAATCATGACATTATCAAATATATAAAGAGAAGGATACTGGAAGACATAAGGGCCAGTTTCAATTGACATCCTCGACGCCTCATTGTGCCCTCTTGAGAGATTCTTAAATAAAGCCTTAACTTGCTGTTTGTAGAATTCAGCATCTTTAAGATCGCGACCATCATCCAGTCCTTCAGCTAGTGGAAGGCCGTCAGTGACACGGGCAATCATAGTCAACTTCACCATCTTTTACAGTCTATACCTTTGTAACAAATCCAAAATACACTGCACCATAAATATGAAAGATGGTCACAAACTAAAGTTGGTTAATGTTAAAGGCTAGAAAAGGGTCCAACAGGGGGGGGACGGGTGGCCCTTTTCTTAAGCAAAAACAACTAAATGTTGGAAGAAAAAATTCATCAATTTATAAAAACAGTTCTTCCTGAATTGTTTTAGGATTCTATTTTCATGACAATTCAATCAAACTTAAGTTTAAATTAAATAGATAAACAATTAAGTGAAAATAGTTAAAATGATTCTGTTTAATGTGTTAAACACTAAGCATTATAATTAATAAACACAAAATATAAATATAAAAGAATATATAAGTATGTAAGTTTTTCTTTTTCAAAAAAAAAAATAAAAGAAAAAAGATATGAACAATTGAAATTTTAAAAAGGATGTTGTCTTTCCTCAAACTGACAACCCGTCTGTGAAAGATAGGTCTTTTTTGGCCTAAAATTAGAAGTAACAAATATGTATTGTGTTTTGCATCCTGTTAAACACTAGACACAAATTGATAATTTGATAATAAAGATGGAACTCAAGCACAAATGCAATGCAATACACCAGAGAATGCAACAATCCCCACTGTGATTTGCCGCACTACAAGTTCTCACTCACTACCTCAATTCAAACCAAAAGAGACATGAATTAAACAAATGATACCACTTATTACTTATTACCACTAGTGATCTAAGAGATATCATGCGAAAAAAATGTGCTACTTCATGAGCTTCACCTAATGGGCTCCATAGAATTTCTGAAAGAGATAGCCCTATAGCGACCTAAGGTCCATTAGATTTGTTCAGTTGTTAGCTTGTTGGCTTAATAACTTACATTTTTGTTACCCAAATAAAGTAATACCCTCCTAGATGCTCATTGCAGACTATACACACAAATTCGAAATGATGGAAATGTTAATGAATCAGCAACTACATTTGTAATTTTGGCCCCAAAATTGACATCAGATCCTGGATCTGTCCCTGTTCATAAAGTTAATCCTAAATAAGATACCGCTTATATAATCAAAGCAAGCAGAATCGTTGCAAAAGCTGAATATTCATATTGGATTTAAAAAAAAAGGAAAAGAAATCACGAAACCAATCAAATTACACAACAATGGTGGTAATTGGAGAGAAAGCACGATTGGTTTTTTTTTCTTTTGCATACCAGAAAATGTGGTGGAACTGGCTCGAGAGGGAGAGATCGCCGCCGCAAAATGCTAATTCCGACTGGGAATGCGCCGGTGCCACCGCTGCGAGTGTCTTTCTCTTCTCTGTTTGTGGAATTAGGGTCCTCTTTCTTTCTTTCTTTCTACTCTCTCTCTCTTTCTCCGTGACTACTGACTACGTGTCTCAGCCACTCGGGGACTTTTCTTCAATTTTGTGTTCGTTTCTTTGTTTTTTGAACTTTTTTTTTTCTTTTGTTTTCTCGTTTTATAAATGAGGTTTTGGATTCGGCTTTATTTTTTCTATGATTGAGGGTGTCAAAAAAAAAGTTTAGATTTTTAGTTGTGTATGTTGAGTTAAGAAAATAAATAACACATTGATGATCACAAACATGTTAATTGGGCTAATAACCAAGTGAGTTTTTGATAATGTGATTCAAGTGTATAGGCCTAAATAATTTTTGTTGCAGTCCAAACTTTGGAAACCCAATGAATTGAAACTGCTGAATGGATAATGATCCACTAACCCAATCCATTAGCTTTCAAGCAAAAGAGAAGTTATCCTAAACTAAGTCTCGGACAAATTCTCTTCGGGTAAACACAAGAAGAAAGAGAGAGTGCTTCACTTTTGTGACACGTTATCGGTTATCATTTTACAACCAGTTGGAAGGGACAATTTGACCGATTGCTTTAATAGATGAAAATCGATATAATATTTTAGAATGATTAAAAAACACTTTATCTTTCAAATAAATAGTTAAAAATCGAAATAGATATTCACTCTAATAAATCTATTAAAAGAAAAATAGTTATGTAAACCATTAAAGATTGAGAACTCCTACTTCATTACTTGTTATTACGTTATTTCCGTGAACTCTGGTGATGGTAGATTAGGTCAAGCAGAGAGTGGATACTTAGAAAAGTACTACGATATTTAATTAGAGAGTAATTGAAAAGACTGTGAAGAGCTAGGAAGCACCCGTACGACACGGAATATAGACACGACACTAATACGTTTAACACGTTTTTTTTATAAAAAATTGGATACGATACATTTAGAATACGTTGTGGATTAAAATTTAAATAATATATTAAATTAATAAAATATCATATTGTAAATATAAGAGTAAATATAATTGTATAAAAAAGTTTTAAAATTATACAATTATTAAAAAAATAAAAAATTTTAATCTATTTTTGTCATCTCGCTAACAGAAAATATATCAATTTCTTTTCCTCCAAGTCCATCATATGCAAACACCACAGCTTCCATCATCTGCAAACACCACGCACCACACAATGTAGTTCTTCAGTTCGTCTTCAATCTCTATATCTTCTATTCTTCCTCTTCTTCAATATAACGCAGAGAACCAGGAACCGGTTAAGCTAGTGATTAAATAAGCTACCAAAGACAAACGGTAAATATATTTAGGTTTTGATTTATTAATTATTTTATTTTTAAATTTTAATTTTAATTTGTTTTAATTTTAGAATATTTTAAAATTAGAAAGAAAAAATTGGTTAATCGGGCCATAAAATCACAAAATCAATTGAAGATTTGCAGTCCAGCAGAAAGATTCGTCTCATGAACATCTGAATCGGGTCGAACTCGTTCAGATTCGTGACCGCTCCACCAAAATTCTGCACCACAAAAAGACATACCGCCAATACGCTCGTTTGAAGTATCCACTGTGTGTCAGTATCGGATTCGTATCCGACACGGATACGGCAGCACCATAAGAGAATTCGTGCTTCATATGTAAAAAGTGGATAAATATTTATCAAATTTTTCTATACTTTATAATTTAGGCTAAAATAATAAAATATTGAGCAAAACAAGTTTATTCTTTCAAAAAAAGAAAGCGATTTCTTTTGGCGTCTACTCAATTATTACTTTTTGACTAATATCACATCAATTGTGGAACGTGAGATTAAATCCAAAAACTTGCCGTTTCAACCATTTTGATCACTATTAAGAATAGTTAGTTCTTAGTACTAGGGCTTAAAGATCACTAAAATAATAAAATTGTCAATGTGACTTTTCAAACTACCAAAACAATTAGGGTGGTGAAACCCACCAGCATGTGGAGGGCGTGTACTTGTGTGCAGACTAAATGGTGTGTGGTCCAATATCATGAGTTTCATAACTCAAATGGGTCAAGCCCAATGGCTAGTTAGTTACTTGGGATAGTGACACCCATTAAAACGTGGGGTGCTTATAGACCTTCAGGATATCTTTTCAAATCTTTATGGATTGTGAAACAATGCTACACAAATTTAAAAATCTCCATACCTACAAAGATCTCCTCATATATACAACCTGATTTGTATCATTTGACAAGCTTCTATATATTATTGCCATAGTTTAATCATCATCATTTTTTTCCCATAGCCTCGAAATTTGTTAGCATGAAGAATATATAGTCCCATTTAAACTTTTCTTAAGTTAAGTGACATTGCAAAGAAAATATATCTAAACAAAAAATCAACTATGATAGTTATGCGTATAAATAAATTTTTTGTTTCCCATATTTTTAAATTATTTTAACATATATTTTACATATACTTTATATTAATAGTTGATTCGATAACTAATTTTTGATAAACATGTAGTATAAATAGATATTATACTGTTAACAAAAAAAAATCAAAACTTACAAGATTTAATTTGTATAAATTTATTGTTGCATGATGACTTAAAATAAAGATGGTAATATTGGATTCGAATATTGTATTTTGGACATCTAAAATGGCTTTGATGTCAGTTTCTTAAACGACACTTAAAAATATTCTATAAAAAACTCTAACACTCAAGTCAATAAATGTATTTACAGTTTGTGTAAAACTTGGATTAAAATTACTTGAAGTGTAAAGCTATGTTTGTTTTGAGGTACAAAAATTGATATTAAAAGACTAAAACTTAGTATTATGTTTATTGGTTTGAGATTATAACTAAAATTTTAGTTTCAAAACAAAAATTTCAGTTCTTTCAGTACTTCTAAAAAATAGAGACACAAGAGACTAAAAATTTAAAAGACAGGGAATAAAATTTTAATAATAATTTCATCCAAAACTACCCTCTCATTTCAAATTTAATAATTCAAGTTTACCCTTCATTCAAAACTAACTAGGACTCCTTCTTGTTATCTATTGCTTCTCTTTACACATCTTGAAGCACAATCATCGTCCAAATCTTGCTGAAGCTTCTGTCTCATCGCTGTTGCCAAGACCATCTCTTCCTTGTTATTGTAGCTACTGTGACACTGGTAAGTCAGTGCCAGAATAAACAAATTAAAACAGGGACATAAAAAACAGGATAAATAAAAAGAAAAAAGAAGTATGAAGAAAGAGAGAGAGAGAGAGAGAAATAAAAAGAAAAAAGAAGTATGGAGAGAAAGAGAGAGGGGGAAAATGGTAAACTTTTTTGTCAGAGGCAAACTCGGCGCCGAAGAGGGGAATGGCACTAGCGAAATGGAGTGCTCTGATGAAAAAGTACGGAAATTGAAAAATGAGAAAGGGGAAAAGGATGGCATCAGTGTTGGGTTAGGTTTCTTTTTTTGTTTTTTTTATTTTAAGTAGTAAGAGTAATTTAGTCATTATATGTATTTTAGTCTCTATTTTTATTTTGAACAAAAAATACTAAGACATAATTCGGACATGTACATCTTACATTAAACCTAATACTCTATCTTTTAATTTCTATCTTCTAATTTTAATTTTTTAGTCTCAGTCTCTATTTTTTAATATCTATTTTCTAGTTTCAGTCTCTTTTTTAAACGCTACTAAACGCTACTTAAGAATATTTATAAAGTAGAAAAATAATTTAGTCATTAATAAAGTGAATTTCTTAATTGACAGTGAGTGGTTATTTCTCTCGCCGTATGAAAAGTTATGTAAAGTGAGTTAGTTATCATTTTCATGTGGACAACCAAAATAGTGGGAATGAGTTGTTAACTTGCTCTGTAAATCGGCTTGAAGTCAAGTCATGAGACCCAAATTTTGGTTCATTCTAAAATACGATCCGCTTGCATGGTCCTACCCAAGGTTCTGAAAACCAAATCGGTCATCGAACCGTTCTAGTTACTGGTTCACTGGTTTATAGGTTCAACCGGTTCGACCGTAGTTGAATCGAAAAAACCGTTTTATAATAAAATAATAAATAAAATATAAATAAACATATTAAAATATAATTATAATCTAATATAAATCTTAAAATATCATCCAAATTAAAAGTACTACAAAAACCAGAATGTTATGATCGCATTCAAATACACTCAAAAGTCAAATAACAAAAACAACCAATCAAACATAAACATAAGATGCCAACATCCATTTAATTCAAGTTTGTCATCAATCATCAAAATCTGCCATAACTTGTTGTAGATTTGCTTCGTTGATATCATCACCTTCACGTCCACTACTTAGACCAGAAAAATCAAGTGGTGCAGCATAAAATGTACTACTACTACTACCATCACCACCACCACCTTGATCTAAATTAGCATCAATCTCATCTAACAAAATATATTAACACATTATCAATAATAATGGTTCATTTGAAAAGAAGGTTCATTTGAAGCAAAATTATTTTCAGCATTATTATTCCTAGGCAGTTCTTGGTTGATTCTCTCATCCATACCTAAACAATACCAATAATCTAATAATGGTTTTTTCCAATTATAATATCACAACAACCCACTCCAACCCAATAATCTCAAGTTCACAACAAACACCATCCAAAATTATTCAAAATTATTCACAACTATTCAACAAACAACAAAATTCAATTCAATAAACAAAGAAAAATCAGTTGAGTAAACAATCATTATTAAACAAAGTTCACAGTTCAGTTCAGTTTAGTAACTTCAGTTCAATCAGTTCACACTTCACAGTTCAAAGAAAAATAAAATATCAGTAACTCACATATCAGTAATTCAGTATCACTGTATCAGTATATCAGAGACATACAACAGAGCTTCAGTGACTTTAGTTCACAGAGTTTCACAGAATCAAAAAATTATTCAACCATACTCATTAGGGAGACAGAAACATGCAACAAGCTTCAGTGACTTCAGTTCACAAAGCTTTACAGAATTAAAAAATTATTCAACCATACTCATTAGGGAGACAAAGATATGCAACACTGCAACAGTTATTCAATCAATTAATCAAACAATGATATCCAAAAATATATTACCTGGAAGGCTGGAAACTCGAAGACGCCTTCAACAGAGATGGAGGGAGACAGAGATACCGAGTGACCAAGACAAGGAGCAGTAGTGGAGTACCTTCGAACTGAGTGACCAACAGAGCTAACGGCGGCGTGGGTGCGCGACGGAGGCTTCAACGTTCCCACGGTGGCTGCACAATAGAAGGGAAGGAAGGTTGCGATGGCTGCTGCGCAATGGAGGGGAAGGGAGCGAGTTGACGGTGGTTGTTCGAAGGACGACGGTGGCGGCACGAGGAGGTGGCTGGACGAACATGAGGGACGATGAGCTTGATGAGATTAGGAGGAGCCCCACGTGAGAGAGGCGTTATGAGTTCTGGAAGCTATATCTGGTTGGGGGCTTAGGGCTAACTGAAGACTGAAACAATGAAATGACAACGTTTGGCTGGGCATTCAAAAAAATCAGCCGGGTCACAGTTCGGTTTGACCGACCAATTTTTGGCCAGTTCACCAGTTCAAATCCGGTTTTTAAAATTTTCGATTTTACTATTTGTCCGAATCATGTTTCTCAACGGTTAACAGTTAAATCGGTTCGACCGGCTGGTCCGAACAGATTTTCAAAACCTTGGTCCTACCCCATTTGGGTTAGCTCGGGCTACACAATACAGGTAAAGTAGAAGATTAGCTTTCTTGGACCGGTGTTATTAGACTCACATTTATGATTTTTTTTATAGGAAGGAGGCCAAAGGCCCAACTAAACAAAAAAAAGCACTAAACAGCCACTATCCTCGTGAACTTCATTCTTCTAATGTCAGCCAATAGATGATATTTCAACCAGGGAGGAGGATGAACATATCCTATGATTTCTGCCTCTTTCTCATGACCCATCTTCGCAAGAGCATCTGCGCAAAAATTCCTTTCTCTGAAGATATGCTTAATTCTGAATTTGTTCAACCTTGTGAGAATCTCCTTAATTGATCTAATAAGTGAAGAGCTAGCATGGAGATCAATTGAGGATTTTCCTATAAGGTTCACAGCACACATAGAGTCTAATTCTACCATCAGATTGGTGATACCCAAATCCACAGCAAGCTTAACTCCGACATATATGCCCCAAAGTTCTGCCATCGTGATGCTACACCGTCCAATGTTCATGCTAAACCCTGTGATGTAGTCTCCTTCAGAGTTCCTCAAAATGCCGCCGCAAGAACCTTGACTACCCGGTTGAAGGACCGAGCCGTCAACATTGAGCTTCACCCAATTCTCCTCTGGTGGTTCCCAACCCACTTGCTCATCTCTGGTATGTCTCAGAACCCTGCTACTCTTTTCAACATTTAAAAACGTTAAACCATAGTTTTCTGCAAGTCTATTCACTAAGAACAGAACTTGGTTGTACTGCAGATTTAGGTTGTTGAAAATTAAATCATTCCTACACCTCCAAAGAGTGTTACACGCGGTTACGAAAATAATGGTCCAAGACTGACCATTTTGGTGATGAGAGCCATTGAACAAGTTATTCTCTAACCATTCTTGGTAAGGCTGATTAAAGAATCTAGTCTGATTGGCTCTATTTACCATGCTGGTCCAGGTATTGCGAGCGTAAGGACAATCCCGCAAAACATGGAGCATGGTTTCCTCCTCCTCATTGCACCTCGGACATCTATCGTCATATGTAAGCCCTATTCTCCTTCTATTAGAATTTGTTAGGAGAGCTTCATGACTTAGGAGCCAGGTGAAAGCTTTTAGTCTCTGAGGAATTTTAATCTTCCATATCTGTTTGTGAATATATTTAGTTTCTCTACCTCCGTTAAAGTATGTCTCATAAGCTGACTTGATAGAAAATTCCCCGCTTGGGGTAGGCAGCCACCCCACCATGTCTTCCCCAATGTAGGCATTCGGCGCTTTAAGAATACGCAAATGATCAATAATTTCTTCAGGAAGATATTGTCAAATAGTGTCCCAATCCCAGGTTCCTTGCTCCATGACATAGGCAACAACATTCTCATTCAGTCTTTCCCCATCCAAGTGAGATATAGCTAAGTCTTCTAGCTTACCTATTCCTAGCACCCATAGATCCTTCCAAAACAAGACCCTATGACCATTACCGATCCTCCAGATGATATTCCTACTGAAATTCTCCCAAACTTTAACAATTCCACTCCAAGCATTTGAATTATTTGCTTTCATAAGGACCTTCGGGATAATATCTTCTCCGCAACCATACTTGGCCCTCATAATTTGCACCCAAAGCGATTGCCTCTTATGGATGAGCCCCCAAGCTAACTTCATGAGAAACAACTGGTTTGTCTCCTGTGCTTTTCGAATACCTAAACCTCCTTTTTCTTTAGTTTGACAAATTTTGTCCTAGTTCATCAGATGAATTTTCCTCTCTCCCTCACTGCTACCCCAAAGAAAATCTCTACAAACCTTGTCAATTTTGTTGCAGACAACAGTTGAAATTTTCATAGTTTGCATGCAGTAACTCGAAATAGTTGAGAGGACGGATTGAATAAGAGTGCATCTTCCTGCCAAGGAAAGAAACTTTTTCTTCCAGTTTGAGAGCTTCAATTGCATCTTATTAATAATGTGCTGGAAGTGATGTTGGCTGCACCTTTCATGGATGAGAGGAACTCCCAAGTACTTCCCTAAGTTAGCTGTTAAGGAAATACCTAGGTTTTGACTAAGTTGGTTTCTGACGTTGTGGTTTACATTCTTTGAGAAATAGACGCATGATTTGTTGAAACTAATCCTTTGACCAGAGCTGTCACAAAACAGGCGGAGTGCTTCTTTTATTACTTTCACCTGTCCCTTATCAGTTTTAGCAAATAAAACAATATCGTCTGCAAAGGGTAAATGAGAAATCTTAGGATCATTTCCTGTGAGAGAAATAAGTTCCTACTTTTTATCCTCTATTAATTTATTTATGAGTTGAGATAATCTTTCAATACAAAAAACGACTCACATTTATGATAATATCCATTCTCAGGAATAACTATACAGATTATTCATATATATATATATATATATATATATATATATATATATATATATTAAATTGTGTTAAGATTTTGTTTATAAAGTAAAATTATAAAAATAAAATAGACACGAATATTCTTATTTATAAAAATTAAAAAAATACATAACTTTTTTATTTTTTAAAATAAATATATTTTGTTTTTTATCTATTAATTGTTAGAAAATTATTATTTTTTAATTTATTTATGAACAATACATATATTAATTATAATTACAAATCAAATTACTTCACAATAAATAATTTATATAACGATGATCTTATTTATTGTCATAAATGTTGAATTAAATAAGTCATTATTACTTTTGATTTAGAATTAAATGAGAATAAAATGAAATATACTATTTTTTTTGAGTTTTAGGGTTTAATGGGTGACACACTCAAATATATATAGTAACTTTAAGGTTCTGGTTCTCAATATATCAAAGCTGACTCTGTAGCTCTTTTTCTATCAAAGAAATTATGATTCGGCCTTATCAGAAATACAGAATATTTTAGTTGAGGAAAATAAAAAAACCAAACTCTTTCAATCATGCTTATAAATTTAGGTATGTTTTCATATTTAAATATGTCTTTTTTAATGATTTAACATAGATTATCTTAAAATTAAAAGAATCAATAATTTTCAACAATTGACATCCGAGCTATTTATGATTGAATTATTAAAAAATAATTAAAATTTATTTTTTCTTATTCAGTATTATTTTTAAAGGATTTGGCGTTCACGGATTTAATCCCAATTATATGTATTATTGCTTTCTTATATATATTGTGTGGCAATAATTTCAAGTAAATAAGAACAATAATTTTATATCACAAAATATTTGTGAATTTTTTTTCGCAAATAAAGACGTGGTTTTTTGTATAATAAAGAATTTATATAAAGTTGCATTGTATATAAAATATATATTTGGAGTGTAAAAATCAAAATTTATTTTCTATATATTAGAAAGCATTAGTTATCCATATGTTATATATGCATTGTCTTTTACACATATATAATATGTAAGTATATATGTTACTATTTTTTTTCTGCAGTGACATTATTTGTGCTATTATTAATAGTGCAATTTTGGCTATATATTTTGGCTCCGGATATAGTTATAAGGATTAAGTTATCTTCATTAATTATTTTGTTATATAAAAAAAAATTTGTTGTGACTTTTTTATTATTTGAATTTTTTTTGTAAATTTAATTTTTGTATTAAACAAAAAAATTAATAATGATTAATAAAGATTCACAATATTATGGAATTATTATATATGGTGTTTTATTGTTTTATTTTTTTCTGTGTTATGTAAGTATTTTATATTTGTTATACAAAGGAATTAGTAATAATTTAAATTATTACACCTAATTATTTTATAAAATTTAGTTTTAAAATAAATTAGTTGAACATTAAGTCACCAAAAAAAAATTAGTTGAATATTATGCTACTAAAGTAGCTTCTTTTATGAAAACTGATTTATTTTAGAACATTAGGAATTGTTTAGCTTAAAAGAAGGTCTATATTTAGTCGAATTACATGCACATATTGATGATAACTATATGCTTGGGGTCACTAGCTAAACTTAAATCAATGTTCATTATTTATGTGTATAATAATCGATCCAAAAAAAGTTTATTATTTAACCAAATAATAAACATTGAATCTTGCGTTTATTTTTTATTTAATTATGTAACCACTAATTAGCCCAAAGAAAAGATGATGTTTAGCCAATTGATCGAAAATATATGCGATAAGAATTAGATATAATTCTCAGATTTTTATGTAAATATTGAGTCGATCCAAAGATATATAGGCTTATTGTTTGACAGAATTTTGTTGAGAATATTTTGTAAGTCGCACTAAATAAATTTATGTGTACGTAATTTATGTCGGTATGAATCGGCACAAAAAAAGTTCTGTACTTAGCTAAATTACATGTACATTTGTGATAATAAATTTGTAATACTTATGTGATTCCATGTGAACAATAAATTTGTCCAAAGATATACTTATTATTTGATAGAATTTATTATCAATGTTTGATTACAAATTTGTCTACAGATAGATTTACTGTATTAAAAATACCACTTAATTACAAATTAATATTTCTTTCCAAAGATTAAATATTAATGTTGTGTTGGATATTTGTGATAGATTTACCATCATATGAATTTCATCATATGAATTTTTTTTATATGATATATAAATTAGGTGAATATATTATTTTATTTTTAAAGTTAAGTTTATCAAGGAATGTTTCTAGATTTTGTTTTAAAGATTGAATAGGTCATTCTTTTTATGGATAAAGTCTCAAATAGCAAAAACTGAATCTTAAGAAGTGGAATTATTCAAATTGCAGAAGTCTTATGATAATAAAGTATAGGATTCTAAAAAGACTCAAAAAAATTTTTCTATTATTAGTAATTTATATTTCTTCAAATTATTATCGCATATGACATTTTGAGATAAATATGGTTGATAACTTATTTCAGTTCAGTGGGAGTAAATATATTTTTATTATTCTTGTATGTCAGTAGCATGCAGAATGTAATTATAGTTATATACTCAACTTTACAAGAGATAAATATAATCTCATTATAAAATTATAAAATTTAAAAATACATAAGGTTTATTATATTTTAGCAGTAGTATATATGATGGATAATAAGTTTGTACGCTTATAGTTATTGTGTACTTTATTAATATTTTTGACAAATATTTGAGTCAGTTAAAAATAGATCATTAAATTAAATAGTATCCAATCAAGTTTGTTATAACGTTACATGTTCACACATATGAAGCCAGAAATTAAAGTTAGAGTTCATTTGGTATTTAGATTTTGACTTTGTTGGATGTAAAGGTAATTTTTTAATCCACTGCAAGTATATTCATATGTTTATTAAAAGAGTTATTTGATAAAGTGTTGAGAAGACACTTATTACTCTTTCTATTAAAGCACTTAAATATAAAATACCTTTTTGAAGGTATCCATTTTAGTGACTATAAATACTTATCATAAATTATGAAACTAAATTTAAAAGACCACTTGAGTTATTTTGTGACATTGTATTAGTAATCTAATAGTTTAAATTTATTATTAAACAAGAGAGTTTAAAGTGTTTAAATGTCTAAAGAGTAAATTAGCACAAATTTCATAAATGCATGCATATTTGGTTTATAAGAAACAAACACCCCAGGTCTTTTATGTAAATACTATTCATGTGGGTGTCATCTCATTTTATGATATATTGTTTGTGCATATGTATACTCATATGGTTTAGATAAATTTAAAAATATAGATATTTCTGCAAAAATAAAGTATTTAGTTTTATTTTTACTTTGACTCGTGATTTCATAAAGTTTATTAAAGTTGAACCAGTTGGAAATAGATATGCATGAGATCATTTTTGCATATAATTTCTAAATTTTTTCATCTAAAATTGATATATGTTGTTGAGTATATTAGTATAATGATCATCGTGGTTTCGTTGCAATATTAATATGATAAAAGTTGCTTTAATTTCATAACTGATATATGAGACGAACCAGATTGTTAAAGTAATTAAAAAATAGCATTTGGATGCGCGCATAAAGTTTATAAGATGTGATTATCTCAGAAAAATATATATGTTGCCAAATGGGAGATTGTTAGGAAATTATTATTTTTTAATCTATTTATGGATGATACATATATTAATTATGATTGCAAATTAAGCTATTTATATAACGGCGATCTCATTTATTGTCATAAATACTAAATTAAATAAGTTATTATTACTTTTGATTTGAATTTTTTTCGGTGTCTTTTTTATTTGAAATTAAACGAGAATAAAATAAAAAATACTATTTTATTTGGAATTTAGGGTTAAATGGGTGTCGCACTTAAATATAAATAATGACTTTAGGATTTTAGTCCCAACATATCAAAGTCGCTTCCGTAGCTATTTTTCCATCAAATGAGTTACGATGAAGCCTTATTAGGGATATAGAAGGCTTTGGTTGAGTAAAGATAAAAGAACCAAACTCTTTCAATTATGCTTATGAATTTAGGTTCGTTTCTGCATTCAAGTATTTCTTTTTTAATGATTTAACATGGATAATCTTGGGATTAAGAAAACTAAGAATTTTTAACATTAGTATTTCTATATTTTGTTTTCAAAAAATGGCTAATTTTTTTCATGGAAATAAGATGGATGATATACTTTAACATTGTAATTTTTAGTATTTTTTAAAATTGTAAGAAATACTAAAATTGGAGGATCTGATTTGTGTACTTTAATTTTTTTTTGAAACATAAATTAAAGGGTATCCTAAAAATCAGTCACTAATATAAAATTAGAGGGTCTAATTTTTAATTTTTTACACTCAAAATTAAACCGTTCTACATTTCAAATTATATTTATACTCCAACAGTCCACAATTTAAAAAAAATAATGTTACATGTACACCAAAATCAGCCACTAAAATTAGACACCAATATAAAATACGCATTAAAAATAAATTAAATTACATATGTATTTATATACAAATACATTAGTGACTAATTTTAATAACTAATTTTGATCTACAAATAATATTTTTAATTAAAAAAGTATCATTATTAACCTAATATAAAAAATATAAAAAGTACCAAAAAACAATATTTAAATGCAATTTTGGAGACGTGAATAAGAATCAAGAGAGAAACAAATTGGAGCCCCCCTTGCAGCCCCCACCGTCCCATGTGCATGTGAAGATGTTCCCATCAAGAAATTACCTCAGAAATCATATCACAATCAATGGAGGGAGGGAGGGAAACGCTGTCACTCTATTTTGAATGAGTTTGCATTTTCCTATTCGAGCACTTGACCATTCACCTAATAACGTCTTTATTTGGGAGCATATGATTTTGATTTTCATGTCAATTTTCGTTTGAAGCCTCCATCATCGCTATATGCAATAAAACACACGCACTTCATTTCAGGGCCTACTGCATTATTGATCTGTTTGCTTCTTTCTTTTTTTCAATGGATCACCGTTCTTGTTGACCAAATTCTGCCTTCTCAACTATTTATCACATCTTGGGTTGCATCAATTCAAAATGCACAGTGCCCTCGGTACGTAGTGTTCAGGATGTGAGGAATATTCTTAACACACACCAACATATATATATAAATGGTAGGACCATCAGAATTTATTATATTTTGTTATTATTTAATTATTAATTTAATTTTTTAAGTTTAATTTTTTTTAATTTATTAATCAAATAACATATTTTATTTTATATTTTAAATATTGATAACTAACTATTAATTAAAAACAATAAATTCTGATAATTCTCTAAAGTTGCTTAACTTGCTAGAATCTTAACACAATTGGGTGACAATAATGAGTGACAATAGACATTAATAGTCGTCCAATTTATATTAAAGTTCCTCAGCACATAATAAAAAATTGTAAAAATTCAGGTTCAGTCGACTTTATATGAAGTTGATAGTTAAGAGTTGTTAGATGAAAATTTAGTCAAATCAGTCAAACTATTTAACGGTTCTCAACTATCAACTTCACGTACAGTCGACTGCAATTGAGTTTCCACTTTTATTTTTAGGTGAAAACTCAGATAAAGTCGACTTCACGTGAAGTTGATATCTGAGAGCCGTTAGATAAAAATTTAATCAAATCAGTCAAATTATCTAACGACTTTTAGGTATTAACTTCACGTGAAGTCAATTGTAACTGAATTTTCACCCAATTTTTAATACTATGTATTAGGAAAAATACTTCAATAATTGTGCCAAACCTTGGCAACTAGACACATATATAGATGGTGTGGGCGTTGTTAACTATTCAATTAAATTTACCTTACGTACATTAATGTATATGCTATAAATGGTCTTAACTTGCGGCCAAATTAAAGTTGGTGCAGTTTATATAGAGATGGTGCTGGCCCATGAATCAAACGGGAATGGATTTTCTTCATTTGAAGGGATAAAATATAATTTTTTATTAAATATTTTATAGCTAGTTAGGACTAAAAAACATATAAAAAATATTAAAAATAAAAAATTATATTTTATATCTTCAGTTGAAAAAAAATTAATAAGAGGGCTGATTTTTGAATTATACTTGTGTTCAAATTAGTTGGATTAATATTTAATCAAGGGGTTGTGTAATATATAATAATGGGCATGTATAATTGAACGGTTCGGTTGAATTATTACTCTGCGAATTGAAGCACTTTGATCGTGACACATACACGAAAACATTATTAGAGATTCTTAATTACAATTTGATAAATATATATTATATTACATTTGAAAATATAAAAGAAAGTACATGCGATTTTTTTCTCGTTTTACCTAAAACATTATTCACGAAAACAACGTTGTTGATTGATTGATTCCAAATGGGTAAACACAGGTCCAGTAGGATTATATGATTGTCTTGTACGTGAAGTTTAATTTATTAATCAGTTTTTGTCGTCGTTATAAATAATCAACTTAAATGTATGCATAGGTGTCGGTGTATCTGTGTATGTCAAGGAGGGAGAATTTTGGGGGAAAAAAAATTAGGGCAATTTACTTATATAAAATAAATGTGAGAAACTTTTACTTGATTACAATAATTGAAAATTGGTTATGTGTATGTTTTGTTTCAATTTCTATATAATTCGTGTGAATTAATCACGGTTTCTTAAATACACATAAATCGTGCCTAGCAGCAAAGGTTTACATGCAAGAAAAGTTGAAAGTAAACCATGAGAGGCAGCCACGGTTTACTTTTGGAGAATGGAACATAAAAATCATGGGCGTCAGCCACGGTTTATGAAGAAGATGGTGTGTGCATAAAACCTTGGAACCAGCCACGTTTTATGCATGAGCGGCTATGTGAATTTGGGTGGTTGAGAGATAATCCAAAGAATTTTGTGGTTTATGAACTCAACAAACTTGTTTACGTTTTAACATTATTTGAATGGTATTAATATATTTTTATTTTTTAATTAATTTGATTTTATATAAATAATTAGAATTTTAAATTATAAAATTTGTATTAGTTTGTAATTTAAAATTTAAATAGATATAATTTAAATTAATAATTTATAAAATTGTATGTATTCGTATTATTGTACTCATATGATTTTTTTACTATTGTACTCATATGATTAATTATATTTATTCGATTTAAAAAAAATAACAGTTGTTAATTTTTAACTAACAAATAAATATACTTATATTATTTTTAAATTAAAATTTTTTAAATAAATGTACTCTTATTATTTTAATTTTTTTAATTTAAATAAACATATTCGTATTATTTTAAATAAAATTTAAAATTAATATAGGTAGATTTATTTAAAATTTTAAATTTTAATATTTTAAATAAATATATTCTTATTAAAAAATTTTAAATTTAAATAAACATAATCATATTATTTTAAATAAGTATATTCTTTTAATTTGAAAATAATATAAATATATTTAATTATCATCTAATTTCATCTTTTATTTCTATTTATCCTCAACATTTTAAATTATTTCTTATAATATCATTGAGTGGTATAATTTAATTTTTGAATTATATGTAATAACTTCAGTGACAATCGTTACATATGCCTATTGATCTTTGACTGATTTTTTGAGATATTAGTACATATATGTGTAAAGTTCACAATGTAATTGTATTAGATGTCTTATATCATGTATTTTGACTTTGGACTACTTCAAATTACAAATTATAATAATTGAATTATAAATATAGTGGCTGAATGATGTGCAATAATATTAATAGTGGTTGATTATAATAAGCCATGAAAATTTTAATAGTTTTTTTTTTATCTTAATGCGAAATTATAGTGTCCAGATTAAGTATATAAATAATTAACATATTAGTTTCAATAAATATCCTTGTAAAATACTTTATTTTACACAATTACAATAACTAACTATAAGTTTACACATATCATTGATTTATATAGTATCATATTTGTAAACTTATAGTATCATATTTGTAAACTTATAGTTAGTTATAGTTAGTTACAAATATTCATATGAATACAATAATACGAATACATATAATTTTGTAAATTATTAATTTAAATTATGTC
Organism: Arachis stenosperma; assembly: GCF_014773155.1. Taxonomy (NCBI): domain Eukaryota; kingdom Viridiplantae; phylum Streptophyta; class Magnoliopsida; order Fabales; family Fabaceae; genus Arachis; species Arachis stenosperma. Next base: position 120,625,465 of record NC_080386.1, read on the forward strand.
TATTTAAATTTTAAATTACAAACTAATACTAATTTTATAATTTAAAATTCTAATTATTTATATAAAATTAAATTGATTAAAAAATAAAAATATACTAATACAATTCAAATCATATTAAAACGTAAACAAGTTTGTTGAGTCTATAAACCACAAAGCTTTCCGGATTCTCTCTCAGCCACCCAACTTCACATAGCCGCTCATGCATAAACCGTGGTTGGTTCTAAGGTTTTATGCACACACCATCTTTTTCATAAACCATGGCTGCCACCCACGGTTTTCATGTTCCATTCTCCAAGAGTAAACCGTGGCTGCCTCTCACGGTTTACGTTCAGCTTTTCTTGCATGTAAACTTTTACTGTTAGACACGGTTTATGTGTGTTTGAGAAACCGTGGTTAACTCCCACGGATTATATAAAAATTAAAACAAGACATGCATGTAATCAGTTTTCAATTGTTGTAATAAGGTAAAGGTTTCTCACATTTATTTTATATAGGTAAATTGCCTAAAAAATTATATATAGATTTAAATATTTGTTTTATTGTTGTATTATGTTTTGTCTCCACGGTAAAATATAAATTATTTTGTTGAATTTTATGTTAAAGAAAATTTAATTTATTAAATTTTGATATACAATAATTATTTTGTTAAATTTGATCTAATATCAAACCCAAAAATAAAAATTAACTCGATAAAATAATCAATAACTAGTGATAATGAACTTTATAATATTAGTTAATTAGTTAATTACAAACTGAAATTTAGTTTATTAAATATAAATGGAAGTATTAGTCATTTTGTTTTTCTTTAAAACTTATTAGTTAAGATAAGAAAGTGAATTATCTATTGATATCTTTATTTTAAATTTAATAGTAGTATTTATTTATTTAATATTTAAATAGTCTTGTTTGTAAAATTTATTCTGGTTTAAAATGTTTTTCTTTGTTTTTTTATGACATAAATATTATAACAAGTGAATTTTTTTTATGTTATTTGACTTTTAAATTTATACTATGGTAATATTATAAGATTTTTGTTGATATAGTGCTTTAAATTTAAATGATATTTTAAGATTTATATTAGACTAAAAAAAGAAAGCTTTTATTAAAAAAATGTTTACAATAGTAATTTTAATTAACCAATACTCTAAATAAATAAAAATTATACAACAACAACAACAAAGTCTTGTCCCACTAAGTGGAGTCGGCTACATGAATCAAACGACGCTATTGTGCTCTGTCATGTATCATGTCTACAGAGAGACCGTTTACATGTAGATCTCGTTTGACTACCTCATGGATGGTTTTCTTAGGTCTTCCTCTGCCTTTCGCCCTTTGTCCATCTTCCATCTCATCCACCCTCCTGACTAGGTGTTCTATCGGTCTTCTTCTCACATGTCCAAACCACCTGAGACGCGATTCAACCATCTTTTTCACAATGGGTGCTATTCCAACTCTCTCCCTTATATCTTCATTCCTTATTTTATCTAATCGCGTATGACCACTCATCCATCTCAACAACTTCATCACTGCCACACTAAGCTTATGTTCGTGCTCCCCTTTAGCCGCCCAACACTCCGTACCATATAGCATAGCCGGTCTTATAGCGGTGCGATATAATTTACCTTTAAGTTTTAGAGGCACTTTTTTGTCGCATATAAAATCAGATGCACTCCGCCATTTTGACCAACCTGCTTGGATCCTATGATTTACATCCTGTTCAATCTCTCCATTATCCTGTATGATGCACCCAAGATACTTAAAACTTTTAACTTTTTATAGGATGTTTTCTCCAATCTTCACCTCTATATTGGAGTTTTTCCTTCTCAGACTGAACTTACATTCCATATATTCCGTCTTGCTACGGCTTATGCGCAGACCATACACTTCTAAAGCTTCCCTCCATAACTCCAACTTCTTATTTAGGTCTTCCCTTGACTCTCCCATAAGGACGATATTATCGGCAAAAAGCATGCACCATGGCACAGGTTCTTGGATGTGCTCTGTGAGTACTTCCAAGACTAATGTGAAAAGGTATGGACTTAAGGATGATCCCTGGTGCAATCCTATACCAATAGGAAATTCCTCTGTCACACCACCTTGAGTCTTCACACTAGTTGTGGCCCCATCATACATGTATTTAATTGCCCGAATATATGCGATCCTTACTCTCCTCTTTTCTAAAACCTTCCATAAGACCTCCCTTGGTACCCTAGCATACACTTTTTCCAAATCAATAAACACCATATGTAGATCCCTTTTATTACTATGATACCTCTCCTCCTTCTTAATAGGTATATCACTTCAGTGGTAGATCTACCTGGCATAAATCCAAATTGGTTCTCTGTTACTTGTGTCTCTTTTCTCAACCTCCGTTCTATCACCATTTCCCATAACTTCATAGTATGACTCATAAGCTTAATCCCTCTATAATTTCCGCAACTTTGTATATCCCCCTTATTCTTGTAGATAGGTACCAAGGTACTTTTTGTCCACTCATCAGGCATCTTCTTTGACCTTAAAATCTCATTAAAAAGTTTGGTTAACCAGTTGATGCCTTTTTCTCCAAGACCCTTCCAAACCTCAATCGGGATATTATCAGGTCCTACTGCCCTGCTATTTTTCATCTGCTTTAGAGCCTCTTTTACCTCGAAGTCTCGAATCCTTCGATAGTAGTCAAAGTTTTGATCTTCTTCCCTTGTGTATAATCAACCAAGGCTCGGAAGAGTCTTCTGTCCCTCATTAAATAACTCGTAGAAGTAGCTCTTCCACCTTTCATTAATCTTCTCCTCTTGAGCCAACACCTCTCCATCCTTATCCTTTATGCACTTAACGTGATTCAAATCTCTCGTTCTTCTTTCCCGCCTCTTTGCGATTCTATATATACCTTTTTCCCCTTCTTTCGTGCCCAAAGACTGGTAGAGACCCTCATATGCTCTTGTTCTTGCTTCACTTACAGCCACTTTTGTCTCTTTCTTAGCCGCCTTATATTTTTCCCAGTTATCTGCATTGCGGCATAAAGACCACTCTTTAAATCATTCCCTTTTTATCTTTATCTTTTCTTGTATACTCGCATTCCACCACCAGGACTCCTTGTCTCTTGGTTCTATTCCTTTAGATTCACCAAAACTTTCTTTTGCTGTTCTTCTAATAACTTCTGCCATCCCCTCCACATCTCTTCCGCGCTTCCATTCCCATCCCACTTTGCCTCTTTTCCTACCCGTCTTAAGAAGCTTTTTTGTTCCTCACCTTTCATCCGCCACCACCTCGTCCTTGGGTTCTTCGTATGATGTCTTTTCCTCAACTTTTGCTCAACGCGAAAATCCATGACGAGCACCCTATGTTGTGTTGTCAAACTCTCTCCCGGGATAATTTTACAGTTAATGCAAAATTTTCGGTCAACTCTCCTCAACAAGAAAAAGTCGATTTGAGAGCTTGTCATGCCATTCTTATAGGTTATAAGATGTTCGTCTCTCTTTTTAAAACATGTATTTGCGATGAGAAGATCAAAGGTTGAGGAAAAGTCCAAAATAGTTTTACCCTTGGCATTGATCACCCCGAAACCATGGCCTCCATGAATACTCCCATATCCAGTCAATTCTCTCCCAATTAAATCTCCTCATAAGAAAATCTTATCTCCTAAAGGTATGCCTTGAACCAAACTCTATAGATCCTCCCAAAACCTTATCTTGTGTTGTTCGTTCGAACCCACTTGCGGTGCATAGGCGCTAATCACATGGAAAGCACCTCCCTCCACCACAAGTTTGATAGAGATGATCCGATCTCCCATCCTCTTGACATCCACTACGTCCTTCTTCCACTGCTTATCCATAATTATTCCAACCCTATTCCTATTCTTCACCTTTCCTGTATACCAAAGTTTGAAACCAGAAGTATCCAACTCCCTAGCCTTTGCACCAACCCATTTCGTTCCTTGTAGGCACATAATGTTAATCTTCCTCCTTGTCATGGTGTCCACCACCTCCATGGACTTTTCTGTTAGAGTGCCTATGTTCCATGTCCCAAATCTCAACCTTCTGTCGCTTCGACCCTTACCTTTTATTTTGTGAACTAGCTTATTTACCCTCGTCCGTTCACGAAAATGCGAGAACCCTTACTCATTTAACACTACATCCGAGCACCGATGCAGTGGCTCTTGCTTTGACACCGTACCCGAGCCATACAGCGCGTTGCTTCTGGGCAACGACCTAGCTTTAACGTAATAATGTCTCTGATTCATGTCATGAGGGTTCGGCTATATTTTTATGTTGGTTGCCGAAGACCTAACACAACCCTCCTCCTTTATCCGGGTTTGGGACCAGCTATGTACCGCAAGTGTAACATAGGCGGAGTTAAATAAATAAAAATTATAAACTAACTTTTTTATTATTATTTTAAATTACTATACTTTTTATACATAGCATAATTTTTCTTGATATAATTTCAGTTTCAAATGACAATTATATCCATATAAAAAAATTGTATAATTTTATTCTCATTTACAAAAATTTTCAAAATTCGCTATTGCTTGTCCACTTTGATTTATAATCTGTGGTCTCCTTCATGAGTAGCCTCTAAAATCAAGTCCTTCATGAGTGGCCTCTAAATAAATCAAATTAATAACATGGAATATATCTAATGTTACATTTTTGTTCCAGTGAAAAATAACTTTTTCTTCAGTATAAAATTACTAGAAAGTCCAACTTGAAACGAAAGGTTATATATATATATATATATATATATATATATATATATATATATATATATTTAATTGGATCTTTTAACCAATATTTTTTTTCAATTAAGTCTCTCATGACAGCGGACGTTACAAAAAACGTTAAAAAAGATACCATTATATTCATCGTTTTTTCTATACAAATCATTTATAGCAAGTAAGGTTCATAGTCTCTCCTCATCTCTCCCTAACCTTTCTCCTCTTCTCATTGCTTATCATAGATTGTGAACACTCATAGATCTAAGCTAACTATTGATGAGCGGATAATTTATACGCTTTTTGGCATTGTTTTTAGGTAGTTTTTAGTAAGTTCAAGCTACTTTTAGGGATGTTTTCATTAGTTTTTATGTTAAATTCACATTTCTGGACTTTACTATGAGTTTGTGTGTTTTTCTGTAATTTCAGGTTATTTCTGGCTGAAATTGAGGGACTTGAGCAAAACTCTGAAAAAGGCTGACAAAAGGACTGCTGATGCTGTTGAAATCTGACCTCCCTGCACTCAAAATAGATTTTCTGGAGCTACAGAACTCCAAATGGCGCGCTCTCAACGGCGTTGGAAAGTAGACATCCAGAGCTTTCCAGCAATATATAATAGTTCATACTTTATTCGAAGAATGACGACGTAACTTGGCGTTGAACGCCAAGTACATGCTCCTTTCTGGAGTTAAACGCCAGAAAAACGTCATTATCCGGAGTTGAACGCCCAAAACACGTCATAACTCAGAGTTCAACTCCAAGAGAAGCCTCTGCTCGTGTATTGATCAAGCTCAGCCCAAGCACACACCAAGTGGGCCCCGGAAGTGAATTTATGCATCAATTACTTACTCATGTAAACCCTAGTAGCTAGTCTAGTATATATAGGACATCTATCTATTGTATTAGACATCCTGGATTGTATTTTGAATCCTGTGATCACGTTTTAGGGGGCTGGCCATTCGGCCATGCCTGGACCTCTTTCACTTATGTATTTTCAACGGTGGAGTTTCTGCACACCATAGATTAAGGGTGTGGAGCTCTGCTGTACCTCAAAGATTAATGAAGTTCTATTTTCTTTTATTCGAATTCCTCTCTTATTCTTATTCCAAGATATTCATTCGTACCCAAGAACATGATGAATGTGATGATTAAATAACCATCATTCTCATTCTCACTTATGAACGCGCGTGATTGACAACCACTTCCGTTCTACATGCAACAGAGCTTGAATGTGTATCTCTTAGATTCCCTAACAGAATCTTCGTGGTATAAGCTAGATAGATGGCGGCATTTATGAGGATCCGGAAAGTCTCACCTTGTCTGTGGTATTCCGAGTAGGATCCTGGGAATCCGGAAAGTCCAACCTTGTCTGTGGTGTTCCGAGTAGGATTCCGGTAATGAATGACTGTGACGTGCTTCAAACCTGTAACCTACTGGGCGTTAGTGACAGACGCAAAAGAGGGATTCTATTCCAGTAGGGGAGGGAACCAACCGGTGATTAGCCGTACTGTGACAGAGTGCGTGAGCATTAGTTTTCACTGCGAGGATGGGATGTAGTCATCAACCATGGGTGATGTCTCCAGACTGGTTAGCTGTGCGAGTGACAGCCGCATAGGATATTTCCCCGTGAGGATGAAAGTAGCCACAGTTGATGGTGAACCCCTATACAAAGCTTGCCATGGAAAGGAGTAAGAAGGATTGAGTAGAAGCAATGGGATAGCAGGCGTCCTTGAGCCATGCTGCATCTTCATGCACTTATCTGAAATTCCTACCAATGAATCTGCATAAGTATTTCTATCCCTTTTATTATTCCTTTTTATTTACAATCCAATAATCACAATTACCTTTTTAATCTGCCTAACTGAGATTTGCAAGGTGACCATAGCTTGCTTCATACCAACAATCTCTGTGGATTCGACCCTTACTCACGTAAGGTTATTACTTGGACGACCCAGTACACTTGCTGGTTAGTTGAACGAAGTTGTGAATTCAAGTAAAGAAAATAAACAGTGCCCTAAGAATATATACATTCAAAATCCAAGAAACATAGATCACAATTTCGTCCACCAAGTTTTTGGCGCCGTTGCCGGGGATTGTTCGAGTATGGACAACTGACGGTTCATCTTGTTGCTCAGATTAGGTAATTTTCTTTTCAAAAATCTTTTTCAAAATTTTTCTTTTATTTTTCGTTTTTCTAAACTTTATTTTCGAAAAAAATTAATAAAAATTCAAAAAAAATTCATAAAATCATAAAAATAAAAAAATATTTTATGTTTCTTGTTTGAGTCTTGAGTCAATTTTTAAGTTTGGTGTCTTGCATGTTTTCTTTGCATCAAAAATTTTTCAAAATTATGTTCTTGATGTTCATCATGATCTTCAAAGTGTTCTTGGTGTTCATCTTGACATTCATAGCATTCTTGCATGCATTCATGGTTTTGATCTAAAAATTTCATGCATAAAGTATTTTTGTTGTTTTTCTCTCTCATAGTTAAAAATTCAAAAATCAAAAAAATATCTTTTCCTTATTTCCCTCCAAAAATTTCGAAATTTTGGGATTAACTTGGTCAAAAATTTTTAAAATTAGTTGTTTCTTACAAGTCAAGTCAAAATTTCAATTTTAAAAATCTTATCTTTTCAAAATCTTTTTCAAAAATCATATCTTTTTCATTTTTTTTCTATTTTTCGAAAAATTTCAAAAATCTTCTTCAAAATTATTTTCAAAATCTTTTTCTTATCTTTATATGTAATTTTCGAAAATTCACTAATAATTAATGTGATTGGTTCAAAAATTTGAAGTTTGTTACTTTCTTGTTAAGAAAGGTTCAATCTTTAAGTTCTAGAATCTTATCTTGTAGTTTCTTGTTAGTGAAGTAAGTAATTTCAAAATTTTTGAATTAAATCTTTTTATCTTTTATCTTATCTTTTTCAAAAATTTTATCTTTTTCAAAATTTGATTTCAAAATATCTTATCTAACTTACTATCTTCTTATCTTTTTCAAATTTGATTTCAAATCTTTTTCAATTAACTAACTAACTTTTTGTTTGTTTTTTTTTATCTTTTTCAAAACCACCTAACTACTTTTCCCTCTTCTATTTTCGAAAATATCTCTTTCTTTTTCAAAAATTCTTTTTAATTAATTAATTGTTTCATGTTTCAATTTTAATTACATTTTATCTCTAATTTTCGAAAATCACTAACCCCTTTTCAAAAATTATTTTCGAAATTTCTCTTCTCCTTTCTTCTTCTATTTAATTATTTAATTACTAACACTTCTCTTCACCTATCTTCATCCATAAATCCGAATCCATTCTTCTTTCTTCTACCCCTTCTTTTTCTACTAACATAAAGGAAGCTCTATACTGTGACATAGAGGATTCCTCTTTCTTTTCTTGTTTTCTTCTCTTTCATATGAGCAGGAACAAGGATAAAGGCACTCTTGTTGAAATTGATCCAGAACCTGAAAGGACTCTGAAGAGAAAATTAAGAGAAGCTAAATTACAACAATCCAGAAGAGCCCTTCTAGAAAATTTCGAACAAGAGAAGGAGATGGCCGAAAATAATAATAATAATGCAAGGAGAATGCTTGGTGACTTCACTAAGCCAACGTCCAAGTTTGATGGAAGAAGCATCTCCATTCCTGCCATTGGAGCCAATAACTTTGAGCTTAAGCCTCAACTAGTTGCTTTAATGCAACAAAACTGCAAGTTTTATGGACTTCCATCTGAAGATCCTTATCAGTTTTTAACTAAGTTCTTGCAGATCTGTGAGACTGTAAAGACTAATGGAGTTGATCCTGAAGTCTACAGACTCATGCTTTTCCCTTTTGCTGTAAGAGACAGAGCTAGAATATGGTTGGATTCACAACCCAAGGATAGTCTAGACTCATGGGATAAGCTGGTCACTGCCTTCTTGGATAAATTCTTTCCTCCTCAAAAGCTGAGCAAGCTGAGAGTGGATGTTCAAACCTTCAAACAAAAAGATGGTGAATCCCTCTATGAAGCTTGGGAAAGATACAAGCAGCTGACCAAAAGATGTCCATCTGACATGTTTTCAGAATGGACCATATTAGATATATTCTATTATGGTCTCTCTGAATTTTCGAAAATGTCATTGGACCATTCTGCAGGTGGATCTATTCACCTGAAGAAAACGCCTGGAGAGGCTCAAGAACTCATTGACATGGTTGCAAACAACCAGTTCATGTATACTTCTGAGAGGAATTCCGTGAATAATGGGGTACCTCAGAAGAAAGGAGTTCTTGAAATTGATGCTCTGAATGCCATATTGGCTCAGAACAAAGTGTTGACTCAACAGGTCAACATGATCTCTCAAAATCTGAATGGATTGCAACATGCATCCAACAGTAATAGAGAGGCAGCTTCTGAAGAAGCTTATGATCCTGAAAACCCTGCCATGGCAGAGGTTAATTACTTAGGTGAACCTTATGGAAACACCTATAACTCATCATGGAGAAATCATCCAAATTTCTCCTGGAAGGATCAACAAAAACCTCAACAAGGTTTTAACAATGGTGGACGCAATAGGCTGAACAATAGTAAGCCATATCCATCATCTTCTCAGCAACAGACAGAGAACTCTGAACAAAATAATTCTAATTTAGCCAATATAGTCTCTGATCTATCAAAGGCCACTTTCAGTTTCATGAATGAAACCAGATCCTCCATTAGAAATCTGGAGGCACAAGTGGGCCAGCTGAGTAAGAAAGTAATTGAAACTCCTCCCAGTACTCTCCCAAGCAATACAGAAGAAAATCCAAAAGGAGAGTGCAAGGCCATTGATGTGATCAAAGTGGCCGAATGCACAAGGGAGGAGGAGGACGAAAATTCTAAGGAGGAAGACCTCCTAGGACGTCCCTCAAGCAAGAAGGAGTTTCCTATTGAGGATCCAAAGGAATCTGAGGCTCATACAGAGATCATAGAGATTCCATTGAACCTCCTTCTGCCATTCATGAGCTCTGAAGACTATTCTTCCTCTGAAGAGGATGAAGATGTGACGGGAGAGCAAGCTGCTCTATATTTAGGAGCTATCATGAAACTGAATGCCAATCTGTTTGGTAATGAGACTTGGGAAAGTGAACCTCCCTTGCTCATTAGTGAACTAGATACTTGGATTCAGAAAACTCTACCTCAAAAGAAACAAGATCCTGGCAAGTTCTTAATACCTTGCACCATTGGCACCATGAGCTTTGAAAAAGCTCTATGTGATCTGGGGTCAGGGATAAATCTTATGCCACTCTCTGTAATGGAGAAGCTGGGGATCATTGAGGTACAACCTGCCGTGTTCTCATTACAACTGGCAGACAAGTCAGTGAGACAAGCTTATGGATTAGTAGAGGACGTGCTAGTAAAGGTTGAAGGCCTTTACATCCCTACTGATTTCATAATCCTAGACACTAGGAAGGAAGATGATGAATGCATCATTCTAGGAAGACCTTTCCTAGCCACAGCAGGAGCTGTAATAGATGTCAACAGAGGTGAGTTAGTCCTTCAATTGAATGGGGACTACCTTGTGTTTAATGCACATGGCCATCCTTCTGTGACAAAAGAGAGTAAGCATGAAGAGCTTCTCTCAGCTCAAGGTCAAGAAGAGCCTCCACGGTCAAACTCTAAGTTTGGTGTTGTGAGGCCACAACCAAACTCTAAGTTTGGTGTTCAAACCCCATATCCAAACTCTAAGTTTGGTGTTGGGAATACCACACTTAAATTGACCTGATCACCTTGTGGCTCCATGAGAGCCACTGTCAAGCTATTGACATTAAAAAAGCGCTTGTTGGGAGGCAACCCAATTTCATTTATCTAATTTTATTTCATTTTGTTACTTTGTTATTTTTGTGTTTAATTAGGTACATGATCATGAGGAGTCACGAAAAAAAATCAAAAAAATTAAAAACAGAGTCAAAAACAGAAGAAAAAAATTTTTTACCCTGGAGGCAGCGCAGACTGGCGTTCAACGCCAGTAAGGTGCATCTATCTGGCGTTCAACGCCAGAACAGAGCACCATTCTGGCGCTGAACGCCCAAAACAAGCAACAACCTGGCGTTAAACGCCAGGATGATGCACAGAGAGGACAATCTGGCGCTGAACGCCAGAAACAAGCATGAAACTGGCGTTCAACGCCAGAAACATGCATTACATGGGCGTTTAACGCCCAGAACATGCACCAATGGGCGTTTGAACGCCAGGATGATGCATGAAGGCATGTTACATGCCTATATGGTGAAGGAATGGTATTTATTTTCACCTCAGGATTTGTGGACCCCACAGGATCCTCACCTCAGGATCTGTGGACCCCACAGGATCCCCACCTCAGGATCTGTGGACCCCACAGGATCCCCACCTAACATATTCACACCTTACCTCCTAATCCTAGTTTTTGTGAATGTGATTACTCTTCCCCATATCACACTTCCCAACATCTTCTTCATCAATCACCTCAATTCCTCTTCCCAATTTCCCCATTCACCATTCACATCAACCCCTCTTCCCCATAAACCCCACCTACCTCCATTACTTTCAAATTCAATTCCCACCCATTCCCACCCAAATTGGCCGAACCTATACCCTCCCCTCTCCCTATAAATACCCTTCCATTCTTCATCATTTTCACACAACACAAACACCTTCCTCTCCCATATAGCCGAAACTACTTCTCCCCCTCTCTCACATATTCTCTTCTTCTTCTTCTCCTCTTTTTTTCTTTTTTTGCTCGAGGACGAGCAAATTTTAAGTTTGGTGTGGTGAAAAAGCCTAAGCTTTTTATTTTTCATTCACCATCAATGGCACCCAAGACCGGAGTTTCCTCAAGAAAAGGAAAAGGGAAGGCAAAAGCTTCCACTTCCGAGTCATGGGAAAAGGAGAGATTCATCTCCAAGAGCCACCAAGACCACTTCTATGATGTTGTGGCAAAGAAAAAAGTGATCCATGAGGTCCCTTTTAAACTCAAGAAGAATGAGTATCCGGAAATCCGACATGAAGTTCAAAGAAGAGGTTGGGAAGTCATAGCCAACCCCATACAACAAGTTGGAATTTTAATGGTTCAAGAATTCTATGCCAATGCATGGATCACTAGAAACCATGATCAAAGTATGAACCCGAATCCAAAGAATTATCTCACAATGGTTAGGGGGAAATACTTGGATTTTAGTCCGGAAAATGTGAGGTTGGCGTTTCATTTGTGGTGTGCGAAATTGTGAACAATACTTTTCACAACTCTCATAATCCCTGGTCATGAACTCCAAAAACTTGGTGGTTCAATTCCATGGCATTACACAACTTCGCACAACTAACCAGCAAGTGCACTGGGTCGTCCAAGTAATACCTTACGTGAGTAAGGGTCGATCCCACGGAGATTGTTAGCATTGAAGCAAGCTATGGTCATCTTGTAAATCTTAGTCAGGCAAACTCAATTGTCTATGATGATGAACGAAAATAACATAGAAGATAAAGATAGTGATACTTATGTATATCATTGGTGTAAGAGCTTCAGACAAGTGTATGAAGATGCCTTCCCTTCCGTCTCTCTGCTTTCCTAATGCCTTCATCCAATCCTTTCTTACTCCTTTCCATGGCAAGCTCGTGTAGAGTTTCACTGTTGTCAGCAGCTACCTCCCATCCGCGCAGTGAAAGCTAATGCACACACTCTGTCACAGTGCTGCCAATCACCGGTTTGGTTCCCTCCCCTACCGGAATAGAATCACTCTTTTGTGTCTGTCACTAACGCCCAGTAGGTTATAGGTTTGAAGCACGTCACAGTCATTCAATCATTGAATCCTACTCAGAATACCACAGACAAGGTTAGACCTTCCGGATTCTCTTGAATGCTGCCATCAGGTCCTGCCTATACCACGAAGACTCTGACCTCACGGAATGGTTGGCTCGTTTGTCAGGCGAGCACTCGGTTGTCAGGCGATCAACCATGCATCGTGCAATCAGGAATCCAAGAGATATTCACTAAGCCTCAGATGCTTGTAGAACAAGAATGGTTGTCAGTCACCTTGTTCATGGGTGAGAATGGTGATGGGCGTCAATCATCACCTTCATCATGTTGAAGAACAAGTGATATCTTGGATAAAGAACAAGCGGAATTGAATGGAAGAACAATAGTAATTGCATTAATACTCGAGGTATAGCAGAGCTCCACACCTTAATCTATGGTGTAGAAACTCCACCGTTGAAAATACATAAGAACAAGGTCTAGGCATGGCCGAATGGCCAGCCTCCCAATGATCTAAGATAGCATAAAACTCAAAGATAGCTACCAAGATGTAGATGTCGATGTCCCTAATACAATAGTAAAAGGTCCTACTTATAGAAAACTAGTACATAGATGAGTAAATGACATAAAAATCCACTTCCGGCCCACTTGGTGTGTGCTTGGGCTGAGCAATGAAGCTTTTTCATGTAGAGACTCTCCTTGGAGTTAAACGCCAGCTTTAGTGCCAGTTTGGGCGTTTAACTCCCAATTAGGTGCCAGTTCCGGCGTTTAACGCTGGAATTTCTTGAGGTGACTTTGAACGCCGGTTTGGGCCATCAAATCTTGGGCAAAGTATGGACTATTATATATTACTGGAAAGCCCAGGATGTCTACTTTCCAACGCCGTTGAGAGCGCGCCAATTGGGCTTCTGTAGCTCCAGAAAATCCACTTCGAGTGCAGGGAGGTCAGAATCCAACAGCATCTGCAGTCCTTTTGAGTCTCTGGATCAGATTTTTGCTCAGGTCCCTCAATTTCAGCCAGAAAATACCTGAAATCACAGAAAAACACACAAACTCATAGTAAAGTCCAGAAAAGTGAATTTTAACTAAAAACTAATAAAAATATACTAAAAACTAACTAGATCATACTAAAAATATACTAAAAATAATGCCAAAAAGTATACAAATTATCCGCTCATCACAACACCAAACTTAAATTGTTGCTTGTCCCCAAGCAACTTAAGATCAAATAAGATAAAAAGAAGAGAATATGCAATGAACTCCAAAAACATCTATGAAGATCAGTATTAATTAGATGAGCGGGGCTTTTACTTTTTGTCTCTGAATAGTTTTGGCATCTCACTCTATCCCTTGTAATTCAGAATGATTGGCTTCTTTAGGAACTCAGAATCCAGATAGTGTTATTGATTCTCCTAGTTAAGTATGATGATTCTTGAACACAGCTACTTATTGAGTCTTGGCTGTGGCCCAAAGCACTTTGTCTTCCAGTATTACCACCGGATACATACATGCCACAGACACATAATTGGGTGAACCTTTTCAGATTGTGACTCAGCTTTGCTAAAGTCCCCAATTAGAGGTGTCCAGGGTTCTTAAGCACACTCTTATTTGCCTTGGATCACAACTCTTATTTCTTTCTTTTTCTTCCTTTCGCTTTTTTTTTTTTCGAAATTTTTTTTTTCGTTTGCTTTTTCTTGCTTCAAGAATCATTTTTAATGATTTTTCAGATCCTCAGTAACATGTCTCCTTTTTCATCATTCTTTCAAGAGCCAACATTCATGAACCACAAATTCAAAAGACATATGCACTGTTCAAGCATACATTCAGAGAACAAAAGTGTTGCCACCACATCAAAATAATTAAACTATTATAAAATTCAGAATTCATGCAATTCTTTCCTTTTCAATTAAGCACGTTTTTATTCAAGAAAGGTGATGGATTCATAGGACATTCATAACTTTAAGGCATAGACACTAAGACACTAATGATCACAAGACACAAACATGGACAAACATAAAGCATAAAAATCGAAAAACAGAAGAATAAAGAACAAGGAAATAAAGGAACGGGTCCACCTTAGTGATGGCGGCTCTTTCTTGCTCTTGAAGATCCTATGGAGTGCTTGAGCTCCTCAATGTCTCTTCCTTGTCTTTGTTGCTCCTCCCTCATGGTTCTTTGGTCTTCTCTAATTTCATGGAGGAGAATGGAGTGTTCTTGATGCTCCACCCTTAGTTGTCCCATGTTGGAACTCAATTCTCCTAGGGAGGTGTTTACTTGCTCCCAATAATTTTGTGGAGGGAAGTGCATCCCTTGAGGAATCTCAGGGATCTCATGATGAGAGGGGTCTCTTGTGTGCTCCATCCTTTTCTTGGTAATGGGCTTATCCTCATCAATGGTGATGTCTCCCTCTATGTCAACTCCAACTGAATAACAAAGGTGACAAATGAGGTGAGGAAAGGCTAACCTTGCCAAAGTGGAGGTCTTGTCCGCCACCTTGTAGAGTTCTTGGGCTATAACCTCATGAACTTCTATTTCTTCTCCAATCATGATGCTATGGATCATGATGGCCCGGTCTATGGTAACTTCGGACCGGTTGCTAGTGGGAATGATTGAGCGTTGTATGAACTCTAACCATCCTCTAGCCACGGGCTTGAGGTCATGCCTTCTCAATTGAACCGGCTTTCCTCTTGAATCTTGCTTCCATTGTGCGCCCTCTTCACATATGGTTGTGAGGACTTGGTCCAACCTTTGATCAAAGTTGACCCTTCTAGTGTAAGGGTGCTCATCTCCTTGCATCATAGGCAAGTTGAACGCCACCCTCACACTCTCCGGACTAAAATCCAAGTATTTCCCCCGAACCATAGTGAGATAATTCTTTGGATTCGGGTTCACACTTTGGTCATGGTTCTTGGTGATCCATGCATTGGCATAGAACTCTTGAACCATCAAGATTCCGACTTGTTGAATGGGGTTGGTAAGTACTTCCCAACCTCTTCTTCGGATCTCATGGCGGATCTCCGGATATTCACCCTTTTTGAGTGAAAAGGGGACTTCGGGATCACCTTCTTCAAGGCCACAACTTCATAGAAGTGGACTTGATGCACCCTTGAGAGGAATCTATCCATCTCCCATGACTCGGAGGTGGAAGCTTTTGCCTTCCCTTTCCTCTTTTTAGAGGTTTCTCCGGCCTTGGATGCCATAAATGGTTATGAAAAGCAACGCTTTTACCACACCAAACTTAAAATGTTTGCTCGTCCTCGAGCAAAGAAGAAAGAAGAGAGTAGAAGAAGAAGAAATGAGGAAGAGGGGGAAAGTGGTTTGTTCGGCCAAGAAGGGAAAGAAGGGGTGTTTAGGTTGTGTGAAAATGAAGGGTTGAAGAAGGGTATATATAGGAGAGAGGGGGGTAATGGTTCGGCCATGGAGGGTGGGTTTGGGAGGGAAAGTGGTTTGAATTTGAAGGGTGAGGTTGGTGGGGTTTTATGAAGGATGGATGTGAGTGGTGAAGAAAGATGGGATTTGATAGGTGAAGGGTTTTTGGGAAGAGGTATTGAGGTGATTGGTGAATGGGGGAAGAAGAGAGAGAGTGATGGTGGGGTCCTGTGGGGTCCACAGATCCTGTGGTGTCAAGGAAAAGTCATCCCTGCACCAAATGTTGCTCAAAATCACGTTTTGAGCTATTTCTGGCGTTAAACGCCGGGCTGGTGCCCATTCCTGGTGTTTAACGCCAGGTTGTTGCCCTTTACTGGCGTTTAACGCCAGTCTGGTGCCCCTTTCTGGCGTTAAACGCCCAGAATGGTGCCAGACTGGGCGTTAAACGCCCAACAGCTAGCATTACTGGCGTTTGAACGCCAGCTTCTTCTCCTCCAGGGTGTGCTGTTTTTCTTCCTGTTTTTCATTCTGTTTTTGCTTTTTTCATTGTTTTTGTGACTTCTTATGATCATCAACCTACAAAAAAATGATAAAATAACAAAAGAAAATAGTTAACCATAAAACATTGGGTTGCCTCCCAACAAGCGCTTCTTTAATGTCATTAGCTTGACAGAGGACTCTCATGGAGTCTCAGAAACACTCAGAACCGTGTTGGAACCTCCCAACACCAAACTTAGAGTTTGAATGTGGGGGTTCAACACCAAACTTAGAGTTTGGTTGTGGCCTCCCAACACCAAACTTAGAGTTTGACTGTGGGGGCTCTGCTTGGCTCTGTTTTGAGAGAAGCTCTTCATGCTTCCTCTCCATGATGATAGAGGGATGTCCTTGGGCCTTAAACACCAAGGATTCTTCATTCACTTGAATGATCAACTCTCCTCTATCAACATCAATTACAGCCTTTGCTGTGGCTAGGAAGGGTCTGCCAAGGATGATGGATTCATCCATGCACTTCCCAGTCTCTAGGACTATGAAGTCAGTAGGGATGTAATGGTCTTCAATCTTCACCAAAACATTCTCTACAAGTCCATGAGCTTGTTTTCTTGAATTGTCTGCCATCTCTAATGAGATTCTTGCAGCTTGCACCTCAAAGATCCCTAATTTCTCCATTACAGAGAGGGGCATGAGGTTTACACTTGACCCTAAGTCACACAAGGCCTTCTTGAAGGTCATGGTGCCTATGGTACAAGGTATAGAAAACTTCCCAGGATCCTGCCTCTTTTGAGGCAGTTTCTGCCTAGACCAGTCATCCAGTTCTTTGGTGAGCAAAGGTGGTTCATCCTCCCAAGTCTCATTTCCAAATAACTTATCATTTAGCTTCATGATTGCTCCAAGGTATTTAGCAACTTGCTCTTCAGTGACATACTCATCCTCTTCAGAGGAAGAATACTCATCAGAGCTCATGAATGGCAGAAGTAAGTCCAATGGAATCTCTATGGTCTCATTTTGAGCCTCAGATTCCCATT
This sequence comes from Arachis stenosperma, assembly GCF_014773155.1. Classification (NCBI taxonomy): domain Eukaryota; kingdom Viridiplantae; phylum Streptophyta; class Magnoliopsida; order Fabales; family Fabaceae; genus Arachis; species Arachis stenosperma. The sequence goes on from NC_080386.1 coordinate 120,642,800, forward strand.
GTTCCTCATTGAGGAACTCAGAGGAGATTGGTACACGCCCACTGAGGTCTTCCTCAGTGGCGTCCTCCTCCTCTCTTTCCTCTCCATATTCGGCCATGTCTATGGCTTTGCACTCTCCTTTTGGATTTTCTTCTGTATTACTTGGGAGAGTGCTAGGAGGGAGTTCAGTAACTTTCTTGCTCAGCTGACCCACTTGTCCTTCCAAATTTCTGATGGAGGACCTTGTTTCATTCATGAAACTTTGAGTGGTCTTTATTAGATCAGAGACCATTGTTGCTAAGTCAGAAGTATTCTGCTTAGAACTCTCTGTCTGTTGCTGAGAAGATGATGGAAAAGGCTTGCCATTGCTAAACCTGTTTCTTCCACCATTATTGTTATTGAAACCTTGTTGAGGTCTCTCTTGATTCTTCCATGAGAAATTGGGGTGATTTCTCCATGAAGAATTGTAGGTGTTTCCATAGGGTTCTCCTAGGTAATTCACCTCTTCCATTGAAGGGTTCTCAGGATCATAGGCTTCTTCCTCAGATGAAGCTTCCTTAGTACTGCTTGGTGCATTTTGCATTCCAGACAGACTTTGAGAAATCAAATTGACTTGTTGAGTCAATATCTTGTTCTGAGCCAATATGGCATTCAGAGTGTCAATCTCAAGAACTCCTTTCTTCTGACTAGTCCCATTGTTCACAGGATTTCTTTCAGAAGTGTACATGAATTGGTTATTTGCAACCATTTCAATCAATTCTTGAGCTTCTGCAGGCGTCTTCTTCAGATGAGAGATCCTCCAACAGAGCTATCCAAAGACATCTTGGATAGTTCAGAGAGACCATCATAGAAAATACCTATGATGCTCCATTCAGAAAGCATGTCTGAGGGACATCTTCTGATTAATTGTTTGTATCTTTCCCAAGCTTCATAGAGGGATTCTCCATCCTTCTGTCTGAAGGTTTGGACTTCCACTCTAAGCTTACTCCATCTTTGTGGTGGAAAGAACTTTGCCAAGAAGGCATTGACTAGCTTTTCCCAAGAGTCCAGGCTTTCTTTAGGTTGAGAATCCAACCATATTCTAGCTCTGTCTCTTACAGCAAAAGGGAATAGCATCAGTCTGTAGACCTCAGGGTTAACCCCATTAGTCTTGACTGTGTCACAGATTTGCAAGAATTCAGCTAAGAACTGATGAGGATCTTCCATTGGAAGTCCATGGAACTTGCAATTCTGTTGCATTAGAGAAACTAATTAAGGCTTAAGCTCAAAGTTGTTTGCTCCAATGGCAGGGATAGAGATGCTTCTCCCATAGAAATCAGGAGTAGGTGCAGTAAAGTCACCCAGCACCTTCCTTGCATTGTTTGCATTGTTGTTGTTTTCGGCTGCCATGTGTTCTTCTTCCTTGAAGAATTCGGTCAGGTCCTCTAAAGAGAGTTGTGCCTTGGCTTCTCTTAGCTTTCTCTTCAAGGTTCTCTCGGGTTCAGGGTCAGCTTCAACAAGAATGCCTTTGTCTCTGCTCCTGCTCATATGAAAGAGAAGAGAAACAGAAAGTGTGGAATCCTCTATGTCACAGTATAGAGATTCCTTGAAATGTCAGAGGAAAAGAGAAATAGAAAGAAGAAGGAGAAGAAGAATTCGAACTTTAATTAGATAAGGTTCGAATTGTGCATTTAGAAGGAGTGGTACTCCATAAATAGAAGGATGTGGGAAGGAGGGAAGAGAATTTTCGAAAATTCATTTAAAAGATTTTGAAAACATTTTGAAAATTTGATTGATAATTTTCGAAAATTAAAAGTGAAAAAGAAATCAAGTGATTTTTGAAAAAGATTTTGAAATTAGAAATTAAAAAGATTTGATTGAAAACTATTTGAAAAAGATGTGGTTAAAAAGATTTAATTGAAAAGTTATGGTTTTAAAAAGATGTGATTGAGAAGATAAGATTTGAAAACAATTTTAAAAAGATGTGATTTGAAAACAATTTTAAAAGATATGATTTTAAAAATTAATGACTTGCCTAACAAGAAAAGATATGATTCAAACATAAAACCTTTCTCAAGGCAAAAAATGTTCAATCAAATCATTAATTGTTAGTAAGTATCTTTGAAAAAGGAAAGAAATTAATTTTGAAACATTTGATTGAAAAGATATGATTTGAAAAAGATTTGATTTTGAAAAACTTTGAAAACTTGAAAAAAAATTGATTTTGAAAACAAAATCTTCCCCCTAGCACCATCCTGGCGTTAAACGCCCAGAATGGTATACATTCTGGCGTTTAACGCCCAAAATGCTACCTTTTTGGGCGTTAAACGCCCAACCAGGTACCCTGGCTGGCGTTTAAACGCCAGTCTGCCTTCTTCACTGGGCATTTTTGAATGCTCAGCTTTTTCTGTATAATTCCTCTGCAGTATGTTCTGAATCTTCAATTCTTTGTATCATTGACTTGAAAAGACACAAATTAAAAATATTTTTGGATTTTTAATAATCAAAATGCAAAAGGAATCAATTAACAATGCATGCAAGACACCAAACTTAGCAGTTTGTATACTACTGACACTAGACTTAAGCATGAAACATCAAATATTTTTGGTTTTTATGATTTTGTAAATTTTTTTGTGTTTTTCGAAAATTAAGTGGGAGAAGGTATCAAAATCCTTGATGAGAATTCCAGGAATCAGTGCAATGCTAGTCTAAGACTCCGGTCCAGGAATTAGACATGGCTTCACAGCCAGCCAAGCTCTCAAAGAAAGCTTCGGTCCAAAACACTAGACATGACCAAAGGTCAGCCAAATCTTAGCAGATCACTGCTCCAAGAGCAAAATTGATGAGAATCAACAAGCTCTTGTGGTGATAAGTTGAAACCTCGGTCCAATCAGATTAGACATGGCTTCTCAGCCAGCCAGATTTCAACAAATCATCATGAAACTCTAGAATTCATCTTCAAGAATTTCGAAAAAAATAAATACCTAATCTAAGCAACAAGATGAACCGTCAGTTGTCCAAACTAGAACAATCCCAGGCATTGTTACCAAAAGCTTGCTCAAAACTTGAACAATCCCCGCAACGGCGCCAAAAACTTGGTGCGCGAAATTGTGAACAATACTTTTCACAACTCTCATAATCCCTGGTCATGAACTCCAAAAACTTGGTGGTTCAATTCCATGGCATTACACAACTTCGCACAACTAACCAGCAAGTGCACTGGGTCGTCCAAGTAATACCTTACGTGAGTAAGGGTCGATCCCACGGAGATTGTTAGCATTGAAGCAAGCTATGGTCATCTTGTAAATCTTAGTCAGGCAAACTCAATTGTCTATGATGATGAACGAAAATAACATAGAAGATAAAGATAGTGATACTTATGTATATCATTGGTGTAAGAGCTTCAGACAAGTGTATGAAGATGCCTTCCCTTCCGTCTCTCTGCTTTCCTAATGCCTTCATCCAATCCTTTCTTACTCCTTTCCATGGCAAGCTCGTGTAGAGTTTCACTGTTGTCAGCAGCTACCTCCCATCCGCGCAGTGAAAGCTAATGCACACACTCTGTCACAGTGCTGCCAATCACCGGTTTGGTTCCCTCCCCTACCGGAATAGAATCACTCTTTTGCGTCTGTCACTAACGCCCAGTAGGTTACAGGTTTGAAGCACGTCACAGTCATTCAATCATTGAATCCTACTCAGAATACCACAGACAAGGTTAGACCTTCCGGATTCTCTTGAATGCTGCCATCAGGTCCTGCCTATACCACGAAGACTCTGACCTCACGGAATGGTTGGCTCGTTTGTCAGGCGAGCACTCGGTTGTCAGGCGATCAACCATGCATCGTGCAATCAGGAATCCAAGAGATATTCACTAAGCCTCAGATGCTTGTAGAACAAGAATGGTTGTCAGTCACCTTGTTCATGGGTGAGAATGGTGATGGGCGTCAATCATCACCTTCATCATGTTGAAGAACAAGTGATATCTTGGATAAAGAACAAGCGGAATTGAATGGAAGAACAATAGTAATTGCATTAATACTCGAGGTACAGCAGAGCTCCACACCTTAATCTATGGTGTGTAGAAACTCCACCGTTGAAAATACATAAGAACAAGGTCTAGGCATGGCCGAATGGCCAGCCTCCCAATGATCTAAGATAGCATAAAACTCAAAGATAGCTACCAAGATGTAGATGTCGATGTCCCTAATACAATAGTAAAAGGTCCTACTTATAGAAAACTAGTACATAGATGAGTAAATGACATAAAAATCCACTTCCGGGCCCACTTGGTGTGTGCTTGGGCTGAGCAATGAAGCTTTTTCGTGTAGAGACTCTCCTTGGAGTTAAACGCCAGCTTTAGTGCCAGTTTGGGCGTTTAACTCCCAATTAGGTGCCAGTTCCGGCGTTTAACGCTGGAATTTCTTGAGGTGACTTTGAACGCCGGTTTGGGCCATCAAATCTTGGGCAAAGTATGGACTATTATATATTGCTGGAAAGCCCAGGATGTCTACTTTCCAACGCCGTTGAGAGCGCGCCAATTGGGCTTCTGTAGCTCCAGAAAATCTACTTCGAGTGCAGGGAGGTCAGAATCCAACAGCATCTGCAGTCCTTTTGAGTCTCTGGATCAGATTTTTGCTCAGGTCCCTCAATTTCAGCCAGAAAATACCTGAAATCACAGAAAAACACACAAACGCATAGTAAAGTCCAGAAAAGTGAATTTTAACTAAAAACTAATAAAAATATACTAAAAACTAACTAGATCATACTAAAAATATACTAAAAACAATGCCAAAAAGTATACAAATTATCCGCTCATCAATTTGCCTATGATGCAAGGTGATGAACACCCCTACACTAGAAGGGTCAACTTTGATCAAAGGTTGGACCAAGTCCTAATGGACATTTGTGTGGAAGGCGCCCAATGGAGAGTAGACTCCAAAGGCAAACCAGTCCAACTAAGAAGACTGGACCTCAAGCCTGTAGCTAGAGGATGGTTGGAGTTCATCCAAAGATCCATCATCCCTACAAGCAACCGATCTGAAGTTACTGTGGATCGGGCAATCATGATTCATAGCATCATGATTGGAGAGGAAGTAGAGGTTCATGAAGTCATATCCAATGAACTCTACAAAATAGCTGACAAGCCTTCATACATGGCACGGCTAGCCTTCCCTCACCTCATATGCCATCTATGTTATTCAGCCGGAGTTATCATAGATGGAGATGTCTCCATTGAAGAAGACAAGCCCATCACCAAGAAAAGGATGGAGCAATCAAGAGAAATTCCTCACGGCCCTCAAGGAGAACATGAAGAAGTTCATCATCAACAAATGCCTCAAGGAATGCACTTTCCTCCCAACAACTATTGGGAGCAACTCAATACCTCCTTAGAAGATTTGAGCCATAATGTGGAACATCATGAGCACTCCATCATTCTCCAAGAAATAAGAGAAGATCAAAGAGCAATGAGGGAGGAGCAACAAAGGCAAGGAAGGGACATAGAAGAGTTGAAGAACATCATGGGTCCTTCAAGAAGAAGACGCCACTAAAGGTGGATTCATTCCTTGTTCTTTATTTCTTTCTGTTTTCGATTTTTAATTATTGTGTCTATCTATGTTTTTGCGTCTTTATTTCATGATCATTAGTATGTAACTATGTCTTAAAGCTATGAATAGATTCCATTAATCCTTCACCTCTCTTAAATGAAAAATGTTTTAATTCAAAAGAACAAGAAGTACATGAATTTCGAATTTATCCTTGAATTTAATTTAATTATATTGATGTGGTGACAATACTTTTTGTTTTCTGAATGAATGCTTAAACAGTGCATATGTCTTTTGATCTTGTTGTTTATGAATGTTAAAACTGTTGGCTCTTGAAAGAATGATGAACAAAGAGAAATGTTATTAATGATATGAAAAATCATGAAATTGATTCTTGAAGCAAGAAAAAGCAGTGAATGGCGAAAAAAAAAATTGGCGAAAAAAAAATTGAAAGAAAAAGAAAAAGCAAGCAGAAAAAGCCAGTAGCCCTTAAAACCAAAAGGCAAGGGTAAAAAGGATCCAAGGCTTTGAGCATCAATGGATAGGAGGGCCCAAGGAAATAAAATCCAGGCCTAAGCGGCTAAATCAAGCTGTCCCTAACCATGTGCTTGTGTCATGAAGGTCCAAGTGAAAAGCTTGAGACTGAGTGGTTAAAGTCGTGATCCAAAGCAAAAGAGTGTGCTTAAGAGCTCTGGACACCTCTAACTGCGGACTCTAGCAAAGCTGAGTCACAATCTGAAAAGGTTCACCCAGTCATGTGTCTGTGGCATTTATGTATCCGGTGGTAATACTGGAAAACAAAGTGCTTAGGGCCACGGCCAAGACTCATAAGTAGCTGTGTTCAAGAATCAACATGCTTAACTAGGAAAGTCAATAACACTATCCAAAATTCTAAGTTCCTAGAGAAGCCAATCATTCTAAACTTCAAAGGAAAAAGTGAGATGCCAAAACTGTTCAGAAGCAAAAAGCTACAAGTCCCGCTCATCTAATTATAATTAATATTCATTGATGTTCTGGAATTTATAGTATATTCTCTTCTTTTATCCTATTTGATTTTCAGTTGCTTGGGGACAAGCAACAATTTAAGTTTGGTGTTGTGATGAGCGGATAATTTATACGCTTTTTGGCATTGTTTTTAGGTAGTTTTTAGTAAGTTCAAGCTACTTTTAGGGATGTTTTCATTAGTTTTTATGTTAAATTCACATTTCTGGACTTTACTATGAGTTTGTGTGTTTTTCTGTAATTTCAGGTTATTTCTGGCTGAAATTGAGGGACTTGAGCAAAACTCTGAAAAAGGCTGACAAAAGGACTGCTGATGCTGTTGAAATCTGACCTCCCTGCACTCAAAATAGATTTTCTGGAGCTATAGAACTCCAAATGGCGCGCTCTCAACAACGTTGGAAAGTAGACATCCAGAGCTTTCCAGCAATATATAATAGTCCATACTTTATTCGAAGAATGACGACGTAACTTGGCGTTGAACCCCAAGTACACGCTCCTTTCTGGAGTTAAACGCCAGAAAAACGTCATTATCCGGAGTTGAACGCCCAAAACACGTCATAACTCAGAGTTCAACTCCAAGAGAAGCCTCTGCTCGTGTATTGATCAAGCTCAGCCCAAGCACACACCAAGTGGGCCCCGGAAGTGAATTTATGCATCAATTACTTACTCATGTAAACCCTAGTAGCTAGTCTAGTATATATAGGACATCTATCTATTGTATTAGACATCCTGGATTGTATTTTGAATCCTGTGATCACGTTTTAGGGGGCTGACCATTCGGCCATGCCTGGACCTCTTTCACTTATGTATTTTCAACGGTGGAGTTTCTGCACACCATAGATTAAGGGTGTGGAGCTCTGCTGTACCTCAAAGATTAATGAAGTTCTATTTTCTTTTATTCGAATTCCTCTCTTATTCTTATTCCAAGATATTCATTCGTACCCAAGAACATGATGAATGTGATGATTAAATAACCATCATTCTCATTCTCACTTATGAACGCGCGTGATTGACAACCACTCCCGTTCTACATGCAACAGAGCTTGAATGTGTATCTCTTAGATTCCCCAACAGAATCTTCGTGGTATAAGCTAGATAGATGGCGGCATTTATGAGGATCCGGAAAGTCTCACCTTGTCTGTGGTATTCCGAGTAGGATCCTGGGAATTCGGAAAGTCCAACCTTGTCTGTGGTGTTCCGAGTAGGATTCCGGTAATGAATGACTGTGACGTGCTTCAAACCTGTAACCTACTGGGCGTTAGTGACAGACGCAAAAGAGGGATTCTATTCCAGTAGGGGAGGGAACCAATCCGGTGATTAGCCGTACTGTGACAGAGTGCGTGAGCATTAGTTTTCACTGCGAGGATGGGATGTAGTCATCAACCATGGGTGATGCCTCCAGACTGGTTAGCTGTGCGAGTGACAGCCGCATAGGATATTTCCCCGTGAGGATGAAAGTAGCCACAGTTGATGGTGAACCCCTATACAAAGCTTGCCATGGAAAGGAGTAAGAAGGATTGAGTAGAAGCAATGGGATAGCAGGCGTCCTTGAGCCATGCTGCATCTTCATGCACTTATCTGAAATTCCTACCAATGAATCTGCATAAGTATTTCTATCCCTTTTATTATTCCTTTTTATTTACAATCCAATAATCACAATTACCTTTTTAATCTGCCTAACTGAGATTTACAAGGTGACCATAGCTTGCTTCATACCAACAATCTCTGTGGATTCGACCCTTACTCACGTAAAGTTATTACTTGGACGACCCAGTACACTTGCTGGTTAGTTGAACGAAGTTGTGAATTCAAGTAAAGAAAATAAACAGTGCCCTAAGAGTATATACATTCAAAATCCAAGAAACATTGATCACAATTTCATCCACCAACTATCTTTAGGAATCTCTAACTCCAGAAACTTAAACAATAGAAGGTATCTTGGTTTTTATGGTGAAACAGTTGTTGTCATATCTTCTTATGCAGTGACAAGTTCTAAAAAGAGGTATGTTGCTTGCAAGAGGACATCAAAATACATTTTTATTTGAATGGGTTAATGACAAAGAAGCCAGAAGAGTGTATGGTTGAAGCAAAAGGAATGGAGGGTTCGTTGTATTTGTGGAGACACCCTCATTCTCCGGAGTTCAAGTACATCAAGAAATCCGAATAGAAGATTCATTTCTCGCCCTAACAAGATATGCAGATTTTTTGAGTGGATTGATGAAGAAGAAAAAAAAAATTTTTTTTTCTTCTGAAGATGATGTATTAATGAGTTCACAACAAGATTTTGGCAGGATTAGAAAATTTGAGGCATAATAAAGAAAGATGGATAGATTAAGTGTAGAGTTAGAGAGATTAAATGTAGAAATTAGACAAAAATATGCTTGTGTGGAGAGATTGTGTAGTGAGATAAGTTCTGTACAGGAGTAACTTGGTAGTATGAAAGACACTATAAAAAAGAAAAATATGATGTAAATTATGTTGATATTGTCTTTTAGTATTTTGATTGTTGCTGTGTTATATGGAAGGGTGTAGAGATTATAACTTTGTTGTATATCTTTAGGTATCAATAAAAATGTAATAGTGTATTAAATTGAAAATGTGAATGCAATGAAGATACATTCTCTGTTAATTAATTTTGTCTAATGAATATTATTCTTTTGCTATTTAATATGTATAAAAAAATATGATACAGATAAAAAGAGAATCATAACAACTCATATATTGAATTATGGACATAAGGTATATAGAAAGTATTTTTGGCCAATATATATTCAAAATCACATAGATAATCACAAAATAAATGGTTCACCAACTCATAACAATAGTTCTCATAACAATGGTCCACTCACATAAAAAGACAACATCAGAAGTGATCTATACTATAAAAAAAATAGTGTCACATATTATAATATAGTCTAAAATCCTACACAATAACATCACATAAAAAAAATCTAGATAGTTTGAAACCTCAATCAAGTGTGAGGTCTATATGTTTAGATGATGGTTGAATTTTTGCCTTCCTAACTCTTAACTTGAGTCTTTCACTCTTTTTCACACTAAAATTTTGGTCTTAGACAAAGATTGAGATACTAGTATAGCTGAAATAAATGGCTGAGATGGTGTTGTAATGATGACAACTAGCTGAGAGGATAATGTAGTGATGGGAGTTGGCTGAAATGGTAGTGCAGTGATGGGAGATGCTTGAGATGGTGATGTAGCCGTATTTGGTGACTAAGATGGTGGTACAATGGTGTTTGGTGGTTGAGATGGTGGTGTAGTGGTGGGAGATGGCTGAGATGTTGATATAGACCTTCCTTTATCCCTTCCTCTACTCATCCCTACTACTCTTCCTTTGCCTCTTTCTCTAACCACCTTAGATCTAGTAGAAGCAGCAGCAGATTTTTGTGTTGGAGGAGTAGGAGCAGTATCAAATCTTTGTGCTGCAGCAGCATCACCAACTTGGAGATTAGCAACAGTCTCAGCTCTATTTTCAACAGCAGTCTCAGTCTCAGGAACTACAATAACAAAAGTCAATTGCTAATAGTTTAACTAACACATAATCAAATTAAACCAAAAGAATTATCTATCACAATAAGGTTTAGATAGTGTCTCCTGTTATGTCTATATTGACCACAAGTACTACAAGTAACAAAAATTTTAGTTCTTCTATATGTTGTTTGTGACCTATTCTCATCAGGCTCTCTTATTCTCACCATCCTTTGCCTTCCTGGTTTAACTCTGAGTACTGGAAGTATGATGGTATCACATTAAATTTTTTGCCACATGTTCTCTCTATTAATTAGTGATATTAACTTTCCATAAATGGCAAGATATAATGATGGGCTATAATAGTTACTGCAACAGTCTTTAGGATTAACACCTTTATCAAATATTGCAAAGCAAGCATGTGCAAAAGGCATACCACACAATCCTCAATATCTACAACTACAACTTTCAACTAGCAAATTCACCACAAATATCTCCATTATCATCCTATTTTTATTGTGAACTTCAAGTCTCCTGCCCACCCAGCTTGCCACCCATAGCTTTAACAACAATTACATCCAACATTTTCATGGGTTTTGGTAAAACTGAACCCTCATAACTCTCTTCCTTCTTTTTTTTTTTCTCAGCAATTATGGATATCCAGTAGCACCTAATTCATTCAAACATGGTGAGGATTGACTTGTCTCTTGCTTCCAAAATTCTTCCATTAAATATCTCTGAGATATTGTTCGTTAATATGTCACTCTTGACTAGAAATATGAAGTGATTCTTTGTCCACAATTTTGGATCCAGAGTCACTAGCTTGTCATAGCACTCTTTGTTGATATTCATCAGTTGATTCATCCTTCTCTTCTATTTCTCCACATACGTAGCTCTGACAATAGACAAAATAAGATCCCTCAAAACAGTTCCACACCTATAAGCCTTCTTACAGTTGGCATATAAGTGCCTCAAGCGAAGCTTATGCTCCAATGCTCATAACATCTCTTGAAACACTTGCATCATCCTCTGAAAAAGAGTTTTTCAAGATCAAACACAGCAAAATATCATTACAAATTAATCATTCAAATTCAAATTAATAATTAAAAGGAGTATACCTTTTACTTGTTTGACATGAACACCACTTTTTTTATTCTCTAATGTCATTCAACAACAAATCCAAGAACCATCTCTAGCTATCCTTGGTCTCTACATCTACTGCAGCCATAACAATTAGAAAATAGTTGTCATTTGGATCTCTCTTTACAATAACCAACAGTTGTTGTCCATGGTCACCCTCCACTCCAATAATGGGTTTGCAACCTGCCAAGAAGCCTTGCTTCACTGCATCAAGGCATATATACATTCTTAGAAACCTTGGCTGGTGTGTCAAAGAAAGCCTATTAACTATTATTTGCAACTAGACCCTGGATTTTTTCTAAGTATCTCTACTCAGTAATTTCTGAGCTTGGCATATTATAGGATTGTCCTCCCATGCACCTCTTGCCTTTCTTCTTACCCAATAAGCCTTGCCAACATTGATGTTTGCCATATATTTGTCTTGAATGGTCTGAATAACGATCGCAAGCTCCATTTTCTCCCCTCGGCTAATGTTGTTGGCAATCTTCTTTGATATCCAATTGCTTGATGCAAGCCTGCTACTGTAATTCCTTCCACATGTATGCTTTAATGTCTTAATCCTAAAACAGTCAGAACCTCCAGCCTTACTAGCAAAACACATTCACTTGCACTTTGACTTTCTTCCAATGCAAACAACTCTGTACTTCACCTTGTCATTTTTCTTAAACTTGATGTCTCTGCCATTCAATAGGGCATGTTCATTAATGACATCTTTAAACTGATCTAGTGATTTGAATTTCAACTCCACCTAAAATTTATACTCTCTACTCATCTCTGCCTCACTGTATCTTGGAAACCTCTTCTTCTTTATCATGTCATCAGAATCTTTCTCACAACTATCTATATCTTCAGTTTTAAATCCATCATAAATGTCCCCAATTTGATCATCAACCTCCCCTAAACCTCCATCATCTTGAGCTACCCTAGATGTAGGAACCTTTTCATTCAGTTGCCATTGAATCCCCTGAAGGCATTTGATTGTGGATCATTATCCTCCACCTTCAAACCCAAAGTGACCCTCATGATCACCATCGTCAGCACTATCATCAAATGCCTCTTCCTTGGTAGAAGGCTCTGACTCAGCATCCACTTCAACCTCTAACAACCCACTATCACTGTCCTCACCTTCTTCTGGCATATAATCAACATCACTAGAAGTAATTTCAATCCCTTTATCCTCTTTGACTCTATCAACAACATACACCTCACAATGCTTCACAGAACCAAACACCAACGACTTAGTCATTCTCATCACATCTCCATCAGACTTCATCTCTCTAAGCCTTGAGTTCAAATCCAGCTCTGGTTCCTTATACCATAACCTGGCATATCCCTTATACCCTAGTTTCTTTAGCTCACTCACAATCTCTTGCAAATACCATTCATCAACATCAAAATGCAAATCATCTACAACTACTTCACCTAAATACTCTAACCCATGTCCCTTATCAACAAAATTTTCACCGTGGTGGACCTCAATAGTGAAGTCCGAATCTCCCATAACTACATGCATAAACAAAAAATGCAACAACATAAATCTCCAAAAAAATAACATGAAATCCTATTCAAGCATTTTCAGAAATAAAGAAGCTCCAACAAACAACCCAGCAAAACCCCACATGTATAAAATAAGAAAAATATTTCAATGTATGAGAAGGCATTGTCCTACCTAGTAGTAGCAGAAACGCCTTCAATGATAGTGGTGACAACAGAGAAGCAACACTTTCTACCAATGTTCCACTGGCAAAGTTGAGCTCGGTTGACTACAGTATGCTCAACGAAACGATGAACCAAGGAGGGAAGAGAAAGGGAGGAGTTTTCGTCTAAATGTAACAACAAAAAAATGAGAAGGCTAGTTTTGTCATTACAAAATAGAAGGGGAGTGACAATTAGGGTATATTCAATCTGGAAACGGTATATTCTATTAAACCAAATGTTTTATTCACGGTAGGAACTTAATTGAAAAAAATATTGGTTCAGCGACCTAATTGAAAGCAAAAAAAGTGTAGAAACTCAATTAAAATTTTGGCAAAACTATAAGAACCAACAGAATAGTTAAACACACACACACACACACACACACACACACATATATCCCGTGATCCTTTGTCCCGACCATTGTAGCACGTGTGTCGCCCAGGGCATAAGGGGCATGATGACTTGACGTCATCCTCACCTTCCTCTGGCTTATCACCGGCAGTCTGCTCAGGGTTCCAAATTTCATGTTGGCAACTAAGCACGAGGGTTGCGCTCGTTGCGGGACTTAACCCAACACCTTACGACACGAGCTGACGACAGCCATGCACCACCTGTGTCCGCGTTCCCGAAGGCACCCCTCTCTTTCAAGAGGATTCGCGGCATGTCAAGTCCTAGTAAGGTTCTTCGCTTTGCATCGAATTAAACCACATGCTCCACCGCTTGTGCGGGCCCCGTCAATTCCTTTGAGTTTCATTCTTGCGAACGTACTCCCTAGGCGGGATTCTTGTCAATAAATTAAATGTATATCTTTTTTACATGAACATTAAAAATGATTTAAAATTTTGAAATATGATGAAAATTGAGTTACAATAGAAAGGTTTTCATAAAATCTAACTTAAACATTTTAAAAATATGAAGAAAGTAAAAAATAGATGAAAAAATCAGTTGTTTAAACATAAGAGTGAACTACCAATTCGATTCCTATCTATTTCTCAAAATGACAATGCGACCCTTCATCATAAAAACGACCCACTTCAGTCCCTGTCCTTTACTTTCGTGACCCAACGCGGTCCCTGTGGGTGTTTTTTCGTCAACTCTGAATGGAAAATACTGACGTGTCAGGTTCAAAAATGGATAGGGGCCTAATTGTCTATAAATTTAAATTGGTTAGGAATGTATTTGTTCTTATTCTTTAAATAATATATTTTTAAAATTTTTATTCATTATATTAATATTCTTTTTTTAATAAATTATTGAATATATGGTATAATAAGTACAAACTAATTAATAAATTATTCAAATTTAAAAATATCATTTATTATGAATAATTCTCAAATATAATTTTTAAATATATATAAATAATAAATATTAAAATTTGGTTAATACATTAATAATAATCCTATGATATACTATTAGTATTATGATCTAAATAATTTTTACAATAAAATAAAAACTAATAAACACATTATTTGATATATATTAAAAATTTTTTGAGTAATAACAAATTTATTTTTTTTATTTCTTTAAACTAAATTAATAATTCTATTTGATATCTTGGCACTAAAATACACTATGAGTAGGCTACTAATAGTCTAATACTAAATGAAATAAAACATAATATATATATTATGGAGACCATTTATAAACTCAGCAAACTCAAAACATCAATAATATTATTAATCTATGAATAATATTTTGAGTAAAATATATGTAACATTTAATTAAATTTTAATATATATAAAATTTTAGTTAATCCACATTATTCTTATATTGATAAATCTTCATGGATCTGTGGCTTATGAGAATATGTATTATTGATAGATTAATAATATTATTAATGCTTTGAGTTTGTTGAGTTTATAAATGATTTTCATTATATATATATATATATATATATATTATGTTTTATTTTATTTAGTATTAGTAGCCTACTCATGTTGTATTTTAGTGCAAAGATATCAAATAGAATTATTAATTTAGTTTAAAGAGAGATAAATTCAAAAAAAATTATTATATATCAAATAATGTGTTTATTATTTTTTGTTTTATTGTAAAAATTATCTAGATTATAATACTAATATTATATCATAGGATTATTATTATTAATGTATTAACCGTATTTTAATATTTATTATTTATACATTTAAAAATTATATTTGAAAATTATTTATTTAGTTTCATAATAAATAATATTTTTAAATTTAAATAATGTATTAATTAATTTGTACTTATTATACCATATATTCAATAATTTATTAAAAAAAGAATATTAATATAATGAATAAAATTTTTAAAAAATATCATTTAAAGAATAGGGACAAATAAACCCCTAACTAATTTAAATTTATAGACAATTAGGCTCCTGTTCATTTTTGAACTTGACACATCAGCATTTTCCATTTAGAGTTGACAGAAAAATACCCACAAGAACCGCATTAGGTCACGGAAATAAATGACAGGGACCAAAGTGGGTCGTTTTTATAGTGAGAGATCGCGTTATCATTTTGAGAAATAGACAGGGACCGGATTGATAGTTCACTACTCTAAACATAACAATCTATTGCTGTAGTCAAACAATCAATTATTAAGGCAAATAATTGATTATTGGTGCGTAAAATTCACATTTCTTTTATAATAACTAATACACAATCGATTGCCTGACAAAAGAATCAATCGTTGTCTATGATGTACGGAGATTGACACAAACACGGGACACAACACGACACAACACGGAATACGACACGACACAGGATATGCTGACACGTAAATTTTAAAATTTTATAAGACATAGGGACACGCATACATATAAAATATAAAATATTTTTTAGATAAATCGTAATGATATTTTGATATTTTATTGATCATATTAAAATATAAATTAATTTTTTAATTATGTTAATGTCTTATTTTAATTATATCAAGTATTTAAAATATTTTTTGTTTTAATAAATAATAATATATGCTCTTTCTAAATTTATTTCAAGAATACACATGTTAAGAATAAAACTGGACACATTGACACGTGATGATGTTTAGGTGTGTCCAAATATGTTCGGAGAAGACTTTTTTATTTTTTATTAAGACACGGTTAGACATAACAGACATTCATGTCAGACAAAAGTCAGTGAGTGTCATATTTAAAATGTCTCTAACACGCTGATACGACAACTCAACAGAATATCCGTATTTCGTAGATCGTTTTACTAACAAAACGTTTGCAACGGCTAGTTTAACAAAATAATTAATTTCCAATAAACTTACAACATCTCCAAGGTTTGGGATGTCTGTATAAGTGGAGGTATTGAAGCTATGCATATTTAGGCCTCGTTTGGTTCATGTCTATGTTCACTAGAGACATGGATACAGTGGAACATGTACATCATTTGTTTGTTGAGATACAAAATTTTAATAGACACAGATACACACAGATGTACATAAAATACATGTATTTTGTATATCTCCTTTAAACTGTGACACTAAGACAAAATCCATGAGACAAATTTTTTTAATTTTATCTCTGATTAATTTTTAGAATTTCAATTTTATCCTTTACCTTAACCCCATAATTCTCCTTATTCATCTCCAATTCATTCCACCTTGTTACCTCTGTTCTACCTCTGCATTCTCCTTCCGCCATTGTCACCACCACCACTACCGTTGTCACCACCGCCTCCCTCCTTTATCCGCCTCTCTTTCTCTCTTCTGCTTTCTCTCTCTTCCTCCGCCACCACCGCCCCTATCTCTCTCTCAACGTTGTTGTCGTCACCATCGTTGTGCCGCCTCCCTCTCGGCCTCCGCTATCACCGTTGTCGTGCCGCCTCCAAATCTACCTTAGTCCGCCACTCTTCTCCGTCGCTTGTGTCGATGCCTTTATTGCCTCGCCTTGTCTCCAGATCTATCTTCACCCGCTTCCGTTGTCTCGTGCCGGCGCTGATGCCTCCGTTGCCTCTCCCTACATATAGATCTGTCTTCAATGCTTCGATATCTATTTTTCAAATTGTGCTTGCTTCCTGTATTTTTTTTGTTGTCCATTATTTTTTCTCATTGGATATATTTTGTTCAAGTTTTTTTTCTTGAATCTCTTTTTTAATTTTTTATATATAAAAAAATTATTAATTTGATTATTAGATTAAAGATTTTAATAATACTTTATAGTTATTTAGATTGAAGTTGAAAAATTAATGACAAAAATGGTAGAAAATAATGCTGTAGTGGTGTTATAATGACAGAAATAAATATAATATTTAGTTCAAATTAATATGTCTTATACATTATCATCAAACATAATAAATTAAAATTGTATATTGTGTGTCTATATTTTACTGTGTATTTATCTTTCAAAAACACTATCCAACTACTGCCTTAGTAACTATGCCTCTTTCTAAGTTTTCTTGTGCTTATATATCAATTTCTATACAAATCAAATTGTTTTCATATGCAATTTGAGATAAATGAGTTTTGATTCCTAAAGTTTAATTTGTATATATTCACTCTATTAAGAGAGTTTTTAAATTCAGTTTATTGAAATTATAAGAGAAAAATTGTATATAGCTGCTAGAGTGTGATTTTCTAAGTGGTTAGATTTTTTATCGAAAAAAAAGATCATAATGTATATTAAGCACTCAAGAAAAAATACCTAAACTTAAAATTGCTTTAAATTTTTAGAGTTAGTGCTTGTTTGAGTGCTATTATCTTGATAAAAAAAGATATTTTTTCAATAATTTTTTTTTATTTTTTAGTATGTTTGATAAATTTTTAGTAGTAAAAATAAAAATACTAGAAAAATAAAAAAATATTTTTTTGAAAAGTTGTAATTTACATCTTTTTTTAAAAGATTTTTTTCTTAAAAAAGATATTTTTCATATATTAAATAAACAAAAAAATATTTTTATATTGTTATACTCAAACATAATATAATTGATAAATAAAAAGATCTTTTTACATAAAATTACTTTTACTTTTTCATAAAATCTTTTAAAAAAAGATAACTCACTTTTTTTAAAAGCTCACCCAAACTGCCAAACAAATCCTTAACGTCTCTAAGTAGAATGTGACTTAATATACTAAGTCTAGTTTGGAAAAATAGCTTAATTAAACTACTTTTAAAAAAATAATTTTAAACAATAAATGACTATATTAAAAATAGCTTATAAATAAGTTATTTTGTATTTGAATTTTTAATTTTAAAAGTACTTATTTTATAAAAATGTGATAAAAAATAGTAGTATTATAAAAGAAGTCATATCATTTTTTTAACTTCTCTATAAATTCCTAAATAATTTTTTAAAAAACTATAATTTAATTTTAACAATTATATTAAATATTAATATTACTACTTTTTATAAGTTAAAAATTCAAAAAAATTACTTCTAAAACTTTTTAAACGGATTTATAAACGGGCTGAGGATAAAAGATACCGCGAGGTACATTTAATGCTTAAGGAAAAACATTTAAAGTCGGAATTGTTTCAAGTTTTTTATTTAGAAGTAGAGCCTCTAAGTAAAGTAAGACTTATTGTACTAGGGGAATGCTACTGTGAGGAACATTATTTTTTTCTACACATGAGGAACTTAGTTGGCATTTTCTATTAAGTGCCATTTGTCCAACTGAAGGAGAGTAGCTTTTAGTCGTTTACAGACCACAATGCAAGCATTTAATATGGTGTCAGTAAATTCTAAATTGCAGTTAATTAAAAAATGTAATTAAGCCTTTTTTAACTCTTTAATATTTGATAATTTATCTTTTTTACATATATTCACCTTTTTTTTGTTCTTTTTTTTATCTAAATGATTTGTAATTTTTACTTGTTTTTTATTTTGAATATTAAAGTAAATAATTTTGTATTGGCTTATTAATATTAAATGTGATTATATTCAATGTGAAATGATTTAAGGTCTAAAGATCTTTTTTAAGAGTTAAAATTTGATCTAATGCTAAAAATAAGTTTGGTATAAAAATTGTTAAAATATTTTATTATTGGTAACACTTAGTGTGTTTTGTATAATAAATACAGAGTTGATAAAAGACAAATTTTTTTTACTAACAAATCTCAATATATTTATTGTCATCTATTGTATTCCAAGAAAAAAGATAAATTTTATATATTAAAAATGACATATAATAATAACAATAATGAGTATTAATAATGTAAGTAAAAACAAATAATCAATGTAAAATTAGTTAAATGATCAAATATTTAGATTTTTTATTAAAGATTATAAATTTAAGCTAAAAAGGTTTTAAAAATATATATTTAACGAGAAGAAATTAATCTTCTATAAAATTTTCAAATTATATATAAATATGTTTATTATGTACAAATTCAATTTTATCGCTGTTACGGTGGGTAACCGGAGATTGATGGGCTGGATGGAGTTGGTTGGCCCAAATGTGTGAAGGAGGAGGATTTCGAATAGATCTGCAACTCGGGAGGCTCCGTCCGACTTGTTTGTGCGAGGAGGTGGGGGTGGTACCTGCAAAGACATTTCGATGCCTAAGTTAGCAAGAGTGTGAGCAGGTCTAGAGAGTATTGGACTTAGAGATACCAGAGGGGTGTCAGTATATTTATAGTGGTGAACCAATAACCACCGTTGGAGTAGTGCCATATTTTTAGGGTGTTAACCTTCCCATTATCTTAGGGAGGTTAAGATATGACCCGTGGAAGTGGTTAGAGAGATTCTAGGGGTAGTTACTCATTTAAATGAGTGTTTATCCGCCAGCTAATCTCGTGCCCGACTTCTTTAGAACAGGTCGTGGTGAGTACCGACTTCATAGGATGAAGTTTGGTACTGGTGAGGCCCAACCCTTTGGATTAGGTCCTTTGCTTAATCCTAGGCCTTTATTATTAGGACAGGGTACGAACAATCGCTATTGTCAAATGATCAGCTGGACTATATATCTTTTGGGAAGTAAACTAACTTGTGTCAAAAGATATAAGATATATAGTCCAATTGATCATTTTACAATAGCAATAAAATTGAATTTGTACATAACAAATATATTTATATATCATTTGAAAATTTTATAGAAGATTAATTTCTTCTCATTAAATATATATTTTTAAAATTTTTTCAGCGTAAATTTATAATCTTTAATAAAAAATTCTAAATATTTGATAATTTGACTAATTTTATATTAATTATTTATTTTTGCTTATATTATTAACACTCTCTATTGTTATTATTATATGTCATTTTTAATATATAAAATTTATCTTTTTTCTTAGAATACAATAGATGACAATAAATATATTGAGATTATTTGTTAATAAGAAAAATTGTCTTTTATTAATTGTGTATTTATTATGCAGAACACACTAAGTTTTACTAACAATAAAATATTTTAACATTTTTTATACCAAACTTATGAGCATCAGATCAAATTTTAATTCTTCAAAAAAAAATCTTTAGACCTTAAATCATTTCACATTGAATATAACACCATTTTTGAATTTTAATTCCTTAAATAAAATTTTTTTTGTTTAAAGCAAGTTCGTCGCAATCTCGACAAACTCTATAAAAATGATAGAGTTCGCTTTACTCTCGACAAATTTCCTTCAACTTTTTTGAATTTTACGTTTTTAATTCATTTTAATCCATTATCATCATCTTTAAATAGTATATAGATCTACAAACAGTATATAGGAGTACACAAAAATACACAAACAACGAACATAACTTTTTTAAAGATTTTTTTAATTATAAATAAAGTTTAAAAATAGTGTTTGAAAAAATATAAATTTTTTTATTTCATTTTTGAAAAAAATTCTAATTAATAGGGCTTTATGTTTGTGCCTAGTATCAATCTTATATCATAAAAAAAATGAGTGCAATTAATTATTCTTCCAAAGTCTAAACATAAACCAGTTAAAAAAAGGCCCACAACTTAAATAATAATTTAAAGTATTAAAGAGTTAAAAAAGACTTAATTACATTTTCTAATTAATGTGTAATGTACTGACGCTACATTAAATGCTTTCAGATTTTGCATTGTAGTCTGTGAACGGCTAAAAGCTGCTCTTCTTCAGTTGGACAGATGGCACTTAATAGAAAATGCCAACTAAGTTCCTCATGTGTAAAAAAAAATAATGTTTCTCACCGTAGCATTTTCCATGAAGTGTATATATAAAGGTATTGTTTGGTGTCGTAGTTTATCAAGGACTCTCGAAAGTGGTTAATAAAAAATTTCCATCACCGTAGTGGAGAGGACTGCAAGTAGGTAAAAGAATTATACCGAATCAAAATAAAATCTAAATTTGCATTCTATCTACTTTAAACTCTTTACAGGTTATTGTTATTTTTATTTTAAAGTGATGTGAAATATAACTTCTTATAAATGTTTGCTTGCAATAAGTTATTCGTACATTGTCATTTGCATCCAATCTAAGTGGTAGAAAAAATATTAAATACCTAGTTTAACCGTTTGAAAAGTTTATTTATAAGCCTAAAAAAACACGTTGCCTTTGGATAAAAATTTATAATTTCCTTCTATATTCAGTTCACTTATCTTGAGTATATTTTGTACTTACTAATTAATAAGTGACATCAAAGTTTAATTTTTAAAAATTTAATATCTTTTTTGAACTAGCAAATTGAACAATAATAAATATAAAAATATTATTTATATACTAAAATCAATCATTATATATATAAATAAATATAATTTAATTAAATTTTAATGTATATTTTATATTAACAACTAATTTTAATAACTAATTTTAATATATACTTGATATAATTATAATAAATATTCATGTCAGTTATCTTAAAAATTTAAACTAAACAAGATCGCAACAAATAATGTTTCACACCATATATAGAAGCCTAATTTCCAAATATGAAACTAACATCAATATTATGGCTAATCAAATATTCTTAAAATATAGAAATAACAATTATTTGTATGGCCGCTTTTCAATACTTGCTCAGATTTATTATCGCTTCCTATTTACATCGATAATATGCCCTTGTTGTTGTGAAACAACAGAAACAATTACTCATTATTTACTTCATTGCTTTATAATTAAAAAAATATGATTTTAAAATTATCTTTGTGACTATCTTTTTTCTCAAAGTTTTGATGATTTTTGGACATAACTGGTAGACAACTGCAGTAACGAAAATAGTTAACCCATTAAAGAATTTTGACTGTACTACAAGAAAATGAAATATTTGTAACAAAAAATTTGTGTCAAATTTAAAATTGTTATAAGAAGATGATAATGATTTTTTGTTACAATAATTGGTGATTGTTATAGAATAATAATATTTTACAACAACAATACAAGTTGTTACAAAACGTACAAAAATTTTGTAACAACTTGATTTTTTTGTTACAAATTATGTTAGTTCTTGTAATGAATAGTGTTTTGTAACAAAAATTTATAATAATATTTTGCAATAAAGGATAAAGTAGTGGCAAAAATTCAAATATTTTGTAAGAAAAATTAATTTGTCACAAAATTCAATATTATTTGTAACAAGTTATTTGTTTGTCACAAAATGTAATTTTTTTTATAACTAAAAAATTTATTTCAAAATGTTAAAATCTTTAAGAGTAAAAAAAAATTGTTTATATAATTTTTTTTCAGGATAATTTTATTTTGTTTCAAAAATTAAATTTTTAAAATATTGTTTGTTTTCATCAATTTTTTAAAATTGTAAACATTATGTTATATTCTTTTAAAAAATTAATATATAATTTTTATTAATAATCAAATTTTAAATGTTAACTAAAAATTAATTTGTAAAACTTAAAAAAATTTAATTTGAATTATTAAACATAAATAACAATAGTTAAATGTAAAAGGTAAAGTAAAATAGTAAAAACTCTTACTCCCTCACCTTCCCTCCTCTCTCTACTATATATGCACCTCCACTCCACGGAACAATGGAGCCCCTACTGAAGACGAAGCACCGGCGTAGCCTCCTTTGAACGCCTCGTCTCCGCCTCACCTTCGTCTCTTCTGCCGTCATCTTCTGCGCCATCGTCGTGTCGTGTGCGTCGTCGTCTTGTGTGCGCCAACATCTCCTGTGCGTTGTGTCATCGTAGTCTTCGTCTCCTCTCTGTCGGCATCGGTTTCTGCATCGTCGGTGTTCGTGGTCACCGTTCCTATTCCTCTGCTCCTCTGCTTGTCCTGCGTCGTCCTCTGCCTCTGCTAGTCTGGTTCATCTCCACTGTTCTTCCTCTACTGCTGGTCTGATCTGATTTATGCTCTGCTGAAGGTAAATGTATGTTATTTGAATATTGTTGCCTATATTGTTCTTTGATAATCTGATTTTTTATTTTGCTGATATTCTTGTTGTCTATGAAAATATTGTTGTGTAATCTGTTTAATAATATGATTTTTGGTTATTTGGAAAGTTGATTTTGATTATGTTTTTTGTTTCTTTGTTCTATTATTTGATTCTAATTTTTGCTTCCTTGTTCTATGATTTTGATTCTGTTTTTTGCTTATATTTTTGTCTTTATAAATTGAGTGTCTTATTATGATAACTACATTATCCTTATTAACATAGAAATATTAATTCAATTTTATTATTAAACTTATGTTTTTTACAATGAATTGAATTAGAATAATTTGTATTGGGGAGTTATAGAGAATCGCCTCAGAATTTAGTTTAAACAGTGCCCTTTGAAAGTGATAGCTGCTGTAATTTTAGGTTATGTCTCCCTCCTCTTTTTTCCACTCTTTATTTACATCCTTTTCTCATCCGTTTTTCATCTTGTGCATAAATTATTCCATTGGTCAACTACCAGAAATATTGGATTAATTTTGATAGACGTACCCCTAAGTTTAGGAAGTGCCTCGATGAATTATTTTTGGATATTTTTTTCTCTCAATACGGTGTGAAAAATCAAATATGTTGTCCTTGTCCCAAATGTAATAATTTTTTGTTCAAACTTAAAAATGAAGTTCATCATTATGTGCACTAATGGGGGATAGTGACTTCATATAAAACACAGCTGCATCATGGTGAGATTCTTCAAGATACATCAACTATAGATGTATTTGATTTAAATGAGATTGATTGTGAAAATGAGAATGATTTTGCCACTTATGATATGTTGTATAACATCTTTAGAGGAAAAACACTAGAGGAGACGCCGAGAGATTTTACTATCAATGTAGATGACAATAGAGCAGAAGAATCTCACGAGGGGAAAAAAAGTTTTAGAGGCTAATGAGAGATGCTGAGCAAAGCCTTTATCTGGACAGTGGAATTCCGAGATTATCTTTCATTGTTAAGCTGTTTCAAAATAAATGTCGCTATGGATGGAGCAACAATTCAGTTGATGCTTTGTTGCTTTTTCTAAAAAGCATATTTCCAAAGAAAAATACATGTCCTACTTCATTTTACGATCACTACAAGAAAAACACTAAATATCGTCAAATTTAGTATCGAACGTTAGCGGCGGGTTTACCGGAAGATTTGGCAATAAATTCGTCAGATTAAAAGGTTACCATCGAATTTGATATTCCGTCCGTAAATTCGCCGGTAATAATTGGAGGAAAAAAAAGGAAAATTGGCACCGAGATTACCGTGGATTTATCGTCGAATTTATTCGTTGGTAAATCCCAATTAATGAAATGCTGCGTTTTGGTCAAATGCAATGCATTACCGTCGTGTTTATCCGCCGATAAACCTGATCTAAATTCAAAATGTGCGGCTCTCTCCCTTCACTTTTGAGAACACCATTCTCTCCCCCCATTCTCCTATCTCTTCTCTCTCCTCTACAACATCCTCTGGAAGTCGATTTGGCCACCCTCCGCCAGCACTGTCCACCTCTGTTCTCCTCTAAAGTTTGTGTCAAGTTACCTGGACTGTGTTCATTACAACAAACAAAGTTTTTCCATCGGTCTCCGCCACTGTTGGAAGAGCAACCACTGCTGCTCCCTCTATCGTCGGAGTTGTGTCTCTCGTCCGTCGTCCAGGTGGGTCGTCCTCATTCCTCTCCCTATTCCATTCTATTTTCATTTTTTAATAAAAAACCCTAACCACTTTTTTGCCCTAATCCCTTTTTTGAACCACCATTTAGGTCCACCTCTGTCTCTGGTTCTTCTGCCCGTAGCTGTTTTATTGCTCCATTCAGGTAAATTCTTCATTGGTCCTTCCACAATTTTTATCATCTTGTAACTATTTTGTAATTCGGATAACATTCATTGTAGAATGTTAAAGGGATTTGGATTGGAAATGTTATCTATTTTAGTGCTTGGATATTTAGATAATAATTGTTCTGAAATTTATACAAATGATGGTACTAGTACTGCTACTATTACTTGAATATTGATGCAAGTTATTTGTTAGAATTTTAGATTTTGGTGGCCTTAATGTTAATTTTATGTTATGGTTAGTTTGCCCTATGCTTGTGGTTTCCTGTGTTATTTCTTTGGTTTGGCCATGGAACATATTCTAGTATTGCAATTGATCCGGAGTGCATTACATACTGTATTATCAAGACCTGTGTTGAAGCAAAAATAACAAGAGCATTGAGTTGGTTGAAAATAATCATAGGTTGATTTTACTGTCAAATACTAATACTAGAGCATGACCAATTATTTTCTACGGTCTTCATTTTCCTCACAAACGTCAAATTTTTTAGATTCTTGCTAAAAAAATTACAAAAGACAAGTACATGTTTTATGCTGTACGAGAGTGCTACGAGTCATTGAAGTATGTTCTTGATATTCTTGTTGTGAGAACTCTGGAGAAAAGGTAAAATATGGCCTATCTTTTTGAGACAAGCTCCCAACTTCAAGCACTGTTATATGCAATCCTATTTAGCACGTAGTGAATTTCCTGGTTTTTCTCTACTTCTAAGTTCTAAAAAAAATCATATGCTTGTTAATGCAATTGTTATTTATGTTTATTTAGGATTATATGTGATATACTTGGTGAAATTGAAAAACGTATCCAAGAATCGTGTCTTCTCAAAAAATTCAACTTGAAAGTTTTACCAGATTTGCAAGCTAAAGTCATTAAGCTAGCAGAACTTCTGGTAATTGATTTCTTGACCAAACCACACCACGAAATTTATGTTAATGAATTCACATGATCAATAACTAAGTTCTAATAACTTCTGTATGGCATTTGATAAGATGGACGGAGATAAAGACCATCAGTACAAAGAGATGAACGGAGGTAACTTTTTAAGCAACATTACCTTGAGTCAACCATCATATGATTTGACATCGGCACACGACGAGCACAATCAATGTAACATTAGTGATTGAGTTAGTAACAACTTTCAACTTTTCCATCTAATTTGCAATCCTTGTTTATTTCTTAAAATATTGACTTAGTTATTAGTAGTGTCTTTGTAGTTTAAGATTTTAGTACTTTAACTTTAGACATGGTTTATGATAGGATATTATGATGACATTTTATCTATATAGCTAATCTCTCTTAGTGGAATAAGGCTTGATAGCTAAATCTTAATATACTCTCTAGATTTTTCTGAGTTAATTAGTTGATTGTTGTTAATTGTATGATTTATTATTGAGGCCATAAAACATTTTATTGACTTATTGTTCATTGTTGTCAATTTTCTAAGTTTGTTATTAACTAAGTTTATTATTTTCTAAGTTAATTAGTGTTTTATTTTATGATTTATTAGTTTAGAAATTATTGAATTTAAATATTTAAAATTATATATTAGTTTTTAAACAATTTTTTTTAAATTTAAAATTTAAGTTTGCTATCGGATACATCCGCCAGTAACTATTAATTTAATTATTAATTAATAATATAAATCCGACGGTAAACTTACCAGCAGAAATTTTTTGTTGGTAATTAGTGGCAGACAAAAAATCCACCAGTAAATAATTACCGACGAGGTTTATACCATTGGATTTATTCCGACGATAATTCTGACGATAAACATATTATCGGCAAATTTTTTTGGTAAATCCACCGTTAAATCTGACAGTACTCAACATTTTTTTGTAGTGGATACTCGAAAAGTAATTTGAGATTTGGGATTAGATTACAAGAAGATAGATGCTTGTGTGAATGATTGCATTTTGTTTTGGGGCAAGTATATGCTGATCTTGATGAATGTCCAAAGTGCAAACAATTTAGATGGATGAAAGAGAAGGAGAATGAAAAGGATAACTCTCATAAGAAGGTGCTCCAGAAGATATTAAGATACTTTCCATTGAAACCTAGGTTCCAAAGGATCTTCATGTGTGAAGAAATATCACTAGCAATAAGGTGGCATAAAGAGAAGCGGCTTGATGATGGGGTCCTAAAACACCCAGCAAACTCTATAAAATGGAAGAAATTTGATGAGGAACACAAAGGGTTTGTACGTGATACTAGAAATATCAGGTTTGGAGTTGCTAGTGATATATTTAATTCATTTGGCATTATGATCATTTCATATAGTACTTGGCAAATTGTTCTTATTCCATATAACTATCCTCCATGGATGGTTTTGAAACATTCAAATTGGATGCTATCCTTACTTATTCCAGGCCATAAATCCCTCGGCAATTTTATTGATGTATACTTACAACCGTTAATTGAAGAGTTGAAAGAATTGTGGGAAGACGGTATTGAAACATTTGATGTAGTTCAGAAATGGTATTTTCAGTTGTTTGTTGTAGTTTTATAGATGATAAATGATTATCCAGCTTATGTCATGTTATCTGTTTAGAGAACTAAAGGTGTACTACCGTATGCATGTTGTCACAAAGAAACTAGTTCTAAAAGGCTAGACATAAGGAACTTGGTGAAGCACCTAAGCCACTTTCTAGTCATGATGTCTTAGAACTTAGAAGAATACAAGACTACTTTTGAACAAACAGAGTTTAGGAACCATACTAAGAAGAGAAAGAAGTCTGAGCATGACAAGGTAGCTGAAAATTGGAAAAAGAAAAGTATTTTTTTAGTTGCCTTATTGGAAAACATTATTGTTGCGTCACAATTTAGATGTAATGCATATAGAGAATAACATCTTCGATAATATTCTGGGCACATTGTTAAATTTAGATGAAAAGACAAAGGACACTCTTAATGTACGACTTGATCTTCAACTTATGGGTGTCAAGAAAGATCTTCATCCTTGTAAAGTGGGCAACAAGTTTGTGATACTGATAGCCAAATCTATATTGTCAAAGACCAAAAAGAGAATGAAAAGCAACAACTTTGTCAATTCTTGAAAGAACTCAAGATGCCTGATTCATATTCATCAAATATTGGTCGATGTATGCATGTTGAAGATTGCAAAATTTATGGCTTGAAGAGCCATGATTGCCATGTCCTATTAGAATGATTGCTACCACTTTCAAGTCATAAGCTTTTACCCAAGAAAGTTTGTGAACCGTTGATACATCTAAGTATTTTCTTTGGAGAGCTTTGTTCCAAAGAATTGAAGATGGATGTTCTAGACAAACTTAAAACTGAGATTGCAACAACACTTTGTAAATTGGAAATGTTTTTTTTTTTTGGCTTTTTTTTATGTGATAGTTCACCTAAGTATTCATCTTGCCCATGAAGCTAAGTTAGCCAGGCCAGTTCAATATCGTTGGATGTACTCTGTTGAAAAGTTAGCCTTTTGAGTTTAACAATAACTTAGAACCTAAATTATACTATTCATTATGAAGATTTTTAATCTTCCTTGAATATTCAATTTTAGATATTTGCGTACACCGAAGAGTTATGTGGGAAATAAAGCACGTCCTGAGGGTCCAATATCTGAGGGTTATATCTCTGAAGAAGCAATGACCCTTATGTTAAGATATTTGGATGAAACTACTAGGGTTATATCTATGCAAGGCATATCTGTTTTCAAAGTTGTTAGCCAATTTAGTTGTAAATGGACATACAAGAAACTTAGTATCTTAGAGCATAGAGAAGCTCAATTCTATATGTTGAAGAATTATGAAGAAATTCAACCATGGGTTGATGAGCATATGGCATATTTAAAAAGAGAAAATCCTAGAAATCTGCAGAAAAGGCACAAGGATCAATTTGTGAAATGGTTTGAAAGGAAGGAAAATGAATCAACTTTGATTATTGTAGAATTGAAAAGCCATTTGACAATATTTAGTTTTAATCTCTATTCCTTAATGTAGATTTCAGATCTACACAAAGTAAGGAGTGCATGGGTTAACAATCAACTACTTTCTCTAGCAAGAGGTCCTAATCGTCGTGCACATTTCTACAAAATATATGATATCAACAGTTTTACATTTTATAGCAAAAACCACTAAGCATTTTTAAAGACTCAAAATTGTAGAGTAGTTGTGAAGGGAGATGAATTGATTGGTGATGTGAATTCTTATGGCATGTTGACTGCTATTATTGAGTTAAATTATGTGAGAAAACATAAAGTGATCTTATTTAAGTGTGATTGGTTTGATGTTTCTCTAATAGGACGAAATCAAAGTAGGGAATATTGTAAAGATGAATATGGATCCATAAATGTAGATATTATATATATTAAATATAAGGATGAGCCTTTCATTTTATCATGTCAAGCTGAGCAAGTATACTATGTAAAGACAATTAAAATGTCTAACGAGTGTATTGTGGTATAAGTAAAGCCTCACAATAGATGTGTCTAAACAAGATATCATGCAAGAAGAGGCATACCAACAAGCTGAAATGAAAAGCTTTAATCAAGTATCATTTTTGGATGATGTCAATTTGGTGATTGAATTGGGCAGAAGTGACATAGAGGGATCAAGTGTGGATGTACCTATCTCTATAGACAAGAAGAAGAAGATGAAGACCAATAAGAAGAAGAACAAGAAGAAAAAGATAGTTCAAATGATAATTCTAGTGTTAGTGATAATGATTAAGTTCTTAGTAGTTTTATTTTGGGGTTCATAAGATATTTGCAATTGTTAAGTTATCCACTTTTTACATGTGATGGTGATTGAATTTAAATTAGTTAAACTTTAGGAATTCACATCATATTTGCAATTGCTAAGTTATCTATTCTTTGCGCCGTTTGTTTAATTTTTTTTGAAAAGTATAATATATTTTAATCATGTTCACTTTTGTTGATGTGCTTTTTTAGTATAATTATGTATATGTTTTATTATTTCATTTCCTTCATGTTATCTTTGAGAGTTTTATTGTAGATTGCATATCATAATGGTACCTTGAACGATTCAAACAAAGGCTACTGCATCTAGTTCTGCAGTGCCAACAGCTGCTCCATCCCAAACAATCCCTGCTCCAGCCCTGGCAACCGCCATTTCATCACCAGCAACCCCTATTTCAGCATCAGCATCTGCCCCTGTTTCATCGCGTATTGGCAAAAGGGGATTTTCACGTCGGATTACAACAAACAGGGTGTTAAAAACAAGGATAACTGGAAAATTGGAGTTGCTTGTGTCTTTGGACAATTTAGCACATAATAGCATCAATGCTGATCTTTTTGCGTCTAAAGTAGGTATTGTCATAAGACAAAATGTTCTTTTGAATATAGAGAAATGGAGCCAAGTTGGAGACGATGTAAAACAAAAAAATGCGACATTGTTTTGGTAATACATATTTACATTTTCGGCTATTATTTATTTTAAATCTTTATTTGTGCTAACTAATTTTGACCAAACTTATGTAGAAAAAGTTTGATATAACAGATACGCAAATAATGTGCAAAATGATTTTATCTAAGGCTAGAATTTTTTTTTATCGAAGTTAGCGCTTAAGATTGCGTCAACACTATGAGTTGTATCAAAATGATGAGGAGCACCTTCAAAATTCACCAAAAATTTCTTCTAGAGACATAAGAGATGATGGTCTGCTACTTTGGAAGTTCAGGTTTAAATTTTCATTATGACAACTATTAAAATGTTCTTATCTTGTTTTATTACTTTAAATCAATGATATAATTATAACAACTTTTTTCTAACAAAATTTTATGATTAAGAAAAAATATATTATTACGAAAAATATTTTAAAGGTAAAAAATTGTTACCACTTTTGTAACAAATTTTTATTTTTGTATTAAAAAAATTTGTTACAGAATATTACTTTGTATTATAATAGTTTTATTTTTTTTGTTACAAAAATTTTTTGTAACGAGACATACTACAATAATCCTGTAACAATTTTTTTTTTGTTATAAATTCCTTTCGTTTAAAAATTCAGATTTTTTGTAATATATTTTTTTGTTAGAATTACTTCTTTTTCTTATAGTGTCGAAATCCTCAATTGCTTGTCATCATTTGAAGCTCACAATCAATTAGTCTTTGAAGATTCTACTTCAATGCCATTTTTGCAAACTCCTATCAAGTTGCTCTGTAAAATTCAAAGAACCCACCTTTACTTGCTGTCTCCATAAAAAAAACTTTTTAGTTTCATTCAATACGACTTATTATTCTCTTTTTTTTTTCGAGATTTTTCTTAGTTTTTAATATTGTATTGTTGGATGAATACTTTCAGTATATTATTTTAAAAAATTCTCACTTTTTATTATACGATTTTATTGTTGGACATTTTTATATTTTATTTTTAATAATTAATAAAATATAACCTACAATTTAAAAAAAAAAAAAAACTAAAGAAAGAAGCATCAACATAGCCACAATATCAAAAGACGAATTACTATATATCATAAAATTAACTAACATGCATATACAACTACCACCACAGCAATTCAGTTTTTTCAATATCTCTCGTCTTAGCGTATTCAAATATAAATGCATTAGAAAGGTCAAAAATAATAATAAAAAAAGATGTTTTCATTTTTATACACTGTATTATTTCAATTCTAATAAAATCTTTTGAAAATTGAAAGAATTTTATTTTTGTTTATTTGTGAATCCGAAGAATCATCTCTTAATCTATATCTTTTTCGAACATAGAATTTGATTTTCAAATCAAATTGAGTACATTTGGACTCATAAAGAATAAAATAAAAAATTATTAAATAAAAAATTGACTCAAGTCAAATTGAAATTTGATAAAGTGAATATTTGCGTTTTTTGATGAGAAATTATATTTGTACAACTCTTTAATATATCATTAAGTGTACATTTCACTTATTTTTTGGTGACTAAAATAAATTAAATAAAGACAAACAAAATAAATAAACTACTTAAACAGAGAGACAGTCCCGTTTAAGACTACTCTTAAATTCCTCCCAAGGTAAATAAAGCTCTACATAAAAAAAAAATTGTAACTTCATCGCCATCTTTGCCATAGTATCTGCCACCGTGTTTGTATCTCTCATAATCAAACAAAAGTCAACATGCTAATTTCAATGTATGATATCTCTTATTTTGAGCACCAATGAATCAATAAACCCAAAACCATTTTGAGTAACAAGATTAAATGCTTCCACACAATCCGTCTCACAAATAATATCTCGTTAACCCACATCCCAAGCTAAGAGATATCTTCTCCAAATAGCAAACAATTTTCCTTAAAGAATACTATTACTCTCAATCATTCTCAAACACCCCCTTTGCCAACTCCCATTACAATCTCTTATAACACAAGCAAAATCAACACTATCACCCGAACCAAATAACTAGCATCACAATTAATCTTAAAAGTATCAATAGATGGAGGATTCCAAAAATCATTTAGAGTAGATGGAAGAGACATACATTGTAATTCAAAAATATTCCTAAACTCCTTTTCTGAAGATAATACCAGACAAATCACTTTTTTGGGAGGCCAAATTTCATGATAATTAAAGATGTCATTATTCCTTGCTTATCATATCCACCAAAGTTCCGAAAAGAACTTGAATGGATGCTCTCTGCTATAATACAAGAACCAGTTCTTCAAATCCAAAGGATGACAAGAAATATCCAACCTATGCCAGACAAGTTGAGCTTTTGGACAATTTCGAATACAATGTAAAACCGATTCCTACCTAGAAAGACATCTTGGACACCTATCCGATAACAACATCCCTCTTCTAAAGCGAAAACTTGCAGTAGAAAGAGCCTTCTTAAGACACAACCAAGCCAAAAACTTGTGCTTTTTCGGAACAAGCTGACGCCAAAGTCAAAGCCAATCCTTCCGCTCCTCTCAATCAAACAGTTGCTTACACAACTACAAATAACCATTGTGTGAGTCATAGACTTTGACAACAGACTCACACCAATATCAACTCACTTCTGGACCTGCTTAAACATCTGGATTGTATGAGAAGATAATTGCGTTTAAATTGACATTAAATCTATAGTTGGAGTTTATATCTTTTATTTACAATAAATAAATGATAATATTAAAAGATTACTACAAATATTTATGTCACAAATAATACTATAATGCGGTATTGTGCATGTTCTGCACTTGTGTACACTTAGTTCATTATTATTGCAAAGCTATTATAGTTGTGTGGTTGTCCAAAAAATTAGATACTTATAGTCTAGAATTCACTAATAATTCTTAATTAGTAGTTTTGTGGACTAAAATAATCTATTTTATATTAAATTTTTTTAAGAATGTAATTTATGGCCATAATTATTTTTATTGATTGCTGACTTTTATCTTTGTCAAAACAAATTAAATCTTTAAATTTGACATTTTTTAAACTTATGAAGTGGTTGAATGATTTACTTTAAATTTTAATGATTTATTCTAATTGATTTGATAATTGATTTTTGTCGGTACATAATATTTTTATTTTTTTATTTTGTATATTTTGTCGGAAAAAAAAATTAAACAAGTAAGATGAGATAAAATAGGTGCGAACAGTTATTAGGATTAAATTTTTTTAAATAAAAAATTAAAATTATGAAATTTATGCATAGAAAAAATTTTAAATATAATAATTTTTTATTGAAAATACTACCTGTATATTTTTTTTTGAAGTAAATCTAACTAAATTAAACAATAAAATTTATATAAATAAAAAAATAAAAATAATAAAAATAATAAAAATAAATTTTATAAATATTAGACCAATTAAATTAAATTTAATTAACAGAAACACTTATCCCTATAAAATAACACATCCTTATTTTGTTTACTGTTGTAAAATAAATAAAAGATGTACTAAACATAAGATAAAGATGTGTAAATGGATAACTTTAATAATAATAATAATAATAATAATAATAATAATCACCACTTCAATATCTCACACTAAAAGAAATGTATTAATATTATATATAAAGAGTAAGAGAAAAGAGTATTCAAAATACTTGTAAAATAAAGAAAGAGAATATAAAAAAGAGAGAAAACGTTGTTATTATTGATGTATATCCTCAGAGGCTTAAGCCTCTATTTATACACATATGAAACATTATTTTTCTACACTTCATTAACTTTTAATTTATCTTGAAAATAAATTTCTTTGCATGGGAAAGATTAGCCGCCCAATTGATAAATGGGCATTCATTTCATTCTTATCCCAACACTCCCCCTTGAATGCCCATTTAGAATTATGCCTCGTTAAAACCTTACTAAAGAAAAACCCAGTGGAAAAAAACCTTAGTGAAGGAAAAAGAGTACAAAATTCTTTAGTGATAGGGACTGCCTCATTAAAAACCTTGTCAAGAAAAACCCCATGGGAAAAAAACCTGACTAAGGAAAAAAAGAGTACAGTCTCCCCCTCTTGCTGACATCATTTAATGTCTCGAAATCGACGCATCCCAATCTCATGTACCAATCTCTCAAAGGAGGATTTTGGGAGTGACTTTGTGAATAAATTTGCCAGATTGTCACTTGAGTGAATCTGTTGGACATCAATTGTCCCTTGATTTTGAAGATCATGGGTAAAGAAGAATTTGGGAGAAATATGCTTAGTTCTATCACCTTTGATGTATTCGCCTTTAAGTTGAGCATTGCATGCTGTATTATCTTCAAACAGGACAGTTGGAGTTATCTTATGATCAATCAGTCCACATGATGACAGAATATATTGAATCAGACTCCTCAGCCAAAAACACTCACGACTAGCTTCATGAATCGCTAGTATTTCAGCATGATTAGAGGAGGTTGCTGCTATCGTCTATTTCGTGGACCTCCATGATATAGCTGTACTACCATATGTGAACAGGTATCCTGTTTGAGATCTCCCTTTATGTGGATCAGACAAGTATCCAGTATCTGCATAGCCAACTAGTTGTGACTTGGATCCATAGGGATAAAACAATCCCATATCAACCGTCCCATGAAGATATCAAAAAATTTGTTTGATTCCATTCCAATGTCTACTGGTTGGAGATGAACTATATCTTGCTAGTAAATTCACAGCAAATGATATATCGGGTCTTGTATTATTAGCAAGATACATTAGTGCTCCAATGGTACTAAGGTATGGTACTTCAGGACCAAGGATATCTTCATTTTCTTCCTTAGGATGAAATTGATCATTCTCCACATCCAAAGATCTTACGATCATTGGAGTACTCAAGGGATGTGACTTATCCATATAAAATCTTTTCAAGATCTTTTCTGTGTATGTTGTTTGATGAATAAAGATTTCATTTTTTATATGCTCGATCTGCAAGCCGAGACAAAATTTAGTCTTTCCAAGATCTTTTATCTCAAACTCTTCTTTTAGAGTTTTTATAATTGTTGGAATCTCTTCAAGAGTTCCAATGATATTTAAATCATCAACGTACACAGCAATTATAATGAATCCAGATGCAGATTTCTTTATGAAAACACATGGACAGATATCATCATTTTTGAATCCATTTTTGGCCAGATACTCAGTAAGACGATTATACCACATGCGTCCAGATTACTTTAGACCATATAAAGATCTTTGCAATTTAACTAAGTATAACCCTTGTGAATATTCATTGGATGGTTTAGATATCTTTAGTCCTTCAGGGACTTTCATATAGATATCCTGATCTAATGAGCCGTATAAATAGGTTGTTACCACATCCATTAAATGCATATGCAGTTTATGATATGCAGATAAACTGACCAAATAACACAATGTTATCGCATCCACTACAGGGAAATACGTTTCTTCATAATCTATACCGGGCATTTGTGAAAATTCTTGTGCCACAAGTCG
The DNA here is from genome assembly GCF_014773155.1 of Arachis stenosperma. Lineage (NCBI taxonomy): Eukaryota > Viridiplantae > Streptophyta > Magnoliopsida > Fabales > Fabaceae > Arachis > Arachis stenosperma. The sequence goes on from NC_080386.1 coordinate 120,678,580, forward strand.
GGCTTTGTAGCGCACAACTTCATTTTTCTCATTTCATTTTCTCATAAATACCCACCTGTATCCAACAGGTTTTACATCTTCTGGTGTACGGACTACAGGTCCAAAGACTTCACGTTTTGCAAGTGAGTCTAATTCATCCTTCATGGCTTCTTTCCATTTTGGCCAATCATTCCTTTGTCGACATTTTTCGACTGATCTTGGCTCAAGATCCTTACTTTCATGCATGATATTTAATGCCACATTATATGCAAATTTTTTATTGACAATTGTCTTATTTCGGTCCCATTTCTTTCCTGTAAAGACATAATTTATCGAGATCTCATAATTTTCACAATTTTCAGGTACTTGAATGTCTTCTGGCTTTAAAATCATATCAGAATTTTGGACAACTGCAGGTGTCTTTACAATGTCTTTTTCAACAGGAATCATATTTACCTCTTTTCTCTTTCGAGGATTTTTGTCTTTGGAATCGACAGGCCTGCCACGCTTCTGGCGTGTATTTGCTTTGTTGGCAATTTGTCCAACTGGGACATCAATTCGAATTGGGGCATTTTCTGCTGGTATATACGATTTTATTATCCTCTTTGTATCGAAAAATGCATCAGGCAATTCATTTGCTATTCTTTGCAAATATATAATCTTTTGAACTTCTAGTTCACATTGCCCTGATCGAGGATCTAAATGCATCAACGATAATGCATTCCAATTAAGTTCCTTTTCAGGAAGCTTATTCTCTCCCCCTAATGTTGGAAATTTTGATTCATCAAAATGACAATCCACAAATCGAGTTTTAAATACATCTCCAGTTTGTATCTCAAGATACCTCACTATAGAGGGAGAATCATATCCAACATATATCCCCAATTTTCTTTGGGGTCCCATTTTGGTGCGATTAGGTAGTGCAATGGGAACATATATCGCACACCCGAATATTCTTAAATGGGAAACATTTGGTTGCTGGCCAAAAGCTAGTTGCATAGGAGAGAATTGATGGTAACTTGTTGGCCTCAAATGGATAAGTGTTGCGGCACGTAAAACAGCATACCCCCAAACCGAGGTTGGGAGGTTTGTTCTCATAAGCAAAGGTCTAGCAATCAATTGGAGGCGTTTAATAAGTGATTCTGCTAACCCATTTTGTGTGTGAACATAAGCTACTGGATGTTCAACACTTATTCCATTAGCCATACAATAAGCATCAAAAGCTTGGGAAGTAAATTCACCAGCATTATCAAGACGAATTGCTTTGATTAGATTTTCCGGGAATTGTGCTTTTAATCGAATAATTTGAGCCAGTAATCTCGCAAATGCCAGGTTGCGAGAAGATAATAAGCACACATGTGACCATCTTGAAGATGCGTCTATTAGGACTATAAAATATCTAAAAGATCCACATGGTGGATGAATAGGTCCACATATATCACCTTGAATCCTTTCTAGAAATTCAGGGGACTCAAATCCAATCTTTACTGGTGATGACCTTAAAATTAACTTCCCTTGAGAACATGCAGCACAACAAAATTCAGTAGTTTTAAGAATCTTCTGGTTCTTTAGTGAATGTCCATGGGAGTTTTCAATAATTCTCTTCATCATGGTTGTTCCTGGATGACCCAATCTATCATGCCAAGTTATGAATTCATTTGGGCTAGTAAACTTCTAGTTTACAATGGCATGTGATTCAATTGCACTAATCTTGGTATAATACAACCCAGATGAAAGTGAGAGTAATTTTTCTAATATAATTTTCTTATTTGAATCATGAGTTGTGATACATAATACTCATAATTTCTCTCATTCATTGTCTCAACATGATATCCATTTCGACGAATATCTTTGAAACTCAACAAGTTCCTCAAGGACTTGGTAGATAATAGTGCATTATTTATTATAAATTTTGTTCCTCCATGAAACAAAATTATAGCTCTTACGGAGCCTTTTATCACATTGCCTGAGCCAATAATAGTATTAACACATTCCTCTTTTGGCACAAGATGGGTAAAATATATATCACTTTTGAGAATGGTGTGCGAACTTGTACTATCCGCAAGGCATACATCTTCATTATATATCCTTGTCATTTTCTTCAAAGACAAATAATAATAATAATAAAATGAGTAGTATGCACAGTTAAATTGAATACTTGATCGGAATTATTTTTCTAAGAAATATTGTACATAAAATAATGTCATATACTAAAATTTTATTTTAAAACTTGACACATTTAATGATTTCAAAATTCATAAACATTAATATTTTATTATTTATATACATCACATTTGAAACTTAAATACATAAAAAATAAAACTTAACAATAAGTTCTTTACATTATTTATTTACATGGATACTTAACAATTTCACACATCAAACTATTCCATCATTGATCAAATGACCAATATCTCCTTCAGGATCCTCAAAGAAATCAAATACATCATAATGAGTGGTGAAATTTTCAGTATTATTTGAAACAAAATTTGTTTCCTTTCCTTTGTCATCCTTTTTCAAAGATGCTTGGTAAAGATTGACTAGGTGCCTTGGGATACGACAGGTACGTGACCAATGGCCCTTTCCACCACAACGGAAACACTTATCCTCTACTAATTTATTCTACCTAGAATTTCTTTCTTTATCCCACTTCTGGTGAGATCCTCTCTTTTGAATATAATTCCTTTTTCTTCCATAATTTTTCTTGTTATTAAAACATTGCCATTTACCTCTTCTGGGGTAATTTGCCACATTTACTTCAGGAAATGGGGCGGCGCCAGTTGGGCGCGCTTCATGATTTTTTAAGAGCAACTCATTGTTGCGTTCAGCAACATGAAGGCAAGAAATTAACTCAGAATATTTTTTAAACCCTTTTTTTCGATACTGCTGCTGTAGGAGCACATTCGAGGCATGGAAGGTTGAGAAAGTTTTCTCCAACATATCATGGTCAGTTATCTTTTCCCCACATAATTTCATTCGTGAGGTGATTCGAAACATTGCAGAATTATATTCATTTATATATTTAAAATCTTGTAGATGCAAGTGCGTCCATTCATATCGGGCTTGAGGAAGTATCACCGTTTTCTGATGATTATATCTTTCTTCAAGGTCTTTCCAAAGATCTGCAGGATCTTTTAATGTGAGATATTCATTTTTCAATCCTTCGTCAAGATGACGACGAAGAAAAATCATAGCTTTGGCTTTATCCTTTTGGGATGCATTAATTTCAGCCTTAATGGTATCTCCAAGATCCATTGAATCAAGATGAATTTTAGCATCTAGTATCCATGATAAATAATTGTTTCCAGATATATCAAGAGCATTAAATTCAAGATGAGAGAGTTTTGACATAATGAAAATTTGTTACCTGAGTCTTCCTAAAAATTTGATCAGAGTCTCGTGCTGATAACGTATTGTAAAATAAATAAAAGATGTACTAAATATAAAATAAAGATGTGTAAATGGATAACTTTAATAATAATAATCAACACTTCAATATCTCACACTAATAGAAATGTATTAATATTATATATAAAGAGTAAGAGAAAGGAGTATTCAAAATACTTGTAAAATAAAAAAAGAGAGAATAAGAGAGAGAACGTTGTTATTATTGATGTATATCCTCAGAGGCTTAAACCTCTATTTATACACATATAGAACATTGTTTTTCCACACTGCATTAACTTTTAATTTATCTTAAAAATAAATCTCTTTACATGAAAAAAATTAGCCGCCCAATTGATAAATGGACATTCATTTCATTCTTATCCCAACATTTACAAATTTTCTTCGATTTTGAAGATCTGGTTGCTGAATTTATATTTAAATTATTTTCTTAGTGAAATTTCTGAAATAACCCGAAGTACTTTAACAGCCGCTAGCCATCTACCCTGAATCTCAACTCTCAAATCTCACTGTCTCCATCTCCATACTTTATTCTCTCATCTCACCATTGCTTCTTGATATTACTTGTTATACTCGTATTTGTTGTGTTGAAAGAATTGATAATCCTAGTAAAGTCTTGTTGTGATAATAAAGAGATTAAAATACTATCACTTCATTCAAGACTATTGTCTTATTATAGTATTTATTACTTAATATTTTAAATATTTAAATTGTAATAATAAAGTTCTTTACTCAAATTTTATTGATAATCCTAATTTTATTATATTATTATTTAATATTTAATTTTTATCATTTTCTATAATAAAATATTTAAAATTTATTCATTTTTATATTTTAAAATTAAAAATTAATTAATTATTTTTTTAGTAATTATATATCAAATTTATAGGTATCATAATATACACTATAAAATAAATAATTAAATAAAAAACTAATATAATTTTAATAAAAACTAATTATTATCAATAATATTATACAACAATTTTTCTTTGAATTTTGTATAGACCAAGGACTAAGTTCTGAATCTATACCTTAAATCAAGTCCTCCATCTAGGCACTTTTTATTTTTATTATTGAGATTGTGGTGGTGTTTTTAAATAATGTGGAGAAGTGGTGTGTTTTATTTTTGTATGGATAATCACAAAATTAAAGCACAGTTTTGTGTATTTTAATTTTTTTTTGTTATACCACAAATCTGAGGGTCAGATTTGTGGTTTATCATTTTTTTTTTTCCACAAAACTGACCCACCGATTTGTTTATTCTTTAAAAAATTTTCAGCTCACACAAATTTGAGGCTCAGATTTCTCTATTACCCCAAATTTGACCCTAAGTTTTGTTTCCAAAAACAAAACTGAGCCTCAGATTTGTGAGTTTCGATTTTAAAAAAAAATTATCTCCATATCTATGAAAAACACACTATTTTTCTATAATTGAGTATAACACATTTTAAACTTCCATAACTAAAAAAATTAGCCCCATCTAGGTTGACTTGGAATTTTAAAAAGGATGTCAATTAAATATTAAGTTGTGCCCCGAAAATCTATAACGTCATTATCCTTCTTCTATTCACATGCAATTATTATTATTATTATTATTATTATTATTATTATTATTATTAGCACTATCACTCATTTTTCTATTATTGTGAAGAAATTAATTTTTATAATTTTATTTTTAAAATGATAAATTTAATAAAATAATTTAAATATTAAGAATAAAAAAATTTAAAAACAAAAATAAAAATTTTATAAATTATTTAACTTTTAAAATATATAAAATTTATAAATTTAAATTAAATAAAATATTAAATAAATTTATTATGTTGTTATTATGTATAACAAAATAAAAATAAAGATTTAAAAACATTATTTATAGTTAACTATTTAGAAACGTTATTAAATTTATTTATTTATTTTTAATAGTATTTAATTTAAAGTAGAGATAAAAATTTATATTCAAAATACTCTTTATCTTCATACATAATTCTAATTGATAAAAAATATTTTTTAATTTATATTTAATTTTTTAAACTATTTTTAATTGCATTATTTTTTTAAAATTATTAATTTATATTTATATTATATCGACTCACTATATTAAACATTATTGTTTTTCTTACTTCATACGTGTTATTGTCTCATCACCACTGTTATATTACCTTGTTCTCTTTTCTCATTTTCTCTTCTCCTTTCACATTCTCTTCATCCGATCGCTATTAATTATTAACAAATATCATCCTCGCAACTTTTATTCTTGTCTATCACTTTGATTTATAACTATCTATTGTATTAACTTTTATGAGTTCTTGAAGTTTTGCTAAAAGAATTAAGACATAAAGCATTTAAAATTTTTTGAAATTATCAAAATTTGATGTCAGTAATCCTAAAATACAATATCAAAATATATTATTGTAAAATCCGGTTAACTAACGGCTAATTAACCCATAAATGAGAATTTATTCTAGAAAGCCCAAAATGTGATTTTTATGGCTAAATGTGATAGAGGAGATTGAGACGAGAATTTCGGTACCAATTTTATAGAATTCGGATCAAGATTGGACCAAAAGGGCCAAAGTGGGCCAACCGGACCCAAAGTGGGTCCTTGGCCCAACATAACTAAACCCTAAAACCCTAGTTTTCAGCATTCTCTCTCCTCACTTATCACTCAAACACGCTGAAATTAGAAGAAAGGGGGGAAGAACACTCTCTCAAGTTCTATCTCTCCCTTGATCTTCAAACCACCATAACTTTTGATCTAGAGCTCTGATTTCTGCACTGTTTGCGGCCACGCGTTCACCGCGGAGAGCTCTACAAAACCCATACAATTAATTTTGAGGTAAGCCACGTTTTGCTCTTCAAATTTTCAGCTTTGATTTTGAGTTTCATGAACAAAAATGTTGAGATTTTGGGCTCTTTGATGTTATAGGACCCAACTCTCTTGAAGGAGAAGGTTAATCTTGTCTCCTTGGACCTTGGGTGTGGTAAGATTTTCAACCCTAGTGTAATTTGTTGTTCTATGATGTTTGGGTATTGAGATGTTGTGTATGGGTATGATGATTGTGGCTTAGGTTGTGTATGTGTGAATATTGGAGCTTGATTAGTGATATTAAAAAGCTTGAAAAGGGATTTGGTGGTGAAAAATCTATTCTTGGGGGTGTTGAGACCTTGAGAGCTTGAGGAAAAGTGGTTTGGAAGTGCTCCGGTTGAGCTTGGAAAATCGGCTAAAGTATGGTCTCGCTTTCCCGTATCTAATATGTAATGTGGTAGGAAATACTTAGGCTAGAGGTCCTAAGATAGGCATTGAATTGTTGATGTTGTTGAATGGTTGATATATATGATGTGGTCATATATGTGATGATGATTATTGATGCCTTGATGGTATGATGTATGAGAAATATGCATGTTGTGATATATGCTTGATGATTGATTATGGTTGAATTATGGGTGGAACCATGTTGATGGTGAGTATGATATTGATTGTGTACAATGATAATTTAATAGAATTGGTGTTGTTGAAAATTGGCATGAGGAAGAGTATATGATATGTCAATGTGTTTGAGTTTGAGCCACTTGGGTGAAGTGGGTTAAAATGATGGGATGTTAATTTTGTGAATTCTGGTAAAGTGTCAATGTGTGAGTTGAGGAGGCTTGATGTTGAATTTGATATATTTTGATTGATTTCAAAGAAAAGGGATGAAATTGGCATGTTTTGATTGATTTTGAAAAGAGTTGAAAAAGGCTTGTTTTGAAAATGGCACTTTGTGGTTTTGTATAAAAAATATGGTTTTTGGGCATACTTTGACGGGACATAACTTAGGCTACGGATCTTCGTTTTGTGCCAAATATGTTTAGAAATAAAATTGGATCCGGGATGTCCATGCCGTTCGAAGAACGGGTGAAAAACGATTTAAAATGAGAAAGTTATGTCCGTTGGAAGATTGGGGGTTGAATCTGTAAATTCTGCAGCTTTGAACTTAGAAAATTTTTAGCAGAATGACCCCCCGCTGATGATTGGGATTTTTGATGGTATAGAATTTCACTATTGAAGTCTCGTTGCAAGTATAGTTTCTAAACCAACAATAATCATTTCATACAAAAGATTGTTTGTCACAAGTAACAAACCCCTAAAATTAATAACCGAAGTATTCAAACCTCGGGTCGTTCTCCCTAGGAATTACAATAAAGTGTCTTGTTATTGGTTATGAGTTATTTTTGGGGTTTTGATAAGAGGCATGAAAGATAAATGGCAAGAAAGTAAACTAATGGCTAAAAAGGTCTTGGCAAGGGTTGGTGGTCAAGGATCTCTATTCTAATCACTAACCACAATATGAGAATTGGCAAGGATTAATCTCATTAAATCATCCTCCAACTAGTAATAAAGGAAAGTCAAATGAGCTTTATCAATCCTAGTCCATAAGTCCTAACTCTCCACTAATTCAATTAGTGAGAACTAGAGTCAATGGATTCCAATCATCAATTACTTGGACATTAGTAACTCAAGAGTTCCTAAGTTACCTTTCCAAGCCAAGAGTATAAAATTCTCCTCTAAAATCCAACCAAGTATTTCATCAAACACTTGGAAGGCATAAAAGGAAAGCATAGTAAAATTGCAAGAAAAGTAAATCTACACTACTCAATTGCAAGGAATTAAACAACAACAAATCAAATGAACACAATTATTATGAATTACCTCTAATTGAATTGAAAGGGAATATGAGGAACAAAAGTAGATCTACAACAAAGTATAAGAACAACATAAAGGAAACTACAACAAAAGAATAGAGGAAGATGAATGTAACAACAAAGAATTGAAAGGTAGAAGTAGAAGAAAGCAAAGATTAAAATCTACATCTAAGATTATTGAACTAAACCTAATCCTAATTCAAGAGAGAAGTGAGAGCTTCTCTCTCTAGAAACTAACTCTAACTACTAAACTAAGCTAAACTAAACTAATGGTAACTAACTTCTGTTTCCCTCTTCACTCCTTGGGTTAAATAGCATCAGAAATGAGTTGGATTGGGCCCACAAGGCTTTAGAATTCGCTAGCCACGAGTTTGCATGAAGTGAATCACGTGCACCAATGGTGCGTGCACGTACTATGGGCGTACGCGTCACCACACGTGTAGCAACTATGGCAAATCTTATATCGTTTCGAAGCCCCGGATGTTAGCTTTCCAACCCAACTAGAACCACATCATTTGGACCTCTGTAGCTCAAGTTATGGTCATTTAAGTGCGAAGAGGTCGGCTTAACAGCTTTTGCGTTTCCTTTATTTCTTCATGAATTCTCCATTTCTACATGCTTTTCCTTCATTCCCTTGGTCCAATCCTTGCCTCCTAAATCTGAAGTCACTTAGCAAACATATCAAGGCATCTAATAGAATCAAGGGGAATTAAATTTAGCTATTTTAAGACCTAAAAAGCATGTTTTCACTCTTAAGCACAATTAAGGGAGAAGTTATAAAACCATGCTATTTCATTGAATAAATGTGGGTAAAAGGTGATAAAATCCCCTAAAATCAATACAAGATAAACCCTACAAATGGGGTTTATCAACCTCCCCACACTTAAACCAAGCATGTCCTCATGCTTAAACCAAGAATAAAGTAAGGGATGGCATTTATTCAATGGAAACTAACTAAATGCAATCTACATATATGCAACTATCTACATGAATGCAATTGCTTGGTCAAAATAAATCAATTTCCAAGAAGCATATATGCACAAGGGCTAAGGACTAACAAGTCTAATCCACAATTGAATTGAGTTATTAAATATTTTTACAAACTTGCATGAAAATTATGATCATAGGTGAAAACATGTAATTGAGCATCAAACCCTCACCAGTAGTGTTTGTACTCTATTCGCTCAAGTGTTTAGGGTTGATTCTCTCAATTCTCTCCTAATCATACTTTCTAAGATTTGTTTTTCTTCTAACAATCGACATATATTTCATGCATGCATACATATATCATGAGGTCTTTTCATAGGTTGTAATGGGGCTAGGGTCAAGGTAGGATGCATATTTGGTCAAGTGAGCTTAAAATTTGAATATTTGATAAGCTTAGACTTCCCACCTAACCTATGACATCCTATACAATTAAATTCTAACCTAACTACCCATTTTTCACTTTTTCACATACTCATGTATTTCCTTTTCATTTCACAACACTTATGCATTGACCCTTATTGGACTTTACTTTGGGACATTTTGTCCCCTTTTTATTCCTTTCTTCTTTTTTTTCTTTGTTTCTTTCTTTTTTCTATTTTTTTTCTTTTTCTATAATTTTTTTATTTTCCATATTGTTTTTTTTATTTTTTTTCTATGTACAAGAACATCAATGCATAAGGTTTTACATTTGATCAATACTTGAGTATGTACCCGATTCCCAATATTCTTCAATAACAATACAAAATACACTTTTATTCACCCAATGTCCCAAGGTTCCCACACTTGAATGATACTCACACACACTAGCCTAAGCTAATCAAAGATCCAAATAAGGACAATTATTGTTTTTCACTTTAAGGCTTGTAATGTGCTAAAATAAGAACAAGTGGGTTAAGCGTAGGCTCAAATTTGGCTAACAAAGGAAGATAAAAGATAAGGCTTTTTGGGTAAGTAAGCTAAATGAAATGATGGCCTCAATCATATAAATGCATGAATACACAAAATAATGGACATAAAAAATTAAACAAATCAAAGATCACAATCATAGAAAGAGAATAATTGCACACAAGAAGGAAAATAAGTGGTTATAAGATGTAACCACACCATTAGGTTCAAATCTCACTTGCTTGTGTTCTTAGCTCAAAACATGATCCATAATATATATAATTCAAGCAATTTCTATAAGAAGTTTTCACTCAAATCAATTGGTGCCCTATAGATAGAAATCTTGAAAAATTTCATTATCTTGACTAAGCTTATTGTGTATATGTATGCAAAAATAAGAAAATGCAAGTAAAAACCATAAAATCCTAGAATGAAATGCAAAAGTGTTGGGATTAGAAATTTGTCACCGAAAATCGCTGACCGGTCGGACGACCTCCCCACACTTAAAAGTTTGCACCGTCCTCGGTGCATTCAAAGATGAGCAAGGGGGTACGGCGAATCTCCGGATTGCTGCGTGTTCTTTCTTCCGCTTCCATGTTTGCTTGTGGTGCATTGTTCATGAAAAACAAAAATATAACACCATAAGATGAGAAGATATAAAAACAAGGAAGCATACATTGTTGGAATGAGGTACTAATCACTAGAAATGAGTGAGTGAATTAGTGTGACATTAATGACAAATAGGTGTGTAAATTCTAAATTGCGCGATTTAGAACACACATTAGCATAAAAGGGCGATGTCACAAAAGAAGCATGTACTTCACTTATCCTAGTGTGCTTGAGATGCTTTAAGTAAACTTGTAAGGTAAAACAAGCATTAAAGAAGCATGAAAGCATTCAAGTCAAACACATATGGATGCGTATGATCATGAAATACAATGCATTAAGGTAAATGCACAACGTCATCCATCAAGAGGTTGCCTAATCGAGGAAAAGGATTCAAATTACATGGTGGCCAAATCATGCAATTCAAGAAGAGTTACAAACTCGAAGGCAATTCTCATCACTTGGTATTTTCAAAAGGTAAGCATGAAAAATTCAAAACCAAGTAACAAAATATAATCTCAACAATAGAATCCAACAAAGATTATTTAAAACAATTATGCTGAGATAGCATTCAATTAGTAATAAGCAGCAATATATGGTAAGCAAAATCCATAATCTAACACTTATAATGGAAAGAGAGAAAAATGAAATGAAAACTAAACTAAAACTAACTAATTAACTACCCAACTAACTAATTAACTAACTAAAATAAATGGTTATCAGTGGTGTTTGGGAGTGTTGGGTGGGGGTAGAAGAAGGGAAGAAGAAAGGAGAAGGAAAGAAATGGAAAGAGGATAAGAAAAGAATTGTGGTGAAGGAAGGAAATCCGAGCGTACGCGCGCATGCCGCGCGCGCGCGGATGGTGGTGTAATGGATGCGACGCGTACGCGTCATGTGCGCATGCGCGCGAGTGGGGTTGTGCCAAAGGCACAACGTTGGCGTGGCGTAGGCATAACTCTCTGGAAAATGTATGGAATGTGGAACTTCTCAATCCACGCGTATGCATGCATGGCGCGCACGCGTGGATGGTCGAAAATGCTTGATGCACGCGTACGCGTGAAGTGCGCGTACGCGTGGATGGTGCTCTGTTTTTCAAAAAATTTTGCTATGTTTTTGCACCAATCCAAGCATTCCAAACCTCCAAACAGCTACCAAAACACCATAAAACCTTATTTAACATACTAAACGACGAATTAAACTCAACTAACAAAACAAAACATGAAATTAAACTAATTCTACCAAATATTTACAAAAGGGAAAATGAAAAGATTTTACCATGGTGGGGTGTCTCCCACCTAGCACTTTTGTTTATTGTCCTTAATTTGGACTTATGGGGAGCTCTTCTCAAGGTGGCTTGTGCTTGTACTCATCTTGGAACTTCCACCAATGCTTGGACTTCCAATAAGCTCCATCATTCAAAATTAATATCTCCAAGCTTTGATGGAGTTCTACACACACCATGGGCTCCCAATGTTGATCCTCATGTGTTCCCGGATCCCATATTTTGTCTTCACACCCATCTCCAAGTTGATTATCATTAATCCATGTGGGTGGTGAGCAAGGTGAATTCTCAACAAAGTGACCAAACATCCTTCTAGACCCATGTACTCTAGTTATACACCAACCTTTGTTATCAAGTTTTGGACATGTGACCATAGTGAACCTAGAATGATGCTTCCAACCACTAACCATCTCCTTTTTACTCTTAAAGCCACTAATTTTTCTAAGTTGACCATCCGTCTTAAGCAAACCATATTCAAGGGGAATAACAAAGCTTAAGTATAAGGAATTTACCCACTTGAATGAGAGAATGGATGGTGGTGGCTTGGGGAGAGGTATCTCCAATGTGCTTGCAAGCTCTACTCCCTTGTTTGCTTCTTTGTCAATCTCTACCTCTTCATAAACTTCTTCATTCTCAATCCTTTGTTCATCAACTTCATCTAACTCTTCTCCATCACTCAAGTCATAAATGGGAGGTTGAGAGAAATCTACCTCCACATCACTTTTAAATTCATTGGGAGAAGGTTCTTCAAATTCAAAGGATTCTTCACCAAGAAGATTGGATGCATGATCTTCATCACCAAGGGAACTCAATTCTTGCTTCATTCTCTCCAAGTCTTCATATAGAATATGCCTCGGAGGTTGTGCACATTCTTCCTCAACATCAAATTTACTCTTCTTGGAGGGATTTTCTTTGATTTTAGCTTCCCATGGAAGTTTCGCATCTCCTAAGTCTTCAACCACTTCTTTCTTTTCTTCAATAATCATAGGCTTCTCCAATTGTTCTAATACAAAGTGGCATTCCTCATTTTTCACCGGAGTTTCCAATCTCTCCTTCATGCTATGTTCTTTAATTGATTCTCCACATGTGACTATGGGAGTGCTTTGAGTGCTCAAGCATTGGGAGGCTAAAATGCTTACTACCTTGGCCAAGGTAGCCATAAATTCTAGTGTCTCCCATTGCATTTCTCCTTGCCCTTGAAGTATAAGGCTAAGGATTTCATCCATTGAGGATTGGGGTGGATAAGAGGGTTCATTGTCTTGGAGAAAGGATTCATTATAGGAAGGTGGTTCTTCTTGGTAAGGTGGTGGTGTGTATTAAAGTGGTTCTTGGGAGTAGTAATCTTGGAATTGTGGTTCCATGTATGGCTCATATGGTTCAAAAGGAGGTTGGTATGGTGGGTAAGGATCATGGTCATATGGAGGTGTTTGTTGAAAATAGACTTGTGAGTGTGGTTGAGGCTCATGTTGAGGATATGACTCATAGGCATATGGTGGTGGTTCTTGAAAATCACAAGGTGATTCACCATAGCCATTGGATTGATATGCATCATAGAATGGCTCTTCTTCATAGTGCATTGGTGGAGGTTGTTGCCAAGAGGATTGATCATATGCATATGGCTCCTCCCACCTTTGGTTATTCCATCCTTGATACATCTCTTCATTGTAATCTCCACTTCCTACAACATAGTTGTAATCACACTCATAGCCAAAATGAGAATTCATAATGAAAAGAGAAAACAAAAATCAAAAGATAATGGAAAACAAGAGAAATAAAATTCTACAACTAGCAAATAAAGCAAAAAGCAAGATATTCACACTATTCACATATGTACAATAACCAATAACATAACACCATTGCAATTCCCTGGCAACGGCGCCATTTTGATGATTGGATTTTTGACGGTTTAGAATTTCACAAATGAATTCTCGTTGCAAGTATAGTTTCTAAACCAACAATAATCCTTTCATACAAAAGATTGTTTGTCACAAGTAACAAACCCCTAAAATTAATAACCGAAGTATTCAAACCTCGGGTCGTACTCCCTAGGAATTACAATAAAGTGTCTTGTTATTGGTTGTGAGTTATTTTGGGGTTTTAATAAGAAACATGAAAGATAAATGGCAAGAAAGTAAACTAAGGCCTAAAAAGGTCTTGGCAAGGGTTGGTGGTCAAGGATCTCTATCCTAATCACTAACCACAACATGAGAATTGGCAAGGATTAATCTCATTAAATCATCCTCTAACTAGTAGTAAAGGAAAGTCAAATGAGCTATATCAATCCTAGTCCATAAGTCCTAACTCTCCACTAATTCAATTAGTGAGAACTAGAGTAAATGGCTCCCAATCATCAATTACTTGGACATTAATAACTCAAGAGTTCCTAAGTTACCTTTCCAAGCCAAGAACATAAAACTCTACTCTAAAATCCAACCAAGCATTTCATCAAACACTTGGAAGGCACAAAAGGAAAACATAGTAAAATTGCAAGAAAAGTAAATCTACACTACTCAATTGCAAGGAATTAAACAACAACAAATTAAGAAAATCACAATTATCATGAATTACCTCAAATTGCATTATTGAAAGAAAATTAATGAACAACAATCTATCCAAAACAAAATGAAGAATTACAATTATTAAAGCACATAACTAGAAGGAGGAAGAAGAGAAGATTAAGACTTGATAAAGGAGAAGTGAATTAAAGCATGAATTAAACCTAGATCTAAGAAGAGAGATTAGCCTAAACCTAATCCTAATTCTAGAGAGAAGTGAGAGCTTCTCTCTCTAAAACTACTCTAAACTAAAGCTATCACTAATTGTAACTAACTTCTAATTATCTTCTCCATTCAATCCTTGATCCTTTTATTCCTTTCTATCAGTAATTGGCGCCAAAATGGGTTCAGAAACCCTTCCAAATCGCCAGGCACGTGTTGCTTTAATGAAGTCATGTGCGGACTGCGACGCGTGCGCGCACGGTACGCGTGCGCATCCCCGGCTAATTCTGCGATGTGCGCGCGAGCGTCCTGTGCGCGTGCGCGTGCTTGGTTGATTTCACTTCTTTGACTTTTTATGCCTCTCTCCACTTGTATGCTTCCTTCCTTGCTTCCTTTGATCCATGCCTAGCCTATTTCAATCCTAGAATTACTAGCAAACACATCAAGGCATCTTATGGAATAAAAGAGGAATTAGAATTCATCAAAATAAGGCTTAAAAAGCATGTTTTTACACTTAAGCACAAATACGGGAGAGATTACAAAACCATGCCAATTCGTAGACTAAATGCGAGAAAAGGTTATCAAAATACCCTAAATTCAATACAAGATAAACCCTAAAAATGGGGTTTATCACCCGCGCGTAGGCGCACTTGGCACGTACGCGCCGTTCTTCTAGAAAGCGCAATCCAGGCATGCGCGTGGTGTGCGCGGGCGCGCCGATGTGCTGCACCCAATGCCCAGCCATTTTCCAAAGAGTTGTGCTAGAACTGTGCCAGATTTGTGCCTGGGGCACGAGAGCACCCACTCGTACGCGTGGCTGACGCGTGCGCATCGCTTGGCTATTTTTCAATCCACGCGTTAGTGTGCATGATGCATACGCGTCGATGAGTTTTGTGGCCATCCACGCGTGCGCGTGGAGTGCGCGTACGCATGGCCCTGTTTTCATCCCAAAGTTGATTTTTTAGTTTCAAAAACCAAATTTCATACTTCGAAACCTCCGATCTCACCACTTGTGTCTTAAATCATTATGATATGCCTAGCAATGAGAAAAGGAGCTAGGGGATGTGGTAACTTACGAGTGAAGCAAGGGAAAAATGAATGATTAATGAGGATCAAAGATGATTATGTGAGAGGCGGAGGATGGCGGTGGAAGTGCTTGTTATGCCATGGGCCGAAAGGCCGTAATTGTTAATGAGATGGCTGGTTATGGATTTAACCGTGAGCCGGATGGCTGGATTATTGTCGTGTTACGGCAGAGCCATGATTATGGCTAAGAATAAATGCATATATGCTGTTGAATGAATTGTGAATGTGGCACTTCCCCTATCGGAGGTAAGAGTTTTCCTGGGAGAAAGCAGTGGCTAGCCACCACGTGCTCCAGGTTGAGACTCGAAGCTCTTTTGACCCTATGTCGTCAGGATGGCCGGGCACTGTGAAAGCCCCGGATGAGCTCACCCCATAAATATTCGCCAGTGAGGGTGATGGATATGGATCATGATTATGATCAAGTTTATATTGAGTATAACTCGAGTTGGGGAGACACGACCGAGGGACAGTCCAATGGTTAGCTACCAGGACTTGTCGGGTTGGCTCTATAACCGACAGATGATATCATCAGCCATTAGGGACAGGCATTCATCATATGCATACTATGTGAATTGTTTGAGACTGCTTATTTGACTGCATATTACTTGCTAATTGTCTAAATGCCTTATCTGTTCCTATTTGTATATTTCTTATTTGAAATAACTGTGTTTGCTATATTATACTCCTGCTGGTGGTTGGGAGGTCTGAAAGAATTGAAAAGAGAAGTATTAGTTAGACTGAAGAATCTTTAGTCAGATGCCCTTTATGGTTTAGCTTGTTTATAAGCTTTGAATTATCTGGAGAAAGTTCTAGGATTGCCTTCGGCTTTTCCTCTATTATTATGTATTATATATGTGGAAGCTGTTACCATGTTGGGAACCTTTGGTTCTCACCCATGCGGATTTTGTGGTTTTCAGATGCAAGACGTGAGGCTTCTCGCTGAGGCATACTCGAGACTTCTGGATTAGCGAAGATCCTTTGTTCTCGGGACTCTGTTTTGGTTTATATGTTTTGCTTAGATACTTTTATCTCCATTAAATAATACAAACTGTGATGACTCCTCTTATAGGAGATTTTGGAGAATAGTTTTCTGTATTTGTGTCCCTTTGGGTTTCCTTTGGGGTTTTCCTTATTTTATCATATGTATATATTGCTATACTCGGATTGGTTATCTTCGCAATTGGATTTTGAGTCTTGATATTCCTGTTTTTGACACTCCCTTGTATATATAATCTTGCGTTGGCTTATCCTTTGTTCGTTATGTTATCGATCGGAGTGTTGCGCTTTCGAGATGCAATTTTTGTTTACCCCCTTTTTCTACAAAGGCTCCTAGTTATAATCAATCATTCATACTACTATATGTACTAAATTTTTATTTTAGAGGTCGTAATACCTTGCCATCTCTAAATTATGACTTAAGTATAAGACTCTGTATGGTAGGGTGTTATAATTATTTTCAACCAAAATAATAAAAAATAGTACATAATTGTAAGTTTTTTAACTAATAATATAGTACCTTAGGATAGAAGACAACATTGCTATCCACATTTGACTGCTGTTTTATAAGTTTCATATTTATTTTATTGTGCTCATCAATTAAACTATACTTTATTATTTCATTTTATATGTTTTGAAATAATGCCATCATATTATAAGGATGACATTAATTTTCATAATCTAATACGAATCTTCTTTTTATTTTGTTCGTCATTTGAATACTATCTATAAAAAATAGGTAGTTAAAGTGAAACATTATATAAAGAGAAACAGAAAATTTTTAAATTTATCATTCTAGTTTGCTTTTTAAACCTCACTTAATATACTCAAATTTAATAGCTTTGATGATGGTGATTCTTTGTAATTAGTTAAAAAAATTTTAACTTTCTCTTTCTCTTTCTAACTCTCCTTACAATTTTGAACAAATTTAATTTTGTTATTAAATAATTTTTTTAAGTTTAGAATATTTTTAACTTTCTATATATAATAAGTATCTTTTAAATTATCTAATGCATAAAATATTACATCTTTTCATGTATCTTAAAAGTTAAAAATTAAAGTTAAATGATATTAATTTTTTTAAGTATAAAAATAAACATTAAGTCTAAATGATATTAGTTCTTTTATTAAAGTAGAGAAACTCCATAAAAGGATAATATTAAGTTCTATGTTCTTATATATGAGCACATATACTATTTATTATATTATATATAATCTTTGTACCATATAACAAAAAGTGAAAATCTATAAAGTCAATATAAAGAGTTGACCACGATTTTAGATTCTAATTTTTTTGGATTATATTTACCTTCTAACAAACTATTTTATAAAGCAAATTATAAAGACAAAATAATCATAAAATTTATTTTAAAAAATCTAATAACCTACCCCTAAAATAAAAATAGTCTTATTATTCCTATAACTATGATAATACATCTCCCAACAAAAAAATGCAAAGTGTCTGCAAATTGTAAATAAATTAGAAAATGGACTAAGTGAACATCAATGTCTTTACATTTTTTACCATCTTCATGTTTTGTTTAATTCTATGTTAGTTTTAATTTATATCCTAACCGCGCTTGTGCTCTCACTAGTAGTTTGATTTCACACTAATTATTTTATTAAAATTTGTTTTTTAATTTTTTTGAAAAATTTATCAATTTTGTTCTTTATGCACATTTTTATGTGTTTCTTTTACTACCCTCCTTCTTCTTTTTTTTCAATACCCTCAATTGCATCGTCTCCATCGTCTTTCATTGCCTTTATCCACTACAATTGCAAATTTCATTCGGTTTCACGTATAACTTTTACTTATATTTTTTCTTCTCTTTAGTTTATTTATTTAATTTATATTTTCAATCATTCTTCTATTCTTTTAATTCATTCCTAACTTTTCACGTAAAAACTAGTTCTGTCTTTTTCTTTTATCAATTTGTTGTAAAAAAAATCTTATCTTATCAATTTAATGTAAAAAGAAAAAAAAATTATGTGACTTGTGTTCTTATAATTTTTTATTATTTTTTTATCTAATTAAACTATCTTTTATTTAACATGTCAAGAATTAAACTTCTTTTATAATGAGTAGTTTTTGAATCATCTAATTTATAAAAAAAATCACATCTTTTTATTTATTCTAAAAAATTAAAATTAATATTAGTACTTTTGGACTAACAGAATTAAAATAAAATACAAAAAAATTTTTTGAATAAAAATAAAAATAAAAATACAAAATTTTAAATTTCAAAATATAAAATATTTATAAGATAAAAAATTTACTTAAACATAATTTTTGTAAAATATTTTATGAATTGACATAAATATAAAATAAATTTTGAAATTATGATGTGAGCACTACTGCAGTCCACCACCACAAAAATAAAAAGATGACATATAAATACATAATTTTTTATCTTTAAAAAAATTCAATAAATATATATTCAATGCTCTTCATTAAAAATAGTTATTTAAGTTCAAATTCATTCTCTCAAATTGTTATACTATTCCAACTGAATTTACTTTAAAGTTTTATGACGATCTTGAATAACAAGCATAGACTTTCTCTTCCAATATTGAGAAGATTTCGTATCCATAGTTAAAAACAAAAAGAAAATTAAAATTTACATAACCCAACAAATAGAAAAAGACAAAAAAAATTATATAAATGTTGATACAATTAATACCTATATATTAATTATAGTAAGAAATCTGATTTTGATAATTATATTTTGTAAATATGAGGCTAATAAGATTACCTGAAAGATAAAAGAGAATACTACCTATACTTACGAAGAAGAGGACACCATGAGTGAGAGTGAGAATTTGTTAGCGTGTGCTAGCAACAACAATTGGGAGTGGAGAAGATAAAATTTATTGGGCCCTTAATAAAAGTAGTTTATATAAATTGAGTATTAGGTATCGTGTGGCTTGTGGGTTCTCGCATCCTCTTATTGAATTTTGCCAACGAAATTTATAACGAGAAATGTGGAAGCTAAAGATGCCTATAATTTGCAGAAACAATCAATCATTGCATCTTTCATTGTGTAAAATCAAAGGAAATTTGGTTAAAAATGAGCTTACGGCATGAAGACTCTAATTTCTATGATGAGTGGAACTTGAAAATGGGAGTCTTGCGTACCCAACCCAATAGCTCATCTCAGAGAATGATGATGGTGATTTTGAGCTGGTCCTTATGGAAGGCTTGGAATAGGTTCATCTTTGATAATGTATCAACTAGTGTAAAAGAGATAATAGCGTCCATTTTAAAGCTACATAAAGAGTTTCAACAAATTCTCACTTCCTAATTGATGAGCACTTTACTTTTTATTTCTCTTATTAGATTATTATATAATGTTACCTCTATCGTAGAGCGTTGGAATTCCTCTATTTCTTTTATTTGTCCCATATATGAACACTTATATGTTTCTTTCATTTCATAAATAAAATATCTCACTTTGAAAAAAAAAATTAATTACACACCTTCAAATTACTAATAACACAATATTAATGTTATTTTACCAAAATATTCTTAATTTTATTTGTTTTCGAAAAATTCTCTAATTTCGGCTCATTAATTATAATAATAAATATATAAAATAATTGTGTCACTAATTTTAAAAAAATATTTTTACGTTTGATTGCGTAATAAATTGTGTATAAAATATTTTTAAAATAAAATTTTTTTGATAATTTATACTTTTTTTAAATTATTAAATCATATAAGTAATTACCAAAAAAATAATTTATGAACTCATTTCGTCATTTGAATGAAATAAGTAATTATAATGATAATTGTAATTTAAAATTTTCTACTAATCATCAGTAACATTTCTTTAAACGAGGGTTATTTAGTTAGTGGAAATTCTATGTGGTTTAAAAGCTAAACTAATATTTTTTATTGTTTACAAACTCATAAATTTTGATAACCTTTTTAATTTATTTGTGCGAGTAGGAAAAAAAATATTAAAACACAATTCAATTGGCTTATCATATTTTTTTAGCCGTATAAGTGAGTTGAAAACTTGTTTCATATTTGATATTAGTATTTCAATTAGTATTATTTAATTTTGTTAAAAAAAATTATCAGTATAAATATGAAAAATATAGTATAGTGTGCAAGAGATTAAAACCAAATGAATGTACAATTATAAGAGAAAAAAAAATTTAGGTGGCCAGCATTTTTATTAAAATTTGATCCGTATTTAATTAGTAAAAAGAAAAGTGAATAATCCTATATTATTGGATAAAATTTCACACCATTAAAAATACTGATAACTAATTGATAGTTACAAATCACAAATTTTATTGATCCCTTAGCACTCTTCTAATAATCATTTTTTTCTCATGTTATATTAATTTACTATTAAATTTTATTTTTTAATTTAAATTTTATTAATCTAAATTTTTTGATAAATTAATCTAATTTGATTTAAATAATAATAATTATATTTTTATTTTATAAATCAATTTAAATTATATCATAAATATTTTGAGAGGATTAGACCTTTTGTACATACTTACGTTATGTTATTTATTCATACTTTTGTTATTTTAATGTTATTCTTATTTTGTTAATTTATAAATTAATTCTTTTTGTAATTCTATGTGCTCATACGTATTCTCATTTTCTATTAAATTAGTTTATATTTGTCACCAAATAAAATTAGTTTATATTTAATGCACAAAATTTGAAAACATACGACTATTTTAGTCATTTCGTATAATTATTTTAGTCTTTTTTATATCTATCTAAATATAATACACAAAACATAATTCTCAGTATTTTTACTCTATTATCTCTATCTCAATATTCACTAAAACAAATACCACCTAATAAGAAAATACATAAAGATTAAATATATAAAAAAAAACATATTGAGATAACTCATTCACCAAAAATACCGTCATGTTAACGGTGGATATCTTCCTCAAAGAGGGGATCAGCATCCTCGCATTTAGCAGCATCCGTTTGTTATCTTCACTTCTACCTAATAGCCATCCGCGACTGTGACATGAAGAAACCTGGTAATATTTATCGAGAAAAGAGAATTTGCGTAGGGTTAACTTTTGATTATAAATTTAAAGATGAATATTGTTATTTATAATTTTATAACTTGTGTATTTTTATTTTTATTTTTTTATTTATAATTTTGTAAATCTATTTTTATTAAATTGTAATTCTTTTGATTCTTATTTTTTTATTTATAATTTTTAATCTTTATCTTTCGTAAATTAATTTGACTATACCTATATATATTATATGTAATAAGTTTAATGTATTATTTTATTGTATATTTATTGTTTATTATTAAATTATTACTGTGATTAGTTTTAAAGAATTAATTCTTTTTTTTTTATAGATGATTGACTTTTAAGTAGTTACCAAAAGAAAAAATTAAATCTTCCCATTCCTAAATATTGTTAATAATATTAGGTAAAATTTTAGAGCAAAAACATAAATAAAAGAATGTGTTAATTGATTTTAGTATTGAGAATATAATTAACAATCTTAGACACTAATTTTTGCATAATAAAAAATCCTTCTTTTGCCATAAAACAATGGAGAATATTTTTAGTCAACGTACTTAGTATGTACTTCTATTATAATTAATTATCATTAATTTATCAGTAATTTTTTAAATGAGTATGAAAAGATTATACTATTTGAATTATAACTTATTGTGCGTAAAATAAAAAGATAACTGCAATATAAATGAAGAAAAGTTATAATTTTATTTTAAATAAGTTTTTAAAATGCTTTTACGTTAATCACTGTTTATTAATAAAATTAAAATAAAAATATGAAAATTGGATATTATTCTCTTTATATATTATCATAGATTATTATTATTATTATTATTTTACATGTATATTTCATGTTTGAAATCTCAGCGAGCACAATAAATAAAGATAGAAAATTAGTTATATAATTATTTTATTTTAAATTTAATTAAAATTTATTTGTTATTATTTATTTTGAATATAGACAGAGTACAAGTTGAGTACCTTTATACTCAAAATTAACAAATTATAAGCCATATGTGTTTGTAAGTTGTGAAAGTAAAAGGAAAATAGGATTAAAATTTTAAAATGTTATTTATCATGAAAGTAACATAAGAATTTTTTTAAATTGTCTTATGCTGAGTTTTTTTGAAGAGTTAATAATGATTAATTTCTAAATTTTTTAATCATAAAAATTTTAATATTATGTGATAAAATCATTTTTATAAAAAATTTAAATTTATAATAAAAATTCATAAATAATTATATTTTTAATATTATTAATTTGTATGTGTTTTTGAAATTGTTAAAGTAGGTATTAGTTAATTATTAAGAGTTCTATTTAACAATTCCCCTTCAGTGGATTTTCTTCTTCAATGTATAAATAAAAGAAAATTTTAGAAAAAAAAATTCTCAAATTTATTATTTATAACAATAATATAACAACTACTTAGGATGTGTTTGGTAAACACGTTTGAAGAAAAAAAAGTAAGTTACATCTTTTTGAAAGTTTTAATTTTTTATTTGGTTAATTTTCTTCTCTACAAACGCAGAAGTGATTATGTTCATAAAACCACGTTTAGAAAAAGCAATAATTTCTAACTTCTCCATTGCACTAACATGCTTTTAGTCACTACATTTAACATTTATTTTTTTTACCAATTTTATCCTTTATACATGTTATTGTATTATTTATAAAATTCTTGTTATTTCTCTCTACATGAAATCATTTCTTTTATTATTTAATATTTAAATTTTTTAATAATTTTTTATTTGACATTATATATTTTTATAGTTATAATTTTTGTGTATTATATTTATTATTATCTTTTTATAATAGAATTTATTAATTTCATTAGGTAAAATAAATTAAACAAAAAAATTAACCATCAATAATAATAATAGTTAAAAATTATAACGTACTAAAAAAGAGTACTAAGAATATTAAAAATATATTATATAAAAAACATATAAGAAAAAGTATAAAAAAATTAAACATACATAAAAAAATAACATTATAATTTAATATCATGTCCTTTTAAGTAATTATCTATCTAAAAATAATTTTAACTAATATTATTCAAATAATATTTATTTTATCAAAATTAATTTTGGTATAGAGTTGCTAAACATAAATCATGTTGACACAAACTTACTTTTACTCAAAATCAATTCTATAAAATCACTTTTATTCAAACTCTAGTTTGACCAACCATAATCCAAACACACACTTAATTAGCTATAACTAATTTGAAGACAATTTTTATATTTTTCTTGTTTAGGTGGTTAAAACTCAACTATTTGAAAGAAAAAAGAATAGGATATATATAATGATTTGATTTAGTAGAGCTTTTTGAAGAGGTGTTTGTACTTTTTAAAAGTTCAAGTTCCTTATTTCATGTTTGGTAAATAAAAAAATTATATGTTTGTGTTTGCAACTTTTAAAAGATCGAGTACTTCTAAAAGTATCTAAGATAGAATTTTTTAAAGTTGGCTTGTGTTTTTCAAAAGTTAAAAGTCTAATATAACCTCATATGTTAACTAATTTTCAAATTTAATGCTTATATTTATGTCAATTAATAGTATTTTTAAATTTTAAAAACTATTTTACCAAACGCAAATTATGTTATTTGTGTTTATTAAAAACTATTTTTAATTTGATTGGAAGAGTTTCAAGTATACCTAGAACATCGGTGTTCCAATTATTTTAAACGTTGATCTGAATTATAAAAAATATATATAATATATATTAATTAAAATCAACAGTTAAAACGACTGGAACACCAATATTTTTTGGTATACTTAAAATTTTTCTAATTTGATTTACCAAATATAAATACTATAACTTTTAAAAAATTATCTTTTAAAAGTTAATTTTTATAACCTACTTTTTAAAAAGTAAAAATTTTACCAAATTAAACCAATATCTCACCTATTTGAGAATATAAATAATTCTTAGTTGATTTTACTTTTAATTAATTATATCTAGTCATCTAATCAAATTTTAACTATATCTATACAATTAAGGATATTAAGTTCAAACATTTCATAAAAATTTCCCTAGAATCCATAAGAAAAACATCTTAGTAATACTTTATAATAAATGATATTTTTGGCGAAAGAAAACACAACTTGAAATTGGATTGAAAAATGAAATATTTATTGATTGTTTAGGAAAAAGAAGCATATATATTATATATTTATAATTAAAAGGACTGTACCAACTCTTCCACGGATAACACCGCTGTTAAGACAACACTCTGTCCACGGATCAATTGTGGATCTACCACTATGGGCAAGTAAGAAAATAATGAGTAAAATATCTCAAACTGGCCCTGTTAATTAACTAATACTAACTAATAACTATGCATGAGTTTAGCTATAGATAATATTGCCATAATAGGCTTATGAATGATAGAGAAAAGTAAAATAAAAAGTTTCTTAACTACTTAGGATGACGCTATGTTTTGTGCATTAAATTAAAGGTGTTATTGAAAAAGAAATAATTAATATTATTTTGACATTAAGAAACGAAATAATTTGAAAACTTTAATTTTTTAACATTTGATAAATATATTAAAAAGGAGGAAGCATATTCAAATCTTATTTTTACTTTTTCTTTCATTTCTCATAATGAAATTAGTGTATGATATAACTTGTAAATTAAATTAATATCTCGTAGATCAAGAAGAAACCATTTCAAGTTGTAAACCATTTCATTTTTCACACTCAGAAGTTAAAATTTTTTAACACTCATAAACACAAAATTTAAATAAAAAAATAATTAAATATCAAATCTAACATTTCTTATGTTACGTGACATGCTTAGTGCCGCCCCAAAGAGTTCTTGACACTGCTGCAGTCTAACAGTCTAAGTCTATCAGGAGTGCAGAGAAATCAACTATAGATAATTATATATTGCATTTGGAAGCCATAGGTGATCTTAGTAGCAGCTAGTTGTGTGCGTCGTACGAGAAGAAAAAGATGCGATGTTCACAACTCAATGGGAACATTATTCAACGTGGCTCCGCATGCACTGTTCATTTAAAAAAATATTAAAATATTATCAGAATTTATTATTTTTATTTATTAATTATAATTTATATTTAAAAATATAAAATAAAATATATTATTATTAAATTATTAAATTAAAAAATTATTAAACTAAAAAATTGAATTAATATTAAAAATAATAAATTTTAATAATTTTAAATATTTTTTATTTATTTATATAAATTTTTTATATCATAATTAAAATAAATTTTTATTTTAATTTTAATAATTAAATTAAAAATTAAAATAATTAGCCACTAGTCACCGCCAATACCACATACACATAACCGTGGCCGACCAAAAGACAATAATACATTTTGTGGGTCACAAAAAACCCACCTAGGCACCTATTTTTGAGGAAGTTTAATGCATGGAAAAATAAGAGAAAACTACCTTTGTTTTTTCAGATGGGGTTAATTTTGTAGGAGAATGGAGACTTTCGACATGCGGCAGTATCTTCAACAATTTGGAACGATGCCCGTTTGAAAAGTAGAAGAAACTATTTTTTTTTATTTTTGGATTATGAAAAGTCATAATCTATGTGTTTGGTACTATTTTAAAAAAAGTTTTTAACTTTTCAAAAAATTAATTTGTAACTTTTAAAGAAGTAGAAATATATGATTTCTTACTTCTCGAGAAGTCATTCTACCATTTACTTAAAAAAAATTAATTTTAAAACAAAAAAATTTACTTTCTTTTTTGACTCTGAAAAATAATGACTCTTCATCACCATTTTTACATAAGGTCTGCTAGAAGTATTGGCCTTCCACCATCATTCTCACGCAATGTTCCAAGTCTCACTATTTTTACATAATGAAACATCTAATGGAAGTATTGATCCTCCACCACATTTTCAGACAATATTACATCTGAACAACTTACTGCATATATTCCTTCTAAATATTTTTTATCATTTTATCACTATTTTTATTATTAAATTTGTATTCAAGTGTGATATCAGTTTTAATTTTATTTTTTTCATATGTAATTTTATAGCTTATTATTATTTTCATAGTTAATTATAACAAGTTCTTGACCTCAATAAAAGAGAAGAGAGTTCTAATAGAAATAAAAATAAAAAATAAAAAACAGCAATAAAATATACATTGACACACATTTTATATTTATTTTTTATTTTCACCTACCATATCATACACAATATTAGTGATTAGGTTATGTAAAATCAACATTCAATATTGAAAAGTATTTGTTATCATCGTTATTTTAATATTCATTCTCTTTTGTAAAAAAATTTTATCTTTTGAGTTATTTATCCAAACGCTACAACTTTAAAATAAGTACTTTTATAACTAAAAATCCAAACACAAAATAACTTATTTATAAGCTACTGTTAATAAAAGTCCTTATGTTTTAAGCTTCTTTTTCAAAAGAACTTATTTAAGTTATTTACCCAAACTGGACCTAAATGGGTGTAAATTTTTTTGGTCAATTAAATCTAACTAAATTAATCTAATATAATAATAATAAGTTATAATTAATATTATTTTAAATTTTATTATTTAATTTAATTAAATTTAGTTTATAAAAAATTTAAATGTGTAATATTATTCTAAAAAATATAAAAAAACATAACATATTTTAGAATAGATTTTTTGCCTTATATTTATACTACCTCTTTTTGAATATTCTAAGGATTTCTATTAGTTTTATGCCAAATTTGGTAGGATATAATCTGAATTGAATATCTTGCTGCTCAATTATATACCTTAGAATGCGTTTAGACTCAGAGAATACTTTGGACTTAGTTGGAATAAGACCCTTTTTTTACAAGATGTCTAAATGATAATTTTTTTATTTATAATTATATATTCTCCTCTCTTGTAAAATTAAAATAATATGCATTTTAAATTTATTTGACCTTTAATAATTATTAGAATTTTTTACAAAAATAATTATTATAATTGATTATATAAATTAGTGATAATTATTTGTTTATTCAAATATTATTATATATGTATATATTACTAATTTAATGAATTTTGTTTGTTTCTAATATTTTATCACTAATCTTAAAAGAAAGTATTATTTAGAACTTTTATAGAAAAATAAGGTATATTTTTTTTTATAAATTTTATAATGTCTTTGCAGAAGATTATTGTAAACTTTTTTTAGAGAGGATTACTGATTACAACTACACTTTTCTTCATTCCTCATGGCTTCGTTATCTATATGACGAAACAAATTTTAGTAGCCGGAGTAAAAGTAATATAAAAAAATAAAAAATTTTAATATGCATATAATTAGATATTTAAATTAAGTATATTATTCAAGTTTTTAATCATTTAATTTTAATATATAAAAAAGTATAATTTTTTTTAATATATAAAAAAATTATAGTTTAATAGTTAAAAAATCTACATAAAATTCTATTATGATTGTATAAGAAAACACAAATAAATAAAATAAAATTTTGATGTAAGACCAAAATTGATTTTTATAGAAATAATTATTATATGTAAGACCAAAATTATAAAATAAAAAATAAAATAAATGATGTATACAACAAGTAAATGATATATATATATATATATATATATATATATATATAATTTTAAGAAAAAATCTTGAATATTAAGGGTAGTAAAATAGGCCGAATCTGTCGAGTCAAACTGGCAAAATTGCTAAAAAGGACAGATCATGATGAGTTTGAGTCTGTCATTTTTTAAAAACCCGCCAAGCTGGCGAGCTAAGGTAAGCAAGCAGGAAGGACTGGCCCGACGGGTTATGATTGTTTTTTTTAGTGTATTTTAGTCATTTTATACTTTCATATAAATTGAAAATTTATGAACTAGGGTTTTCAGTTTTTACTCTTCATTCACTGCACAGTCGACGTCACTCTCCCTCTTGGCCTCTTTGTCACTGAACTCACTCCCTCTCATTCCTAAGACCCTGACCCTAAAGCTGTATTTGTTTACAGGGACGGGAAACTGAGACAGGGACACAGAGATATAAAATCGTGTTTGACAAATAAGACATGAAAAGAGACATTATGTCCAGAGACACTGAATTAGGGTATTTTGTATCCGTCCTGATAGGAAGGACACAGAAACACTAATAAGGGACAGAACTTATTTTTTATTTTTCTTTCATTATTCTTGTTAATTTTTCATAATTATACTTTTATTATTATATTTTTCTTCGCAAATTGTTTGAATAAAAAATAGAATAAATTAGATTTTCATAATTTGTTCTACTTTATTATCAAACAGAATACAAGAGCACTAAATTATGTGTCTCTATCCTTTATGTCTTATTTTTAGTGTCTTGTCTTGTCCTTTTCTCAGAAACAAACATAGCCTAAGATCCTGACCGACAGATGCATTCGGAATCGTCGGCGTACCAGCAGCAAGCCGATGACGATTTCTCGGCCCTCTGCATTCTCTATCTCGTATTCCTTCCTTCCCTCCCTCTCTCTTTCTCTCTCTCTCTCTCTCTCCCTCACACTTCTGTCTCCCTCGCCCAGTCTGCGACAGAATCACCAGCGGCGCTAAAGACTCAGCTCTCCATCTCTCGTACCAACGGTGACGCGACACAGCTCTTCCTTTCTCGTACCGGCAGCGACGCGACGCGGCTCTTCCTCTCTCGAGTCCACAGTTGACAACTCAGATTGCCTGTCAATCCCTCTCTCAAGTCTACGGTGGCCGGCGCTTTAACGATGATGATTGAGCATTGTCTATTTTTTTGTTTTTTTAATTTATTTTTTGGTTTGTAGTATTAGGAGTTGGGAGGACTGTTCTGTTTGTTTATTGTTCATGTTCTCTATTTGTCTATTGTTCATGTTCTGATGTTCATATTGAATTTGTTATTCTATTTCTATTTTATATTTTTCTTTTTTCTGGTTCTGTTTGTTGGGATTTATAATTTAATATATTATTTTAGAGTTTTTTTCTAACAAAAAAAAGGAGAATATGAGGTAGCCTGCCAATTCGTTAGACCGTTCTTTGGCAAGATGAGATGGTAAGTTGGATTTATTTTTATTTGGTGGACAGGTTGACCCGTCTCATATTAGGATGGATTTTGACGGCGCGAAATAGATTAGTCCACTTTACCACTCCTACTAAATATTAATAATTTTTTTTTATTTGAGAAATTAAGTTTGACTTTAAATAATTAACTAATGCACTAGTGTCATAAAATTTATTATTATTATTATTATTATTATTATTATTATTATTATTATTATTATTATTTGTTTGTATTTTTATTTAAGTAGATATGATTTTTTTCAATTTCAAAAAATTAAATTTATACGATACATAACCTTTTATATAGTATTTATATTTAATAATATAATTTTATTTCAAACAATTATATAAAATAAAAAAATTTTAAGTATGGAAACAAACATATTATCCTATGGAGATAATATATACATACTTATGTATTTAATATTATTTTCTTATAAGGTTCTTATATGCTTAATTTTTTTCTTACACGAATCGTTCTTATGGTTCAAAGTGCACGTCTCCTGTCAAGCAAGGCACATGAAAACCCCTTTTGCTTCCAACAGAAATGGTAGAAAGAAAAAATAAAATAAAAATATTATATGTATATTTAAAATTAATCATTAAATTAGTCATCATATATGTATAAATATATATAATATTTAAAAAGCGATTAACTACAACAGTCATGTAAAATTATTAGATATATTGAATATAAAGGACGATTAGCTATAATAATCCTGTAAAATTCAAAATTTATGTTTGAAGAAATACAACAGAAATCGAAGTGAGAATAAGGGAGGTTACCATGAAATTTGAAATTGACAAGATCAAAGTCATCAAGTTTTTTTATAGAATGAAAAAAAAGACAACTGTTATCTTTAGTTGAACGATTTAAGAGAATTTTAGGAGCAGAACGTCCATGTGGATGAGAAGATAATCGAGGAGGAAGAGACATTGGTGGTTCTTTCTCGGTCATTGACTTTTTATTTTTGGCCACATTTGTCCTAAAAGTACCATCATCTGAGGACGCTATTGATGGACGGAGAGTAGTGATTTTCGTTCAGACTATCGTCTCAGGAATGGATGAAGAGTGCGAAAAAGAGTGAGAATGAATGTGTATATGAATATGTGCTTGACTCTTTAGAGAAAAGTTTTTAAAAGGACAGTTTACCAAAAAATCTCTGCAAATATCTACTTTCTTTTCTATTTTAATAAATACTAATGAATATAGTTTTTGAAAATAAAGGAAGTTGGATAAGAATGAGTGATTTTCAACAAGTAACTGTAATGAATGCTGATTGAAATTAAAATAAAAAGGGATCTTTTAAAATAATTTGAAAAGGTATTTTCCAAAAATCAATAAAAAGGTTTTATAAGCATTGGAAAGTAATCATATAAAAAGACTGGTTAAAAAAATATTTAAGAATTTGAAAGTAATTTGACTTGGTTGAAAAAAGATAAAAATAAAGAATATTGATTTATGATCAATTAAGAATGATGATGACTACTTCATAAAATAGAACTCTTTTCGATCTAAAGGAGATTTTTTAAGGAAATACAAGGGACCACCAAAAATTTAGCTTATCCCATCTGGTTCAGACAGTAACACTCGGCGTTAATCATGAAAATCTAGGGATATTGATCATTTGTCCAAATTTATCTCCTGTTGACTTGAGAGATAAAAATACTAAAAAAAATTCATCATCAAATTAGATAAAGGAATTAGTACAGATAATATCTAGAGCTGTTCTCAACTTGCAGAACATATCGTCAACTAGTGATTCAGTAAAGATATTAGCAAGTTGATCATCTGATCTTATAAATTGAATATTAATATTTTTTTTATGAACATGTTTTTAAATAGAGTGAAATCTCACTTCGATGTATTTGGTTTTTGAGTGCAAAACATGATTTTTGGAGATATTTATCGTACTCATATTATCATATTATAAGGGAATGCTATCGATTTTCAATTTACAATCTACAAGTTGGGTTTTCATCCACAACAATTGTGAACAGCATGAAGATGCGACAATATATTTAGTTTCGACTGTAAATAATGCTACAATGACTTGTTTTTTGATAGACCACACATTGAATGACTTTTCAAAGAAGCACCAAATTTCGATTGTCCTCCTTCGGTCTACTCGATTACTGAAAAAATCTGCATTATAATACCCCCACTATACCAAAATCATCTGATTTAGGATACCACAAACTAAATTTAGAAGTGACATATGAATATATTTAATAATCCTTTTAATGGCTGAAAGATGAGATTCTTTAGAATGTGATTGGAATTTAGAATAAACTCCAATACTTTGAATTATGTTTGATCTAGAGGATGGAAGGTACATGAGTGAACCGATTATTCCTCTAAATCTAGTTTCATCCATATTTTTGCTATTTTTATCATTTTGAAGTCTAAAATTTGGATGTATTGGTGTGCTCATTAGCTTAGTATTTTTCAAACCAATTTTTTTAACTAAATCGTGGTATATTTTTCTTAGTGTACAAAGATGCCACTAGGAGTTTATTTGATTTGGAATCCAAAAAAGAATATGAATTCTCTCATCATACTCATATCAAAATCACTAGTCATTAATTTGCTAAAATCAGTCACAACGATTCATTGGCCGAGTCAAAGATTATGTCATCCACATAGATTTGAACAAGAATAAAATAATTATTAGATTTTTTGATAAATAAAGTTGTATCTGTGGTACCTCTTTGAAAATTATTTTTCAATAAAAAAGAGTTAAGTCTTTCATACCAAACTCTAGGAGCTTGTCTCAAACCATAAAGGACTTTAGATAATTTAAAAGCATGGTTTGAAAAAATTTTTATTTTCAAAATCGAGAGGTTGTGCAACGTATACTTCTCTATCAATGATACCATTCAAGAAAGCACATTCAACATCCATTTGAAAAAGTTTAAATCCTTGGTGTGCGCCATAAGCAAACAACAACCTTATAATTTCCATCCTTGCAACCGATGCAAATGACTCGTCAAAGTCGATTCCCTCTTCTTAATCATACCCTTGAGCCACGAGTCTTGCTTTGTTTCTTGCTATGCTTCCATCCTCTCCCAACTTGTTTCAAAAAATTCACTTAGTTCTCGTTACTTTCTTCCCTTTGAGTTTGGTACTAGTGTCTAGACTTTATTTTTCTCAAATTGAATCAGCTCGTCTTCCATTACTTTAACCCAAGATGGATTATCAAGAGTTTCATTCATATTTTGTGGTTCGATTTGAGAGATGGCAAAATTATTTTGTTCCATTCTTCTTCTATTTGATAATCTAGTGGTGACACCTTGTGATGGATGTTCAATGATGAATTCTTGTCGATAATTTTTTAAGAATTTTTATTCTCTTAAGTTGGGAGTATAGAGATCAGATTCAAATAGAGTTTGGTTTGTTTAGCTGTCCTTATTAGGATTTTTTACATTTTCAGGAGATAAAACAGAAATGTCTCTAGCTGAATCGATTGTCTTAATAGATTGAACATTTTGCTACATATCAGAGTCAGCTTGAGCTAGATCTTACTTTTGAAATCACTGTTCTAAGCATTTGCATGGTAATATTCGAAAGAACTTGAAACAACATTAGTATCACAAAGGAAAACATATATGAATTCCTCAATAACTCTAGAATCTTTGTGATAAACTCATTAGACTTTGCTAGTTGTGGAATATCCAATGAAAATACATTCATAAGTCTTTGAATAAAACTTTCTCAAGTTATCTTTAATATTTAACACAAAACATTTGCATCCAAAGATATGAAAATATTTAAGATTTGGTGGGATTCCTTTCCATAATTCACAAGGTATTTTCTTCAAAAGCTTTCTAATGATTATTCTATTCAAAATGTAACATGCCGTGTTGACTGCTCGGCCCAAAGAAAATTAGGGACATTATTTTCACATAACATTACTCTAGCCTTCTTGAAGACTTCTATTTCTTCGTTTAACAACACCATTTTGTCAAGGTGTTCTTGGACAAAAAAATTTATGTAAAATTCCTAATTCATCAGAAAATTTTTTAAATCACAGTTTTTAAACTCCTTTCTATGGTCACTTTTAATAGAAACAATCTTCAAATCTTTTTCATTTTGAATATTTTTGCTAAACACCTCAAAAGTAGAAAAAGCATAATTTTATATGTAAGAAAAATAATCCAACCAAATCTAGTGTAATCATCCCCAATAACCAAGCTATAATCTTACCACCTAGACTTTGAGTTCTAGTTGGTCCAAAAAGATCAATATATAGCAATTCAAGAAGTCTTTTAGTTGAAATGTCTTCCTTTGATTTAAATGAGCTTTTTGTTTGTTTTTTCCATTTGGAATGTATCACATGTGATGTCTTTGTCAAAAAAAATTAATTTTAGAAAGATTTTTTTACTAAATCCTTCTTTACTAACTTGACTATTTGAAAAATGCTAGCATGACTTAGCCTTTTATGTTATAGCCATTTTTCAAAATTCATAGAATTAAAACAAGTTATATTTTGAGTTTTAAGATTATCTAGTGTGAGACTATGCACATTATCATATCTTTTAGCTACAAACAACACTTCATTAGAATATTTATTAACAACAAGATATTCTAATATTTTGAAATTACCCAATAACCTAAGTCACAAAGTTAGCTAATACTCAAAAGATTGTGTCTAAATCTATCAACCAAAAACATATTGTCAATGCAAGTAAAAAATTCTTTACCCACTTTACCTAAGGCAATGATATTGCCTTTTTCATTATCATTGAATGTCACAAATCCTCCATTGTACTCATTGAGTTCGATGAAGAATGTGAATTTTCTGGTTATGTGCCTTGAACATCCGCTATCAAAATACCACATGTCTTTCTTCTTCTTGGATGCAAGACATCTACACAAAGCTTCAAGTGATCTTAGGTATCTAAATAAATTTAGATCCTTGGATGTTAATCTTTTTGGTTGTCCAAGGTCATTGAAATCCTTAATCACTTTGTATATTTTATTCCAACTTTTCTTTCAACAATGAAGTATTGATGAGATGAATGACTATGTTTATTGCAAGTTTGACAATGATTCCTCTTTGCTAATTTTCGTAAGTGATAAGAGATTTGAACTCTTTTGATTTTAGAGGTTGAAGCTTCAGTTTTGCTGTGTCTTGGTTCAAGCCTTTAATCACTTTA
This sequence comes from Arachis stenosperma, assembly GCF_014773155.1. NCBI lineage: Eukaryota > Viridiplantae > Streptophyta > Magnoliopsida > Fabales > Fabaceae > Arachis > Arachis stenosperma. Next base: position 120,713,403 of record NC_080386.1, read on the forward strand.
TGCAATCTTTCATTTTCATTAATTCGGTCTATTAAATCAATAACCGAGTGCTTATCTTAAAATTTTTTGTTTTCAGATTTAAGATGTTTATATTATTCAATTAAATCAATAGCACCTTCTGTTTCCTTTAGTTTTTCTTTATTTAAGGAAAGTATTTTCAACTTTTAAAGAATCATTTTCTGATTCATATTTAAAACATTTATCCAAGAAGTTTTTAACATGTGGAATTAAATAATCAACCATTTGATATAATTCCTCATTAGATAGGTCAGAAAAATTTACCTCTTCCACTTGATCTTGGTCAGCCATAAAACCTTGTGCTTCATGTTCTGACTCTTCTTCATTCACGGAGTCATTTTCCAAATCTTAATATGATGCCATCAGCACCTTCTTCTTGTCTTTCTTCATCTTGTCCTCCTTCTTGAGTTTAGGACAATCATGCTTGAAGTGACCAACTTTCTTATAGTGATGACAAATGATCTTGCTGAAGTCCCTCTTGTGTTCCTTTGAGTTTGAGCCTTTACTGCTTCCTTTACTTCTCATGAATCTTTTTATCCTCCTAGCAAAAAATACAATTTTGCCATCCAAAAAACTGTCATTAGAATCTTCTTCCAATGAATCAATATTAGATTTCAAAGCTGCTCCTTTCTTTTTTGTGTGTTGGTTCATGTAGGTGGATTCATAGGCAAGTAATTTTTCGTTCAATTCATCATATGACATTTTGTTCAGATTAGTGCTTTCAGAGATAACCGTTGCTTTTGTTTCCCACTCTTTGGTAAGACTTCTAAGTATTTTTTTCACTAACACTTGCTCCATGTGAGGCATTCCTATAGCATCCAAGTTATTGATGATGATTAAAAATCTTTCAAACATTTCATCGATGGTTTCTCCATCTTTCATCGTGAACATCTCGTATTTCTTTTTTAGCATATCTATCATTGTTTCCTTGACTTGTTTGGTGCCTTCATGAGTGACTTGGAGTTTAATCCAAATCTCTTGTTGTTTTGCACCTTAATACCTTCCGATATTCCTCAAAGCTAATTATGCAATGCATCATATTGATTGCCTTTGTGTTTAGCTCCAATTTCTTTTTGTCTTCATCGTTTCATTCGGCTTCTTCTTTAGGAGTAAGCACTCCTTTAGCGCTTGTCTTTGTTGGGACTTGTGGACCATTCATAATGATCTTCTAAATATTATAATCAATGACCTGCACAAATATCTGCATTCTCTCCTTCTAGTAGGTGTAGTTCTTGCCATTGAAGAAAGAAGATCTGTTGTTTGACTGATATTCAGTGAGTGTGTAAACCACAATATTTGCACCCATGTTATTGTCCATTGGATCTTTGCTCCAAACTATGAAGCTTAGCTCCCTAAGAATGGGCTCTTGATACCAATGGAAGGTTATCAATGGCCTAGAGAAGGGGGTTGAATCTATGACCTCTTTTAAACTTGCACACTTTAACTTCAAACTTGATTTAACTCAATCTTGTTATTGAGTCTGCAATATTGATTATGCAGGAGATAATTTTGTTTTGCCTTTTAATGTTGGATCAAGAACAGAACAAACTAGTTACTTTTGAGTGTACTGAGTTGCTTTGACTTCTGCTAGATTGATTATGCAAGAGATAATATAATTTTGTCTTTTATCGAAAGAAATCAGAAATAAAACAGAGAAGAAAAAATAACACAAACATATATCCTGGTTCAATCACCTTGTGTAATGTGGCCTACATCTAATCTCCACCACAACTGGGTGTGGAATTTCCACTATCTTGATCAAAGATTATATACACCAATTTTCATGGATTCAACCCAATTTTATCAGGGATAAACCAAACTTCTATCCAAACTTGATTAGGCTAGGTTCACTCCCTAGACTTTCAACCACTAAATGCTCTCCCAACTTAGCAAGGGAATCCTCTCAGAATCATGAACACAAAAGAGATTGAAATAAATTTTTGGCTTTTCTCCATAATTACTCTCTTTTCCTTTTCTCTCAATGGTATTTTCTAATACCTCACATATTTGTCTTTTTTTTATTGATTGAAAACAAAGAAAAATAAAACTGAAGAACAAAAAATTTAATATAAAACCATGAAGGAGAAGAAGGTTAAGTTCGAAAGCTATGAAGACCTAAACAGTGTGCTCGCTCTCCTTGGTTGAATTTCTTCTTCCCAAAATTCAAAGCAGAAACACAGAGAAAAGATGGAACAGCAACAGTGATTAGAGTTGGCTTGAATATTTACCTAACTGCTTCTCTTTCTTCCTTTTTCTTTTACTTAAGAAATCTGAACCATTGATCCATTCTTTGACTCCAAATTTTAATTATGACCTTTGATTTTTGTAGAGATACACAACCTCCATTTTCTTCTTCTTACCCGATTGGTACATGCAGGAGGAAGACAGTTTCAACAAGCTAGAATGGTAGCATAAAGATAGAATTGCTATACTGATTTTTCTTCTATTTCATCCTTTGATTTGATTTTTGCTTTTTGCTCCAACTCTTGACGTTTTTTTTCTCTTTCCTTTTTAATGTCAAGACTTGGTGATTCACTTTTTTCTTAATGCTTGAACCCTATTCTAAACATCTATTTTTGCTTATGAAAATTCTTTTTCTTCTTTAATTTAGGGTCAGTCATGTAGGTTACAATTAGAAGAGAGAAGAGAGTGTTTGGTTGGAGTGTTGGGCACATTGGACATGGGGCAACAATGAGGATGAATGTTGTCTATGGATATTTGGGCCTGTTATTATTGAACATATTAATTTTCTGCATACTAAACACATACATCAGCTAAACTATAATGTTAGTCATTATTAAATAATTTTTTTTGTTTTCTCAAACTCAACATATGGTTGAAAAAAAAGGTAAGAACTATCATTTAAATTTAGGTTTAATTACTCTATAACAAGCAGTGGCGTAGCTTGAAACAAAATTTGGGGGAGGAGGGGGCAAAAATTTAATATAAAAATTTAAGGTCAAACTCATCTGATGCAACTCTTTGAATTTTTGAAGGTTGTATCTCACTTTCTTGGAGATTCATTAAAGTAGAAGAACTATTTATAGGTGTTGATATTGTAGAAGTTATATGTTCTCCTTTTTGAATATTAGTCTTCCTCTTAAAAAATGTATCAATTCTTTGATTTTTCATCATTATTTTGTATAAAAATTTAAATATATATCCTATAAAATATGTAAAAAAAATTAAAAAGATAAATATTAAAATGTATAATATTTATTATTTTTTTATTAATTTATACAAATATAATAATATCAATACTTATTGAATATTCTAATATTTTTTATCATATGAAAAATTAAATTAAATGAACAGTAATATATAAAATAATATTAAATTAAATAAATAAAAATATCTAATTTTAGAATGAGAAGCAAAACGTGTTTTATAATGAGAAACAAAGCAGTAAGTACAGTGATTTTTGTTAGATAATTTTTTTGTGTTAGATGTATTGTGAAGCCAATAAAGGCCCACTCTAAAAATTATTATGCAATAAAAGCATAAGATAGGAATTAAACCTGAGTATCCTAAATTATAGTAAAGCATTTGAAAGCCAACTGAACTACTCTTTATTTTTTGAAGAACTACTACAAATTTTTTTATAAAAAATTTGGGGGCATTGCCCTAGTTAAGCTCCGCCATTGTCTACAAGTCCTTATAATTTCATTGAATTTTTAATTAGGTCCCTATACTTTTTTTTTATTTTTAATTCGGTCCCCATACCATAATTTTTTTAATTTAGTCCCTATCGTGACAAAACATTTAAAAAAACAGAATATTTTGTTAAAAAAACGAATATTTTCACTATTAGATAGAAAACCTAATTGAAGACACCTCCATATTTCTAAAATATCAAAAGAACCCTTGGCATTTTGTCCCAAAGTCAGAGAGCCTATCCCAAAGTTCTTCTTGGAGCTCCGTCTTGGATCCACCGCTTTGTCCCGTTTAGCCGCGTCTCCTCCGCTCAGCATTTGTCGCGTGCTCGTCATCCCTCGCGCGCGCGTTTCCATCTACTTCGTCCACCATCACTATTCATCTGCCATTACTAGACCCATCGCCTCACTGCGCCGAACCTCCATCTCTCCCTTGCTACCTAGACTGCTACTTGTCGTCCCCACGTTCTGTCTCTGCAACAACAGGTGATAATTGAAATTTTTTTCATTTTTTAAGGTTAATTCCTTTATTTTAAGCATATGTGAATTTTATTGATATAATAGTTTATGAGCTGATTAGAAAAAATATGGCACCGATTGAATTGAAATCTTGAATTGATTTCTAAATTAGTTTATGAATATGAATATGCATGGCTTTAGTTAATTGTTGAATTAGTTTATGAATTTTGTTAATTATTGATTGTTATTGCCATGATGATGTTGGTTTATTAGGTTTCTTTTTCTTTCTTCTTGGTATAATGATGGAGAATTTGAAAGACTTGCATTTTGAGCTCGATGAATGGAGTCTGTAAGAAATAGTTAATGAACTGAGGAAGTTAGGGTACAAAGATTATGCTAAGATGTGGTAATGTAAACCAAGCTATTAATTGAACTTAGGTCTTAGAGAGTTGACGAGTGATGGAGATGACATGAGAATGAGTAGGTTATTAGTGTCACAAACTATTAAGCATTGCTTGGAGTACTATGTTGTTGATGGATGTAGGAAAGATAATTTCAAATGATAATTATTATGTGCCAACTGAAACTGAGTATAGTGACAATGGTTTAATAAAAGTAGATGTTGAAAGTGAATCAGAGCCCCATAGTGAGGAGGATAGATTTGATGATAATGCCGATGATGGAGATCACGAGGATTATTTTGATTTTGAGGTTGAAAATAAAAATGATGGTGGAGCTTTAAATACTTTTGAGGGGTTTAATGGCCTGTTAAATCAAGATGATAATGGTCAAGCTGCTGGGGATGATCTTGTTGTTTATGATGCTGCTGTTGGTGACGATATTGAAGTTGGAGAAATTTCTGAGGGTTACAAAATTGAAAATATTGATAGCTGTGGGAAAGATTCGGATGATATAATTAAAAAGAGAAAGTACCCTAAATATAATGAGGCTGAAATGAGCAGAGACTATGACTTTAAAGTGAGGTTGAAATTCAAGTCACTCACTCAGTTTAAGGATGCAAAAATAGAGCATGTTTTGTTGAATGGAAGGGATATTAGGAATGTTAAGAATGATAAGGTGAGATGTAGAGTGGGTTATAGAAGGAAGAAAGGAAAGTGTAAATGAATGACATTTGCATCCAAGGTTGGTGGTTCTGATTACTTTTGGCTGAAGACTCTGAATAAAAAGTACACTTGTGGATGAAATTACAGTGGTAGACTTGCATCAAGTAGTTGGGTGTCACATAAAATTGTTACCAACATTAGTAGAGGAGAAGAGATGAAGATTGCAATAATGATTCAGACCATTCAAGCAGACAAACACATGGCTAATATTTCAGTTACAAAAACTTATTAGGTGAGGAGAAAGATGAAAAAAAAAGTACATGGCAGGGATATTCTTCAATATGCCAAGCTGAGAGATTACTGTACAGAGATTATGAGGACAAATTTTGGATCTAGTACTCAGATTTTGATTGACATGCTTTCAATTACTCACCAGCCAAAATTTTGGAGGATATACATGTGCCTTGATGTTGTGAAGCAAGGATTCTTAGCTAGTTGTAGGCCTATTATAGGGATAGATGGTTGCCACTTGAAGGGTGATCATGGTCAACAATTTTTTGTGGTTGCTGGAAGAGATCCAAACGATAACTATTTTTCAATTGATGTTGCTGGTGTAGAGGTTGAGTCCAGAGACAGTTGGGATTGGTTTATTAACTTATTGTTGGATGATATTGGTTATATCAGTAGAAGAAAGTAGGTATTCATGTCCGATCAACAAAAGGTTAGCACTCTTAACCTGTTGTTATGTCTTTCATACTTGTATATTATGTGAGATTTGTGTAATATTGTATTTATGTTTATGTTCTTTTATGTTTTTTGTTTATATTGTGGACATTTGATTTAAAGGACCATTATTTAATGACTATTTAGGTATGCGGCATATTATATAGTCAGTGATTTTGTATAACTTATGGACATATAATTTAAAATTAAAGATTGAATTCTAAAATTTTCATCAACTGTGTTTATTGTTATATTCAAACAAAAGACATTAAGATAAATTTAATCAAACTAAACATAATTAATCGTAATTAGATTGAAGTTGTATAATTTTTTACATTAGAATAATACCTTAAACAATACAAGTAATTTTAAACCCTTACAAACTATATTGTAATTACTAGGACTATCAAAAACATATATAGCATATATAGCATTTTGCATTGATTTTTCATATTGTCTTCCAATCTCCCAAATTATTCTTGAACATTATTTAACTCATCACATAATCTACCCATACAAGCATTCATTTGTCCAGCATCCACAATCAATCTCTCTATCTCCATGTTTAGTTCTCTTTATCTTCCTTTCTTGTGCATCTAATTTTCTTATTTCATCCTCTAACTTACTAAAAATCTTATGTTCCCACAACTCCAACCGCAACAGCCAACAGATACGTTTTCTCTTCTTGTTGCATCACCTTCATTAACCTACTCAAAAAGTTTGCATATTCTATTAGGGTAAGAAATAAATCTTTTATTATGATTTTTTGTTGTTTCAAAAGTTTGAAGAATTAGAGTGTCACTACAAAAACAGTAAACCCTCATATCCTTTTTTTTTTTTGTCACCCATTTTTTGAACCGTCATTATTATCATCAATCCACACAAAAGAAGTTATATTTTGACATCCTCCCACAAGCAGCATACCTCCTCCTATCATAGTCAGACACAGCCGATGAAAGGAACACAATTAGTGCTTCTCCACAGAAACACATGTATCTTTTTTCTTTAGAGTTAGAGCTCTTCAAAACACAATTTTTCGAAAAGAGAATAAAAGAGGTTTATTGACTTTGATCCATATTCGTATAATCGTATTCCTATTCCTATGTGTGTGTAGAAATCTGAGAGAAAGTAAAAGAGAAAAATCGAAAAGAGAAGAAATCTCAAAGAAATATGAATCTATTATAGGTGGAAGACAAAAGTATATAAGTAATTTCACAATTCACCAACGTTTTTTTAACGTTTAACATTAAAAGAGACTAAATTAAAAAAATATTTATGATATAAAGATCCAATTTAAAAAGATATAAAAATATAATTAAAAATTCGATAAAACTATAAGGATCTATAAAATAATTAAACCTTAAATTTTTAGAATTACAAATGTACAATATATAATTGGTATATCAAAAACCCTAAAGGTATACAACCAAAATTCAAAATTTGTGCATGAAAATTACAAAATTTACACATCCAAAATTGTAAGGGAGAAATATTATGGAAATAATACTTAAGTAAATAAATGAAAAATTGATTAATGTTAATTAAAATATTCGACAAAAATAAGAAAAAACGTTGGTCATTTATAATTTCTTAATAAATATACACATTTAAAAATGTTAGTTTAACAATTAAAACAGTAAATTACTAAAAATATCTCCTCAAAATTTAATTGTTGATACAAATATTTTTTAAACAAATTTAAATATAAAAAAACCTTTAAAAAATATACAAATTAAATGCGATAAAAACACTTTGATATAAAATAAGCTCATCTACGTCGTTATTTCATGCTGAAATAATTTTTCATATTTTTTTATTTTTTTAAAAATATTTTATCATAAATATTATTCACATAAAAATATTTTTATATAAAATTAATAATTAAAATATTAAATAATTTAACTTATTTAAATAAATTACTTGATATAACATTATTGACGTCTCGTCTATCATTTTCTTATAAAAATATTTGAATAAACATCTAAATTAATCTCCAAAACATTTTATATATTTTTATTCATTAGAACTCATCGATAATTGCTTTTGCTGTATAGATTGTTTTTTTTATCATTTTTAATTAAATTTTTAATATGATTTTAGTTACTGAAAGAGCAAAATTCTTCGGCTTAGAATATTTTTTGGGTTAGAGAAAATAACTTCGTTGCACGTATAGTTTCAAACGGATAAGTAATACTCAATCAAAATTTAGATTTTAGTTGCCACAAGTCCAACCCAATAAAAATAACCGAGAGTATTAATTTCAGATCGTTCTTTTCAGAAATTACAATCAAATACTCAATTATTAGTTATGAGATGCAAGAGTTGGGTTGATAAAAACAAAAAATTAAAATGGCAAGAAATATAAAACAAGCAACTAAAGAAGCAAGTAATAGAGATATTCATGGTAAGAATTGAGCATATATACTTTCTATCATATATAGTCATTAATCATCATACAATGATTAAAAAGAGTTAATCCTATTAAGTCATCTTCAACATAGGAAGAAGGTATAATGTTATCTTCACATTGAGAGAAAGTCAAATAAGACTAGTTAATCTCAATCCAAAAGTCCTAATCAACTTACTAATTAAATTAGCAAGAGATTAGAGTTAATGAAAACAATATTAATAAACAACTTTAGATCACCAACATGAGTTGGGTATTAATGACTCAAGATTGTCTAATTTATCTTTCCAAGTCAAGAATGCTCAAAAAGCTATTCTAACATCCAACCAGGTATTTTGTCAAACACTTTGAAGGTATAAAATAAAAGCATGGTAAAATTGTAAGGAAAAATAAAATCTACCACTACCCAATGCAAGAAATTAACAATAACAACTCAAAGAAGCAAGAAAAGAACATAAAACTTCAAATTGCATTAAATGAAATTAAAATCAACAAAAGTGTTCATAAACTAAAAAGAGGCATAAAAGAGAAATTAACAAGAGGGACTAAGGAAATTAAAGCAAATCAACAAGGAAAAGTAAAGGAAACTAAACCAAAACAAATAATTAAACCTAAATCTAAGATGAAAGTAAACTAAGAACCCTAATTTCTAGAGAGAAGAGGGAGCTTCTCTCTTTAGAACTAACCTAAGGCATGCTTTCTACACTAATTAATTGCTCCCCCTTTGTCCAATCTTGAATTCTGCAACAAATAGCCTTAGAAATGAGTTGGATTTGAGCCTGATAAGCTCAGAAATCGCTCCCAGTGTATTCACTTTAATGAGGTCACGTGATCAGCGTCACGCGTGCGCGTCGCCTTGCAAATTCCCTCCTCACGCATGCGTGTGGGTGACGCGTGCGCGTCGCTGGCAGATCTCCTCTCACGCGTACGCGTGGATGACGCGTGCGCATGGCCTTGACTTCTCCAAATGCTCATTTCTTCATGAATTCTCCAACTTGCATACTTTTCTCTTCACTTCTTCCATCCAATACTTGCCTTATGAATCTGAAATCACTCAACAAACATATCAAAGCTCGAATGGAATTAAAGTGAATTAAAATTGGCAAATTTAATGCCTAAAAAGCATATTTTCACTCTTAAGCACAAATTTAAAAAGAATTACAAAAGCATGCTATTTCATTGAATAAATGTGAGATAAGTTAATAAAATACCTGAAATTAAGTACAAGATAAACCACAAAATTAGAGTTTATCAATTACATAAGTTCTTAATAAATTTTATTATAAGATAATTAGATCTCTAAAAAAATATATTATTATAAAACAAATTAGTCCCTTTAAAATAACAAAAAACCAATATGTCCAACTAGAAAAATTCTCAAAGATTTATAGAGAATAAACATTATTATTTGAAAACTAATTTAGATGTTTATTTAAAATATTTTTAGAATTTAATTTTAGTATATTATTAATATAAAAATTTTTTATATGTATATCTAATTATGCTTTACGTCAAAAAAATAATTATGTTTTATATTTATCGCATTAAAGACAAAAAAATAAATATGATTAGAAAACAGTATAATATTTTTTAGTGTCAAAATTAATCTCATAATTTTTTATACCATTAACTAACAAGTTAATATTCAAAATGATCTCTAAAATTTGATCTGACTCAATTTGGCGCTCTAATTTTTAATGACCTAATTTATACTTTAACACTTTAAAGCATAACTTAAACTGACCCTTTTTATCGTCACTGACGAAATGACATGACACACCTCAAATCTTTTTTAAAGTGTCATCTTCAATTAGGTTACTCTCTTATCTTCTCCTTCTATTAATTCATTATTCTTTCAATTTGTGAACTCAATTATATGCAGATATAATGGCACTTTTCACAAAATTGAGAACGGTAGTAATGATGGACTATGATAGAATTATGCCTCAACTTCAGCAATATATCTCTCACCTCCTTCAACTCATTCACAAAAATCACAAATTTTTTAGCATATTAGAGTAATGGTTATACAAAACATGATTTACTTGATTCATCTACTTAAATTTGTTAAATATGTTAAATCAAGTTTCAACAATGAAATTTCATTATTCTTTATTAATCTTTAATATGAACCTCTAAATATTTTTATTTAAATATTTTTTTCTTTTGTTATATTTTAGTCAGATTCATAAACCAATCAATAATAAAATTAACAGAAATAATATCAATGAATCAACTATTAAAAATTAATATAGAACATTAGAATAATTGAAAAAAAAGCTTATTTATTGACTGTTGTTACAGCGACAAAATCGAACAGTACAGACAGATAAGTTGTGCAGTGCAGACAGTAACACCCATAAATAACGAGCAATAACAACTACGCACAACTCGAATACTCACTGACGGAAGGGGGCACGGCAACACAAGCAGCTAAGGCGAGCAGAAATGGAAGACAAAGTCGGTTTTCGCGAGCAAACAAGACGTTAGATGCAGTGATGGTGGATGACGATGACACGTTACAGGAACTTAAAACACACAACTCGAGACCTCGAGCACTCACCGACAGAGGCACGGCGAGACACAAACAGTTAAGCACAGACGAAAGAGAGCGGCGACATGCAAGCATACAACGACGCGGAGAATTCGGCATGAGGCTTGGCAATGGCGACGATGTGCGTTGACGGTGAATGGAGGTGGACCGAGCTGCTGAGGTGAATTCTGATGGTGTAATGGTATCTGAAAATGAGTAGTAAATTCTAATCGTTTGTGAGACACTGAGAGTGAAAGAGATTGAAATGTAGTAGAAATGCTTCAGAATTAGTGAGAAATTGAGCTAAATATCAATAAAACGTAGGGGTGCACGTGGGCCGGGTGAAGCCGGGTTTGATTGGACCCAGACCCGACCCGAAATATAAACCGGGTCTATTTATTAGACCCAAACCCGATCATAGACCCGATGAAACCAATACACTTTCGGGTCACAATTATATAGGATGAAAATCGGGTGAAAACCGGGCCGTTAACATTACATTACGTTGATACCTTCTTGTAAGCTAGCATGTAAAAATATCCAAATTTTCAAGACTCCAACCATTATTTAATATGATAAAATTCACTTAGAAAAATATAACAAGAACCAACCCTTCTTTAAAATTAAAGCATAACCACAATCAATACTAAAACAAAACCACAATCAATACTAATATTGTCTAATAATACCAAATATTTAAATCAATACAAATAACATAATATTATGCATTAGTCTAAAATTTTATGCATTCTAAACATAAAACATTAACTTATAGTCTTATAATGACTAATAATACAAAATATTAAGGTTTACAATATTTAAATTCCACATAAGAATAGTCATGATCTATCACTAATAACACAAAATATTAATTGTGTATAATGACCGGGCCACCGGGCCGACTTCGGGTGACCCGAGCTATGACCCGGACCCAACCCGAAATAATGACCGGGTCTATTTTTGAGACCCTTACCCGACCCTAAACCCGATGAAATCACTCCAAACTAGCCCCTAAAGTGTTCGGGACCGGGTCGGACCTTCGGGCCGGGCTGGGTCTGTGCACCCCTAATAAAACGTAACATATTATTTTTTATTAATAAAAATAAATAAAAGAATTAACTTAATTAATACCTTAAATATTTAAAATATAAATTAAATTGATTTAAAAGTGAAAAAAATTAAATTAAAAATCGAATTTTAAAAACTATTTTGAGTATGAACTCAATAACTAAGTTTTGTCATTTCCAACTCTACAAGTACCACAAGTACGACAAATGCCGTAGCCACGCACTGATGCACACATGGAACTCTTCACCGACGTTGAACTACTACAGAATAATTATCCTATGAACCAAACATCTTTTATCACATTCTTTTGAGCTAATATCCAAACGTGCCCGTTGTTGTTGCTACTTACTTGGCTATACATCTCCTCATATACATTGTCGTTAGTATGGCGGTGCCGGTAGGGTTATTACTGTCATTCCAGGTTGAAAATATAATATATGATCACCATAAAAAAAAAATTAAAGAAATGAAGATAGATTGATTGAGACATCTTAGGTGGAGCGCAGGGATATTTGTCAGTGAGACACAATTCCTTCTCTTCTAGACTTTTACTTCTTCCTTCACATTCCACAATACAATAAAATACAATACAAATTCATCACCACACTCACCAAATATAACCTTTTCTTTTTCAAAATGCAAGACTCACCTTCCACCGCCCCCGCTGGTGGCAGGTTTTTCGGCGGAGGAGTCGGAGACAGGAGGCTCAGGCCTCACAACCAGCACCAGGAACCGTTGAAATGCCCTCGCTGTGATTCGCTCAACACTAAGTTCTGCTATTACAACAACTACAACCTCTCTCAGCCGCGCCACTTCTGCAAGAACTGTCGCCGCTACTGGACCAACGGCGGCGTCCTCCGTAACGTCCCCGTCGGCGGAGGTTGTCGGAAATCCAAATCCAAGCGCTCCAACGCGAAGTCCAAGAAAAGCAACAACAACAACTGCTCCTCCTCTTTGGAAGCCGCTCCGGAAACAACAACACCGCAACCGCAATTGCCGGAGGGAAATTCGAACTCGAACTCAAACTCTGGCAGCGAAAGCTCCAGCCTCACCGCCATCGCCACTAGCTCCGCCACCACGGAGGCGGCGTCTGCGGCGACGTCAAACGCTGCGTTGAGCAAGAATCCGGTCCCCGACGAGAACGTGAATAACTCTAACTTCACTGGTGGCGGTGGTTATTACGGTGGCTTCTCTGACATAGGAACATTCACGAGCCTTATGAGTTCAGCAAACGAAACGATGTCGTTTGGTTTTGAAAACAATGTTAACGTTCTCGATGCGACGTCGTTTCGTTTCGGTAACGATGATGGCGGGTGGCTGCAGCAGAAAGTTATCGGAAATGGAAGCGACGATCGGCGTAATAATAATAATAATAATAATCAGGAGTTTGCATCGGAGCCGTTGATGCTGGATCAGACGGGTCCTGTTGAGTTGTCGTCGCTGCAGAATGGGAAAGTTGGCAACGGAGGATGTGGACCGTTGGATTGGCATGCAGCTGGTGGTGATGGTTCTGATCATGATCATGATTTGTTTGATCTTACTAGCGCCGTTGATCAGAGTTACTGGACCCACACTCACTGGTCTGATCAAGATAACAATCCAAATCTCTTTCATCTTCCTTGAAATCCCTGAAGGAATAAGGAATTCCTCTTTTACCTTTTTTTTTTGGGAGTTTTAACTTTTAACGTAGGGAAAGAGCAAAGAATATTGGAAACTGAATTCAAAGTGTGGAAAACAAGTTAGGATGGTATAATTACGTGATGTAATTTTTTGGTTTCTTTTTTTTACTTTTAATAGGAGGTCAATTACTCAATTTGGTTTGGGCTTGACCTTAATTACTAAGGAGCTTGAGTAACTAACTTTATTATTTTGCTTGTTTTATGTTTTGATCGATATACATTGGTAAATTGTGTGTTCGGTTACCTTGATATTGTTGGAATGGGGTATAGTATATTATTGGAGTCTTCTTCTTTTGGTGAGTTTTGAAAATGAGATACTACTACTAGATTATTCATGCTGTTAGTTAGTATATATGCCACGTCATGACATTTGTTGATATAATGAATGAAGATAATTATTTGTGGACATGGTTGCGCTTGTTAAGAATTAAGGCTAACAGTTGATCAATTAATGGGTGATGAAGTAGCTAGATTGGTAGTTTGGTACTGTTTGTTCAAATGAAAATGTGGTTTAAAGAGCTTGGAAATGTTACTTTCAACTACTTGTAGAAGCTGTATATATAAATAATTGTGTGTTTTGAAAATGTATGGAGTGATCTCAAAAATTTAGACTTGGCAACTTCATGAGTCCCGCTTATGGTTACGGGTTCAAATTCCATTCCCCCAAAGTGGTTAAGTTCAAATCATGACACGCGGAGCTGAGTCAGGACTCAGGAGGAGTTGAAGAGAGTCACCATGTGTAATGTAATGGTCCTGGTGGGTAAGGTGGATGATGATGATGATGACATAATGTCCCTTGAATGTGACATAGTGCCATGGATGATGATGGATCAGGACCATCATCGACAATGTTTGGGCCTCAGCCTCAGAGGCCAGAACCATACAATACTATACTTTCTGTGTAGACTTGTATGATGAAACTTAAAGACTTCCCATCCTTAAATTAACTTGAGGGTAATTTACACTAGTAAACTAAATGGGGTTTAAAATGACGTAAATATCCTAAACCAATATACGCCTGTTCTAGAATATTTTTATGTAAAGATTTGATTTAACTATAATAGTATATTTAGAATATTTTTATGTAAATCGAATAAACTAGATTCGGTTTATTATATATATAATGTAGAAGATGTAGAAGTATTGAAGTAGTAAATCAAATCTAATTCAATTTACTAATTCTATAGCATATATATCATTGATTCTATTTATTATTTAGATAACTTATTAACATTTGGATATTAACTTTAAAACTTATGTTTTGATACGTTACTTCTAACTCAAATTTGAATTTTTCAGAGCATGTCGTCAAAGTATAAATTTTATACTTAATTTCATAAATTAAATGATAATTAAATTGATATAATATTTTAATTATTTTTTAAATTAAATTATATGTTGTATAAATATTGTTGGTTATTTTATATTGTATAACTATTCGTTATTTCTGACTTTAAAAAAATTCAAATTTTAACTCCTATGCTATTTTGGAAGGCTATATTTATATTAATTTTTTCAATATCAAATAAAGTATCGATTATGATTTTTTAGATGCTAATGAATCAAAGAATGATTTTTAATAAATTTTTTGAAATCGTTTATTATTCCGTTTTAAATTCACAAGTTTATAAAAATATAGATTTTCTTAAATTTGAACTAAAATACCAAAATTGAATTTTGATTCTTATTCATTTTGATTTTTTTTATATTTTATTTGAATTCAAATTGGAGATATTTTTTTATTGACATTTATGTTTTAAAATTAAATAAACAATTAAGTTAAAAGTAAGAAATGTTTCAATTTATTATATAGAATAAATGACCATTTGTACCCATACAAGATGAAAACGCTGACATATGTACCCAAACTAGATCGAAACTAAACTTGTACCCACGCAAGATGTCCTCCGTGTGACAAAAGTAGCCTGTCTTGGATCTGCACTTGGTTTGTGGTTATTCGATCCTATGTTGCTCTCCAATCCTCCAAAAGCCCTATCTACGTGGAAGTGAACGTTTCATTTCGCAGGAGATTTTACTGTGCCCTAGCAGAGATTCATCGTGGCTCCATGCCCAAATCGGAGAAGATGACTGGAGCACTCCCAATCGATCATCACCAACACGTAATACTCTCATCGTGCATAGATTAGCGAGGAGAGACTCATACCAGGCGTTTCTTTGAGGACAGCAAAGACGTCCCTCCCTTTCATTTGTGAAGAACAGAGGTACGCCTTTGCAATTGTTGAAAAATTTTATATGTCATTGCCACTAGTTAGATAGATTCTGAAACCTTATCAAACCCTGCAATTAATTTTATGTGTTTGAGAGTTGTTAGAATAGTTAGTTGATGGTTTGTGTTAGTTGCAGTTACAGAAAATGTTTTCTTTGATTGTATTGTTTAATTTTACTTCTAGGAATGGCCATCATCCATATAACTCTGTTCATTAATCATAGAGGATGGTTTGAGAGAGGGCCACGTGGGAATGTTAGTTACATTGGTGGAGAAGTAACAGAGATTGAGAGGGTTAATGTTGATACCCTGAATAGTTTTTTCATATCTAATTTGCTGAAGGACATTGGATATACATCTATTGTTGACTTTTACTGGCTAGAATCTAGGAAAGAGCTTGATGATGGGTTGAGGCTACTAAGGACTGATATGGACATAGTTAAAATGTATGAGATAGACGTAAGGAACGGTAACAAAATTAATGTTTATATTGAGCATCCGGTGGATCAGCCTGTGCTAGTTGAGGAGAAGAATGTGACTCCATCAAAGATGAGAATGAAGAGCTGTGCTAAAAGGGTTCTAACTCCAAAGAAGAGTCCAAGAAGAAGATTGATAGTCGTGGAAGATGATGACGATGCTGAAATAGTAGGGCATGTCCAAGTTATGAAGGAGGCCCAAGAAAGGGTTGGGGCCCAGCCCAGAGAAAAGGCTCATGAAGATAATAACCAGGCTGATGTTGAAGTCCAGAATAAGGATAGTGTTAGACTGCCTCATCACTTAGGAGATCCACCACATTCATCATCCCCTAATGCAAGACAAATTTCTCAGCCTCTCCCAACACCTGTCCTACCGGATGAGCCACCATCAACTCAGTCCCAACCTTTCCAGCCACCTATTGAGCATGACCAACAACTAATACATACTGATGGTTCAAACCCAGTTCTTCCCTCTGAAAATAATGTCTCTGAGCCTGTTGCACCTGAACAACAAACCCAATACATCCCACATCCGTATAGGAGTCCACTTTTATAATCAATCCCTGAGTTAGTCCCACCCTCTGACTTCAATAGGACTCCCCAAAATAATCAAACCAATCCTTCAGATGAGGTTGAGGGACGGCCAAAGGTGAACAAGAGAAGGTCAACAAAGAAGCCTCCCCTTACAGGACAATTTTTCATCCCGAACCCTGACCCGGACAAGCCTCCAACCTTCTATGTACTGGTTGATGATGAGGATTTTTTTGACGACAATGCTGGATATTATTGTTATGAGTCAGAGGACTTGCATAGCATAGCAAGTGATGAAGATACTAACAACACTTCAGTTTTTTCTCAGAGCAATGCCGATGCCCTTGTTAGCCAGGTGCGGTTGGAGTTGGGTATGGAATTCGAAACTCTCAACTAGTTTAGGAAGGTAGTCCGGAAGTTCAATATAAACATTGGAAGAAGCATATTCTTTGTTCATTGTGATTCCACCAGATCCAAGACTATATGCTACGAAGAGAACTGTCCTTGGCAAATATACTGTGCCAAAAGAACATTTCCAGCAAGTTATCAAGTAAAGACCTTTGTAAACGAACACACCTGTAGTAGAGACAATCATTGTAAGTCAGCAGATAAAAAATAGGTTATAGATGAATTAGTGGAGAGGATAAGAGTTCAGCTAAACTTGAGAGTGAGAGAGGCTGACCAATTCTTTAGATTTGAGTATGATGTACTAATCAATGAGAGAAAAATTTACAGATCTATGAAGAAGGCAAAGGAGAGGATTGAGGGTTCCAAGATTGCACAGTATGCAATACTTCGTGATTATGTTAATGAGATACTAAAGACTAACCTTGGCTCGACAGTAAGGATACACACGAATCCTATGCATGACTCAAATCCTCTTTTTCTGATGATCTATGTATGTTTTAATGCATGCAAGAAGGGATTTGTGGGTGGTTGTAGACCTTTAATAGGGTTGGATTGGACCTTCCTTAGAGGATATTACGGGGGTCAGCTACTGACAGCTATAGGACATGATGCAAACAATCATATCTATCTTATTGCCTATGCAATTGTAGAATCAGAAAACAAGGATAGTTGGAGTGATTTTTAGAGATAATTTAGGAGGATGTGGGAGATTTTCAGGTAAACGAATTTAACTTCCTGTCAGATGCAGAAGGTACTTGTTTTGATTACTTTTTAAGTCTGTTATGGCATGTTAATAGCTTCTCTGTCTAATTAAAATCTATTATGATGATGTATGTCTAATTGGAATATATGATTATAGGACTTAATCTGATATAGACAATTGATTCATGTGTAGGCGGAATCTGTTATTAGGACTTAATTCGGTTATGAATTTTGTTTTAAACAATTTGATTCTCTGTTTAATTTGAATTCTGTTTTAGAATCTCACTGAAAGTGGATTATTAAAATCTGGTTTAGGCACAAAATTGCTAGATAATTATTGAATTTTGTTTTAGAATCTCACTGAAAGTGGATTATTGAAATTTGGTTTAGGTACAAAATTGCTTTGAATGTCATAAATTGAGCAATATTTTCCATTTGAATATCAAATGTTGATAGTTGTTTACTATACTGTATACCTACAAGGGTTAATACCTGCCGTGCAAAAAATGTACCCAAATACCAACCACAGATTTTGTGCCATGCATATATGGCAAAACTTTCTCAAGAAATAGTGATTTACAGTTGAAAATGTGTTTGTGGTCTTGTACTAAGGCAACCACAACACAAGACTTCAATGCTGCCATGGATAGACTAAAAAAGATCAATGCTGGGGCTTGAAAATACTTGAAAAAGATTAATCCAAAACAATAGAGCAGAGCTCACTTTAGTGAATACCCTAAGATGGACAAATACACAAACAACAAATACGAGGTGTTTAATGCCAAGGTGAAGAAGATGAGGGGGAAACCGATAATTACCATGTTGGAGAAAGTGAGGTGCTACGTAATGCGGATTATGACAAGGAATAAAAAGGCTTTGGTTGGGTACAGTAGAAGGTTAGCCCCAACCCACCAGAGCATATTAGAAAGGGAGAAGCGAGAGCGAGAAATGGAGGCCTCTACCAACCGAAGATGACGCAGGGAATGTGTATGAGGTGAAATGTCTGCCGATGAAGGTGAGTGTGGATCTTGGCAAAGGTACATGCAGTTGTCAACTTTGGCAACTCACTGGGCTACCATGTAGACATGCATGTGCTGCTTTGGCTTACCATAACAGAAGACCCAAAGAGTATGCACACAACTGGCTCACCATGGGTGCATACAATGCAGCATATCAGACTTTAATGCGTCCAGTTCCAAGGCAGGAGTTTTGGGAGCACCTTAATACCTTCCCCATTCTGCCAACATAGTACAGAAAACCAATTGGAAGACCTACAACCAAGAGAGACAAGAGAAATGATGGTCCTAAAGAGAAGATTGACCCTCATAGAACAAAGAGGAGGATTGGAACTATTATCTATAAATACTGCCTCCATGTATATAAGTCCAATTCTAGGTGAAATTATTTCAATTCTATAATTATTGATTCCTGTGATTCATGTTGAATTTACGATGACTACTTTTTTTCTTAGGCTGGTCACAATAAGAGAAGTTGTAAGAAGAGAAATGAAGCAATGAGTGAAGAGAGTTATGCACCGCAAGTGCATGCAAATGATGAGGATGAGGATATGCTGACTGAAATGTACTAGGAGAAGACATTAGAAGCTGCAGAAGCTGAACAAGAGGCAACTGAAGAGGAAAATGGAACCGCAACACCCCAAGATGCACAAGTAGGTGCATTGCATTATTCAACTCGTTAATCTGCCTTGTATAGCTTGGCACTCATCTGAATTGTTTGATCTTTGGAATGCAACAGCCTCAAACCCATGCCGCCGCCACCAAGCACACAACCACAACCTCCAACAAACAATGCAATAACCAAAAAACAAGTTAAAAGGAGAAGTATTAGGCGACCTCCTCCAACTGGACAAACACTGCAGCCAAGCACACCATCTGCCAACCATCCAACTACAACTCCTTCCACACACAACTCTCAAACTACACCTCATCCACTACAAGGTGCTAGTGCAGGGACAAGTACATGGTTCACATAGTTCATGCCCACACTTGGTGTTGTGACTCCAATTGCTAGATGCTGAGGCACAGCTGTTAGAGGGAGATGTCAAGGTAGAGGTTGAGGTAGGATAAGTGCAGCAAACGGAGGAAAAAATGGTATCTCAAGCGGGAGCAGTAACTCGATCTCAATTTCGTAGACTAGTTATGGTTGTTTTTTGTTGTTTTTGGTATACTTTAGAGAGATATATAACTCTTGTATTTTTTTTATGCATTTTCATGGTATGTCTAAGTGTAGACTTAGTTATGCTAGTTTTGAGGGTGTGATTTGAGTTGCCGATACTTACCTTCTTTGGCTTATGTGACAATCATTAGAACCTGCAGCATCTATATATGTATATAAGTGTTCTCCAACTTATTGTTAATTTTATCACTCTTGTAACAACACCTTGTTCTTAATTTGGAACAAACTCATATATTGAAAACCAAAACCATCAGGTTACTATGTTACGGATTCAGCTTATTATTGGATCCTTAAGAAGAAAAGAGAGATTCATGTCCATTTTCAATGGCATTGCCTACAGATAAACATTATCAAAATCATTTCAGATGGCAGCAACAAGTTCAAAGCATGCGTGTCTACGTCAATGTATCAGAAATTAAAAAAACCAGAACAATGTAAGGAACACAACATATCATGCCAATATCAGGAACTTTTTTCACTATCATGAACAAAGATCCCCAATTTTACATATCTTATAATTTCATCACCAAATACAACTCAGAATAAACAAAACGCTACCCCCAATGCAACGGTTAAAAGCAACACTCTAATTTCCCTAATTTCACCCCTACTTTCAACCCTAAATTTGTCTATCTTCCTAGCCATCAATGAGGATGCTTGCTGATTTTTTTCCACTGCAGTGACAGTCAATCCATCATCATGCCTTGCATAAGAATGTTCCGAATTTCTCTTTGCTAAACATCTTGTTAGGTCCTCCCATCCTTCTTCGAGTTCATCTACCCAAAAAAAGTATTTGTCTGAAAAAAATGCACCCAAATGTCAACTAAAATTCAAAAATAAATTTCTCACCTCAACAACAATAGCATATGGCCCTTACTGCCTATAAAGGACATCTGATGAACCATCTATTAGGGTTCGTAATCGTGCCAAACTCCATCAACGCAACCTCCCTCCCACAGAAACATTTGCCGTCGAGCTTCTTCTCCTTCATCTTCTTCGAACTTGTAGAACTGCTGCGACTTCCATCATTTGCAGTAGAATTAAATCTACACAAAGACATTTCAGGGGTTACGAGATAATTCTTTCTGACCGTGGGTGCACTTGAATTTCAACAATGTTTGATTTTGGGGGTATGGTTTGAATTGGGGAAGATAAGTTGCTAGGGTTTTGATTTGATGCGTAAGGCCCTTTCCACCTTCATATACAAACATTCACTTCCACGTAGATAGGGCTTTTAGAGGGTTGGAGAGCCACGTAGGGTCGGATAACCACAAATCAAGTGCAGATTTAAGACAGGCTACTTTTGTCACATGGAAGGCATTTTGCGTGGGTACAAGTTTAGTTTTGATCTAGTGTGGGTACATATGTCAGCTTTTTCATCTTCTATGGATACAAATGGTCATTTATTCTATTATATACATGTTGCAGAAGTAGTAAATCGATTTACATGTATATGTAGTAGATTCAATTTACTACTTCTGCAGCATATGTAGTAAATCGAATTTAGTTGATTCGATTTATTACTATTATAACTAAATTGAATCCAATTGATTCGATTTATATAGAAATATTCTAAGATAGACGTGTAACAAAAATTAACTTAGAACATCTGCGTAATTTTAAACCTTATTGAATTTATTAATGTAAATTACCCTTAACTTAATATTGATGAAAGGTTAGATGAGTTTGAAAAGAAATGCCTAAATCATTAGAAAAAAAAATATTAATGAATTACATTTTATGTAGTTTTTTCTAATTAATCCAATTTTTTTAGGAGTATTGAATTGGTTTATATATTTTATTCGAGTAATAATTAAGAGGCTTAATTTATCTCTAAATATTTTTTATTTAAATAAATAAAAATGAAATATATATTAGTTTTTAAAAATATAAAAAAAGGATAAAAAATTTTAATTTTTATTTAAAAATTAAAAAGATAATTTAAAATTTTTAATTATTTTTCATTTTATTATTAAAATTATTCACACTTAAATCATTCATTATTAAAAATGACAATATATGCCGTACAACTTTAGGTAGTTCTCTCATCCAATGTGGTTATCATGTGAATGATGTCCATCAAAACTAAAGAAACAATTGTTGTCTCAACTTATTGTACCAACAGAATTATCAAGTCTTGTCTAGTTCCAGATTATATCCTGAATTCCTGATATACATATGCATTTTTACAAATGCAAATTCATCATTTCTAACTTCCTAGTACTATCCGTTTATGCTTATCTAATACTAACACTAACAACTCCAAACGTTACATTATTACATAGGTGTTTCTAAATTTTATTTTATGGTAGGATTTTTTCCGAAGCGCAGAAACCATCAAGCTATATATACACACTAAAAATAATTACTAAAATTAGTTATTATTATAAAATATATATTAATATTTAAAATACACACTAAAAATAAATTATTTACGCATATACTTATATAAAGATATATAGTAACTAATTTTAATAACTCATTTTAATATATAAAAATATTTTCACTCTATAACCTAAGATGTTATATTCGTTACAAATAACGCTTTATTAAGAATCAAACAACAAAAAAAAGCTACTAATAAAGGATTTGAACTAGTTTAAAGACTACATACAGAGTCTTAACCAGCAATATTTGATATTTTATATAAAATGTATCTATATAAACGGAGAGGATGAACCAAAAATGTATATAATCTTCTTAGTGACGGTATGTTAATTTAAATTGATATGATATGTATACCTATATATAACTATTCTAGAATCATGAAAGATGTATAAATAAATATCCATAGGTAATGGATAATATCATATACTCCTCTTTTGTTGTTTATAGTTCAAAAGCATTTGAAGCAAGGAAACACACATATCTTCCACCATTGGCGAAATCTTGATTTCCTTTTCTCACCTTCCGCCATTCTCACTGGGCTTCCACTCCATTCAGCAGGTAATCTGAAATTTTGTATTCACAAACCAAACTATTTCAGTCATATTTTAATGAACTAATTTTTTTAATCTTATTTGGTAATAATATTTTATATCTTATTTTGTACCAACCATGCAAATTTTTCTTGAGTGATGCAAATTAAAATAAAATAACATATTTACATGGGAAATGCAAATGAGTGTGTACTGCTTATGCTGTCATTGGATTGATGATGATGATGAGGTGCATTGATTGATGACATTGATGGTTCAGAACCAGAATTTGTTGTTGTTGTTGTTGATGATGATAATATTGGAACTGAGAGAGGACTTGGAGCATGTGAAGAAACCTCTTGATGAGGAAAATCATCAATTTGTGAACCTATTATTATAGGAGGAGGTATGGTTGTAGTGTTTGTAAATTGTGACAAGTATGGACAAGAACACTGATTTGGATGCTTCACTCTGTTGTTATTGTACTTATTCTTGTTCACAGTTGTTCCTAGCTGTGAATTCAATTGCCTGTTCTTGAAAGGTCTTGAGAATTCTGCATCATTTCTGAAAATCTGACGAATTTTTCAAAGAGAAAACACAAGATGGTTAAAAACATTTTAGAGGTAGCAATATTTTTAAGGTTACTTTCTAAAGATTTATAATATAATGGAAGAAAAATGAATAGTCTAACGCAAAAATCAAACAATATTCCCTCCTTGTGATAATTGTTTCTTTTATTTTTTCAATTTTTTCGGTTTATAGTAAACTTAAAAAATAAAAAACAATTATCATGAAAAATAGTTAGTAATTAATAATAGAGAAATTCTACGTATACAAGCATTTTTTTATACAAGTCTTTACAAGTTATTATATTAGCGCGCTTGAACGTTACCGCACGTTCTTCTTTCTCTTCCTCTTCTTCTTCTTTTTTTTCGTTTCTTACTTTCTCTTTCTCCTTCTTCAACCGTTACTGCACAATTTCACTGCACCGTCTTCTTCTTCTTGCTGCACATTCTTCTTCCTCTTCCTCCTCTTCTTCTTCTTCTTTTCTTTCGTTTTTTGCCTTCTCTTTCTCCTTCTTCATTTACGTGCTTTTCTCTTTGTTTTCTTTTTTCGTTATTCTTGATTTCCATTATTTTTTGATATCAAGCTCTGAAATCATTTTTGAAGAAGAAGAAGCGGCAGAATATGAGGAGGAGAAAGAGAAAGAGTTCTGAATTATGCATAAAGTGTCCTTTGGGTGTATTTTCTATAATCGTTTGGGTGTATTTTCTATAATCGTTTGGGTGTATTTCTGAAGTTTCATTATTTTCAAAACGATTTCAAAGCTTGATTTCAGAAACCATGAAAATCGAAAAAAAAAGAAGTAAGAATACCAGTAATAAACGAGTAAAACAACTAATGAAAAGGCAAAGAGAATAACGAAGAAATATCGTTTGGGTGTATTTTCTATAATCGTTTGGGTGTATTTTCTATAATCGTTTGGGTGTATTTCTGAAGTTCTATTATTTTCAAAACGATTTCAAAGTTTGATTTCAGAAACCATGAAAATCGAAAAAAAAGAAGCAAGAATACCAGTAATAAATGCAAGTAAAACAACTAATGAAAATGCAAAGAGAATAACGAAGAAATATCGTTTGGGTGTATTTTCTATAATCGTTTGGGTGTATTTTCTATAATCGTTTGGGTGTATTTCTGAAGTTCCATTATCTTCAAAACGATTTCAAAGCTTGATTTCAGAAACCATGAAAATCGAAAAAAAACGAAGCAAGAATACCAGTAATAAACGCAAATAAAACAACTAATGAAAAGGCAAAGAGAATAACGAAGAAATCCATGGAGGAGGAGGAAGAAGAAGAAGGAGAAGAAGAAGAAGAGGAAGAGGAAGAGGAAGATGAGTTGTTCATAATCCACGGTGAGTGAAGAAGAAGAAGAAGAAGAGGAAGAGGAAGAGGAAGAGGAAGATGAGTTGTTCATAATCCACGGTGAGTGAAGAAGAAGAAGAAGAAGAAGAGTTTTTCATAATTCACGGTGAGTGAAGAAGAAGAAGAAGAAAGAAGAAGAGGAAGAGGAAGAGGAAGAGGAAGAGGAGTCGTTCATAATTCACGGTGAGTGTAGCGCTTTGGAAACTAAATAACGCATTAAAAGACTCTAATGTGTAGCAACTTGTAAAACTTGTAAGTCAAAAAGACTTGTATGTGTAGCAAGCCTCTTAATAATATATAGGTTATGGATTTAGTTTTAGGGTACATGTTAAGAATATGTTAATAATATAAATTAAATTTTTTTATTAAAAATATAAAAAATTTAAGTTTTTAATTTATTTATTTTGTATTTATTAAAAATTTTAATAATCTGATTGTATACCAAATACACATATTAGTTAAACTCATATATTATAATTTTGGGAAGAAGCTACAACTTAGTTCAGCTATTTAAATTTAGTACTTGACTTATGTTGAAAGTTGACACTATCTGGCTTTTTATTCTTTTTATTGGAAATGTATAGAGTTAATTTTACATTTTTTAGTGTTCTTTTTTAATTTTTGGGTTCATCATTCATTACTATCTCACATCTGAATTAGTATAATTATGCCAACTTTGAAGTGGTCAATCTTGGAGATCAAGGTTCACTAAATTAAGAGTCAAAGTATACAACTGTCTAAAGAATAGCCTATATGAAGATTCACAGTGTCATAATCTTACTCAATTGAGTCAATTCACATGATAGAATAATAATAAATAATATATACTAACAAGAAAAAGAGAAAAAACAAAAGGTAAAAATAGAAAAAAGAAAAGGAAAATGACTAGCAATAATGACAACAAACTTACCAAGTAAGAAAAGATGGGATTATACAGTTTTTTTTTGAGAAAAATTTAAAACAGTCTCTAACAATTATTTTAAAAAAGGCAAAGAGATCTTTGACAAAAAAAATATCAATTCAATTCTTGAGATTTATTTTTATAAGACTGATTAGTTTTTATGCCAAAAAAAATTAATATTGTTGTTTTTAATACAGAAATTAATCAGTCCAAAAAAAAGATCAGGAGTTGGGTTAGATATTCTTTTTCTTGAGAATCTCATTATCCTTTCGAGATAATTGTCAGAGTCAAATGAGATATCACTTTTTTTTTCTATTTTCAGGCATAAATACTCTTTTGTTAAACTTTTATGATCTTTCTTTTTATCAATTCATTAGATTTGCTATATTTATGACCACTGTGTTTTTTTATAATTCTTTTTTAACAACAGCCAAAAACTTAATACGTTTTCATTCTATATTTTATATCTTTCAATTTTACTATATTTTGAACATTTAATATAATAATTTTTTAACATTTTTATGTATTTAAAGTATTAGAAATATTATTTTTTCAAAAAAGTTTAGTCAAATATTTTTTTTATGATACTTTTAAAATTTTAACAAGAAAATTGTCATCCTATTAAATGAAAAATAAATGAGTAAACTATCAAAATGGTACCTAAAGGTTCACATGACTCACAAAAATAATCTCAAAAAATAAGTCGTAAAATATTTAAAAATACGATAAAAAGAATTAAATATTAAATATATATTCTTAAAAAAGACTTTAAAAATCATATTTTAATGTAATTTTTGCAAACATCATTAAAAAATAAAAAATTTCATCCTCACAAATTATTAATTTTATGTCAAGTGAATTTTAAAAAAATTATTGTAAATGACCATTTTTTAAAAAAAAAAATAAAAAGAAAAATCTAGAGATCAAATTTTGTTTTAAATTTTTTTGTGTATCTTTTAAATATTTATTCAACTCTTTCTACAAAAATTTTAATCAAATAGATAAGTCATTTGTTAAATTCAAAAAATAATTATAAAAAATATAATATTTATTAATTATTTTTGTCATATTTTTAAATAATTCAAGGACTGTTTTGTCGAAAACATCCTGTCGTCAGCATCTGAATCCGGTAATTAAGTCAAAATAAATATATAAACAAAAGAAAAATAAAGAACTGATGAATCTAACCTCTTCAAGTGTCTGTGATGTCCTCTTCTTTGTAGAAGTGTGTTTAAAGTCACATTCTGACCCATCAGAAATTGTTGACATTCTCTTCATAGTTCTTACCAGATTTGGATCACTTCTACTTTTGATGCGACAAATATTATCATTATTATTATGACTATGATCTAAGTCACAATAATCTTGTTCTGGGGTCACCACCCTATCAACCCCTATGTCCTTAACAAATTGTTGAAGATCTTCTTGAATGAAAACAACAAACTCAGGGATATCATAGTCCATCATGACATTATTATCATTATTGTTAGTACCAAATTTTTCTCCATTGAACAAACCTTGTATTGGAACCTCTCTTATCACAAATCTATTGCCATACACTCTCTGCTGCAAAATTTTCCTCTGCTCTTCAATTCTTGGATCCTCATAAATGAATGAATGCGGCTGACTATTGCTGCGGATTTTCAAATTTCGCATGATGTCTAAATGGATGATGAATCCTGCAAGTTAAGTTTACAAATTAAGAACCACCAAATTCAATCTTATTATCAAATATTCGACTAATCTTGTCGCATTATAAATTAGTGAATATAACGAATTTGTAACATGACTAGAAATTATAATATATAAATGTGATATTACACTTGAATATATACACTTATTTCATTCGACGGTTATGGAAATTATGCAATTTTAATAATAAACCATTAAAGAATATTGTTAAAATTAAATTCATATTTTTTTGTTATTTAAAATATTATTTAATTATAAAAAATATATTATCAAATAAAAAAATACTGTGTGCCACTTTTTCACATAAAAAGTAATGTAGCATCTCCTAACTGGTATGATTTTAGATAGCATTTGGTAGAGAGATAAAGATTGAAAGACTGAGATTGAGAGACAGAGACTAAAAGATAGAGACCAAAATAAATTTTAGTATTTTGTTTGGTGCAAAGTGAGAGATAGAAATTGAAATAAGAATAAAACTCTAATTTAATTTGCACAAATGATAAAATTGGAATTAATTAATTGAAATGAGGGTATTTTAGATATAAAATGTTATTAAAATTTCAGTCTCTGTCTCTAAAAATTTCAATTTTCTGTGTCCCTACTTTTTGGTGGTACTGAAATATTGAAATTTTAGGAATAGAAACATAAATTTTAGTACTAGTCTCTGAACAAACAAATATGATATTATGTCCCAGTCTGCCAATCTTCCTCCCAATATCTCAAAACAAACTCTACCTGTATTTCTTTCAATGTATGTGGACAGTTAAATGCACAAATATTCAATGTTATATAAGATTTAAAATAGTTGCACTTAAACAGTTAAATGCACAAATATTCTCTGTTATATAAGATTTAAAATGGTCACACTTAAAGAGTGTAATGTAAATGTAATATAAACAATGTAATCCAAAAAGATATCAACAATTTTCAAAGGCACTACAAATGACTTCGACTTATTTGATTTCTCATGTTTCTCACTTTTGGGATTTGAAAGTGATGAACCGTGCACAGTAACAAACTAACAATTCTGTTTGGAATTGACAAAAATGATATTGATTTGATATTTATATATTAAATTATGTGTTTTTTTATACCATGAATTATATGGTAAGTTCTAGAATTCTATTTACTTTGTTTTGAAAATCATATCAAAATTGGTAGGACGAATTTAAGACCTTTGACATCAAATAAAATATATAAATTCCAAATTCTTATTATTCTAAACACTAACAAGAGGAGAGAGTGAGAAGTTACAAAAAACTTAAGGATGCAAATTTGAATACTTTAGGAAACGATAAAAAGGAAGGATACTAAACAGGTTTTAGAAGTGAATGGTGAGAAAATTCATAAGTTACAGAACTGTGAAGGTAGTGGATGATGCTTATTTCTTCCACCAAAAAAATCATGTCATTGATGAAAGAGAAAGGAGATTTTCTCTTTTTTTTTTTTAATTATTAATTCGAATTTCACTGATTGGACTCAATTTATATAGATCTAAAAAAAATTAAATTTCTAAATTTTATTTTATTATATTTTTATTTTCAAACCAAAAAGAAGATCCTACATATTGCACAATTCACAAGCCCACCATTTTGATGATGGCTCCCCAACATTAACAATAAAAAAAATAAGAAAAAAGAAAAAAAAAAGGTGAAATTCAGCCATTAATAAGATTGTGGCCGATTGATGTTTCCCAGTAAAATCATCCATAAACAAGCCCAAATAAAGAACAATGTTTTATGCAAGTTATGGGCACCAAATTAAAATAATGAACAAAACATACAAAGAAGCACAAGAAGTTCATAACAAACACAAAATAAAAAGAGACATTAAAAAATAAATAAAATAGTGATATTCAAATGCTACTACCTGTGTTATATATATGATGATGCTTCACAGCTTCAGCACTTTCAACTCCAATTACTACTATCTAGGAAGAATGGAATGAAAATGGAGGGAGTTAATAGAAATTGAGAGAGAAAAAAATAATAAAAGAAAATAAAAAAGTGAGAAACAATAAATGGACGGTTCAATCTAATATCTAATAATCTAATCTAATTAATATATTTAAAACATATACCAAACAGCCAGTTTGCATCCAATGATGATGATGATGTTTTTTTGTATCTTCTCTTTCACGTATGTTTCATGCTCTTCAATATTCTCTTTATGGTTATTATATTTTGCATTACTACGAAAACTCACACTCTTTATATTTGTTCACCAAGATTTTTTTGCATGAGGACATAATGGTAAAATCATGACATATTCTAGTCTTGTAATTAATTGTATAATTGTATTGTTTATTATTGTTACTACTAGTCTATTAATCCACATTTACATTCTTATCATAATGTTTAGAATGAATTGAACTTTGGTTTATTTTTTGTAATAGTTAATAATAAGTTGCTTAAACTGCATCATATAGTTTAATTTGACTGGTTGACTACTTTAATTTATTTATTCTTGTTTTTTATTTATTATTAATTGTATGTGTATATAGATGTACCTAATTATGTTTATATTTGAAAATTTATTTTGACATCTAGTTTAAGAGAGATTAAAGAGCACCTAGGTATTAAAGACAATTCTCTGTTTTTATAATTAAGGATTATTATAAATTTAGTTGATTAGTGTGACCATTATAAAATTATATGTAATTTCTCTCTCATATATAATATTTCTTACATTTAAAAAAAATCTTTATTTTTGTGAAATATATCTATCAGACGATCACTCTCACATTTTAATACAATATTTATTAAATATTTTTATTTTCACGCTCCATACAATATTACCATGTCAAGTAAAATAAATATTACACGATAAATAGATATTAAATAAATTTATTTCGGTAAATAACTTCCTAAATATTGCGAAGCGAAAGTAATATTTTAATGTCTGTTTAAAACATTAAATTGACCTTTCCAAAGTAACTTGGGGATGGGTATACTACTAATTAATGGAGGTCTCATTCAGTCATTCTAATTAGAGAATAGAGACAACTTTAGAAGGAGCGAGTATATATAGGCCGTTGACCTAACAAAAGTTTTAGAAATATCTATATATTATTAATGGAATTTAATTTTGATTTATTATAGAATAAGTTCACATATAAATTTAATTACGGACATATTATATTAATAAAAATAATTATTTTTTATACGTATATCATAATTATCAAAATTAAATCAATAATTAATTCAGTTATACAATTAAATCATTAAGTTATTAGATCAATTGATGGGTCATTGATTTATTCAGTTAATCTAATTATAATTAAATAAAAATATAAAAATAATAAAATTTAAATTTAAAATATATATCTTCTCAAATATATTAATAACAATTAAGTATTAATTTTTAGATATAATTAATTATATAAAAAATATTTTAATAATTTATTTAAATTTTTTGGTGACTCACTAAATATAATATTATTATTAAAGAATAAAAATAATATTTTATATTATCTATAAATTTCATATATATATATATATATATATATATATATATATATATATATATAACACTATTAGCTTTTAAAAGTTTGTTTGCCAAAAAAGAGGAAATTAGTATGGCTTGTGAAATTTATACTACGTATATTATTATTAGCGCAATTTATATTAAAGGCAACGTTGGCTCGGTAGTAACATGCTACAGTGATCCAGCACACCGTGGACGCACGCTGGTGATGCTTTCAGCTTTCAGACCACATTGGTTCGATGCGAACCGCTCAATTTTCGACAAATTTAACCATTATTGACTGAATTTAATCGGTTTTTATTATTAGTATAAACCGGTCAAATCATCCTATTCGATTTTGATAATTATGTGTATATTTACTTTGTAAAACATTATGCATTATCATTTTTATAAATTTTTGGGTACTATTTTAATATTTTTTTAATAAAAATTTAATTTTAATACATTAATAATATATCAATACATTAAAATTAAATTCTTATTCTTATTAATAAGTGCATTAATGATTTGAATATATAATTAATATAAGAATTAACTATTTTGTATCCTTAAGACACATAATAAAATTACTATTAATAAAAGTTTTTAAATTTTTTTTTTGTAATAAATATGAAATAAATATATTAAAAACTTAATATTTTTTGTATTTTTAATAAATATTTTTTTAATTTGTAATTTTAACATATGAATTTAGAGCATAAAATAGTTAAACTCATAAAATATTTAAAAAAAATTATTTGCCAACATTTCTATTCTTTAGACATTGAATAATATTTTATTTTTAAGCAATAGGTAAAATTCATGAAGAAATTTGGGATGGATTTATAGATTAAAAAAATAAATTCTTAAAAAATTGAAATAAATGTATAGATTTGTGAGAAAAAAGAAGTAAATTTCTAAAAAATTACAATGACAAACTTATAATTCGTCCATAGAATGGGGTGAAAAATCTGAAAATGATGAATTGTATTTTACATTCTTTTAAAAAAAAATTCGATTATTATTAGAGCTCTCAACCACTAAAAGGTAGGAAAAAAAGTTCAACAAAAACTAGAGTTATATCTAAAAATATCACATATATATATATAGTCATCACACCTATATCTTACTAAACTAGTGCCTCTCCTTCGACATTGTCATAAAAAAAAAAAAAAAAAAAAACCATCTAGTTAAACAAAATACTTAAAACCAAGCTATTTTATTATAATGTTCACTATTTGCTATATTCCTCTAATTATTAAAGTGACAGAACTCTTTCAATTCATTTTAGCATATTAAATTTTCACAAATGTTGAATGAAGTTCTTAAACCTGTTATTTTCAAAATTCAATTTCTAATAAACATTATTATATCTTTCGGACTAACCCAACTCATTCCACTGCTCTCCAAAACTTTCACCCATAAACATGATGCATAATTCCTCTAAGTCACACAATATACAAGTTATCTTATTGGTTGCTAGCACATTCCTCTTCATGATATTAAACTTGCCAAGCACGGCAAATTATCTCATCATCTCTACCATCGGCACACGATTTTGCAATCACCTCATTCCTGAGTACCTTAAGTTCTCAATTCTCATAGTGTTTGCATTTCCACTCAGAGATTTCTCCTCCATCTCAAGTTCCAAAAATCACAATTTGCAATAGGTTCCTTCTTTTGAGTAGAAACAAGATAACGTCTTGAAATTTTTCCTTTAGAGTCATTTTCGCTATCCATCTATCTTTTCGAAACCTTGTTGATTCACCATTGCCAACACATTTCTTATCTCATTGCAGAGTTGGTTATCCTTCACACCACTTATTATATCCTTTCAAGAGCCATTTGATTTGAGATTAGAGTGTTCATTAACCGGATCTTCAATGGGGACCCTATTGCAGGATGATATAATCCTCTTCCATATTGGTTTATCCTTCTTAGACTATTTTCACCAGCACTTGAACAATAAAGTTGCATTTTTAATGGTGATATCTCTCATTTCCAATCTTCCAAACTCTTTCAACTTCTATATATTGTTCTAACTCACTGTTGCTTATTTAGGCTTTCCTTCCTTAGAATCGATTAAAGGAATATGATCTTCTTTACTACTACCTTAAAGGTAGTTTGAATATATTCAAATAATACAAAGATAAATTATTAACTAATAATTTTATAATAGTCAGCCTGTTTGCTCTTGATAGGATTAGTCCCCAAAGGAATACCCAAATAAGTGATCGGCAAATTCCCCACTAGACAATTCAACACTTTATCCAACGAAACATTGATAGGAATTAGGTTGGATTTCTGATAATTTATCTCCAAAACACGACAAAATTCTCTTGAAGCTATTTATACTTTTTTTTTACAGTCTCTCAACACACCTCATCTCTCTCGCGCTTAGGATCATTTGGTTTAAAACTTCAGCCACTAGTATAAAGAAAAATAGAAAAATTGGGTCCTCTTGTCGCAATTCTCTCTCCATTGAAAATGGTTCAGTTGGAGATCCATTTACACATATATTGTAGTAGTATTGAACAAATCATTAATCCATTTTCTTCGTATATCACCAAAGTATATTGTATTTAGCACGCAGTCCATAAAAGACCATCTCACTGTGTATCATATGCCTTTTTGAAATCAAGTTTAATGATGATGCCACTCCTTTTTAATTAATCATTTAAAATTTGAGTTGATTAGTAATTTGGTACACGAAAAATTTAGATGTTGACAAGATTTTTTTAAAAAAAATGTTATTAACAAAATAATTTTTAAATAATTTGAATAACCAACAAATATGCTAGTTTTTTATAAGTGACAAAAAAACTTTCATATTTAGCAAACGATTTATTTCTATTTGATTCGAATTTTTGTGACAACATTTGAATAAATATTTAGAAATTGTATAAAAAAAATCGAAGCAAAATTTGATATCTAAATTTGTCTTTTTATTTTTCAAAAAATTTTTGTTATTCACAATTTTTTATAAAAAAATAACTTAACATAAAATTACTAACTTTTAAAGATGAAAATATCTTATTTTTCTAATAATGCTTATAAAAAATTGTATCAAAATATGATCTTTAAAATCTTTTTTAAAATAAATATTTATCTATTTCTTTTTGTCACGTTTTTTTTAATCTTTTTAGAGACTTATTTATTATTATATTTTTTAGAATTTTTTTTTTTGTCAATAATGTGAATTTTTGAAGCTATTTTAGCACCTTACTCTTTAAATTTTCAAACCTATTGTTATAATAAAGTTTCTTATTTTGAATAAGTAATTCATTTCGATAATTTTACAATCATATTAAGTATACACTAAAAATCTATTATCAATATACAATATACATTGAAATATAAAATACACATTTAAATTAATTAAATTACATATATATATATTTATATAATAGCTAATTTTTCTTTATGCAAATAACATTTTTTATAATCTTACTACCTTCCGCTCTCGGGTTTAAAAATAGAATTTAACTAACATGTGTTTTAAGGGTACATAATAAATTTATTATTAGTGAAATATTTTAAATTTTATTTAATAAATATAAATAAATACATTAAAAATTTAAATTTTTGTATTTTTAATAAAAAAAATTAATTTACAATCTTAATCTTAATATATGTTGTTAGAATACAAAATAAATAAACCTTTGATAATAAGAATTTAAGTTAATATTGGACTCTTAATAATTAAACATGACGGGCATTAATGTAAAACGCTCGTATTTAATTTAAATGAGTTAATAGTCAAAATTGTCCCTAAAAGATCACTCGATTTTCATTTTGGTTCCCGAAAGATAAAATTAATCAAAAGAGTTCCCGAAAGATAATTATGTTGGTAGAGTCATCCTTTCGTCATCTCAGATGATGAGCTGGCTAACGTTCGCTAATATGAAACGTTAACTGATAGCGTGATACACCTCAAACGTTACAATGACAAGATAAGTTTGTTAAATTAAGTCAAATCAGTCCCAAAATCCTAATTCTAATTTCAAGCATAAATAAGTCTTCTTCTCCAGTTGGATGACCTTATACGTTTCTCAGTTAGAATATCCAACTTCAATGTACAACAATGAAGATATCGATCTTTCATCCTTAGCCTTAGCAGAAGCACAAACTGAGATAACAAATAGTAGTGTAAGCTCATTCAATTCCAGTACAAACTTAGATTTCATCATAGAAAACAAACTAATACACCTATCAAGGTGGCCTATTTTCGAAAACCCAGAAATCAAGGAGTTCCACGACATAAAATCCTTGTTAGGCATTTCACCGAACAACTTCTCTACATTATGGATAGAACCCATATTGAGGTAATTTGATATACCAGTTGATCACCAATAAATTCATCTCTAAAATACATAAATTTGATTATACAGGCATGGAAACAACTCTGGAGACTCAGTCCCACCACATGATAGTACTTTCCCACAGCCGCCAGTGCCATCAACATAGAGGAGAAGAGGTATTTATGCTTGAGATTGGGATTGGGGTTCATTGGTTCTAACATCCAGGGAATTAAGGAGTAATAATAGAAAGAATAAAACTAACAAAATACTAATACTGAAGAATAGGTAGGATCTTTACAAGTAAAAATTGCATAGAAAAATTCTAGAAGGGAAAAATAAATACAGAACAAAAGAAAGAATAAAACTTTTGACAGAATCACCACCACTGAAGAAAATAAAACCCGAAGAATAGTAGCTCATGTCACAGTAACTACCACTGCCACCATTATTAGAACTTACGCCGCCACCATCGCCACTGCCTCCACCTCCGCTTCCGTTTACCTGACACGTACCCATCTTGCAAAAGGGTCACCAGAAATGCTCCAAATTAGGGATTTTGAAGGCCGCAAGATCTCACAGTGCCACCGCCGATGCACCACCTCGGACACAAGCATTTCACGCCGAAAAAGAAAGGTTTTGGAGCGAAACAGAGAGGTGGCTGTTATGAGAAGTGGTGATGGAGAGAAACATTTGAATGTCCGTTTTGTACATCAAATGACGTTGTTTCAGCACTTGGAGGGAAAAAAATGAAACTACATCGTTTTGGGTGTGCTTTGTTATCAGTTGATATTCCACTTCACCTACCGTTAGCCACGTCATCAACTGAGATAACAGAAGGATGAACTCCACTAACACGGTTATCTTTTGAGGATTATTTTGATTAATTTTATCTTTCGGGAATTAAAATGGAGACCGAGTAATCTTTTAAGGACGATTTTGACTACTAACTCTAATTTAAATCATAGGATCTGTAGTTGAAAAATACAATTCCTTTAAAGGATAATTTAGTATTGGAGGTTCCTCTATTTTGTCTTTGCCTTAAAGATGTAGGAAATTTTTTTAAAATAAATAAAATAAACATTTTATTTATGAATATAAATTATTTAGAGCATTTTTTCAATTTATACAGCATGTCTTATTTCGTTTACAATATAAACGAATAAAAGACACGTTAGCAAGTACACGTATCACATTTGTATACGTGATCTGACGTGTGGCTTATCTCGTTTACTCTATGCACATACTTATTTTGTTTACACTATAAACGAGATAAGGCTTAGACGCACCTATATAAGTAACTCGTTCACAACACATGTAGTGTCACTATCCATACTCATCAACCTTCATTTCTCTCTTTGTCACACGTTTTGTTGATATTCTTGAGATACTTGGACGTTATGGCATGCGTAGATGTACGGAATGATAACATCAACCGCCTGAATGCTACTTGGCACATTGCGGGAGCAATCAACTTCTAGGTCAGTATTGTTATTTTTATCTTTTAATTAAGTAAGCATATGTGATTATGGTTAGGGTACTTTGATAGGTTTGATGCTGTTACACATAAGTAGAATAGATTATGTTTTGATAATATAAAATAAGTTAGTTGGCAAGTTATTAAGATTTGTTAGTTGTCGAATGTATTTGTAGTAAATGTTAATTTACTAATTAATTTAATTTAATTTATTCATTAACTGCTTATTACGTCATCTTATTTCTTTAAGTCAAATTTATATTTTTACTTTTAATTTTGAATATAGTAGAAAACATAGTTTGAAATCCAAAATTTTACAATTGAAATATATGTTTTATTAAAAGGTTTCTTTTTTTTCAACAGAAGCCTCGCCTAATACTACCTAGGCGGGTGAGCTACACTCTTACACCACCAGACACCATTGTCCTTTACCTGAAGGGGGCTGGGTTTAGCAACACGATGTAGCTCAAGGACTTCGTATTTGACAACTTTCTTATCACTACATTCATGGAGCAATTGCATCCGGAAACCCACACTTTCCACCTGCCATGAGGTGAGTGCACCATTATCCTGCAGGACGTTGCATACCACCTAGGGTTACGCACACACGAAGAGCCAGTGGGTAGGTACTTGCATGACTTCCAGACTTGGTACCAGCTCCCGACATGGGAGTTTGTAGAGGAGCTCCTAGCTGCCAGACCTCCTCATGCTCAGTAGCAGGGTGCCCAGAGGAAGGAGTCGTTTAGTATCAAGATGATATGGCTTTGGGACTGAGTCCGGCACATGCTAGTGGATGCAGATGCAGTCACCCTTCGTCAGTACATGAGGTGTTATATCTTGTTGTTGATAGGTGGTTACCTAATGACAAACAAGTCAAACAATCAGGTGCATATCGGACGGTTACCACTTTTGGATAACTTTGCTAGATGTCGTGGTTTGTCTTGGGGATCTGCAGTGCTTGCATGGACGTACCACTCCTTATGCCATACAGCACATTGAAATACGACCGACATAGCTGGATGCACTCCCCTTCTTGTTTCGTGGTTATACCATAAGTTTCCTCAATGGTGTCCACCTGAGAGACAGATTCTGAGGTTTCCCCTAGTAATGAGGTAACTATTTTCTTTTATAGTTTTTTTCTTTTCTATTTATGTAATTAAAATTTTCATTGCATGGAGTGAGACAATTTGATTATGGCATATGTGAACAGGTTGATAGGTATGTACCAGCAGAGTAGATAACATCATGAACAGATAGCCCTCCGATGGCGTACGGTGTTAGATCGGTTGCAATTACATGAGGTACACGCATTTGTTTTATTTAGTCGTCAATAAACATTTAGTTCTTCTATGTACGGAACTAGTCCTGATGATTCTATTACACTTTAATATGCAGTTCCTATGGATGTCATACGACGACCCCGCACTACATGCCATGAGTCCGGAATGGTTGAGAGACGAGATAGAATAGGGGACATGGATGTTACTGTTACAGTCTTATGCCACTACAATTAGTAGCACACCCCTATATTTGTCATATAGGTGCATGTCATCCACCGGGATGAAGGGCTTACAATGCTTGAAAGTTTCAAAACAGAGAGAAAATGCCCAGAAAACCTTATCAAATTGGCAACAGTTACGCACCACCAACTGCCCATCATAATACGGTATCGCACTGAGATCACATATTGTGCTAGAATAACAACTCTGCAATGCTTGCAGCAACCACAACACCTTGTTATATGACTTCTCTCAATCACCATATATCTGCACAATTGGCTTTTACTTTGCCATCCAAACCTTTCTGTATGAGAGTTTGAAGTGATAGCTCTGCCTTACTGTACCCTGTAGAACCGGGATAGTAACTGATGGGCTAGACTGTATGAGGGGCATGATGATTCTATAGACGAGGTTATTATGCAATTATCGATGATCTTGAGACGTGGTAGTGGCTAAACAGGTGCTCGGTCCACCGAATTTACGCATCTCTCTAACGAATGCAAATATAATTGGTCAAAATTCTAACTAAAATAAGATAATGCATTCAAATATAAAGTAAGGCTTATCAATATTTGAGATTCTGTCAGAAGGCGATATGGAGACTCCAAGGACAACCATCACTAAATTGCCTACAATGCACGTGATACTACCGATCCGACTCCATAACTTGACACTCAATACTTCTCTGAATGCTGTAATTCTTCATGCCTTGCATGACTGCCTCTTTGCTTCTAAATCTGTGACCAGCCCTAAACTCCACATTGTCGCTTGTGTTGTAATCGTCCGCACCCATATTAGAAAATAGAGTTACCTCATGCATCGCGTCCAAATCCAATGTATGATAGTGGTTGGGTACATCTGATAACTCTAGAATTGGTTGCAGAACAGGCAAAAGGTATC
This sequence comes from Arachis stenosperma, assembly GCF_014773155.1. Lineage (NCBI taxonomy): Eukaryota > Viridiplantae > Streptophyta > Magnoliopsida > Fabales > Fabaceae > Arachis > Arachis stenosperma. The sequence continues at coordinate 120,752,622 of NC_080386.1, forward strand.
GAACTGATCCACCAACTGGAGTATTTGGTACAAACTCATCCTCGTCATCTTTCTCAGAGGAAGCACTTTCGTTGCTATCGACAATATACTCTTTATCAGACTCCTCACCGTCTACGTTCATGCCTACCGCTGGTCTAGCACAATGTAGGAGTAGTAGTGCAAGAGGTGGGTCATCATCCTGGACTAAATTCGAGCTGCCAGAACCACCACCACCAACATCACAAACCTCCGCAGAAAGCTCCATCACTTGTTTAGCCATGATTCTCCCGGAGACATCAAACATGAGGCGCACGTGCTCATCGCCATCAAGCCAGAATAGACAAAACCGAAATACACAATTTTTCATCGGTGCTAGCATCTTATACCCAACTCTTCCAACCTCTTTTCTCTCATTACCACTGAAGTGTGTCAATATCAAACTCTTTAACTCAGACAAAGAATCTGCTTCCCGAGTGCGCATCAAAATAGGATTCTCATACTCAAATATAACCCAGTGTCACTATTTCACATGTGACAGTTGGGATACAGCGTTACAAAAAAAAATCACTACCATTAGATATTTCTACTAAACTTATTGAAGAAACGGAGGAGAAGAAGAATTAAGATGTTTTTGGAAAATACCAATGGTTTGTAGATTTTTTTATAGTTGATTTAAATTTGTCGTACTATAACTCGTTTACAGTGACAACGTTTTAGCTCAGCATATATCTCGTTTACAATGTAAACAAAATACGTGGAGGTCGCTCTTTCTCATCTATCACATATACAAACGTGATACGTGTACTTGCTTATGTGTCTTATCTCGTTTATACTGTAAACGAAATATGCACATATTTATTTCATTTATACTATAAACAAGATAAGACATGTTGCGCAAATAAATCATTATTGAATGTGTTTTGATAGTAAAAATTGTATAGACATAGATGAAATTTGATTGACAAGCTAAACTGACAGTAATTATATTATACTTCTTATTAAAAAAATCATGTTGGTTCAGTTTAATAGATGAATCGCTTTGTAACAATAGTATTTAATTTATTAATTAATCTATAAAAAATTTAAGGAGTCAATTTTAGTAGTTTTAACAATTCGCAAATATTAAATTATTTTTAATAAATAAAATTTATTAATTTATGTATATAAATTTTAAAAAATATAAATATAAATTATATTAATTTGTGCACAGATTTTAAAACATATAAGTATAATTTATATATTTTTTATGTATAAATACCTATAAATATAGACAAAATTTATTATTGGCTAAACAGCTGGACAAACATATTACTTGTCAAATACAAAAGTCAAAACCTTTCTTCCATTCTTACCAAACTTTGACTAACTATAATTACTACATTTATTACTAATCTTGCATTTATTATTGTTGCTCGTATTATTTGTTTCAAAGGAAAATATCGTTTTTATTCTTAATGTTGGGATAAATTTTAAAGTTGTCTTTAATATTTAAAATGTCTTATTTAAATTTTTAATATTTTAAAATTGGCTCAATATTATCCTGTCGTTAGGGATTTATTAACAGAATTAATGGCGGGATAAAATTGAGATGATTTTAAAACATTAGAAACTTAAATAGAACAAAAATGCTAGAAACAAAAATAATACATGGAAATAAATTTTAATTTTATCCTTTAATAATTTTAATTTTTTATGGTATATAGTTATTCAATTATTTTTAATCACATCTAAATAAATTACACTTAATTATATTACTTGTATTCTAAATAAATTTATTTTTTTTATCATTTTACTCTTAAAAATTTTTACTCATCATAAAATGTTTGTAAAATGACTAGTAGATAAATTTGCGAAAAAAAAAATACATATATAATAAAGTATAAATTGTATTTTTTGTCTCTAATGTATCGAAATTCTTTAATGTTTAATTTAGTTAAACTTTATTTTTGATAATTTTAATCTTTTCTTCAATAATTTTAATTTTTTTACAAGAAATAATTATTTAATTTATTTTTTAATTTTGCTCTTAATAAAAAATAAATTCACTTAAAAAAATAATGTGATTAAAAATAAAATTAAAAAAATAATTGAATAATTATTTACAATAAAAATTTGATATTATTGAATAATAAAATTAAAAGTAAAGTTTAACTAAGTTAAATATTAAAGAATTTTGATACATTAAAGATAAAATGTACAATTTATACTTTATTGTATATGTATTTTTTTCGCAAGTTTATATACTAGTTATTTTACAAATATTTCATGATGAGTAAAAACCTTTTAAGAGTAAAATTATAAAAAAAATTAAATTTATTTAGAATGAAATGAATGTAATTAAGTGTAATTTACTTAGATGTAATTAAAAAATAATTGAATAACTATGTACAATAAAAAATTGATATTATAGAAGGATAAAATTAAAATTTATTTCTATGTATCGTTTTTGTCCCAAATTTTTTCGTCCTATTTACTCTAACGTTTTTAAATCGTCTTAATTTTGTCCTACCGTCAATTCTGTTAATAAATCTTTAATGACAGGATAACATTGAACAAATTTTAAAACATTACGAACTTAAATAAAACGATTTAAATGTTAGTAATAATTTTAAAATTTATCCAAATATTAAAGAGAAAAACGATACTTTACTCTTTGTTTTATTATACGTCTGTCAAATTATTTTTTAATGTTATACAAAAATATAAAATTAATTATAATATATTATACTTAAGGATTGTTTGTAAAAATATAGGAAGAATTTCACCTGTACCAGTGTACTTTATTGGTACACTGGTATATAATAAATTTGTACCGTTAAAATATTAATTTTTTAATATGAATGGATGAGATTTTTTTATGAAACTGCTGCTTATAATAGAGTGGATGATGAAGTGTGTACCTAATTTTACGTTAATCGAGGTATAATTGTACGAAGAATTGATGATTACACTTATGTCCCTTGGTGCAGGCTTGGCTTGGTGGCTGCTTCCTTAGATGGCTTTTCCTTTGTTTGGGTTTGACTGTTTTTCTTTTTTAGGGCTAATGGACCTTTTTGGCCCATAGTTGTTGTTTGTATTAATTTGAGGGTAATGAATCTTTTTTGGATGCATTTTTTTGTATAGTTTTTTGCTAACATTATATTATACTATTGGGTTAAAAATTGTAGAGCCATAATTATTAAATTTTGTATCGTTTTTTATTTGTTACTAGTGTCCTGCAATGAGTAATACATAAAATTATATAAAAAATTTTATTAAAATTTAAATAAAAAATATCTATAATAATTATTATTATATATACTTTACTACTTAAAAATATTAAAAATAATTAATATTTGTTTTAATCAATTTGGATTGATTGAATGGCAATCTCATTTGTCGTCCGCTTAAGCAAATATTTGGATTTCGAATCTTGTATTGTGTGTATAACAATCAATTAGTTAGCGACAGAACCTTAATAAATAGAGCATCAATATGTGGTGGATTACTCCTCAATTTGCCGAGTTAGAAAATCCGTAGAAAAAAATTATATTTGTCTTTAAAATAGATTAATTTTTTATTAATAGCAATACTTATAGACTTTTGTCTTTGTTAAAATTTACGTGAGACAATTTTGGTTGTTGGTATCATATTTATTCTTGAAGTCAAAACAATATCATCAACATTGTTACTTGTTAAAACTTCACATTTTATGAAATAATTTTTAAACTTTTAAATTCATAAACTTATATCACTACAAAAGTTATTAGATTGATTAATATTTCTTGATAACATGGTGTTATTCAATATAGAATTTATTCTTTTAAAAAATAAATTAATATTTTCTAAATTTGTAAATACATTTTCTTCTAATTTTTTACACCATTTTATTTGATAATATTTACTATTAAAAAATAGCAAATGACCACACTATTCTACAATATGTATGATATACAAAATAATTTCTTAACTTAAAATTAATTCTGGTTAGTGAAATAAAATTTAAAATATTTTTTTATTTTCTTACTGAAATTTAAATTTAAATTTAGAATTGATTAATAACTCATCCTTTTATAATATTAATAAAAAATAAATTGGTTAGAAGTAAAATATTCAAAATTTAATAATTTCAATCATTTAAATTTTAATTACTAAAAATTGGGTTAAAAATTAATTATAAATTTAATAATCAATAATATATTATATTAGTACGTAAATAATAATATCCAATGTATTTTTTTTTACAGAACTGATGTATAATCTATTGAGAATTGATTTATTATCCAAAAATTTTTTCATAAACTTTGTAATACGTGAAAATAGTGATTTTATTTTTTATTATTATTTAAAATTTTTTAATAATTTTTTAATTATGTAATTAACTTAATTAATAAGCTTTATTATTACTTTTATACTAACAAAATATCAATTTATATTATTTAAATAGTTTCTCACTACTAATAAATAAATAAATAAATATTGTACTATTATACTTATTGTCCTAGATGATGACTTAAGTTAATTATTTTGTATGTTAAATTTATTAAATATTAAGATAAAAAAATTGTTCAATAAATTATATAAATAGTCATTATAGAAAAGAAAAAAAATTATATATCATATATAATAATCCTTAATATATATAGTGTCATGTATATATTAAGATTATTTATTTTAATTATGTGAGTGATTATTGTTATTTTCACTTTTTTGTTACATTAAAAATTAATATTTAAAACTAAAAAAGAGATAATTAATTTTTAATTTGAATTAAAAATGTCTTATAAATATATCCAACTTTTACATATGCTAAGTGTTATAATATTAAGTAGTATAGTATTTACTATAACAATGATTTAAAATATTAATCTCATATATATTTGGACCTAGCAAGACCTCAATGCAATCAAGATGAACTAAAATTTATTGTTAGTGTCCCAAATTCGACTTAGGTTCATTACCTTAAAGGCCCAATGCAGATGAAGTCAACGCGTCCCCTCTTAAATCGGCTCAGATTGGATCTCCGTTGCTAGTTAGATATGGTAGTATTCACAGGAATGTGAGAATTTTCCTTCCCATCTCTCATTCCTATTTTAAAAAAATGCCTCCGTTCCTTGTCCGTCATTGCAAGTTCCTGTTTAATTACTGAGAAACCCCTTAGGGATCACAAATCTCCTCGAGTATCTACAAATATTCTTTGAAAATTTTTGAAAAAAATTAACACAAAAAGACATAATATAATAATTATAGAACAATCAATTCAATATAATTTAACACAATTTATAACATATTCGTTATGAAAAATAACATTTTAAAAGGAGAAAACATAAAAGCATATTCCAAGATAATAACATAACATAAATTTTTAAGACGATACTGAGCGACGTAGTGACGGACTTGAGAGGTATAGAAAGTGAGTTAGAGAGAGAGATGATCGAGGCTGAGAATGGGTCTGAAAGAAAATGAAAGTATTCGAATTGGAGACAGAAATTAGGGTTAGTAAATTCAAGAAATGAATATATATATATTAGAATAAATTAATAATTTTATATTCGCGTATATTTAATAGGTTCCATGGGGCGGGTACTTGTGTCCATGTCCCTATTAGAGGATGGCAAATGGAAAAACCCGCCCTGCATCGCCAAAAGCCCGCCATCTGGTGGGTTGTCTCGCTCCCGCCAGACCTAGTAAGGCAGTCCTGAATTTTTCTCTCGGCCCGCCTAATGGAAGATAAATGGATAAACACTAAGCTATTGTTTGGATATAAGATGGAAAATAAGAAGAAAAAAAAATGAAAAGAAAGAAAATGAGAGAAAAAAAAATAGAAAGAAAAGTATAGTTTTTTGTGTGTTGTTTAGATGAAAAAAAAATGAATAGAAAGAAAATAGAGGGTAAATTTTCTTTTGTTTGGATGAAAAGAAAAGTAATGAGAAAAAATTATAATACAGTAAAAGTATATTAATATTTTTTATATATTATATGTAAATTATAATTCACATGATAACTCTGTATTTTTATCCATGTTTACACTTTTGCATCAGTTTACTTCACAACTTTGAAGAGAAAATATTTACATGAGCTCCACATACATTTTTTTATTTTTTATTTAATTTTTTTGTTGATCCAAACAATGAAAAATTGATTTTTTATCCATTTTAGACTATCACAAAAATTAGTTACTCTTTAATAATAACAATGCTTAAAAAAAACATAATTAAATAATCTTAAAATTATATAATAATTTTTAAAATAACAAAAAAAATATACAATTAATATAAATAAACCATACAAATAGAATAATATAAATATTGTGGTTAAATCATTAAAAAAATGAATATAATTTTTTTATTATTAAAAACAAATCGTCAATATGAACTAAAGATTTATAAAGAAAATGAATCTAAGTAAGTTTACTAATATTTATCTAATAACAATTAGAGATGAGAAAAGTATAATTTAAACTTCTTACCATGGTTTTATTATTATTTGGTAACCCAAGCCCATTTATAAGGTCTGTTGGGTTGGTAGATAAATAACCCATTAGCTTTCAGCCATTAAAGCCAAACTTTCTCACATTAGTTTCTTCTTAGTTTCAACCATGAAGCATAAGTCACAAAGCTAGTCTGTCATTTCTATAATTTTACAGTATAACTAAGGATATTTTAGACTTTTTATTCATTATTATATGACAAACTGTTGACTGCTAACCAGACCGTACTTACTATATTGGTGTACCAAAAAAGTGCATGGCACATGTGAAAGTTTTCCAAAAATATATATTCGGTTTTTAAGTTAGTGTTGATTGATGATTGATAATTTTTGTGGTTGGATTTAATAGTAACCGTATAGAATTTAGAATTTTAAATTTATAATTTAGTTTTTTAGAATCTCGGAGAAAGGTCGTTTTAGGATTTAGGAATTTGCTTATAAGATTTACACGGTGTTAGATTATCAATATATATGTTGAAATAATTAAATATATTATTTGAAAAATAACTTTAGAATAACTTTAGGTATTGAATTTTTTTTTTCATTTCAAAATTTAAGTTAAACTCACTTAGTAATTATTACATGTCAATTATATTAATTACTCAAGATAGTTTGATACACAGGTTTTAGTTTTGGATAATTATTAGTCAACATAATCCACTTTAAATTTGACGGAAAAAAATATTAATTTTGTGTAATATGCTCATTTATTTATTTTTTACATTTTTTTAGATATATGTCGATACCTATAGTTATCTGTATTAATGAGTTGAGAGATACATGATGTGTTTTATCAAAACTTTTATAATTTATTTGGAATGCGTTATGTTTATTTTTTTAATTTTTAATTTTTAATTTTTTCTTAGCCAACATTCAAACTGCTCCAGTCAATATTCAAGCTATGTTTAAATACATTTTTAAATGCTTCTGCACACGTGTCATGTTATCGTTTTTTCAACTTAATTATTGCATGTCAATCATATTAATTACTCAAGATAATTAGACAAAGGGATTTTATTTTAGCCTTAGATAGTCTCATTAGTCAACATAACTTATTTTAAAATTTGGCCAAAGAAAATATTAATACATTATTATTTTTTTATCTTTTTATTTTTTTCTCGAACATATGCCTATACCTATATATATTTTTATTGATGAAATAAGATCCATTATGCCTTTTATTAAAAAAAATTATAATTTATTTGGGATGCATTATGTGTTATTTTTTTATTTTTTATTTATTTTTTGATCAACATTTAAATTGCTCATGGTCAATATTCAAAATTCTGTTTAAAAACATTTTTAAATGTTTGTACACACGTATGTAATTGTTTTTTAAACTTAATTATTACATTTCACTCATATTAATTACTCAAGATTGTTGGACTGATAACTCACCTTTGAAATTTGACCAAAGAAAAATATTAACACATTTCGTTTAATATGTTAATTTATTTATGATTTAGGATGCATTATGTGTTTTATTAAAAAATAATAATTTATTTGGGTTGCATTATGTTTAGTTTTTATGATTTTTTATTTTTTCTTGGTCAACATTCAAACTGCTTCCGGTCAATATTTAAAATATGTTTAAATGCTTGTCATTATTTTTTTTCAACTTAATTATTACATCTCAATTCTCAATCATATTAATTATTTAAGATAGTTGAAAGTAGATATTTTAACCTTGGTTGATCATTAGTCAACATATTTTGAAATTTAATGAAAGAAAATATTAATACATTTCGTGTAATATGTTCATTTATTTATTTATTTATTATGCATTTTTCCGGACATTTCCCTATACCTATAGCTATCTTTATTGACGAATTTGGATGCATTGGGTGCTCTATTAAAAAGTTTTATAATTTATTTGGGATGAATTATGTTTTTTTTTTCTTGGTCAACATTCAAACTATTTCTGCTCTATATTTAAACTATGTTTAAATACATCTTTAAATACTTCTGTACACGTGTTATGTCCTATTTTAACTTAAAAATTATTATATGTCAATGATATTAATTATTCAATATAGTTGGAGACATAAATTTTAGCCTTAGATGATTATGAGTTAACATAACCTTTGAAATTTGACCAAAGAAAATATTAATATATTTTATGTAATATGCTACTTTATAAAGTTTATTTTTTATTTTTAATATTTTTGAAAAGTTTTAAAATATCCTTTATTGAATTTGAAAAACTGAAATGATGATCAAATATTATTAAAATATAAATTAAAAAATTATTAAAATTAGTATTAAATATTTTATTTAATAAGTTTCAATAGATTATTTGATGATTTTTGTTCAAGTGTGCAGAAAACAAATTAATTTTCTATTGGGCCAAAGTTACACAAGTTCAAATGGATCATTAAAGAAAATTCAGCCTTGGACAAAATTAATTCAAATATTAATGGCTGAATATTGAAAAGGAAAGAAATCCAAAGTGGCCCAAGAAACCAAGACAAAGCCCAAGTCAAACACTTCTCTTGGACAAACAAAAGCATTGATCTGAATTGAGAGAAGAATGAAAGGAATAGCCCAAAGACATCAAGGCATGCTTCGGTTACTATATGTCTTGGTAACTGGAAGCTAAAATTCAATTTGATTTATTTGCATTAAAAGATCCACACGTTACTCCATTTCTTGGGAATTGAAATTTGGATTTCAATTGAGTTTAATTTGCTTTGAATGCTTCCTTCGAAAGTTTCTTCTTCTCTTTCCTCTCTCTTTGCTTTCGGTCACTTTAATCCATCAAAGAAGAAGATAGAAGAAAAAGAAAAGTCACAAAGAATAGCTAAGAAAGATATTTGCCATTGAAGGAAAGATTTGAAGAAAGGCTTCAATATTTTCTTTGTCAAGAAAGAAAGAGATCTGCCTCGGTTAGGAAGCAAATCTATCTTGGTAAAAATTTTATTTTCGTTTTTGTGCATCAAAGAAGAAGATAGCCTCTGAGTCTCAAGTAGATAGAAGCAAAAAATTGGAATGCTTGAAGCTGTCTAGAGTCAGAAGCCTATCAATGATCAGAATCCATTCTTGGGGCCAAAGTCAAGATCAATGGCCAAGATGGAAGAAACTTGAAGAAAAAGGGTGAGAGTGATGAGGTAAACTTGCATGCATCAGCCTTGGTTTTCACAACCCCTTTTGATGAAGCCGATGCTACTCTTTGGTAGGAGAAGAAGTTGCTGGGTTAGGGTTTCAACCTTGGAAGCTTCTCCTTCTATATTAAGGGTGAACGGCCACGGGTTGAGATGTAACACCCTAACTATCAAAATGTCACACTTCCGGCTGCGCCACTCTGATAGCTCGGTTATTATGACGACTCTTGTAATATTTAATACTAAAATATGAAACATACATTCATACTTACAATATAATTACAATACTCACAGGAATTTCATATATATATATATATACACATATATATTAATTTACAAGCATCTCATATCAACATCCTATCCCTCTTTCAAAACTTGCAAAACTAAAGGCGAGGAAACATAAGTACTAAAATAATATAGAAATATCATCTAACAGAAAAGAATTAAGCTCTTCCGAACTTCGTCGTCTGTAACCTGAAAAAGAAAATACATGTAGGGGAGTGAGAACATCATCCTCGAAAGGGTTCTCACTATAGGGTTGCAGAATTACTATAATAGGATACACAAGATAAAATCGTTACAGTGATTAACAACCGCCTTATGTATCTTTTCAAAAACAAAGGTCTACTATAAAAGTATCTGAAATCTTCTTTAAAAGAGGAAACTGTTCATTTCTTATAAATTCAAAAGCCTTTAAAAAAGTTAATCTATGCTGAACCAGGTTAGTTTTTCATACTTTTCCAAACCAGAAACATCAACTAGACATGGCCTTCGGCCCACCTCTTGATCAACCACAGCTCTAGGCCCAAACAACCCAAACAACAACCAATTACCACAGTCCAACAGAGTCTCAGTCGCAAACACAAATAGGAAAGTTCAAGCACAAACAAATAGTTACTACAAGTAGAACAATTAGCAGATAATCACAAGTAATCACAAAGGCAAACCAAGTACAATATGCACACCCAAATAATGTCACATAGATGCATATGATGAATGCCTGTCCTAGTGGCAGATGATATCACCTGTCGGTTATAAAGCCAACCCGACAAGTCCTGGTAGCTAACCATTGGACTGTCCCTCTGTCGTGCATTTTCAACTCGAGTTATTCACAATCATAATCATAATTCACATCCAACACCCTCACTGGTGTTTATTCATGGGGACGAGCTCATCCGAAACTTTAACAGTGTTTGGCCACACTTACGACATAGGGTCAGCAGAGTATCGAGTCTCAACCTGGAGCACGTGGTGGCTAGCCACTGCTTTCACCCAGGGAAACTCGTATCTCAGATAATTGGAAGTGCCACAATCACTTTATTAGCTCAAAATCATTCATATTCACACTTAGCCATCCGGCTTAAAACATATTTCACAATCAACCATAATTCATCATCATATACAGCCATTTCGGCTCATAACATAAAAGCACTTCCACCATCCAACATCATCAAACTCATAAAATCATCATTTAAGCCATGAATCACTTTTTCTCAATTCAATTTAATTTGAAATCGAAAATCAATTCTTTTCAGCCTTGGCTTTAAAGTTCTGGGTTTTACATGAGATCAAGGAGAAAAAGTGAAAAAGTACAATGTTTTCATAGCTACCCAAGCTTCCTGAGTTCTTCTCCTTCAATGGTGTTCATTTTGTTTTCTTTTTCTTAGTTTTGTCTGTCTGAGTCTTATGGTGATAAAGACAAATATGGTGAGGTTTGTAAGAAAAAGCCAATGAGAGGAAAAATGCAGTTATCAAAATTAGAGAAAAAGCCATAGATGACTTAGAGTTTCTTTGTACATCTATCTATTGTGTGTCATGATCCTGTGGGGATTGCCTTGCAAGCTGGGTTAGCACTTTACTGTTGAAAGCTTGGTTTTAGTCCAAGTCAAGTTCAGATTGGGGTTAGAATCTGGATTTGTCCCTGATAGGATTGGGTAGATCCTAAGAAAAGAAATTGGTGATTATAATCTGTTAAAGATAGTGAAATTCTGTTACTGTTGTTATGAAGACTGGATGTAGGCTGCATTGCACTTAGCAGCTGAACCAGGATACATCTTGGTGTGATTTTTTCTTTTCTGCTTTTTCTCTGTTTCTGGTTTTCAGGAGACAAAATGAAAAATGTCTCTCAACTTGTTACGAGACAAAACAAAAATGTCTCTTAACTTGTTACGAGACAAAAAGTAAAATATCTCCTGAAGTTCATTGGAAACGTAAAAGTAATAATTTGCGAAAAGGAAAGCTAAGATTCAACCTCCTTTTCTCTTAGCCAGTGATTACCATCACCCTTAATGTTCAACTTATTATTTTTTTCAATTTTCTCCTAAATTTATTGATCATCATCATTCACTATACCAAATTGGATATATAGCTACACTAATTTTGTGACATTTATTTTAAGTGTCTCCATTAAATAAAGTTATGACACTTATACATATAATTTTTTTACCATCAATAACAATCAATTTTAAACAGTTTAAAATAGTCACTAAATACAAAAAAAAACTGTCACAAGAACTAGTAATCTTGTGATGATTTTAAACTATCACTAAAAATATTGTGACGGTTTAAACAATTACTAAATATTCCTAAGGCTATGTTTGGTTAGAAGAAAAGAAATAGAGAGAAAGAAAATAGAAAGGAAAGAAAGGAAAGGAAACAAATTGATTGAATTTTTATTTTTCTTAGATGTGTTTGGATGAAAGGAAAATAAAAAGGAAAGAAATGTTATAAAAAGACAATTTTATCCTTATATTATAAATGATATAGAAAAAAGTAAAGGGGTAATATTGGAAGTAGAGAGAGAGAGAGATTTAATTTTCTCTCCATTGTTGGAGGAAAAAAATTGGTGGGTCCCATCAATATTTTTTCATCCATTTTTCTTCCTCTCCCATTTCTCTCCTTAACCAAATAAGGGAAAATAACTATTTTTCTTCCTATTTCTTTCCCTCATTTTTCCTTCCTCCTATTTTTACCTCAAACAAACACACCCTAAAAGCTGTCATAGGAACTAGTAACTTAGTGATAGCTTTAAATTGTCGCTAAAAATTTTGTCATGATTTAAAACAGTCACAAAATACGATAAAAAACTGTCAAAGAATTTAGTAATTTAGAAATTTAGTAACGGTTTCAAACTGAACCGTTGCTAAATATATCAAAAGTATCCTTGTAAGTGTTAAATTAGTGACGGTTTTTAGATAAAAAATCGTCACAAATAATTTAGTGACAATCCTTACCAATGGTGGTCTAAAACCATCACTATATCACTTGGCGACACTCAAGCCCATGACGCTTTATTAAACGTCGCAAAAAAATTTATCGAAGTAAAAAGAAAACTATCACCAAATTGCTGTTTTGTTATAGTGATTCCTTCCTAAAGCATTCCTCTCTCTTCAAATATCCTCTTTTGAAACCGCACTGACTGACACAAACCACCACCACCATAATCCCCTCATCGCCTGCTCTTTTCTTCTCTTCCTTTAATCTTTACTCTTCTCTACTTCATATCATATCCTTAAAATTTTCCACGCTTGGAAACCCTAATCATTTATAAACTAACATGGTCACCATCATATAGTTTATGTTCTTATTTAATCTTGCAATAACAGAAAAATAAACACTTATCTTGAAAGTAACTGATTTATAAGGAGAGTACAACCAGGTTATGCCTAACAGATCACAACCTCCAAACTTGACCTGGAAATTTTTAATGAAAATATGTTAAGTTTTTTATAAAAAAAAATAATAAATGCCCAACCTATAAATCAATGTTTTGTAAAAAAGGAGGGAGCCACAAGCTCAACCGGTTTGGTTGAAAATGTGTAAGAAAAAGGGATTTGAAAGTTAACAGTAATAAAAAGAATTAAAAAAAGGGTAAAAAAGTGGGAGAATGGAGATAGAAATAATAATTACCCATCATTTACCTTTGCGGTTTCCTAGAAGATTATGGCTGGTTATCAAAAGTTTCTCTTTTGGTGTTAGTGGAAAAAAAATCAACGGTTTTAAAACCACTAGAATTTGAACGGTTTGTCATCAGGGTTGTCCATTTTATAACTAGTGTGTGTTACATGTTAGAAGCGGGTTTTGGTTTTATGATCTCTCTTTTGTGCAGACACTTAAGGCATTCTTTTTTGGAAGTTGCAGATATTGTTAGAAGATGAGTAGGAAAGATTAATAGAGTCATATTATTTTGAGTTATTTTCTCTTCTTCCTCTTTGCTTTTTCGCTTGTGTTGTTTGTGTTGATTTCAAATGGGTAAGTGGTGCGAAATTTATAACCATAAACTAACCGGCAAGTGCACCGGGTCGTACCAAGTAGTACGTCAAGTGAATAAGGGTCGATCTTACGAGGATAGATGGACTAAGCAATAATAATTGAGTGATTTACTTAGTTAGAAAAATAGAAAAGAATGTTTGGGTCTCAATTGCATTAAACAGTAAATTTAGAATTTCAGAAAGCAAGCAGTAAACGGGTTGTGAAATATATGAGTAAAAAACAGTTAAGGTTTCCGAGATATTTATTTTTCGGATTAACTTTTCTTACCAACTATTTTAATCATGCAAGATTCAATTCATGGCAAACTATATGTGACTAAACCCTAATTCCTTAGACTTTTCTAGTCTCCTCTAACCTTCATCAACCGTCAATTCCTTGGTCACTTGATTCCAATTAGAGGGTTAAGTTCAATTTTAGTTTATATGCCACAGAAATCCTAATTATCCAAATATAAGAGGATTATATGTCATGTATCCCGTTAAGTCCAGATAATTAGAAATTTAGGAGAAATTATTTTCAAGCTATTGTTCAAGCAAAGAGCTTTTTCAAGTTTTACAAGAACTCAATTAGAATAAGGGTCATACTTCCGTTCCACCCAGATTTATAAGATTAAGAACGAAAATAATTCTTGAAATTGAAATCAATACATGAATTAAAATAGAACAGTAATAGTATTAATCCATAGAATAAACAGAGCTCCTAACCTTAACAGTGGAGGTTCAGTTGCTCATGGTTCAGAGAGAAAAGATCCGGAAGAGCTAAAACTTTCCCTTTTATATCTAATCTTAATTAATGTAAAATATTTTTCTAAAACTAAATAATATATTTTCCTAATTATAATTAAAATAAATGTTTTAATCAATAATCAAATAAAAGACTCATGCATTGCTTCAATTGGCGTGGGGACCATGCCTTGATGATGAACTGGCGCCTAACTTGGGAAATTCCAAGTTAGGCGCCACCCTTACAGTGCCTCCAGGGAGTGTTGTGTGTTGAACTGGCGCCTAACTTCAAGAATTTGAAGTTAGGCACCACTATGGCAGTCTTGAAGATGAGTTGTTGAGGTTGAACTGGCGCCTAACTTCAAGAATTTGAAGTTAGGCGCCACTATGGTAGCTTGCATTCATAACTTGCTTTTTCTTCCGGCGCCTAACTTGGGATTCTCCAAGCTAGGCGCCACTATGCCAGTGTAATTTTGAAGAAATGGTAGACTATTATACATTTTGTTGGAAAGCACTAGAAGTTAGATTTCCAATGCCGCTAAAATCATGTCAATTGGATCTCTGTAGCTCAAGTTATTCTTGTTTAAGTGCAAGGAGGTCGGGATTGACAACATCATTCGCTTTCTTCCTTTTTTACTACAAAACTCCGTCAAATCCATCCAAATGCTACCTGAAATAAACAGAAATTGCAAACAACTCAAAGTAGCATTCATAGTGGCTAAAGGTAATTAAATCTTGATTAAACTTAATGATTCAATTGTAAATTCACTAGGAAAAAGATAGAAAAGATGCTCACGCATCAATAAGAAGAAAGGAAAGGGAAACAATAAAAATGAGGAGTTAGCAGAGGAAGAGTTCGTGCCTGATATTAATGACCATACTCATGGATTGTTGCGTCTGTGAAAGGTTTAGGGTCATGGTGATAAGGAAAGTGTAGATCAGTTACGGGTTTTTGGTTGGGTGAGGGAGAGGAGGATATAAATCTTGGATTTCTTCCATATGCTTGATTTTAATCATTTTTTTTATTTTAACTCTGTTTTGATTTGACATTACCTTCAGCATTTTGTTTTCCCCCTTTCTTCTTTGATGTTAGATAAAAAAGATGAACCCTTCTTTTCTTCTCTATGCTTTACCCGAAACAACAAAGCTTCACTTGCATCACATTGGTTTTCTTTTCTCTTCATGAAGCAAGTGAACTGTGTTGTGGACTTGGTTCCAATCAGCAGCCTTGGTTGCATATAGTTCTTCTTATTGGGCTGCTGGTTCTCTTTGTTCGGGCTACACAATAAAAGAGTGACTTGAGCCTGCAACACTTAATACGTACATTAAACACACAAATT
This sequence comes from Arachis stenosperma, assembly GCF_014773155.1. Taxonomy (NCBI): domain Eukaryota; kingdom Viridiplantae; phylum Streptophyta; class Magnoliopsida; order Fabales; family Fabaceae; genus Arachis; species Arachis stenosperma. Next base: position 120,768,504 of record NC_080386.1, read on the forward strand.
TGATTTTTAACCCAACCAAATATAATGTTTGTCATCATGATTAATTTTATTGTTTACTAAACTCAACAATCTTTCCCTTAATGACAAACACCATTCAAAATAGATATAAAGGGAATGAAATGCAAGATTCAGACTAGAGACTTCCCTTTGATGATACAATTTCAAATGTTGATCTGTTCTCCCATTTTCTCATAAGAGATACTCTCCTTTAATGTGAGCTTCTCCACAAACAACACACATGTCATACTGATATGCAGAATTTTAGTGGCACATATAAGAGAATATTATTAAACATAAGAAAATTAATCAACAAATCATCATTTGATAATCTATTTGAGAATCTATCAATCTATCCTATTCATGACACTACTCCCCCTTTTGTCATCAAGAAAGAAAAATGATAACCAGTTCAAACCTGCAAGAGATAGATTAGATGCCAAAGATAACATAACCAGATAAGTAGCATAGGTTTAGTTAAGAGTTACAATTATCTAAAAAGTAATAAAAATAGTAGCTAAAACCAAATTGTCTGAAAAATCTAAGTTCAACAGAATTTAAAGTCTTCAGCATGAGATATTCCTAGGCATCCGAGCCTTCATCATCAGTATCTAGTGACTCCTCTTGATTAGTTGTCGTTGTGTCATCTTCATGAATGTTGTCCACATACTTCAGGAGCACTGCAACTCTATCCCTTGACTTTCACAATGCATTTTTATTGCGAACATCAAGCTTTCTCTCTTGTTGGCTCGAAAAAATGAGATGATTGGACAAGTTGACAAATTCCTATAGAACATCCTTTACAACACCATATAGAAGAGATTTGTGTCCAGTGGAGGCTGATGTTTGAGTGGTAGATTGAGAAGGAATGTCTTCGAGCTATTCATCTTCTTCATAAACGACCACTCTTTCGGATCTGATAGGTCCTTTCTTTTGTTGTTTCACTACACCACCCCCCCCTTTTAGGTAAGAGTTTCTATTTTCATGTGATTCATTAGAAAGGTCAACACCAAAATATTCAAAGAAGTAGGTTAAAAATGTGCCCTAGGAAAGAGATAGATTCTTATTACTCTTTATACAATCATACATGTGTCTCATCATCAAATAAGCAAATAAAATTTCAATTTCATAAAAATGGCATACAACACTAGTGCGTCACAAAATGAAACCCTTTGATAGGAACTATTTTGAGGGAGGATTATTTGGTTCATAATGCGATGAAATTGTGCACGAACAGGACCTAGAGCCTTATGGGTTGGAGAGAGACCATCAACAAGGGAGATGTTTACATAAACTAAGGCTAGAGCTTCTTGGTACGAGAGACCTAAGTCTTCATCCCATTTTCTGAAGTATATGCATTAACACCAATGATGAGCGGATAATTTGTACGCTTTTTGGCATTGTTTTTAGTATGTTTCCAGTATGATTTAGTTAGTTTTTAGTATATTTTTATTAGTTTTTAATTAAAATTCACTTTTCTGGACTTTACTATGAGTTTGTGTGTTTTTCTGTGATTTCAGGTATTTTCTGGCAGAAATTGAGGGACCTGAGCAAAAATCTGATTCAGAGGCTGAAAAGGACTGCAGATGCTGTTGGATTCTGACCTCCCTGCATTCGAAGTGGATTTTCTGGAGCTACAGAAGTCCAATTGGCGCGCTCTCAACGGCGTTGGAAAGTAGACATCCTGGGCTTTCCAGAAATATATGATAGTCCATACTTTGCCCAAGATTTGATGGCCCAAACCGGCGTTCAAAGTCACCTTCAGAATTCCCAGCGTTAAACGCCGGAACTGGCACCAAAATGGGAGTTAAACGCCCAAACTGGCATAAAAGCTGGCGTTTAACTCCAAGAAGAGTCTCTACACGAAAAATGCTTCATTGCTCAGCTCAAGCACACACCAAGTGGGCCCGAAAGTGGATTTTTATGTCATTTACTCATCTTTGTAATTTTTAAGCTACTAGTTCCCTATAAGTAGGAACTTTTACTATTGTATTTGAATCTTTTGATCACTTTAGATCTCTAGATCATCTTTGGACATCTAGTTCTTAGATCATTTGGGGGCTGGCCTCACGGCCATGCCTAGACCTTGTTCTTATGTATTTTCAACGGTGGAGTTTCTACACACCATAGATTAAGGTGTGGAGCTCTGCTGTACCTCGAGCATTAATGCAATTACTATTGTTCTTCTATTCAATTTCGCTTGTTCTTTGTCCAAGATATCACTTGTTCTTCAACTTGATGAATGTGATGATTCGTGACACTCATCATCATTCTCACCTATGAACGTGTGACTGACAACCACCTCCGTTCTACCTTAGATTGGGTGAATATCTCTTGGATTCCTGATACACGATGCATGGTTGATCGCCTGACAACCGAGTGCTCACCTGACAAACGAGCCAGCCATTCCGTGAGATCAGAGTCTTCGTGGTATAGGCAAGAACTGATGGCGGCATTCAAGAGAATCCGGAAGGTCTAACCTTGTCTGTGGTATTCTGAGTAGGATTCAATGATTGAATGACTGTGACGTGCTTCAAACTCCTGAGGGCGGGGCATTAGTGACAGACGCAAAAGAATCACTGGATTCTATTCCGGCCTGATTGAGAACCGACAGATGGATAGCCGTGCCGTGACAGGGTGCGTTGAATATTTCCAATGAGAGGATGGGAGGTAGCCATTGACAACGGTGAAACCCTTGCATAAGCTTGCCATGGAAAGGAGTAAGAAGGATTGGATGAAGACAGTAGGAAAGCAGAGAGACGGAAGGGACCAAGCATCTTCATACGCTTATCTGAAACTCTCACCAATGATATACATAAGTATCTCTATCTTTATCTTTATGTTTTATTCATCATCTATACCCATTTGAGTCTGCCTGACTAAGATCTACAAGGTGACCATAGCTTGCTTCATACCAACAATCTCCGTGGGATCGACCCTTACTCACGTAAGGTATTACTTGGACGACCCAGTGCACTTGCTGGTTAGTTGTGCGAAGTTGTGTAGTGATCACAATTTCGCGCACCAAGTTTTTGGCGCCGTTGCCGGGGATTGTTTTGAGTATGGACAACTGACGGTTCATCTTGTTGCTTAGATTAGGTATTTTTCTTCAGAGTTCTTAAGAATAAATTCTAGTGTTTCATGATGATCTGTTGAAGTCTGGCTGGCTGAGAAGCCATGTCTAATCTAATTGGACCGAGGTTTCAACCTATCATCACAAGAGCTTGTTGATTCCTATCAATCTTGCTATTGGAGCAATGATCTGCTAAGGCTTGGCTGGCCATTGGCCATGTCTAGTGTTTTGGACCGAAGCTTTCTTTGAAAGCTTGGCTGGCTGTGAAGCCATGTCTAATTCCTGGACCGGAGTCTTAGACTAACATTGCAATGATTCCTGGAATCCAAATTGAGAATTCTGAAACCTTTATTTTCTATAATTTTCGAAAAAAAAAATTTTATAAAAACCATAAAAACCAAAAATATTTTATGTTTCTTGTTTAAGTCTAGTGTCTAATTTTAAGTTTGGTGTCTTGCATGCATTGTTTATTTGATCTTGGTTCTATTTTCAAGTCAATAGTACAGGGAACTGAAGATTCCGAACATGCAGCAGAGGAATTACACAGAAAAAGCTGGGCGTTCAAAACGCCCAGTGAAGAAGGACAGACTGGCGTTTAAACGCCAGCCAGGGTGCCTGGTTGGGCATTTAACGCCCAAAAAGGTAGTGCATTGGGCGTTAAACGCCAGAATGTGCACCATTCTGGGCGTTTAACGCCAGGATGGCACAAGGGGGAGGATTTTGTTTTCAAAATCAATTTTTTTCAAGTTTTCAAAGTTTTTCAAAATCAAATCTTTTTCAAATCATATCTTTTCAATCAAATGTTTTCAAAATCAATTTCTTTCCTTTTTCAAAGATACTTACTAACAATTAATGATTTGATTGAACATTTTAAATATGTTGCCTTTTCTGTTGAGAAAGGTTTAATGTTTGAATCATATCTTTTCTTGTTAGGCAAGTCATTAATCTTTAAAATCAAATCTTTTTAAAATTGTTTTCAAATCATATCTTTTCAATCATATCTTTTTAAAAGCATAATTTTTTTATCATATCTTTTTAATCACATCTTTTTCAAAACAGTTTTTAATCATATCTTTTTGATTTCTAATTTCAAAAATCTTTTTCAAAAATTACTTGATTTCTTTCCCACTCTTGATTTTCGAAAATCAATCAAAGTTTTTCAAAAATGTTTTCAAAATATTTCACTTGATTTTCGAAAATTTCTTCCTCTCTTCCCACATCCTTCTATTTATGGAGTATCACTCCTTCTCAATGCACAATTCGAACTCTATCTAATTAAGTTCGAATTCTTCTACCTCTTCTTTCTATTTTTCTGTTCCTCTGACACCTCAAGGAATCTGTATACTGTGACATAGAGGATTCCATATTTTCTTGTTCTCTTCTCTTTCATATGAGCAGGAACAAAGACAAAGGCATTCTTGTTGAAGCTGACCCTGAACCTGAAAGGACCTTGAAGCGAAAGCTAAGAGAAGCTAAGGCACAACTCTCTGTAGAGGACCTGACAGAAATCTTCAAAGAAGAAGAAACCATGGCAGCCGAAAACAACAACAACAACAATGCAAGGAAGGTGCTGGGTGACTTTACTGCACCTACTCCCGACTTCTATGGGAGAAGCATCTCTATCCCTGCCATTGGAGCAAACAACTTTGAGCTTAAGCCTCAATTAGTTTCTCTAATGCAACAGAATTGCAAGTTCCATGGACTTCCATTGGAAGATCTCCATCAGTTTTTAGCTGAGTTCTTGCAAATCTGTGATACTGTCAAGACTAATGGGGTTGACCCTGAGGTCTACAGACTTATGCTATTCCCTTTTGCTGTAAGAGACAAAGCTAGAACATGGTTGGACTCACAACCTAAAGAAAGCCTGGACTCATGGGAAAAGCTAGTCAATGCCTTCTTGGCAAAGTTCTTTCCACCTCAAAAATTGAGTAAGCTTAGAGTGGAAGTCCAAACCTTCAGACAGAAGGAAGGAGAATCCCTCTATGAAGCTTGGGAAAGATACAAACAATTGATCAGGAAATGTCCTTCTGCATGCTTTCTGAATGGAGCATCATAGGTATTTTCTATGATGGTCTGTCTGAACTATCTAAGATGTCTTTGGATAGCTCTGCTGGAGGATCTCTTCACCTGAAGAAGATGCCTACAGAAGCTCAAGAGCTAATTGAAATGGTTGCAAATAACCAATTCATGTACACTTCTGAAAGGAATCCTGTGAACAATGGGACAAGTCAGAAGAAAGGAGTTCTTGAGATTGATACTCTGAATGCCATTCTGGCTCAGAATAAGATATTGACTCAACAAGTCAATTTGATTTCTCAAAGTCTGTCTGGAATGCAAAATGCACCAGGCAGTACTAAGGATGCTTCATCTGAGGAAGAAGCTTATGATCCTGAGAATCCTTCAATAGAAGAGGTGAATTACCTAGGAGAACCCTATGGAAACACCTATAATTCTTCATGGAGAAATCATCCAAATTTCTCATGGAAGAATCAAGAGAGACCTCAACATGGTTTCAATAACAATAATGGTGGAAGAAACAGGTTTAGCAATGGCAAGCCTTTTCCATCATCTTCTCAGCAATAGACAGAGAGTTCTAAGCAGAACACCTCTGACTTAGCAACCATGGTCTCTGATCTAATCAAAACCACTCAAAGTTTCATGACTGAAACAAGGTCCTCCATTAGGAATTTGGAGGCACAACTGGGACAGCTGAGCAAGAAAATTACTGAACTCCCTCCTAGTACTCTTCCAAGCAATATAGAAGAAAATCCAAAAGGAGAGTGCAAGGCCATCAACATGGCCGAATTTGGAGAGGAAGGAGAGGAAGTGAACGCCACTGAGGAACACCTCAATGGGCGTGCACTGACCTCCAATGAGTTCCCCAATGAGGAACCATGGGAATCTGAGGCTCAAAATGAGACCATAGAGATTCCATTAGACTTACTTTTGCCTTTCATGAGCTCTGATGAGTATTCCTCCTCTGAAGAGGATGAGTATGTCAATGAAGAGCAAGTTGCTAAATACCTTGGAGCAATCATGAAGCTAAATGACAAGTTATTTGGAAATGAGACTTGGGAGGATGAACCCCCTTTGCTCACCAAAGAACTGGATGACTTGTCTAGGCAGAAATTACCTCAAAAGAGACAAGATCCTGGGAAGTTTTCAATACCTTGTACCATAGGCACCATGACCTTCAAAAAGGCTCTGTGTGACTTAGGGTCAAGTGTAAACCTCATGCCTCTCTCTGTAATGGAGAAGCTAGGGATCTTTGAGGTACAAGCTGCAAGAATCTCACTAGAGATGGCAGACAATTCAAGAAAACAAGCTTATGGACTTGTAGAGGATGTTTTGGTAAAAGTTGAAGACCATTACATCCCTACTGATTTCATAGTCCTAGAGACTGGGAAGTGCATGGATGAATCCATCATCCTTGGCAGACCCTTCCTAGCCACAGCTAAGGCTGTGATTGATGTGGACAGAGGTGAATTGATCATTCAAGTGAATGAAGAATCTTTTGTGTTTAAGGCTCAAGGATACCCCTCTGTCACCATGGAGAGTGATGAGCGGATAATTTGTACGCTTTTTGGCATTGTTTTTAGTATGTTTTTAGTATGATCTAGTTAGTTTTTAGTATATTTTTATTAGTTTTTAGTTAAAATTCACTTTTCTGGACTTTACTATGAGTTTGTGTGTTTTTCTGTGATTTCAGGTATTTTCTGGCTGAAATTGAGGGACCTGAGCAAAAATCTGATTCAGAGACTAAAAAGGACTGCAGATGCTGTTGGATTCTGACCTCCCTGCACTCGAAGTGGATTTTCTGGAGCTACAGAAGCCCAATTGGCGCGCTCTCAACGGCGTTGGAAAGTAGACATCCTGGGCTTTCCAGAAATATATGATAGTCCATACTTTGCCCAAGATTTGATGGCCCAAACCGGCGTTCAAAGTCACCCTCAGAATTCCCAGCGTTAAACGCCAGAACTGGCACCTAAATGGGAGTTAAACGCCCAAACTGGCATAAAAGCTGGCGTTTAACTCCAAGAAGAGTCTCTACATGAAAATGCTTCATTGCTCAGCCCAAGCACACACCAAGTGGGCCCGGAAGTGGATTTTTATGTCATTTACTCATCTCTGTACACCCTAGGCTACTAGTTTTCTATAAGTAGGACCTTTTACTATTGTATTTGGAACATCTTGAGATCTTTGAATCTTTTGATCACTGGGAGGCTGGCCTCACGGCCATGCCTAGACCTTGTTCTTATGTATTTTCAACGGTGGAGTTTCTACACACCATAGATTAAGGTGTGGAGTGGTGGACGAAATTGTGATCACTATTATTTGATTTGACTTTTTGGTCTTGTATCTTTTACTCTTAGGGCACTTGGAATTCACAACTCCGTTCAACTAACCAGCAAGTGTACTGGGTCGTCCAAGTAATAACCTTACGTGAGTAAGGGTCGAATCCACAGAGATTGTTGGTATGAAGCAAGCTATGGTCACCTTGCAAATCTCAGTTAGGGAGATTAAAGAGTAATTGTGATTATTGGATTGTTCTAATAAAAAGGAATAATAAAAGGGATAGAAATACTTATGCAGATTCATTGGTAGGAATTTCAGATAAGCGGAATGGAGGTGCTGTAGAGCTCTAGGACGCCTGCTCTCCTATTCCTTCTACCCAATCCTTCTTACTCCTCTCCATGGCAAGCTTTGTATAGGGGTTCACTATCAGCTGTGGCTACTTTCATTCCTCTCGGGGAAATAACCTGCACGGCTGTCACTCGCACAGCTAACCAGTCTGGAGGCATCACCCATGGTTGATAGCTACATCCCATCCTCGCAGTGAAAGCTAATGCACGCACTCTGTCACAGTGCGGCCAATCACCGGTTGGTTCCCGCTCCTACTGGAATAGAATCCCTCTTTTGCGTTTGTCACTAACGCCCAGCAGGTTAAAGTTTGAAGCACGTCACAGTCATTCATGAACGGAATCCTACTCGGAATACCACAGACAAGGTGAGACTTTCCGGATTCCCAGGATCCTACTCGGAACACCACAGACAAGGTTGGACTTTCCGGATCTAGATGAATGCCGCCATCTATCTAGCTTATACCACGAAGATTCTGTTGGGGAACCTAAGAGATAAACATTCAAGCCTTGTTGCATGTAGAACGGAAGTGGTTGTCAATCACGCGCGTTCATAAGTGAGAATGATGATGAGAGTTATTAGCTCATCACATTCATCATGTTCTTGAGTACGAATGAATATCTTGGAATAAGAATAAGATAGAGAATTGAATAAAAGAAAATAGAACTTCATTAATCTTTGAGGTACAGCAGAGCTCCACACCCTTAATCTATGGTGTGCAGAAACTCCACCGTTGAAAATACATAAGCAAGAGGTTCAGGCATGGCCGAATGGCCAGCCCCCTAAACGTGATCAATGATCTCCTAAGATGAAGAATAAAATAAAACTGAGATCAAAAGATGATTGATACATTAGTAAATCATCCTATTTATAATAAACTAGCTCCTAGGGTTTACATGAGTAAGTAATTGATGCATAAATCCACTTCTGGGGCCCACTTGGTGTATGCTTGGGCTGAGCTTGATCTATCCACGAGCTGAGGCTTCTCTTGGAGTTGAATTTCGAGTTGTGATGTGCTTTGGGCGTTCAACTCCGGATTATGACGTTTTTCTGGCGTTTAACTCCAGAAAGGAGCGTGTACTTGGCGTTCAACGCCAGTTTGCGTCGTCATTCTTCGAATAAAGTATGGACTATTATATATTGCTGGAAAGCCCTGGATGTCTACTTTCCAACGCCATTGAGAGCGCGCCATTTAGAGTTCTGTAGCTCCAGAAAATCCATTTCGAGTGCAGGGAGGTCAGAATCCAACAGCATCAGCAGTCCTTTTGTCAGCCTTTTTCAGAGTTTTGCTCAAATCCCTCAATTTCAGTCAGAATTTACCTGAAATCACAGAAAAACACACAAACTCATAGTAAAGTCCAGAAATGTGAATTTAACATAAAAACTAATGAAAACATCCCTAAAAGTAGCTCAAACTTACTAAAAACTATATAAAAACAATGCCAAAAAGCGTATAAATTATCCGCTCATCACAACACCAAACTTAAATTGTTGCTTGTCCCCAAGCAACTGAAAATCAAATAGGATAAAAAGAAGAGAATATACTATAAGGTCCAAAATATCACTGAATAATAATTTAATTACATGAGCGGGACTTGTAGCTTTTTGCTTCTGAACAGTTTTGGCATCTCACTTTTTCCTTTGAAGTTCAGAGTGATTGGCATCTCTAGGAACTTAGAATTTTGGATAGTGTTATTGACTTTCTTAGTTAAGCATGTTGATTCTTGAACACAGTTACTTATGAGTCTTGGCTGTGGCCCTAAGCACTTTGTCTTCCAGTATTACCACCGGATACACAAATGCCACAGACACATAACTGGGTGAACCTTTTCAGATTGTGACTTAGCTTTGCTAAAGTCCCCAATTAGTGGTGTCCAGAGCTCTTAAGCACACTCTTTGCTTTAGATCACGACTTTAACCACTCAGTCTCAAGCTTTTCACTTGGACCTTCATGACACAAGCACATGGTTAGGGACAGCTTGATTTAGCCGCTTAGGCCCGGATTAAATTTCCTTGGGCCCTCCTATCCATTGATGCTCAAAGCCTTGGATCCTTTTTACCCTTGCCTTTTGGTTTTAAGGGCTATTGGCTTTTTCTATTGCTCCTTCTTTTTTTTTTTTTTTCACTGCTTTTTCTTGCTTCAAGAATCAATTCCATGAATTTTTCAGATCATCAATAACATCTCTCTTTGTTCATCATTCTTTCAAGAACCAACAATTTTAACACTCATAAACAACAAGATCCAAAGACATATGCACTGTTCATTCATTCATTCAGAAAACAAAAGCATTGTCACCACATCAAAATAATTAAACTAAATTCAATAATAATTTCGAAAATTATGTACTTCTTGTTCTTTTGAATTAAAACATTTTTCTTTTAAGAGAGGTGAAGGACTAATGGATTTATTCATAGCTTTAAGGCATGGTTACATACTAATGATCATGAAATAAAGACACAAAACATAGATAAACATAATAATTAAAAACCGAAAACAGAAAGAAATAAAGAACAAGGAATGAATCCACCTCTAGTGGCGTCTTCTTCTTGAAGGACCAATGATGTTCTTCAACTCTTCTATGTCCCTTCCTTGCCTTTGTTGCTCCTCCCTCATTGCTCTTTGATCTTCTCTTATTTCTTGAAGAGTGAGGGCGTGCTCATGGTGTTCCACCCTTAGTTGTTCCACATTATGGCTCAAATCTTCCAAGGAGGTGCTAAGTTGCTCCCAATAGTTGTTGGGAGGAAAGTGCATTTGAGGCATTTGTTGATGGTGAACCTCCTCTTGTTCTCCTTGAGGGCCGTGAGGAACTTCCCTTGTTTGCTCCATCCTTTTCTTGGTGATGGGCTTGTCTTCTTCTATGGAGGCATCTCCATCTATGATAACTCCGGCTGAATAACATAGATGGCATATGAGGTGAGGGAATGCTAGCCGTGCCATGTATGAAGGTTTGTCAGCTATTTTGTAGAGTTCATTGGCTATGACTTCATGAATCTCTACTTCTTCACCAATCATGATGCTATGAACCATGATGGCCCGATCCACAGTAACTTCAGATCGGTTGCTTGTGGGGATGATGGATCTTTGAATGAACTCCAACCATCCTCTAGCTACAGGCTTGAGGTCCAGTCTTCTTAGTTGGACTGGCTTGCCTTTGGAGTCAACTCTCCATTGGGCGCCTTCCACACAAATGTCCCTAAGGACTTGGTCCAACCTTTGATCAAAGTTGACCCTTCTAGTGTAGGGGTGTTCATCACCTTGCATCATAGGCAAATGAAACGCCAACCTCACATTCTCCGGACTAAAATCCAAGTATTTCCCCCTAACCATTGTGAGATAATTCTTTGGGCTTGGGTTCATACTTTGGTCATGGTTTCTAGTGATCCATGTGTTGGCATAGAACTCTTGAACCATGAGAATTCCGACTTGTTGCATGGGGTTGGCTAAGACTTCCCAACCTCTTTTTTGAATTTCAAGTCGGATTTCCGGATACTCATTCTTCTTGAGTTTGAAAGGGACCTCATGGATCACTTTCTTCTTTGCCACAACATCATAGAAGTGGTCTTGGTGGCTCTTGGAGATGAATCTCTCCTTCTCCCATGACTCGGAAGTGGAAGCTTTTGCCTTCCCTTTTCCTTTTCTTGAGGAAACTCCGGCCTTGGGTGCCATTGATGGTGAATGAAAAATAAAAAGCTTAGGCTTTTTACCACACCAAACTTAAAATTTGCTTGTCCCCAAGCAAAAAGAAAAGAAGAGTAGAAGAAGAAGAAGAAAATATGGAGAGAGGGAGAAGAGAGGGTTCGGTTATGTGGGAGAATGTGGGTTTGTGTTGTGTGAAAATGTAAAAGAAAAGAAGGGTATTTATAGGGAGGGGGGAGGGTATAGGTTCGGCCATGTTGGGTGGGAAAGGGTGGTAAATTGAATTTGAAAGTAGTGGGGGTAGGTGGGGTGTATGGGGAAGAGGGGTTGATGTGAATGGTGAATGGGGTAATTGGGAAGAGGAATTGAGGTGATTGGTGAAGGTTTTTGGGAAGTGTGACATTGAGAATGAGATTTGGATTAGAAGAGTGTGATTAGGATTAAAAGGAATGTGGTAGGTGGGGATCCTGTGGGGTCCACAGATCCTGAGGTGAGGATCCTGTGGGGTCCACAGATCCTGAGGTGAAAACAAATACCATTCTTTCACCATATAGGCATGTAACATGCCTTGATGCATCATTCTGGCGTTCAAACGCCCATTGATGCTAGTTCTGGGCGTTAAACGCCCATGTTATGCATGATTCTGGCGTTGAACGCCAGTTTCATGCTTGTTTCTGGCGTTCAGCGCCAGATTGTCCTCTGTGTGCGCATCCTGGCGTTAAACGCCAGGTTGTTGCTTGTTTTGGGCGTTCAACGCCAGAAAGATGCTCTGTTCTGGCGTTGAACGCCAGAAAGATGCTCCTTCTGGGCGTTGAACGCCAGCCTGTGCGCCTCCAGGGTGAAAAAATTTTTTTCTTCTGTTTTTGACTCTGTTTTTAACTTTTTTGATTTTTTTCGTGACTCCTCATGATCATGTACCTAATAAAACACAAAAATAACAAAGAAACAAAATAAAATAAAATTAGATAAATAAAATTGGGTTGCCTCCCAACAAGCGCTTCTTTAATGTCAATAGCTTGACAGTGGTTCTCATGGAACCACAAGGTGATCAGGTCAATTTAGTGTGTAGTGTTCCCAACACCAAACTTAGAGTTTGGATATGGGGTTTGAACACCAAACTTAGAGTTTGGTTGTGGCCTCACAACACCAAACTTAGAGTTTAACTGTGGAGGCTCTTCTTGACTCTGAACTGAGAGAAGCTCTTCATGCTTACTCTCTTTTGTCATAGAGGGATGGCCATGTGCTTGAAACACAAGGTAGTCCCCATTCAATTGAAGGACTAACTCACCTCTGTTGACATCTATCACAGCTCCTGCTGTGGCTAGGAAAGGTCTTCCTAGGATGATGCATTCATCATCTTCCTTCCTAGTATCTAGGATTATGAAATCAGTAGGGATGTAAAGGCCTTCAACCTTTACTAGCACGTCCTCTACTAATCCATAAGCTTGTCTTATGGACTTATCTGCCAATTGTAATGAGAACAAGGCAGGTTGTACCTCAATGATCCCCATCTTCTCCATTACAGAGAGTGGCATAAGATTTATCCCTGACCCCAGATCACATAGAGCTTTTTCAAAGCTCATGGTGCCAATGGTACAAGGTATTAAGAACTTGCCAGGATCTTGTTTCTTTTGAGGTAGAGTTTTCTGAATCCAAGTGTCTAGTTCACTAATGAGTAAGGGAGGTTTACTTTCCCAAGTCTCATTACCAAACAGTTTGGCATTCAGCTTCATGATAGCTCCTAAATATAGAGCAGCTTGCTCTCCAATCACATCTTCATCCTCTTCAGAGGATGAATATTCTTCAGAGCTCATGAATGGCAGAAGGAGATTTAATGGGATCTCTATGGTCTCTAGATGAGCCTCAGATTCCTCTGGATCCTTAATAGGAAACTCCTTCATGCTTGAAGGACGTCCCAGGAGGTCTTTCTCCTTAGGATTTTCGTCCTCCTCCTCCCTAGTGCATTCGGTCACTTTGATTAAATCAATGGCCTTGCACTCTCCTTTTGGATTCTCTTCTGTATTGCTTGGGAGAATACTGGGAGGAGTTTCAATAACTTTCTTACTCAGCTGGCCCACTTGTGCTTCCGGATTTCTAATGGAAGATCTGGTTTCATTCATGAAACTGAAAGTGGCCTTTGACAGATCAGAGACTATGTTGGCTAAATTAGAATTGTTTTGTTCAGAGTTCTCTGTCTGTTGCTGAGAAGATGATGGATATGGCTTACTATTATTCAGCCTTGCACGTCCACCATTGTTAAAACCTTGATGGGGTTTTTGTTGATCCTTCCATGAGAAATTTGGATGATTTCTCCATGTTGGGTTATAGGTGTTTCCTTGAGGTTCACCTAAGTAATTAACCTCTGCCATGGCAGGGTTTTCAGGATCATAAGCTTCTTCAGAAGCTGCCTCTCTATTACTGTTGGATGCATGTTGCAATCCATTCAGATTCTGAGAGATCATGTTGACCTGTTGAGTCAACACTTTGTTCTGAGCCAATATGGCATTCAGAGCATCAATTTCAAGAACTCCTTTCTTCTGAGGTACCCCATTGTTCACGGAATTCCTCTCAGAAGTATACATGAACTGGTTGTTTGCAACCATGTCAATGAGTTCTTGAGCCTCTTCAGGCGTTTTCTTCAGGTGAATAGATCCACCTGCAGAATGGTCCAATGACATTTTCGAAAATTCAGAGAGACCATAATAGAATATATCTAATATGGTCCATTCTGAAAACATGTCAGATGGACATCTCTTGGTCAGCTGCTTGTATCTTTCCCAAGCTTCATAGAGGGATTCACCATCTTTTTGTTTGAAGGTTTGAACATCCACTCTCAGCTTGCTCAGCTTTTGAGGAGGAAAGAACTTGTCTAAGAATGCAGTGACAAGCTTATCCCATGAGTCCAGGCTATCTTTGGGTTGTGAATCCAACCATACTCTAGCTCTGTCTCTTACAGCAAAAGGGAAAAGCAAGAGTCTGTAGACTTCAGGATTAACTCCATTTGTCTTTACAGTGTCACAGATCTGCAAGAACTCAGTTAAAAACTGATAGGGATCTTCAGATGGAAGTCCATAAAACTTGCAGTTTTGTTGCATCAATGCAACTAGTTGAGGCTTAAGCTCAAAGTTATTGGCTCCTATGGCAGGAATGGAGATGCTTCTTCCATCAATCTTGGATGTTGGCTTTGTGAAGTCACCAAGCATTCTCCTTGCATTATTATCATTATTTTCGGCCATCTCTTCCTCTTGTTCGAAATTTTCTAAAAGGTTGCTTCTGGATTGTTGTAATTTAGCTTCTTTTAATTTTCTCTTCAGAGTCCTTTCAGGTTCTGGATCAACTTCAACAAGAGTGCCTTTGTCCCTGTTCCTGCTCATATGAAAGAGAAGAAAACAAGAAAAGAAAAAGGAATCCTCTATGTCATAGTATAGAGATTCCTTTATGTTAGTAGAAAAAGAAAGGGGTAGGAGAAGAGTGAAAGAAAAGAAACACAACTGTGAGGAGGGCAGAGATGTGAGATGAGATGTTAGGATATGAATGAAGAGGGGTGAAGAGAAGTGTTAGTAATCAAATAATTAAATAGAAGGAGAAAAGAGGAGAGAGAATTCGAAAATAATTTTTGAAAAAGGGTTAGTGATTTTCGAAAATTAGAGATAAAATAAAATTAAAATTAAAATTTAAAACAATTAATTAATTAAAAAGAATTTTTGAAAAAGGGAAGAAATATTTTCGAAAATAGAGGAGGGAAAAGTAGTTAGGTAGTTTTGAAAAAGATAAGAAACAAACAACAAGTTAGTTAGTTGATTGAAAAAGATTTGAAATCAAAATTGAAAAAGATAAGAAGATAGTAAGTTAGATAAGATATTTTAAAATCAAATTTTGAAAAAGATAAAATTTTAAAAAGAATAAGATAAAGAGATAAGATAAAAGTTTTAAGAAAAAGATATTTTTGAAAAAGATTTAATTTTTAAAATTACTTAACTAACAAGAAACTACAAGATAAGATTCTAGAACTTAAAGATTGAACCTTTCTTAACAAGAAAGTAACAAACTTCAAATTTTTGAACCAATCACATTAATTGTTAGCTAATTTTCGAAAATTACATATAAAGATAAGAAAAAGATTTTGAAAATATTTTGAAAAATAATTTTTGAAATTTTCGAAATTTATAAAAAAAATGAAAAAGATATGATTTTTGAAAAAGATTTTGAAAAGATAAGATTTTTAAAATTGAAATTTTGACTTGACTTGTAAGAAACAACTAATTTTGAAAATTTTTGACCAAGTCAACCCAAAATTTCGAAAATTTTGGAGGGAAATAAGGAAAAGATATTTTTGATTTTTAAATTTTTTAAGGAAAAACACAAAAAATGACCCAAAACATGAAAATTTTGGATCAAGACACAAGATGCATGCAAGAATGCTATGAATGTCAAGATGAACACCAAGAACACTTTGAAGATCATGATGAACATCAAGAACATATTTTTGAAAAATTTTTGATGCAAAGAAAACATGCAAGACACCAAACTTAGAAATTCTTAATGCATGGAAAATATGAATGCAAAAATGCACATGAAAAACAACAAACAACACAAAACAAGAAATCATCAAGATCAAACAAGAGGACTTATCAAGAACAACTTGAAGATCATGAAGAACACTATGAATGCATGAGATTTTCGAAAAAAATGCAAGAAAAAATTTTAAAAGCATGCAATTGACACCAAACTTAAAAATTAACACAAGACTCAAACAAGAAACACAAAATATTTTGATTTTTATGATTTTCTAATTTTTTTGGATTTTTATTTAATATTTTCGAAAATAAAGTTTTGGAAAAACGAAAAATAAAAGAAAAATTTTTTTGAAAAAGATTTTTTTGAAAAGAAAATTACCTAATCTGAGCAACAAGATGAACCGTCAGTTGTCCATACTCGAACAATCCCCGGCAACGGCGCCAAAAACTTGGTGGACGAAATTGTGATCACTATTATTTGATTTGACTTTTTGGTCTTGTATCTTTTACTCTTAGGGCACTTGGAATTCACAACTCCGTTCAACTAACCAGCAAGTGTACTGGGTCGTCCAAGTAATAACCTTACGTGAGTAAGGGTCGAATCCACAGAGATTGTTGGTATGAAGCAAGCTATGGTCACCTTGCAAATCTCAGTTAGGGAGATTAAAGAGTAATTGTGATTATTGGATTGTTCTAATAAAAAGGAATAATAAAAGGGATAGAAATACTTATGCAGATTCATTGGTAGGAATTTCAGATAAGCGGAATGGAGGTGCTGTAGAGCTCTAGGACGCCTGCTCTCCTATTCCTTCTACCCAATCCTTCTTACTCCTCTCCATGGCAAGCTTTGTATAGGGGTTCACTATCAGCTGTGGCTACTTTCATTCCTCTCGGGGAAATAACCTGCACGGCTGTCACTCGCACAGCTAACCAGTCTGGAGGCATCACCCATGGTTGATAGCTACATCCCATCCTCGCAGTGAAAGCTAATGCACGCACTCTGTCACAGTGCGGCCAATCACCGGTTGGTTCCCGCTCCTACTGGAATAGAATCCCTCTTTTGCGTTTGTCACTAACGCCCAGCAGGTTAAAGTTTGAAGCACGTCACAGTCATTCATGAACGGAATCCTACTCGGAATACCACAGACAAGGTGAGACTTTCCGGATTCCCAGGATCCTACTCGGAACACCACAGACAAGGTTGGACTTTCCGGATCTAGATGAATGCCGCCATCTATCTAGCTTATACCACGAAGATTCTGTTGGGGAACCTAAGAGATAAACATTCAAGCCTTGTTGCATGTAGAACGGAAGTGGTTGTCAATCACGCGCGTTCATAAGTGAGAATGATGATGAGAGTTATTAGCTCATCACATTCATCATGTTCTTGAGTACGAATGAATATCTTGGAATAAGAATAAGATAGAGAATTGAATAAAAGAAAATAGAACTTCATTAATCTTTGAGGTACAGCAGAGCTCCACACCCTTAATCTATGGTGTGCAGAAACTCCACCGTTGAAAATACATAAGCAAGAGGTTCAGGCATGGCCGAATGGCCAGCCCCCTAAACGTGATCAATGATCTCCTAAGATGAAGAATAAAATAAAACTGAGATCAAAAGATGATTGATACATTAGTAAATCATCCTATTATAATAAACTAGCTCCTAGGGTTTACATGAGTAAGTAATTGATGCATAAATCCACTTCTGGGGCCCACTTGGTGTATGCTTGGGCTGAGCTTGATCTATCCACGAGCTGAGGCTTCTCTTGGAGTTGAATTTCGAGTTGTGATGTGCTTTGGGCGTTCAACTCCGGATTATGACGTTTTTCTGGCGTTTAACTCCAGAAAGGAGCGTGTACTTGGCGTTCAACGCCAGTTTGCGTCGTCATTCTTCGAATAAAGTATGGACTATTATATATTGCTGGAAAGCCCTGGATGTCTACTTTCCAACGCCGTTGAGAGCGCGCCATTTAGAGTTCTGTAGCTCCAGAAAATCCATTTCGAGTGCAGGGAGGTCAGAATCCAACAGCATCAGCAGTCCTTTTGTCAGCCTTTTTCAGAGTTTTGCTCAAATCCCTCAATTTCAGTCAGAATTTACCTGAAATCACAGAAAAACACACAAACTCATAGTAAAGTCCAGAAATGTGAATTTAACATAAAAACTAATGAAAACATCCCTAAAAGTAGCTCAAACTTACTAAAAACTATATAAAAACAATGCCAAAAAGCGTATAAATTATCCGCTCATCATGGAGCTCTGCTGTACCTCGAGTATTAATGCAATTACTATTGTTCTTCTATTCAATTCCGCTTGTTCTTTGTCCAAGATATCACTTGTTCTTCAACTTGATGAATGTGATGATCCGTGACACTCATCATCATTCTCACTCATGAACAAAGTGACTGACAACCACTCTTGTTCTACAAGCATACGAGGCTCTAGTGAATATCTATTGGATTCCTGATACACGATGCATGGTTGATCGCCTGACAACCGAGTGCTCGCCTGACAAACGAGCCAGCCATTCCGTGAGATCAGAGTCTTCGTGGTATAGGCAAGAACTGATGGCGGCATTCAAGAGAATCCGGAAGGTCTAACCTTGTCTGTGGTATTCTGAGTAGGATTCAATGATTGAATGACTGTGACGTGCTTCAAACTCCTGAAGGCGGGGCGTTAGTGACAGACGCAAAAGAATCACTGGATTTTATTCCGGCCCGATCGAGAACCGACAGCTGGTTAGCCGTGCCGTGACAGGGTGCGTTGAACATTTCCACTGAGAGGATGGGAGGTAGCCATTGACAACGGTGAAACCCTTGCATAAGCTTGCCATGGAAAGGAGTAAGAAGGATTGGATGAAGACAGTAGGAAAGCAGAGAGACGGAAGGGACAGCATCTTCATTCGCTTATCTGAAGTTCTCACCAATGATATACATAAGTATCTCTATCTTTATCTTTATGTTTTATTCATCATCTATACCCATTTGAGTCTGCCTGACTGAGATTTACAAGGTGACCATAGCTTGCTTCATACCAACAATCTCCGTGGGATCGACCCTTACTCACGTAAGGTATTACTTGGACGACCCAGTGCACTTGCTGGTTAGTTGTGCAAAGTTGTGTAGTGATCACAATTTCGCGCACCAGAGAGGAAGCATGAAGAGCTTCTCTCAAATCAGAGTCAAGCAGAGCCCCCACAGTCAAACTCTAAGTTTGGTGTTGGGAGGCCACAACCAAACTCTAAGTTTGGTGTTGAACCCCCACATTCAAACTCTAAGTTTGGTGTTGGGAGGTTCCAACGTTGCTCTGAGTATCCGTGAGGCTCCATGAGAGCCCTCTGTCAAGCTACTGACATTAAAGAAGCGCTTGTTGGGAGGCAACCCAATGTTATATTTTATCTATTTTCTTTGGTTATTTTATGTTTTTGTATGTTGATGATCATAAGAAGTCACAAAATCAATTGAAAAAGCAAAAATAGAATGAAAAACAGGAAGAAAAACAGCACACCCTGGAGGAAGAACCTACTGGCGTTTAAACCCCAGTAAGGCTAGCAGGTGGGCGTTTAACGCCCAGTCTGGCACCATTATGGGCGTTTAACGCCAGAAAGGGGCACCAGACTGGCGTTAAACGCCAGGAAAGGGCAAGAACCTGGCGTTAAACGCCAGAAATGGGCATCAGCCCGGCGTTTAACGCCAGAATTGGCTCAAAACGTGTTTTTTCATGCCATTTGGTGCAGGGATGACTTTTCCTTGACACCTCAGGATCTGTGGACCCCACAGGATCCCCACCAACCCCACCACCCTTTTTCTTCTTCACCCATTCACCAATCACCTCAACACCTCTTCCCCAAAAACCCTTCACCTATCAAATCCCATCTTTCTCTTCACCACTCACATCCATCCTTCATAAAACCCCACCTACCTCACCCTTCAAATTCAAACCACTTTCCCTCCCAAACCCACCCATACATGACCGAACCATGAGCCCCTCCTCTCCTATATATACCCTTCTTCACCCCTTCATTTTCACACAACCTAAACACCACTTCTCCCCCTCTTTGGCCGAACACAAAGCCATTCCCTTCTTCCTTATTTCTTCTTCTTCTACTCTCTTCTTTCTTCTTTTGCTCGAGGACGAGCAAACCTTTTAAGTTTGGTGTGGTAAAAGCACTGCTTTTTATTTTTCCATAACCATTTATGGCATCCAAGGTCGGAGAAACCTCTAGAAAGAGGAAAGGGAAGGCAAAAGCTTCCACCTCCGAGTCATGGGAGATGGAGAGATTCATCTCAAGGGTGCATCAAGACCACTTCTATGAAGTTGTGGCCTTGAAGAAGGTGATCCCCGAGGTCCCTTTTTCACTCAAAAAGAGTGAATATCCGGAGATCCGACATGAGATCCGAAGAAGAGGTTGGGAAGTTCTCACCAATCCCATTCAACAAGTCGGAATCTTAATGGTTCAAGAGTTCTATGCCAATGCATGGATCACCAAGAACCATGATCAAAGTGTGAACCCGGATCCAAAGAATTGGCTTACTATGGTTCGGGGAAAATACTTGGATTTTAGTCCGGAAAATGTAAGGTTGGCATTCAACTTGCCTATGATGCAAGGAGATGAACATCCTTACACAAGAAGGGTCAACTTTGATCAAAGGTTGGACCAAGTCCTCACTGACATTTGTGAAGAGGGCGCCCAATGGAAGAGAGATTCAAGAGGGAAGCCGGTTCAATTAAGAAGGCATGACCTCAAGCCCGTGGCTAGAGGATGGTTGGAGTTTATCCAACGCTCAATCATTTCCACTAGCAACCGGTCCGAAGTTACTCTAGACCGGGCCATCATGATCCATAGCATCATGATTGGAGAAGAAGTGGAAGTTCATGAGGTTATAGCCCAAGAACTTTATAAGGTGGCGGACAAGTCCTCTACCTTGGCAAGGTTAGCCTTTCCTCATCTCATTTGTCACCTCTGTTATTCAGTTGGAGTTGACATAGAGGGAGACATCCCCATTGATGAGGACAAGCCCATCACTAAGAAAAGGATGGAGCAAACAAGAGACCCCTCTCATCATGAGATCCCTGAGATACCTCAAGGGATGCACTTTCCTCCACAAGACTATTGGGAGCAAATTAACACCTCCCTAGGAGAATTGAGTTCCAACATGGGACAACTAAGGGTGGAGCACCAAGAACATTCCATCCTCCTCCATGAAATTAGAGAAGATCAAAGAATCATGAGAGAGGAGCAACAAAGACAAGGAAGAGACATTGAGGAGCTCAAGCACTCCATAGGATCTTCAAGAGGAAGAACAAGCCGCCATCATTAAGGTGGACCCGTTCTTTAATTTCCTTGTTCTTTAATTTTCTGTTTTTTTTTTCGAAATTTTCATGCTTATGTTATCCATGTTTGTGTCTTATGATCATTAGTGTCTTAGTGTCTATGCCTTAAAGTTATGAATGTCCTATGAATCCATCACCTTTCTTAAATTAGCAATGTTCTTAATTGAAAAGGAGAAGAATTGCATGAATTTTAAATTTTATAACAGATTAATTATTTTGATGTGGTGGCAACACTTTTGTTTTCCGAATGTATGCTTAAACAGAGCATATGTCTTTTGAATTTGTGGTTCATGAATGTTGGCTCTTGAAAGAATGATGAAAAAGGAGACATGTTACTGAGGATCTAAAAAATCATAAAAATGATTCTTGAAGCAAGAAAAAGCAGTGAATACCAAAAAAAAAACGAAAAAAAAGAAGGGAAAAAGAGAAAAAGAAAAAGAAAGAAAAAAGAAAGAAATAAAGTTGTGATCCAAGGCAAAAAGAGTGTGCTTAAGAACCCTGGACACCTCTAATTGGGGACTTTAGCAAAGCTGAGTCACAATCTGAAAAGGTTCACCCAATTATGTGTCTGTGGCATGTATGTATCCAGTGGTAATACTGGAAGACAGAGTGCTTTGGGCCACGGCCAAGACTCATAAAGTAGCTGTGTTCAAGAATCATCATACTTAACTAGGAGAATCAATGACACTATCTGGATTCTGAGTTCCTAAAGAAGCCAATCATTCTGAATTTCAAAGGATAGAGTGAGATGCCAAAACTGTTCAGAGGCAAAAAGCTAAAAGCCCCGCTCATCTAATTAATACTGATCTTCATAGATGTTTTTGGAATTCATTGCATATTCTCTTCTTTTTATCTTATTTGATTTTCAGTTGCTTGGGGACAAGTAACAATTTAAGTTTGGTGTTGTGATGAGCGGATAATTTGTACGCTTTTTGGCATTGTTTTTAGTATGTTTTCAGTATGATTTAGTTAATTTTTAGTATATTTTTATTAGTTTTTAATTAAAATTCACTTTTCTGAACTTTACTATGAGTTTGTGTGTTTTTCTGTGATTTCAGGTATTTTCTGGCTGAAATTGAGGGACCTGAGCAAAAATCTGATTCAGAGGCTGAAAAGGACTGCAGATGCTGTTGGATTCTGACCTCCCTGCACTCGAAGTGGATTTTCTGGAGCTACAGAAGTCCAATTGGCGCGCTCTCAACGGCGTTGGAAAGTAGACATCTTGGGCTTTCCAGCAATATATGATAGTCTATACTTTGCCCAAGATTTGATGGCCCAAACCGGCGTTCAAAGTCACCTTCAGAATTCCCAGCGTTAAACGCCGGAACTGGCACCAAAATGGGAGTTAAACGCCCAAACTGGCATAAAAGCTGGCGTTTAACTCCAAGAAGAGTCTCTATACGAAAAATGCTTCATTGATCAGCCCAAGCACACACCAAGTGGGCCCGGAAGTGGATTTTTATGTCATTTACTCATCTTTGTAATTCTTAAGCTACTAGTTCCCTATAAGTAGGACCTTTTACTATTGTATTTGAATCTTTTGATCACTTTAGATCTCTAGATCATCTTTGGACATCTAGTTCTTAGATCATTTGGGGGCTGACCTCACGGCCATGCCTAGACCTTGTTCTTATGTATTTTCAACGGTGGAGTTTCTACACACCATAGATTAAGGTGTGGAGCTTTGCTGTACCTCGAGTATTAATGCAATTACTATTGTTCTTCTATTCAATTCCGCTTGTTCTTTGTCCAAGATATCACTTGTTCTTCAACTTGATGAATGTGATGATTCGTGACACTCATCATCATTCTCACCTATGAACGTGTGACTGACAACCACCTCCGTTCTACCTTAGATTGGGTGAATATCTCTTGGATTCCTGATACACGATGCATGGTTGATCGCCTGACAACCGAGTGCTCGCCTGACAAACGAGCCAGCCATTCCGTGAGATCAGAGTCTTCGTGGTATAGGCAAGAACTGATGGCGGCATTCAAGAGAATCCGGAAGGTCTAACCTTGTCTGTGGTATTCTGAGTAGGATTCAATGATTGAATGACTGTGACGTGCTTCAAACTCCTGAGGGCGGGGCGTTAGTGACAGACGCAAAAGAATCACTGGATTCTATTCCGGCCTGATTGAGAACCGACAGATGGATAGCCGTGCCGTGACAGGGTGCGTTGAACATTTCCAATGAGAGGATGGGAGGTAGCCATTGACAACGGTGAAACCCTTGCATAAGCTTGCCATGGAAAGGAGTAAGAAGGATTGGATGAAGACAGTAGGAAAGCAGAGAGACGGAAGGGACCAAGCATCTTCATACGCTTATCTGAAGCTCTCACCAATGATATACATAAGTATCTCTATCTTTATCTTTATGTTTTATTCATCATCTATACCCATTTGAGTCTGCCTGACTAAGATCTACAAGGTGACTATAGCTTGCTTCATACCAACAATCTCCGTGGGATCGACCCTTACTCACGTAAGGTATTACTTGGACGACCCAGTGCACTTGCTGGTTAGTTGTGCAAAGTTGTGTAGTGATCACAATTTCGCGCACCAACCAACATCAGAATAACCTAGGACTTCACTGATAGTTTTACTGTTCGAATTTAATTCATGGTCTTTGACATATGAGTGAACATTTTCATTGTGATATCTCATGTTAGCATAGAATTCACAGACTAGATCAGGGTAAACAAGCTTTTTAATATTAAATAGATGATTTCAGTCCAAATTTTTTTTTTCACAGAGTCAAGTCCTTTCTTTTCTAAAGCAGGCAAATCAGTGAGAAAGAAGGGCACAGAGGATGATAAATAACAACTGCCCTATAAAACTCAAAATTCATTGCTGATGAAAAACGAAGAAGGTTGTAATGTGAGTGAGGTACTATGATGCACGGACACAGGACACAACACGACACGGGACACACCGACATGCGAATTTTAAAATCTTACATGACATGGGGATACGCATACATATAAAATATAAAGTATTGTTTAGATAAACCGTAATAACATTTTAATATTTTATTAATATTAAAATATAAATTAATTTTTTAAATTATTTTTAATGTCTTATTTTAATTATATCAAGTATTTAAAATATTTTTTGTTTTGATAAATAATAATATATACTATATCTAAATTTATTTTAAGAATATATGTTAAGAATAAGACCGGACACGCTGACACGTGATGATATTTAGGTGTGTCCAAGTGTGTCTGGAGAAAATTTTTTTATTTTTTATTTAGACACGGTTTGGACACAGTAGACACACGTGTCGAACAAGTGTCGGTGAGTGTCGTGTTCGAAATATGTCCGACACCCAGACACGGCAACTTAGCAAAGTGTCCGTGCTTTATAGGTGAGGTAAGTTTGCAAAGTGAGATTTGAAAGCAAATAGGTCATTATCAAAGGGTTCTTTGATTGAGCGAAGAAGGATACGATGGCTATCTCTCTGAGAACAAGGAGGATGAGGAGCAAACTTAGGTTTAAATCGAGAGGAATCACGAACGGGAGAAGAATGTGTTTTTTCTTGGTCACAAGACATTTTTCCTTTGAAGCATTGGGAGAGGAGGTGCATTGGATGGTTCGGTTGCCTGAGAAGAGGAAGGACGACGGGTGGTTGTCTTGGTGCGAGCCATCGGTTCAGTGTGAGGAGGAGAAGGAGATGGAGAAAGATTATGAGATTGAATGTGAATGTGAGTGTAGGATGGTGGAGTAGAACTTTCAGGTATTCTAGGAAGTTTATGAGTGAATGTGCTTCTTTAAATAGCGGTTTTCTTCCTCATCTTAATGACATAGGGGTGTTATAGTTTTTTAAAAAATGAAATAATGATCATAAGAAATGTGAAGAGACATGCAAGATATATGAAGAGGTTAGCAACTTCAGCAAGTTAAGAGTGT
This sequence comes from Arachis stenosperma, assembly GCF_014773155.1. Taxonomy (NCBI): domain Eukaryota; kingdom Viridiplantae; phylum Streptophyta; class Magnoliopsida; order Fabales; family Fabaceae; genus Arachis; species Arachis stenosperma. Next base: position 120,793,618 of record NC_080386.1, read on the forward strand.
TCTTGGAAAAAGAGAAGTCCAGAACCCAATAAAAACTTGATTTGAAAAGCATTTGACCCAAGGTTGAAAAAGTTGTACTAAAAAAATGATTTAAAGTGCAGAAAGACAAAAAATGAAAAAGATTTTAATGCATGATAAAACTAATGAGACCCAATCATATACATATAAACTTATATTGGGCCCAAGATGGGTGGTGTTTAAGGAAACAATAGGACCACTTTGAGATCAGAAAATAATGTTTGGCCCACTTGAAATTATTTTAAAATTTGAATCCAGAAATAACGTTCCATATTTAAAGCTCTTCATTTGTCCAGAAACGTCTTGTTTCGAACTGTGAGACAAAAACTTCACACACACTAAATCAGCAGCATTAAAACAAAAAGTTATAACAAAGTATCCCCAAATTAGTTCTTAATTTGCAGAACCTGTCTTCATTAAAAGGTTTTGTGAATATATCAGCAAGTTATTTCTCCGATTTAATGAATTGAATATCAATATTACCTTTTTGAACATGTTCCCTCATAGAGTGAAATCTCACTTCACTATTTTTTGTTCTTAAGTGCAAAATAGGATTTTTGAAAATATTAATGACACTCATATTATCATAAAACAAGAAAATATTTCCAGCTTTCAATTTATAATTGGCTAGCTGAGTTTTTAGCCATAACAATTGGGAACAACAAGATGAGACAACAATGTATTCGGCTTCGGCAGTGAATAGAGCCGGTGGACTGCTTCTTGTTTGACCACACGTTTAAAGACCTGCCAAAAAAATAGCAGATTCCAGAAGTGCTTCTCCTATGCACTCTATCTTCAGCAAAGTCTGCATTACAATACCCAACTATAGAAAAATCATTAGACTTAGGAAACCATAAAAACCAAAGTTGGATGTGTCATGAACATATCTAATGATTCTTTTAAGTGCAGAAAGATGTGAATCTTTTAGTTGTGATTGGAATCTTGAAAAACTCTAACACTTTGCACAATGTCCAGTCTAGAGGATGTAAAATACATAAGATAACCTATTATTCCTCTATACCTAGTTTTATCAACATCTTTCACAGTTTCATCCTTTTCTAACCGAGAGCTCGGATGCATTGGAGTGCCCATGGACTTGGTATTTTCCAATCCAAATTTCTTAACTAGTTCTTTGACATACTTCTCTTGATGAAAAAAAATTTCATTTAAAGACTGTTTAATTTGAAGTCCAAAGAAAAAGTTAAGTTCACCCATCATGCTTGAAACAACCCAGCTTCGAGCATGTCATGACCAATGCTAGCCAGCAGGCACTACGTCACGGCTTTCCTTAGAGACTCTACACCTTATATTAAATATATACATATGAGTCTGTAGCGCTAGTCGAGATCGTGTGTCAAATATATAGATATAATGAAATAGATAATAGTTAAATAGATAATATATACATATTTCATAGAAATTACAGAAAACATAATATCATACATATATGGTCAAAGGCTCATTTAGTACATCATAATACACATAGGGTTATGTCATTGCTTATTCATGAAAATATTTACAGACTCCATATTTATACTAACAGGCCTAGACTTAAAAGAGTCACTGTAGTCTGGGACCCATTCTAACTTGTTTATAAAGGTATTTACAAAAGCACCTAGCCCTCTAAAAGTCTATACAAAGCGAGGGCAAAGACAACAACTACCACTACTACTATTATAACCACTGCTGGTCATCGATCGCTGGTAGCTGAAGAAACACGGAAGGGCTATGTGAAAGTAAAAGAAGTCACTCTGACCCTCTGGTAAAGCTACTGCTGCTTGCTAGTTCTAAGACTGGAAACTCAGAAGATCTCACCGATTTGAATCTGCGGAATGGGGAAGTAAGGGGTGACAACCTAAGGTTCCCAGCAGAGTACTACACAAGAAAACCTAAGGGGTTCCGCAGCCTAAGTCTAAGACCCCTCCCTGTTAGATCAGTAAGTTACACAAACAAGTACAAGCAAAAATATATAGCAGAATAGTAACTAACCATAGAATACAGGAAGCAGAGATAAAACACAAACACAGGTAAAAGTAAGCAATCACAAACATAGAGAATGCAGCAACTAAGTATGATGCATGCCTGGTCCTATGCAGTCCATGAGCTCATGTGTCGGTTGATTACCCGCAACCCGATGTTACCTAGGAACTAGTCCTAGATATGGTTTCCCAATTGCGTCCGTCCGTGTATACGTGTCGATGTGGTTAAGCATACCACCAGTCTGTGACAACAGGCAATCGTCACAAAGCTTAACGCCATAATATACGCACAAAGGAGAAACATAGTTTTAGCAATCAGTGGGTAACACCCGCCTCTAGACAACCTCCAACACCTTGGGGTTTACAATTCTTTTTCCGCGACACATCTCAATAAACTTTATCTCTAAGGGACTTCTCTGCACTTCTTTTTAAATACAACTTGTTTCCAGTTTTTGCTCTTTAAATCTTAGTCTTTGTCACATTTACTACTTCACCTTAGTACTTTTATATATTTTCAATTTTGTTCTTTTGTACATGACTTCTCTTTTAGAGTTTTCTTTAGGCTTTTAGTGACGCTTTCACCACTAGTATTATTACTTTATCATTCTACCCTCATATTTTTACTAAAGACCTTCTTACCTTCTATTAAGTTAATTAATTTTTTTAATTTGACTTTATGCCTAAAATTACTAATATGCCCCCTAAGTACTCTAGTTTTAATGTTTAACCTGATTTACCGTCGAAATGTTACTAGGTTAATCCTAATATTTTTCTATGACCAAATTATCCATAATACTTTTAATTAATATCAATTCTACCCTTAAAGACCTAAAAGATCATTTTACTCTTTATTAATTTATTTACTTATTCTAGTTACCACTTTTTACCACTTTACTTCTAACCTTTACTAAAACTTTTATTTAGACCCGAAACTTTGTTATAATTATAATTTTGACCCAATTAATTTATATGATTATTATTTTATCCCTAATGATACTAAGTTCAAAATTTTATTTATTTTTCATTTAAATTATATTTTTAACTCTCTATTTACCCAAAAATAACCATAACACCCTTTTTACTTTTACATCTTTGTTCTATAGGATTAAATCAGTTTTCTAACCTCTTTTTAACCCTTATATATGTGAATTTCATGATCATTTAGTGGCTGAATTTTCAGGGGTGCAGTTTTTCATTTTTATCCACTTTTAGTGACTTTTAAGGCTTGAAACTCAAACCCCAAGTGCTCCATTAATTTTTTGACTGTCCCGTACATTTTCCAGAGGCAAATAGCTTCATATATCACTCAAATAATAGTCCAAAAATAGAGAAGCATCACTGAATTTTCAGAATTAAAAATCAAGCACAAAATCGCCATAAAGTGGCTCATATAAGCACCGAAAACAAGCACAACCATACTCTAACTAATTCTAATCCTAACTATTACCTCTTATTGAATTCAGTTCTTAAACCTTTCACACAATAGAAAACATGCACACAAGGGTAGAAGCACAGATGGTGATGGTGCAGTTTCATTTTTGGCCGAAAGTGTCGCAAAAACGTCGAAATTCAACCACTTTGAGCTCAAATTTCTCTAATTTCTTAGGCGTGTTCGATGGATACTTCAAGAGGAGTTCTTTATATATGGAGGAGAGTAAGAATTCATCATGGCTACTATTTTTAATAAAAAGAAAAGAAAAGGATAAAGAACAAGAGTTTGCCTAGCCAAAATTTTGATATAAACTCAAAGATTAGCGAAAATGGGCAACCGTTTGTGCTTGTATGGTTTGAGTCCTTGAAGAACACATGAAGAACAATGGAAGAATAGTTGAAATATGGGCTCGGGCGCAGAGAATAGGTGCAATAATTTTCTCTCTTTCTCTCTCAAGAATTCGGTCAAAAGAGTGTAAAAATGTGTAAAGTATTTTGTGAATTTTGTGGCAAATGCTTTCTTAAATAAAAAATCAAAGTCTTGCTGAATTTATGATGGTAAAAGGGGCTGGAATTTTCGTGGTCAAGGGCTGAGCTTCAATGAATAAGGGGTGTGAAAACGAGAAAGCTTGGTCAGCGCTTACATGTCAAGCTTATCCCCGGTTAACCGCAATTAGTTACTCGAGGTTAAAAGCACAGCAGAGAGGGGTGAAAGGTTGAGATAGTCTCGGCCTAGAGGCTAAGAAGGAGATACAAGTTAGTTGGATGCCAAGTAAGAAGATTTGGGATCTCTAGGAGTCATTTGCGGAATGTTAGTCAAAAATTCGGTTTTGTAACTTTTACCGTGCGGTAAAATAATTAATGGCTAATATTTATTCTTAAAGAAATAAATCATGAATAAATGGCTAATATTAATCTTGGGATACAATTATCAAGGTAGAAATTATTTTTACCACTGGTTTCGAAGTTTTCAGTTACTAGGGTTTTTCTCGACGCACGCAAAACCATCATTAAAAGTGAATTCCCGGCTCAAAAGGTCTCTAGTGAGGAAAATAAACCAATGGTAAGTTAATATTTATTATTTTTGAGTCAAACTTGACTTAGGGGGATTAAAGTCAATTTTGACTTCATTAATGGCCTTTTTCTTTTTAATTTTTTTGTTTTTTCTTCCCTTTTTTTTTTAATTTTCATTTTTTTACCGTTGGGTCAGCCTCACTATTTCTTATTGGGCCGTGATTCAAGATTTTGCAAAATAAATTTTAAAATAGCTATAAAAGTCTGTTTACCAAAAACCGGGTTCTTACATTCTACCCTCCTTAAACAAAATTTTGTCCTCAAAATTTTAACTATGCACATGAAATTATAAGGACATCCATGTCTTGTGTTATGGTTAAGGTTCTTAATTAGCAAAACATTCACCTCAAGCGAAGTGACTAGATCTAGTGGCACTTGTTAGTAGTCACGGTAAAACTTTGCTCTAGTGATGGGGTCTAGAGGCCCTATCTAAAATCCTGTTGTGGCAGTTCCTTGCCAGATGTCCCTCATTGTTGCAGTAGTAACATATATTTGTACCAAATCGGAAAGGCCTACCGCCATGACATTTTTCACACTTCAGGCATATGAGGCCATCCAAAGTTTGCTGAGGTTGTTCTTCCTGTACCCTTCCTAAGTCATGATTATTGTTACTACCATTGAAACGAATGGGAAGGTCGGCTCCAGGTCGAATCCAGTGTTGTTGTTACCCGTTAGATTTAAAATCTCTACTCTGAGGGGCTAGTCTCTGATCAAAACTTTGTTGTGCAACCTTTCGATGATTTGCTCGTGCAACTGCCAACTTCTTTGAACATTCTTCTGTCAGCTGACTCTTATTGACTAATTGAGCAAAGTTTCTGATCTTTATTGGTCCTACTAAGGCCAAAAGCTCCTTTCTAAGACCTCCCTCATATTTAATACACTTCCACTCCTCATATTCTGCAAGATTTTCCTGGCACACCTTCGAAAATCGACACAAGTCTTCGAATATCTGGGTGTACTCAGCCACCATCATGCTTCCCGGGGTCAACTATAGCAATTCCAACTCCTTTGCAGTACGAGCGGATGGAGAAAAATACTTTTTGTAGAACTCAGTGCGAAAGTCAGCCCAAGTAATCTTAGTGCCTCCTTGTTCCAACAACTAGCTCACTCCCTGCCACCAATGTTGTGCATCCCCTTCAGCATGTAAGTAGCGAACTCCACTTGTTGTCTTTCAGGGACATGTTACACCTGCAGAGCCCGTTCTGTGGCATGAAACCAATCATCTGCCCCCGTCGAGTTGGTGGTTCCAGAAAAAGTGGATGGATTAACTTTAAAGAAAGATGCCAAAGTCATTAGCCTATCCCCATCGGGTATGCAGTTTTCCGATCCGCTTCCATTTCCATGGCCGTTCCCATTACTGTTCCCCTGCTGTTGTTCTATTCTTTCCACAGCTATGTTGGTTGCAGCAACGCAATCGTGCACAGCTGCAGCCATTGCGTTCATAAATCCCAACAAGGCGGCCGGATCAAATGCCAACTCAGAACTCAGACTCGATTGACGGGGACTACGCCTGTTTGCAGAGATTGAGGTCCTATTAATACCAAACGATCAATATTAAGGTGATCAGTCTTAATATATCCAGTTTAAGTGCTAACATTTCCAAAATGAATGCTTACAGACTATCATGCAAAATTTATCATTAGAGATACCCTAGCAGCATGGAAATACACAAGCAGAGCATGCAGTAAAGCATGGTCAGTCCATCCCCAGGCTTTACCAAGGACGAAATGCTCTGATATCATTTGTAACGACCCAGCTACTAGCATGTCATGACCAATGCTAGCCGCCAAGCGCTACGTTACGGCTTTCCTTAGAGACTCTAGACCTTATATTAAATATATACATATGAGCCTGTAGCGCTAGTCGAGATCGCGTGTCAGATATATAGATATAATGAAATAGATAATAGTTAAATAGATAATATATCATACATATATGGCCGAAGGCTCATTTAGTACATCATAATTCACATAGGGTTACGTTATTACTTATTCATAAAAATATTTACAGACTCCATATTTATACTAACAGGCATAGACTCAAAAGAGTCACTGTAGTCTGGGACCCATTCTAACTTGTTTATATAGGTATTTACAAAAGCACCTAGCTCTCTAAAAGTCTATACAAAGCGATGGCAAAGACAACTACTACCACTACTACTATTATAACTACTGCTGGTCATCAATCCCCGGTAGCTGAAGAAACACGGAAGGGCTGTGTGAAAGTAAAAGAAGTCGCTCTAACCCTCCGGTAATGCTACTGTTGCTCGCTAGTTCCAAGATTGGAAACTCAAAGAAGATCTCGCCGATTTGCATTTGCGGAATGGGAAAGTAAGGGGTGAGAACCTAAGGTTCCCAACAGAGTACTACATAAGAAAACCTTAGGGGTTCCACAGCCTAGGTATAAGACTCTGAGCAGTTAGGTTGGTATACAAGCACAAATATATAGAAAAATAGTAACTAACCATAGAATACAAGAAGCAGAGACAAAACACAAACATAGGTACAAGTAAGCAATCGCAAACATAGACAATGCAGTAACCAAGTATGATGCATGCTTGGTCCTATGCAGGCCATGAGCTCATGCGTTGGTTGACTACCCGCAACCTGACGTTACCTAGGAACTAGTCCTAGATATGGTTTCCCAATTGTGTCCGTCCGTATATACGTGTCGATGTGGTTAAGCATACTACCATTCTGTGACAACAGGCAATCGTTGCAAAGCTTGACGCCATAATATACGCACAAAGGGGAAACATAGTTTTAGCAATCAGTGGGTAACACCCGCCTCCAGACAACCTCTAGCACCTTGGGGTTTACAATTCTTTTTCGGTGGCACATCTCAATAAACCTTATCTCTAAGGGACTTCTCTTGCCTTCTTTTTAAATACAACTTGTGCCCAGTTTCTGCTCTTTAAATCTCAGCCTTTATCATATTTACTATTTCACCTTAGTACTTTTATATATTTTCAATTTTGTCCTTTTGTACATGACTTCACTTTTACAGTTTTTTTTAGGCTTTTAGTGATGCTTTCACCACTAGTATTATTACTTTGTCATTCTACCCTCATATTTTTACTAAAGACCTTCTTACCTTCTATTAAGTTAACTAACTTTTTTTAATTTGACTTTATGCCTAAAATTACTAATATGGGCCTAAGTACTTTAGTTTTAATGTTTAACTTGATTTACCGTCGAAATGTTACTAGGTTAATCCTAATATTTTTCTATGACCAAATTATCCATAATACTTTTAATTAATACCAATTCTACCCTTAAAGACCTAAAAGATCATTTTACTCTTTATTAATTTATTTACTTATTCTAGTTACCACTTTTTACCGCTTTACCTCTAACTTTTACTAAAACTTTTATTTAGACCCGAAACTTTATTATAATTATAATTTTGACCCAATTAATTTATATGATTACTATTTTACCCCTAATGATACTAAGTTCAGAATTTTATTTATTTTTCATTTAAATTACATTTTTAACTCTCTTTTTACCCAAAAATAACCATAACACCCTTTTTACTTTTACATATTTGTTACATAGGATTAAAATCAGTTTTCTAACCTATTTTTAACCCTTATATACGCGACTTTAATGATCATTTAGTGGCTAGATTTTCAGGGGTGCAATTTTTCATTTTTATCCACTTTTAGTGATTTTTAAGGCTTGAAACTCAAACTCCAAGTGCTCTATTAATTTTTTGACTGTCCCTTACATTTTCCAGAGGCAAATAGCTTTATATATCACTCAAATAATAGTTCAAAAATAGAGAAGTGTCACTAAATTTTCAGAATTAAAAATCAAGCACAAAATTGCCAGAAAGTGGCTCATATAAGCACCGAAAACAAGCACAACCATACTCTAAATAATCCAAATTCTAACCCTTATCTCTTATTGAATTCAATTCTTAAACCTTTCACACACTAGAAAACGTGCACATAAGGGTAGAAGCACAGATGGTGATGGTACAGTTTCATTTTTGGCCGAAAGTGTTGTAAAAACGTCGAAATTCAACCACTTTGAGCTCGAATTTTTCTAACTCCTTAGGCGTGCTTCAAAAGGAGTTATCTATACATGGAGGAGGGTAAGAATTTATCATGGCTACTATTTTTAAAAAAAGGAAAAGAAAAAGGGAAAGAACAAGAATTTACCTAGCCGAAATTTCGATATAAACGCAAAGATTAGCGAAAACGGGCAACCGTTTGTGCTTGTATGGTTTGAGTCCTTGAAGAACATATGAAGAATGATGGAAGAAGAGTTGAAATATGGGCAGGGGCACAGAGAATAGGTGCAAGAATTTTTTCTCTTTCTCTCTCAAGAATTCAGTCAAAAGAGTGTAAAAATGTGTAAAGTGTTTTGTGAATTTTGTGGCAAATACTTCTTTAAATAAAAAATCAAAGTCTTGCTGAATTTATGATGGTAAAAGGGGCTAGAATTTTTGTGGTCAAGGATTGAGCTTCAATGAATAAGGGGCGTGAAAACGAGGAAGCTTGGTCAGCGCTTACATGTCAAGCTTATTCACGGTTAACCGCAGTTAGTTACTCGAGGTTAAAAGCACAGCAGAGAGGGGTGAAAGGCTGAGATAGTCTCGGCCCAGAGGCTGAGAAGGAGATACAAGTTACTTGGATACCAAGTAAGAAGATCTGGGTCTCTAGGAGTCGTTTGCGAAATACTAGTAAAAAATTTGGTTCGGGTAACTTTTACCATGCGGTAAAATAATTAATGGCTAATATTTATTCTTAAAGAAATAGATCATGAATAAATCACTAATATTAATCTTGGGATACAATTATCAAGGTAGAAATTATTTTTACCACTGGTTTCGAAGTTTTCGGTTACTAGAGTTTTCTCGACGCACGCAAAACCATCATTAAAAGTGAATTCCCGACTCAAAAAGTCTCTAGTGAGGAAAATAAACCAATGGTAAGCTAATATTTATTATTTACTAGTCAAACTTGACTTAGGGGATTAATTACCCTTATAAAGTCAATTTTGACTCTATTAATGGCCTTTTTCTTTTCAATTTTCAATTTTTTCTTTTTTCTTCCTTTTTTTGTAAATTTTTGTTTTTTTACCATTGGGTCAGCCTCACTATTTCTTATTGGGCCGTTATTCGAGATTTTGCGAAATAAATTTTAAAATAGCCAGAAAAGTCTGTTTATCGAAAACTGGGTTCTTGCAATGCTCATGTTAAATTCAGTTGTCATGAGTTTGCTAAAATTAGCACAAAGGGACTCATTGGCTAAACCAAAAATTATATCATCAACATAAATTTGCACTAAAATGAAAAAATTATTAGAATTTTTAATGAAGAGAGTAGTGTCGGTGGTGCCTTTTTGAAAACTATTTTTCAAAAAAAAAAAAGAACCAAGTCTTTTATACCAAGCTCTTGGAGCTTGTCTTAAACCATAAAGTACTTTTAAAAGCTTGAAAACATAGTTTAAAAATTCTTTATTTTCAAATCCAGGAGGTTGCACTACATACACTTCTCTATCTATGATATCATTCAAAAATACACATTTCATATCCATTTGAAAATGTTTAAAACCACAATGGGCAGCACATGCGAGGAGAAGCCTTATAGCTTCTATTCGGGCCATTGGTGCAAAGAATTTATCAAAATCTATTCCTTCATCTTGATCATATCCTTGAGCCACCAATCTTGCCTTGTTCCTAGCTATGCTTCCGTCTTCACCCAATTTGTCGACACTTAATTCTTCTCAAATTGTTGTAACTCTTCTTCCATGGCTTTGACTCAAAAAAGATTACCAAGAGCTTCATTTACATTTAGGGCTCAATTTGAGAAAGAAATGCCAAATTGTTTTTATCAGTTGCTCTTCTAAAAGAGGATCTAGGGGTGACACCTTATGAGGGACCCCTATGATGAACTCTTGAGGATAATTCTTTAGAAATCTCCACTCTTGGAGTTTTGGGGATTTAGGAATAGATTCAGACATGTTTGGTTCATTGGTATTGATATTCCCAGAAATTTCATCAGTTGCAAGAGATAAAATGAGATTGTCTCCTGTAGAATTGTCTGCAACAGCATATTCAAGGACAGGTTGTCCAGATTCACCTTTTTCTTGATTTTGGGCTTCACTCATGTTGTCTTCCACTTGATTACCTGTGTCACCATCTTTCAGAACACTTAGAACATAATTAGAATCACAAAATGTAATGTATATGGTTTCCTCAACGGTCCTAGAGTCTTTGTGGAACACGCTAAAGGCTTTGCTAGAAGTTGAGTATCCAAAAAAAAAAAAAAATACATTCATATGACTTTGAATCAAAATTTTTCAAATTATCTTTTGTATTTAACTCAAAGCATTTACATCTAAAGACATATAAATATTTAAGATTTGGAGGAGTTCCTTTCCAAAGCTCATATGTGGTTTTCTTTAAAAACTTTCTAATAATTGTTCTATTTAGAATATAACATGTTGTGCTCACAGCTTCAACCCAAAGGAATTTAGGTACATCACTTTCACAAAGCATTGCTCTAGCCATTTTTTGAAAGCTTCTATTTCTTCTTTCTCCAATACCATTTTGTTGTGGTGTTCTAGGACAAGAGAAATTATGTCATATATCTAATTCATCACAAAATGATTCAAAAAATTAGTTTTCAAATTCTTTTCCATGATCACTTCTAATAGAAGCAATTCTTAAATCCTTTTCATTTTGAACCTTTTTGCAGAGAATACTGAAAGCTGAAAACGCATCATTCTTATATGTTAGAAAAAAATCCAACCAAATCTAGTATAGTCGTCAACAACAACTAAGCTATAGTGTTTGCCTCCAAGACTTTGAGTTATAGTAGGATAGAAAAGATCAATGTGTAGCAGCTTCAGAGGTCTCTTTAGTTGAGATATCTTCCTTTAATTTGACAGAACTTTTGGTTTGTTTTTCCATTTAGCAAGCATTGCAAGTGATGTCTTTGTCAAATTTAGTTTTAGAAAGACTTCTAACTACTTCCTCCTTTACAAGCTTAGAGATTTAAAACATGCTTGTATGTCCCAATCTCTTGTGCTATAACCATTTTTTCGAATCTATAGAGGTGAAAAATGCTACATTTTAATCTCTAAGTTCCTTTAAAGTGAGACTATACACATTATCATATCTTTTTTAAATAAACAAAATATCACCAGAAATTTCATTTATGACCAAGCATTCAGCCCTTTTAAAGGTAATCCAATATCCCAAATCACACAATTGACTAATGCTAAGAAGATTGTATTCAATCCATCAACCAAGAAAATATTATCTATGAAAGTAGATAAATTCTTACCCACTACCCTTTCCATCATCACTTAAAGTCACAAAACCACCATCATACTTGTTGATTTTGATGAAAAATGAAGATTTTTCGATCATGTGCCTTGAACATCCACTATCAATATACCACGTGTCTCTTTTCTTCTTGGATGCAAGACCAATCTGCACAAAGTTTTAAGTGATCTTAGCTATTTAAATAAATTTGGATCCTTTGATGTTAATCCACCTTAGTTACCCAAGGGCATTGAAATCACTTATCACTTTATATACTTTGTTTCCTACTTTTCTTTTAACAATGAAATATTGATAAGATGAATGACCATGCTTTTTGTAATTAGACAATGATTTTCTCTTGTAGATTTTTTTAAAGCAATTTGAAGTTTTGAACTTTCTGGTTCATGAAGTTGATACTTCAATTTTAACAAGTGATTTTTCAAAAACTGCATCATTTTTATTAAAATAACTAAACCAGATTTCTTAAGCAAGGGTTTGGTTCTTGAAGATGATGCCTTGGTTTTAGCAAATAGTTTTTCAAAAACTACATCACTTTTGGTAACATAATCCAAACTAGATTTTTCAAACAATTGTCTTTGATTAGCTAGCAATTTGTCTAAGTTGTTGGAATTTTGTGCAAATTGTGCTAAATCTTGCTTTAAATCTCTAATCATTTTATATAATCTATCTTTTTCAGCAATAAGATCAAGTGAAGCATTGGCCTAACTTTTGTCTTTAAATGTTTCAATTTTCAGACTTAAGAAATCTATTTTCTTAGAGGCACTTTCGGTTTCCTTCACCTTTTCTTTAAGAAAATCAATTTTCGCTCTTAATGCATCATTTTCAGCTGTGCATTTGTTATATTTTTTCAAAATGTTACTAACATGGGCAGTTAAATCATCAATCATCATATGCAAGTCCTCATTGGATAGGTCAGAATATTTCTCTAATAATATATCTCGTACTTAAAAATTAACAATTACCTGTTATACTACCAAGAGAGAATTATATTTGATAGTTATCTATTTTATGCAAAGATTTTGTGCTAACTTAAGAGCAACTATAAGTGCCTCGTATTTTACTTGATTGTTATTAGTATTGAAGGCAAATTATAGATATTGCTCTATGATTGTTCTTTCACCATCTACGAGTAATACCCCGATTCCAGAACCTTGCATATTTAAAGCTCCATTAAAGTACAATATATATTTTTTTTGGTAGTGTCAATTCTGCTATAAAGTTGGCTCATGCTTGAGATTTTATGGAATCTTGAGCATGGTATTGAATATCGTACTATGAGTGTTCAATGGACAACTTGATTAATCTTTCAGCGAATTTTGACCTTGTCAAAATTTGCCTTAATGGTTGTTCTAAATGGACTATGATGGTGTGACTTTGGAAGTAATGCTTCAAGTATCTAGTTGTTGTTATCAGGGCTAGAGCTAGCTTTTCTAACTTTGCGTACCAGATCTCAATATTGTAAAGTGATTTGCCGACGAAGTATATTGGTTATTGTTGTTTATTGTAAAGTGATTTACTATGTTCTAGCTTTCGAAGTTTTACAGGTGACGATAGTATAGTATTGAGCTTATCAAAGGCTTGTTTGCATGCCTCTGTCCAGGTAACTCCTTTTATTTTCTTAGTTATGAAGAAAGTATATGATAGATAAGTTATCCAAGGTAAAAAACTGTGATAAGGCAGCTAATTGACCAATTAGTTGTTGGACTTCTTTTATTGATTGAGGACTTTTCATGTCTAATATTGCTTTGTATTTCTCTGAGTTGGCCTCTATACCTCAGCAGGTCAGCATAAATCCCAGAAAATTTCCACCGTGTACCCCAAAGGTGTACTTTTCTGGATTCAATTTCATGATATAGATTCTAAGTTGTTGAAAAATTTATTTAAGGTCTTCTATATAGTTTTATGTGAATTTGGTCTTTTCCACCATATCGTCAACATATACATTGATATTTCGGCCGGTCTGGTTGGTAAAGATCTTATCCATTAGTCTTTGGTATCTAGCACCTACACTTTTAAGCCCAAAAGACATAACCTTATAAGTTATAACAAAAATTTTTTTAGTCAGTAATAAATGCAGATTTATCTGATCGACAGAGTACATCATTATCTAGTTATAACCAAAATAAGCATTCATAAAACATAAAGTTTGAAAATCAGAGGAATTATCAGCTAGTTTGTCAATGCAAGGTAAATGATACGCGTGCTTTGGACAGGCCTAGTTGAGGTCAGTAAAATCGACACACGTCCTCCACTTCTTATTGTGTTTTTTAAAATCACAACCTTTATTAGCCAACTGGTGAATATGATTTTTTTGATGAAACCGACAATCAATAACTTTTGTGTCTCTTTTGGCGATGTTTTCTTTTTATCTGTTCCAATGTATCTCTTCTTCTGAGCTATAGGTTGGATAGATGGGTTGAGCGTCAATTCGTGATAGATAATGTTCAAATGGATCCCTGGCATTTTAAGATAGGTACATGCGAAAAGGTCTATATTTTGTCATAATAAATCAATGAGTTGTTCCTTTTCTGTCCCATGCAGTGCATTTCCAATGTAGGTGAATTTGTTCTCATCCTCATTTAGAGTGACCTTGGTCAAGGTATCTGTTGGCATAGGTTGGTCTTCCATATCTGAACCAAGGTCGAGTTCTGCGAATGGTGGAATGTTTTTTGAGTTATAAACAACATGTATATATGGTTGCTCTAGAGGCTTTATGGAGCTTGTCTTAAAAATCACGTTGTAACATTACTGAGCTTCTTTTTGGTAGGTATAAATTGTTGCAATTACAATATCTTGCACACAAGTGTATCTAGAAACAATAGCATCAAAGGCATTCAAAGAAGGTCTCCCTAGAATAATATTAAATGGAGTTTGATAGTTTATAACAAAATATTGTATATCTAGGATTTTACAGTTTGGAGATCACCTATTGTTGTTTGCAACCATACATAACCAAGTACTAGAACACGCTCACCTGAGAATCCTACCAATTCACTTGTGGATAGTTGCAAAGTTTTGTCACTTAACTTCATTTTTGATATGTGAAATATAATAGGGCATCTGCAATACTTCTTGGAGGTAGAGACCTTTTGCACCAATACGTCTCCCACCTGGAGTTATATGACTACTGGATGTCTATATTTTTGTCCACTACTTTAAGGTCAAATGGTTGAAAAGTGATTTTTGAAACAGCCAATTGGTGGCTAAGGTCGGCTCGGATCCAGTCATTGACATCATGGCCTTATAAGATCTTTTCCCGGCAGAGTTACTACTACATCCACCTGTAAAGCCACCGAAATTTCAATTAATAATACCATAGGATTGTGTAGGGTTTTCAGCTACCTTTTTCCCTTATCTCTGTGGCTATCATTTGTCTTTGATGGTTTGCCGAGCTGTTTTGTGTTTTTTTTCTATTCATGTCCGTTAAATGTATTTGTTTAGAAGGCTTTGCCAAGGTAATTTCTCGAGGAGGTCTTTTACTATGATGCAGTCATTTGTGGTATGTCCATCTGGCGGAAGGTGTAATACTTTGACTTCCCGCATATCTCTGGTCCTAATAAGTTCCAACTTTGTTTGGAGGTTTGATTAGTTTAGAATGTAGGATATCCTTAATAATATCCTCTCTTTTAGTGTTGAGTGGAGTATATGTGTCAAACTTTGGGATTAGCTTAAATGACTTTCGATTGTCCCTGTTGTCTCAGTTCCTGCTTCGTTTGTCATCTTCTTGACTCAAAGCTAACCTCTCTGATTTCAAAACTTAGTGGAGCTCTTCTATCTCGATTTGGCCTACTGTTTTTTTTTTTCGTAACTCGGGTAGTTTTTGGTTTTGCTACCACAATGGTCTTTTGGAATTTCTTAAGACAAACACTGCTTTTCAAGAATTACAGATGGATGAGGTATATTTTAGTTCCAAGAGAATAGGTGACGATGAGCATTTGCAAAGACACTCTAACACTCAAATAAATAAAAGTGAGAGATGAGTAATGTGTATTCAGAATGAATCACATACCTCTTTTCTGTTTAGAAATTTTGATCTTATGGAGTATTGTGATTTGAATGTGGTATGTTGCCGTTACTCCTTTTCTTAAAAGTAGTGATATGAAGAAACAAACAAATTACTATTTGTTCAATCTTTATTTATATATTAATTTAATTTTATCTTACCATCTTATATAACTTGATATGACAACTACTTAATCTAATCATAATGTATAATTTATTTTAACACGTAATTAATTGATAATTTGTCTTTTAATTAAATCAAAGATTACAACTAAAATAATTTTTTTAATACCAAATCAAAAATTATAACTTAGCTTAGCTTAGTTATCCAATTTACCATCTTATCAGCTTGTTTCTTCTAAACTTATCAAGTTATATGTTTGTTGGTAATTATGGTTAACCAAGTTGAAGTTTTGTTATACCACCACTTGTATCAACTTCATGTTGATCAAATTATAGTATCATTTTTTTTACTAAAACTTTGATCATGCAAGTGACATATAAGTCATCGTGTCATAATGCTTCATGACTCTTCTACTTGATAATCATCAAATTGGTAAATATCAATTTTAATAAGTTCACACATGAATAAATTCTAAAAATTCCACTATTTTAAAATTCTTCCATCTTCTATAGTATGTTGTATTTGTTTTTGTTTTTAAAAAAATTGAACTCTTTTTTCACATAATATAGACTCTTTTTTGGATTTTATAAAATAAAATTTAGTTGAATTTAGATTGACAAATGACTTGGTCAAATATTGGATCAAATTCCGGTCAAATTTGTACATGCCACAACGGAATTAGAGGTAATCTTGTAATAAAGTAGTTTTATATATTTTTTTTAAATATAAAAAAATTTAAATTTGTTTTAAGTGAATATAGAAAAATTATGTTATTTAAATTATAATTTATTAAAAAAATCAATTATTTAATAATTATATTATGTCTGTATAAAAAATTAGTTATTAATAAACATCTTGTATAGAAATATGTATTTTATATTTATAAAAACTTTTTTATTACGCTATTAAAAATAAATTTAATTATTGGTATATTATGAATTTGACTATTCTAATAATTAATTATGTAATTAAAAATATATAAATTAATATATATAAATATATACAGATATATAACGACAAATTTAAAGATAACTTTTTGGTATACATAAAGTGCTCTTTTATTTAATCCATAATAAATTTAATTTTTTAAACAATAGATTCTAAAAAGTAATATCTTAATCGTAAAAATAATCTCCTTTAAATAAAATACATAAAATATACAGAATCACAATTTAAACAACTTTTAAAAATCATATTTTAATGCGATTTCTTATAAATTTGTTTAAAAAAATTGATTTTTTCTTTTTAAATGTGATTTCTTTTTTACTGTATGATTTTTTTTAAATTAAAAATTTGAAAATTAAATTTCATTTCAATTTTTTATTTATAATTAAATATTTAAAAAAAAAACTAGATGAAAATTATGAACTATTTATAATTTTAAAGAGAAAAATACAAATAGAACATTAACTTTTTTTTACAAATATATAAATATTTTAAATTAATTTTGATACATTGTCAGTATAAAATAGTTTTACACATTCATCTAATTATATAATCCCACACCAACAAAATTAAATTCTAAGTTATTAACTAAAATTAAATATTTATAAATTCCAACCATTAGAATAATGAAACGCATATTTTTTTGTTTACCAATAGAAAGTCCTATCTACTTAATTACCTGCCTCATTTTTCATCCATCAATGAAATATTTGTACAATATGTACAATAGACTATATGAGTTAACAAATGAACATCACTTATACTATTCAAAATAACCATTCGAGTACTAAGATAATAAACATCTCATGTCATAAAACCACTCATCTTAAAAGCTTAATTTAATTTTGGGATTCACTAATGATCGAACTTTTGACCTTTCGGATATAGAGCTGATGAGAAAAGGTAACACTAATGATTATATCTCTAATACTGAATCGAACATCCCTAAACCTTCATTGTACACATTGTACAAATATTTCATTAGCTCCCTATACTTCTTTTTATAAAAAAATAGTACATATTATATTGTTAAAAAACTTTTAAGTATATCAATACACTAATATTTTATGATCTTAATTATATATATATTTTATTATTAAAATTAATAATTAAAAATTATACTTAAAAATTTTTCTATACTATTATCCGACAAAAATAATCTTTTGTGGCCAATTTACAATTTGCTTTTTTCATGGACCATTTTATAAAAAAAAGTGAAGTTTTGGGCCCAAAGTAATTATTTACTTTCTTCTTCAAAGGTAGCTTCACATTTTCAGTTGTGTTTCCCTCGTTTCTGTCTTCCCACTATTCGTCTCGTTTCCTCCACAAAAGAGAAAAGAAAAGAAAAGAAAATCGAAAAAAAAAAAAAGAAAATGCATGAGAAGCCGCAACATGATACGGTGGGTTCGGAAGAAGAAAAGAGCAAACCTAATAATTCGTGTGCTTCTGAGTCTGAATGTGAAGACAACTCGTCCTTGACTCGCTCTCAAACTCAGTCCAATTTGGATCGCGGACTCTTCAACGACCTCGTCCAAATTGTTTCTCTCGTTCACTCCCTCTTTGTAATAACCTTTCTTTGGGTGATACACTGAAGAGTGTAAAAATCTTATGGAATTTATATTTTAATTGATTTATTTATTCATTTAATTGTGGAGTCTGTTGATTAAATTGAAATTTGGATTATTAGGATAGTAAAGAAAGCAGTTCATTTAGGCGTCGAGGTTCTATGATCTGCACCAAGCCACCATCAAGAGACTCATTGGCTAGAAGAGTAAACTATTTCTTCCTTTTTCTTTTTTCCAATTCTATGTTTCTATTAATTGAATGACTATTCACGCATACTCTTTATGCGGTGAATACGGTGAATATGAAAATTACCAATTTTTGCTGGCATAGTAATATGAATCAAGAAGTAAGACTGCATTTGTTCACGAGAACAAGACAAGAATAAGACATATCGAATACAGATACAAAAATTAGTGTCTTTATATTTTGTTTGATATAAACTAAAATAAATTATGAAAGTTTAATTTATTCTTTTGTTTTCATCTACAAAAATCTAAAAAAATATATAGTAACAAAAAAATATAATTATGAAAAATTAATGAGAATAATAAAAAAAATAAAAAATAAATGGTGTCTTTTGTTAATTGATAAAAAGACACTAATTCAATATTTTTAGACACAAGATTTTGTGTCTCTGTCCAGTGTTTCTGCTTATAAACAAATGTAGTCTACCTGCTTGTGTAATATAAGTTGTATTGTATGACCAATTTCGATGTTTGAGTTTACATCTTCATATGAAGTCTGTTTAAGCATCAAAATTAGAGTCATATCAAGTTTAAGCGGTTAACGAATTAGTTTTGATACTCTGTTTAAGTCTAAGAATATTTTCATACCATCAATTGATAAAAACCCATTATGTATGTGTCTTTTAGGATGGTATATCGCATTGTATTGTATGTATAAGTCAAATGCATATAATACTGTAGTAATACCTTATTACTGTCTTTTTCTTTCTTTCTTTTTTTTGTTTGTTTACTGCAGATCATGATTAAATTCAACATACAGAAATTATTAATAAAGTGTCATGTCACATGGGATCATCAATTATGAATGTATGGAGATATAAATATAATGCTGAAAATAAATCATCTAATTGTAATAGCGTAATTTACTTTACATATATACATGAAAATATTGCAAAAATAAGTTATTTTTCTTCTGAACTTTTTGTTATCACTGTCATAAAAACCTTTCACGTTTTGAACTACCACATTGACTATTTGCTATTGGTTCTTAAATAATGTATGTTATGTTATATAGATGTCTATGCTCAGGAAAAAGGAGAATGGAGAACTTACCCTATTGAGGAAGCAGGTGGAGGAATTGCAAATGAAATTATTGGTGAAAGATGAACTTTTGGAGTCAGCAGAAAAGTCAAGAAACAAGTTGAAGGCTCTTAATCCAAAACTTGATGAGCTTAAAAACATGGTATCAGAAAAGGACTCTTTACTCAGGTCTACTCAAGGGCAACTCTTTGATGTGAAGGTGCTGATGATCTTAATCTACTTTTTATGTTGCTTTCGCGTAGAATATACTCTTTGCATAATTGCAAGTCTTTGGAACAGATTCGCCTAAAGTGAGAAGATTGGTAAGTGCGAAAGGTAGTTTTGTATATGAGGGCAATGACTGGTAATAAATGTTCCGAGTTGGATCACGAAACAATGAAACCATCATGAAGAACTTTAATGTGTGCACCATGGAAATTGTTAATTTGGGGTTTGTTATTTTTACTTTCACACTTCATGAAAACTTATTAATCCTTCAAAATGCATCAAAATCTAAAAAAGTTCTGTCAGTCCCAATATGAATCTTCCTACACCAAAAAAGTTGTTTTGTTCAAATTATACTAATTCTTTTTACGACAAAAGTTGTGAAATTTGTTTCTCTCATCAATGTCCACAGATGAAGCTTGCAGACAAACAAGCTGTTTTGGAAAAGCTACAGTGGGAAGCAATGACATCAAACAAGAAAGTGGAGAAACTGCAAGAAGAGCTAGATTCTGTGCAAGGAGAAATTTTATCATTTACATTGCTGCTTGATGGCTTGAAAATAACTAATAATGATGGACTATATACTGATGATTATGACATCAAGCCTCATAACTTCAATTCCCTACCTTCTACAGTGAGTTCATTAACATTTTTTTCTAACTATTATGTGCAATATATTTGATATTTATGCCAAATTGCCAATGAATAGATTTGTTTCACATTCTTGGTAACAAGGCTCATGCATATTTGATATTTGACATCTATTTGATATTTCCTTTTCGTGGACTCATTAGGATGTCACATATCTTTCAAGAATTAAATTGACCTCACAAAATTCTTTGGAACGAAATTCATTTTACAAATCTTTTAGGGATGAAAGTAATTTTGCTTCACATGTAACTCTGAGAGACCAAATAGCTAGTTTAGTCTTTTTAGATTCGGGTTATATACTAGCATTTTAGTGTACACATTTGTTTGATTTCTCTAAGCACCATTATTTCTCAAAACAAATTGGTGTTAACTGTTAAGTATCAATGCATATGTAATTTTTTAGATGTATATGGATGAGGTGGAAATGCAGAAAATGGAAGAAGCGAGAAAAGCTTATATTGCTGCAGTTGCTGCTGCAAAAGAAAAACAGGATCATGAATCAATTGCTATTGCTGCCAATGCTAGGTTACACTTTGAGTCATTTCTCTTCAAACCCGAAAATTTAGAGAGTTATTTGTGAATCCATGGTTGGTCAATGTGACCAAATTTATAAATATCTGACCATAAAATATATGGCATTTTTTTTTTTTTTTACGAAAGATAGGACTCAAACCCGCGACCTCTTAAATGAGTATGGGGAGATTATGCCATTTGAGCTATAACTCATTGACGTTAGTAAATTACAGTTTATTTCATTACAAATTATGGAACTGAATTGAATGATAAATTATTTATATATTATCGTATAATACATTTGCTTTGCACACTTTTAATACATGAAATAATTAAAATTTGAATAAAAATAAGCTTTTAACATGCACTAAATATACTCAAGATTACACAAGCATGTATCAAGTTTTATAGTCTTATAAGAATGAAAATGATATGATAAGTTAATTATTTAACATTTAATTGAAACATGATCTTTATAGTTAAATAAAATATATAAAAAAATTTAACATAAAGCATTTTTTTGTCACTAACATTTGTAATTCTTTTTAAAAATACTAATAGTTAATTTCATTCAATTTTGTCCCTAATATTTTTAATTCTTTTAATTTTATTCATAACGTTTTCGATTTGTGTTAAAATTATTCTTAAAAAATTTTAATTTTATTCCTAACATTTTCTATGGAATTAACGTTCAGAGATAATTTTGATACAAACAAAAAATTTTAAAAATAAAATTAAATATAACTAAATATTAAAAGTTATTTTTTTAAAAAATTACAAACGAGTAAAAAAAAAAAAATACTTTATCCAAATATTTATTTTATATGCCAAATATATGTATAATTAGACTTATTATGCATCTACGTGATAATATACAAGAAATAGTAATTTACCATCTAATTTATATAAGAATAATTGTCTATACTTAATTGTTTCATTAAGGACTTTTATTTTATGTTATTTTATTTTTGGTATAATTTTTGTTGACCAAACTATCAAGCATCAAAGATTTAAACTATGACATATTCTAATTATAAAAAATAAAACTCAATTTGATATCCATTAAAAATTGAATATTTTATCAAATTTAATCTCATCTTTAATAAGTATTAAGTTAATTTATACTTTTTTTATTAAAATAATGGGCGCTTAAAATTTCGTATGATTAGATATCGGCTATAATATTATAGACACAAATTATCTTCAACACATTTTGAACATAACATTTATCTATTATTTGACATTAGTTTTGATACAATTTCTTTTTACAACTCTTTCTAAATAAAAAATAAAAAGTATTTCTTCAAACATATTTAAATACGTTTGTCTAACCTTATTCAAATATTTTTAATTAATATGTTTAAAATAAATTTAAAAGTAATATTTTTTATTAATTATTAATATAAAAATTATCAAAATAATTTATCTAAGTAAAAAGGCAAACAAAATATTTTAAAAAATTCATTTATCTTAAATATTTTATCCTTTGGCACTAGAAATGGAAATGGAAAAGGGAAACGGCAGAGAACATTCCCCGCCAAAAATGGCGGCAGAGAGCAACGACATTGAAATCCAAGTCCGAACCCTAACCGCCGAATCCATCACTATCCCAATCCCTGCTTCCGCAACCGTACAACGCCTCAAGCTTCTCCTCAACCATTCATTCCCACCCGCTACCAACTCCTCCCATTTCCACCTTTTCTTCAAGGTACTCTTCTCTCACCTCTAACTACTTTTGCTTACGTGGCACCACATGATTGGTTCTCTTGTACCCTAACTGCGCATTGAAATTAGTGACGCTGCAAGTTAATTGTTTTTGTGTACTTAGCTGCACTAGTATCAAACTCATAGTGTATGGAGATAGAAATTAAACTGTTATGAAATGGCACTATTGCATGGTTTGATACATGAAATGGATCTTGTATTTTGGATGCACTATTTAGTGAGAATTTATTATTTCATTTTCATGTAATGCAAACGTTAGTCCTAATGAGAAATTGCTTGATTGTGATTCCAGGGTGAGAAATTGAGACCGCAGGCTCAGATTGGATCTTACACAATCCACAATGGGGAGTTTCTTGTACTCGTTCCATTTGCTAAGAAGGATTCCAAAGCTCACAAATCGGACTCACTTAATGCTCCTTCAACTCCCTCTAATGCTGCTCGTGGTGGTGATTCAGCTACCGATCTCGCGGATTCAATGTGGTCTAATATAAAGGAGGATCTATTGCATTTGCGCGAGGCCACTGAAAGCGATACTTTGGATCATGATAATAGCTCTGGTTTCGTGTTCAGGACGGTTGCTTCGGAGCCAAGAAAAGAGAAAGTGGATTATGAGGTCAGTTGGAATCAGGCTTCGAGGGCAAATGACAGAGATGCTGATAACCGGATTGAGCTTCCATATCATCTCATATTGAACACACTGGAGTGTACCAGTGAGGGTGCCCTCGGCACGCATAATTGCGAGGTCTTTTTGAAGGTTTTGGACTCCGTGAATTGTTTGTCAGACCTGCCTCTGGGACACTGCAAGTTGTTCAGAAGAGCTCGTTCACTGGGAGGTGATGGTGGATTGCAGCTAGGTGCCAATGGTAGTAGTAGTTCATGCTTGTGTCCTGCATGGTTGAAGATTGTAATGAAAGCATTTGCTTTCATAAACATCTTGTCCGGGTTTCTTCATTTGCAGGGTAGGAAAGTGACCTTGCGTCTGCTGGAAGAAGCGTTGAATGAGCTTGGAATGTTCGGAGTCAAAATTGGCCTCCAGGACGTGAAGCATCTTCCGCTTCTCTCACCTCAAGTAAATTGATTATTTTTCTTGTCATTTCCTTTATTTTAAGATTTATTGTTAATCTGTCCAAAGGTGATAGTGTAAGCATGCCTTTACACCTTATGATCTGTGGTTTAACTTAAACGTGATTGTACGGGATGCCTATTGTATGCTAAGGCTGCAGGAATAAAGAATGTTGTGTGAAGTAATTATTCCCCCTTGAATGCCTTCACTTTTGTTATCACCAAGTTTGCAGTGGTTTTCTTCAATATTGCATTTTCCTGCTCTAATTTTGGTGCTTAATCCTCTGCAGCTAGTGTGCTTTGAAAGTGACATAGAGAAGGCAAGTTTTGGCAATGTCATTTTTGTCATTAACCATTCATCAAGTGATGAAGAACAAATTGAAATCAATCCTAAAACAGGTGTGTTGAAGATGTCTTGGGGTTTATTGTGGTCCTGAAGCTTGCTAATCTTCTTCTCCATTTGTTTATTTATTTTAGCTTTTGTGGTTTGTCCTGTCTTGTTTAATAGCTCTATCAAAGATTGTTCGGACATTGAAGAGTAGGGATAGTTCTTTCCGAAATAATCTGTGGAAGGCTTTTGAGCAGCTTCCGGTATGTTTATTTAACATACAATGCCATGAACTATTTATTGTTGATTGATCTTTACAATGGATACTGAAAAGTCTGTGTTTGGCCTGATTTTATAAGAGATGCATATTGCAACCTGAACTGAACTTTGAGCACAAAAGTAAGGATCATTATTCTGATGCATTCATCTGCCTATTGTGACTAGTATTTAACTTGATAGTCTGAAATCACTATTTTTTACACTTTAAAGAATGGAGATTTTCTACCTATCACTATCAGACCCTTCTTTTTCATGATATTATTCTTAAACTTTGGTGAGCAATAACAATTGTTAAAAGGTTGGTCATCTTTCACTTGTATTAAGATATTGTGTCTTTCTTTGATTTGTTTTTTACTTCATTTTGAATTTAAATTAAAATAGAGTTAAGTTTTTTTTATTATTCTTTTATTTTTTAATTGTTATCATTCTAAATTTACAATTGTTACTGGTGAAAAGATTGACTTTGTAAAATTGTGCATTAGGAGTACATTAGTATGGTGGTTCATTCATAAAACTGAAGTTACTTAGCTTGGTCAGAGACGACCTTTTCGCTGTAGGTGCTATGCGTGAGTATAATTTCTATTGATATCTTCTGCAGTTTATTTCAGGAGATCAGCTGACTATGGGAATTTCCTTGGAAAAATTGCTTGCAATATGCAAAGACCATTATTTTGTTGTAAATGAAAACAAATCAAAATGTTTAAAGAGAAGCTTGAATACCACAAAACCTGATTCAAATCACATTCGGTGTCATGTATGTATTCATCTCTGTTACATATTTACTTTTAATTTTTGGTCTTCTATGAATGAGATAGACATTGCAATATTGCTTTATATTACTTGTTCTTGGTTTGGCAGGACACAAAGGCACTGCTAGCTGTGGACATGGTTGAACACCTCGAGAAAGGAATTGGATCTGAAGGACAGGTGCTCTTTTTTTTGGTTATAACCATCTTTTGAGCTTTCGAGAATATAACACATCAAACCTTTAATTCACCATTGTTTTGCTGGATATTCAACTAATGATGCATTGTAGAATGGATACAGACAGTAATTTATATAATCATTAATTTAATGTAACTCTATGTTCTTTTTTTTCGCTCATGAATATATATCAAGGCATTTCATATTTTGCAAGTGCTACATTATGAAAGTTTGGTTAATGCAGATTGTGCATATTGAAGACATAGGCCCTAGAAATGCCATTCATGCAGAGATCCCAACTGAACTATCGGAAAAGATGAGATCAGCACTGAAGTGTATAGGAGTTTCAAAATTGTATAGTCACCAGGTACAAATTGAATATGTGAAAATGTCTTCCTAGCTAATGATTTCTTACTCTCAGAATCAAAGATGTTCTGCTGTTTGGTTTAGGCAGAGTCTATACAAGCCTCCCTTCATGGGAAGAATGTTGTTGTGGCTACAATGACATCTAGTGGCAAATCTCTTTGCTATAACCTGCCAGTTCTAGAAGTTTTACTGAATAATCTGTCATCATGTGCTCTTTACATATTTCCTACAAAGGTTTGTTGCAGTCTATCAGTTAATTTCTCAATTCTAAAATCTAAATGCTCGAGTTGATCATAATCTGTTCTTATTTTCTCCGTGGGGGTTGTAATTGGATAAGTAAAATATTTCCTACATGCAGGCATTAGCTCAAGATCAACTAAGATCTTTGTTAAACATGACAAAAGGATTTGATGTTGAGTTAAATATTGGTATATATGATGGTGACACTTCCCACAGTGACAGGACTTGGCTACGAGACAATTCTAGATTGGTAATTTTACAACTAATTTCTCCCTTAGACTGGATGGACACAGGTGAAATGTGCTTCATGTTATATTATCATGCAGTTGATAACAAATCCAGATATGTTACACATATCGATCTTGCCCCACCATCGTCGATTTAGTCGGATTTTATCAAATCTAAGGTAGTTTATATGGAGTGTTTCAAAAACCATATTAATTATAATTATGCTATAGGCACTTAATGTGGAATATTAGTTGACGGGTTGTTATTAATAAGAGGCTTACTCTCTTTCAATTCATTAGGTTTGTGATAATTGATGAAACTCATACTTACAAGGGAGCATTTGGATGTCATACTTCCCTTATATTAAGGAGGCTCAGGCGACTGTGCTCGCATGGTTTGTTAAGATTCTGGGAATGTTTCCATAATTTATTTCTCCTGTTTAAATTTTAAATGAAAATGTGAATAACTGAATGTGCCACTTGCTTCTATTTGCAGTATATGGATCTGATCCTTCCTTTGTTTTTTCTACTGCAACTTCTGCTAATCCAAGTGAGCACTCTATGGTAAATACATGTCTTGGAAATAGTTAACGGTGTACACTTAGTATTACATCTCTTACAACATTTTCATTTTAATATTTCTGTGCATTATGCTGTCTTTCCTGTGTTGGGATTAAAAGGCTGCTGGGCAATCTTCTCAAAATTGGCATATTGCTATGCTCAAAGTTAAGTTTAATAATTGACTTCCTGTGTTCTAGGAACTTGCAAATTTACCAGCACTTGAGCTATTTCAGAATGATGGAAGTCCATCTGCAAGGAAACTTTTCATCCTTTGGAATCCTAGTCTGCGTCCGAAAGCTGTGAATTGAAATTCTAATTTTGTTATAAAAATATGTCTCTTATAGTGTTAAAGAGTAAAGACATATTTCTAGAAACTAATTGTTGATATTACTTGATTGTAGATGGTGAAGAAAGCCAAGTCTGTTATCAATGCTGATAATTTGGAAGACGAAAGTGACAATTTTGTTCGTTCAAGGTATAATCCCTCATGTATGGATTCGGATGATACAAAAGTTTGCAACTATTGATTTTGATGTAAATAGATTTTGTTTACCTTCATGCTTTAAACAGTGAAAAAGTTTCAGCTTGAATAATTTGGTCAATTCTTATATTTGATAAAGGATTAGAAATAGCTTTTCTTATATTTTAACATCCTTCCTCATGTAAGCGTTTTGGCAATAGCAAGTATTAAGGTTTGAATAGTAACACCATTATACTTATCAAATTTAGTTCATACCATCAAATCATCTTAACATGTTTAATAGATGATGTGTGATGATTACTGGATATGATTAAGAATTTCACAAGTTTATCTTTAGGGTTTGTTGTAATTGAGTATTTTTAGTATGAATGCCATGAGCCCTTTTGTTATTTTCGCAGTCCAATTGTGGATGTTTCGCGCCTTTTTGCAGAAATGGTTCAGCATGGTCTTCGCACCATCGCATTTTGTAAATCAAGGAAACTTTGTGAGCTTGTTTTATCATATACGTATGTCAGTTCAAATTTATACATATATTTGTATGTTCAAGTATAATCAATACTTTGATCAAAATTCAGATGGCTTGATTTACCTATATTCTGTTTTGGTTTATCTGATATGCTTTTGGGAAGTCTAGTTTATACCCTTATTCTAAAAGCAAGATGCTCATGCTATTGAATTGCTGTAAATGATATAGACGTGAAATTCTTCTCGAAGCAGCCCCGCATCTGGTTCATTCCATCTGTGCATATCGTGGTGGCTACATCGCAGAGGTCAACTTCCCCCAAATGTTGAAATAGGCCTTATTATTATTTTGTGTGTGTGTGTGTGTGAGCATGCATGATATTTTTTAGATCATTTATCATTTCAATCCAATGGTAGTGCTTATTCTTTTTGGTTTGATTTATGGAC
The DNA here is from genome assembly GCF_014773155.1 of Arachis stenosperma. Taxonomy (NCBI): domain Eukaryota; kingdom Viridiplantae; phylum Streptophyta; class Magnoliopsida; order Fabales; family Fabaceae; genus Arachis; species Arachis stenosperma. The sequence continues at coordinate 120,821,814 of NC_080386.1, forward strand.
TGATGAATTGTGGAGACTTAATACTGGCTACTTCACATTAACAGGAAAGAAGAAAAATAGAGACTGCATTTTTTGGTGGTAAAATTTGTGGTGTTGCTGCAACTAATGCTCTTGAATTGGGCATTGATGTTGGAGAAATTGATGTGACTCTGCATCTAGGATTTCCAGGTAGTATTGCAAGGTATCGTCACAAGTGCTTTCATCTCCCAATCTAATTAAACCTTTAAAATAGCTTTTTTGTGTGGAATACATTAAAGAGTTTCTTTACAATAATTTATCCTCTTAGCTTGTGGCAACAAGCCGGTAGGGGTGGGAGGAGAGATAGGCCTTCTCTTGCTGTCTATGTTGCCTTTGGTGGGCCTCTTGATCAGTACTTCATGAAACACCCTAAGAAACTTTTTGAAAGGCCAATTGAATGCTGTCACATTGATTCCCAAAACAAGCAGGTTTGTAACTTTTAAACCTTTCCTTCTATAAGATTATAAGAGAGTTTTTAGCACATGGAAGGGTTTAGGCTTATTATGGAAGAATTTGTTCAGGTTCTTGAACAGCATTTGGCCTGTGCAGCTCATGAACACCCTCTGGCTGTGCAGTATGATGAGAAGTATTTTGGTTCTTGCTTAGAGAATGTTTTAAATTCTCTAAAAGCTAGAGGATATTTGAGTCCCAATCAGTCATCTGATTCTTCTAGAATTTGGAACTACATTGGTAATGAGGTATATTGGATTTTTTTCACAACATAGGATTCATGTCTATCAATTCTGGTTGACTTCATTATTATTCAGCATTGTAAAATATTTTTAAGGGTTAAATATGTTCTGAACCCTACTAAAAATTTGGTGTTTGTTTAGTCTCTCTCTCTCTCTCTCTCTCTGAAAAAGCAAGATTTTTAGTGGAGAGGAGAGAAAGGCTTCATGAATTCGGCACAGTTCAACTTCATAGTTGAGAATAAATTATTTAGAATTATAGACAGAGTAGTTATACAAATTTATTTACAGATATTATAGAATATATTCTATTTCTCTAAACGTATTATTTTGTATGGTATCCTAATTTATTCTATTTACATATTCTAGGATTAAAAACTTACTTATAGTTGAGGAAACCTTGGTGGTAGTAGTAAGGTTGCCTTGTAACTGTTAGTCACAGGTTCAGATCTTGTAAATAATCTCTTTACTTAAAGGGATATACTATCTCTAGTCCCCACTAGGTCAGGAGTTTCATATAGTTTGTACAGTCTTTTTATTATATATTGCATGTTTTTTATGGTATTTTCTCTTTTCTAGAAATATCCTTCTCATGCGGTCAATATCCGAGCAATAGAAACCGTAAGATACAGTGTCATAGATCAGAGAAAAAATGAAGTCCTTGAAGAGATAGAGGAAAGCAGGGCTTTCTTTCAGGTATTGACTTGTACATGCGATATATGCTGAAATAGGATTTTGCTACATCAAATCAAAGTATATCTGTGTTACCTGATTCAGGTATATGAAGGTGCTGTATACATGTGTCAAGGGAAAACCTATTTGGTCGAGAAATTAGATCTGTCTAGCAAGACTGCTTTCTGCAAAGTGGCTGATCTGAAGTATTATACAAAAACTCGAGATTACACCGATATTCATGTCACTGGGGGTAATATTGTATGTAATCTGCTTCTGTAACAGTGATCTTTGAATTAACTTATTTAAGTTATAGCATGCAATTAGAATATAGCAATGTTGAACTTTATGCTGCCTCCTTAATACGGCTGGATAATTTTGATGAAGTTTAGATCTTTAAAAACTCATCATTCATGTTACTATTACCGTTACTTTCAGGCTTATCCTACAGGAGTTTTGAACATGTTTCCTAAAACAAATGCGCGGGCTCATATATGCAAAGTAACAACTACATGGTTTGGTTTTTATCGTATTTGGAGAGGGAGCAATCAAATCTTTGATGCTGTTGACCTAGCCCTTCCTCAATATTCATACGAGTCACAGGTGAATTCAAATACTTTTAGGTTTACTTTCTTTTAATTTTGTGCCACATCTGTGAATCTTTTAACATTGCTGTGTTCTTTTCTCTAAACAGGCAGTTTGGATTCCAGTGCCACAATCTATCAAAGAAGTAGTACTCAAGGAAAATTATGATTTTCGTGGAGGTTTGCATGCTGCTTCGCATGCGGTTTTAAATGTAGTGCCTTTGTAAGTTTCTCAGAAATATTAGGTTTAAATTTTTCTCATGAATATAATAAGATTCTGAATGATAATCATGGCATGTTCCTTACTTCTCAGCCAGATTTCCCCCCTCTTTTTCTGGTAACTCCTGTTAATTTTTTGTCAATATATATTATGATGCGTTTTGCTTGCAGACACATAACATGCAACTTATCTGACTTGGCTGCCGAGTGCCCGAATCCTCATGATAACCGCTATTACCCAGATCGAATTCTCATTTATGATCAACATCCTGGAGGGTGTGGGATTTCAGTTCAGGTGAGTAACATGTAAACTGTAGCATAGGATTTGGCTTTTCTTTCTCAGTTCCTTAATTAATATCTATCTGATTCTTTAGTAAGATGTTATATGATGAACAAGAAGTTTCTGGTTTAATAATCTTACCAAGTGTTAATCAATGTAGAGATTTCACTTAATGTATTTTGGGTTGTTTGATAGGTTCAACCGCGTTTCACCAAGTTCCTGGAAGCTGCACTTGATCTTCTCACTTGTTGCCGCTGCTCAGCAGAAATTGGTTGTCCTAATTGTGTTCAGGTCTGGATCAATGTTTTTCAGATTTAAATAAAAAAAGTTTCCACCATTCTTTCAGAACTTCTACAGGTAAAAATAGACTGAAGTCTGCATAGTGTCAATTTCATTTATAGCTTTTGCATTATGTAGAGTTTTGCTTGCAACGAGTATAACGAGGTCCTACACAAGGATGCGGCCATTATGATTATCAAGGTTGTTACTAAACCGAACCTTTTATTTTTTAGTTTTTTCCATTTATTTTTCTCTTCTCTTCAATTGATTATTGCATTCCCGACTTCAATTTGGTTACAAAATATGTCCATTCAGGGTGTTCTGGAAGCAGAAAATGTGATCAATGCTGAGGAGTCACCTTTTTTATGAATTGGTTAATAGTCCTTGTTACCTTTTTTTTTTCCCTTGCTAAGAAAGGGAGGTGGATTCAGCTGTAAAAGTTTACTTGTTTAAAATAAATTATTTATAGTCTTACTTAATATTGATCCATTTACTTATTTATTTTAGAGTTAACAACCAAAAACGTTTTGGAGTTGATAAAAAAACCCTAAAATAAAATAAAAAATTGATAAAAAAAAAGGTACTAAAAGATATAAAATGTTTGTCAAAATATCTCACAACTCAACAGATGAAGAATTAATCCGCTGCGAATCAGATTGCTAGCCAATAAATTGATTTTATGTATTGATGCATTGATGTATTCACGGTTGATTTTATGTCTCTGGAGTTTGTACTTATTTTCCAGATTATCGATTTTGCTCTTGTACTGTTGTTATGTAGGACATTTCGTTAATTATTTAATTTTGACTTCACTGGGACTAAATTGATGCTAAATAAAACTTTTTTAGATTCAAATAGGACACTTTAAACCTTAAGGACTAAAACAAAATTACGCCTAAATATAGAGAACCAATTTAGTACTTTCACCCTTTAAATAATGTTTTCGTGCGAAAAAAACACTTACTGTATGCTTTGGTAATTAACCTTTTATAAAATAAATGTATAATTTTTATTTTCACCATACCTTTGTCCTTTCTTTTCTTTCCTTTTTTCTTAAAAAATATTGTTTTTAAAATTGTAGTTTAATTTAGTTTTGATTTGTTGTTCATATGTTTAAATTTTAGAGTAATTATCCAACTTAATTTTTAAGAATTTTAAAAGTGGATATTTTAGTCTCTAAGAAAAATTAATAAACAAAAACATCTTCAAGATTTTATTCCCGCAGACAAATCAATTCCCAATTTATTTTCTAACCGAGTAATTATCCAAATCAGTTATCAAGAATTTTAAAAGTGAACATTTTAGTCCCAAAAAAGAAATAATACGCAAATTAATTCCTAACGTTTTTCTTCGTCAGACATAACAGTTTTCAGTCTATTTTCTGACATGATTCACTAAATTCTTCAAGTATTTATTAGAAAAAGAATATTAGAAGATATTATAATCAAATTAACTACTAAATACCATAATAAATACCATATTAAAAATCAAATAGGTTTAACTACTAAATATCATAATAAATACCATATTAGAAATCAAATAGGTTTAACTTAATCTTAAAAGTTAATTTGATTATAATATCTACTAATATTCTTTTTCTAATAAATATTTGAAGAATTTAGTGAGTCATGCTGAAAAATGGACGGAAGATTGTTATGTCTGATAGAAAAAATGTTGAATTATTAATTTTTTTTTTTGAAACTAAAATGTTCGTTTTAAAAATTTTTGGAGACTAATTTGGAATATTATTCGGTCAAAAAATAACTGGGGACTGATTTATCTGCCAGAGTAAAACTTTTGTGGACTGATTTGGATAATTATTTAATATAAAATATATTAGAAAAGTTTATTTCTATAAAAAATTTCAATAAAATCTTTTTTTACTCTAATAAAACTCTGTTTTACTCTTTTAAACATATTTACTTCTAAAATATTATTAAACTTATTTTTACTAAATAATAAAAATAAAATAATATGATATATATGAATAATAATTATTAATTAAAATAAAATATAAAATATAAATTATTTATTTATTTATTATTTGGTGCGATCGCAGATACATATTTGTGATATCTGCAATCCGATCTGATTATAATATAGATTGAATCCAGGCTGATCCAATTATCTTGTGAATCGGATCATATTTGCAAATTATGAATTAGATACGAAAATATACTCTAAATTTATAGATATCTATACATTCCTAGAACTTAAAACCTTCTTCTTGCGTTGCACATTTTTTCTCTCCCCTCCTGATATTTCCCTTGCTATGTCTTTTGATAGTTTTGGTTTTTTTTTTAAGAATAAGGGGTACTAGTTAGTAGTTAGTCTCTGTTTTGCTTTTTTTGCGTTCTTATTTTTTTTCTGGTCTTTCACTCTCTTTGTCCGTCCAAAAAAAAAAATTAAAGGAAAATTAATCTAAACTTTAAAATTAAAAAAAAAGGAAGAGACGATAGAAACATAATATAATTGATCACGGATACCGCTATATAACTCACCATTATTTTTACCAATTCAAAAGGTGAACAATGTAGCTGTTACATATTATTACTAACATTTTATACGACAATAGCATTTTTGTGTTTCACAATATGCTCTTGCAAGGGTTCCATAAAGGCTCTTGCATTCTGCCTCACATTGCATCCCATTATTTGCACAGCTAGTTGCAAATTGTGGAATTAGACAATCTCTTGCCTCTGTTATAATTCGGCTTCCTACAAAATATTCCATTAAACAAGATATTAATAAAATCACAAAAATAAAATATTGCACAAAAAATAAAAATAAAAATAAAATTGTGTTGAATATAATTGTTTTTGGATGTGGTGCATACCAAAACCAATGGAAATAGCAAGTAAAAGGAAGGAAATATAGAAGGAGATTTTCATCTTGAGAAATAGCTTCCAGCTTTCAATGGTGATATCACATTTCAAGAGAAGTTCTTATATAAAAAAAAATACTATGAAACTTTCTTTCTGAATTCAATGATCTTAAATTATTATCAAAATAACAATTAATTTCGGTCAACAAGAAACACACAACTTAATGAAAGCGTTAAACACATTTTAATTAATATTCCTTATTTCTTCTTTCCGTTTTTTTTACTATCTAATTAATATTCCATGTGTGACACACATTTCTGATATAACACTCGTTCTATATGTGTGTTTTTTGTGTCAAATTATATCTTAATAAAAAACAAAAAATTATTTTCTGAATAAACTTTAAACAATAAACACACATAAATATTATTATGTATTAGTATATCTAACTTTATTATTCTTAATATGTATTTGTGAAATGAATATAGAAATAATATATATTATTATTTGTTAAAATAAAAAATATTTTAAATATTTTATAATTTAAAATTATTAAATATTATCTATTTTATTTATTTAGATTCATAATTAAATTTGATATAATTATAGCAAGTATCTAGGATTAATAATAACATGATAGTATAATTTTAAGTTGTATAACATAATAAAAAAATGTAGCAATTTATGTATGCTTCCTATATAGCAATAATATTATATATATTTATATATCTCCTCTTTTAGCTCTTTCCTAAAATATTGGCATATAATTAATGTCGATAACATATATATTAAGTAAGTATCTCCATTGAAAATATTTGTTAACTATTACCGTGTATAATTAGTATGTATATATATAAGGATGAATAGTAAATTGTTACAATTATTTATCATCTAGAAAATCCATACCTTAGACATAGAACTTCTTCTATTTATTATTTTTCATACCTAAAGGATACTAATTACGATTCTATCAACAGTATTACCTATGATAGATTATGTAATGAAAAAGTTTGAAAAATAAAGGCAAGAATTATAAGGTTATGAAAAGTCTCATCCAAATTTGACAAGAACAACACGACTTACATATAAATGGTTCTTATGGATGATAAGGTAAATTAATTATTTTCCATGATTCTTTCAAGTGATGCTAGATCCATTTTATAAATATTTTTTGTTTATATTTTAAGTTTATTTGATAAATAAACCCTTGCACGAGTTAAAGACAGTGCGATTTTATAGATTTATAAGTGCGTGCTAATAGCCTTTATATTTAATTTGTTTTAGAGTGTGATAATAGCCAATATGTTTGTTGGTTGATTTAACTATTACTATATTATTTATGATCACATTCAGTATATATATATATATATGTGTCTAATTTATTGAAGAAAGTAAATTATTAAAATCGATTAATAACTATTTTAGAGTTAATACAATTAATACCAAATTTAAAAAAAAAACAAACAATGCATAACATATTAATTTTTTATTAATCAAATTATTATAATTTAAATTAATTTTAAAAAATAATTTAAAATTATAATTTCAATCTTATCACGTGCATGGCACGGGTAATTACACTTGTATTAATTATAATATAATTATAATAAAGATATTTTTTTATAAAATAATTTAGAATAGAGAATAGAAAAGTTATTTTGGAGGGAAAACGGAATCACAAGGGATCGACACCTCACCTTCATTAATTGGGAGAAACCCAATTTTAGTATATTAAATAGATATTCGAGTATTAAATTTAATTTATTTTATGTTGCTTCATAATTAAACCTATTAATTTTGACTTACCCGAGTAAGAAAGGGAAGTTCTTGTTCTCACTTATTAGTCTTATTCTCCATTTTTTTAATGCAGTTGTTTGGCATCTTTGAAATTTTGAAAATGATATTTTTTTCATTTTTAGCTTTTTTAGTGAGAAATGATGAAAATATTTTCAATCCAAAATATGTGTTTTTAGTTGAGGATTTCGTGATTTATCGAGTTCGATCATTCACTTTTCCTTTTATATTTCATGCACTAGAACTAAATTCTTACTCATGTATTGTGAAAAATACAAAGGCAAGCAAGCCCCTCCAATTCTTTTTCCATTCTCTTTCGCTGGTTTTTTTCGGTGGTTCTTCTACTTTTGATAGCTTTTTTCCATCCCCTTTCATCGACTTTTTTATTTTCTCCCTTTCATTCAATGATAAGACATCTCTTTTAAGCTTTCTTTTGTGTTTGGTTGAACATTTCTAGTTATATTTTTTTAATTGGATTTGATGGTGTCAAATTTGAGTTCTAAAACTAGTGCTTACCTCTCTTTCTAAAACTCATATTAACAATTCGTCCTTTACTAATTGTTTACTTGCCGCTAGTTCTCTTCAATTTTTTTTATTCTCTTCTTTCTATTCAAAGGTACGTAAAAGAGTTCTTTAAAATTTTATTTTTATGTACTTGAAAATTCTTATTATTTTATTTTTATAAATTAGATTTAAATATTAAATAATGTAAAATTTGAGCTTTAATCTTTTATAATATTCAACTTTTTTTTAATTTCAATGTTTTTTTTCATTTTTATCTTCCCATCTTCAATGTCCTTCAAGTTTTTTTTTTAAAATTTTTGTGAAGATGTATTTTTCAATTCGATAAAAATATGATCATTTTTATCTTTTAACTATTTTTTTCTATTGATACATTTTTTGGTGTTTCCTTTTTAATTCAAAATCCTGATAAAATAAAAGAATATCTAAAAAAAGAGTGAATTCGACAATAATTGATAAGAGGTATAAAAATTTATTTATATTTATATCAATATGATGACTCATGTGTATTCTTATTTAATATGATCCCTTTTTTTCAACCGTAATTTTATTTTTAAAGTCATTTTTAACCATATTATTTCTATTTTGTATGTTTTATTTGTTTTGTATTTATACCTCATATTTATCTTTTAATATTAATATAATTTATTTTTATATTTAAATATATTAATTTTAAATTTTTTATTTTAAAATATCATTTTCACATTATTTTTTTTCAAATACGATAACCATATCTTCTTTAACAAAATAAAAAATAATTTGTTATAAAAATAATTTATTTAATCAACAATCAATTAATAAAGTATCAATAAATAAAAATTAAAATAGATCAACCAAACATATTTTTATTATTTTCAATGTTTAGAAATGAATTCTATTCTTATAAACTAATCGCATTTTTTAAAATGTAAAAAGTTGAAAATAAAAATCATTTTTAAAAAATAAAAATAAAAAACAAAATAGCATGCTACATGTTAAAATAGGTAGTTTAGTTCTCATAAGTAATGGTCTAGTTATTAATTGAAAGCGTTTAATCAATGATTCTATTATATTATTTTGAGTGTGTACATGAACAATAGGTTCTTCTATCGTAATTTTAGTTGATACCTAATAATAATTAAATGCTTGGGACTTAAATTCACCGGTATTATTAAGATATATTATCTTTATAACATAATTTAAAAATGAGTAAAATGAATTTTTAATTTAATTATTTGAGTTAGCAATCTGTTAAATACCATGTTGTGAGTTGATTGTAAACAAACATAGAACCATCGTGAAAATATATCTATTAAAATTATGAAATGTTTAAACGGTCTACATGGTGGGTAAATGGGTCCACATATATCACCCTGAATACGTTTTAGAAAAGATGATAATTCGATCCCAATTTTTTCTTGTAATAGTCCTATAATTAATTTTTCTTGAGAACAAGCAACACATAAGAATTAATTAAATTAAAGAATTTTACGTTCTTTTAGAAGATGACCAAATAAATTTTCGATGATTCTTCTCATCATGATAGAACTCGAATGTCCTAATCAGTCATGAAAAATTGTAAATATATTTGTATTTATAAACTTTTGATTTACTATGACATGTGATTCTACATTGTTAATAGTGGTATAGTACAAACCAGAAGAAAGAACGGATAGTTTTTCTAACATATATTTTTCACCTGATATCATAATTATAGAGATATTCATTATTTTATTCTCTTACAGTTTCTACATGGTATCTATTTTGGCAAATATCTTTACAACATAGCAAGTTTCTATGAGACTTAGTACTTGTTTGGGCGCTCTTAAGGGCTTATTTGGGTGAGTTTCTAAGAAAATATCTTTTCTCGAGTTATTTTTTTAAAAGATCTTATGAAAAAGTAAAAGTAATTTTATGTTTGGATATCTCTTGCAAAAAGATCTTTTTATCTATCAATTATGTTTAGGTATAACAATATAAAAGTACTTTTTTGTTTATTTATTACATGAAAAATATCTTTTTTTTATAAAAAAGATCTTTTAAAAAAGATGTAAATTGCAGCTTCTCAAAAAATAATGTTTTTTTAATTTTTCTAGTGTTTTTACTTTTACTATTAGAAATTTGCTAAATACGCTAAAATAAAAAATATCTTTTTTCATTGAAAAGTTATTTTGTTATCAAGAAAATGACACCCAAATAAGTACTAAATCGATAAAAAAAAGATTTTTTTTTATTTTTTAGTGTGTTTGGCAAATTTCTAATAGTAAAAGTAAAAGCACTAGAAAATTTAAAAAAATCTTTTTTTGAGAAGCTACAATTTACATCTTTTCTTAAAAGATCTTTTTTCTTTAAAAAAATATGTTTTTTCACATAATAAATGAACAAAAAAGTACTTTTATCTTATTTTACCCAAACATAATTTATAGATAAAAATATCTTTTTACATGAGATATCCAAATATAAAATTACTTTTACTTTTTCATAAGATCTTTTAAAAAAAAAATAACTCGAGAAAATTATGAAGCAGCATCCCCAAATTCACTTCACCCATTGTAGCCACCACAGGAACCATTGTCACCATAGTAGCAACATCAGGACCCGAACCTTCATCACCGCTACCATTCAACAAAAGCCCCTTAAACAGACCACAAATCTCACAAAAAATTTTCATTCTCCGAGTACACAAGCATAATCGAGTTCCACAAAATCAAGTTTCTTCGAGGCATTTTCTTAAACACCTTGAACGCACTCTCCACAAATTCACACTTACTATACATAGCAATAAGTGCATTTTCCACCAAAGAATCAGAGCACAATCTTAGCTTCAAAGCAAGCGCGTGAAGCGCTTCCCTGAACTCCACCTTCATGAGCTCAGCGCAGGCCTTGACAGCACATGGCAGCGTGAAATTGTCCGGTAAAAGTCCTGCCATAGAGACCAATTCAACAAAGAGCAAAATGGCATTGCGGTAGAGTATGTAGCTGCTGAAAAGCGTGGTTTAGAGGAATATGTTCTTCTTATTGAGAAAATTGTGGAACACTAAACGTGATTCAGAGGGTGAGCCGTATGCGCGGCGTACATGGTGATTAAGTGGGTGGTAAAAAGCTTGACAAGATCTAAAGGAAGAAGGAACCAAATGAAAGAGTAGGAGAAAAGAAGGAAGGAGAAAGGGAGGGAATTGTCGGCAGGACACTTACCGGAGAGTTGGAAGAAGATTTAGAGAGAGAGAGAGAGAGAGAGAGAGAGAGAGAGAGAGAGAGTGAGTGAGTGAGTGAGAATAATGGTAGCAGTAGAGAGAAGAGCAAATTGGGATTTTTGAATATTTTTTTAGGATTTGGATATTTCTATCATATAGAACCAATTTTTTATGGATATAATGGTCGTTTTCTTATTTGATGGGTACATTTGTTAGTGTTTATATCTTTCATGGGTACATATGGTAATTTATTCTTATTTAGGAAGAATACTTAGTTCCTTTAGGTAATACTATCGTAGCTCTTCCAGAGCTTTCAATTATTTTTGCACTACCAACAATTGTACTTACGTTTATTTCTTCTGTAAAAAGTGAGACAAAATATCATTTGTCTCTAAGTATTATATGTGTTGAAGCACTGTGAGACATATTTTTTTATTGCTAAATTTGAGCGAAGCGTTAGATTGTTAAGACTCGTGCTAATAACGTGTTATGGAAATAAGGATTAGGGTTCGAAAGAAGAGGAAAGAGGAAAATGAATAAGGAGAATAATAGGTGACTCTATTAATAATTGTTGATCCAGCATCCGTTATACTTCATACTTATCTACCCTATAAGACAGCAACATGACAAATAACCAACAAGATCATGATCTTTAAGTCAAACGGTTGTTGCAGACTATACGCCTAGTTTGAAGATAATTAGGTCATACAAATAGGACCATGAATAACAAACTAAATTCACCCTATAAGAAGGGGATACGATGAAAAAGAGGTAGGCCATTCACTCTAAATTGTAATATACTCATCTCACTCTCTTTCTGACTTGAGTATTGGAGTGCCTTTTCAAGTACCCACTAACTCCGTTCTTGAAAATCTGACGTATACCTACTCCAGCTCAGGCGGAAGTAAATTTAACCTAGGATCGGACGAGCTATACCTCTCCCAAGACTTACTGGGAAGGAACATTTGGCTCCCACCATGGAGCCAAAATTTTAAATTCACACTACCATCATCTTTTCTGCTCTTTTTTCACTTCTTTTTTGCAGGTCACAACTTATGGAAGAAGCAACCCTCCTTCTCTTCCAACTCAAGCTAAGCTTCTGGCTATCAATGAGTCGTTGTAGGTAGAAGTCTAACACTTGACCGAGCTAATAAACCAAAAGCAAAACAGCCAATGATGACGATGATGACCTACTGCAGAAATCAAAGCACGGTGATAGCCACCCCAAAGCCATTAATAAAAAAAACCAATCTCTTTTCAAATGAAGTTATGAACTTTCAAATGCCAAAGAACTTCACTCTGCCGATGATGTCCTATAAGGGGATTGGCGACCCTAACATCCATGTTACTAAATTATACTCAATGATGTTCATGAACGATGCATCTTACCCAAGATTTTGTTGTGCATTTTCTTCCTTCTTAGATGGTGCTGCCTTGATATGGTTTTGTAGTTTACCTGCATGTTCTATATCGAGCTTCAATGAATTGGCCTACCTCTTCAGCTTCCAAGATCTATGTGCAAAACACGGACTATCTCAGTACCATAAGACAAGGACAACACGAGAGCCTCAAAGACTACATGACAAGGTTCGCTGAAGCAGCCATGGAGATACCTAACTTGAATTCGGAAGTCCACTTGAATACAATAAAGAGTGGGCTTTGACTTGAAAATTTTTAAGAAATTATAGCAGTGATGAAACCAAAGACGTTGACCGAGTTTAGAGAAAGAGCAACAAGCCAAATTGAAATAAAGAAACTCTGGCAAATTTGGAGAGTAAAAAAGACCTAATCCTAGCAAAGAGAAGGACAAATGGAACAAACATCTGAACAATAAGGCGGACCAAAAGCCATTCAAACTAACACCGAAGTTTGACATATATACTCTATTCAACACCAAAAGGGAAGACATCAAAGATATCTTGCACTCTAAATTGATCAAACCACCAAACAAAGCGAGAACTTATCAAGACCAATGATATATGGACAAATCTAAGTATTGTACTTTTCACCAGAAGTATGGCCATATCACGGATGATTGTGTTATAGCAAAGAACCTCCTCGAGAAACTAGCCCACCCGGGCTTGTTAGACAAATACATAGATAATCAAGGATAGAGGCGAAACACAACAGACCATGGGCAACATTCAAAGTCAAATGACAATTATAGAGACAAAGGAAAAAAGGCAAACGAAAACCCTAATCAACCTCGTGGCATTATTAATTGTATTTCTAGTGGTTTCGCATGAGGAAGATACAGTAAGTATGCCAGAAAGAGGTCGTATAGGGCCATAATGTTAGTAATTGAGTCTGAACTGATCTTAACCACCAACGTGAATATCCCAGAGATCACATTCAAACTCTTAAACTTCAAAGTAGTGGAAAAAAATTTGGACAATCCATCACTTCAGGTTGGTGAGCTATTGGTGAAAAAAGTCCTTTTAAAACTGGGCAGTAGTGCAAACGTGTTATTCTATTCTACATATCAAAACGTGAAACTAATTGACAAAGCCCTACAACCATCAACAGGAGAATTGGTAGGTTTCTCAGATGAGCGTATTTTGATACGAGACTATATATGGTTACAAACAACCCTAGGTCAATATCCTAATTGTAAAACCTTAGATATCTAATACCTATTTGTAGAATATCAAAGCCCATACAACATCATCTTAGGGAGATCTTCTTTAAATACATTTGGTGCTATTATTTTTACTGTACACCTGTGTGTTAAGTTTTGTATATAGGATAACAAAGGCGTCACAATCCACACTGATAAGAAAGAAGCCATGCAAGTTATAATGCAAGTCTCAAAACAAACCTTTCCAAGCAATCTAAGCAACAACACGTTCATGCAGTCTATAACTTGGAGAGTTTATCCCTCTTAGCGGAGGTTGATATGAGGACAGACATACAAGACCGACCTATACCAATAGACAATTTAACCAAGGTGATGCTGACAGAAGATAAAAGCAAGTATACTTACATAGGAGATGCATTACAAGGGCCGAAGAAAGAATAACTTGTCACACTACTACAGCAAAATGTTGAACTATTTTCCTAGACCCAGCAGACATGACGGGTATTGATCCGAACGTCATTTGTCACAAACTAGCAGTTAATCCCTCAAGCCACCCTATAGTTAAGAAGAAATGACACCTTGACACAGACAAAAAGAAGGCATCCCTAGAGAAAACTCAAAAACTATTGGACACTAGATTCATAAAAGAAGTCAAATTCACAAGCTGGTTAGCAAATGTAGTCATGGTTAAAAAATACAATGGCAAGTGGAGGATGTGTATGGACTTCACCGACCTCAACAAAGTATGTCCAAAGAACGCATATCCTTTACCCTGTATTGATAAATTAGTTGATAGCTCATCTGGTTTTCAATGTTCAAGTTTTATGGATGCTTATTCTAACTATAACCAAATACTTATGTATTCGATAGATTAGGATAAGACTTTTTTTTATTACTGACTATGGTAATTTATATTACAAGGTTATGCCCTTTGGGCTAAAAAATACAGGTGCTACATATCAAAGGCTAGTGGATAAAATATTTGCCAACTAAATCGGACGAAACATAGAGGTATATATAGACAATATAGTAGCAAAGACAAAGTTCGGCAGCAATCAAACCAATGATCTAAAAGAAATTTTTCAACAGCTCTAGCTATACAACATGAAGCTAAATCCAGAGAAGTGTGTCTTTGAAGTGCATGGGAAAAATTCTTCGAATTCATGTTAACTTGGCGAGGTATAAAGGCAAATCCGGAGAAGTGCCCAGTGATTCTAGGAATGAGAAGTCCTCGAACTATTAAAGAAGTACAACAACTCACTGGTCGGCTAGCAGCACTGTCACGATTCTTACCTCGGATAGCTCACCGATCACATCACTTTTTTAAAATATTACAAAAACAAAAAGAATTTACATGGATAGAAGTTTGTGAGAAAGCTTTATCGAGCTTAAAGCCATACTGTCCTCACCTCTAATACTTCAAAAACCAAAAAAAGTAAATCATGGTATCTTTACTTATCTGTAACAAACCATACTGTGAGCTCTATTTTGATCAGAGAGATAGATAAAGTACAACAGCCAGTTTACTTTATAAGTAAGTCACTCTAGAATGCCGAGCTTCGATACCCAAAAGTAGAAAAGCTAGCTTTAGCTCTTGTGATAACAGCAAGGTGACTAAGACATTATTTCCAATCACACTATAATAATACGGACAGAACATCCCCTAAGACAAATCCTCACAAAACCTGAACTAGCTGGAAGGTTAATCAGATGGTCTATAGAGATCTCAGAATATGATATCCAACATCAAACACGGGGAGCCATCAAGTCCTAAGCTTTAACCGACTTAATTGCAAAACTTACTCTTAATAACTCAACACCCAGTAGCGAGACATGGACACTATACATTGACGGAGCTTTAAACATGCAAAGTTCTGGGGCCAATATATTGCTCGACGATAGCCAATGAACAATTATAGAACAATCCCTAAAATTTACTTTCCAAGCCAGCAATAACCAAGTAGAGTATGAAGCACTTATAGCAGGTCTTGGATTAGCTCAAACACTTAGAATAACATACTTGAATGTCAAACGCGACTCATTATTAGTAGTACAACAGGTAACAGGTAATTCCAAGTAAGAGATACATTGTTAAAAAATATTTATCTAATGTTAATAACCTCATCTCTTGCTTTTTGAACTTTAAAATCTTCCACATATTTTGGGAGCAAAACTGCTGAGCTGATATTCTCTCAAAACTAGCAACTACTAGAAGTCAAACTCATCTACCGATCCTATCGCAGCTAATACTGAATGAGCCCAGTATTAGACTAACAGTTATTTTAAGTATTGCACAGGAAGTAGATTGGCGAGATATATTCATCAAATATCTACAAACTAAAACAATACCAGAGGATATAAAGGACAAATGAAAATTCAAAAGACAAGTTAATTTATTCACCATGATTTAAGGCGAACTATACAAACGAAGTTTTTCAAGACCCTTGTTAAAATGTTTAAGCCAAGTCGACGCTAAACTCGCTATGGATGAAGTCCATGAGGGAGTATGTGGTATACATATAGGAGGACGAAGTCTAGTATCCAAAATCCTTAGAGCAGGATACTACTGGCCTACAATACAAAGGGATTGCATGAACAAGGTCAAAAGTTGTTACCACTAACAACGCCATGCCACCATTATCCACAATTCGGCCGAGCAACTACACAAATCGGAAGTAAGTTGGCCCTTTAGTAAGTGAAGGATAGATATTCTTGGTCCTTTTCCACAAGCACCAGGTCAAGTTAAGTTCTTAATTGTTAATATAGATTACTTTACAAAATGGATAGATGTTATACCCTTGACAAAAATAAATTCCATAAAAATTATCTCTTTTGTTTGGAAAAATATAATATGCATATTCGGTATACCTCACTCCATTATCACTAACAATGGTAGACAATTCATTGATAAGCAAAATTTTAAAATCAAACATCAATTTTCATATGTAGAACACCCTCAAACTAATGAGTTAGTTGAAGCCGCCAATAAGATTATATTACAGGCACTATGAAAAAAATTAGATGACTCCAACGGACAATGGGCCAAGTTCATTTCAAAAATCTTATGGGGTTATAACACAATAGAACACTCATCAACAAAGGAGACCCCTTTAGACTAGTATATAGTTGTGATGCCATTATACCAGTTGAAGTCTCATATCAATCTAGCCAAACAAACATCCTCAATGACAAAGTAAATGCCAGACTCAGAGCTACTGAGCTAGACTCAATCGAAGAAATTTGAGACCACATACTAATTCAACAACGTGCAACCTAACTTGCTATAACTTGGAAATACAACAAAAAGATCAAGTCGAAAACATTTCATAAAGGAGACCTCATCCTTCAAAAAATAGAAGAAGCACAGAAACCGCATAGCCATGGCAAGCTTGCTGCAAACTGGGACAGTCTATTCCGAATATCAAATGTTAGCGGACGAATTGCTTACAAATTACAAACATTAGAAGGCAATGACTTGCCAAATATATGGAGCATTTATTCTTTAAAGATTTATTACAGTTAGTCAAGACAAGGTGATGTATTCTTTTTCTTATTACCCAAATTTTATCCATAAGTTGAGTTTTGCTAGGAGAAATTTTAACGAGGCACACCCCTGCACCTTCTACCTACGCAGGTTCTTTATCAATAAAAGCATTATTTTCTAACTTATTACTCATATTTTCTATTCTTTACCTACAAACCAATCTATAACTCATCTAATATATACACTTCACCAAATGTATTGGCTACAATTAAATTATTATCTCCTCTTTCATACTACTCTAACAAACCATTGTTTCAATCACTTTTACAATAATTCAAAAGTACTCCCACAAAAATTTATACGAATAATTACAATTTTTGAGATTAAACAAATTCTATCTCAAACCACAATCAAACAAACCAGTTTCTCTTACGAGCAATATACTTCAAAACTAACCACACAATGCCACGCAATCCAATTCACAAAACAGTTAACACAAACATGCTTGTTCAAAATATTTCAAAATACTAACATTGTTTTTAAAATAACAACCGTATAGTACTGGGCTGAATCATATTATGGCCCTGAAGACAAACATTGTTCAAACAACTTTTCAAAAAACAAAATAAACAAAGCTAATTAAATACAGCACTCATCAAGTCATCATGATGCATCTATATTCTCATCATCACCCTCTTGGTCATCATCAATAAGATCCCCATTCACAACCATTTTGCAGGGATCCATCGCAGATATATCAGTCTCTAGTACAATAAACTAGATTTGCTCCACTGCCCTAGCGAATCCAGGAGCAAACATCTTTTACCTTTGACTCCGTTTACTCTCTTCAGCACTCTTTCTCTCAACAATAAGTTCCACAACTCTAGCCTCCAACTCAATCTTCTATTTATCAAAATTCTTCTCTTTCTCTTCAAGCAACAGCACCTTCTCCCTCATTCTCTTCAACTCCTTCTTTTTCAAATCAAGTTTTTCCAAAGAACTTTGCAACTCTTTTTTCTTAATAGATTTCTCTTTCACAATCCTATTCAGTTCATTCTCATCCACCAAAATACTTTTATGTTTTAGCTCACAACTATAACTTATGCACATCAACTGAGCACCTATAACCTGCATATCAAAAACACCAAATTTAAACACACATTTTCCAAACATCTAATATAATACTTTTACTTAGTATACCTAGAGATATTGATCCAACACAACGTCACCAGCATCATTCACATGCTTTACATCAGCTGCAGAGTGCACAGAATTATCAGATAATTGAGCAAAGGGATAACGATCACTCCATACAGACGTTGCATCCTCCACTTCATCAAAGCCGTGCAAATCTTTTTTATTCAGGGTAAAAGCTTCCACATCCCCTAAACTCAACTCCTTCAATTCATGTTTCTTATCAATCAAATCTATCACTTGATCTTTCATAGCCGCAGTCTTAAGCTTTCTTTTTTTCGCACTCAATTTTTTTCTCTGTAGCTAATCAACATCAGCCCCACTTTTAGACTTCACAATAGTAGTAAACTCTTCCTTCTCCATATTCCTCGCTCTAAAAAATGCACGTAAACTCGTGGTCGACACCCTTAGAGCTCTCTCCCCTGCACAAAACAAGAACACAAAATTAAAAAACACTTATACCATGCCAAAAATCCAATCACACACTCACACACTTTACCTATATACTCGGCAACAACATCTTTATCAAACTCACACTTAAGCAACTCGGAGATAGCAAGCAACTTCGATGATGAGATATTATTTACTAAAAACTCAACTATCATCTTATTTTTAGATACCATCTAATTCATACCTAATATTTGCCACGGCCGAGAACACTAAAATAAAGAAAATTTCTCCACCAAATACTCATCCAAATAAAGGAGATACTTAGCCTCCGCAAACCTCACCTTTACAAACATCCTTTTAAAACCTTTAAAAGATGACTTATATAAACTAAACACAATACGATTCAGAGCACGGCTTAGAATTACCCACACACTCCTTTTTACTCTCTTTGATTGAAATAGAGCAAAGAACACTTCTAATGATGATTCCTCTTCTAGATAACTTATCAAAATTTCAAACGCCTTAAAAAATGTTCAGGAATTAGGGTGCAATACACCACATTCAAAAGTGGTAAAAGAAAATTTAATTCCCAACTCCACAAACAAACAGGTATCCATAAAAAAATATTCATATCCCTCTTCTCTATGACACACATAGGTCAAAAGCACAACAAGAGATAAATTCCACTTTAACATTTTCTCCTCCCTCACCCCGCTCAAATGATTCTCTTCTCCCTACCTTCTCTTTTCCTTTCTTCTTCTTTTTTCCTTTGTGTGATTCTCTTCTCCCTCTTATCTGATATCTTTTTTTATTATTTTATAATTTTTTTTAATTAGGAATAATTTAGTAATAAAATTTAAAATTTAAATAAAAAATATAATTTTAAAATCAAGTTATACCTTAGAAATAATTTTGTATAAAAAAAATTAAAGACAAAAATTTTTTTCGACATATACTTTAAAGACTAAAATCGTACTTAATCCTAAAATTATCTATTATTCTCTATTTACACTTTTTTCGCTTCTCTTCTCTTTCCCGAAAACAATTTATAGAATTCGGTTACATTTTACAAATCTAACTGCGGAAAGTTTCCTCATAACTTCGGTGGATCTTACATGACGTGCTTTAAAAAACGAGTGTGTTTTATTAGTGGGTTGGTGGGTCTCGTGTTTAATTAGCTGCACTTGCACTGCACCAGTATTTTTAATTTCAAAAGAATAAAATACTAATGTCTATCAGTCTACGAATATAGATATATATACCAGTATTATTTTACAATATCTTAAATCTCGAAAATTACAAAATTGTATGAATATTATACTCAAGTTGCCATTGCATCCCATGTGGCTATAATTTTTGCCACCACATTTTTACCTATAAATAGTTTTACTCAACTCAAACAGAATAGAATTATTTCTCCTAAGAGCGTATCTACGATGTCGACAAAAAAAAATGAAAAAAATATACAAGATTTTGATCGTAGTAGTTCATCAAAATTAAATATTCTTATTAGTATGGCAACACATAAATTTTTCTACCATCTTAATTTAAGATAAATAACTTAACAACTTCTTTAGAAGTTAGAAATGAAAAGTGAGGTAACTTTCCTTCCATATTGCTGAACAACTACAATTAACCACCATGAGCAGTTTTATATATATTGTTGCTACTATTTTTGCAGAAAAAGTGTTTCTGTTATTAATTAAATAAAAATGTGGCTTAACAGGCACCGTGCTGGTGAAAATAACGATGGGTCCTTCGCGTATCATGCAAGTAATCTCACATTGGAGTCTCAAAATAGGTTTAATTATTATGTTGGTTCTTATAATTTTATTAAATTTGTAATTAAGTCTCTATTTTTTTTATTGAATTCTTACGTTACTTTTAATTTTATAATTAGGTCATTTATAGTGTAAAAAATACTACAGTTAATTGAATATTTTTTTGCAAATTAAAAATATTCGTAATTAAAAATCTAATTAGATATATTCTGTTAATTTTAATATTTTTTATATAAAAATGACCTAATTACAAAATTAAAAACAATGTAGAGATTCAATTTAAAAAATATAAAAATTTAATTAAAAATTTAATAAAACTATAAAGACCTACCAGAATAATTACACCCTCAAATTACTATATAAACAATCCAAGAGAGTGAGAATTAGTGAGTATCTGGGTGAGTGAAACTTAGAGGGCAGATGGGTTGGGCTATTGCTCTACATGGCGGAGCCGGCGACTTCCCACTCTCATTAACGCTGGGGAGCCGCCGGCCTCGAGAGGAGGCCCTCCACCACTGCTTACAAATTGGGATGGAGGCCCTTAAAGCCAAGAAGCCTCCCTTGGATGTTGTGGAGCTTGTGGTAAGATTCAAACCACTTACCCTTTAAGTAAAAATTTCTAATAGTGCCAATGCTAAAATCATAGACCTTTTAAGATGCTTAGTGCAATGAAATTTGTGTATTTTAGGTTCGTGAATTGGAGAATATTCCACAGTTCAATGCTGGAAAGGGATCTGTCTTGACAAACAAAGGCACTGTTGAAATGGAAGCTTCAATCATGGATGGAAGGACAAAGAATTGTGGAGCAGTTTCTGGGCTCAAAACAGTTGTCAATGCTGTTTCTTTAGCTAGATTGGTTATGGAGAAGACTCCTCATGTATATCTAGCATTTCATGGAGCTGAGGAATTTGCAAAAGAACAAGTGAGTTTTAGTGGAATCTTTTACATATTTTTAGAATCTAAAATCTCATTCCTTATTTGAATAGTTATAGCTTGTGTCTCATCTTTTACTAATGTCCATGGCATCCTTATTTTATTTATCAGGGCGTTGAAACTGCAGACTCAAGCCATTTTATTACTGCAGAAAATGTAGAAAGACTAAAGCAGGCAAAAGAAGCGCACAGGGTTCAGGTAAATATAGAAGTTAATTTTGATGTAACGCTACGTCAGACAAAATAACTATCTTTCACGTTGACCGTGTGACTGGCATAAAAAAACGAATAAGATTGAACAATTGTGTAAAATATTTTATAGTGTCGGTATATTAAAATTAAACTCAGTAGTTAACAAGAAAGATTGTTTATTCTTAAAAAATTTGTATGTTTACATATCTCTATGTTTTGTGATTCACAATATTTAGATTGATTATACCCAACCCCTCCAAAATGGTACCAAAGAGGAAACATCAAATAGTAACGGAGAAGTTCAACTTGGAACTGTTGGTTGTGTGGCTGTTGATAGTTATGGTAATCTAGCTTCGGCAACATCCACCGGAGGACTAGTAAACAAAAGGGTTGGTAGAGTTGGTGACTCGCCCATCATTGGTGCCGGCACATACGCCAATGAGCTCTGTGCCGTTTCAGTTACTGGCGAAGGCGAAGCAATACTGCGTGCCACGGTTGCAAGAGATGTTGCAGCCATGATGGAGTTCAAAGGTGTTTCTCTTGAGGAGGCTGCTAGCTATGTTATCCATGAATGCATGCCAAAAGGCACCGCCGGTTTGGTTGCTGTGTCCGCTGCCGGAGAAGTTGCAATGCCTTATAACACGACGGGCATGTTTCGGGCATGCGCTACAGAAGATGGTTATTCAGAGGTTGCAATTTGGTCTGCTTCCTAAGTGGTGCGAGTAAGGAACACAGTAATTTTATGATATAATTATTATGCTCCAAATTTTGGCAACCTAAGTATGAGATTTCAGTGTATTTCTTCCTCGCATAATTTCGGATTAAGATGTTCATTTAGAAAAATAATGCAATTTGAATGCGATTGCCATATTATCCAGCTTTCTTCGATGACTGTATTCAGTCAAAAGACTTATAGAGCAATAAATATTAATTGAGTAAACATCTAAATTGACAGTTAAGAAATTTCAAATCAAACACCTTGATTCCCAATAAATTTGTATTGCTTTAGAAGTTTCTGAAAATTATCTATCAACCGAATTGGTCTCTGAAGGAAACTAAATTGTCTTATCATAATTTTTTTGAATATCTAATTATTTTATAATAAAATTTATTAAAAACTTATTTATCTAGTATACATATTAAAATTTTCATTAAAAGCAACAGAAAAATTAATTTGTCTAACAGAAATAGTTCTTGGGGATATTAGAGTAATAAAAATGAGTTGAAAACCAATTTGAATATTTACTCTATCAATTACCTTAAGGTGTTTATGAGTTAGGCTAAAAGAAGAAAAGGACTTGAGCCATGAGGAGCCATTCTCTTCTCTCCCTTCTAACTCGCAAACAAGCTCTTACATTTCAGTGCTGTCATGTAGAAACTTTATGGTGTTGAACGTTGATGTATACATCACTGGTAAATTACTTAGAAACAAATATACATATAAAAAAATAAAGTACAAGGCCATTAAGTCAGATAGAAAGCGTGCCCGTTTATGCAGAAACAGTATTCGTTTATCATTCAAACTAGTAAGGTGAAAAAGTATGTTCAAGTTCAACATAATATACGTTGAGGGATAAAGGGTTGCTTAGTAAATGCAAGGGTAATTGAGTGAATTCACCTCGTCCGCAAAACTTTTACAAAAACAAAAGTGGCCTAAATAGAAAGAAGACTGGCTTCTAAGTTCTAACTATTTACAATAATCACAAATAAGACATCAATTGGCTTGATATGAAGACAAACATAATACAAATGATTTTATATATTAAAAAAAAGGACATAATACAATTGATTGTTACAATAATCACTTAACAATCATCAATTGGCTTGATATAAGGCATAAAACAAATGATTGTGTAAGAAAAAGAAGACATCACAAAGAAGAAAGGGAAACAATTGTTTCCACAGTTACATCACTATTTGAAAGCTTATAAATTATCACAATAATCACTACATAACAAATCAAAAGGGGAAAATATAGCCTCACCTAGCCAAAATTGGATTCCCCCACATCTCTCCACCTAAACCTTTAAACTTTTAGTGTATAAGAAATCATTCGTTTCTATTTAATAAGCTGTGAACAATAGATAAAAGACAAACGAAAAAAATATATATTCCTAGAAAAGTCAAAAACTTTCTACTTCTGACTCTACAGTTATGGCTAACACAATCAAAGATCAATAAATAGTTCAACAGTAATCTGAGGTTGCATAAGCCATAAGCAATCAAGAAGCAGTGCAATTTTTTTTTTTTTTTTTTGTCAATAGATGTAGTGCAATTTAACTACCGGCACAATCTAGAAGGTGAGGGTGACTTTGATTTATGTACCTGTGCCACAGTGGCTTATACCTGCCTATAGCTAGCTTCAGCCATGGCTTCATGTTCCCATTGAAGTGGATAACTGCCGCGCTTTCAATTAGACGGTTGTCAATATTTAAGTCATAACCCAATCCTAAAACATGCCATCTTCTATCAAGTGGTTCTGTCAAACCATAGAAACTTAGAAGAGCTGGAGGAAGCGTGCCAAGCTTCCAGAGTGTGCCATTGGCATTTTGCTCCAGCCAATAGTGATATCTTGCTGTCACATCTGCTTTCCTCCATGCAACCAAGTCAAAAATGTTCATGCCAAATGCCCATCCACATGCCTGTGGATCGAACTTTGAGCTTATAATTGAATTTGAGAAGTTTAGATACTTGTAGTACCGATGAAAAGCTTCAAGACAAGTTTCAACTGCACCATTCACATTTCCATGCAAATCCAGTGAGAAAAGTATGGTGAGGTCCTTCTGGACGACGACATCATCGTCAAGGAAAACAACCTTCTCAAGTTGTGGATAAATCTCAGGGATGTAAAACCGAAGATGATTAAGTACAGACAAATACTTGGGGTTCCGAACTTTTGATTCGACATTCACATCTTGATAAGCTCCAAAATAGAAGGCTTGAGATTCTGGATTGTGTAGCTGTTTGATAATTGGAGAATAATTTTCATTCAACCAATGAAAGTCCTCAAAATTCTGCACCTCTATGATGGCCCCTTTAAAGTCATTACTAAGGAACCATGCTTGCATTGCTCCATAATTGACACCATTGGTGACAATGTGAAAGATCAATTGTTTTGGGTGGTCTGCATTGACAACTGTAGAGTTAACAACAACTGATGTTGCGAGCACATTATCTGAAAAAATGCAGAAATGATATAAACTGTTGTCCTTGAGACGAGAAGTTTTCCACTCGTTTGAGTGTTTTTGCAGGGACAATGTCCTTAGCCAATCAGTCATAAGTTTCACATTTAGGCAATGAAGACTCTTTGGCAGTGCTTCGGCTGACATTTGAGCAAACACTGTGCTTTGAACTGTTACAGCATTGGCACGTTCTTCGAGAGCTTGAATGTGCGACTTCATTGTTACTATAGTGGTAGCAATGTCATAATGGACATCTTGTGCCTTGAAAATCAGGGAAGAGAGGCTTTTAATAATTGGCTCAGCTTCGTCCAAGGTAATGGGCTCCCCAGTCATGGCAGCTTTTGAAAGCAAAAGCTGGCAAATTCTAATCTTTGAACTAAGCTGCCAGGCAAAATGATGATTATTGTGTGCTTTGGCAATGACCACATATGCCTTGGCCAGAACCATTTGCTCTGCTAACTGTCGTGAAAAGGATGTTGCACTTAAAATTTCATTGGAAAAATTCATACTCTCTTTTGCAAGTTCACCTCTGGCATTCTTCTCCTGCAATGATTAGTCACTTACTACTGTAAGAGTTTCACAGCAATGCAAAATTAGTGTAGCAATAGCAGTTGATATTAATTGCTCTGGTTGCCTTACACAAATGAATATATTTAATACCTCATTTTTATGCCTCAAATGACCACTTACTATACTTCTCTTTTTATATCACACAAAAACTTGAGTGTGCACCTCATTTTTTGGGCGATTTATATGTATAGAAGCATATTTGTATAATTTCATGTTTGTGAATAAACTTTCTCAAATTATGTCATGGTTTCTATAATTTCTTCCATACTAGTCAATCTCGTGGGATCTTGGCATCCCATCCCATCCCATCCCAGCATGCATTTGAGAGGAGACCAGATGAGATCTCGGTTCTTTCATCCCCAACTGTCCCAGCCAGGATTCCGGCGACCAGCCTTTATTCGCAAATCCCACTGGGATCTTATGCGGGTGCTGAAACCTGATTTTGCTCACTTAAAAGTAACTTCTGTGATGGTTTCAAAGGGGGTATAGAGATAATTTCACTGCCCTTCTATGCAGGTGATTGATTAGTGACAACTTAAATTAAGGCTTATGACTTTTGAGTTTATATAGTATGGATTTTTGAACTATTATGAAATATAAACTTAAGACTTTGGATTATGAGTGATGATGCTTAATACATGGTTTATTTTGATTTCCTGTTCTTTTTTAATTTTTAAAATACAATATGCATGTTGTATCAGAGAATTTCCCTCTATCTTTGCTGAAATCCCAGCCATCCCATGTCGGGATCCCACAATTCCAGTTTTGGGGACGTCAGGGATGCGACGTGATCTGGGATTGACTACTATGATTTCTTCAATTCTGGATGACTGAAAAGAAATGAGCCACAGAACAGCCCTGACACTGATGTAATAACCAAATACTTCAAACACAATGTTCAGGCAAATTTCTAAGCAACATAACTATATGTCTAGAAACGAGTCAAATCAGCTTCCATGTTTTAATTTTTTGGTGGCAACAAGGAAGAAACTGGTGAAATAACCAAATATGTGATAGATTGATACTCAAAATTATGGTTAAATTGTATGAGATTGGCAGTTCCTATAACAGTTTTTTTGCAGAATGGCAGTGTGCAAGAAAACAATGAACAGACAGCAATAAATCATTGAATGATTTCTAGCATGAAACCAACTTAATATAACTACACACCCCTATTTCTATAGGAGGAAATGAAAATTTGTTGGCGTGGTAAAAATTAAAAATTAACTAGTTATTTAACGGAGGGGGGAAACACTAGTAGTGGATCATAACTAGCACATGATTCTCCAGATTCAGTTAATGCTGAATTACAGCTCACAGAAAGTTAAAAAACTACGGAATATAATTCTTGTATTGCCCAAAAGATCGAAAAAGAAAAAGTAAACCACTAAAAAAAAAAACTATGATCTCTAGCAATGCTACCCTAAACAAGGAGCAAGAGATTCATCGTTCAATATTACACTTAAGATCCACATTGAACAACTTTCTAAGAAGAGCTACTACATCTTCTAAATAAAAAACACAGAAAGAACTTAGTCAAATAGTCACAGATAAACTGCCAAATTAAACTGTTTTAAAAGATTTATCTTTTGATTCGCATCTACCTACAGAAACATACATTCCTCTTGCATCAATTTATCAAATGAAAGTATAAAGTCAAAGATGAACTACTATTCATAATTTGACACAGTTAATAATAATAATAATAAAACAACAAGAATAAACGATTAGGATTAAGAAAAATTGACAATGAAACAAATTCCAAAACAATTAGGTATCCCAAAAAAACAAAATAATGAACTTCCACCGATCAAACAACAAATCCAATAAGAAAAATAACAATAATAACAGTTAAAAACTAGAGTGAGTGAGTTAGTTAGTTAGTTGCTACCGTTAGCGGAAGCTGAAACTGATCTTGGCGATGATTGTGCTGCACTACGAACAAAAGCAAAGCCGCAAGAGAGAAGGCGGCGAAGAGAAACCAAATCCAATAAGAAAACCTCCGCCGAACACGGCGCCGGAACTCGGCGGCAGCTCGGCGGCGCATATTCCTCCGCCGCCGAAAGCTCAGCAGTCAGCACGAAATCAAGAAGAAGAGAGAAGCATTTCCCCCGATTGGATCAAAATGAAAGGAGTCGTTATTTCTCTGAAAAGGTTTGTGGGTTTTTAATTCATGCAAATGGAAAACGCAAGTTTAGTTGGATGAATGAGAAACAGCAGCAACAACAACATTCATGTGTGTGTTTTTCAGTCAGCGTCAAAATTTGGACAATACTTATTGCGGAATCCATTTTAAAAAAAATAAGAAAAAAAAAAGATGTTTTTAAGTTTTTTCTATAAAATATCTATTTTTTATTTAGGATTTTATATTTATTTTTTATTTTGATATTGTAAAATTTAAAATTTATCTTAGTTTTGGGTTTAGTTTTGATAATTGACAATGTAAAATGTTTTAGATCATAAGATTATATATTTAGTATATTTAAAAATTTATTATTTTTAGTGAGATGACAATATAAAATTAGTTATTTGTGTAAAGTTTTTTATATTAAAGTTTATGAAAATTTATCTATTTTAATTTATACTATTAGTTGTTTTCATCAATTATTGTTATAATAAAGTTGAAATGTTGATATAACAAGATGTGATAAAATGTGATAAAAGACACATGTTTTATAAAGACTACAAATTTATTTAAATTTTTTTAATCATATTTTGGATTTACATTATTTAATTATTAAGCTATAATTTTCCTTATTTATTATGTTGTATAAAATATCATCATCATCAATAATAATAATAATAATAATAATAATAATAATAATAATAATAATAATAAAGGTTTAGTTAATATATATTTTAAGACTCACATTAAAATTATAAATTTCTTTTTATAAAAACTGTAATAAAATTTTGGTTTTTAATATATTTATTATGTATTTGTTAAAGTCAAAAAAAATAAAAAAAATATTAATAGTAATCTTAACATATACTTTAGTTAAACTCTAATAATAATAATAATAATAATAATAATAATAATAATAATAATAATAATTCTGGGAAATTAATTTTTTAAGAACTAAAATCAATCAACAAAATGGTAAATTAGCAAATCTAAGATAGATAAAAAAAATAAAAAATATTAACTAATCATTAAAAGGAAAAAGAAAATGATTCTAAACTTTTTTCCTAACAGTAAATAATAATAGTGTTGTGGCCGACAAATGAAGTGAGGGTGAGAACACAATTGAGAGACACCATACATATATATAGGGGTGTGGGGTGGGTCTGTGGGAACTTGGGGAAGGTAACACCATACTTCATTGCTTCTCTTTTTCAGTTTTCTTTTCAAAACAAAACTTAAGCAAAGATTCTTACATGCTTCTGTACACCAAGTTGATTCACCTTTTTAACTATTAAGTTAAGGTGGGTTAAATCACACAAATAAAATAATTTCAGTTTAAAATTATGGAAAATTCTATGTGCTAATTCACCTTTTTAGCATATTATGCTGATTTTTGGTGTCAATAGGAAAGAATTATAAGTGAGTATAATTGTGGCATTAAAACGGAGCAGGAAAAGAGTTCCTTTTCGCATGTGAAAATTATTAATTTATTATGTGGTAATTAATTGTGTAATTAGGTGTTGGATTTAATGGGCCATTGAATTATGAGATTTTTAATTTTGATATGGAGGGGTTGATGGAGTATAGCAGTGATAGGGAGTTTAGGGTGTTTCAACGAGATGTGACGGCTGTGTAGAAGAAATTGGACGAATTGATTAGGAGGACGAAAATCGGACGGACCGATTTCAGGACGCGGAAGATGCACAAATCGGTGGGTCCAATTTGAGTACCCTATCCTCGCGTTACGCATGCACCTGGCTTCCTTGGTTGGCTCGTGACTCTATCTCCAAAAGCAACGATTGTTTCTCCCCTCCCAACAGTATCTCTTTCATTCTCGTATTCCTCTCTTCATGCTCCCAACCCCACCACTTTTCTCATTCTTCACCATTGTTGGACCACAACAAACTTCCAAAAAATTTAAAGAAAATACCAAGAAGATAAAAAATTAAAGAAATAAATCAACCATAGCTTCATATTATTAATTATCTTGGGCATCCAAATTATGTAAGTTTTTATTTTTTAATAATCTGATTTAATAATAATAATAGTGATAATATTAGATTTTATTAGTAATATATATTATAATGGCACTAAGTAGAGATTAATCATGTATATGTATATGATTTTATGGTTAGGTGGTTAGAAATAGAAATTAAAATAGGAATTAATCATGTATGTATGTATGATATGGTAAGTTCTACCGTTGAATTGGATTTTTTTATGATTATTGGTTAAAATAAAATGAAAGAATGAATGAATGTGTTGAATGTAAAGAATGAATGAATGAAAGAAGAAAGAGAATGAGATCTCTACATATTAGATTAGAGTAGATATTGATATATTGTTGTTGTTATTATTAGTATTAGTAATTGAGTTTAATAAATTAATATGATTAATAATAAAAATTTAATAAATTATTTTATTTATGATGATTAATAATTAAATTTTAATTCAGTAAAATGTAGACAATAAATTAATAATAACTAAACTTAGATTAGAAAATTAGTATCCTGTGTTATGAATAATAATAATAATAATAATAATAATAATAATAATAATAATAATAATAATAATAATAATAATAATAATTAGTAATATTATTATTATTATTATTATTATTATTATTATTAGAGGTTGAAAGAAAAAAATATTTGTTCTACGAATAAATAATTTATCAGCCGTGAAATTATTCTGATTAGTTAGTTAAGGTTAATTAATTTTTGTTATAAGGTAATGAATATGATTGAAGGATTTTTGTATAACAGATTTACTGCGTATGTTTAAAATGCAATTATGCTGGAAATTAGTTATAATGGACATGTAAGGATAAGGATAATTGTGTTTTTGATAATATAGTTATATTATACTGATACTTATAACGGAAATGTGATATTGTAGGGTTCACGGATGTTGATGTGTGATCATTTAAAGCCGCCGGATCCATACAATGAAATTGTTGAGTCACACTTACGCGAGACTGCATTTTATTATGTTTCCCAGATTGGAGTTATTCAACGTCAGTCAGCAATGGTTAATGCTCTGATTGAGAGATGGCGGCTTGAGACTCACACATTTTATTTTCCGGTTGGTGAGTGTGCCGTGACCTTGGAGGATGTGGCGATAATTCTCAATCTGCCGACAAATGGTCTTCCGGTTACAGGACCGACCATGAGTAGTTTTGAGGCATTGGAAGCCAAGTGCTTGCACCAATTTGGAGTTGCACCGAGGAAGACGGGCTGTAGAGGGAGCTTTATAAAATTAACGTGGTTTAGGGGTTTGAAAGATCGTATAGTGTTGAATGATGATGTTCACATTCAAATGTATGTAAAGTGTCACATAATGTTGTTATTTGGGACAATTCTCTTTGGAGATAAGTCGGGTGCAGCGGTGCATTAGAAATTTTTACCTTTGCTCTGTAACTTCGGTGGGATCATACATTTTAGTTGGGGTTCGGCATGCCTGGGACACTTGTATAGATCATTGTGTAGGGAAACTCGTGTCGATTGCAAGGAGATGGACGGTCCACTGATACTGTTGCTTACTTGGGCTTGGATCCAGCTACCATTTCTAGCGCCGATTCCCAGCAATCCTCAAGTGTTTCCAATTGCAAACAGGTAATTTTGATTAAAGTATGAATTGAAAGAAATTTTAGAAATTATATTTTGTTTTCCACAAGATAAGTTAACTAATGGATTGTTCGACGGTAGGTGGCATAACTGGGACCGTGAAAGCTATGCCTACCGATACAATTCGCTTGCGCACTATAGGAGGTTGTTGCATGATCTACAAGAAGGACAGGAATGTTGTAAAATACAATTCCTTTAGACATCCGTCATAATTCGGTTATCTGAAGTGCCACAGTGCCACTTATATCTTTTGAATGCATTGAGTGGCATGCATCTAATAGAGTCAGGAGGCAATTTGGATTGAGACAGGGTGTTCCTAATCAGGAGCGGGATCTAGGTACATCACACGGCGAAGTTCTAGCTGGGCCTAAGAATCAAGATTGGGCGAATACCCACTCTTTTTGGGTGATGCAGTGGACCAATCGGTATAGTCACATTCTCTCTGATGACTTGGTGCCTTTACATTATCCATTGAAAATTTACATGCATTGGTACCGAAAAGCATTTGGTGACCACTTGCAATTGTCGAACCTTGTATTCCAAGAGAATCCAGAAAGTCCTCCACCACCACCGGCACCGGGACCGGAACCGGCACCGGCACCTCCACCACCACTGCCACCGGAACCGCCACAATAGGGGGTTGAGTATTTTACACCATATGTTCCTGACACGCATCCGTCTGATTATTTTCAGTGTCAGTCCCGATACATCAACAGTATTGGGGTGGTCCACAGTTTGATCTAGGAGAGCAAACTTCATTCAGTCAACTGCTTGGTTTCATGGCACCAGGGCCGCACCACTCACATTCAGGTAATTATGTTGACATTCCCACCGACCATCAAACACATCCGTGTGGTATTACTCCAGTTATGAGGTCATTGGACTCGAGCAGAAGTGCTGAAGGGGCGGGGGAAATTATACAGAGTGAAAATCCTAGACATATTTCGATGAGTCTGATTCATGAGAGTAATAGGGCAGTTGATGATGAGACTGATGACTACCTAGTAGACCATCCAGAGGTTGCGGATGAGGGTGAGGGTGAGGATGAGGATGAGAATGATGACGATGCTGTTGATGAGGATCCAGCACCCAGTGCAGGTAAAATAAACTGTTGGTAATGATTTAGGGTTTGATTATGAATTTATATTAGTAGCTTCATGATGAACTTCTATTTGTATTACATATTGAAGTGCCATTTGATTAATAGCATCCAACATTTGTTGTGTTTTGATAGGTATGGCCACAAGTGAAAAAGGTAAATGTTACAACCTTAGAGCTGATCTTCCACGTCGGAGTGTGAATCGGTATACACCATCCGCTTTTAATAAGATTGCCAAGAAGTGTAGAAAGTTATACAAACATATGAAGTGGGCACCGAGAAAATAAAGTTGTATGGATTAACTAAGTTGTTAATTAGGTAGTTATCACTATTTAATAATTAAGTATGTTAATTAGGTTGTTACTACTATTTAAAAATTAAGTTGTAACTATTTAATTATTGAGTATGTTACTACTAGGTTGTTATTACTATTTAATTAGTGAGTATGTTAACTAGGTTGTTATTACTATTTAATTATCGAGTATGTTAATTACGTTGTTATTACTATTTTTCTATCAACTATGTTAATCAGGTTTGAAATGAATACAAGTACGAAAAGGTAAATTCAAATGTCAATGTTGTACATAAATGTAAATTCAAATGAAATGTAACAAAAGTAACTACTACTCTTCGGCTGGACCTGCACTTGGTCCACCCCTTTGACGACATCTACTATGACTATGGCCTTCGGCACTGCATTGCTTGCATCGCCTAGGGCGACACAACATACGAGTGTCCATCTCATTCAAGAAGCGGGTCATCTTCGGACGACATTTGGCTACACGTCTGAGGAACGGGTTTTCAACGAATCGAGGTCCATGATAAGCAGGCCACCTTGTAGGATTTTTCATTGGTCTAAACCTAGTCCTGTATGTTTTTCGAACTTGGTCCATCTTGTATAAATCATGAACGTACACTTGCCAATCCAACCGCTGATTTGCAGAACAAGCAAACACATGTCGACACGGAATTCGATCAACCTGGAATTCACCACAATCGCAACGATGGTGGCGTATGCCAACTGCATACTCAACCCCACTCGGCATCTCGCGTACCTCAAAGATTTCATTTTCTCTATCAAAACAGCTAACCTGTATGTTACCCGATGCTCGTTGATTTGTATGCAGCTTGGAGGTCACCATCTCAGAGAACACAAGTCCAACATTAATTCGGGTTTCAGCCTCGGCTCTTTTCCTAGTGAACAACTCATTTAGTCTGTAAAATGTAGCCTTAACAAGCGCAGTGACCGGGAGATTGCTTGCACCCTTTAAGACGGAGTTGATGCACTTCACAAGATTGGTGGTCATATGACCCCATCGGTATCCACCATCAAATGCCAAAGCATACTGCTCACGTGGGATCCGATCAAGCCAGTTGGTATAAGCCTCACCCTGTTCTTTTAATCGTTCATAGCGCATCCGGTACTCCCTAATCGTCCTCGAGTATCCTATGAAAAACATTCAGTCAACAATGAACACCATTCTATTTGATCGTACTTACAATAAATTCAAAGTTCATTGTATTCAAACTTACCAATGTTGATGATAAGCTTCTGCAAGTAAGGTGCCTTGAACTTCCTCAAGAAGTTAGACTCAATATGCTGGATACAAAACATATGGAACGCTCTAGGAGGAGACCAAGCCCCATTACTTCGATCAATAGCTGACCTAATAGAATCGTGTCAATCAGAGATAAGCCCCACACCATCACGTGTCACCACATGTTGACGCAAGTTACTCAAGAAAAAGTACCATGCATCAGAAGTCTCTCCCTCCACTATGGCAAATGCAATAGGCACGATGTTGTTATTACCATCTTGTGAGACTGCAACCAATAAAAAACCCTTGTATTTTCCATACAAATGAGTCCCGTCCACCTGCACCACTGGCTTGCAGTGTCTAAAGGCCCTTATACAAGGGTAATAACTCCAGAAGATTCTATGCATTACACATATATCAGGAACCAAATCATCCCCCTGGTAAGCAGGCATTATTTCAAAGTGAACCACTGCTGATGGCTCCTTGTGACACATGGCCTCAAACCATATGGGCAAAGCTTCATATGATGCTTCCCAACCTCCGAAAATTGATTCCATCGCCTGCTGCTTTGCTAACCAAGCCTTGCGATAACTGATGGTGTAGTTAAACTTTGACTGGACTTCAGCAATGACTGATTTCACCTTTATAGATGCGTCAACCTCTACCAACGGCTTAATTGCTTCTGCAACTGTCTTGGAATCCAGCTTCGAATGGTCTTGAGAAATAGTAGACCTGGTACAAGTGTGACTTCCATTGTACCTCCTTATCTCCCAGGAGTACTTCTTCTGCATTTTGGTAACCCTGATCAACCAGTCACAACCATTGCCATATTTTGTACACTTGGCATAGAATGTCGTCGGTTCCAACTCATATACCTGATAGTCTACACCTCTCCGGATGGTATAATCTTTTATTGCCTTGATTACTGTCTCTCTTGAATTGAATTCCATCCCCACTGTGAACTCACCATCCGCCACAACAGGAAGCGATGCATACATCCAAAGTAATAAATCCTTTATTACGTACTCAGTAATAAATCATTTATTACAACTCAATTAATAAACACACTTTACCATGTAAGATCATAATAGCCTTTTTTTCGCTATTCTATCTACGTAAAGAACAACTAAATATAATTCATAACAAAGAACTATTAATTAATAAAAAAATCAAATGCTATGGTCACAAATGACTATCCACATATCACATATATTACTCATCTGATTTATTGATCTGCTACTTCAGAGTTTCACATAGCTATCTAGCTTTACGCACCTGCATTCATATATTGCGAAAATTTCGGTGCGTGCATAGCCTCCAAATCCAACGACCGCATGAAAGAAGGCTCCTGAAACGGATGCGGGTTTGCTAGTGCATTTGCAACTTCCGCCACATCTGCGTTCATGGCGCCGCCAGCTTCATCTTCGTCTTCACCTGGACCAACGATCTCATAGTTACTTTCAAATTCATCCTCGCTTTCACTATTATAATCTTCCAATTCAATGTTATGGTCTGCTTCAAATTGCTCAAACTTAATATACAAGTCGATGCACGACATTCGGTGGCGATTTTCCATATACATTGAAAACATTTCATGCATACTCGCTTCATCCGTCACGTACTTGGTCTGAAATTGAACGAACCCACCAAACACAAATAAAGGATACCTGTACAAAATACACGATACTCTCCTAGATCTTCGAGAATCTATCTTCTCACAAACCACCTTTCAATTCCTCAAATGACAATGTGAATGGAATAACAACATCTAATGGATTTTCACACACAAATTGAACTCCCTCATATGTTTGCAATAAAATCTGTCCGTAATAATAAATCTTCATCACAACTCTATCATCCATAACAGTATACGTACTTGACTATTCTTAATCTCACTGAAATTTATTCTACAAGAATGAAGGAGAAGAATGAGAGAAGAGGAAGAACAGTTGAGACCGGCGATGAAGAAATGGGGCTTCTGTGATTTTTTTCCATTTTATGTATACACTTAAAGGCAAATCGGACGGACCGACTGCGTGCTATCATTTTGAATTTTGTGCGCATCACAAATCGCTGGGTATGATGGGTGCACTCCGGATTAAAAAAAATTTTTGGCCACCAGAAATCGGTGGGTCCGATTACTACACTCTTCGTTTTAGAAAATTGGACAACCAGAAATCGGTGAGTCCGATTTCATGCAAACTCCATTTCTTCTTCACACAAATCGGTGGGTTCGATTTGTGTTCCTTCCTCTATCTGCTTGAAATCGGTGGGTCCAATTTCTTCTCCTTCAGAATTCTAAAAGCAACGCCATCACAACAGTGTAATTCACCCCTAATAATCATAATCCAGCATAACTCACACCAATAAATCATATAAAAAATCAGCCTTAAATTGTAGGTTGGTAGAAACTCTTTTTAAAATTCAAAATTTGTCCAAAAATAGAATTCATTGGAATTTTTTTTACTGAACATTAGATTTTCAATAATGAATGTTGTATGAAGGGAATCATTGGTGTTGTAGTGACCCTTGATTAAGATGGAGTTATACTAGACCAAAAAAATAAAAAGATAAAATTATAGAAATTCGTAAAAAAATTGATGAAAATTATGAGGGAGTAAAAACTATTATTTTAATAAAGCTATTAATTAAAAGGCAGGATTACATATTATTAAGGTTAACTAAAAAAGTAAATACGATTGTCGTTAAAAAAATTGTTTAGATTAATAAACAATTTGATTTTAAATAAAAAGCAAGTATTAAAAAAATAATTAGCTTTTACGTGAAAGAAAATAATTTTTTCCCATAAAAACTTATTTTTATTTAAAAAGTCATTTTTTAATCTAAAAACTGATTTTGCTTTTCAAAAAAACTGATTTTTTTATTTAAATTATACAAAAATGATTACGACTTATAAATTATTTTGTAACATTTTAAAAGATTAATGTTATTT
The DNA here is from genome assembly GCF_014773155.1 of Arachis stenosperma. Classification (NCBI taxonomy): domain Eukaryota; kingdom Viridiplantae; phylum Streptophyta; class Magnoliopsida; order Fabales; family Fabaceae; genus Arachis; species Arachis stenosperma. The sequence continues at coordinate 120,858,513 of NC_080386.1, forward strand.
TTGATAAAATTTATCTTTTAAAAATCTCAAAATTAATTATCTTTGGTATTATTTTTATTACAATCCAATAATATAATACAACAAAATAAAATCTTAAATCTCTAATAAAATAAAAATATCAAAATTTATTAATGTAAATAATATTGGTACTACAAAAATATTTAATTTGTAATGTTGATTTGAAATAAAATGTTAATTTTTTTTTAATGATTGAAATTACTACTAGATATACTATAATTTTTATTATTTCAAAAATAAAATAATATATAAAAATATATGAAAAACTAAATATAATTAGTTAGATACATATCATTTTAACTAATTGAACAAATTTGTTTTTTTTTTTTTGAAAAAAGTACTCTTTTTGTTGTTAAATTTACATTATTTAAAAGAAACAAAAAATCTACCTTTCTTTTTTAAGAGAAGTAATTTAATGTTAGCAATTGTTTTATTTTGATATTGGAATTTAAGTTCATGTCCCTCATATAGCCACTTGAAATTTTTTGGAACCTTCTTTATATTTTTTGGGACCCTCCTTATTTTTCATTTATGTTGGATCAACATCACACACCTCAACCCATTAATTGGCCCATTACTTAACCATCTTTAATGTAACACCCTACTACACAGAATTTTACGCTTAAGTCGTAGAATAGAGGTAATGTGGTGTTACGGACTTCTAAACAGCAAAATAATTACATAATAGAGAATAAGATAATATACTAGGAGCCTTGAAAAAAAACGAATAAACAAAACTCGCAAAACGAAAAACGCAATGCTCAAAAGAAAGGATTACTTGCGTGCTAAGAAATCTAACAGGAAATGATAAAGGTAAACCAGAGAGTATAGGAAAGCCAAGGAAAACAGCATAACTAGCCCCTGACTCAACCTGCGAAGCTAAGGCTGGCCGGAGTATATATATATATATATACACACACACACACATAAGAATCCTCAAAATACACCAAAATACCAAAATAAACTCCTATTTCTCCCTCAACCTCTAGTAGGAGCAGCATACACAAGTTACTTGGAGAGTAAGCTAATTATATATATACATATATACAAACAAAAATCTAAAATACACCCAAGAAGTACTTCGCTTCAAGGATCCAGACGCCTAGCAAGGAGCCTCTCTACCTGCATCTGAAAAATAGCAACACAGTATGGAATGAGAACCAAAGATTCTCAGCATGGTAAAGTGCCACGCGTATAATAAATAAGGTCCTGAGAATGCCTTTGGCAATCCTAGAACTCTGTTATTCAGTTATCCAACTCAATTACTAAATAGAAGCCATAAACAGGGGTAGGTATTCTAATTCTGTCTAACTTACTCAATTTCAAACCTAACCTATCACCAAATCATTTCACATTTTCTTCCATCCCTCCATTATCCATAATGCAACAGAAACAAGCAACCAAACAAGTTCACGCACAAGTAATGAGCAGATAATGCAAGTAGCAAGTATAACAGGTAGCAGGTGGTATATATCAATTAGGCAAACCCAAGAAATGCATAGCAATCAAAACAAACAAATGCATATGATGCATGCCTGTCCTATAGCTGATAAGGCTCATCTGTCGGTTACCCAGCCAACCCACCAAGTTCGAAAACCTTAGACTGTCCTCCGTCACGCATCCCCAAGAGCCTATGCATAGATTTCACATTTAACATCAAGTAATCGCTCAATGGGGACTATTCATACTCAGAAATTTATACGTGCCCGGTCACCCTTACGACGTAGGGTCAACAGAGTGTCGAGGTTCAACCTAGAACACGTGGTGGCGAGCCACGATTTTTACCCAAGAAAACTTGTATCTAAGATATCATTGTTCATAAGCCATTTCAAATTCATTATCAATACATCATCAATTATCAAGCCTTAGCGTTAAACTTCGTAAACATTCTTATTTTCTTCATAAAAACCACCATTTACAACTTTCTTCACCCTCAAGATATCTTGTTTTCCTACCTTCTTTTATCCACTGGATCTAGAACCATACTTTAAGCCTTAAAGGGAAGAAAATGGAGGTTTAAAAGTGAAAAATTGGTTTAAAACAGTCAAAACTGATTTTAGCAACAGGCAGCAGCCACGCGTACGCGTAGGCCACGCGCACGCGTGGAGTGTACAGCAAGTTACGCATACACATGCTTCTCGCGCATGCATCGCCAAAATTCCATGCCACATGTACACGTAAGCCACACGTACGCGTGGATGGGCGTCTTTTCAAAAAAATGGGCAGAATGCCCAGAAAGCTTGCTGCAACCAGTTTTTGCCATCCTGTAACACAGATTTATACACCAAACTTTCAACGTCCATAACTTTCTCTACAAAATTTCGTTTTTCACAAAATTGATATCAATCAAAAGCTCAAACAACCATTTTTCATTTACAACAAATCACAACTCAATCCGCAATTTGTGGAGTAAATTATGGATGTCCAAAGTTTATCAAAATCACTTTTTACCAAAACACTTCCAAACCTCATTTTCACCACATTCATAAATCCTTGCCTCTAAAAGCTGCATATTGCTAACATATCCAATCCCAACTCATCAACAACCACTTCAAGCTACCTTTAACCGATCCAATGAGCCATAACCACAACTTTGCATTAGCATATATCATATATACATATATGAGCAACTCTTCACATATACCATTCCATTAATGCAATTATCAACTCTTCACACACATTATTTCATTAACACATTTATCAACCCTTCATACATTAATCCATTAACTCATATAACAACTCTTTATTAACAAACACCAACCATAATCCATCAATATATACCAACATCAACACAACCCATCATAAATAAATCCAAGAGCATTCAATTAATAACTTCAACCCCTCATAATTCCAATACATATTCATCAACAATTCATTCCAACAATATTACAAGACTAATCATTAAATGCAATAACCAATTTAACTTATCCTATAGTTCCTCTAACCTAAGTTTTCACAACACCATAAATATTAAACGTGCGAAACTTAAACCATACCTTGTCCGATGACTTTTTTTCACCCAAGGCAGCCTCATAAAGCAAAACACAGCCCCTCCAAGCTCAAATAAAAGAGCCACAACCTAAGTCTTATTCACCAATAAGCCTCCAAGTACTCCCAATTCAATTTTAATGCATATATACCCACTTAATATACACCTAATTCATATACATGTTCCAAATTCAGTTTTCTCTCTATAAATGCAAGATTGAGCTAGGGTAAGGGTGTTCTTACCGTACCCATATGCTCAATAGCTCGAGCCCATTAAGTCCTGAAAGCTAACTTGAGCCTAAAACACAAAATTGAACAAGATTTTACTATAGGATTTCAATTTCACCAAAGAAAAGGGAATAGAGATTCTAAATCAAACATTAGGCTTACCAGTGAAATTGATCCGATAGAAAGGTAGAACTCGCCGTGCTAAGCGCGTGGCCGCGAATGGTGCGGCGATCGAAGGAGTTATGGTAGATCAAAGGTGGTGAGGGTTTGAGAGCTCCTCCTCCTTTCTCCCAATCTGTTTGTATCGTTGCATGTAATGGGGAAGAAGGAGCTACTGTTTTGTTTAAATGTTTGGATCCAGTTGGACCCACGGGCCCGATTTAGACCCCGGTTCAACCGGTTCGGCCCTTCCAGTATGATTTTGGGCCAAATTTTTAAAATTGGTATAAAAATTCTCGTTTTGACGAGCTCTACCCTATTTTGATATTAATTTTTTATTTTTAGCTTTCCTAATAAAAATTCAATTTATTAACTAATATTTACCGATTTTAGCGGAGTTTACATCTAATTTACTGATTACCTCCTAATTATTTAATCTCCGCAAAGTAACAAAATAAAAGCAATGGAGTCACTTCACAAATTTCGTACTCAAATCTGTCTTCAGCTCCACGCGTCTCCATCTTATCATGACACCACATATAAGCATGTCATGCTTACAACCAGCACTAGCACCATAGAATCCCCCTAAAATTATACATATGTTTTAAATTAGAAGTGATAACATACTATGTCTTAAATACCTTTGTATATATAAATCGAATTAAATTGATTCGATTTATACTACTTATATATAAATCGAATTAAGTTGATTCGATTTACCATATATGTGTTGTATTAATAGTAAATCGAATTCGTAAGATTTAATTTACTACTAGTGCAGCACATACATGATTCAATTTATATAAAATTACTAAAGATATGGCGTGTAATCAATTCTAATTTAGAACATCTGTATGATTTTAAACTGAAATTATTTTATTTGTATGATTTATTCTTAATGTTAGATCTAATTAGTTTAATTTATTTTGTACCATTTTAATTTTTATTGTAAAATCGATGACGAGAGATAAACTAATATAAAAATATTATATGTATATTAAAATTTAGTTATTAAATTAATTATTTTATAAAATACATATTAAAATATAAAATATATTTTTTTTATCATGGATATAATATTTTTGAAATTTAATATTTATGGGTAAGGATTTGGATTTAACCCAAAAGCGATCATTAACACTTTTTATTATCTACCGTTTAATTCTTTTAAATTAGATAAAAAAGATAAGGATTTTTTATTTTAATAAATAAAATAATTATAATAATTACTAAAATAAATAATTTTAAAATTATTTACCGATTTAAATTATCCTGTCTTAGATGTCAACATGATACGTGTATATCTCGTTTACAGTGTAAACAAGATAGAAGAAGACAAATTCGTTGTGGCTATAAAAAGATGTGTAATCCTTGGCATTCTCTATAAACATTCCCTATCCTTTTTTCTATCTCATTTTTCTGACGAAAACAAGTGTACAATGACCAGTAACAGTGTATACATAGTTGTGCTTGTTTATCCCAATTGTAGTATGAGAAATAGCGATAATGGGGTGACATTTGAGTGTGAAGATCCGATATTGTTTTGAACTCAGCATATGAATACATTGTCGGATTTGAAGAGTTTGATAATGAGCAAGTTCGGTGGTACAGAAGTGAGGGAGATAGGAAGGGTGGGGTACAGATTACTGGCACCCATGGGTAACGGAGTCTTCCAGTTTTGACTATTCAGACTTCAAGGGGAAAATCATGTACGACTGGTGTTCGAAATCCATAGGAGGATCATGGAGGAACACGTAATGGAGCTTTTCGTCGAGGTAGGAGATAGTAGTCGTGGTGGTTCTGTACACTCGACCTATGTACAAAACGACTGACCTCTCCACCACTTCCCATTCATGTCGCCATTCCAGTGAATGAGGCGGGAGGGCGAGGAGGAGTCAGACGAAGATTACGTGACAGATAGTGCGGACAGTGATTCTTCTGATGGTGGCGATGAGGATGAGATTGTGCCGGAGACGCCTGCCCAGACTATGGCGCGCCATGTGCTGCCTCCACCTCACCCAATTTTGACGCTATCGGTGGTGCCAAGTCACTATCATAGTCTGGATCTGGACGCCATGCATGAAAGGACTCCGTTTTCTGACACGGGTGAGAAGGATTACAACCTAGACGGCAGGGTAGACTTTCGGGTCGGCCACAGGTTCAAAAATCGAGAGACAGTACTTCAGTGTGTGAAGAACTACACTATTCGTAGGAGTGCTAAGTACCGAGTTATCGAATAAGACCGGTTAAAGTACCATGTGCAGTTCCGTCAAGCTGACAATGGGTGTCAGTAGAGCCTTCGTGTGGCCCTTTGCCAGAACCTCGGATACGGGTAAGTTCGACTTTAATTGCGCTTCTGAGTACTTCTGTATGATGTATTAAGTGGCTTTGAGATATGGCTCAAGCAATACTATTTTGTTGTGTTCAGGGAGGTTCGGAGGGTTGGTAGAGCGCACAGTTGTCTAGCACCCACTATGTCTCAAGACCATCGTCAATTAGACAGCCGTCTTATCTGTAGGGTCATATTGCCATTGATACATTCCATCGGTGGCCATTCCAGTTTTGCAAGGTGCAGTCCAGGCGAGCTATCACTTCAAACCCTCCTACAAAAAGGTGTGGATGGCAAAGCAGAAGGCAATTGCACAGATCTACAGGGACTGGGAAGATTCGTACAACAAGGTGTCGAAGCTGCTTTAGGCACTACAGAACTGTTTTCCTAGAACCATTTATAACCTACGTGTCAAACCGTTCTACGATGGACACCTCCTGGTATGCGACTGCAGCATGTTTGACAAAGTATTTTGGGCTTTCCCTTCATGTATTGAGGCATTCAAGCATTGCAAGCCATTTGCAACTGTCAACGGTACACATCTGTATGGCAGGTACGGTGGAGTGTTACTTATTGCGGTGGCGCAAGACAGCAACAGTAACATCCGGCCGATTACTTTTGCCATTGTGGAGTCTGAGACCACTGAGTCATGGTCGTTCTTTCTTACTAATCTGAGGCGCCATGTCACCCCACAAGACGGCCTACTGGTTATCTCCAACAGATCTCAGGCTATCAAGGCCGTGCTAAGCTCCGCTAATAGTGGTTGGCATCCACCAAGAGCATTCCATGCTTACTGTATCAGATACATGGCTACGAATTTCATGACTTGGTTCTAGTCTGCCTAGCGCAAGAGATACCTCATAAACATTGCTTACAGTCTAAGCAAGGTTGGGTATGAGTGGTACATGGACTCCTTGAGAGGAGTCTCCCCGGTAATGGCAGATTGGGCGGGTCATTTCAACAAGGAGATTTGGCTACAACATTGAGACAATGGGCGGCGGTTTGGACACATGACCACAGATCCGTCAGAGTGCATCAATGTAGTTTTTAAAGGGATATGATACTTGCTGATTTCATCCATTATGCACATCACGTACGAAAGAATGCAGAAGTTATTTGTGACAAAGGGTAGGGAGGCGCAGTCAAAGATGGCGGCTGGGAACCGCTTCTCCCAAAGACTATTGGTCGCCATTGAGAAGAATAGAGAAGGCATCCCGAAGATGTGTGTCACTCATTGGGATAGACAGGCCTCTGTGTTTGTTGTGGAAGAGCTAGAGCCATTTGAGGGTTGGTCGCAAGGTTCCTTCCGTATTCGGCTATCGGAAGGTACGTGTGACTATGGATTATTTCAGTCTCTCTACTATTCGTGCCGGCACGCACTTGCCGGGTGTGCATCCACAAGCATTGAGTAGGCCTCCTATGTGCATTCAGTCTACAGACAGGAAGCTGTATTCAAGGTGTACGAGATGGAGTTTTCACTTATCCTTGACAAGTCGCTTTGGCCGGAGTGGTATGGGACGAGTATCTTCCCTTCCCTCCCTCGCAGGTTGTCGAGTATCCTCCCTACCCTCCCTCGCACGTCTGCGCCGATCCGGCATGCCCCGCGAAAGGTGGAGATCATCCCTAGGCTGGCTGGCAGTGGGATATACGTCGGGGGGCAACTCCATGAGTCTCAAGTCCTCCAAAACCTCCTGCCCTGACAGATGCCTAACACGGCAAGCCCCACGCCACCAATCATAATACTCTCAGGTTGGCCTGGTGTCAAACGTATGATGTACGGTGATCCTGTGACCGGGATCGAACCTCTTGCGCCAACCCTCGTACCACTTCTAACATCGCTCAGGTCCCCAGACATTCTCGCCCCGGCCAGTGGACGTCAAGTACCTATCATTAAACACAGAAAATTTATAAACTACTGTCACTATCGGAATAACTGACATCTAAACTCAAACTAGTAACGATAAATAATACAGCATTCCTACCTGTCAAGATTCACCGAAATGCCTGGCAACTACTGCTCTCCATTAAACTGCCGCTTCACCCGATCAACATGGTAAAAACGGACAATATTGAAGCATACCAGCGGGACGGCTGACAACCATGTACCCCACTCCTTCTCCTCACGGAACCAAGGCGGGCACAGAGCCTGCAGAGCAAGATCATCATAGACTCTCCATGCGAACTTAAAAAAAAATGTTACAAACATAATAGACAGCCACCCAATGTAGGTTGGAAAAATATAGGTATACAATGACTGTATTTTGCAAACCATTTATTAACTGAGTTATCTTCTACATATAATATAATCCAAAGCTTATAATATCTTTTATTAAATGACTAACCTCATCGAATCATAATCGGGCGATCGAAACCCTCCAATGCAGGACCCTGGCTTCATGCTGATCCCTGCTTTGCTGTTGCAATCCAACCAACCTGACACATCACAAGAGAATATATACAGTTTGTTAAGTAACATCCCATAAGAATGGACAACAATATTTAAACCAAATACATAAATAAACATTTGTTACCTCGCAGCCAGGGGATACTGGTAGATCCCTCTATCTGGTGGACACCACTGAGAAAATCTCTTATAGATCCAAGACATCAATAGCGGAGTGCAGCCGGCGATGTCTATGATGCCCCGCTGTGCCGCCGAACAAAGTGACTGGTACGTCCAAACCAGGACAGCCGAGCCCTAGAAAAACACCCTACACTCCCCGAAGTCCCGAAAAAGAGGGAGCCATCGTAGATGCACCAGGTTGTTGGACTTGTCAGTCATTAGATATCCTCTGATCAATAACATAATATAGCATCTGGCGTACTGTCGGAGGGTCTTTGGGTCATCTGTCGGGGGCATTTGGTGAACATGATCCCGCAGCCACACAAGCTTGAGCGTGAAGGATTCCTTCCTCTGCGCAGCCTACTGTGCTGCCACCAGAGGCCTGGCACCCAATAGCTGCTCCACCAACGCCCACATCTCTGTGTGGTACCACCTACTGAAGTCACGGAGGCACCCTCTAACGAGGTTACTGTGTGCGTGTAGGCCTAGGTGGTACGCCACGTCCTGCAGGGTGATAGTGACCTCACCCCACGGGAGATAAAACGTGTGTGTCTCCGGACGCCATCGCTCCACGAGTGCCAAAATAAGAAAATCGTCAAAAGTGAAGTCCCTGAAGGAAGCCGTGTCCCCGAATCCGGCCTCAACCAGATACGGGACAATGGCATCGGGTGGAGGAAAAGTATGGCTCACTCGTCGGGGCAGTAGAAGGCGAGGCCTCTGAAGAATAAAAAAAATCATCCTTATAAACAAATAACCATAACAATTTTGTTTTTATTCATTTATGACAATTTCTTCTAGTTTCATAAATATGTCAACTTTCTATTATATACCAAAAAATTACAGTTAAATAAATCCTCCTTTGTAACTTACATCTACTTATACTTAAGAACATATTCTAAGTTTCTAACTTACATAGGTTTCTAGATTACATATTGCATACTAACTAAACCCTAACTGGAACGTTATAAACAGTAACAACCTAACACAGGAAAAACACAGTTCGAAACTAATAATTATTTCGTAACAACCTTCAACAAGGAAATAGAGCTCTAAGTTCCTCCTAGAGACCTACTACTAAAGCTGCAAACTACGTTCTAGTTCTTCGCGATTACCCTAACCATGGCCACATACTTAGATTAAACAAATAAAACAAAACTAACCTGAAAGTCGGTTGTCCCGGAGTAATGTGATGTCTCGTTCAGCCTGTTGATGTCTCCGTCGTTCTCCGCCTGGTGCTCCATCATAGTATGAGTCTAAAATAAGGTGAGAAATGGTTAAAAGAGAGGAGAAAGTGGTTGACAAAGTCAAACTGAGGTTCGGAAAGATGCTGTGAATGACTTCTTCTTATAGGCGCGGACAGGCCTTATCTTGTTTACACTGTAAACGAGATACACAGAATGTCATCTCGTTTACAGTGTAAACTATGTATCTCGTTTACACTGTATGTAAATGAGATACACGGAATGTCTTCTCACTTACAGTATAAACTATGTATTTTGTTTACAGTGTAAACGAGATAATACATGAAAAATTTAAATCGATAATTAGTTTTAAAATAATTTATTTTTGTAATAATTACATTTATTTTACTTATTAAAATAAAAAATCCAAAAGATAAAGGAGATTAATTTAACGCTGACACACACACGTATACCAAAAGTTGCAACATTTTATGTGGGTAAAAAATGAAAGAGTATTTATCTAAATTGATTTTCAACAAATTTTGGAGTCGACCTTTTAGTTTTCAAATAAAATTAGAGATTAATTATGTAATTAAATTTTGTTGGAAACTAAAATATCCACTATAAAAAATTTTTAGAGACTAATTTAAATATATACTCAAAATAAAAAGTATACAACTCAATCATATTTCAAATGATATTAGACTTTTGTATCTTTAGATTTTATTCAAAATCTCTTTAAGGCCAAAAAAATATAAATAACATAATTTTTCAATTTGTTTTATAAATATAAGTTATATTAACTGAAAAAATAATTGTATTGTTTAATTAATTTAATTTTAATTTTTGTCCTAAATTAAAAGTTTATTATATATATATATTATATTATATATATATATATATAAACGAATAAATGAGAAATAAGTAAAAGAACGGTAAATATAAAATATTACATTTGTGTTTCCTTATATTCACCGTGGTTTTTTCTTCTTACTTTTTCGAGAAGAACAAAACAAAACGAAAGAAAGAACCAGTTGCTTGTGCCATGGCACGATATTTAGCTTCTGAAGAAGAACATGCTACAGTTGTTTGTTTCTTACTCTTCTAAGACACTAATGAAGAACCTAGGAAAAAACAATTCCCAATTATTGATCAACGAGTATCGGAACAAGTTGCCCAATCTGAATTAACATAACTAGTCAATTTGAGATCATTGTTTGAAGAGAAGAAAAGACCCTTAGAAGGAGATTTCTTGATGTATCGAAGAACATGTAGTGCTGCCTTGTAATGATCATCAGTTACACAATCTAAAAATTGGCTGAGCTTTCCAACTGCAAAAGCAATGTCCGGACGAGTATTGGTGAGATATAAAAGTCGTCCGAGCAGTCTTCTATATTGTATTGGATCTGGTAATCTTGTGCCAATCTCCTTAGAAAGTTTTCCATTATACAGCATAGGAACCGAAGTAGGTTTAGCTTCCAGCATACCATATTCCTCAAGCAAATCAAGAGTGTACTTAGGTTGATACAAAGCAATTCCTTTGGAACTACGAGCAACTTCCATTCCAAGAAAATATTTCAATCGGCTTAAGTCTTTAAAACTAAATTCAGCATCAAGGACCCTTTTAATAGCTTCGATTTCAAATAGATTATCTCCAGATAAAACAAGATCATCAACATAAACAATAATAATAGCCAAGCCAAGCTTAGTGTGCTTGATGAATAGAGAATGATCATGAGGAGACTTGATAAAACCATGTTGTTGAAGAAAATCACTTAATCTTAAATTCCATTGACGGCATACCTGTTTCAAGCCATATAAAGAACGATTCAACTTACAAACAGCACCATTTGGAACATCGAGACCTAGGGGTGGTTTCATATAAACCTCTTCTTGTAACTCACGATAAAAGAATGATGTATTAACATCTAATTGGTGAAGTTTCCAGCCATGGACAGCAGCAAGAGTAAGAATAAGTCGTAAAGTGGTAATTTTTATAACCAGACTGAATGTAACAAAGTAATCATAGCCAACTCGTTGACAAAAATCTTGAGCCACCAGACGTGCTTTGTGGCGTTCAACACTACCATCTGAATTAAACTTCACTTTAAAAACCCACTTGCATCCAATGATGCGCTTTCCAATAGGTAAAAAAGTAATAGACCAAGTCTTATTCTTCTCAAGAGCGAGCAATTCCGCACTAATTGCATTTTTCCAGCATTCGTGCCACACAACTTGTTCATAAGTCTTTGGCTCAACTGTTGTGGTTATTGCTAGGGAAAAGGCTCTATGGACAGGGGACAGCTTCCCATAACCCACCATATGAGATAGACCGTACCGCTTGGAACATGATTGGTTACTAGAGCTTCTTGTTCTAAGTAACATACAATGATAATCTTGAAGATAAGAAGGTGGTTTATGTGTACGAGCTGATCGTTTAAGATCCTGATTATGCATGTTATCATTTGAATGCAAATTAGATGATGCACTATTTGGTGGACTAGTAGAAGCTACATGTGAATCAGTGAGTGATATATGGTCACTAGGCTCATGAAAAGAATCAGTAGTTGCATGAGATGGATGAAATGCATTTAAAGAATCATAAGTAAAAAGATCAAATCCATTAAAATTAGAATCACCAATAGGTAGAGAAGAGGCATTTATGGATTTTGTGAGCATGCATCATGAAAAGATTTATAAGGAAAATAATATTCATAAAAATCCACATTTTGAGACAAAAATAGTTTCCTAGTGTGAATATCAAATAGAATATATCCTTTTGTGCCAGCTGGGTAGCCAAGAAAAATACTCTTTCTTGCTCGTTTACCAAATATCTTTTTTCCATGAGTTAACGTTGAAGCAAAAGTCAAGCACCCAAATACTTTAAGGTGACTAATGTCCGCATCCTTACCAAATAAGGTAGCATAAAGGGTTTTATTTTTTAAAACTGGAGTCTGAAGTCTATTAATTAAATGAACAGCTAAACCAATAGAGAAATTTCAAAAAGTTTTTGGCAAGGATAATTGAAACATTAATGCTCTTGCAAAGTTAAGAATATGTTGGTATTTTCACTCAACAATACCATTTTGTTGAGGTGTCTCAACACATGATATTTGATGCACTATACCCTGTGAATTATAAAAAAACATCAAATTTAAACTCAGGACCATTGTCAGTTCGAATAATCTTTACTTGAGAATTAAAATGTGTTTTCACATAGGCAACAAAATTCTGGACCAAACTGCTGGCTTCTGACTTTAATTTCATGCAATAAATCTATACAAATCTGGTTTTATCATCTACTACAGTTAAAAAATATTTATAACCTTGTAGAGAAATAAGTGACATTGGCCCCCAAATATCGATATGTATTAAATCAAAACTGCTTGAACTTATTGTTTCACTAAGGGTATATGGTAACCGTTTCTGCATGCCATAATGGCAAAGATGACATGATTTAGAGCAAATAGATACAGAAAATTACACACAATGATATATTTGTTTGATAATATTAAATTTGCTTTGGGGTACATGATCCAATCTAAAATGCCATAAATTCTCAATAGAAAAAATTTGAAGTTTGTGTAACCAAATTTGCTGTCCTAAGATTAGAAGAAAATAAAATCTTGTCACTATGACTTTGCATATCTAAAATCCTAGTACTCCTATTATATGTTGTATTTTTCATGTTGTCCTTATGTGCTAACTCTAATACAGGAAAATCTAGCATGTATAATCCATGGTTTGCTCTAGTTGTGCCAATCATCTTCAAAGAGGTCTTCTGTATCTCATAAAGTTTGTCAGTAAAAACACATTTGCAATGCAAGCCTTTTGTAAGTTTGGAAATAGATAAAAGATTAAAGTTAAAACTTAGTATGTATAGCACATCCGTGAGATAGAATGTAGCTGAAAATATCACAGTTCTACTTATAGTTGCAGTTGTGAGTGTTCCATCTGGTAATTTTATCAGAATTGGTCTAATATGTCTAAAATTTGTAAAAAAATACAATGAGTGTGATACATGATCAGTAGCTCCTGTATCAAACACCAAAGAATTTGAGAAAAGAATTTTTACTGACAAAAATGTGCAATATGAAAGCTCATGCAAAGTTTATAAGTCTCTAAAGGTATACCTCCACTCCTGCATTTGATTGACTGACATCTCTCACATTTGCTCCTTAAAAAATTGTGCACTGAAGAAAGGTAAGCAGTGTATCTCTCAAACTCTGATTAAATTAGGATTGACCATCAGCTTCCTTGTCCTGCTTGACATTGTGGGTGCTACTTTCTTCAATTTCAGCAGCAATATGACTAGCCATAATTTCGTTGCTAGTCTCTCGTAGCCATTTCTGACTTTGTAGATGAGGTGGAAATCCATGTTTGTGCTAATAGGTATCCACAAGATACCCTGCCTCGTGACAATAAGAACAGGTCTTAGATGCTAATTCCTTTCGCCTCTACTTCTACGAGTTCCTCGTCCTCTTTCTCTAGAAACATTGCTTGGATTATTGTTGAAATTATGAACTGAATTGTCCAAAGCTGGGTGTAGGAAGTAAACACTTGCTGGATTTGCAAGTAAATTGGTACTCGATTGTGGTTGCAAACTCGATAGTTGGCTTATAATGTGAGCTAGATTTCAAAGCTGAAAGCTCTCATGTGAGCTGTCCCTCGACATTAGGTAAGAAGAAGTATTGACTATTGATGCTAATTCAATGTTCTATTTGTATCCAAAAATTTCACCTCTTTTTTTATGGAGTTTGGCCCATAGTTTTTATCCGATTTTAGAGTTTTTTACGTTAAATATTGGTGCAAGTTACCATTCATACAATAATGTCCGTAGAATACTATTTACGTATATTGTAGAGTACTATTTACGACGTATATACACTGTTGACGTATATGTTTGTTGGTATTATAATATTTACACGTACGATACTGTTAATCTATATGGTTACTATTTATTTGTATTATTACTATTCACTTATATGACTTTGTTAGTATTTTTCTGTTGCGTTATGGTATTTGACAGATTCTATTATATGAAGTATATATATATATATATATATATATATATATATATATATATATATATATATTCACTTATATATATATATATATAAGTGAGGACATTTTTATAACTTTATCATTCTTAGATATTTAGGGAGATTCCATAAGACGAGTATCTCTATGGTTTTATCCTCTTTTCTATTCCTATTTATTTGCAAGAACGGGTCTTCATCCGTGTAAAATTTTGTAGATATTGTTAAGACTCTTGTTGTAAAATATTTATATATATATGCTTTTACATAATATTTTTTGTTGCCATCTCTACACTGAGGTAGTTGTTCTTTGCACTACAATAGCACTTGAGCAATTCAGTTCCACTTTATAACCTCATTAATGATTTGCACTCTTATATGATATCTTGAATTATTTATTTTACAAATCACAATTTAGGTTTTTATTCAAAAGTTATTTTTTTTAGTTAGATTTTATGCGTGAAATAAAATATAAATCAAATAGATTATTAGTAGTTGCATTTGAATTTAAATCATCTTATGTTCTTGTATTGATAAAATCGTAATTTGAATCTGATTTTATTGAAGAAAATAAGATTGAAGTAGAAGAAGAAGACTCAGAAAAAGTGAATTTGCCATATAAATAAATATAACACCTAAAATTGAAAGAAAAACCATAGAGTACTAGAGATTACATATTGTTATCCACTATTTATAGCTATTAGAAAATTAATTTTACAAAAACCTAACTCAATATGGTAAATAAATTAACTATGGTTATGAGATAATTACTATTGCTAGCTTTAATTTCTAATCAAAACAAATTTTTCTATCATTCTAACTAAAATTACAAAAATAAATACTATCAAAAAATTATTCAACCATAATCAGTTACAGCTTACTTTTATAAATCATTAGATACTAGCTTAATATCATTCCCAACATATATAATATTTTTTGTTTCTTTCTCTCAAACATAAATCAAGATTACTAGTCAAAAAAAATGGTCGATTACAATTATAAGTACTGAAATTTATCAATATTGCATACATAGCTTTTTTATTGATCTACTATATATTTATTTTTCTTTTATTGTGTTATATATTAAATTGAAATTGTATTAATAATATAGGATAAAATATACTTTTTATCTTTAACTTTTACCATTTTTTTTAAAAGTACCTTAATCATTTAATTTTATTTTTAATATTTTTGATTCATTTAATTGTGTTCCTAATATTTTTTTTATGGAATTAATATTGATAGATAATTTTGATATAAATCGAATACGTATACAAAATTGAATAGAATTAAACATTAGGCATATTTTTTAAAAATATTACAAATATTAAAAATAAAAAATATATTTTATCCTAAAAATAAGAAATAAAAAGTTATTTTTAAATTATATAATTGTACTATGTATGAAAAGCTTGTAGACAGAAGAATAATTACAAAAACCTTCATTCTCTTGACATATATCTAATTGATCCTAAAGAGAAACAGTATTTGTCGCTCTAACTAGTTATATGTAATTTTTCTACTGATATTTAAATATTACTGTAAGAAAAAATAGATTATTTTGACTTAGTCAATGGTTATATATATATATATATTCCAAGTTCCAAGTTGCAAGTTTTAGTTTGGGCCAAATGTCCAAACTTTTATATATATATATATAAAAGTTTGGACATTTGGCCCAAATGCCCAAACTTGAAACTCAATAGCATAGGAAAGTAATCTAACGATTTAGCTATTTAGACACTTCCTACAAGAAAAAACTTTTATGCACTCCTAAAGGTCGGGAGAATGAAAAGATAACCAATAGTCCAATATATAATTTTTGTTAACTTATCCTTCTCTATTTTTCTTGACACAAAAAATATAACTCGATCAAAAACAGAAAAAAAAATCCTTCTCTTTTTCAATTGAGAAAATAAACTATAATTTTTAATTTTTTAATATTTCTTTATATTTTTTTTAATTTCATTTATAAAATTAATAGTGAGAGATTATATTTTACTTTCTCAAATAAAAAAAATTGAAAAAATTCATTCAATTTCGGACCTTAAATAACCTGAACGGCATAGCTTAAGATTTCTGATAATTAGTTTTTTTTTAACAAAAAAATTTATACTAATACTAAAGAGACAAAAAAATTAAAATTTATTTTATTTAATATTTTATTAATTGTTGTTAAATAAAGTAAATTTTAACTACTTTTAGCTAATTTATTTTAATTACCAAATATTTTTATTTTAACATATCACTTGATGACTTTATTAGTCACTGTTGCCAATTTAATGGTAAAACTGTCATTAATATCACTCATCAACCTATTGTCTATATAAAAAACTTTCTACTTCTCAACAAAAAAAAAAAAAAATCCATCAAATTTCATAAACTACATCCTATTATTGTATACTTCTATATTTTTAATTCTAACATTCTATATTTATAAGATTATTATACTTTTTAAGTATTTATTGACTTGATTATCAGAATATCTTTTACAGATACATTTTTATCTATTCTTAATTTAATTTTGACCACTCTATTAAAAATCTTTCAATCAAAAACTCTCCTAGCCTAGTTATAACTTAGAGACTTAGAGTTACCACTTTACTTTAGCTATGTGATCTATGAAAAAAGTTTCTAAAGACAAACTAGATTTTTGATAAATTCTATTTACGTCAGAAAAATATTACAAACATAGAAAAAGTTTAATGATCTTTCTTAAGTCACTGTTTGAAGTTTATGAGTAGAAGGTCTTTATTAGATTTTTTTATAAATTTTAAAATTTTAAAAGTAATAAATTTTAAAATTTTTACTTAAATCTTTAAATAAATGTGTTTATAAAAGAGTGTCTTTAAACCACTCTTTAGCAAAGGGTTTTTTTTTTTATGCATTTGCTATATAAATATATATTGAACGAAACATGTGTTCTATATTGTGGTCACAATGGCACGTAATTAAGTTAGAATCATACAAGAAAATTCCCATCCAATACATTAAGTGAATAACCATAGTATAATAAAGAATAGGGACAGCCAACGAGCTAGCTCTAACTCAAATGGTAATATGATATAGTTTTTTTTATTTCGATTTTAAATTTGAGTCTCATTTTTTATTTAAAAAAAATAAAAAAATAGGAATATATATATTTAACCCAAATCTTAATACTACAATAGATTTATAGGTCATTCTATTTTCAACTGATATAAAATTAAAATTAAGTGATTGTTACAGTACTTAAAATTTTAGCGTCTAATTTGCTAAAAAATATTAGAAGTTAATATTTAATTTAAAAAATATAAAAATAAATAATTTTTAAATATTTAATATTTATTCTAAAGATAAGTTTAGTAAATTCGACAAAAGAAACATACCAAAAAACTTTTCATTAAATTAACTCTACTTCTTATACTTAACAATTATGATAAATGTATATTAAAATCAAACAATCAATTATTAAAATTATTTACTAATATAAAATATATGTATA
This sequence comes from Arachis stenosperma, assembly GCF_014773155.1. Lineage (NCBI taxonomy): Eukaryota > Viridiplantae > Streptophyta > Magnoliopsida > Fabales > Fabaceae > Arachis > Arachis stenosperma. The sequence continues at coordinate 120,876,502 of NC_080386.1, forward strand.
ATAATTAATTTTAATTGTTACAAAAAATATATTTTTGTATGCATAATATCTTAACACATCTGACGTAGTGTTCCATACTTCCATATATACTTCAAAAGCTCATAAATATGATATAATATATACATATAGACAACCCATGGAATTTACTAAGTTTCTTTAAAATTTTAAACATACGGACATATGACACATACATTATATATATATAACATATATATTTCAAGTAAAAAGACATCAAATGAGTTTCGACATAACAAATTAGACATTATACAACATCATCATCATATATAATAATTAAGGTAGGTCGTTCTTTGCAACCATGCATATTCATATATATTAGTAATAATACCATCCTATTCATTTATAGGACGAATCATCCATGGGGGAAGAAGGGTATTATTAGCACGAGCATTAGCTGCCATGTCTTCATTATGTTCGCCATCACTTCTACCTTGTTGGAACCCGCTGCATATATATGTATATATATTTACCTCCATGATTAGTATTTATTAAGTTTTTTAGTTTAATCAAAGTAAAGGCTATAATGCATAATAATATATATTTTTAATTTTATGCATATCAAATAATAAGATGAAACACAAACAAAATAAAATATCTGACAAAAACAATGACTAGTAATATTAAATTGAGATATTCAAAATTTCAAATAAAATCTAATTTTTATGTATTAATAAATATAAAAAATTTATATAATTATTTAATTATATCTATTTTTAGATAATTATTTATATAATAAATATAAAAATAATTACGTAATTGAATATATACGTAAAACTTTTTTACTGTATAAAAATTAATTTCATTCAAATAACATATCTCAATAATTCAGTGAATGATATATATTCCACGTAAATTGTTTGAACTTTGAACTATATTATGTAGATAGGCCCTTTATTAGTCCCAAGTCTCAACACTTAGTTACATATGTTGCTATTGCTTTGAAAAAGAAAAAGAAAATGATCTGTTTGGAAGTTGTTCTTAAACACAAGTTATAAAATTAATATATAGAACAATACGTATGAATTGTCATTAACTTTCCGAAGTATGCTTTTAACTTAGTTATGTTTTTTTTTTTTTTGGATATATGCATAGTTGTAACTTGGATGCATTATTATAAATATATTCTCAAAAATCACTTTCTTCAAAATATAATGAAATTAAATGGGAGAAACAATTTTATGAAGCACCTCTATATGCATTTATAAAAAGTTCAAGCAGAAAAAAAAGTAATACAACCTGAATAGGTGATACAATATGTGACCGTAAAAATGTGATAAAGTAATTAATAAAGTTAAGTCTTGCTTGTAAATAATAATAATAATAATAATAATAATAATAATAATAATCTAGATTTTCTTGTGTCAAAAAATAAATTTCCGGACATCCTTTTGTTTTTTTATTTTATTTATTTTATTTTTTAAAAAGCCCCATATTATATTATTCTCTTAAAACTCGTTCAAAATAAGTTTATCTCTACAGTGAAATTTTTTTTTTCACAAAAAGGGTAGCCCTTGCAACAACAATGCTCATTGCAATTAGGGTAAATTAGACTTATTAAACTTTATATGCCTGAACTTAACGCCATGTGAATTTAAAAAAAAAATACCTGGAACCTCAGATGAAATCTCTACGGCATTGCCATGTGAATTTTAATATCTAAATTTGTAAAGGAAAGTGTAGTGTGACTCTGAGTTTTTATAATATACAAATTGATTTCTTGAACTTCTCTGAGTATTGTTATATTTAAGCAAAAATAAGAGCATTATACCTCCTTTAACTTTTATATATTTGCAATTTACCTCCCTAGACATTTTTAAGCATGCAAGTTTGAAGACTAATAAAGTACACATGTGGTAAAGTTTATGGGTAAGGTACAATTAATCCTTTAAATTATATATTAAGTGGTTCGACTTTATAAATTAACTCCCTTTAGAAAAGTTTCTTTAACTCTTCTGCACACTGGTTTCATGCAGCATGAGAATGCAAAATAATAAATAAAAAATTACCAAAGGAATATACACACATAAGCTCAATAATGGAGACATGCTTGGTTGAAAGTTTCAGAGCAACATGAAATTAATTAAGAAAATATATAATACTAACCCAATGTTCATCTCCGAGGATTGAGGTGCCACAACAAAGGGGGTTAGATCCATAAAGTTATTTTGCAGCTCCAGTTGAGCTTGTTGTGTGATTGCTTTCTCTTTCTCCTTGATCTAGATTTCATTCAATTCATGTGCTCACATTCAGTGAAATAGATTTAAAATTCAGAGCTCAAACTATGTATAAAATCTTTCATGCTATTATTGAAGAGAGCGGAGGGGGAGATTTTGTTACATATCCATATCTAACTTATTTGATCTGATTAAGGATTTAAGATTAATTTTTAAGTTTTATAATTTCAAAATAATTAATTTTATTTAATAATACAGTAATAATTTCTCATCCAAAAAATATGAAAATATTAGTACTCTATAATTCTATAGGACACAATAATAATTAAAAAAAATTGTTACCTTCTTAGCTAGCAAGGTGTTTTGTTCTTGTAGGGTCTTCTCCTGCAATATTATACAACAGAAAAAAATAAATAAAAAATAAAAAAATCTACACAAATTAAATTATGATGATGTGTCTACTTACGTTGGTTGATCACCGTCACCGGGGTAATTAATAATTAATTAATGTCAAACTAGGTAAATTTATTTGACTTGCGATATGATAAAAGAATATAGCATATTACGACATATATAAATTTAATGAGAACGTAACTAACTGTAATGACTAACTTGATAAATTCAACAGAACTAATTAATTAAGTACCCTTTTAGTTGTGTCAGCTAAATCTAACCACTAACTTTCTACATTTAGTAAGTCTAACCATCACTAACTAACTATATATAGAATATTAGGTGACAAAAATAAATTTGAGTATACATGTGAATAATTGGTATAAAAGTTTAATACAAGTGCGTTCAGTAGTTCACAGCTTGGACTCTCACATGACGGTGTAAAATTGTTTTAATGAAGCTTTTCACATTATGAGAATTGATGAGATATTCTTGTGACAATTTCTAATGATTTAATGAGGAAAATAAAATATTTTATCTGTATGTTTTGTCAATTTTTTCTTTCAAATTTTATATACTTCATTAACTTTTCATAAAAAAAAATAAATTATCTCTTTTCAATATATATAATCAAGACTATGATCTTCTTTAATTCACATTATCTATCACTGTATTATTCAATATATATGTAAGTATCATATTTGAATGTATCATTTATTGATCAATTTTCACAATTATCCTCATACAATTCAGTGTGTTAAATACAATTAATAATATAATATTTATAAATAGTATTAAATTATATGTAAGTTTTCTTTGTCAAAAAATAAAAAGTGTAAGTTTGTTTACTAAATCCCACATGACATAATTATATAATGAATTCCTAAAAAATTTGACCTTTGATCTCTATTTTCATCTCTTCAAAATAAAAGTTAATTTGTGAAATCCCATCTCGTAAAAAAAAATTAAAGAAAGAAAATCCCCGAAAGTTGAATAGTAGCTAGCTAGTTGGTGTTCATAATTTTTTTTCCTCTTCAAGCTAGAAAGTGTATTTTCTCATTTATATAACTAAAAATCTCAAATATTCATTAATAACCCCCTTTTTTATTATTGTGAAAGTGATGCAAGGAGAGAGTACAAATTGAAACAACATTTTACATTTGAAATCATTTTCATTATTTTATTACACGCTTTAACTTTGTTGTGTTTAAATATTGTATTTGAAACAGAAATACAGAAATTTAGTATAAAAATAGAAAAATATAAACACTTTCTATTTCTACTCTTAGAATATTCTGTATATGATATATAATAATTTAGTGTTTTTGTTTTTATCTCTACACCTAAACAAATTTTTTTTTTGTGTTCTTTATCTTTATACGTTTTTATTCCTATGAGACGGTTACTTAAAAAAAAAAACCTCTAAAAAATGATTATACACTCTTTCTTAACAAGTACAAGTAACCAAGACTAGTCAGATTTGGTTTGTTAACATTTTTTTAAAAGATGAAAACACAAATATTTTTTTTTTGTTTTAGAGTTTAGTAAATTAAAAAAAAATTTAAGAATTTAATTTTTATGTATTGACATTGTCAAACGCTTTTTACAGCAATCGTTTTTTAGAGAATTATTCACACAGTTAATATAAAAGGTAATTATTTTTGCTAATATAGCATTGTATAATTGAATGTACGTGTAAAATGATTTTACACTGCATCAAAATTAAATTTATTTTTTAAAATATTAAAAAAAATCTTTTTAAAACTATCTTGTAACTATTAAAAATTAAAAAAATTTAATATAACATTATATATTAATAAAGATTTAAATTTATCTTTATATTTATGTCTATTATATTTTTTATTTTAAAAATTATTTTATTAAATATAATTATTATTTGATACTTGTTGAAATGAATATTTAATTTAATTTATCAAACATGGTACAAATTTTATAGAGCATGCTTATAAGATATTTTCGAAATACCTTTTTCTGAAGCACTGAGATATCCTCATAGATGAGTTGGTTCTGCAAGTTATATATTAAATATAAGTAAAAGCAGAATCATCATCACTATATATATGGCCAAAAACACCCAAGATTTGCATGGTTTTACTACCCTTCGTGATCTAACTTGTTTGAGGGCAGAATCAAGCTGCTGTTCTAAATTCTGAAGCTCTTTTAGACTTAAGCATTGCAGATCTTGTCCCATAAAATTTCTGAAAAAGAAAAATTAAAAAGCATATATATATATATATATAATATAGGGGCACAAACCCTTGCTTTTACTTAATTATTTTATTTGATACCTTTGATTTCTCTCTAAGACTTCCACCCTTGCTTTGAGCCTTGCATATTCTAGAGTCCAATTTTCCTGACAGCGTGGATAGATATGAATAATTGAATAATTGTAGCGAATTAATAATAAGTAATTAGATAAAAAAAATTAAACCATTCATCAGAAGAGTTAAATCCAAGCAATATTACTTCAGTTGTATTCATTATTGTCTTATAATATATACTACTTCATGAGATGTATCTAGTGAGAGAGAGGAACAATTTTATATGAGCGTGAGAGATATGTCGTATTATTTATAAATGAATTAAAAGTTGTTAAAAATGTTAGTTTAAAAGTGAATTATTCTGATTGTTTTTGACTAATTTTATAGTCCGATGATTCGACGATGAGGACATACATTTGGTCCTTGATCATTTGCAACGAGCTGCCTCTCTGCATATGAATACCGCTCATACCTTTCAAGTATCTTCTCCATGCTGTGAATTCAAATCAAGGAAATGTAAAAAAATAAGATTTTACATATTTATATATATGGCACTATCAAAGGTTGAAACTAAGCATTCAAACAGAAACCTCACTTGAAATAATTAGAACTACTAAAATTATTCAGATATATTTAATCTGGCATGGATAAACTGTTGTGTATATATTTATTTTCCGTCTTTAATTTTTTTTCTCAATTTTGTTTTTCTTTTGCTTTTGACATATAGTTTATATACAAAACAAAAAAATATTATTTTTTTGTGTCCTATCTTTATTTTATATTTTTACCGTTTTATTGAATAAATTTTTTAAAACAAATATAGAATAAATGACTTATTTTTTTAAAATACTATGAAATAAATGGCTTATTTTTTAATTGTCAAATAAATAACTTATTTTAAAAATACTTATATTTTATATTTTAATATATATTTTATACAAATAATTAATTAATAACTATTTTTTATATATACATAATATAATTATTTTTTAATATACTGTTATACCATAAAAAAATTTGGCATATAGTTAGATTTTTTGTTGGATTTGATTGACAACAGGGCAAAACCTGTTGTGTTATATCAAAGGGATGAGGGTGATGCTTTTGAAACAGTAAAACAAACACGTACACAGTACACTTATTACATGCCCATGAGAGACCTACCAGTGACTCACTTCACTAACTAACCCTTCTTTCATTCCCCATAATAACATATCATATATTACTATAACTTTTTCAATTAACTACCTAATTAATTAATTAATTAATATTCATATATATGTAATGTTAACACAAAAAAAAATAATTCAAATTTTATTTTATTTAATATTTATTAATTATAAAATAAATTTTAACTATTTTTTTTTGGTTATCAAATATTTTATATATATATATATATACTACTCCCAAAGAGAATAAAACAACATGACTTTCTCTAAAGCTTTAATTTACATGCCATTACTAGATAATGCACGCATGTTAGTTCCCAATCTTTTCACAAGTACAAGCGGGGCCAAAAAAAAAAAGAAAGAGTTAATTAGAACAGCAAATGTTTACACTGTTTTATCAAACAAATTAGTCACTAATGACTACTATTAAGGGAAAATTCTATATATGAACAAGAAATAACCCTAGTAAAATACTTTTCCTTTTATATATTAGGAGACATATATAACAGTGATGAACTTAAACCTATATTTAGGGATCAAGAAGAAAAAATAAGAAGACAAACAAAGAAAAAGAAGAAAAAAAAGTTACAAAAATGGCAACATGAAGATCCAAAGGCTTATACAAGTTAAATGAAAAAAAAAGGCCAAGTTGTAGCTAGTTTTATATAATTAATTAAAATAAAATTATGCTTTGTTCAAAATAAAACAGTAGTTCAGTACAGTAGTTAGCTAGATTTAATTAGTTTTAATCTGCAAAAAAATTAGGTCTTAATCTTAATCTTGACCACTTCAGCTTGATCTCTAAGCAATTTTTTCACCTAAAAAAAAAGAAATTAAAAGAAAAAAACATAGATTTGCAGAAATTAGGGTAAGAAGTATTGAGATACCAGGGGTCACTGGAGAACTGAAAGAGCTTCCCTTTGCAGGAGAAGACGATGAGAGCCACCTCAGCATCGCAGAGAACTGAGATCTCGTTCGCCTTCTTAAGCAACCCCGCTCTTCTCTTCGAGAAAGTGACTTGGCGGTTGATCTTGTTCTCTATCCTCTTCAATTGCACTCTCCCTCGCCCCATTCCACACAATTCAGCACCAGAACTTTTATCAAACACCTTGTGTGCGTGAACCACCGACTTAAGATTCTAATCAAACACTATATATATGTGTGTGAAGATTGTTGATGAGATTATGAGGGTGTGAGGTGTAGAGTGTGGACCGTACAATGAGTTGAGATAAGTTTGGGGTCTATGTGTTTATCTTAATATAGATTGCTGAAGTTTCTTTGTTTGGAATGTGTGAATGAGAGAGGTTTTGATTTTGGGGGTTTTGGGTTTCTTATATGGTTTCTGTTCTGAATTTATTTTGGACGTTAGAATCAGGGGAGAAGAAGGAACAAGGCCATGAGGGTTTCCTTCTATGTCAATTTCTTCTTTATTATTATTGTTTACACTCAAAGGGGCAAAAGAGGAAATGTAAGGCTGGGGAGAAATCAGGCTATTGTTTTAGAAATATCTATGTACAACTATGAAATGCGTCTATAAAAAATTAATTATTAAATTATAGTTTTTTTATAAAATATATATTTAAAATATAAATATATACTTATATTATATATAAATATAGACACCAAAAAAATACATCAAAAAATATTATGATTAATTTTTTATTTTCATATAATATTTATATCTTCTATATATAACGAAAATATAAAAAAAATAAAATGACAATTAGGTCTCTAAAGATTTCGACCTCAGACTAATTCTTCTTTTAAAAAAAAAACATTAATCTAATATTCTACGATAGCAAATGGTAGACACGTGATATTCTTCTATTAATTTATTACGTAAAATTTAATAGTAGTACTTGTATCTACTACTGTAACGTGCTTATTTAGAAAAGATTGTCATACAAATAACAACTTTTAGAACGAAAGATTCGTGATAAATAAAGAATAGTCAATAAATGTTATATGAAAACTCAAAAAATTATAAATATTTTATTATCCAAAATTATATAATTTATATGTTCATGTGGCAACAACGGACACATATTATTATAGATAACGAAACACAGGGTCAACTTCATTTCATGATCATTTTGCACTATTCATTGACGGCACTACGGCAGAACATACATGTTTACCGTTTGTTATCGTCGAGGACCTATTGATATTTTCTTCTTCAAAGACCAATCAGTACGAGATCAAAATCCTCAAAGATCTAATGATCATTTCACTCTAAAAAATTAGTACATAACCATTTATTATATATCTTTTATTATATATAATCAATAAAAAATATTTGTTATTATTATCAAAATTTAAATACAATAATTTTTTATTAAACTATAAGTAATTTATCATTTTAACTAATTTTATTTTATTATTTTTATATTCATTTAAAAATAAAAAATGAATTAATAGATACATTAATATAATGCTTATTAATACTATACGTTAGTATATATAAGACTAAGAGAAATAGACAAATAGGTTCTTCATCTTTTGATCCGTGTACATTTAAGTACTTGTGAATTTAAAAATATATTTAAATTTTTTATCTTTTCAAAACATAAATATATCGATCCCTCATGTTCACTTGGGTCTTTCAGACTTAACGAAAAAATTAAACGTGACACCCGTTGTATTGACCTGGTTGATACGGATACATACCTGAGAGTTTTTTTAAATGGGACAAATTAGACCTAGAAATCGATATATCTAGATTTTGAAGAGGTCAACCATTTAAATATATTTTAAAATTCTCAGAAATTTAAATATTTGCAGATCAAAAAGTCAAAAATCGATTTATTCTTTTCTCTGAAAATAATTTTACATGTATTATTTTTGTATATGTGTTTTTTATATATTTTTAATTTTAGTACTACAAATAATTGATAAACAATAGTAACACTAAAAAATGTAAAAAAAAAAAAAAGTATAGAAAAAAATAACGTAAATTTTTTTTTTAAAAGAGAAAAGGGATAAATCGATAATAAGCCAAAACCAAAAGTGGTTTTGAAAACCCACGGTGGTTTTGTTGAATGCGTTGTCGAATTGGGATTGGTTCATGGAAACTGTAAGGACGGGGCCTTATCATCATGACAAATAATAAATATTTTTAATAGTTTTTTTATGAACGGTCCATAGCCCATACTCCCTTTTTAAAATATTTAAAAAGATAAAATAATTATTAATGACATTAGAAAAATGTGAAAATGAGTGACCTTTAATTAATTAAGTTATCCTAATTTTTTCCACCAGCTATGCTAGATAGCTAGAAAATTTTTGGCATGAAAATTTACTTTGACCAATCAAAAAGGGAAGCCTAATTAAGAAGAGTCTGTAAAAAAAATAAAAAACCCGGAAATTGGAAGAAATTTAAGGAGGAACAATGGCCAAAAAACGTTCAAGGAATATGCTTCCAAAAGAAAATTTCGTACATTAGAGAGTTCTTCAAATAAACTTGGGTAATTTTTTTTTTCGGTGTCTGGGTAATTCAATTATTTGATCATATATGTGCCAATTTGTCTGATTGTTTTGGAAAAGAAAAATAATAAATATCTTTAAAATAATTTTTAAAAAGTTGGATATAGAGAATACAAAACTTGTAATTTAATTCTTTTTACATAAAACATTGTATTTTTTATTCTTTAACATGTATTCATTAGCAAAATCATCTACGCTTGGCTTTTTAAAAATTTTAAAAATTTTTTTTAATATATATGCATAAGTGAATAAAGTAATATTTGGTAAAATCATTTTTAAAAGCTAGGATAACTAGATGACAAAATATTAAATTAATTAGAAAATTTGAGTTTACAAGACATGTACTTTTGTTCCTTGTCTTTTAAAAAGGTATAAAAAGAAGATAAGAAAGAAAAATCAATAATTTTGATGATTAAGCAATTTGGTTTGAATTTTAAAAAATATAAAATTTTTAAGAAAGAATAATTATTTTCGTTATGTTGAATTAGAAATTAATTTTGATTTGTTTATCAAGTTGAAAATAATAATACAACAAGTTGATAAACATAGATATTAATTGAAAGTGTATTAGTGCAAAGTTTGATTAATTTAAAGATTAAAAATTAACTACTTAATTAAATATTTCATCCTAAGATTATTAACTTAAAACTCATAAATATAAAAGTGGATAATATCACAAATTGTTATATTTGTGGTGTAATTTCACTGACTATGAATTAGTATAAACAAGTGACTTAGTTAGCTTAGTTTAGTGCGACGGAAGTAACAATGTAATGACTCTTAGAAAGAAAATTATAAAAAAAATTTGGGTATGTATTATATGTCCCTACATTTTATTTTATGTGCCAAGTCATTATTCATTCTTTTGGTTAGTGAATATTAGTTTGTACTTTTATAATCTTCTTTTCATATTTGAGTGTTTATACTATTAGTTCAGTATTTTAGGTGTAATTAAAATTTGATTTTGGGTAGAATATTACAATTTACCACTTTATATTTTTGAATAAGAATTTGGTTTTGGTAGAATGATTACCCATTTAGGATCTCTTTATAAAGAATTTAGTTAAGATAGAACAATATCATTAATTACCACTTTATATTATGTTAGAAATTTGGTTAGGATACAGTAATTATTCAATTTTATAATTTTATTATATTAAATTTTTTTAGTAAAATATATATTTGATATTTTTTTAATGTCAATTATATAAATTTTATGCTTCAACTGGCACACCGTGTTTTCTAACAAAGATCCTTTAATATTGTAAGAATGGGCAAATTATTATTTATTATATTATTCTCCATATACAAATCATTTTTCTATATAAGTTTATATAAATCATTTATACTTATGTATATACGTTTTTTTTCTTTTTTTTTATTCTTCTCTTTCGTTATCGTCGTCACCATCACCAACACCTCATCCTCCTTTTTTTATTGGAATTTCTTTTCCTCTTTTCTTTTTCTCCTTCTCCTCCATCATCAGTTATTTCATCGAAGATAATGAATAATTCAAGTTTAGATTATCAATTGAACTAGAACGAAATTGATTATTATTTTGAATTATTGTTTTTGTTTGTGAAAATTGTTATTCATTGTTGATAGTTTGAATTGAATGTAATGTAAATTTTTTGCATTAGAAAAAATATTTTTCTGTATTTGCAGCAAATTTAGGTATAACACGAAGATATTTGAGTGTATTATTTAAGAATTTTCGGTGTATACATGCTGATAAGTTCTGTATAATTCAAAACTCTTCTTCTCCCCCTCCTTATCTTCTGGTGCTTCTTCTTCTTCTTTTTCATCATCATCATCATCATCTTCTTCTTTTTTTTTATTCATCTTTTTTTCTTATTTTATCTTCTCAAGTTTCTTCTTGTTTTACTCTCTTAACAAGAATAAAAATAAAAAAATCAAACAAAGAAGAAGAAGAAACATATAATAATGGTACAAAATTTATTGAAAGAAAATGAATTTACATTCATTCAACTAAAAGAAAGAAAGAAATAAGAAAAAAGAAGAAAAAATACAGCATTAGAAGAAATATTTTTCTGTATTTGCAGCAAATTTGGGTATAACACGAAGATATTTGAATGTATTATTTAAGAATTTTCAGTGTATGTGTGCTGATAAGTTCTGCATAATTCAAAACCCTTCATCTTCCTCCTCTTCATTTTCTATTGTTTCTTTTTTTTTTTTTCATTATCATCACTCTCTTCTTTTTTTCTTATTCATCTTTTTCTTTTTATTTTACCTTCTCAAGTTTCTTCTTATTTTACTCTTTTAACAAGAATAAAAACAAAAAAAAATCAAACAAAGAAGAAGAAGAAATACATAATACTGAAAAATTACTTGGAAGAGGATAAACTTACATTTATTCAACTAAAATAAAGAAAGAAATAAGAAAAAAAGAAGAAGAAGAAAATGTAGCATTAAAAGAAATATTTTTTTGTATTTGTAGCAAATTTGGGTGTAACACGAAAATATTTGATTGTATTGTTTAAGAATTTTTGGTGTATGTATGCTAATAAATTCTGCATAATTCAAAACTCTTCCTCTTCCTCTTCCTTATCTTTTGCTGCTTCTTCTTCTTCATATTCTTATTTCATATTCTCATAATTCTTTTTTGGAGAAAAAAAATACATAATGTTGCAAAATCAAAAGAAAGAGAAAGAAAAAAAATGCAACAACAATAACAGTAATAAAAAAACGACGATGAAGATGAAACACGCGAAGAAAAAGGAAAAGAAATGCAAAGAAGAAGGAGAAGAAGAAGAAAGAGTAGGAGGAGGAGGAAGAACGTGAGATAAAAAAAGGAACGTAATTTTTACGCGCGCATTATGAGAAAATATATTTTGTTATGTTTGGATTAATTTGTATGTCAAAAGGACTTATATTTAGAGTAGTACTCTTATTTATTTTTGTATAGACAGGTGCAAAATCAACTTCTAATGAACAAATTAAAATTACCTACATTTTTCCCCAACTAAACTATCTCCGCTACTTCTTCAAAGTAAGGGTAATGTAGTTATTTAGACTCAACATGTATGATTTTTTAAAACGAATAAATATAATTGAATATAGAATAAAATTTGTTTGGTCCTTATTTTTTCTTTGGAACGATGATGAGGCAGTGATACATATATAGATGTGGATTTGTGGCAGTTATATTGCCACAAAAATAAATATGTAGCGGCAGCGAGAATATTCATACTAAGAAAAGTGAATATTATTCCATAATAAAGTTTATATTGCTATAAAAGTAATAGGTTTCAAATGAGCGTTAAAGGCAAAGAAGAACCCTTTTCTTTGTCAACTTTTAAAGTCCATTAGGCAAAGAATTGAACTGCTGCCATTGATGATGATCTCTTCTTAGAGCATTCACGAATTCACTTCTCAGTTCTGATGAGTTCTGACTGTGCCAGCATTTGCAGAGACGACATTAACCGACAAACAACAATCACATTTGGACATGGTGATAAGGTTGTCACACTTCTTCACCCATTTTACTTTACTTAGAATCATCAAAAACTTCAATTACTCTTAATTAAATAATTATTGAATTGATAAACAAATTTGTGGTAACTTCTAGAATTTAGATTACTAAAAAATCACTTGCTTTTAGCGATGTTAGAATATACTTAATTATAAACTGTGTAATACTCATATAATTAAGAAAAAAATTATTTAAGAATCAAATTCTTCAACCAACATTAACTCAATTTTGTTCTTTTCTATTTCTTTCTATTATTTAGTTACTCATTAACTTAAAAAAAAAATTGATTCCATAGTTTAAAAGTGTATGTAAATTTAATAATTATAATTTTAATTAAAAATTTTATATAGTTTTCAAATAATTTATTTATAGAAAAACATATTTTTAAATAGAGTAAATATATTTAGAAATAAATATAATTTTAGTCATACCATAAAAAGTCTAATGTATACTCTATGTCCAGAAATGATCATGAGTAGGGCTAACTCAAATCAAAAGGCTAACTCATGAGATAAGTGTTGAGTTAAGAAATTAACTAAATTAATTAGTGATGACAAACATTATTTTTGGGCAAAATAAATAATTAAGTGTTGATTATTTATATCTACATATTAACTAATTGTTTATTATTGCAGGCCAAATATTAATAGCCCAAAAAGGAATGAAAAGTAATCAGCAAGAATATTGGGCTGAAAGCAAAATAAAGAGCCCAAGCAAAAGCAAAGAAAGAAGCCAAATAAATTAAATGGGGCCAAGCATACCAATACCCGATCCAAGCCCGATCTGGTTTCAGAAATGCAAATCCCTCTCTTTTGCTTAACCAAAAGCAACGTTCATCTCTCTTTCTGAACAAGTCAAACCAGTTTCAGAAAAGTAACACAGAAGAAAGAGAGAGAGCTTCTTCCACACGCTACTCACCGAAGAAGAAAGAAAGAGAGAGATTAAGCTTGAAAGGCAAGAGCCTAATCAGAAAATCCAAACCAAATCCAGCTTAGGTTAAAGGTAACCCATTTCCTCTTACATGCATAAGATCTTCTTCTCTTCTTCCCAACTCTCTGCTCTATCCGAAAATGGCATTCAAGAGAAAAGTTGATCTCTGCTCTTCAGTGCTACAAATCCACGGTCACAAGAGATTCTTGGGGACCAAGTTGCATCTCTATGGTTCAGATTTGGTTGACCATTGGAAAACAATTTAGGTTACTCCTTTGTGGCTTTTGGTCAAGTTTGAAAAGTCAGAAGCAAAGGTTCTAATTTGATACTTGAAAAGAAAAAGTGAGCTTGTGGGTTGGAAAAGCTCAAGGCTCAAGGTGTTGACCTTGAAAGAAGAACCAAGGAACATGCAAGGAGATAAAAAGAAGCTTGCTGTTCATTCAGAAGTAAGGAGAGAAAACCAGAGAGTGAGAACAGTGTTCTGCTGAGAAGTTCCTCTACTTGGATAATGCTTACTTTCAAAGAAGCATTCGGCCAATACTGAAGAACTGTATCTGAGGTTTGCGAATCTGGTTATGCACATAGCAAAGAGGCTGCTGATGAAGTCAATCTCCTTCATGTTTTACAGATTGTAATGTACTTTTCTATGTTTATCTTTCTGTAATTTCTTGTGAGAAAAGGCATTGTGAGAAAGCTCAAGTAAAAGCCATGAGTGGAAAAAGGCTGAGTGATACACTTGAGAGAAAAGCCTAGAGTTATTTTCTGATTTCTTTAGGATGGTTAAGTGTCTTGTATCTTGTACCTGTAAGGTATCCCTTTCTTAGTTGGGTTAGCACTAAGAGGTATAGTTAGGTATTAGCATAGCCAATGTCAAGTTAGGTTAGAACTTGAGTGTGAAAGGATTGGGTCAATCCTGTGTTATTGGTGTATGTAATACTGCTAACTATAGTGAAATTCTTCCATAGTTGTGGAGGAGACTGGATGTAGGTTGCATAGCACAAGGCAACCGAACCAGGATACATGCTGGTGTTAGCTTTTCTCTTCTCTGCTGTGTTCTGTTTTCTGATATTCATGAGACAAAAATAAATTGTCTCATAAATTTCTGCTGCTGAGTTCAAACAGAATCAAAACTGCAAATTTGTTTTAAAAGGGTAATAACAGCAACCGAAAAGGAAGGCATAGATTCAACCCCCCTTCTCTAAGCCTACCACAACCTTCAATAAGTAACGTTTTGTGCTTATAAATTTTTTAAGAATCTAAAGTAAAAAAGATGTGAGATTTGTAATAAATTAAGTTAAAATTAGAACAGATAAAATCAATTAGCTTAGAGCTCAAGTAATTTGGCTCTAGCTAGCATTAGAGTTAGTTAATCCGTAGAATAATTAGTTATTTTGTTAGCATATGTGTAATATAAAGGGTAAAATGCATATTTAAACTAAACTGAAACTAAAATTACACAATTCATCCAAAATAAAAAATATTATACAGATCTCTCAAGTGGACGTTTTTATGTAGATCAAATGAGGCCTAATCGAATTATAAAATCCAACACTAATTCGAATAAGTGCAATTCGAATTACTAGAGAAATTACAAATCGAAGGAGAGCAACTCGAATTATGTATGGACAAAATCTTGCATTAAATCGAATCACATTGGTTCGAATTATGTATATACGTGAATACCTCACTAATTCAAATTATACCCAGTTTTGAGCACATGATAATTTGAAACAAGCTGTTTCGGTTTGCCCATAATAACTAATTCGAAGTGAGTTGATTCGAATTACCACCAAGGAGCAGCCCAAGGTAATTCAAATTGGATTCATTCGAATTACCAATACTTACCCTATAAATATAAATCGAGTTGAGTTCATTCGAACTACAATTTCAAACCACTGTCCCACTAAATCCCAGAGAAAACACTATTCTAAAACTCCAAAGTAGCATTCAACATTCGGATATTCCACTGATGGGGGATAACCCGGACTGACTTTATCGTTTGGATGAAGTCGCTCATATAGCTGGTGTCATCAATGAAAAAGTTAGTGCGCACATTTTTTTCGAAAATATTTCATGTGTTATTTTTTTTGTTTCTTATAACTAGTCATTATTTAAAATTGTTAAGTTAGATAGAGTTGTTGTGTTAGTAATTTATTAGTTTCTAGAGATTCAATGGAGCAATTTTTAATTTGGATAGTGATTACAAATAAATAGAAGAGTATGAGTAGTAAAGACAGTGGAGGTGCAACTTATTTAGAGTAAGTTTTTTGTGTTACCATTAAACTTAGTCGTTAAAGTAAATGCTTTTGTTAATGTTATACTATTTTTTATTACACCCAGCTTGATGCATATATGATGTATTTGAATGCGTAACATTATTTGGTTGCGTACAAGTTGTATTCTTTGGATTAAGATATGTATTAGTTGATAATGTTGTATAAATATGTTCTGAGATGAGAGACAATCTGATACGTTTTTTATGCAGCCTCATCGATGTATCATGAGCATGCGACGGCAGTAGCGTATGCGCCTGGACAAAAGGATTGTTCCGTACTTGCAGATGGTCAGTTTATACCATCTTACGAGGCTGAACGAGACTTGGTTTAGGTTGGATGAGCCGCTGGTTAGTGCGTTCATGGAGCGATGGCATCCGAAGATGCGCACATTTCATATGTCGTTCAGAGAGTGCACGATTACACTGCAGGACGTGGCGTACCAGTTAAAGCTGCCAATCGATAGACATCATGTCAGTGGTTGCCTGACAGATTTTATGACGTACATCGAGGGTGGTCGTCCAACTTGGACATGGTTCGAGAAGCTATTGGGTTTATTGCCTCCTGCGAACTGTATTAACAAGTTCGCAGTGTAATGCAGTTGGTTCCCGTAGGCATTTAGAGAGCTTCTTGATGATAGATGAGACCACTGTTAGGAGGTATGCCCAGGCCTATATCATGATGCTGTTGAGGACTCAGCTATTTGGCGATAAGTCTGGTACTTGCATTCACATTAGGTGGCTGCCATACGTAGCCAGGCTTGAGGACATGGGTGGGTACAGTTGGGGATCAGCTGCTCTCTCATGGTTATATCGGTGCATGTGCCACGTGGCGAGCAGACATGGGGTGAAGTTAGCCAGACTATTACAGCTGCTTCAGTCATGAATCTTCTGGCGGTTCCCTGGATTCAGACCCGCTGGACATGATATGTTTGGCTGGCTTTTGGCTTCGAGTTACTATTCTATTCAAATGAGAAAATTTGTCCCAATTATTTGGTGTTAGCTTCATTTAGTGATAACCTGAGTTTGGGTTGCAGTTGGTCAGGTCACAACCCTACAGCGAGTGAGAAGGGAGCTCGAGTTGTGAGTTGGAGGCTCAGAATAGATCTCTTATAGGCTGAAAATGTGAGTATTTCAACCACTCCATATAGTTAATATCTCTCAAAGATTAGCAACACTATATATTTAACGATGACGCATCATAACTATTCAGTCTTGGCATACGCTGCATTCACCAGAAGCCTACGTGCATCCTTACCCTTAAAAGTCAAGGCAAAATTTGTGGCCACATATCGAATATAGAATGCACGGCATGCAGTAGGTGGTAGCCAACCTCCGTCAGGAGCCTCAAGTGCCGCCTTAATACTGTTGTACCGATCGAATATCACCAGAACACCAGGCTGCGGAGTCACGTGCTGGCGGAGGTGGGATAGAAAAAATGACCACAACTCAGTATTCTCACCCTCCACAAATGCAAATGTAATATGCAAGATGTTGGAGTTCCCGTCTCGGGAAATCACAACGAGCAACGTACTCCCGTATTTGCCGTACAGGTAGGTCCCGTCAATATTGACCAACGGCTTGCAATGCCGGATGGCCTCAATACATAGTGAGAATGTCCAAAAAATTTGGTGAAAATAGGCTTGCGATTGGTCCACTTGCCCACCCACCCGCACAGGACTCGTCCTCAACACTGCAATACTACCAGGCATCGTCATCTGCACACTTAAGACCCATCGCGGCAACTCATTGTATGACTCATCTTGATCTCCATAAATATGTACCACGGCCTTCTGCTTAGCCAACAAACCCTCCTATAAGTCGGTCTAAACCCAAAATGTGCCTCTGTCGCATTCAGCAGTACTTTGATATACTCGGCTGCATCAACTCTAACCATTGGCAGTATGAAGGCCGAGATCACATGATAATTAAGACTCATGTGATCGCTCGAGATCGACGTAGCCAGACAAGTATGAGGTCCATTGTACCGTTTTACCTCCCAAATACCTCTACGCTGGTGAAGACTGACCCTAATCAACCATGTGCACCCATTGCCAAATTCCTTACAGTTTCCAAAGTACTTGCGATAATCGGACTCCACCACTTTATACTGTACCCCGCGTCGGATGCTATAAGTATTCACGCTTAACACTACCTCCTCTTTGTTCTGAAACTGCTGACCAACCTGAAACTCCGCTAGACCCCTAGTACCCTGTGTATCTCTGGCACCAAATCCAACAGGTTTTCCAGGAACCTCCTGCTATCTCATGGCATCCAAGTCCAAAGTTAAAAATTAGGGGTGGGGGGTACTGCTGAGTCTATGAGCTGGACGCTCCGCCAGCCCCAGCTGGATTACTCGCTGCTATGTCATCACCACTATCATCGGCAATAATGTCTGGCTCCACATCATCATTGTCATCATCATCCCGCAATACATCGTCTATACCATCCGGTGTCCCACCCTGTAATAAAACTGGCACCGTATCAATAATATCAACTTCTCTATCATCACTGCGGTTGAGATCAGCTACAAAGGACAGAGACACAACCACCATTGCCTAAGGTGCAATCACAGATACGGATGAAGAGGCACCAACAAGCCTCGAACTAGAACAGGCTGCCGTTGCTGGAGCTTGGGGATTCCAGTTCAAACCACCTGAGTTAGAGACTACATCCACAAGCTTGGCCAACAGCTCAGGTGTCCTGACCTCGGGAAACTGCTGACGACAATGGAATTGAACCTCCAAATTCTCGTCACTCCCTATGACAAACGAATCGCATTTCACATCTCGCAAAACTGAAATCGGAATGCGATAGAATAACTTCTCAACTGGTTTCACGCCTTGCAATCCCAGTTTTGGATTATAGAATTCAGGAATTCAGCGAAACTCGTTGTAGGTTACAGAAAAATACTGAGGGGATCCTTATCAATAAACTTAATAGCAGAGCGTGTTTTTTTCTTAATCGACCCTCTATAGTGCACCAACACTAAAAAATTCTCCTCACTAGCCATTGTGTTTTACTCTCATGGGAGAAATTCACGTTCACATCATATTTATATATGTTAGGCCTAAGTAAATCGAATTTACCTAGTTTGATTTACATGTTCTTGGTAATTCGAATTAGTCAAATTCGAATTATATAAGGACATTTATAAGTGTAAATCAAAACAGATTGTTTCGAATTATTAGAGACGTCCTTACATGTATAATTCGAATCAATATGATTCGATTAAGTAGGGCACTCCATGCATGCATAATTCGAATTGGTCAAATTCGATTTGTGTGTATCACTATTAATTCGAATTTGTCTTATTCGAATTAGTGTTGAATTATGTAATTCAAATGGGCTCATTCGATTTATATAAAAATATCTTTTTAGGATATTCATGTAATATTTTTTCTTTTGGTTGTTTAATACAATATTTGCCTCCATTTAATTTAAATATGCATTTTACTCTGATATAAATACTCTTAGATAACGCATAATATATATTCATTGTGATGATTAATCATGAATTAGATCACACACCTTTATCTACATAATTCTCTTTACATGTTCTTCATTTTTTTTTTTCATAATTCTGCTGAATCTCTTTCTTCTTAATAATTTACAAGTTTGTTGGGATGCTAGTATATACAACAAGAAAATATTAATAAAAAGATTTAATTATATAATTTATTGGAAATATCAATATTATATTTATTTGATATTAAATTATGAATTCTACATTGAACAAATAAGCAAGCTCAATTATTTGGTGTTTCATTTTTTAATTTTTTAAGTATTAATATATTGTATATAACACAATAAATGTAAAAACAATTATAATTTAATAATTAAAGAGTATTATTTAACAAATATAACTTTAAAACATTTTTCCAACTACTATGCATGAGAGACAATATGAGAGAGACTACTAATGACAATGTGAGAGAGACCAAAGTAGTTACTCCAAATACTTAGATTTTTATTATAGTATAAAGTACTAAATTAATCTCCTACGTTTGAGCGTAATTTTGTTTTGGTCTTTAAGATTTAAAGTGTCTTATTTAAATTTTAAAAAGTTTCATTTAGTATCAATGTAGTCCCACCGTGAGGTCAAAGTTAAATAATAAATAAAATGTCTTACATGACAGTAGTACAAAACAAGGTTAATAATTTAGAGAATAAGTACAAGCTCTAGAGGTACAAAATCAACCATAGATACATCAAAATATATATTTATCATTTTCCTTAGTTTTATAAAAAATATTTCATTTAAATCATAAGAAAAATGATAAATAAATGTATTGATGCATCCGCGGTTGATTTTGTGCTTCTGGAGCTTGTATTTATTCTCCAGATTATCGACCTTATTTTTGTACTGCTGTTTTGTAGGATATTTCGTTAATTATTTAATTTTGAGCTCACGGACCGTGAGTCACGGTGGGATTAAATTGAAGCTAAATTATTTTTTCTTATTCAAATAGGACACTTTAAACATTAAAAATCAGAACAAGATTATGTCCAAACGTAGAAGACCAATTTAATACTTTACCATATATTATAATTATGTATATTAGTTTTATTTGTTAAATAAATATAATAATAGAAAATAAGTAGACAAATATTTTCTTAATTTAAATAAAAAATTATGGGTTCAAATTATGTATAAATGACAAAATTGTTTTTTATGAATTATATATAACAAAATAATTTTTTTTTTTAAAAATACACCAATTTTTTTATTATATATGTTATAAACTATAGATAATGAAATGGTCAAAGTCAAAGAACATTCCAAATCCAAAAGAGAGCATGAAAAAAAAGGTAATTTTTTAATAAAATATTTTTATTTAATTTAAAATTTATTTGGATTCATCTTTAGAAAAAAGTATTTTTATTAAAAAATAAATTATTTATTTTTTTAAAAGTTAATAATACTTTATTTTTAAAAAGAAAAAATAAAAAACTTTTTAATACTTAAAATTTTTTTTAAAAAATATATCTAAATATAAAATAATTTTTATTTGTTAATTTTTTTTTAAACTATAAAAAATAAATATCTTTTCAAAAGTTAATCTAAACTAACCCGTCACATCAATGTGTAAATAGTTTACAATTACGTTACAATAGTGGCATTAATCAATGGAACGAACGTACAATTCACTCAGTGATAGGTAGTTATTTTTTTTAAAATAAACAAATTCACGGTGAAATAATATATAATGATTATGGACAATAATTTTGGAAGGAGGCTCGAGAACATGTTTCTGAATAGAGCAAGGGATGAAGGAGAAGAACATGTTTGAGGGTGGATTTGGAAATTCAGAAATTCAGAAATTAATTAAACCCTTTCTCTTTCAGATTCTTTCCATTCAACCAAACAAAGCTTTAATTCGCTTGGTTCATGTAGATCTGTAGGTTCAAAAAACTCACTACAAGTGGTGACAAATAAACACACATAGACTAATATCAAATAGATTTGTTAATTGTTATGACGGTTTTAATTTTTTTATGCATTTTTTTAACAATAAAGCAACTCCTTATTGCAATTGTTTAGGAAATTTTTTCCTCTTCTAACCAAATAACCATTCAGCCCCATATTTATTTAACCTTGGATCTAAAAGATAAAAAGAGTACAGTTAAAAAATGTTAAAATCGTCCACAATTTTTTTTCGTCAAATTGGTTTTTAAAAAAAATGTCTCAAACTGGTTTATAAAAGATATAATTGTGACTAGGGATGGCAAATGGATCGAAACCTGCTAGGTTGGCCTGTGTAACTGATGCGTGAGCATCTTGTCTATCTTTTCTTAGTGAATTTACATCTAATTAGTTGAGTTTAATTAAGAATTAATTATATTTTAGTCACTATGGATGCTATTTTGAGTTTTGTGTAATTTTATTTATTTTAGGTAGCATTCGGAGGGATTTGATGTAAGTTTCTGCAGAGAAAAAGAAGAAACCAAAGAGATGACCAGCGAAGACCGACGCGGACGCATGGCTCACGCGACCGCGCGGAATGGAGAAATCGCAATTACGCGATCACGTGCCTGATGCGAACGCGTGGACAGGAATCTGCACAAATGACGCGAGCCCGTGGACGACGCGGACGCGTCACATACGCGATCTGCAATAATACAGAAAACGCCGGAGGTGATTTCTGGGCTGTTTTGACCCACTTTCCAGCCCAAAAAACACAGATTAGAAGATGCAGAATGGACAAAGCAAGTGGTCCCCACCCATCAACTGAAGATCTGTAAATTAATTTGAATTTAAATTCAAATCTTATCTTTTAGGAAAAGATATTATTTTTATTTTTAGATAATTAGATTTTAAATTAATTAGGATTAGTTATAAATAGGGGAGACTTCTCTTCTATTCAAACATGACATTAGAGGGATTCCATTAGGGAATTCTATACAAATTTACATTCTACATTCCATGAGCAACTAAACCTCCACTATTAAGGTTAGGAGCTCTGTCTATTTGTATGGATTGATTTTATTACTTTTTCTATTTTAATTTATGTTTTGGATTTATATTTAAGAATTGTTTTCGTTCTTTATCTTATGAATTTGGGTGGAACGGAAGTATGACCCTCTTTCTATTTGAGTTCTTGTATAACTTGGAAAAACTCTATATTTGAACAACAGCTTGAAAACATATTCTCCTAAATTCTAATTATCTGGATTTAACGGGATACGTGACATATAATCCTTTTATTCTTTGGGTAATTAGAGTTTTTGTGGCATGCAAACTGGAATTTGATCATGTACCCTTTAATTGGAATTAATTGACCAAAGAATTGGCAGTTAATGAATTTTAGAGGAGACTGGGAAGGTCTAAGGAATTAAGGTCTAGTCATATATAGTTTGCCATAAATTAAATCCTACATAATTAAAATAGTTAGTAAGAAAAGTTAATCCGGAAAAATAGATAATTCTGAAGCCTTAACTGTTTATCTATATTTCATTCCCAATTTATTTAATTGTCTATACTTTTGATATTTTGAATTCGAACTTAAACCTTTTGAACATCTCAAAACCAATTTCTGCTTGCCTAACTAAGCCAATCAATCAATCATTGTTGCTTGATCCATCAATCCTCGTGGGATCGACCATTACTCACGTAAGGTATTACTTGGTACGACCCGGTGCACTTGCCGGTTAGTAGTGTGAGTTGTAAAATACCGCACCAAGTTTTTGGCGCCGTTGCCAAGGATTGATTGTGATTAACAACTATTAGTTGTTTGATTGCTTAGATTAGGCGTTTTTGTTTTAATTTTATTAAAAAAAAATTGCTTTAAATTTTCGAAAAAAAAAAGAAAAAAAAAATTTTACGTTTTTTTTATTATTTACGTTAATTTTTTTTCTTTTGTCCTTTACGTTATTTTTTTTCTTTACTTTTCCTTTTCGTTTACTCCCCCTTCCCCTGTTTTGTTTTATTTTTTTTATTACTTGATTTTCAAAAAAAAATATTTTAATTAAATTTTAAATTTTTAAAAAAAATTATTATTTATTTAAAAAAAATTTAAATAAATAGCACCAATGTTTTTCTTAATTTTTAAAATTAAGTTTGGTGTCTCCCAGTTAGTTTTATTTTAATTCTTAGAATTCTGTTCTTTCTTCTTTGCTTTCCTATTTACCACATGGTGCGTTTAATCCTTTTTGGTGTTTTGTGCTAAGGAAAAATAATAGAGAGAGATCACATGGGTTGCTACTCAAACCCGAGTAGTGATTCATATTATGGTGGATGGAGGAATTATCCAAATTTTGGTTAGCAAAGTCAAAACCAAAGGAACTTCAATGCTCCATGTCCCAACTATCAAGAGCCACCACCTCCATATTCATATCAAGAACCACCATCTCCATATTTATACCAAGAACCACCACCTCTCTACCCATACCAACAACCCTCCTCTTTTTACACTTATCAAGAGCCACCATCTCCCTCTTATGCATATCAAGAGCCACCATCTCCTTATTCATCTCAAATACCATCAGATCTTGAGCTCCTCATGAAAGAATGCCTACATGATATAAAGACAAGTGTCAAAAATATAGAGAAACATGTACAGTTAATTATCAAGTCACAAGAAGAGGAGCAAGCAAATTCCCTCCCAAGAGATATAATGCAAGATCCTATGGAAGAAAGTGAGGAAATCAATCAAAGGAGTTTATACTCCAGTGAACTAGAGAACTTTCTATCCTCACACATAGAAGAAAAAGAAGATGCAAAAGCAAAAGAGAAAGATGCACAACCTCCCATGCCCTTGGTAAGCAATGAAGAAGAGATTGAATTAGAAGAAAGCTACCAAGAGGAAGAGGTTGAAATTGAGGAAGTTTACAAAAAAGTGGAAGAATTCAAAGAAGAACACAAGGGAGTAGAGCTTGCAAGACCTCTTCCAAAGCCATCACCATCCAATACAACATTCAAGTGGGTAAAATTCCTATCCTTAACCTGTACTTTCCCACTTGAATATGGGCTACTAGAGACGGATGGTCAACTTAGAGCTTTTTGTGGCATTAAGAGTAAGAGGAAGATGGTTAGTGGCAAGAGATGTCAAGCAAGGTTCAGTATGGTTGCATGCTCTAAATTAAAGTGCAAGGATTGGTGTAGAGCTAATTTGAATGGGTCTAGAAGGTTGTTTGGATGTCTCTGTGAGAATTCAGATTGCTTGCCACCTGGTGGGAACAATGGTGATCCACAAGAAGACGGGTGTAAAAGCAAGATTTGGGACCCTGGAATTCATTTCCACAATCAACACTCATGGGGCCCTGTCACTTGCTTCAACTTGCTCAAAGGCGTTATGCGCCTAGTTTGAGATCCAGGTAGCCATTGGAAATACAAACATTGGTGGAGATTTCTGGATCAGTACAAGCACAAGCCACCATGACAAGCAGCTCACCACATGTCCAATTTAAGGACTTTAACTAAAAGTGCTTGGTGGGAGACAACCCACTGTGGTATGATCATTCCTTTTCATTCTTAGTTATTTTTTTTCGTAGTAGTAGTTTTCTCACTTATTTGATTTTTATTGAGTTCTTACTAATTTTCTGATCATGCAGCTATTTTAGAACAGGAACCAGATATTAAAAAAAAAAAAAAGAGCACACGACGCGCAAGCGTCGTTGACGCGTACGCGTCAAATGGATGTGTGTGAAAAATAAATTTGACAGAGAGTTGCGCAGGAGTGGCGCCAGAATGGAGCTTTTCACACAAACAAGCCCATGCGATCACGTATCCCACGCGTTCGCGTCATTTCTGATTTTTGCCATCCACGCGGGCACGCCAATGACGCGGACGCGTGACCTGCAAAATCGACGTAAAAGAGTGTTTGGGCAGAGAGTTGTGCTGGCTTGGGAAAAGAAGTGTGCTAAACGCACAAAAGTAGTCACGCGTTCGCGTGACTGACGCGTTCGCGTGACTGAAGCGTCCGCGTCAGTTGCACATATGGCCATCCACGCGTTCGCGTGCATGACGCGAACGCGTCGTATGAAATATTGGTTCCTAAGCCATGCGAACAGAAAGTCGCGCGGGCGCGCGGCTGGCTTCACACAAATCGCACAAAACCCAGGGCACGCGGACGCGTGCCTGACGCTTACGCGTCATTATGGAAATTTCGCGACCCACGCGAACGCGTGCTGCACGCGTTCGCGTCGCTTGCGCCACACTAGTTCGCCGCCCAATTTTCTTTCTTTCTCTCTCCCAATCCTAATTCTCTCTTATTCTTTTATCCTTTTATTTTTCTCTCCTCATAATATTTGTCTCTTCTATTTTCAGTTCTTATTTGCTTGAAAACAAGCAAACCTTTAAGTTTGGTGTTGTGTTGGACGCTGCGCTTATTGGTTTTCTGGCACAAAAGGGAGGCGAATTATCTTCACGGAGGAGCATAACCTGAAGAATAAAGCGACCGCTAGGATAACTAAGGTGGTTGAGTTCCTTTCATTTTTATTCCTCCCCTTTTTTCTATGTTATGTTCCAGTTTTCTGCTATTTTACTTTGTCTGTTGCATGATCTTTTATTAGTTAGAATTCTAGGACTACTTTTTTTTAATTTCTTTAATGCTACGCATCACAAACCTACTAAAAAAGGCAGGCTGGTCTAAAAATTTTAGACCGCCAAACTTAAAAAGCCCGCCTAACCCCCACCACCTAATTCGTGGGTTTTGGCGGGACGGGGGGCTTCTCCGGCGGGCCAAGAAATTTTTTCGTCAGGACTTTTTTTTAACATTTTTTTATAATGTTATTGATCTACAAGAGGATGACCATGATAATTGAAGATATTTTAAGTTATATTTTAGATTATGTTTTATATTTGATTGATTATAAACTTGAATATGTTTAACTATATATTTTGGATAATGTTTGTTTTGCTTTGGACAATGTTGATTTTATTATTTTGTTTCAAAAAACTTAGTTTATGATTATGTTTATTATATATTTATCATTATAAAGACTTGAATGTTTGTGAATTTAGACATTATAATTTTTTTATATTTTTAAAAATTATAAATTTATTAAAATACCTATGAAATTATATATATTGTTTAATATTTAATGGTTTATAGAAAAAAGAGATTTTAAGCCTACCAACCCGTCGGAGGTGGAGGAGAAATTCAGGACCGCCTCACTAGGCGGGACAGGGGGCCAACCCGCCAGATAACGAGCTTTTAGCTAGATGGGGCAGGCTTTCCTGTTTGTCACCCCTAATTGTGATTGAGTCACATCAATTCTTAAGTAATAACAATTGAGAAAATGATTAATTTAAGGAGAATATTTACATGATGACATTTTCACATAAAGATGACATTGTGAATTATTAAAAAGTTTAGTCAAACATATCAAACTATCTAATAACTCACAATGTTATTTTCATGTGAAAATGTCATTATAAGAATTAGGCATGGCAAAAATCCCTGTCAGAACAGATACCCGCGGGAATTTACTCGACGAGGAATAGATATAGGGACGATTTTTTACTCGCGGGGATAGGGAACAAGACCTCGTGTAATAAACGAGGCGGGGGCAGGAATAGAGATCCCCGCCCCGTGGAGACCCGTTAAATACCTGTATATATGAAAAGTCTAAACTATCCTTACTATATATATAACATTATTCAATAACCCTAGCCGTCACTCCCCATTCCCCAAATTGAAACTCTTCACTCTTTAGAATTCAGACTCTTCACCCTCATCCTCTCCTCTCTTCTCCTCTAAGTCCTCTCACAAACGCGTGCATGGTCACCACCGCTGACCGCCACCTCCCACCGCCCTCAGTCCCTCATTGCCACCTGTCGAGGTCACCGTCACGCTCACCGCAGCAGGGAGTGTGTCTTCGCGTTAGAATCTCGTCGCGTCTTCTCGTCGTCTGCTACCTCCTACTCCTCACCGCCAAAATCCTCCCCTCTCACTCTCGAGGTCACTAGTTACTGAGGCGGCAGCGTTGCGTCAGAGACTCTTTGCCATCTTCGCATTTTTTCATCTTCGCATCAGGGTCTCTTCGCCGTCAGAGCATGTTCATTGTTTAGCAAGATTGTCAACCTCTTTCTTGTCTTTGCGTCAGAGTCTCTTTAAAGTGATTTTGATTCTGTTAGTTCTAATTTATATTTCTGATTCTGATTGCTGTGATTTTGATTACGTTCTGATTATTGGAGTACTGATTATGTTAATTATTTGCTGTGATTTTGATTCTGTTAACCTTAATTTATATTTATGATTCTGATTGTTGTGATACTATTTATGTTAATTATTTGCTGTGATTTTGATTCTATTAATCCTAGATATATTTTCTGATTCTGATTGCTATGACTTTGATCGTATTCCTTGGCTTGGACAGGACATTTAGTTCATGTCGCTATTCCAGGTCTCCAACAGATACGAGGTTCCCGTTATCCGTCATGGGAATGGGACGAGGACAGGAACAGGTAATAGAGGTGGGGGCGGAGGGCATATCTCCACCCCTATGGAGACCTGTTGTCATCACTAATAGGAATATCCATCTTAATTTAATTTATTATTATTATTTTGTCGGATAGATTAGAGAGTTCTCGCCTTCACTAGACATTCACACACCCAACACTTAAGGATTTTAATCCACTATTTGATCTTCGCTAAATTTTGAATTTGGGTGAAACATATTAAAAGACACATCATTTGTCACCTAAATTAAAGTCTCAATTGTATTCATTATTATCTTTTAAAAATCAATTTAAATATGGTGATCTTTCTATAATTAAAATGATATACAAATAAAGAAGCATTTTGACTTAAAAAAAGAGTATAACACAAACCCAAAATAGTTTCATGAACCCACTATGGCAAAAAGCCACGTAGATCTTAATCCACTAAAAAATACGCACCCAACATAATTGGAAGAAAGAAAATTCAAACTATTCAATTGGTTAAATCATATGCCTTAATATGTTGTAACCGAGTTTAACCCTTAAGTATTATGTGGGTGAGTATGTAGTGCGGATGTGTTGTGATACTTAGAATTGGGGGTTGTCCAATCTACTTTACCAAAAAAAAATTAAAAAATAAAAAATAAAATAAAATGAAGCTAGAAACCTATAAATTATATGTATTTGTATACAACTTATAGACATGTATGTATGTCATGTAATTTACCAAGTATCTTTAAAATTAATAAGAAATACAGACATTAGACACACTAACACACACATTATTATATTTTAGGTAATTAATTAATTAAAGTCATCAAATGAGATACACCACATAACAAATTAGACATTTTACATTTTACAATTTTCATCAAATAAGGTAGGTTTCTTTTCCAAATCATATATATCCATCATATATGTTGTGTAACACCTTTGAACAATTCTATTCATTTGTAGGAGGAATCATCCAATTGGGAAGAAGGATATTAGCACTAGCATTAGTTTGGATACCTTCTTCATTATCATTATCTTCTTCATTATCACTTCTATCTTGTGGCATTCCTCTGCATATATATTGATCAATTAATATTTGAGCTTTCATTCAATAAAAAGCCATTAATCCTATATTGCTCACCTAATATTCAAGTTTTCTGAGGTTTGAGGTGCAACAGTATAATTATCTTGCAGCTCCAATTGATGAGTCTGTTCTGTGGTAGCTTTTTCTTTCCCCTTGATCTAGTTTTCACTCAATTCATATTCAAATTCAGTGTAGGATTTGAAATTCATGTATATAGTCAAATTTGAAGGAAAAAATTGTTACCTTCTTAGCTAGTGAATTGTTTTGTTCATTTAGAGCTTTCTCCTGTTCAATATTGTATAACATAAAAATGTAAATATAATAATAAATTAAATTGTAGACTAACGGAAAAAAAAATAATGATGTGTGTCCACATTGGCTGATTGGAATTTGTTTTCTACAATAAAAATAAAATACAAACATCTCTTCAAAGTTAAAAAGATAATAATAATTATAACAACAACATCACAAGCATCTCTCATTAGAAAAAAAAAAGACAACCTTACTAATTACATTCAAAACTAAAACTGCATTTGTTTATAGAAACAGGACACTGA
This sequence comes from Arachis stenosperma, assembly GCF_014773155.1. NCBI lineage: Eukaryota > Viridiplantae > Streptophyta > Magnoliopsida > Fabales > Fabaceae > Arachis > Arachis stenosperma. Next base: position 120,906,241 of record NC_080386.1, read on the forward strand.
CACAGGACATAGAGACACAAAATCATGTTTGACAGAAGAGACATGTATGGACAAACACAATGTGTGTTCAGAAATACTGAATTAATGTATTTTGTGTCCATCTTGACAGAAAAGACACAGAGACATTAATAAGGGACACACCTTTTTTTTATTTTTTCTTTTATTATTTTTGTTAATTTTTCATAATTATTTTTTTATTATTATTATTTTCGTCTCAAATTTTTTAAATGAAAAAAATAAGAATAAATTAGATTTTTATAATTTATTCTAGTTTATCACCAAATAAAATATAAGAACACAAAATTTTGTGTCTTTGTTTTTTATGTCTTATTCTCTGTCTTATTTGTCTTGTTATAAAAAACAAACACAACCTAAAAAATTAATAGTGAAGATATAAATATGATTTAGTCAAAAGAAAAAACTGTGAGACTTCTGTTCTGTCACTACTTTTAGGTTATATTATATTAGTGCTTAAGGTATTGTTACTCCAATCATTTGAATGTTCATCTTTGATAGCTTGGTTTAGTAATTGACTTGCTAAATTCTAAGTAGCTTTACATGTGGTGATTTTCAATAAATCCTCACAGTACTTTGATTTATGATTTTGAACTTCTCTTTTGTAGTTTGATTCTGGTTGATGTTGGAAAAGGTCGTCTAATTTAATTTTGTCAATGTTTTCTAATAAAAAAATTGGGTCATTTACACCTTTTGCTCACAACTTTATAAAATTTTAATTTTGTTAATAATACTTAAAATTATCTCAATTTCATATTTAATGATTTTGAATTATTTTAAGGTTATATTTAATATTTTTAAATTAATTTTGTCAAATATATACCGTTATATATAGCCAGTGGCATGACAATTGGCCATAGAAATATATTTGATAACATTTAGAGATGTTAATTGTTAAATTAATTAAAACATGTTACACGTCAGAGATAAAATAAAAAATTTATAAATATTTGAGGGTTTAAAAATATATTTTATTCTAAAAGATTTTGTTAATTTTTTCAAAATGCATACTTTTTTTCCACTTAACTTTTTGAGGCAATAATTCTTTTTGCCATCAAAAAAGTGTTTGGATCTATTTTCCAATTCTAATAATAACTTTTCTTGGAAGATTTTGAGTTGAGATTTAATCTCAAAATAGTTTTGGACGTATATATTTGATTTTTTTTTTCCCTAATATTGAATTAAGGCCAAATTCCAGTCACCACGACCTTAGCATGTTTTGGGATTAATATAAGTCTTGAAACTTTGTGTATATCGTTCTGCTTTTCTCCGAAAGTAATAAAGCAAATTTTATAATATTGTAGACTCTCTAGACTATAAAAAATATCCCAAAAAAGTAAAATTATCAATAAAGAAAAATACTAGAGAGCCGACAAAATTTATTATTATTGGCCAGTAATTAGCTATTATTATTTAAAAGTATAGGCTAAAATATGTTGTTGGATTATTAAAATAAAAAAATTATATTAATAACTAAAAATAACAAATAAAAATAATAAATTTTGCTGGTTCATGAGCATTTCTCTAAAATAACTATTAATAAAAGGTTTAATTATTCCATTGATTTCTATAATTTTATTAAATTTTTAATTAGATTCTTATACTGTTTTTTTTCAATTGGGTTCCTACTTCTTACACTACTTTTAATTTTGTAATAATGTCATTTTCATATTAAAAATGTTAAAATTAATAAAATATTTCTCCCAAAATACATGCGATCAAATATCTAATTAAGTTTTTAATTATGAATACCTTCAATTTACGAAAAAAATATTTAGTTAACTCTAACATTTTTTACTTTAAAAAGAATCTTATAATTATAAAATTAAAAATATTATAGGACCTAATTGAAAAAAAATATAGAAACCTAATTAAAAATTTAGTGAAACTATAAGGATAATGCAAATAGCGTAATTAAACCTTTAAAATATACTATTTAACAAGAATCATAGAAGATTGTTTTTGTTTACCAAAAATGATGATCAAATATTAACTTTAGATCAGTTTTAGTGAACAAAGACAATCATATATAACTGTTGGTGAGTTTCTATCTTCTCTAGTTATGTGTATCAACATTATTATCTTTTGTGTGTATTCTTTATAATTAAATAAAAGCAAACAATAATAACCTTTTTCTGAAGCAGTGAGATATTCTCATACATGATTTGATTCTGCAAGTTACACATGATAAAACAATCATCAGAATTACTGAATATATATGATATTCAGTTCAATGTTCAAAACAGTCAAATTAAAGTTGCTTCCATGGTTTTAATTTATTAATTACCTTTCGTGATCTAATTTGTTTAAGAGCAGAATCAAGCTGTTGTTCTAAATTCTGAAGTTCTCTCATACTTAGGCCTTGAAGATCTTCACCCATAAAATGCCTGAAAAAGGAAAAAATTTTTTGCAAAACACAGATATATATTATACTATTACATACATACAAGAAAGGAAAAGAATTTTAAACCCTTGCATTGAATGTATGCACTTAATTATTATTATTTGATACCTTTGATTCCTTTGTAAGACTTCCACCCTTGCTTTGAGCTTTGCATGTTCTAAAGTCCAGTTTGCCTGACACCACATATCATAAATTAAATTATAAAATTGTGAGAATTGCTATATATATATACACACAACAAGTTGAAGTGGTTCATGAGTAGAGAATTTAGATAATAAGCATTTTTTATTATATACATACATATATACCATATATCATTATACATGATTTTTCGGTGATGTATATACCAAGAAAAAGAATTTAGGGAACGAAAAAGTAGTATACCAGAATTTGGTTAACTACTGAACTTATAAAAATAGAGAGAAAAATGTTAATCTAAATATATTGTCAACCATTCATATATTATTATGTGTAATTTGTGTGATGCTTTTTCATTTCACAATATTTGTCTAAACCAAAAGCCACATAGATAAAAGAAAACAACATAAAAAATAATTGGTAATAATGGTACATGAAAATATCTATTATTAGCAGAACTAATACTATATTTATTCTATTTCTTAATTATATATAATAAAAGTAGGAGTATAAATAGAAAAATTAAATTATAAATAAAAAACATATTTTAAAAAATATAAAAAAATAAAATAAATTATATATAAAAATGTTATGTACACACTAAAAATTAATTACTATATTTTGTGTATAAATATATGTTGTTCATTATTTTTTATATATATTTTATATTTAAATATATATTTTATACAAATAACTAATTTAATGACTGATTTGTTATGTATGCGTTATATGCTAGAAACATATATTGTTATAAATAGAAGGAGTAACTGTATGTTACAAAGTTAAACACTTTGTCTAAGAGTAAAACATGAGTGAATAATCAGAAAAAAATAGAGATATATCATATATGTGAAATACCTTAAATGCACTTTATATGAACTTAGTGTATCATAAAAATAATTAACATAATTGAATGATATTGTTTTAAATGAAGAAGAATATAGTATTTAATTATATCATTATTATTTTCAACATGGCCTACATTTGGTCCCTGAGCATTTGCCACAAGCTGCTGTCTCTCCGCATATGAATACCTTTCATACCTTTCAATTATCCTCTCCATACTGTTCACAAGGGGAAAAAAAGCAAGCAAAAATGAGCAACTTAAGTTGAAACATTATTCACACAGAAATTTTCTTCACTTGCCACAAATACATGAGGCATCTTTTAGTCTTTTACTAAGATAACATAAGCAAAACTGAGGCAGTATCTTGACACAGAAAAGGGACAACGACAAATAATCACAATATTTTGAATGTCATATTTTAATTTTAAACTTTAAAGTAATAGGTCTATTATCTATATATAGTTCCTCTCTAGTATATATTTTAATTAATTAATCTATTTCAGATCAATATGAGATTCATCTCCATCCCATACTTGATATCTAAATTTCTCATCAAACATCTTACTCAATAACAAAAATAGTTCATGAATATTAAATAAATAAATACAAGAATAATGAATGTTCTAGAAATAGGTTATAAATATTGTCAAGTTTAATATATATTTTTTTTTGAAAAAACTTATTGAGAACTCGCAAATTATAGTGTTCCATATTTATTTGATTTGCAAAGTATAGGTGTAGTATTTAGTTATAGTAATTTGCAATGAGAGAGGGATAACTATTTCTATGAAAGAATTCAAATATAAATACATATTATTTAATATTTTAGTTTTTGAATAATTAAATTTGTTACCGTAAGTAAAATATTGTAGAAAAAAATCGATCGCATATTCATATACAAATACAGTTGATTTGGTGATATATATGAATTAATGATTATTATATATCCTAGAATGCTGAGACACTTCAACTAAGAACGTTTGATCATTTAATAAATTATCATGTATTAATGATCGCATATATTAATGATTATTATATATGAATTAATGATTATTCATTTAATAAATTATCATGTATTAAATTTTTTACATGTAGGATAGATTAAAAAATATTATTATTATTAAAATATGTTAAATTTTTGCTATTTTTGAAACCATTACTTTAGCTTTGTAATTTTTTTTAATTTGTATACAATTTAAATTTTTAACAAAAAAAAATTATTAAAAGATTATTTTATCTTTTTATTATTTTTTATAAATTTTATAATATTATATTCTACTTCCATTTCATTATTATTTTGATATTTTTATTTTTTATGAGTTGAATTTTTGTTTACAGATTTTATTTTTTTTAATAATTCTTTTTTTTAGATTTTTGAATATTTATATTTTAATCTACCCATTTTTATTGGTAATTATTTCAATTTTTAGAGTAACAATTCTTATTCATTTTTGAATATAAATTATTGTAAAATTGAGATTTTGAAAAAAAAAATCATTTTGTATTGATTTAAAAAATTCAGTGTCATTTAAATTAATATTTGTTAGAATTATTAATTTTTAGTCTATTATTTTAGATAATTTAATTATTTTTTTTTTATTTTTTAATTTACTTGTTAATTTAATTTTATTCGTAGTTTATATTTTTATTATTAATTCACATTTTTTAAAATACTTTTTTTAATTGTGACTAAATATATAATTTTTATCATCTTTATATGAGTGAAGGCTATCCTATAAATAGGAATATTGAAGCTGAACAAGGAAAAGTGTTTTTGAATCAAGGACAGCCATCTCTCTGGAATATTTTCTCAGAGTGATAATGGTTATTTAGAAAAGTGCACCTGCTTATTAATCTTTAAGTCCTTTATAAGTAGTTAGATTTTAGGATCAACTTTGTCATTTTTCCCCTCTTTACTATTATTTGGGCAAACTTTATTTTAATTTACCTGACAACTACTATACCCTTTTATTTAGGCAAACTACTACTTTATATATATATTCTTTGTATCTCTGTTTCTCTCGCTCTTTTTCACATAATTATAGTAATTAAAATTTCGATTTAACTCTTAAAATTTTTTAATATTATGATTTTAAAAAAATCAATCGATTTTATAAAATTTGTATTAAATTTAATAATTTTATGATTTAAATTTTGTTAAAGTACTTAATTTATTTTTTTAATTTTACATAAAATCTCAATTTTTTCTAATTGGGCACAACAATTTGAAGAGTAGTTATTAGCTATGCATGTCATTTAATTTATTTTGTGTTTATGCAAAAGCTATGTAAATAAATGACCTCCATCAATATTAACTCACAGTTAGACATCAGATATTGATCCACTTAAAAAATTGCAGATTAAACTCGATGGTGACAAGTAAGAATATATAGGTTATACTCCTTTAATCTATTGTGTGCTTAGCTGGATAAAATGTTGGTGGGGAAATTGACACGTAAAAGTGCTAGCTTAAGTAGTGATTTTTTTAACCAAAATTAATTAACTTAACATTGGATCCTAATCTTTAAGAATAGTAGTAGTTAGTCCTGTCATTGCTCCTGTAGAGAGTGCTATAATATATACTCGAGTATGCTATTGATTTTTGTTGCAATTTGATTCGCAGCATCAACAATCTTGTCAGGCAGTCAGCTTTCTGTTATATTTCTATTCCATGCAATCATATTACATCAACATAAATTAAAAATCAATCATCAACTAATCAATATATTTAATATTCATAAAAAATATAATTATTTTAATAATAGGTTAATTTATTAAAAATATATATAAATACATACAAATAAATAATAGTTGGTTTTAGTATTTAATAAATATTTTTTTGTATTTACCGTCGACAAAAATGAGTAAATACATTTATTAGAAAAAATATGCGTGTTAACTAAAAAATTCCTTAATATATTAAAAAAATGTTTGTCTAATTTTTTTTAATTCATTATATTCTTTTTTACTTTACTTTATGATAGACCTGCGAAACATAGCCAGTCTTTAAGTTCAGATAAAGGAAGAGAATTGGGTTAACTCTTCCACAGCTAATGTAAAAACTTAGTCAAATTTGTATGATATATTTATTTCACATGTTATCTTTTAATTCAACAAATAAAAAATTAATCTGTCAAAAAACTAAACTCTATTTATCATTTGGTAATATATTATTGCATATATAAAACGGAATTTAAACTCTTAAAATTCGTTTATGTGAACGAGTGAGGCCAAACTAAATTATTTTTTTTAACTCATTATATTGCTAATCCTATGATTATAAAATAGAGTAGAAGTATTTTGAATGAAGGTAAGACTCTATATCTTACGATGATACAGTAACACGACGAGAACAATAAATACCAAAACAAAAAAGCAACATAATAATTATTCAATCACTATTTTCTAAGAGTATTGTCATGGTGATTGGTCACTTCAGTTATGCTTCTTTCGTTTATGTTTGTGTATGAGGCAGTGTGCTATGTCAGCGAGGGCTGTTGGTTTTTAAGAGATAAAAAAACACGTACGCTTTTTCATGGCCATGTCCATGAGAATCTGTACGGTACTTATGACTTCAGTTCTCAGAGGGTATCTTTAAATTTTCTATTAATAAGATTTCATCATCCATGCCCTTTAATTCACTTCTCATCATCATCGTCATCATCATGTTAACCCAGATAACTTACTCTAATAAATCTTTAATTAGTAATTAATTAATTACATGTGAGCTACTATAGCCCATGTTGCCAATCTTTTCACACTTACAAGTTACAATTGCATCAAACACCATTACTCGCCAATAGCTACTAATCCAAATTATCCACATCCCGGTATTAAAACAATGCATATTGTAAAATACTTTATATAATCATCTATGTTAGAATATATTTAGGATGTTATATATTAAAATAATGTCTAATTATATCTCATACCAATTATATGCTTATTTAATTTGATATTAAATTATTTTTGTTATTATTAGATTGTATCCTAAACTTATAAATAGGTATTCTTCATTGAATATGGATCTAGCTTATTCTTGAGTTATTATTATAAATATAATTGCATCTAATCTTTTGTATAATTATTCATCTGACGAATATAAAGAGTAGTTATTTTTACTGACATACCAGGAATCGCTAGAGAACTGAAAGAGCTTCCCTTTGGTAGAGAAGATGATGAGAGCAACCTCGGCATCACAGAGAACGGAGATCTCATTAGCCTTCTTAAGCAAACCAGCTCTCCTCTTAGAGAAAGTAACTTGGCGATTGATCTTGTTCTCTATCCTCTTCAATTGCACTCTCCCTCGCCCCATTCCACCAACAATTCAGCACCAGAACTTTGATCAAACACCTTGTGTGCGTAACGCACTGACCTAAGAATTTAATCAAACACCTGGTGTGCAAAGATCACAGGAACGGTTCAACGTACTGCACCGACAAAATTCATATGATAAGTTTAATTTCTTTCAGTGGAAGGTAGTGTTTGGGATTTTATTTGTGGGATTTGGAGCTTAGAAGAAAGAAGAGGAAGAAACAACAGAACCATATAGGTCTTGTTTGTTAGAGTGGCAAATTAGGTAATAAAATATGAGAAGAGATGATTGGTTAGGAATATAATAATATTTTAGGAGAAAGGAGAAGTGGTTTTGGGAAACCGGTGTGGTTTCGTCAAATGCGTTGTCGAGTTCTGATTGGTTGGAAGGAGTGCTAGGACGTACGTTCACCGTGTTGCGTGGGGTCCACACTGTTTCTCATACCGTCTTTTGTTGTGTCTTTATGAACGATCTTACTTTCAGTAAAAAACTAAAAGTATATTATAAAATAATTAATAATTATTTTTGTTAATACATGTTTTAGCAAAACTCTTAAGAATAATCAACGGTTGGTATCTTAACATGCTTTCCTTTCACTTAATTTGTGATTTCAGGTTTCTATCAATTTTGAGTATTATAAAAAAACTCAGATTAACTTAGGCATGTTTCTTATTAAATTTCACATGTTTGAATAAGAAGATTGGGTTTAAAAATAAATTTAAATCAATATCATGCAAATTGTAATTATTTTATTCAAATTAAATTAAATAATAAAATCAAACTGTTACTATCTAAATTGTATTAAATTATATTATTTTATTTTTAAATTTTACTTTTGATATACTTTATGGTAGAATTCTAAAATATATATCTCATCTATATTTTAAATAAAAAATGAGTATATTTATCTTTTATCTAGTGTAAATAAGATAAATAATAGAGTGTAAATATGTAAATAATTTGAAGAATTCATATCAGTATAAATATAAAATATAATTTATTAATTTAAAAATCCTTGTCACTCAATTTATAATTTCAATAATAAAAAATGACAACTAACAAAATTCGTACATAAACTTTTGTTGTTTATTTGCTACACAACAATAATCAAGAAGCTTTAAAACAAAGAATTAAGATAAAATTTAAAATTTTATATTTATTATTTAATAACTGAACTTTAGTTTAGTAAAATTTTATGAAAAAATGCTTGTCCTTCTCAAAAACAAAAGCACCTCATTTCATATTTTATAACTCATTTCATATTTTATAAATAAAAAAATTATATATTTTTATTTGTATTTATTAAAATTAAAAAATCTAATATAATTCTGTATAGTAATAAATATTTAAATTTATTCTTAAATTATTGATGCCAAATTCCATTAACTATTAAAATTCTCTTTATTTATATTTATTATGGTAATATAAATTTTAAAAATATTTTATCAAATATAATTATTATTACTTATGTTTATTAAAAATTATTTTAGTTTAATTATCACATAAATGCTACAATTTTTCAAAAATTATCTTTTAAAAATCAATTTTAATAACATATTTGTGAAAACAGCAATAAGAGTGGTGTAAATATTGAATTTTTTATTTTAATAAATAAAATAAATATAATAATTACTGAATTAAATAATTTAAAAAAATTATCGAAATTCGCTCTCTTTGCTTATCTCGTACGTGTAAAATTATCTCGTTTACAGTGTAAACAAGATATAAGAAGACAAATTACCAGTCGCTATAAAAGGATGTGTAACCCTTGACCTTCTCTACATACATTTTATATCGTTTTCTGTCTCGTTTTTCTCACAAAACAACGCAAGAATGGCCAGTAATAACGTATACATAGTTGTGTGTTTATCCTAATTACCGTATGAGAAATTGCGACAATAAGGTGACATTTGAGTGTGAGAATCCGATACTTTTGCACACTCAGCGTGTAAGTACGTTGTGGGAGTTGAAGAGTTTGATATTGAGCAACCTCGGTGGTACTGAAGCAAGGGAGGTCGGAAGGGTGGGATATAGGTTGCTAGCACCCATGGGTAATGGAGTTTTCCGGTTTCGACTATTTCAACTTTTAGGGAATGAGCATGTGCGACTCATGTTTGACATACATGGGAGAATCATGGCGGAAAAGGTGATGGAGCTTTTCGCCGAGGTTGGAGATATTGGTCGTGGTGGTTCTGTACACTCGACCTATGTATAGGACGAACGACCTCTCGCACCACCACCCATTCATGTCGCCATTCCAGTGGATGAGGCGGAGGAGTGCGACGAGGAGTCAGACGAAGAATACATGGCAGATAGTGTCGACAGTGATTCTTCCTAAGGGGGCGATAATGAAGAGTTTGTACCGGAGATGCCTGCTCAGACTGTGGTGCGCCATGTCTTACCTCTACCTCACCTAATTCCGGCGCTATCGGCAGTGCCAAGTCACTATCATAGTTTAGATCTGGACGCCATGCATGAGAGGACTCCATTTTTTGACACAGGAGAAAAGGATTACAACCTAAATAATAGGATAGAGTTTCGGGTTGGCCACAGGTTCAAATGCCGAGAGGCAGTCCTGTAGGTTGTGAAGAACTACAGTATTTGCAGGAGTACTGAGTACCGGGTGATCGAATCGGACCGATTAAAGTACCATATACAATACCGTCAAGCTACGAATGGGTGTCAATGGAGCCTCCATGTGGCCCTTAGGTAGAACCTTAGATACTGGTAAGTTCAACTTTAATAGTACTTTTCTGTACTTCTGTACGATATATTAAGTAGGTTTGAGATATGGTTGAACCAATATTGTTTTGTTGTGTTAGGGAGGTTCGGAGGGTTGGTGGAGCGCACAGTTGTTTAGCATCCACCATGTCTCAAGACTATCGTCAGTTAGACAACAATTTCATCTGCAAGGTCATATTGCCATTGAAACAGTCCAACGTCTCCGTCAGCATTCTGGTGTTGCAAGGTGCGGTCCACACCAGCTATCACTTCAAACCCTCCTACAGAAAGGTGTGGATGGCGAAGCAGAAGACAATTGCACAGATCTACGGAGATTGGAAAGAGTCATACAACAAGGTGTCGAAGCTGCTTCAGGCACTGTAGAGCTGTTTTCCTGGAACCATTTGTGACCTACGGGGAGGGGGGACCGTACTACGATGGACACCTTCTGGTTCGCAACTGTAGCATGTTTGACAAGGTATTTTGGACTTTTTCCTCATGTGTCGAGGTGTTCAAACATTGCAAGCCGTTTGTTTCCGTTGATGGCACACATCTATATTGCAGATACGGGAGAGTGTTGCTTATCACAGTGGCACAAGACGGGAACAGCAACATCCGTCCCATTACTATTGTCATTGTGGAGTTCAAGAGCACCAAGTCATAGTCGTTCTTCCTTACTAATCTGAGACGCCATGTCACCCCACAAGAAGGCCTACTGGTTATCTTTAACAGATCGCAGGCCATCAAGACCGCCCTCAGCTTCGATGATAGTGGTTGACATCCCCCTAGAGCGTTCCATGCTTACTATATCAGACACATGGCTGCGAATTTCATGGCTCGTTTCAAGTCCGCCAAGGATAAGAGATACCTCATAAACGCTGCTTATAGTCCAAGCAATGCTGGGTATGAGTGGTACATGGACTGGTCGTTTCAACAACGAGATTTAATTTGGCTGCAACACTACGACAGTGGGCAGCGATTTGGTCATATGACAACAAATTTGTTAGAATGCATCAATGCAGTTCTGAAGGGGACACGATACTTGCTGATTTCAGCCATCGTGCACATCACGTACGAAAGGCTACAGAAGTTGTTCGTGACGAAGAGCAGGGAGGCGTAGTCACAAATAGCGGCTGGAAACCGTTTCACCTAGAGGCTCATGGCAGCCATTGAGAAGAATATAGAAGGCATCCCGAAACTACGTGTCACTCATTGTGATAGGCGGGCCTCTGTGTTTGTTGTGGAAGAGTTAGAGCCGTTCGAAGGTTGGTCGCAAGGTTCGTTCCGCGTTCGACTATCAGCGAGTACGTGTGACTGTGGCCTGTTTCAATCTATCCTCTATGTTTTTTTATTTGATTCTTACACTTTTTTGTATATCAATATTTATTTCTAAGTTAAAAAGACTTCTAATTCAAAACATATTTACATCCTTAATCACATGTTTTTGAGACAAATATTATTCAATTATTAATTTTAACATATATGCAACTACTTAAACCTAACTACAAGATTATAAGTTGTTACAACCTACAACAACTAAAATAGAGTTCGAAATTAACAATTACGTAGTAACAACCTACCACAATTAAATATAATTTCAAAATTCTACCAGCGACTTATTCCTAACGCTATACACTATACTCTAGGTCTTTGCAACTACCCTAACTATGACTACATACAAAAATATATCTATATGGGATCGCACAAATTTTACCGCAACAGGATTAACTTCAAAGTCGGCTGCCCCAGCATAATGCGAAGTCTCGTTCAGCCTGTTGATGTCTGCATCGGTTCCCGCCTGACGTGCCATCGCAGTATATGTCGATAATATGGTCAGAAATGGGTGATAAAGAAGAGAAAGTGGTTGACAAGGTCAATCTGGAGCCCAGTAGTACGCTGTGAACGACATATACTTATAGGCGTCGACAAGCCTTATCTCATTTACAGTGTAAAGGAAATAAGCAAAGGAACAAATTTTTGTAATTTTTTTAAATTATTTAATTTGGTAATTATTATATTTTTTATTTATTAAAATAAAAAATTCTGTAAATATTTTATTGATCATTATTCTTTAACATTAATGAAAAGTGAAATGTGTAAAGTGTTTTTTGGGATTAAGGGTTGTACTATGTTTGGTGGGTGGACTATGTTATATATTGTCATTGACTTGCATAATTTTTTTCATTTATTTAACTTGTCAATATATTTGTTTCATGTGATTTAATTAGTATTTCTCAATTTTTATTTAATTTAAGTATTACAACTATTTTTAGTACTATATTGATCATAATTGAATGTGTTCACATTAAATAGTTGTTACAATATCAGAATCATATTTAACTGTTCACATTAGCATTGCACTAACAAATGTGAAGATGAAAATTTAGCCAAAAACTAAAAAATGGTGGATTTAATTAGTATTTTAAAAAGTTAAAAACCAAATTAACTCTTTAAACCAATTCCAAAACACTAAAATAAATCCATTCTTCATATTCTTTACAACGCCCACTTACCTTTTCTTGAAACAACAGTTGAAAATAAGCTTTTATAAAAAGTTATAAGCTCAAGAATCTATAAAAGAATAGGGTTGCTTTAAAGAGATTTTTTTTTATATGAAAGAAAAACATTAAGTATAATTTAGAATTGCAATTATATATCCTGCAAGTTAATCCAAAAAGGTAAGATTTTATATTAAGCTAAAATATATACCGTTAACTTTTTCTCTCCATCTTTTTTATTTTTTCTTTTGGTTTGAAACGGGTTAGGCAAAAATTTTTACTCCCATTAGTCCCATTTAGTATAGTCATTGATTTTCAAAAGTATCAATAATTGCTTACACATTTTACAAACTTACCTTATTTATGTAAAATTTCCACTTTAGAATCCATGCATATTCTATATTAGCACATCTTCCAAGCTAGCTGGCTAACCATTTTCCTTTTCTTTTCTTTTGGGACGAAACCTAACCTTTTCAAGAAATTGAATTTATATACAAAACACGCACATAGTTACAAGGAAATTGAAAATATATAGATGGGTGACTTTGAAAAAAATACAAAAAATAATGTTGTGTCCAAAGAAGGAAAAAGGAAAAGCTAGGTAGTACCGCATAAGTTAAGCAAACACCAATTTACACAAAAATAGTGAACATCTGGATATTAAGGTGTTGCTCTATTTTTGTGATAGGCCATTTCATCAGCTGTTTTCACTTCCTTTGTTTGGCTCAAAGGCCAACATACAAGTCATGAAAATGAAAGGCCACGGTATGTGGTGAACAAAAAAATTAAAATATAAAATTAAAAAGTTATTCTATATCTATCTTATGTGATTAAGTGGACCATATCTGTTTGCAAATATATACAAGTGGCTGTGGCTGCTAACTATTTACTTTCTAAAACCTAAGAAAGAAAAATAAATAAATAAATAAATAATTAAACGGCTCCTAACGATTTTTACTTTCTAAAACACATGGGCCTTTTTTTACTTCAAACGGGTCATTTCAGGTGAAAAATGACGGCCATGTCTCAAAAAATAGGTAGAACTAATTTGTCATTTATATTTATTAAAAATTATGTAATTTTTTTGTGAAAATATACACAGGTTAAATTGAATATTTATTCTAAAAATTTTATATATGATGGAATTTTTCAAAAAACAAAAAATATATTTTTAATTTGATTCCTACATGCATTTGAGTCTGAATTTTAGTGCATACGTAAAAAAAATTTCCAAACGTATCTTTTAATTTTGCAAATAAAAAAATAATTTATCGTAAATTTAAATTTTATTTAAAACTTTATTATTAATTAATGACTTATTATATATACAAGATAAAATTTAAATTTTATATTTATTTAACTAAGCTAATAAACTAAGAATCCAAGTTAGTTATAAAATTAAAAACAAATTATTTAGATCGGTTAGAAAGGACATTTGTGGTTGAAATTACAATCAGATATGCGTCTAGTGTTGGAGTATTGTTACATCATACATGTACGCACACACTCTTGTAATCTTGTTGTGGACGACTCTGGACACCTCACGAAGGCGGATTTTTTTTATTTAACTTAATTAAATATTTTATTTATTAATATTTATAATTTGAATAATATTTATATTTTTACACTGTTATATATTATATATCTCGGATAAAAGTAGAAGAAAATTAATTACAAAGATTAGACACTATGTATCTGAAATATGTAACAGTTTAAAAAAAAAAAAATTCAAGTGCACCTAAAATTAGGGGTGAGCATAGGTAATGGGTATCCAATTATTTGTCCGAACTCGAACCGAACTAATTAAATTGGTTTTGGAACCAACGGGTAATCGGGTCCAATTCAAATCAAACTGATGACCTTTATTACTGATCGATTCGAGTATCGATTCTAGGAGTGCGAAACTCGAACCAACCCGTAAACGTGATCATATATTAATTAAATAAAAAAAATATGGCTTTTAGTGAGTTTTGCAACTCATAACCCTAACACTTTGAAAACTAGACAGATATTTTTATTGCCCTTTTGTATTTAGCTTCTAATGTTTGGATTTTAATGTGTTTTGATTTTAGCTTCTTTGAAAGATTATTCACTAGACTTTTGTATTTAGCTTCTAATATTTCTATTGCACTTTTGTATTTTCATTAGACAAAGATTATTTACTATTAATATGTTTGGATTTTAATGAGTTTAGTTTTTAATGTATTTGGTGTTTAACATGTTTGAATTATTTCTATTGATGTTACACGTTTATTTTACTTGTTGAATTTTTAAGATAAAAATTTGGGTTTTTTTTATGAATTTCAAAGTCATCAGGTACCCAATTACCCGAATCAAACCAATTCGTTTTTAATCGGTTTGGTTTGGTTCGGGTACATATACAAAAAAAAAACATAAATCCAAACCAAACCGAACCAATTATATTTTAATAAGTTCGGTTCTAATTTTATCTTGAACTCGAACCAAACCGATCTGTGCTCACTCCTACCTAAAATATGTAATATTTATGTGAGCGGTATAGATTTACGATGTTGTGCACCCAAAATTAGAGAAAAAATTTTTACGATCCAGTGCAATCGAGATATGTATAATATGATATAGGGTACTTTGCATTTTAGATAACTACATAAAAAAAAGTCACATATATAAGGAGTTTGAAGTCTGCAAAACTAATTACAATTCATTTATATCACTACTTTCTCTTCTCTTTTAGTTCATAGATATGACTAATAATAATTTTCTTTTATGATTGTTTATCCAAGTAGAATAATAAAAGGTGGTAAAGAAGGAATGATATTTGAGGGAAATTTTTTTGGAATGTTGCACACTTGCCGTCTTAATTTTCTAGATGCGCTAAAGAATGTCATCCAAATAATATGAGAAAATAGGTTTTAAAAAGGTTGGGAGAGTAGCCTATAAATTTTTATTATCGTTGTCGAATGAAGAGTTTCGAAACAGGACATTGTGGGTTGAAGCTAATAACCCATGTGAGGGTAATGTTCGAGGTGCATGCTAGGTTAATGTCGCAACATATGATGGAGTGGTATGTTGCGATTCATGAAATAAGTAGTGGTGGTGAGCCTTCCTCTTCGATCTCGTAGGCAGTCCCAGTAGTCACGACACAGATTTACTATATCGAACCGCGTGATTATGTGGAAGAAGAGAATAGTGAGTCTGACTCAGATTACATTGCTAAAATCGAATCGTCTAACGAGAGTAATTCCTCCACTTATGAGTTTGTATTAGAGACTCCAACTTGTGAGGGTGATGGATTTCTTCTTCCTTCGTCTTTGGCTATTCCAAAAGTATCAGATTTTCTAAGTCATTATCACACTCTCAACTTGGGTGTCATGAAGCTAAATAATTCTTTTAACCTTGGCCAAAAGAAAGATCATAACATGGATGGCGACGTGGAGTTTTGAATGGGTCATAAATTTATGAGTAGAGATGTTGTACTCATAACAGTGAAGAACTACAACATTCCAAAGATTGTTGAAAACAGAATTTTGAAGTCAGATAGACTAAAATATCATTGTGTACATGGAGTCTTCGTGTAGCGTTTCGACAAAATCTAAGCTATTAGTAAATATGAAGTTTACAAAATTTACATGTAAATGTTACTTATGTTATATTTTATGTGATGAGATTTATGAGTAATTTTGTAGAGAGGTGCGTAAGTTGGGAGAGTCATTCTCCTGTCTGGTGTCAACAATATCCCAAGATCATACTCAATTCGATAGCAGTCTAATTTGCACTGTGATATTATGTTATACATATTGATCCCTCTATTTTCATCCCAGTATTACAAAGTATAGTGCAACAAAGTTATCATTTCAAGTCATCATATCGAAAAATGTAGATCACAAAGCAAAAAGCAATTACTTAGATTTACGAAAATTGAGAAGAGTCGTATAACAAGATTTCTGTCCTGTTACAAAATTTAGAACATTACCTCCCCAATATCATACATGATTGATGTATTGTTCCTTATTACAATAGAAATAAGATTGACAGAGATTGTAGCCTACTTGATAAGATGTTTTGGCCTTCTCTCCGTGTATTGAAACGCTTAAAAACTGCAAGTTGTGTATATCGGTTGATGAAACACATTTGTATGACGAATATGAGGTATGCTACTCATTGTTGTCGCCCAAGATGATAATAATAATATTTTACCTATAACTTTTGTACTTACAAAATCTGAGTCTATCGAATAATATAATTTTTTTCTCTCACAAATTTGAGACAATACTTGACTCTGCAACAGGACTTTTTTCTCATATCTAATAGATATCAAGCCATATGCATTATCCTTAATGCACCCAATAGTAATGACTGACATTCTCTAATAACTTATCATGCTTATTGCATACTTCATATGTCTTTTAATTTTATGATTCGGTTTAAATTAACAGATGACAAGAGGTATTTTATTAAGGCAACGTATAGCCCAAGTATTAAGGGATGTAAGTGGTATTTGAATGTCTTGAAGGGGTTATCAAAGGATATATTGGATTAGGCCATGAGGTTTAGGAAGAACTTATAACTCCAACATTATGATAGAAGTCGTATATATGTATGGTCACATAATGATAAATCTGTCAAAGTGTATCAATGATGTCATACAAAATTAATTAATCATATCCTAATAATGTAATAAATAAGTAATCAGATAAAAAAAAACTTCATCTAATATGTAAATAATTAATTAATCATCTTCTAATATTCTCTTTTAACTACAAGTTTTCTAACTAATTAAATTAAAATATCCTAACATATTAATTAATTAAATCAAAATAATCTAAAATATTAATACTCTAACACGTTTTATAACTAATTAAATTAAAATATTCTAACATATCAACTAATTTATTAAATCAAAATAATCTAAAATATTAATATTATAACATGTCTTCTAACTAATTAAATCAAAATATTCTAACATGTTAACTAATTAATTAAATCAAAATAATCTAAAATATTTTTTAAACAAATTAATTTAACATTCTACTAAATATAATTTAATTAAAACCATCTAAACGTTTTAATAATTCCTACATAATTAAAAAAAAAGAGACAAACCAATTTCAAAATCTAATGTACCACGTCATATTTAATCCATTGATGTTCCGTAAACGTACATATTGTCAGCCTGTCGTATGCTTTTAAAATTTGAGAAAATTTAAAAAATGCGCAAACAAACCTTTTAAATTATCCAAACTATTTTTTAAATGAAAAAGAGAGCTCAACTACACCTTATATATAGAGACGCAATCATGTTGATATCAAATGTTGCGGGTAGAAGAATTTTTCTATACCACAACTCGAATACACATCACTCGAGTAGGGTTTTATTATATATTCTGGTGCATCTTGAATTTGTTCAAAAATTTACGTTACTTATCTTAGGTATCACTAATTAGTGAGGAATTTCGAGATATGACACATTGCACATAACAACAATAAATATTATATTCCATGTGTTGTATATTTTTATAAATAATATATTTAATTAATTTAAATAAAAAATCTCATAGAGAGTACATGAGATTATTATTGATTTTTAAAATATAAGATCATAGTTAATATATGCCTAATATTATTATTAATGAAAATTTCATTTTTTTTAATAAATATATAGTACATATTAAAACAAAAATTTTACATATTTTCACAAAAAAAATATTTTAATCTTAACATATTGTTTACTGAATATTAAAATAAATAGAAAGATAAAAAACACAGAGATAAATAATGAATTTTTTTTATCTTAGTCTATGAGAATTATATATAAAAACAAAACACTTTTGTATCCTGAAACATACCATTTTGTATACTGTCAAAAAAAAGAGTACCATTTTGTATATATTTTTCAATACAATAATGATGATGAATTAATTATGTCGTTGTGTATTTATATTTCTCTATTTTTATTTTGTACTCTTTCTATTTATAAAAGTTTGTCAATAATTATTTTTTGCTGACTACTTGTTACTAACTACGCAATGAATATCATATTTTAGTAGTAAAAAGTCATGTAATTAAATTTTCTCAGTAAACGTTGTGGTCTAATATCTCAATTAAAGTTGTGTTTTATTTTCATAAATCATGAATTGTATTTTAGACAAAAATGATGTCATACAAAAATAATAGATATCAAAATAAAGACTGAATAATAAATATGAATCTGTAAAATATACGTGAGTTTAGATTTGAACGATACAATAAATAAAACAAATAATGTAACAAATAGTTAATATTCGAAGGTAAATGTATTCATTGAAATATTTTCTCGCTCTACCCTTTATTACATAGGGAGACTATTATTTTCCTATAACAAAATACTCTTAAAAATATGGTAATATCCTAACTTTATTTTTATTTTGGTAGTATAATTTTTTTTTTCATTAAATTTTAATTCACTGGGGTTAATTAAGTAAAATGAATAATTATGTGTTTCTTATTTAAATATATTTAACTAAAAAAATTAGTTTTTTAATAATTATTGAATAATTTATAACTCTTATCATATTTAAACTTAATTTATAAATGATTAAATTTTTATTCGATTAGTTTAGAGAATTTTGATCCTTTAATATTATGACAATAAAAAAATATATAACTACAATAAAAATATTATGTAAATATTAAAAATTAATTATTAAATTAATTATTATATATTTATATAAATATATAATATTTAATTTATTTTTAATAAAAATTTTATATTTTAATATATATACTATAAAAATAAATAAATTAATAGATAATTTTAATATACACATAAACTAGTTGAATTAGAATAATATTAACCGAGTAGGAAATAAAAGACAAACAGAAAAGTGTAAATCTTGGAAAGAATAATTGAAGGAGGAAAAGAGGAGTTAGGTTTTAAGTCATTTTCTTAAACCTTTACCACTTAGGTTTGATTGGCTGAATTTAGCATGAAATGTGAGGTGAAAATGGAAAGGTAGAAGCTCTGTTCTCAACGGAATCCCAAAGAGGAATAAGATCATAAAGTGAAATTAAAAAAGATAAAGGCAAATTAAAACTGCAACATAAAATATGCACCATGGGGCTAAGAGACTAGAAAGCTGTCAAAAAATAAAATAAAATAAAATCATACATATATTGAAAAGCAATAATTATCTATCACTGAATGCACGTGTGTACTTAGCAAATTAATACCTTTTAAAAGGAAAATTATATTGTTTTTATTTCTCTTTCTTCATTTTTTTTATTTTTAATCATATAGTAACAGTCCACTCATCAAATTTAACACCCAATAAACAGAAATACAAATTGTTCAGAGTTCACTCATAACCCAAATAAATAATTATTACAAATTTTAAATTTCTCAAAAATAAAATCTTTAAATAATTAGTGTGAAATATTTCTCGTTTTATTAGTCAAATTTTAAAGTTAAATCAGATCTATGCTCAGTCACAAAAAAATCAGATATATGCTCTAAATAGTTATTTCTAAACGTAAAAAATGTGTATTATAAATTTTATATCTCTCAAAAATAAAATAAAAATTGGTTTATAATACTAAAAGTTTATGGGTTGAAACATCAAAAAACATGAAGTCCTTGTGTAGTTTTTTTTTTCTTTCCTTCTCTTGGTGGGTCGAATTTGTAACAAAAATTTAATTTTTTTTATAGATTTATTATTATTTTATATTGAATTTTTTATTTAAAATAATAAAAAAACAAAAAGTAAATATATTTATATTTTTTATAATAAAAATTTTAATATTATATCATAAATTACTTTCTTAAGAATTTTAAAATAATAAGTAAGAATATATAACAACTATTTGTTTAATAAGTATGTATATATATTATTTTTAAAAGAAAAAAAAAAGAAAAAAAAAAGCTTAGAAGGAGTTAAGTGGTTATCAATAACATCAATCAATAGAGCCATACAATGTTGATTTTGTGGAAGTATTACCACCTTTTGCATCATTATAGTGTCACAAATCCAAATCCAAATCCAATTTAGATTAGGTTATGCTCAAAATATGAATTGAATTTTGTTATAGCATCCAACCAGAGACGCATGCTTCAACATTTCCATCCTCATCATCACCCATGGGATTATTATACCTATGTAATTTAAAAAAATTATTAATAACATTAATTTTCATAATTTTTTAAAATTTATAATTAGGTCTTTATATTTTAAAATTTTTTAATTGAATTTCTACACCAATTTTAATTTTATAATTAAATCCTTTTTAACATTAAATATATGTTACAACAATATTTTTGTCCATCTCACATCACTAGTAAATATATCTTAGTATATTTCGTTAAGTTAAATATTTTTAAAAACAACAAAAATGTGATTATAAATTTAAAATTGGTATAAAACCCAATTAAAAATTTTTAAAGTATAAAAACTCAATTACAAATTCGATGAAATTATTAAAGTTAATAGAAAAATTTAACCTAAAATAAAGTAATTTAATAGTACAGGTGTGTACACTTAATATCTGGTGTGTGTATATAGAACAGGTTTTTTTTAATTAGTAGTTTACCCGATGTGCGAATTGGGATTAACCCCAAGAGTTTGGAAAGTAAAATCTGATTGAGGAGAAAAGTGATGAGTGCATTGGTTGTTATTGTTAGGCCCTTCCCCATCCCAAGCCAGCCTCAGAGGAACTTGTAAATTCTGAATTTCTTCCAACTGAATCATCAACACAGATTCACATCAACTTTTGAAATGTTTTAACTAAGATTAATGATATCATACAATTATTTGATCTAAAAATTTAAACCGATAAGATTAATAAGTAGAATCAGATGAATAGATATATATCTAACATATTTAATTCCTCACACACAATAATTTTTTGCGTTTGAAGCATAAATTTTATATAGGTTTTTTCTTTCTTCTTTTAGAGAGATGAGTTAAATTCTTGATATTTTTTTTCTCTGTTTCTTAATTCTCTCTTAATTTCTCATTCTTATTCACTATTTTTCAATATTTTTTATGTCTAATACTAAAATAATTCTACAGAACAACACGTTATTAAGAATCTAATTCTAAATTTTTTTTGTTATGAATTTGTTTTAATTTTAAATTTATAAATAAGATGCATATGAATAATTATATATAGTACTAGAGGCCAACGTATTTTTTTATTTATAACCATTAATTAGTTATCATTAATATCTTTAAAAGTGTAAAATTATATCTAATAATGTAGAATTATACACTCTTTTTTTAATGATTAAATAGTGGCTAAATTTTAATAAAAATATTGCTCCTGAGACTTTTTCTAATTATATATCTAATAGATAGTTTTATCGTACTTTTATCAATTTTTATTTTCTTTAGTCAGTAAAATTTTTTAATTTTTGGGGACAATCATGGTAAAAGAGAAAAATTATCTAAATATTCATAGAAAAAAGAGCAAAGATGTGCATTAGAATAAGGTTGGAAGTTGAAATCAATAAGTTGGATAACTACCTTAGTTCTTAAAGCCGTATTAACGTCAACAAGCGCTCTCTCCTGCATGGAGTAATTAGCAATAATAGTCAATATATTTATGGGTTTATTTAATCAGTGTTCTTCAGACACGAGAAAATTAAAATTTATTTAAAAATTATAAAATTTCTATTTGTTAAAAGAAGCATACCCGATTTTGAAGATCAGTAAGACGATCAAGCATGAACTGAGTCTGGCAAAAATGTAAAGTTATATATTTACCTTCATTCTATATAGATATATACCAAAATTAAAAGGGAAAAAATGACATAGAAATTCAAACTTTTACAAATTTAATTTTGTTTTAGTATTTGCATAATAACAGAAACAATGCACATCCAAGCAGCTATAGTTTATAAAATATGAATTCTGCTAAAGGGATAACAAAAATTGGGTCAATAATCAACTAATAAAATTTAAGCATACAAAATTCAAAGACTACACCTTTAAAATTTATATTAATACTACTTTTTTTTTTCAGATTTATCCATCAAAATATATACTTAATGTAGCTGGCTAATAACTAGCAAGTATATATATAATAGCAATATAAAAATTAGATCAGTAATTGAATTGATAAAGTTAGATATTTAAATATTTAAAAATTTAATTACAATTTAATAAAATATAATAAAATAATATATTTTTACATAAAATATATTTTTATATATTCTAAATACATGATTTTTATAAATTAATATTTTAACTGATTTTTTAATAAAAACTAGACCAACTCAATAAATTTATCAACTTTTGACTATTACAGAATTTTTTAAACCAATTTTCCAATAAGTTAAAAAGATTCAACTTCATAGAGAGACTATTGAAGCTTGGAACAAAGATGATCAGAAGGTTTTCAAGGAATGATGAACAATTAGTAGTTAGGACTATGCTAGAAGTGTGAAGTGTGTATAAATATTTTACCGTAGATCTATTGAATACGCTAGAGTACGTTTTTAAAGTGATAATAAAATAACAAATGCTATTTTTCTTTTTTTTCATCTCTCTCAGACTCCCTGAACTTCTAACTTGAACCTTTCTCTTTTTTTTTTGCCAACCTAAATCTGATATCTTTTCAACTCATTAATCAATTTTGTAAAATCTTTAACCACATTATTCTTAATATTTTTTTTTATCAAATTGCACGGGTTCAATGACATATTCTCAGTTAATCCAATTGATCCTAATTCAATTCTATTTTTAGAATTATAATTTAAATAATTATTAGTTCTAAAAAGAGTAACAATTGAGTCGATAAACCAAGTAAAGAATATTTATCGATCTCACCTTAGTTGACCTAATATTCGTCAACGCCGACTCTAATTGATTTTCAAGCTGCTGAAGTTCTGTTGAAGTCATTTTGGTTAGATCCTCTCCAAGAAGGTTCCTACAGCATCGTTAACGTTCAATTTATCAACAAAATATATAGAAAAGGTTCCTACAGCATCGTCAATGTTCAATTTATCAACAAAATATGTATATATATGTTTGTAAAATCTAAAAAATATCTTGAATTAATTAATTAGTTTGTGCACATTAAATTAATTAGAATTTAATTCTTTCAGTTAAAAAATTAAAAAAATTTAAATAAAGAATTAATTTATTTAGTCTTATATATTATATATAATTTACCTCTGTGAACTTTGTAAGAGTTCTACATATGCTTTTAACGTCACATAGTCCTGATAAGTGTTCTGCAATACAAAATGACATAACACAGTTTAGCCTTTTAAGTATAAAAAAAATTCTTATATAAAAAATATTATATGTATATAATTATTATATTCTTCTACCTAATCATTTAAATTTTTAAAATAAATAATTTTATAACAACTTTCTTATAACAAAAATATGATATTTTTATTTTAATGATTAATCTGTGGCATATATTTATTAATACTACAAGCCAAACTGTTGGATATATCACCTGAGTGTCATGGTTTCTTACTTGAGTGGTTTGCGGCAAGCTATAATTGTACATATGATATCTCTCTATGGTTTTCATCATGCTGCAACACATATTTATACATATTATTATTACAAAAAATATTATATAAATATTAAAATTAATTACAAATATATATAATTTATTTTATTTTTAATATATGTTTTATATTATATAATTAATTTTAGTGACTAATTTTAATGTACTCTTTGTTATTTCACAAACTAAATATTTGTGTTAACTAAAGAAAATGGGTAAGACACAACTGCTTATAATTGAAAACAACATACATCTAACTCACATGTGAAAAATAATGGATCATGTTTTGACGGTTTTCATTTTTGCCATTAATTAGGCCCAATTTCCTTTAGTTTGTGAAAAGAAGTAGATGGCATAAAAAACATGACCATAAGTTCTTCAAAGGATAGAATGCTGATAAGGTTCTATCAACTAATTCTAATAAGTAGCAATAAAACAGGTAAAAAATAATATATATATATATATATATATATATAATTAATAATTTATAAACTTGTATAAAATCCTTATTTTAAGTGAAGAGAATAGAAGTATTCCTTAATCCATGAAAAAAATATTCTCTATATCATTGAAGACAAAGCCACAAGTCTATAAAATTTACACATATAGAAGGAGCTATATAAATAATTTTAGGAAAAGTCTAAGGGCCAACAGTTTTATTGAATTTTGGCCAGCATGTAACAAGCAGAGGAAGATAAGTCATTGGATGAAATCTCACACCATCAAATCATCATTAATGGCTAGTTGATGACTAACAATCACAAAAATTGCTGCCCCCTAACATTGCTCATAATTATATATCTCACATATTTTTTTATGTTAAAATCTTTTCTTGGGGTCGTAAAGTTTTAATGCTACGTCATGAGATATTATTTCTCTTAAAAATTTAAATTAATAAAAAATACATGAATTATATATTATATATCTAATATTAACTAAATCTTTTTTTTTCCTTCAATAATTGAATAAAATTTAAAATTCAAAAAGTTTAAAATTGAAGTTACAATACTACATAAAAAGGAGGATAATTGATTGCATTTTGTGCAATGTGAAATTTGTACCTTTATTTCAACCAAGCAGAAAATTGACTAGAAATTAAAGTAAAAATTGTTCTTAACTGGTGAAGTTAGCTTGCACCTCAGTTAACTTGAAAATATATATGTAAACTAATTGATGGAAACACTTAACCGTACCAACGACTGGGTTAGGCATAAAAACATTGAAGACATTCACCAGCAGCACTCTTTTAGGATTTTGTTTAGATTCTATATTTTCTTAACATAAAAATATAGAAATTAGTTTAGTATTAAAAATAGAAGTAGATAAATAAAAAAACTTCTACTTATACAACAGAATTTTTTAAGATTTTTTTATTTTTTAAAAATAAAATATAAAATATAAAATATTTGGCTCTATATTTCTCTATTTTTTATTTATGCATTTTTTTTCTTTTCTTTAATTTTTTTCTTTTTTACCTAAATCTGAGAAACCTAGCAATGATGCACGCTTTACAAACACTTAATAAACTTTTTTTAGAGTTTGCTAGATTATTATTGCTATTAAAAGAGAAGAAAGTAAACAAAACTTTGATTATAAATAAACACTTGTCCAGGAAAATATGAAGGAAGATAATCATAATAACGCGGTTATTACTTAATGGGATTTAATTTGCAAATAAAGGAGATGGATGATGATATGAAAATGTAAAATGTTTCTGCTTACCCTCTTACTTTTTTTTTGAATTAATTTATTAATTAAGATCCTCTTTAATTTATCATTTATATTATCAGAAGTTATATTCTCTCATAGAGTGATGTTATTATAATGTTTAAAAATAAGTGTCTCATAAATATTTAATAATAAAGATTTTTACTTTTATGCCGTCTACCATTCTAGCAAGCTCTGTCAAATTGTTCCGTGAAATCCAAAGAACTCATAGTTTAGGTCGTCATCTCAATGAGGCAAGCTCTTAGTTGCATTCAATTTGATTTATCATTCTTCTTTAAGATTTTTTCTTCATTTTTTGACCACGCACCGTTGGATGAATACCTTCAGTATAATGCTTTTGGGAAATCCCCACCTTTTATTATACTGTCCTGTTTTTGGACATCTTTGTATTTCATTTTTCAATAATTAATGAAATATAACTTTCTATCTTTAGAAAAAAAAGATTTAAGAAAAAAAAGTGAAAAAATGTAGGTACTACATTAAAATTCATAATAAAGTTTGCGTTTTTTATTTTTCCTATACAGCAGGAGTGTGTATCCCAAAAAGATGAAAGCGAAGATGTGATTTACACTCTTCGACTTTTTTTTTTGTTTATAAAAGATCACAAATCGGACAATCTCCAATTTATATTTTTGAAAATAAAAAAATTTTAACATTAAAATTAAACACTCTAATTTTTGTTTTAAAATTAAAAAAATTTAAAAATTAAACTCTCCAATTTTAAAAGAATAATTTTGGTGAAATCCATTCTTTCTTTAATGTCTTTGTACAATATACAATCTGCTATATTACCTGCCTATACTTGTAATACTATTGATCGTATTTATAAGAATTTTATTTGAAACGACATAGATCAAAATAAAAAGATACACCTTTTTAATTGGAAGAAGATCTGTGAGCCAAAATACTCTGGCAAATTGGGCATTAGACATGCAAGTCATAGCAATCAAGCTTTTATGATGAAGGCCGGTTGGGGCTTATAGCAAGAAAGGACGACCTTTGGGCTAGAGTCCTCTGATCAAAGTATGGTTGTGGTCATGATATTATGCCCAGAGTGGAGAAAAAGTGAAGCAATTCCAATCTTTGGAGAGGTATCTGTGCTTCCTGGGAGAATGTTGAACGCAACTGCATTTGGAGAATTGGTGATGGAACCCGAATTCGCTTATGGGATCATCACTGGGTCCCGAGTGCAGGACGTTTGAGCGACTCTTCAATTCAGGTAAGTAGTGGTTTTAATTCTTCTGAGATGCTGATAGATTTTTGGGATATTTCAGGACAATAGAATGTGAAAAAGCTTCAAGGGATGTTGCTAGAGGATATAGTCAAGAAAATTATTGCCATCTCTCCCTCATCCCCTTGGAAGGAAGCCGATCATATAGCCTGGGGGCCTCCCTCGGACGGGACTTTCAGTACAAAGTCATCATACTAGATGACCATGGAGGAACAGCATACTCAAAATAGGAACTTCCGGTTGGTGTGAAATTGGCAGGGTCTTGAACGAATCAGAACCTTTCTATGGCTGGTGACTCGTAACGCAATCCATATGAACTCAGAAAATAAGTGGAGACACTTAACTAATGACGACTCTTGCCCACGGTACCGATGTCATGAGGAATCAGTCATCCATGTGCTTCGGGAGTGTTTCTATGCCAAAAGCATATGGCAAAAGCTCTTCCCTCCCAATGGGATTAATTACTTCTTCAATATCGACCTCAACAAGTGGTTGCTTCAGAACCTGATGTCCAACAATACTTGGAGTTGCTTATTCAGTGTAGCAGTGTCATCTATTTAGTATCTTCGAAACAAGCTTGTTTTCTATGGTGATTTCGTTCTTATCACGACAGTCATAAACTAGATTCGAGCGTGATCGGAGGAGTTCGGTAGAATTGCCAGAAGCAACTTAAAACTGTGGAATACTCAAACTACTGGTGACTGTTCTATAAGATGGTCTCGACCTGAGGAGGGGGTGTATTAAGGTTAATGTTGATGGTTTCTGGTTTAGCCACAAAAACAATGCTGCTTGTGGCGGTGTCTTCAGAGATTCGGAGAGGAGATTTTTAAAGGGGTTCTCCTGTAACCTGGAGAATCGCTCAATTATACATGCAGAATTGTGGGTAGTCATTCATGGACTTAATATTGCTACAACTAACGGTTATCATAATTTTGTTGTAAAATCCGACTCGGCTGCTATCATAAACTTTATTAATCACGGCTGTTTTCCAGTTCATCTTTGTACTCCGCTGGTTCAGAATATTTGTATATTGGCGGTCTGAGTCCATAAAATCACTTGGATATACTCCCTTTATGAAGCTAATTCCGTGACGGATCTCCTTGTTAAGAAGAGACAAGGTCTCCCAGTTAATTTGCACCTATTTAACCCTATCCGTATATTCGGCAATTTTTTTTTCAAGAATAAATTACACTAATTATATCAATAATTGTGTCCTACAGAAAAGGATCCGTTTACATAGTATATAATTCTTGTTGACTTACATCATTAAATAACTTCTAATGAATAATGAGTTTTATCAATTCAACTATTAAAATAATTCGTACATCAATAAAAGAAAAGTGTTATGATGACATATTAAAAGAAAAGTGTTATGATGCATGACATATAATAGTCATTTTTCTTGTATTTTTTAGACTATAATATTTGTAAAAGAAAAGTGTTATGATGACATATTAAATCAATTATGAGTTTTATGATTTTTTCAAAGATTGATCTACATAGTAAAATGTTAAAATTCAACAGTTGGATTGATAATTCATTGCACATAAAAAGTTATTTAACAATATGAACTAACAAGACTAGATTTACATCCGATGATGGGTATAAATAATTTTTTTTCTCATGTGTTGTGTGTGTCTATATGTATGAAAATATTAAATAACCAATATTTTTTATTTTATATTTAAACCTACACTAATCACCATTCTAAGTTTTTTACTAAGTATATATAGGAAGGTTGGAAATCATGTGGTAAGGATTTTTCAAAACTTAAATGGTACCCAAGAGTTACTGTTTCATAAATGGAGGATGTTCTCGTAGACGTATAAATGAATCAGTTATTTTTAAATTTTTTAATAAATTAGAATAAAATCGACTTTTTTTATAATAATAAATCTAATTGTTAGCAGATTCGGTCGAACCGACTAATTTACATAATTCACTGGATCATGTTTTTTTTGTTTTTTTTTAATTAGAGATATATTTGTTTTTTATAAAATAATTTAAACATGATTTAATTTAAATTGTGTAAATCGATCGGATCAAATCGGGTCTAATAATTATAATGCAAACAATTAAGTTTATTATTGTTGCTATAATAAACCGATTTTGTTCTAGTTTATTAAAAAATAAATTATTAACTAGTTTAATAAAAATATCCAATAATATCATGATACATGTAAACATTTTTAAAAAAATACATTTTTAATGTCTTTATCAAAGTGGTCTCCTTCATAAATACCTTTTAATTAATTGGCATTGTAACCTAATTTTCAATGACTAAATAAATTAACAAAAATATTTGGTAAAAAAATAATATATTTTATTTAATATTTATTAAATTGTTGTAACAATTAATAAAAATTAAGTAAAATAAATTTTAATTTTTTTAGTATTAAATTCATAATACATTCGAATTTATTATGAATCAAAATTTTAATTAAAAATTTATTGTGGGCTATATATATATATATATATATATATATATATATATATATATATAACAAAAATTAAAATTTTGACATTTATTTAAATGAATAAGTGACTTGTCGACGCAAACCAGCTAATTTATGTTAAGATAAAACCAGGTATTCTACAATGGTTTTAAGATGGATCCTCACTTCTCTCTCTCTATCCAACATGCATTCTTAAATTGCAACGAAAGGTCTGATAGTTTTTCACATCAAACATCCCATCTTTCTCTGCAACCAAATCATAACAGTGAACCAAGTACTTTCCTTTAATTTATGGCTACACCCAAAAATTAAATAGTTGTTTTTAAAAAGAAGAAGAAGAAGAAAAAGCTAATTATTATATATTTCATTCTTATTAGATGATCATCTCTCAGTATAAATATCTACCTACTTCTGTACTTTAAGAACACATACAGAATTTTAACATTTAGAAAAATAATTCCTTGCTTCTTAAATGTTAGGATTGGGACAACAAGACCATTTCAGAAAAAAACAAAAAAATTATTGAGTTTTAGATAAAAATAAAAGGGAGGAAGATAATGATCTACAGTTGATAATATTTGTTGTTTTTGAAAAATAAAAGAAAGAAAATGATCTCAAAATACTTTTACCATTTTAAATAGATATTTAACTCATCAAAATCCATCAATTAATTAATTAGAATAAACTTAGGGTTTCATTCACAAGTTAAACCAAGCACTAATAATGAAGAAGCAGGCAGAGATGCATACATAATAATAAATAATAAAAGAAATAGATCTTAGAGAGAAATGTAAGAGAGATGTGTAATAATACTAATAAATAATAAAAGAAATGAAATTATGAAGCAATAATAATAATAAACCTGGAGGAACTAGAGAACTCATAGAGCTTGCCACGGTTAGAGAAGATCATGAGAGCAACCTCAGCATCACAAAGCACTGAAAGCTCATATGCCTTCTTCAGAAGCCCATTTCTTCTCTTTGAAAATGTCACTTGCCTATTTACCTTGTTCTCTATTCTCTTCAGCACGACCTTCCCTCTTCCCATTATTAGTATTATTATTATTTCTATTATAATTTTACTTTCTTTCTTTCTTTCTCTCTCTATGATGCTCACTCTCTCTGTAGCTAGCTTTTGAACTATATTGGTTAAGAGATGAGAAGAATTATGCTTTCTTAAATAGGATGTGTGATTATTACGGTACCAAAGGGGACAAAAAGAAAGCAAACTAGAAGGAAGAGCAACATACTAATAATAAATAGGCCAATTCTACAGTGCTTATGATTTGGTGCCTAAATTTTGTCTAATTTTCTTTTTGTAGTAAGTTTTGAATTTTTAAAAATTATTTATTTTTATATCTTTTAAATTAAATATTGATTTTTAACTCTTTTTAGTAAATAAGCACCACATTTTAGACATCATAGCATTCACTTAATAAATATATAACAAGTGAAACTAATTTGGATTTATGGAGTGCACAGTTTATTCGTCTGATTAAGTAAGTGTTGGAGATTCAAATAATATTTTGTGTATATAATAATCTATTGACCAACAGCAAACTCTTAAATAAAACTCAAATTAATAGACTAGTTCTTAACTTATCAAATTAGAGAATAAAGTAAAATGTTTGTGGCAATAACATAATAATAACCACTATATGTCTTATTTAATTTATGTTTTTGTAATAATTATATATTTATCATTATTACTATATATAATGACAATTGTATATTTTTTGTGGCTATAAAAGAGTTTTTAGTAATAATTGTATAATTGTCGCTAAATATAACATGACTAATGTCTTATTGTTGGTAATATATTACCATTATTTTTGTTGTTGTTAAAAATAAAATAAATAACCACTAAATTTTTTTTTTAATAGTATTTGTGTTGTATGTGATTTTTTTTTTAATCACTTTACAGTATCTGGTAAACGAAAAAATAAGGTAAGGTTTTATGTTTGTACATCTTGTCTAGGATCTAACATTCTCAAACATATATAGGTTGTTACTGGATTCGTATCTTATCTCACAACCCAAATAAATAAAAGAGTCAATTACTTAATCCGTCTTTGAAAATATATAGTTTTGTATAGATAGTGTATGAGATAGATGCATTTTCAAATAATGCTTTAAATGAATTTCAGTTTGCTTTCACTTCAACTTTTATTTTTAGAAAAGTATATGGAACCAAGAGGTTGCCAGCCAAAAACTAAACAAAATCACATTAATTTATATTAATTATTAATTTTAAATTTTTTAAATTTTGAATTTAAAAAATTTAAAATTGATTAAGTAAACCTAATTAAAACCTATAAAAACCTTCCTTTTCTCTCTCACATTAACATACCCACCTCCAACAGACCTCTCTCTCTCACCAATGCTGCTGGAAGCGCCAGCGACTTCCATGTTCTCCGCGACGCCCTCAATAAGCGTATCCAAGATAACTGCTTCAACACGAAGTCTACCTTCGACTTCGTCACCGACGAAACCTTCTCCTCTTCCCTCTTCAACTACCTCCTTCAAACCCTATCCACCCTCAAGCGCGGCGTCACTCGCAAGAACGCGTTCGATTCCCTCATCACGCGCCTTTGCAAGCTCCAGCGCGTCGATGACGCGCTCCACGCCATCGAATATATGGCACGTACCGACGCCGGAGGCTGCCGCCCCAGTGCGATCACCTTCTACCCTGTCCTGAACATCCTAACGCGCCAGGAAGCCATAGACCACGCGCGACGCGTGGTGGATTTCATGTCCACGCTTGGCGTGAATCTGGATCTGACGGGACACAATTGCACACTGCTATGCTGGAGACGTGGCTGCCGCTGCCGGAGTTTTGAAGAAGATGGAGGAAGATGGGATTGGTGCGGATGCGCGTACGTTCGACGCGCTTGTGTTGGGCGCGTGTAAGGTTAAGAAGGTGGATAGTGCTATGATTCTAGTGAGAAGGATGGTGGATGATGGAGTTCCTATTTTGTATTCAACACACATGTTTGTAATTAGGGGTTTGTTGCAGATGTTGCTCTCTGCGTTTTGGGATAGTAAGTGCTGTTTTGATGATTAAAGAGACTGCAAACTACATAATTACAGAGTTATAAAAAAAACATTCATTTAATATGAAAAAAATATCCTAATACTTAACAAAAGAAATATCCAGTTATATTTTAGCAAAAATAATTAAATATCTATAAAATTAAAAAAATATAAAATTCTTAAAGAAATAGAGACATTCACATTTGCAATACAAAAAAATTCGAAAAATATATAAAAGAACATCCATTTAGTATGAAAAAGAAACATTCTGATACTTATGAAAAAGAAACATTCTAATACTTAGCAGAAGAAACATCCATACATATTTACTCGTAGAGATTTTGGATTCACCTAAAGGTATTTGGCTAGTTTTTTGCTAATACCCTTTTGATTCCCTAGCATTATTCTTTATTTTTTTTATCAGTAGTCGTCAAAATAATAATATAAAAGAATAACTTTAATTCTCCTAATCAACATTTTCAAATAAAATCCTAACTTCCAATCCTAACTTCCACGAGTAAATTCCATAATGGTTCCTAAGATTCGGGTCGTTACTCAATGTGGTCCTTGAAATCCTAATTACATAATTGTAATACTCCAAATATGACTCTGGACACCATAATATAGTCTCTAGACAGCTTTCCGGTGATGAGTCATCACCGACGATCTGACGTGTCACGAATTTGCCACATTTGAGAGAGCCAAAACGTTGGCATTTTGGTTTGGCGTTCTATTTTGTTAAAAACGTCATCGTTTGACCCAAAATGAAAATATTAAACGGGCTTGATCAAACACACATCCTCCCTTCACTCGTCTTCTCTACTTCCATCCTCTGTTTTCTTCTTTTCTTTTTCTTCTTCCTCCTATCTTCATCAATGTCGCTACCTTAGGGTTTCATTGGAGGTTAAAATTCTTGCACTTAGAAGATATCAAAATCAGGTCTCACTTTGTCGTTCGTCTCCTCCTACGTCAGAAACAAGAGGTTCTGCCGTTAGTAAAGATAAATTTTTTTATTCATTTTTTTGCAATCCATGATGGTTTTTGTATATGCTTGTGTTGCGAGTGTGGTTGGTGTTATGTGTCTTTTTTTTTTCTATTACTATATATATGGTTCTAGGGTTTGATTAGGTTGGGATTTCATGAGATGCTCTGTTTGATTATGGTGTTGTGTTATTATCTCTTCTTTGGGCGGACAATATTCATCGTTAACAAAGGTTTAGCAAGTTTACATTTAATTGATTTGGGTTTAGGGTAACAATGAGTGTTAACTAGTGAAAGGTTTACTTACTGAAAAAAAAGTTGAAAATCATGCTCTATTTCATGGTCATGAGTGTTCTGTTTGATAAAACTCTTATCTATTGATGTCTGTTATATGAGTGAGTACTGCAATGACTTGTAATGTAGACAATACTATAAGTACTTTTGCTGCAGTTGTACTGTATAATCTATAATTTCTCCAATTTAGTTCTTATGTATAATGATGAGAATATTTAGAAGATATATTTTACTTAAGCCACTTTAATTTTATTAGAAGATTGGAAATAAACAGCAACATATTATCACAAAAATATACTCTTTATTAATTTTGTAGAAGATGTTATGTTATGGAACTTGAAACATACATATCTTATTGTTCAATTAAAATTTTTTTGTCCAGGAGCTAATATTCTATGTGTCCTGTACTAAATAAAGTGATTATATCCTGCAAATAGTTATGTAAATAGGATAGAAAAATCTGTTTGTGTATATGTATTATTCTTTTAATTTTTTTATTGAATAGTTAGTGTAAATAGGACAGAAAAATCTATTTGTGTTTATAATTATTGTCAAGTAATGGCTTTTGAATTTTTTTTTTTCAGATGGAAGAGATGTTAGATATTATGTTTCATCACGGGGGTGATTTCAAAAAAAAATCTAGAAGGAACAATGGTATATTATCCGGATAATAAGGCTAGATGTGACTGGATACAT
This sequence comes from Arachis stenosperma, assembly GCF_014773155.1. Taxonomy (NCBI): domain Eukaryota; kingdom Viridiplantae; phylum Streptophyta; class Magnoliopsida; order Fabales; family Fabaceae; genus Arachis; species Arachis stenosperma. The sequence goes on from NC_080386.1 coordinate 120,941,075, forward strand.
TAGATGTCTTCTACCTAAAGAACCACCATAAAAAGCTTGGTTATGATGAGATAAAACAATGCTGGTGGCATGTTCCTAGGAAAAGGCTTGGAGAACGAATTAAGAAGCTTGAATAATGACAAGGAGATAAGAGAGATGGTGAAGTGTGCTAAGATCAATAACGGAGTTATTAATGTATATTTGGAGCATGGAACATCACTGCCAAAAGTTTAGGAACTGTAACAAAATGTGTCAATTACATGAAGTTTATCCCAACTCCAGGATTTAAGGCTCTAAGAAAGAAGAATTGAAGACTTTAGCTTAATATGTATAGGACTTTTTGTTTTGAGTTTAAAACTTTTCACTAGACAAAGACTACACAAGGAAAAAATAATCCTTTATGTTTAACTGTAAAGCCCTCACTTTTGAGGCAACTTTTTTAACATGTTCATGTTAGTTGGCTGTCCTTTGTGTTATGTGACTGACTGTGTTAAGTTGAACCATTATCTTAATATACTTATCTTTTAAGTTTGAACCGTTATCATAATACAGTGCTTGCTTGTTTTCAATCACTTATGCTGCCTTTTTTAACATATTACTGTTTTCATTAATTGAGTTGCGCAAGTTTACATTCTATTAACAAACACCATTCATCAATTTCTAATACCATAATCATGTTATCATTTTTTTTATATATTATTTATTCAATGAATGCAGGATACACACCACTAACTCTTTTAACTCATGCTTTACAATATAGGATAGTCATTAACACTATCAATACAGACACAGCTAATACCAACAATTGGTTAACCAATTTTTTATTTTGGACATCTTCTAATCTCCCAAACCTCCAATCAAAGTTCATCTTCACTTCATGATTGTCTCCATAAGATTCTGGTTTCTTAATTGGTTCATTCTGTCCAGTGTCTGCCCACACAAAAAATCCACACCATCTTTTTTCACTTGTCTGTAATCAAGCAAACATATAACATGCTCAAGCTTTAGGAAAGAAGAACAAGAGAAGAACAGTGAGGTAGGTAGGAGCAATCATAACAAACAACACAAGTAATATTGATAACTTACATTATAATTAGGACAACCAAAAAATGGTTTATTTGGATTTGAATCTGTCCCAGACCACCTGAGAACTGACCAACAGCTACAACCGCACCATTCCGGCACCCTAGATCTTCTGCTCCTGCTTTGTGTTCTCGTCCGCTGGCCACTGAACAGTGAACTAATAGAGCTTCCAACTCTAGTGCTCCGACCACCCATCATGGATATTCACTTCTAGCTCCAGGAGCAACAAAAACAACAAGAATGAGAAGAAAATGATGATGAAGAAGAAGAAATTAACTTACTGAACATTTAGAAATTTAGGGTTAAATATAGAGGGAGGGACCACATTGAGTATAAATTGAAACTGTGCTAGCTCAACTAGTCGTTGGCAACATCCATCATGGCAAAATGAGGCCATGTCAGTGTCTTGATGATGACTCATCACCAGAAAGCTGTCCAGGCACTATTATGGTGTCCGGAGCCGTGTCAAGAGAATTACAATGGTGCAATTAGGATCTCAAGGACCACATTGAGTAACAACCCAAATCTTAGAGACCATTATGAAAATTTACTCTAACTTCCACCGCCAGAACCTATATGTATACATAGATTTCTTAACCGTAAACTTATTTTTATATCCCAAATTATTAATTATACATATTTGTTTTAGTGCTACAGCCTCATTAGAACCCATAATTATCAAAAAATAAAAAATATCAATTAATACGCAATAAATGTTTTCTATTTTTTATTTTTAGTTGTTATTATCAATTTTATTGAAAGTGTAAAGTTAATTTGTTTGATAATTTTGTTTAAAAAAAATTTGGGAGAAAACAATCACAAATTAAATCTTTTTTTCAAAAATAAATACCGGAGTGTGAAGAAATTTATCGAGTTAAATATGATTTTGAATTTAATGATTTTGGTTAAAAATAATTTCTTTTTTAAAAAAATTTCGTTTAAAATTATTCCTAACATTAACTTTAGTTTTAAAATCGTTGTTTGATCATTTTAGGACAAAAGTATCTTTATGTATGTTAGTCTCTCTCCTCCTTATCACTCTTTTACTTTTTATTATCATTTTCTTCTTCACAACAGAATCTTTTTTTTTCTTCCCTACCTCCTCCATCACCTTCTATCTTTGTCACATCGCCTTTCTTCTCCTACACCGACCCCACCTCTCTCTCTCTTCACGTTCTTCTATGTCAATGTTGACTGTTGTCTTTGCTAACTTCTAACACTGCGCTTGCAACTCTTTTTCCTTCTACACCAATGATAAAGAGGTCTCTTTCCATATATTTTTTTGTAGCGCTGTCACCTTGAACAACACTTTAGATAAGTGGTAAAATGAAAAAAGGATAAACAAGAACATAGGATTAAAATTGAATAAAAAAGATATGTTAAAATTGAAATAGAAACAAAAAAATAAGTTGAAATTGAATACGAAGAGAACCAGTCTACTTTTTATCCAATTTTTTGATGTAACAAGATAGGGACACACTCAACCTAATTTACCCACACCATAGTTAGTTCGGGAATTGAATTGAAGAGAATCACTCAATCTTCTACTAAATTCCCTGATGCAACAAATGAGGAACTCACTCAATCTCACTCGTCAACACCATAGTTTCATCACGAGACCAACAAATGTTTTGGTACTCCTCTAATCACTCTATGATAACTACAGTAGCTTATAAGGTATTTATAACCTCTTATTAGGTCAAAATAAAGAATATCCTAAACCTACTAACATAAAGTTCAATCTAATAACTAAATAAACAAAATTAAAATATATAATATTAAATTGAACATTTTAATATTTAAAATATAAACTAATACCTACTAAATAAGAGTAAACTACCATTTCTACCCACGAAAGTTAAAAACGCTGACATATCTACCCATAAAAAAAGAAAATTATCATTTGTACCCATAAAACATGAATTCCAAATAACAAAATTATCCAAACACTAAAAAATCATATAAAAAACCCCAAATTATCCTTATCATCATCCGCATCATCCACCCCTCTTTCTCTATCTCTTCCTTGCCTGAGCCAAACTTTGAGTTCAAAGGCACCACCACCTCATTTCTTTCATCACTACCATCACCACCACCACCACCACTATACTTTCATCATCATCTTCTTCACATAAAGCAACGACAACAACAATAGAAAAAGCAAATTGTCTCAGACCACCGCACCACCACCGGCGACCACCAAGTTGTCGCCCCCTCACCTGATTTCCTCTCTTCTTCTTCTCTCTCGCCCCTTCTCACCCCTGCTCCCTTCTCTGCTCCTCTGCGTAACCACCACCGCAGCATTCAACAGTCGCTGGCGCCGTCAAGTCCCACCCAACTTTCACTTGCTGCCACCGCGTCCTTTCCCCCTTTCTTTCCTCCTCCACCCTTTCCTTCTCTCTTTCTTCTTCTTCCCCTCGCCTCACCTCCGCGAGCCTAGGACCACCGTCGCTTTCTATTTTCGCCGCCTTTCGCAACCCTAGAACCGCTGCCGCTGCCTGATCGCTACCGCTGCCCCAACCTGTTCCAACTAGCCCTCCATCTTTCGTTGACACAGAGCTCCGATCCAGCCCATGTCCAGTCTGCGGTTCCACCCGCTCTTCCCCAATCTGCAAACCCAGATACTACCAAACCTACATCACGCAACCATTCAAAAAAGTAGAAGAGAGAGAGAAGCAAATCACAGAAGGGAAGAGAGGGAAAGAGAGAGAGGAAGGAGTTGACAGAGTTGACGGACTCTGGCGGCGGCGACGAGCTCAGAAAATGGAAGGAGAAAGAGAGAGAGGATGGGGTTAGTGGTGATGGTGGTGGTAGAGGAAAAAAGATGATGCAGATGATGATAAGGGTAATTTGGGATTTTTATGTGATTTTTTAGTGTTTGGATAGTTTTGTTATATGGAATTCATGTTTTATGGGTACAAATGGTAATTTTCTTTTTTTATGGATAGATGTGTCAACGTTTTCAACTTTCGTAGATATACAAATGATAATTTACTCTACTAAATAATACTTGAACTCTTTATATCACCAACATTTAAAGTATACATCAAATAATCTGGAGGTTGAATTCAACCACTGATTTCCTTGCTTCGATTTTTATAGAGTGATTTAGATTAGGATTTTTTTTCTTTTCCTTATTTTTCTTTGCTTTTTTTTCCCTTTAGTTTTGTTTTTTAAAAAAAGAATTGTTGTTAAGAGTAATGAGAGGGATTGAGGTGGTTCCATTTAGGAAAAAAAAGTTTTTGAATAAGAAGATGATGATGTTATATTTTTGTGAAGAGTAAGATATTGTGTCATTTCATATGTATATATTTATTTCACGTAACAAAAATAAAGATATTTTCGTTCAAAAATAATCAAAAGACAGTTTTAAAATTAAATTTATCGTTAGAGTTTATTTTTAATGGAAAAAAAATTAAGAATAATTTTGATTTAGTGAAAATCATAAAAATTAAAATCGTACTCAATCATAACTTATCTAAGCCACTTAATAGAAGCCTGAGATCATGGAGGGCCAAGATTTTAGCTATAAAGTATGGATACTTTTTTAATTTAACAACACACATTGATACTCGTTCAATACGCGTATCTTTTGTATTTAACTGTCTTAATAAAAAATAAAAAATATTTCTCCAAATATGTTTGGACACACTTAAATATGTGTCAACATGTTTAATTTTATTCTTAATATGTATTCTTAAAATGAGTTTAAAAATAATTAAAAAATTAATTTATATTTTAACATCAATAAAATACTAAAATATCATTATAATTTAAATAAAAAATACTTTATATTTTATACATATACTGTATTCTCGTATCTTAAAAAAATTTTAAATTCGCATAGTTATATGTCTCCTATTGTATCGTATTTCGTGTCCGTATCAGTGTACATATATTATAGAATTTTAGAAAGATAACTTTAATTTTGCTATTGGTTAATAGAGAGCAAAATAGAAAGTTCTACTCTTTTTCTTCCTTTTATTCTAATTCTTTTTCTTGTGCATGCGGATTAAATTACCAATATTTAAATTTTATTGCCATTAATTCCACTAATTCCATTCCATCTAAAGTCCTGTTAAAGAGGTAGGGGCCGCCCCTTAACTAAGCTTCAAAATAAAAAAGCACTAACATCTCAACTCTCAACTCTGAAAGGACAAATATAAAACAATAAAAATAAAAATAAAAACAAGAGACAAAAAAGTCATTCAGGCTTACATACACATATGAAACAGAAATATGAAAACAAAAAAGAAACATATCATGAACGACAAAATGGTTCTTTCGTTGCGACTGTTGGTGGTGGCGTGGCCTCCATGGCATATGCATAGAGATAGATGTAGATAGATAGATGATGAATGATTGTGGGCAAAAGAAATGAAGATCCAAATTATCATTTTCTTGTTTGATATAATTGAAAGAATTTCTTCTAAAAGTATTAAATATCATCAACTTGTATTGTTTTGAAATCAATTTTTTTAAAAATTTAAAATGATAAAAAAATACATAAACTGTTATGTATTTGATGTTAGAAATGTATCATAAATTTATTATTATTTAAATTTTAAGTTATTTTTGTTTAGTTAGAATTAGAATTAGGTTTACACTTTATTATTTTATTATTCCATTCATTGTGACTATAATTATTTTTAACAAGAATTGCAATCGATTTATCTATATATAATAATAAAGAATAAATAATCATTTGAAAGATTATAATTTTGACAAAATAGATTCTAATATTTATTTTTGACAAAATAAATTTAAAAATTTTCAATGACTTGAAAAAAGAGTTGAATTTAAAGCCACTTTTTATATTTTTTAACTTAGTTACCAAAACATATTAAAATTAAAAATTATTATAGTGTTTGTTAAAATGATTATGTAGGTGACAATTTATTTTTGTTTTATAACGATAATATAAAATATTGTAATGTGATTTACGTTCAGTCTTTACCACAATAATAATAGAATTTTTACTATATTTTTTAGAAATTACAATTACTAATTTTTTAAAATTTTTTCTAATTCTATCAAAAAAACATACAAATTTCTAACCAAGTTTATCACCGCTAAGCTAATCTAGTTTAGATTTTTTTACTAAGTGTTCAACCAACTTAACAAATAGAACCTCTCAATCTTTAATTATGACCCAAAACAAAAATATATCAAAACAATTTAACGTATTTAATAATTTTTTTTCAAGTATATTTTTTTGTTTTGTTTTTTTCAATGGCTTTTACAGATGCTCACATATTAGTTTTTTATCCATAAAAAAAAAAAAAAAGATAAACTAAAAAAGCTACAATGAAGAAGAAGATAAGTAACTAAAATGCTCTAAAAAAAATCAGGTTTTGTGCTCTCATTCTTTATTTTCAAAACTTGGTCAATGTCCCTTTTATATAGGTGTATTACTTCCGATATGTAAAGTTGTCCTTGGAGACAAAGTTTGAACATAAAGGACAGTATAGGTGTAGCTTTCTTCACCATGGATGAGTGGCAACAAGGGTAGTGGCACAAGCAGCAGCAGAGGCGTTTCGCAAAGTGCAAAGGATCGTGGGTGGTGATAATGTCCTTACTAATACTGTTGGCAGCTAAAGTTGTTCTTGTACTCCTCAAATCAACACCTTTGATCTTTTCTTTGAGTCCAAATTTTGATGCTTTTTCTTCCATCAAGTTGATAAAAATATTTTGGTGCCAAGAATGAAAAAGAATCATTTTCCCTCTGATTTTGTCTTTTACCCGAATTGGTACAGCAGCACAATATTTCAACAATGATGGTTCTTCTTTTATGCTTATTTGGTATATTGAAAGCAAGACTATGTTGCTAACTCAACCCCAAATTAATCTGCACAAATAATATCAATGATGGACTATATTTTTGCCACTAAATTATTAATATAGGCAAATTATTAATATTTCTGCAAAATAATACACTCATCAAATTATAAGTTAGACTTTTAAATCTAATCAAATAATATTTGTCATCACCAAAAATAAAGATATTATTTTTTAAACTCAACAATTTTCTACTTAATGACAAACATAATATATATGAAATAATAATCAAAATGAATTAAAAGAGATAAAAATTAAAAATTTACCTTTCATGATACCATTTTAATTTGATGTGCTCCCCCTTTTTTTTTATAAGGAATGTGATAGAAGATTTTGTGTTGATCTATAATTCCTCGATAAAATTAAATCACTTCGTTACAAGTATAGTCTAGACCAACAACCAATCTTTCATCAAAGTTTAATTTTGGTTGTCATAAGTCCAACCCAGTATAGATAACCAAGAGTATTAGTCCTGGGTCATTCTCTCTAGAAATTACAATCGAGTGTTCAATTATTGGTTACGAAGTTCAAGGGGGTTGGGTTGATAAAAGTGCAAGAAATTAAAAAGGCAAAAAATGTAAAGAAAACAATTAAAGATAACAAATACTAAAGAGAGACATTCATGGCAAAGATTGAGGATCTATGCTTTCTATCCAAGTCATTAATTATCATACAATAGTTAACAAGAGCTAATCATATTTCGTCATCTCCAACATTGGAAGAAGGTATAATGTTATCTTCACACTGAGAGAAAGTCAAATAAGACTAGTTAATCCCAATCCATAAGTCCTAATTAACTTACTAATTGAATTAGCAAGAGATTAGAGTCAATGAAAATAATATTAACTAACAACTCTAGATCACCAACATAAGTTGGGTATTAATGACTCAAGATTGCCCAATTTCTCTTTTCAAGCCAAGAATGCTAAAAAACTACTCTAAAACCCAACCAAGCATTTTGTCAAACACTTGGAAGGCATAAAATAAAAGCATGGAAAAATAACAAGAAATATAAAATCTAATAACTACCAATTGCAAGAAAACAATAATAACAACTCAATTAAATAATAAAGAAATATAAAACATAAATTGCATTAAATGAAATGGAAATTAATAAGAGTTCATCAACATAAAAGAGACAAAAAGAGAAATTAACAAGAAGAACTAAGAAGATTGAGGTAAATCAATAAGGAAGAGTAAAGAAAACTAAATCAAAACAAGTAATTAAACCTAAATCTAAGATGAAATTAAACTAAGAACCCTAATTTCTACATAGAAGAGGGAGCTTCTCTCTCTAGAACTAACCTAAGGCATATTTCTTACACTATCTAATTGCTCTCCCTTGTCCCATCTTGAATTCTGCATCAAATAGCCTCAGAAATGAGTTGGATTTGGGCTTAGATAGCTCAGAAATTGCCCCCAACGTGTTGTCTTTAATGAGGTCACGTGACCAACGTCACGCGTGGGCATCGCTGGCAAATTTCCTCTTCACACGTATGCGTGGGTGACGCGTGCGTGTGGCCTTGAGTTCTCCAAATGCTCATTTATTCATGAATTCTCCACTTTACATGCTTTTCTCTTCACCTCTTCCATCCAATCCTTGCTTTATGAACCTGAAATCACTCAACAAACATATCAAGGCATCGAATGGAATTAAAGTGAATTAGATTTAGCTATTTAAAGGCTTAAAAAACATATTTTCACTCTTAAGCACAAATTTAAGAAAAATTACAAAAGTATGCTATTTCATTGAATAAATATAAAAAAAGTTGATAAAAACTCATCAAATTCAACACAAGATAAACCACAAAATTAGAATTTATCAGGATGCTCCCATCCCCGTAATGTGAGCTTTTTTATACTACCTAAAATCATACTTGGCAAAGCCAACTATACAAACTAAATTATGTACATGCTTTCAAAAACGAGCTTTTATGTTAGTAACAGATTAAAATAACAGCATTAAAGCTTAAAAGTTCAGTTCAAATAAAATAAACTAGAATCCTAATCAAACTTAATAATTCTAGTCCTCTCATATTTATGTATATCATTTTCACTCTCCCTTCTGGCATTAAGGAGGATGTAAAAATAATTTGGAACCTACATAAAATTGTTAGATGCTTAAGAATAGTTCAAAAATATCAGACTGCATAATATTTAAATAAAACAGGAGAAGAAATTAAAATGTCTCATAAAAACTAAAGTAGCAAAAGCAGAAACAAATCAATAGTAGTAGTATCAAGCTTTACTGGGAATTCGAACCTTCATTTTCTGTCTCCAAGGGCTCCTTTTCCTTAAGATCAGACCGAATGTGCTCAACATGTATCTTGTCTACATACTTGAGGAGTACTTTAACTCTTTCTTTGTATTTTCTCATGGTGTTCTCATTTTGTACCTTAAGTCTTCTATCGTGTTTGCTTGTATTGATCAAATGTTTGGACAAGTTGATGAACTCATTTAGCATATGTTTGATAACTCCTATAAAAAATCCATCTTGTGAGAAAGTGGTTGATGTTCTAGGCATTAATGAAAATGGTACGTTCATGTCTTCCTATTCTTCATCCAACACTTCTCTCTTAGCTTTAATGTTATTTTTCACAAATTTTTTTAATGCATCAACATCTTTAATATAAGGATTTCTATTCTCATAGGACCCATTATTGAGATCAACACTAAAGTATTCAAAAATTTGAGTGAAAACATACTATATGGAAGAGACAGATTTTTATCACTCTTAATACAGTCATGTGTCTCATCATGAGATATATAAATAAAATGAGAACTTTCATGATTATGGCAAATAGCACTAGGTGTCACAAAAAGAAATTCTTTGAAAAGAACTACTTTAAGGAAGTAGGATATGATTTATGATACGATAGAGTTGGACTCGAACAGGACCTAGAGGTTTGTGAGTAGTAGGAGTAAGAAGTAAGACCATCATTGAGAGAAATGTTCACTCACACACAGGCCAAGGCCTCTCGGTAAGTCAAAAAGAGATCATCATCCCATCTTCTTGATGTGTAGGCATTAATGCCCACATCAACATAACCAAAAGCCTTACTAATGAAATCTTTATCAAGATTAATTTCACGGCCTTTCACATATGAGTGAATAATTTCTTCATGATAAAATATATTTGGCATAAAACTCTCTGACTAAATCAGGATATACAGGCTTTCGGATGTCAAAGAGAGGATTCCAGTCAAGAAATTCAATATTTTCAATGAAATCAAGGCCTTTTGGCTAAAATAGAAAATTCAGCCATGTAGGTGGAACTCAAAGGCCAATTTACAACAACATTTTTGCAAAGCTCATGGTTCATGAAACTAGAGAAGCAAAGAGAATCATAATGAGAATGTGAAAGATTGGTAAAACGAGACTTAAAACCAATGGGGTCCAAATCATCAGGTTCTTTACTGTCTTAGAATGTATCAAGGGTTGCCTTGATTAGAGCGAGTGTAGGGAGGTGAAAAAGAGGTGGAACAAGAGTTAGGGCAAGTGGCCGGACGAGAAGGCGGCGACATGGGAGGTTCATCCTTAGTCATAGGGTTTTTTCTTTGGCGATGCTGGGACGAGAGGTGCTTGGAGCCTGAGATGCTGTCGTCGTCCGACGAATAGTGGTCTTCGTCCTTGCCTTAGGTTCGGTGTTGGCAGGAGAAGGTGAGGAGGAGTGTGAGTGAATATGGATATGAGCAGAGGGAAGATTATAAAGATATTAAGAAGTGCTTGGGTGGTTTTTGACAAACGTGCCTCTTCTGGTAGCAGTTTTATTTTTTATCTTATAGACTTTGTGGGCGTTTCGATTTTCAAGAAAAAATTGAAGTGAAATGTGTTGAGTTTGGAAAACAAATATTAAAATGATGATTAAACATTATTAAAATGTTAAATGGGTGTTTATTATAATATTACCAATTATTTGTTTAATGAATTTGGTTTAGTGTGCAGGAAAGAAAAATATTGGCCCAATTAAGCAAACCCATCTTGATCACCAAACAAGTTTAGCCTTATACCAATTTATTTCAAATACAGTGGCAGAACTTTGAAAATGAAAGAAAAGAAGAAAATGGCCCAAGTTCTTCAAAAGCCCTTTCGGTTACTCCCGCTCTTGGTAACTGGAACTTGAAATTTATTAAAATTAATTCCTTGAAACTTCTACCGAAAGCTTCTCTCTTCTCTCTCTTCTCTCTCTTGCTTCGGTCACGTCACTCAATCTTCCAAGAAAGAAAGAAAGAAAAGGGAAAGCACAGAGACTATGAAGTTTTGAATGGCAAAAAAATTATTGTCATATCAAAACAAAAAAAAAGGGGCTACAACTGAGTAGCTAGTCTCTCTCAGTCAAAGCACAGCAAAAGTTTATTTTCTCCTTTGTGCTACGACGAGGAACCAAGAAGAAAGCCACAAGTTCTCAAGCATGGAAGAAGCAACAATGGAGAATGTGAAGCCATCTTGGGTCAGAAGTACATCAATACTCAGAATCAAAACTTGGGGCCAAAGTCAAGATGAACGGTAAGGATTGAAGAAACTTGAAGAAAAAGGATGGGAGAGAAGAGGTAAGATGCATGCAATAGTCTCGGCCTTCTCTCTCCTCTCTGATGAAGTCATCGCAAGTCTCTGACATTGGAGAAGAAAACAATGTGAGGGTTGAACTTGATTCAACCATGGAAGCTTCACTCTTTTATATTAAGGGTGAACGACCAAGGGTTGAAAGTAACGAGAGTAAGTGAAAAACACAGAGTTCACTCTCATAGCTACCCAAGTTGTTAGAGTTCTTCTCCTTCATGTAGTACATTAGTATTTTCTTTTTCTCAGTTTTGATCTGTCTGGGTCTCATTATAAAAGGCAAACATGGAGAGGTTTGTAAGAAAAAACCATTGGGAGAAAAAAAGACAGTGAGTTAAACTAGGATAAAAAGCCATAAGATGTCTCAGATTTACTTTGTACATCTTTCTGTTTTGTGTCATGATCCTGTGAAGGTTTCTTTACAAGTTGGGTTAGCACTTTGCTGTTGAAAGCTAGATTGAGGTCTTGTCAAATTTGGATTGGGTTTAGAATCTGGATTTGTCCCAGATAGGATTGGGTAGATCCTATGAAAGAATTGGTATTTGTAATCTTGAAAAAGAGATAGTGAAATTCCATCATAGTTGTGATAGAGACTGGATGTGGGCTACATTGCACTAAGTAGCTGAACCAGGATACATCTGGTGTTATTTCTTCTTCTCTACTTCAATTATGTTTCTGTTACATAGGAAACAAAATGAAAATGTCTCTCAACTCGGTACGAGACTAAAATAAAAATATCTTCTAAGTTTCGGTGAGAAAGTAAAAGTAAAATTCAGCAAAATAAGGGAAGCTAAGATTCAACTTCCCCTTCTCTTAGCCACTGATAACCATTAATTGGTATCAGAGCTTGGCCTCAAAGAGATAAAGCTTTGTAGCTTGGAAGAAAGGTCCTGATGGCAAACAATAGTAGTTCAAGTATGGTGGCCTATACTCTAACAGAAGGGCAATCTAGCAACAGACCTCCGTTCTTCAATGGAAAGAACTACAGCTTCTGAAAGGAGAGAATGAAGATCTTTGTTCAATCAGTAGATTACAACATCTGAAAGATCATTCTAAATGGTCCTCATGTCCCAACCAAAACAGGAGCAGATGGCGTGGTCACTCCTAAGACTGAGGTCGAATGGAATGAGGAAGATAAAAAGAAAATAGAGCTCAACGCCAAAGCTGTCAACTTGCTTAACTGTGCTATCAGCTTCAAGGAGTTTCGAAGGGTATCTAGATGCAATACTGCAAAGAAAATCTGGGACAAGCTTCAAGTCACTCATTAAGTTACTACACTAGTCAAGTGGGCCAGAATAGACATGCTGAGCAAAGAGTACCAAATATTCTCCATAAAGGAAGGAGAGACGATTGATGAAGTCTTTGAACGATTCAACTTCATAATCAATGGCTTGGATGCTATGGGAATCACTCACCCTGAACCTATGCTAGTGAGGAAAGTTCTAAAAAGTCTTACTAAAGAGTGGGAAACTAAAGCTATAATTATAGCTGAGAGTAGTGGTATTGATCAAATGATATATGATGATCTGAGAAGAAATTTATTTGCTTTTGAAATCGCTTATTTGAAAAATGACTCGAAGAAAAAAGGAATTGCTCTCAAATCACTCACTGACTCCCTGGATGATGAATCCAGTGGTAATATATCAGACAATAAGTTTGTTTTGTTTGCAAAGAAATTCAAGAAAATGATGAAGCAAAAAGAACGAAGCAAAGGAAGCAGCTCAAGAAAGCCAAAGAGGGACTTAAGCAAGATCATCTGCCACAACTGTAAAGAAGCTGGACATTACAAGTTTGACTGTCCGAAGTTGAAAAAAGAAGACAAAACCAAGAAGGAAAAGAAGAAAGGGATGATGGTTGATGAGCGGATAATTTATACGCTTTTTGGCATTGTTTTTATATAGTTTTTAGTAAGTTTGAGCTACTTTTAGGGATGTTTTCCTTAGTTTTTATGTTAAATTCACATTTCTGGACTTTACTATGAGTTTGTGTGTTTTTCTGTGATTTCAGGTAAATTCTGACTGAAATTGAGGGATTTGAGCAAAACTCTGAAAAAGGCTGACAAAAGGACTGCTGATGCTGTTGGAATCTGACCTCCCTGCACTCGAAATGGATTTTCTGGAGCTACAGAACTCCAAATGGCGCGCTCTCAACGGCGTTGGAAAGTAGACATCCAGGGCTTTCCAGCAATATATAATAGTCCATACTTTATTCGAAGAATGATGACGCAACTTGGCGTTGAACGCCAAGTACACGCTCCTTTCTGGAGTTAAACGCCAGAAAAACGTCATTATCCGGAGTTGAACGCCCAAAACACGTCATAACTCAGAGTTCAACTCCAAGAGAAGCCTCTGCTCGTGTATTGATCAAGCTCAGCCCAAGCACACACCAAGTGGGCCCCGGAAGTGGATTTATGCATCAATTACTTACTCATGTAAACCCTAGTAGCTAGTCTAGTATATATAGGACATTTATCTATTGTATTAGACATCTTTTGACCACTTTATCTCTTTTATCATTCGATCACTTGATCATGGAGAGGGCTGGCCATTCGGCCATGCCTGAACCTTTCACTTATGTATTTTCAACGGTGGAGTTTCTGCACACCATAGATTAAGGGTGTGGAGCTCTGCTGTACCTCAAAGATTAATGAAGTTCTATTTTCTTTTATTCAAATCTCTATCTTATTCTTATTCCAAGATATTCATTCGTACCCAAGAACATGATGAATGTGATGAGTCAGATAACCCTCATCACTATTCTCACTGATGAACGCGCGTGATTGACAACCACTTCCGTTCTACATGCAACAAGGCTTGAATGTGTATCTCTTAGATTCCCCAACAGAATCTTCGTGGTATAAGCTAGATAGATGGCGGCATTTATGAGGATCCGGAAAGTCTCACCTTGTCTGTGGTATTCCGAGTAGGATCCTGGGAATCCGGAAAGTCCAACCTTGTCTGTGGTGTTCCGAGTAGGATTCCGGTAATGAATGACTGTGACGTGCTTCAAACCTGTAACCTGCTGGGCGTTGGTGACAGACGCAAAAGAGGGATTCTATTCCAGTAGGGGAGGGAACCAACCGGTGATTGGCCGTACTGTGACAGAGTGCGTGAGCATTAGCTTTCACTGCGAGGATGGGATGTAGCTATCAACCATGGGTGATGCCTCCAGACTGGTTAGCTGTGCGAGTGACAGCCGCATAGGATATTTCCCCGTGAGGATGAAAGTAGCCACAGTTGATGGTGAACCCCTATACAAAGCTTGCCATGGAAAGGAGTAAGAAGGATTGAGTAGAAGCAATGGGATAGCAGGCGTCCGAGAGCTCTACAGCATCTCCATTCCGCTTATCTGAAATTCCCACCAATGAATCTGCATAAGTATTTCTATCCCTTTTATTATTCCTTTTTATTTACAATCCAATAATCACAATTACCTTTTTAATCTGCCTAACTGAGATTTACAAGGTGACCATAGCTTGCTTCATACCAACAATCTCTGTGGATTCGACCCTTACTCACGTAAGGTTATTACTTGGACGACCCAGTACACTTGCTGGTTAGTTGAACGGAGTTGTGAATTCAAGTTAAGAAAATAAACAGTGCCCTAAGGGTATATTCATACTAAAGCTCAAAGATAGAAGAACATAGTGATCACAATTTCGTCCACCAAGTTTTTGGCGCCGTTGCCGGGGATTGTTCGAGTATGGACAACTGACGGTTCATCTTGTTGCTCAGATTAGGTAATTTTCTTTTCAAAATTCTTTTTCAAAAATTTTTCTTTTATTTTTCGTTTTTCAAAACTTTATTTTCGAAAATAATTAATAAAAATACAAAAAAATCATAAAATCATAAAAATCAAAAATATTTTGTGTTTCTTGTTTGAGTCTTGAGTCAATTTTTAAGTTGGGTGTCAATTGCATGCTTTTAAAAATTTTTCTTGCATTTTTTTCGAAAATCCATGCATTCATAGTGTTCTTCATGATCTTCAAGTTGTTCTTGATAAGTCCTCTTGTTTGATCTTGATGATTTCTTGTTTTGTGTCTTTTCTTGTTTTTCATGTGCATTTTTGCATTCATATTTTCCATGCATTAAAAAATTCTAAGTTTGGTGTCTTGCATATTTTCTTTGCATCAAAAATTTTTCAAAATCATGTTCTTGATGTTCATCATGATCTTCAAAGTGTTCTTGGTGTTCATCTTGACATTCATAGCATTCTTGCATGCATTCATTGTTTTGATCTAAAAATTTCATGCATAAAGTGTTTTTGTTGTTTTTCTCTTTCATCTTTAAAAATTCAAAAATCAAAAAATATCTTCTCCTTATTTCCCTCCAAATTTTCGAAAATTTGGGTTGACTTGGTCAAAAATTTTCAAAATTAGTTGTTTCTTACAAGTCAAGTCAAAATTTCAATTTTTAAAAATCTTATCTTTTTAAAATCTTTTTCAAAAATCATATCTTTTTCAATTTTCTTTATAATTCTCGAAAATTTCAAAAATCTTTTTCAAATTATTTTTCAAAATCTTTTTCTTATCTTTATATGTAATTTTCGAAAATTCAATGTGATTGGTTCAAAAATTTGAAGTTTGTTACTTTCTTGTTAAGAAAGGTTCAATCTTTAAGTTCTAGAATCTTGTCTTGTAGTTTCTTGTTAGTGAAGTAAATAATTTCAAAATTTTTGAATTAAATCTTTTTATCTTTTATTTTATCTTTTTCAAAAATTTTATTTTTTTTCAAAAATTGATTTCAAAATATCTTATCTAATTTGCTATCTTCTTATCTTTTTCAATTTTGATTTCAAATCCTTTTTTCAAATCAACTAACTAACTTTTTGTTTATTTATTATCTTTTTCAAAACCACCTAACTACTTTTCCCTCTTCAATTTTCGAAAATGTCTCTCTCTTTTTCAAAAATTCTTTTTAATTAATTAATTGTTTCATGTTTAATTTTAATTACATTTTATCTCTAATTTTCGAAAATTACTAACTCCTTTTCAAACTTATTTTCGAATTCTCTCTTCTCCTTTCTTCTTCTATTTAATTATTTAATTACTAACACTTCTCTTCACCTCTCTTCATCCATAAAACCGAATTCATTCTTCATTCTTCTACCCCCCTTCTTTTTCTACTAACATAAAGGAATCTCTATACTGTGACATAGAGGATTCCTTTTTCTTTTCTTGTTTTCTTCTCTTTCATATGAGCAGGAACAAGGATAAAGGCACTCTTGTTGAAATTGATCCAGAACCTGAAAGGACTCTGAAGAGAAAATTAAGAGAAGCTAAATTACAACAATCCAGAAACAACCTTTCAGAAACATTAGAACAAGAGGTGATGGCCGAAAATAATAATAATGCAAGGAGAATGTTTGGTGACTTCACAAAGCCAACATCCAAGTTTGATGGAAGAAGCATCTCCATTCCTGCCATTGGAGCCAATAACTTTGAGCTTAAGCCTCAACTAGTTGCTTTAATGCAACAAAACTGCAAGTTTTATGGACTTCCATCTGAAGATCCTTATCAGTTTTTAACTGAGTTCTTGCAGATCTGTGAGACTGTAAAGACGAATGGAGTTGATCCTGAAGTCTACAGACTCATGCTTTTCCCTTTTGCTGTAAGAGACAGAGCTAGAATATGGTTGGATTCACAACCCAAGGATAGCCTGGACTCATGGGATAAGCTGGTCACTGCATTCTTAGATAAGTTCTTTCCTCCTCAAAAGCTGAGCAAGCTGAGAGTGGATGTTCAAACCTTCAAACAAAAAGATGGTGAATCCCTCTATGAAGCTTGGGAAAGATACAAGCAGCTGACCAAAAGATGTCCATCTGACATGTTTTCAGAATGGACCATATTAGATATATTCTATTATGGTCTCTCTGAATTTTCGAAAATGTCATTGGACCATTCTGCAGGTGGATCTATTCACCTGAAGAAAACGCCTGAAGAGGCTCAAGAACTCATTGACATGGTTGCAAACAACCAGTTCATGTATACTTCTGAGAGGAATTCCGTGAACAATGGGGTACCTCAGAAGAAAGGAGTTCTTGAAATTGATGCTCTGAATGCCATATTGGCTCAGAACAAAGTGTTGACTCAACAGGTCAACATGATCTCTCAAAATCTGAATGGATTGCAACATGCATCCAACAGTACTAGAGAGGCAGCTTCTGAAGAAGCTTATGATCCTGAAAACCCTGCCATGGTAGAGGTTAATTACTTAGGTGAACCTTATGGAAACACCTATAACTCATCATGGAGAAATCATCCAAATTTCTCCTGGAAGGATCAACAAAAACCTCAACAAGGTTTTAACAATGGTGGACGCAATAGGCTGAACAATAGTAAGCCATATCCATCATCTTCTCAGCAACAGACAGAGAACTCTGAACAAAATAATTCTAATTTAGCCAATATAGTCTCTGATCTGTCAAAGGCCACTTTCAGTTTCATGAATGAAACCAGATCTTCCATTAGAAATCTGGAAGCACAAGTGGGCCAGCTGAGTAAGAAAGTCATTGAAACTCCTCCCAGTACTCTCCCAAGCAATACAGAAGAAAATCCAAAAGGAGAGTGCAAGGCCATTGACATAGTCAAAATGGCCGAATGCACTAGGGAGGAGAAGGACGAAAATCCTAGTGAGGAAGACCTCCTGGGACGTCCCTCAAGCAAGAAGGAGTTTCCTATTAAGGATCCTGAGGAATCTGAGGCTCATCTAGAGACCATAGAGATTCCATTAAATCTCCTTCTGCCATTCATGAGCTCTGAAGAATATTCATCCTCTGAAGAGGATGAAGATGTGATTGGAGAGCAAGCTGCTCTATATTTAGGAGCTATCATGAAGCTGAATGCCAAGCTGTTTGGTAATGAGACTTGGGAAAGTGAACCTCCCTTGCTCATTAGTGAACTAGATACTTGGATTCAGAGAACTCTACCTCAAAAGAGACAAGATCCTGGCAAGTTCTTAATACCTTGCACCATTGGCACCATGAGCTTTGAAAAAGCTCTATGTGATCTGGGGTCAGGGATAAATCTGATGCCACTCTCTGTAATGGAGAAGCTGGGGATCATTGAGGTACAACCAGCCTTGTTCTCATTACAATTGGCAGACAAGTCAATGAGACAAGCTTATGGAATAGTAGAGGACGTGCTAGTAAAGGTTGAAGGCCTTTACATCCCTACTGATTTCATAATCCTAGACACTAGGAAGGAAGATGATGAATGCATCATCCTAGGAAGACCTTTCCTAGCCACAGCAGGAGCTGTGATAGATGTCAACAGAGGTGAGTTAGTCCTTCAATTAAATGGGGACTACCTTGTGTTTAAGGCACATGGCCAACCCTCTGTGACAAAAGAGAATAAGCATGAAGAGCTTCTCTCAGTTCAGAGTCAAGAAGAACCCACACAGTCAAACTCTAAGTTTGGTGTTGTGAGGCCACAACCAAACTCTAAGTTTGATGTTCAAACCCCATATCCAAACTCTAAGTTTGGTGTTGGGAATACCACACTTAAGTTGACCTGATCATCTTGTGGCTCCAAGAGAGCCACTGTCAAGCTATTGACATTAAAGAAGCGCTTGTTGGGAGGCAACCCAATTTTATTTATCTAATTTTATTTTATTTTGTTTCTTTGTTATTTTTGTATTTTATTAGGTACATGATCATGAGGAGTCACGAAAAAAAATCAAAAAAATTAAAAACAGAGTCAAAAACAGAAGAAAAAATTTTTCACCCTGGAGGCAGCACAGGCTGGCGTTCAACGCCAGTAAGGTGCATCTATCTGGCGTTCAACGCCAGAACAGAGCACCATTCTGGCGCTGAACGCCCAAAACAAGCAACAACCTGGCGTTAAACGCCAGGATGCGCACACAGAGGACAAACTGGCGCTGAACGCCAGAAACAAGCATGAAACTGGCGTTCAACGCCAGAAACATGCATTACATGGGCGTTTAATGCCCAGAACATGCACCAATGGGCGTTTGAACGCCAGAATGATGCATGAAGGCATGTTACATGCCTATATGGTGAAGGAATGGTATTTCTTTTCACCTCAGGATCTGTGGACCCACAGGATCCCCACCTCAGGATCTGTGGACCCCACAGGATCCCCACCTACCTTTTCTTTTAATCCTAATCACACTCTCCTAATCCAAATCTCATTCTAAATGTCACACTTCCCAAAAACCTTCACCTATCACCTCAATTCCTCTTCCCAATTACCCCATTCACCATTCACATCAACCCCTCTTCCCCATAAACCCCACCTACCTCCATTACATTCAAATTCAATTTCCCACCCAAAATGGCCGAAACCCAACCCCCCCTC
Source organism: Arachis stenosperma (assembly GCF_014773155.1). Taxonomy (NCBI): domain Eukaryota; kingdom Viridiplantae; phylum Streptophyta; class Magnoliopsida; order Fabales; family Fabaceae; genus Arachis; species Arachis stenosperma. Next base: position 120,960,852 of record NC_080386.1, read on the forward strand.
TCCCTATAAATACCTTTCCTTTCTTCTTCATTTTCACACAACACAAACCCCTTCTTCTCTCATATAGCCGAACCCACTCTTCTCCCTCTCTTTCAATATTCTCTTCTTCTTCTACTCTTCTTTTCTTTTTTTTTTTTGCTCGAGGACGAGCAAATTTTAAGTTTGGTGTGGTAAAAAGCCTAAGCTTTTTATTTTTCATTCACCATCAATGGCACCCAAGACCGGAGTTTCCTCAAGAAAAGGAAAAGGGAAGGCAAAAGCTTCCACTTCCGAGTCATGGGAGAAGGAGAGATTCATCTCCAAGAGCCACCAAGACCACTTCTATGATGTTGTGGCAAAGAAGAAAGTGATCCATGAGGTCCCTTTCAAACTCAAGAAGAATGAGTATCCGGAAATCCGACATGAAATTCAAAGAAGAGGTTGGGAAGTCATAGCCAACCCCATACAACAAGTTGGAATTTTAATGGTTCAAGAGTTCTATGCCAATGCATGGATCACTAGAAACCATGATCAAGGTATGAACCCAAGTCCAAAGAATTATCTCACAATGGTTAGGGGGAAATACTTGGATTTTAGTCCGGAGAATGTGAGGTTGGCGTTTCATTTACCTATGATGCAAGGTGATGAACACCCCCACACTAGAAGGGTCAACTTTGATCAAAGGTTGGACCAAGTCCTAATGGACATTTGTGTGGAAGGCGCCCAATGGAGAGTAGACTCCAAAGGCAAACCGGTCCAACTAAGAAGACTGGACCTCAAGCCTGTAGCTAGAGGATGGTTGGAGTTCATCCAAAGATCCATCATCCCTACAAGCAACCGATCTGAAGTTACTGTGGATTGGGCCATCATGATTCATAGCATCATGATTGGAGAGGAAGTAGAGGTTCATGAAGTCATATCCAATGAACTCTACAAAATAGCTGACAAGCCTTCATACATGGCACGGCTAGCCTTCCCCCACCTCATATGCCATCTTTGTTATTCAGCCGGAGTTATCATAGATGGAGATGTCTCCATTGAAGAAGACAAGCCCATCACCAAGAAAAGGATGGAGCAAACAAGGGAAGTTCCTCACGGCCCCCAAGGAGAACATGAGGAAGTTCATCATCAACAAATGCCTCATGGAATGCACTTTCCTCCCAACAACTATTGGGAGCAACTCAGTACCTCTTTAGAGGATTTGAGCCATAATGTGGAACAACTAAGGGTGGAACACCATGAACACGCCCTCACTCTCCAAGAAATAAGAGAAGATCAAAGAGCAATGAGGGAGGAGCAACAAAGGCAAGGAAGGGACATAGAAGAGTTGAAGAACATTATTGGTCCTTCAAGAAGAAGACGCCACTAGAGGTGGATTCATTCCTTGTTCTTGATTTTCTGTCTGTTTTCGGTTTTTAATTATTGTGTTTATCTATGTTTTGTGTCTTCATGATCATTAGTATGTAACCATGCCTTAAAGCTATGAATAAAATCCATTAGTCCTTCACCTCTCTTAAAAGAAAAATGTTTTAATTCAAAAGAACAAGAAGTACATAATTTTCGAAATTATTATTGAATCTAGTCTAATTATATTGATGTGGTGACAATGCTTTTGTTTTCTGAATGAATGAATGAACAGTGCATATGTCTTTGGATCTTGTTGTTTATGAGTGTTTAAAATTGTTAGTTCTTGAAAGAATGATGAACAAAGAGAAATGTTATTGATGATCTGAAAAACATCATGAAATTGATTCTTGAAGCAAGAAAAAGCAGTGAAAAAAAAAGGCGAAAATTTTAAAGCAAGGATCCAAGGCTTTGAGCATCACTGGATAGGAGGGCCCAAGGAAAATAAATCCAGGCCTAAGCGGCTAAATCAAGCTGTCCCTAACCATGTGCTTGTGTCATGAAGGTCCAAGTGAAAAGCTTGAGACTGAATGGTTAAAGTCGTGATCTAAAGCTAAAGAGTGTGCTTAAGAGCTCTGGACACCACTAACTGGGGACTTTAGCAAAGCTAAGTCACAATATGAAAAAGTTCACCCAGTTATGTGTCTGTGGCATTTGTGTATCCGGTGGTAATACTGGAAGACAAAGTGCTTAGGGCCACAGCCAAGACTCATAAGTAGCTGTGTTCAAGAATCAACATGCTTAACTAAGAAAGTCAATAACACTATCCCAAATTCTAAGTTCCCCCAGAGACGCCAATACCTCTAAACTACAAAGGAAAAAGTGAGATGCCAAAACTGTTCAGAAGCAAAAAGCTACAAGTCCCGCTCATGTAATTAGATTAATATTCATTGATATTTTGGACTTTATAGTATATTCTCTTCTTTTTATCCTATTTGATTTTCAGTTGCTTGGGGACAAGCAACAATTTAAGTTTGGTGTTGTGATGAGCGGATAATTTATACGCTTTTTGGCATTGTTTTTATATAGTTTTTAGTAAGTTTGAGCTACTTTTAGGGATGTTTTCCTTAGTTTTTATGTTAAATTCACATTTCTGGACTTTACTATGAGTTTGTGTGTTTTTCTGTGATTTCAGGTAAATTCTGACTGAAATTGAGGGATTTGAGCAAAACTCTGAAAAAGGCTGACAAAAGGACTGCTGATGCTGTTGGAATCTGACCTCCCTGCACTCGAAATGGATTTTCTGGAGCTACAGAACTCCAAATGGCGCGCTCTCAACGGCGTTGGAAAGTAGACATCCAGGGCTTTCCAGAAATATATAATAGTCCATACTTTATTCGAAGAATGACGACGCAACTTGGCGTTGAACGCCAAGTACACGCTCCTTTCTGGAGTTAAACGCCAGAAAAACGTCATTATCCGGAGTTGAACGCCCAAAACACGTCATAACTCAGAGTTCAACTCCAAGAGAAGCCTCTGATCGTGTATTGATCAAGCTCAGCCCAAGCACACACCAAGTGGGCCCCGGAAGTGGATTTATGCATCAATTACTTACTCATGTAAACCCTAGTAGCTAGTCTAGTATATATAGGACATTTATCTATTGTATTAGACATCTTTTGACCACTTTATCTCTTTTATCATTCGGTCACTTGATCATGGAGAGGGCTGGCCATTCGGCCATGCCTGAACCTTTCACTTATGTATTTTCAACGGTGGAGTTTCTGCACACCATAGATTAAGGGTGTGGAGCTCTGCTGTACCTCAAAGATTAATGAAGTTCTATTTTCTTTTATTCAAATCTCTATCTTATTCTTATTCCAAGATATTCATTCGTACCCAAGAACATGATGAATGTGATGAGTCAGATAACCCTCATCACTATTCTCACTGATGAACGCGCGTGATTGACAACCACTTCCGTTCTACATGCAACAAGGCTTGAATGTGTATCTCTTAGATTCCCCAACAGAATCTTCGTGGTATAAGCTAGATAGATGGCGGCATTTATGAGGATCCGGAAAGTCTCACCTTGTCTGTGGTATTCCGAGTAGGATCCTGGGAATCCGGAAAGTCCAACCTTGTCTGTGGTGTTCCGAGTAGGATTCCGGTAATGAATGACTGTGACGTGCTTCAAACCTGTAACCTGCTGGGCGTTGGTGACAGACGCAAAAGAGGGATTCTATTCCAGTAGGGGAGGGAACCAACCGGTGATTGGCCGTACTGTGACAGAGTGCGTGAGCATTAGCTTTCACTGCGAGGATGGGATGTAGCTATCAACCATGGGTGATGCCTCCAGACTGGTTAGCTGTGCGAGTGACAGCCGCATAGGATATTTCCCCGTGAGGATGAAAGTAGCCACAGTTGATGGTGAACCCCTATACAAAGCTTGCCATGGAAAGGAGTAAGAAGGATTGAGTAGAAGCAATGGGATAGCAGGCGTCCGAGAGCTCTACAGCATCTCCATTCCGCTTATCTGAAATTCCCACCAATGAATCTGCATAAGTATTTCTATCCCTTTTATTATTCCTTTTTATTTACAATCCAATAATCACAATTACCTTTTTAATCTGCCTAACTGAGATTTACAAGGTGACCATAGCTTGCTTCATACCAACAATCTCTGTGGATTCGACCCTTACTCACGTAAGGTTATTACTTGGACGACCCAGTACACTTGCTGGTTAGTTGAACGGAGTTGTGAATTCAAGTTAAGAAAATAAACAGTGCCCTAAGGGTATATTCATACTAAAGCTCAAAAGATAGAAGAACATAGTGATCACAATTTCGTCCACCAATGGCCTCTTGGGAAGATCTGGAAAATGATTCTGAAGATGAGGAAGAATTAGACAGCAAATCCCAAACCTGTCTCATGGCCGATCAAACTGATGAGTTACATTTCATTGAACCTACCACTGAAGATCTTCATCTTATGATCAATCATCTCACTGAAAAACTTAGATGCCTCTTGAATGAAAATCATCAACTTTAGTCTCAAAATATTATTCTAAAGGCAGAAAATGATTTTCTCAAAGATAAATTAAGGGGAAGCTGAAACCGCTGTTGATCTTGTTGAAGAAAATAAGCAGCTAAAAGCTGAATTTAAGGGCTATGAGAAACAACATTCTGTGATTGCATACTTAAATTATTTTGAAAAAAATGAAAGGTTGCACAAAGAGGTAAAAAGTCTAAAAGAGGACCTAGCTAACTTTGTTCAAATTTCTGAAAATTTGAATCAACTATTGACTAGTCAAAAACCTCTCAATGATAAAGTTGGTTTGGATTTTCACAAGAAATCTAAAATATTTATTGAAAAATCTCCTTTTTCAAATATAGCTTCCACTTCACATGACATAAAAATTTCTAAACCTAACTGTTCCGAGGGTTACCTGAAACTGTAGGTCGATCTCGGACGAGACCTTCTGTGCTGGTCGGAACCGATGTGTCCGGCTGGTGAATAGCGGCCGGAGCTGGCGCGTCCGACTCATTGGACCGAATGTGCCACTGATCCTTTGTTACCGGAGGGTGGGGGGTACCTACAAGGGACTCCGATGCTTAAGTTAGCAAGGGTATTAAGCAGGTATTGAGTAGAATCAGAGTATGAGTTATACGTGGGTGCTCCAGTGTATTTATAATGGTGAGATGTGACCTTTTGGATAAGATAAGTTAGTTATCTTATCTTATCTTTATCTTTGAGTTTAGGTCAGCGTATCTTCAATGGAACCGCCTTTATCTCTATAGGCTTGGGTTGCCCTAGGATTTGGGTCGTGTTCCTCTGTTTGGACCCTTTACTTGGGCTCTCCTGTCGATTTGGCCGAGCTCTTTTAGAAGAAGTCGGCTAGTCGGACCTGAAGAGGTCGATCGCTTTATCTCTAATCATCCCGGGTCGGATAGCTCAACCCAGGGTATGAACAGTGCCTCTGCTTGAGCTCGGTTCTTCCTTTGGAGGTCGAGTCCTTGACTTTGGTCCTTCTTAAGTGAAGTCGAACTCAAGCATTTTGTCGATTCCTTTCTTTGTAGAGTCTTTTTTGAATGTAGAACGTTTTTCTCTAAAAGCGCGCGCTTTTGTATTAGCGCTTTTTTTGGGAACGTAAGCGGTTTTAACATCCGCATTTAATTGGCATTAATTGCCCCATTCTCTCTTGGCTTTTATTTTGAATATCTCAATCAAAAAACGGTTTCTCTTCTTCACTTCTTCTCCGTAACTCCTCCCTTTACTCTCTCATTTTCTGTTTCTTGCCCAGAGTTTGTAGTTTTTTCTTTGCGACGTCTGTTCTGCTACTGCGTTTTTGGAAGAGGGCTGATTCTCCTTCTATCTTTGCATTCTTCCACTTCCGGGGGGGGGGGGGGGTTGGCTTTGTTGCTTCTGCTCTTCAGCTTTTCTTCGAGGTTTTCTTCTATTCTCCAGGTTAGTCCCATTTCGTGCTTCCTCGTTTATTTTTGACTTTGCGATGGAGTTTTCCTTTTGATCTTCCTTTTGGAGAAAGTTTGGATCTTTCTATTTTTATCATGCTTGACTTGTTGCATGCTCTGGATTTTTCCCTTTTTTGGTGCGAATCTCTTCTTTGTTTGCTTGAATCTTTTTCTTTTGTATGTTGCCGCCGTTTCTACCTGTGCTTTTGCTGATGATTTTTTACTTGATTTCAAAAAAAGTTTGCGCCTTTGCTGTTTTTCTTTTTGGTCCTTTTGGTGTTCTGATAAACTGTAGCAGTAGTGTTTTTCACTGATAAACTGTAGGAGCAATGCTTTTTCTGATAAACTATAGAAGGGTGGTGTTTTTGCGTTTTTTGCTTCTTTTGTTTCTTTCGGGATTTTATTTTCTTTTTGATGAGTGACGGGATGTAGGCTGTAGAAACAACTTGAAAACCTTGCCTGTTTACTGCCTCCAAGGGATGCCCCCAAACTTTCTTATCTTGAGTCTTGGGGTTTTCCCTTTCTGTTTGTCGAGATGTTTTGCTCCTCGTCCGGGATATTTTTAAGTAATCCATTCTTCTCTTCTTTTTGTAGGATTTAGTTGACCACATGTCTTCCCGAAATAACGTTGTAGAGATGCCTTCCCAGGTTCCTGTGGGTATGGCCGATTGGGTGGACTCCATGGTTCTCATGTGTGTCTCGCTGGTTGATTCTGAGTTCTGTGCTCAGCTTAGGCAGTTTCATAGTGTCTGTAGTAAGTCTGGTGATGAGAAGAATTATGAACTTGTCCCTCCCTCTTCTGACGAGAGAGTCTGCTTTTCAACTCGGGTTGTTGATGGTCGCCCTTTCTTTTATGCTTATGATTTTTTTCTTTGATCAGCTGGGTATTACCCTTTCTTTTACTCAATTTGAAACCGACCTGTTATGGTCTTGTAATGTTGCCCCTTCTCAACTTCACCCCAATTCCTGAGGTTTCATACAAATTTTCCAATTGTTGTGCAATGGTTTTGGTATTCCTGCTTCCCAATCTCTCTTTTTCTACTTGTTTATCTTGACTAAGCCCAGAGTAGTGAAAAAGAAGGCAGCTTGGGTCTCCTTTCATTCTACCCAGGGAAAGAAGGTCTTTTCCATGTTTGACGAGTCATTCCGCGATTTTAAAAACTACTTTTTCAAGGTCCGAGCTGTTGAAGGAACTCGGCCCTTTTTTCTGGATGAAAATGATGAGCCTGCCTTTCCCTTAGAATGGCAAAAAGACGTGAGGGTCTCCAGGTATTCTTGGGAAATGTTGGATGAGGCTGAGCGAGCCTTTGTTACTGTTTTGGAAGAACGCTGGGGTCAACCTCCCCATCTTGATACAAAGAAATTTCTAACCAATCTTTCTCTTCTTCAAACTGAACTGGGTATCTTGTGTTTCCTTTATTATCTGTTTATGTTGCTTGTAGCTGTCTTTCCGACTTGTCCGACTTGTAGCTTAACTTTCTGTTTCATTTGCAGAGGCAATGAAGAATAATGAATCTATGAAAGCTTTTAAGAGGGCGCAGAAGGCGACTGCTGCCAGAAATATTGCTGCCAAGGCGGCTGGGGAGGGGTCCTTGATGAGCGGATAATTTATACGCTTTTTGGCATTGTTTTTAGTATGTTTTTAGTATATTTTAGTTAGTTTTCATTACATTTTTATTAGTTTTTAGTTAAAATTTACTTTTCTGGGCTTTACTATGAGTTTGTGTGTTTTTCTGTGATTTCAGGTATTTTCTGGCTGAAATTGAGGGACCTGAGCAAAAATCTGATTCAGAGGCTGAAAAGGACTGCAGATGCTGTTGGATTCTGACCTCCCAGCACTTGAAGTAGATTTTCTGGAGCTACAGAAGCCCAATTGGTGCGCTCTTAATTGCGTTGGAAATTAGACATCCTGGGCTTTTCAGCAATGTATAATAGTCCATACTTTGCCCGAGATGTGATGACCCAAACCGGCGTTGCAAATCAGCTTCAGAAATCCCGGCGTTAAACGCCGAAACTGGCACAAAAATTGGAGTTAAATGCCCAAACTGGCATAAAAGCTGGCGTTTAACTCCAGAAAAATTCTCTACACATGGAAGCTTCAATGCTCAGCCCGAGCACACACCAAGTGGACCCCGGAAGTGGATTTTTATGTCATTTACTTATTTCTGTATACCCTAGGTTACTAGTTCACTATTAATAGGACCTTTTTGATATTGTATCTCTACCTCATGACACATTACACGTTTCTTATTGTATCTTCTACGGCATGAGTCTCTAAACCCCATGGTTGGGGGTGAGGAGCTCTGCTGTGTCTTGATGGATTAATGCAATTACTACTGTTTCTTATTCAATCATGCTTGCTTCCATTCTAAGATATCACTTGCTCTTAACCCGGATGAATGTGATGATCCGTGAGACTCATCATCATTCTCAACTATGAACATGTGCCTGACAACCACCTCTGTTCTACTTTAGATTGAGTAGATATCTCTTGGATTCCTTAACCAGAATCTTCGTGGTATAAGCTAGAACTGATGGCGGCATTCAAGAGAATCCGGAAGGTCTAAACCTTGTTTGTGGTATTCTGAGTAGGATTCAAGGATTGAATGATTGTGACGAGCTTCAAACTCCTGAAGGCTGGGCGTTAGTGACAGACACAAAAGAATCACTGGATTCTATTTCGACCTGATTGAGAACCGATAGATGAATAGCCGTGCTGTGACAGAGCGCGTTGAACATTTTCACTGAGAGGATGGGAGGTAGCCACTGACAACGGTGAAACCCTACATACAGCTTGCCATGGAAGGAGCCTTGCGTGCTTGAAGAAGAAGACAGTAGGAAAGCAGAGATTCAGAAGATAGAGCATCTCCAAAACCTCAACATGTTCTCCATTACTGCAAAACAAGTATTTATTTCATGTTCTTTTACTCATCACAATTAAACCTGAGAATTATTGATATCCTGACTAAGAATTACAAGATAACCATAGCTTGCTTCAAGCCGACAATCTCCGTGGGATCGACCCTTACTCACGTAAGGTATTACTTGGACAACCCAGTGCACTTGCTGGTTAGTTGTGTGGAATTGCAAAAGTGTGATTGCAATTTCGTGCACCAGTCCTCCCAAGTGCGCGAGAAGCCATCAGTGCCGAGTTCCCCCGGGGTGAGGAAGGTGATCCCAACACCTCGGGTCCGCTTGGTGGATCCTCACCCTACTTCTGCCGCTCCATCTGCTACTCCTCCAAGTAAGAAGCAAAAGATGACTGAGCCCTTCGACCTCAATGCCCCTGATTTCAATGCCATTGAGTTTGTAGATCAACAAATCGGGCCCTATGGTACCATCTCCATGGACGATGTGTCCATTCTCCATCATCTGGAGTTTATGGCCCGAAATCATGTAAGGATGGCATATATGTCGGTTGCTGTATACCGGACTGCTCAAAATCTTCCTCTCCATGCTACCAAGGCATTTATGGAGAAGGCAAAGCAGGAGTTTGACCGGATGAAGGGGCTGAAGGAGGAGCTTGAATTAAAGGTGACCAAGTTGGAGAAGGATCTAGAGAATGAGAAGGCAAGTTCCCTTTCACTGGCGGCTTCTTTGAGGTTGGCCGAGGACACAGCCTTGATGCATAAGGAGAGTTACGTTACGACTTATCGGGAGGTGATGCGCCTGAGGGAGGAATTGAACAATGCCCGGGAAGATTATTCTGAGCTCCAAGGTCATCTCGTTGGCAGCGTGACTGCTGCTTTCGAGAACTTGAAGGAGCAAGTTCGGGTTATTGCTCCCGAGGCCGATCTCACCCCTTTCAGCCTGGACAATGTTGTCAGAGATGGCAAGATTGTCCCTGACGATGATGGTGATGATGATGCTGATCCTTCTCCTGTGTCTTCTGCCAAAGTGTCGACTTCTTCTGCTCCTCCGGTTGCACCTGATTCGGATTGCCAGGTTCTGAACCGGGAGGATGGAACTATAGATGCCGTGCCTATTCAGACTCGTCCTCCTTCTCCTTGTCCTGATGATGCCAAGAAGGCTCCTGATGCTTGTTGATCTTTTGCTGGATGTAGTTGGCCCGGCTTGTGGGCTTTCGAAATTTTTTATTTCATTGCTGACATTTCTTAGTTGCTTTATCTAGCAACTTTTTATTTTGAAAGACAAACAATAGCTTGCTATCTTTTTGATAGTAGGTTTTGGTGGTCCTTTCATTGCCTTTATAACTCTGTAGAAAAAGAAGTAGTTTTTTGACTTGGCATTTTCTTCTGTTTTCTGCTGATGTTGAAATCTTGCAGGTCGACCTCCTTGGATTATTTCGTTTTATTGCTTGTATCTCAGATCCTTTGAGGCTGTGATTGTATAGGTCCAACTTGTTTCTCGGTTTTCTGTATTTGTGTCCGATTCCTTTGCGTTGGTCCTCTTCTAAGTTATTTTTGTAATCCTCTTTTTTGGACCTTTGTCAGGTCTTTTTCAGGGATTACTTATAGCTTGTTTTGTAGGAGGTTGACTTCGATAGGTTGACCTTTTTCTAGGTTATTTTCGTAATCCTCTTTCTTGGACCTTTGTCAGGTCTCTTTCAGGGATTATTTTGATAACTTTTTAGTGGTAGGAGTCCGACTTGGTTATGTCGGTCTCCTTTAAGTTATTTTTTGTAGTCCTCTTTCTTGGATCTTTGTCAGATCTCTTTTAGGGACTACTTGTATAACTTTTTAGTGGTAGGAGTCCGACTTGGTTATGTCGGTCTCCTTTAAGTTATTTTTTGTAGTCCTCTTTCTTGGACCTTTGTCAGGTCTCTTTCCGGGATTACTTTGATAACTTTTTAGTGGTAGGAGTCCGACTTGGTTATGTCGGTCTCCTTTAAGTTATTCTTTGTAGTCCTCTTTCTTGGATCTTTGTTAGATCTCTTTCAGGGACTACTTGTATAACTTTTTAGTGGTAGGAGTCCGACTTGGTTATGTCGGTCTCCTTTAAGTTATTCTTTGTAGTCCTCTTTCTTGGATCTTTGTCAGATCTCTTTCAGGGACTACTTGTATAACTTTTTGGGCTGACTTTGTTATGTCAGGCCCTTCTAAGTTAAAGTAATCCTCTTTAATAGGGTTGGCCAGACCTCTTTCCAGGGTTTACTTATAACTTGGGTTGACTTGGTTCGACTTCTTAACGTTCGACCAGTCCTTAAGTTATTATTTTAGCGATCCGTACGACCTCGTCAGGTTCTTTTTTGGATTGCTTTCGATAACTTCTTACATTATTCTATGTTCACCTTCGCCGATTTGTAGAAAGTGGTTGGCATCTTTAGATCGTCCTTTGGGTGAATCGCGGTTTCACCTTTGTCGGACGATTTATCTTTATCGTGGTCGTGCAGTGAAATTGTTTTTCACTTTCTGCCGACCTGTCGCTTTATAATCGAACGATGAATACTTCAGATTAATGTGCCTTGGATTCTTTGTAGAATATTTAAATAAACTTTATTCAAAGAAAAAATGCAAATATATACATGTGGGAATTTTCTTATCCCTTTAAGTCGGGCATGACCTAGATCTCAACATGGTGCCTCATTAAAAAACCTTTTCAGGAAAAAGAGCACATCCACTAGTGAGATCCGTTGCCTTTTCTAGCTGTAGTACCTTCTTAGGTTGCAGGCGTGCCATGATCTGGGAAGCTCTTGTCCATCGAGTTCGGACAGTCGGTAGTAGCCCTTCCTAAGTACTTCTATGACTCGGTAGGGTCCTTTCTAGTTTGCTGCTAGCTTCCCTTCTCCGGGCCGAGTTGTTCCAATGTCGTTTCGTATTAAGATGAGATCGTTCTTATCAAAACTTCTTGGTACTACCCTTTGATTATATCTGGAAGCCATTCGACGTTTTAGAGCTTCTTCTCTGATCCGAGCTCTTTCCTGGATTTCAGGTAGTAGGTCGAGTTCTTCCTTCTGAAGTTGGGAGTTTGCTCCCTCATTATAATGGACTACTCTATGTGATTCTTCTTCAATTTCTATTGGAATCATTGCCTCCATTCCGTATGCTAATCGAAAAGGGGATTCCTTTGTGGTGGAACGTGGCGTCGTTCGGTATGTCCATAGAACCTGTGGAAGTTCCTCTACCCAGGCTCCCTTTGCATCTTGCAGTCTTCTTTTTAACCCTGCCAATATGACTTTGTTGGCGGCTTCGGCCTATCCATTGGCTTGTGGATGTTCGACGGAGGTGTACTGGTGCTTTATATTCAAGTCGGCTACTAATTTTCTGAAGCCTGTGTCTGTGAATTGGGTGCCATTGTCTGTGGTTATTGAGTATGGGACTCCGAACCTCGTGACAATGTTTCTATATAAGAATTTTTGGCTTCTTTGGGCGGTGGCATTGGCTAGGGGTTCTGCCTCGATCCATTTTGTAAAGTAATCTACCCCTACTATGAGGAATTTAACTTGCCCTGATCCCTGGGAAAAGGGACCGAGAAGGTCGAGTCCCCATTTTGCGAACGGCCAAGGCAAAGTCACGCTAATGAGTTTTTCTGGCGGGGCGATGTGGAAATTGGCATGTTTCTGACATGGTGGACATGTCTTTACAAATTTTGTAGATTCTTTCTGTAAGGTTGGCCAATAAAACCCTGCCAGAAGTATCTTTTTGGCGAGAGCCCGTGCTCCGAGATGATTGCCACAAATGCCGCTATATACCTCTTCTAACACTTCCTTGGTGTGGGAGGTCGGCACACATTTTAGTAATGGTACCGAGATACCTCTTTTGTACAGGACGTTGTTTATGATGGTGTAGTATTGTGCCTCCCTTTTTAGCCTCTTTGCTTCCTTTTCTTCTGTGGGGAGCGTTCCTGTTTTGAGGTAGTTGATTTTGGGGATCATCCATCCTTGGTTCTGGCCTGTTATGGTTAGGACTTTTTTTGCTTCCGAGATTGATGGGTTCTGTAACATTTCCTGGATGAGGCTTCTATTGTTGCTCCCTGATTTTGTGCTGGCTAGTTTTGAGAGTGCGTCAGCTCGGGCATTTTGCTCACGGGGTATGTGGCAGATCTTGTATTCCCCGATTTGTCCGAGCTGTTCCTTGGTCTTATCCAAGTACTTTTTCATGGTGGGATCTTTGGCTTGGTAGCTCCCTGTTATTTGTGATGTGACCACTTGCGAATCGCTGTAAATGTTAAGTTTTCGAGCTCCCACCTCTTCAGCCAGTTTCAAACCAGCTAGCAATGCTTCATATTCTGCCTGGTTATTTGAAGCTGGGAATCCGAACTTGAGGGAGAGCTCAACTTGGGTTCCCTGGTTGCTTTCTATTATCACTCCTGCGCCGCTTTCCGTTTTATTTGAAGAACCGTCCACATAGAGATTCTACTCTATGGGGGTTTCCAGGGCATCTGTGAATTCTGCGATAAAGTCGGCCAGGTATTGTGATTTGATGGCTGTCCGAGCTTCATATTGGAGGTCGAACTCGGACAGCTCGACTGCCCATTGTAGAATTCTGCCTGCTAAATCTGTTTTCTGCAATATTCCTTTTAAGGGCTGATTAGTTCGAACTTTAACGGTGTGAGCCTGGAAGTAAGGGCGGAGTCGTCGAGATGTTAGAACGTGAGTATAGGCAAATTTTTCTATTTTCTGATAGTTCAGCTCGGATCCCTGTAGTGCTTTGCTAATGAAGTAGACGAGTTGTTGTCCGTTTTCGTCTTCTCTGACTAGTGCTGACGCTACTGCCCTGCTTCCTACTGCGAGATATAATATGAGTGGTTCTCCTTCTCGTGGTCGGGATAGGATAGGTGGCTGTCCTAAGAACTTCTTAAAGTCTTGGAAGGCTTGTTCGCATTATGTCGTCCATTCGAACTGTTTTCCCTTTCTTAAAGTAGCATAGAAAGGGAGGGATCTTATCGCGACTCCTGCTAAGAATCGGGATAGGGCAGCCAATCTCCCGTTGAGTTGCTGTACTTCTTTGACGCCGGTTGGGCTCTTCATGTTGAGTATGGCCTGGCATTTATCTGGATTTGCTTCAATTCCTCTTTGTGTGAACATAAAACCTAAGAATTTGCCTGCTTCTACCGCAAAGGTGCATTTTACTAGATTGAGTCGCATATCATGCTTCCTGATGGTGTCGAACACTCGGGCTAGGTCGGACAATAATGTCTCTTCACTTTGTCTTTTAATTAGCATGTCGTCCACGTAGACTTCCATGATCTTTCCGATGTGATCTGAGAAGACTATTTATTAGCCTTTGGTAAGTAGCTCCTGCGTTCTTGAGACCGAAAGGCATCACGATGTAGCAGTAGTTTGCTTTTGGTGTTAGGAACGAGGTCTTTTCTTGATCTGGTGGATACATGGGGATTTGATTGTACCCCGAGTATGCGTCCATAAACGAGAGATATTTGTATCCGGAGGAAGCATCTACTAGAGCGTCAATACTTGGGAGTGGGTATGGATCTTTTGGACAAGCCTTGTTGAGATCGGTGTAATCGGTGCACATTCGCCACTTCCCATTTGATTTTTTCACCAAGACAACGTTGGCTAGCCATAACGGGTATTTGACTCATTAGCTTAGGGTCTATGCCTGGCATGTCTGCGGCTTTCCACACGAAGAGATCGACGTTATCTCGCAATAATTGTATTAATAATTCTTTTGAATCTCCTTTTAGGATTGTGCCGATATTGGTTGTTTTTTCCGAGGTGTCCCCGATCTGAATCTTTTCTATCTCGCCTTCTGGCTGGGGACAAAGTTCTTCTCGTCGGTGAACTCCGCCCAGCTCGATTGTGTGGAACTTTTCTCCTTTGCCTCTGAGATTTAGGCTTTCGTTATAACAGCGACGTGCCGTCTTCTGGTCTGCTTTTATCGTGGCTATCCCTTTTGGGGTCGGGAACTTCATACATAGGTGTGGGGTTGAGACTACTGCGCCGAGTTGGTTGAGTGTTGTCCGCCCTATGAGAACGTTGTAAGCTGAACTTACGTCGACTACGATGTAGTCTATTCTGAGGGTCCTGGATTGGTCCCCTTTTCCGAAGGTTGTATGTAGTGGTATGTATTCGAGTGGTCGAACCGGGGTATCTCCTAGCCCAAATAGGCTATTCGGATATGCTTTAAGTTCTTTTTCTTCCAAGCCGAGTTTATCAAAGGCTGTTTTGAATAAGATGTCCGCAGAACTCCCTTGGTTTATTAAAGTGCGGTGTAGGTTGGCGTTTGCCAATATGATGGTGATAACCATGGGATCATCGTGTCCTGTGATGATGCCGGATGCGTCCTCTTTAGTGAATGTAATTGACGGCATGTTGAGTGCTTTCTCCTCTCCTTCGACATGATATACTTCTTTGAGATATCTTATGCGAGAGGATTTGGAGATCCCCCCTGCTGTGAATCCGCCGTGTATCATGCGAACATGTCTTTCTGGTGTCCGAGGTGATCGTTCTGTTCGTTCGGTATCTTCATCCCTTCGTCTCTTTCTTTGATCATCCTCTCGGGTGGCCAGGAATCGATCTAATTTTCCTTCTCTCACCAATTTTTCTATGATGTTTTTTAGGTCGAAGCATTCGTTTGTGGAGTGTCCTCGGACTCGATGGTATTCACAATATTCCTTTCGGTTTCCTCCTCCCCTTTTGCCTTTGAGTGGCCGTGCTGGGGGGATTTTTTCTGTATGGCAAACTTCTTTGTATATCTCGACCAGGGATGCCCTGAGAGGGGTGTAGTTATGGTATTTTTTTATTTTCTCCCCTTGTTGATCTTCTTTTCTTTTGGATTCCTTGTCTTTGTCTCGGTAGGAGGCCCCCGATTTTGAGGTTTCTCTTAACCGAGCGTTTTCCTCCATGTTGATATACTTTTCTGCCCGCTCCTGCACTTCGTCTAAGGAGGTCGGGTACTTTTTTTATATAGATTGGCTGAAAGGTCCCTCTTGTAGGCCATTGTTGAGTCCCATGATGGCGGCCTCCGTTGGTAAACTTTGTATGTCCATGCATGTTTTGTTGAATCTCTCCATGTAGTTGCGGAGGCTCTCCCAATCTCCTTGTTTGATCCCTAGTAAACTGGGGGCGTGCTTGGCTTTATCTTTCTGAATGAAAAATCTGGCTAGGAATCTTTTAGCTAACTCATCAAAGCTTGAGAGGACTTCGGGGGTAGGTTGTCGAACCATCGGATCGCTGTCTTTGTGAGAGTTGTTGGAAAAGCCTTGCAGCGAACAGCATCTGAGGCGTCAGTGAGATACATTCTACTTCTGAAGTTGCTGAGGTGGTGGTTGGGATCCGTGGTGCCATCATACAGGGTCATGTCCGGGAGTTTGAAGTCTTTGGAATTTTGGTTTTCATGATTTCCCTGGTGAACGGGTCTTGCTCTTTCCGTGAATTTTCCTCGAGATTAGCCCGGGGGGCTTTTGATTTGAGATCGGCTTCCAATTACTGTAGTTTTTCTTCCAACTCCAGACGTTGCCATACCTCTCTTTGGAGATCTCTTCCAATTTCCCGTTGTTGTTGGGTTTCTTTTTCCAGTTGTTTTAGGCAATCCAGGAGCACTTCTATTGCCCTTGAATTTGGTGAGTCTTTGTCTTTGTTGGTTTCCGAAGTGTTTTATAGCGTGACATCCGCATTTTTGTGCGGTGTCCGATCCTCCAGACCTGAATCATGGTCGTTGTCATGGTCGTCCGCCATGGTGATGGGATGACTTCTAGGTTCCCCGGCAATGGCGCCAATATTCCGAGGGTTACCTGAAACTGTAGGTCGATCTCGGACGAGACCTTCTGTGCTGGTCGGAACCGATGTGTCCGGCTGGTGAATAGCGGCCGGAGCTGGCGCGTCCGACTCGTTGGACCGAATGTGCCGCTGATCCTTTGTTACCGGAGGGTGGGGGTACCTGCAAGGGACTCCGATGCTTAAGTTAGCAAGGGTATTAAGCAGGTATTCAGTAGAATCAGAGTATGAGTTATACCTGGGTGTTCTAGTGTATTTATAATGGTGAGATGTGACCTTTTGGATAAGATAAGTTAGTTATCTTATCTTATCTTTATCTTTGAGTTGAGGTCAGCGTATATTCGATGGAATCGCCTTTATCTCTATAGGCTTGGGTTGCCCTAGGATTTGGGTCGTGTTCTTCTGTTTGGACCCTTTACTTGGGCTCTCCTGTCGATTTGGCCGAGCTCTTTGAGAAGAGGTCGGCTAGTCGGACTTGAACAGGTCGATCGCTTTATCTCTAATCATCCCGGGTCGGATAGCTCGACCCAGGGTATGAACACTAACCAATTTAAAAAAATAGCAACCAAAAAGATTTTGTCGGTTATACAATCGGAATGGGCATTTTCCTATTCAATGTTTCATGAGTGAAAAAATGATTGGAGATAAAGTGTATAAAATAATTGGCAACTACAATCATCTTGGACAAAAGAGATGGTTTGACATTAAAGGATCCAAAAAGATTTGGATACCTAAGATCATTTAAGAATTTTTGTAGGTTTGCCTAGCATCCAAAAGAAGGGACAACATGTGGTATTTGGACAGTGGATGCTCTAGGCATATAACTGAAAAGTCTACATTCTTCATCAAACTAAACAAGTATGATGGAGGGTTTGTAACTTTTGGTGACAATGGCAAAGGAAAGATAGTTGTCATAGATAAAGTGGGTAAAAATTTCTCATCCTTCATAAATAATATTTTTCTTGTTGAAGGTTTGAAACATAACTTGCTAAGCATTAGCCAATTATATGATCTAGGATATTTGGTTATTTTTAGAAGATTAGACTACTTAGTCATTTGTGAAAAATCTGGTGAAATTTTGTTTGAAGCAAAAAGATGCAACAATGTGTATGG
Organism: Arachis stenosperma; assembly: GCF_014773155.1. Taxonomy (NCBI): domain Eukaryota; kingdom Viridiplantae; phylum Streptophyta; class Magnoliopsida; order Fabales; family Fabaceae; genus Arachis; species Arachis stenosperma. Next base: position 120,978,397 of record NC_080386.1, read on the forward strand.
AATTACTCTATAGGATTTAAAAGATAAAAAATAACTTATTTTACCTCTATGGAATCTAAAAAATGGCTTTGGCATAAGAAATTAGGACATGGTAGCATGTACCAAATTTTCAAACTTGTTAAGAAAAATTGGTTAGAGGACGGAATTCCCAAAATAAAGTTTGACAAGGACTCACTTGTGATGCTTGTCAATTAGGCAAACAAATAAAATTTTCTTTTAAGCCCAAGGATGGAATCTCTACCAAAAAACCATTAGAAATGTTACACATTGATCTTTTTTGTTCTACTATAACTCAAAGTTTGGTAGGTAAACATTATGGCTTGGTCGTAGTTGATGACTACTCTAGATTTGGATGGGTACCATTGTTAGCTCACAAAAATGATCATTTCAATGTTTTTTCATCTCTTTGTAACAGAATTCAAAATGAAAAAGATTTGAAAATTACCCATATAAGAAGCGATCATGGTAAAGAATTTGAGAATCAAGATTTTGAAAATTTTTGTGATGAATTTGAAATTTCTCATAACTTTTCATGTCCTAGAACACCCCAACAAAATGGGGTTATTGAAAGGAGAAATCGAAGTCTCCAAGAAATGACTAGGGCAATGCTTTGTGAAAATGAGGTTTCTAAATTCTTATGGGCAAAGGCTGTGAACATAGCTTGCCATATTTTAAATAGAACCATCATTAGAAAGCATTTAAAGAAAACTCCTTATAAGCTATGGAAAGAAATCCCTCCAAATCTCAAATACTTTCATATATTTGGATGCAAATGCTTTGTATTGAATAACAAAGATAACCTTAGAAAATTTGATCAAAAGTCTTATGAAGGTATGTTTGTAGGATATTCAACTACAAGTAAAGCTTATAAAATTTACCTCAAAGAACATAAAACTATTGAGGAATCTATACATGTATTTTTTTGTGATACTAATGTCATTCCAAGTGCTATTTTAGATGATGATGCAGGAAATGAAGCAGAGGAAAGCCCTCATATGAATCAAGAAAATGTCAATTCAGGTCCCTCTATGAAAACTGTTAGTTTTGTACCTGCTCTTCAAAGCGAATGAGACATTTCTATTTTGTTTTCTGGTAATGCAAGAGAAGTCAGAACAACTAATGATGCTGAACCAAGCCAAAGCCAAGCTGGACCCTCATCCCAAAAGCCTAGGGAGTGAAAGTTCTTGAAGAACTACCCCCAAGAGTTCATCATTGGAGATCCGTCTCAAGAAGTCACCGTTAGATCCACAAGCAAGAAAAATGCCCACTCAAATAATGTTGCTTTCTTATCCCAATTAGACCCTCAAAATGTGAAACAAGTCATTGAAGATCCCTCTTAGGTAAAAGCTATGGAAGAAGAGTTAAACCAATTCGAAAAGAATAAGGTTTGGATTTTCGTTCCCTTTCTGAATGGTAAGAAGGTAGCTGATACAAAATAGATTTTCATAAATAAATTGATGAGGATGGTAATGTTGTTCGTAACAAGGCTAGATTAGTGGCTCAAGGTTACGATCAAGAAAAGGGTATTGATTTTGATGAATCTTTTATCCCGGTAGCAAGAATGGAAGCTATTCGATTGCTACTTGCTTATGCTGCCTACAAAAGTATTAAAATATTTTAAATGGATGTCAAATGTGCCTTTTTAAATGGATTTATTAATAAAGAAGTATTTGTAGCCCAACTCCCCGGTTTTGAAAACAAAGATTTTCTAAATCATGTTTTTAAGCTAACCAAGGCTCTTTATGGTCTAAGGCAAGCTCCAAGAGCATGGTATGAAAAGTTTAGTGCCTTCTTATTGCAAAATAATTTTCTAAGGAGAACTACGGATACTACTTTATTTATCAAAGAATCTAATAATGATTTCTTACTTGTTCAAATTTATGTGGATGATATTGTGTTTGGATCGGCAAATGAATCCTTGTATGAAGAGTTTAGAAACCTAATAACTAGCGAGTTTGAAATGAGTTTGATGGAAGAATTAACATTCTTTCTTGGACTTCAAATCAAACAAACTCCTAGTGACATTTTTATTCACCAAGAAAAATATGCCAAGAAATTGATAAAGAAATTTGGTTTAGAAAACTCCAAACTAATGGGTACTCCCATGCATGCACCCAAATACCAAACTTGACAAGGATGAGAATGGCAAAGATATTGATGACACAAGGTATAGAGGAATGATAGGATCTCTCATGTATCTTACATCCTCTAGGCCGGACATTGTTCAAAGTGTGGGTGTATGTTCTAGATTTGAATCTCACCCAAAAGAATCACATCTTTCAGCCGTTAAAAGAATTATTAGATATATAAAAGGCACATCTGATCTTGGCCTATGGAATCCTAGAACTAATGAATTCGGTACAGTATGTTATTGTGATGTAGATTATGTGGGTCATCGTATGGATAGAAGAAGCACTTCGGGAATGTGTTGCTTTCTTGGAAATGCTCTAAATGTTTGGTCAAGCAAAAAGCAAGCTACGGTTGCTTTATCACCACCTGAAGCTGAATACATCTTTGCATTTGCTTGTTGTTCACAATTAATTTGGCTTAAAACATAACTTGAGGATTACAAACTGAAAATTAATAGTATTTTCTTACTTTGTGATAACATGAGTGCAATAAATATTTCAAAAAATCCTATGTTGCACTCAAGAACCAAGCACATTGAAGTGAGATATCATTTCATTAGAGAACATGTACAAAAAGGAACTATTGATATTCAATTTGTAAAATCTGAAGAGTAATTGGCTGACATTTTCACTAAGCCAGTGTGTGAATAAAGATTTTGCAAGCTTAGAATTGAACTGGAAATGTTTGATATTAATTCTTTTGTTTAATAATAATTTTTTGGTCTTTGTGTTGTTTTGTCTTATAGGTAGCAGGGAGACAAAACTTGGCAAATGATGAACTCTTCAAGAGGAGGTTTGAGCAAAACCCAGAAAATCGTTGGAAATATGTGCCTTATAGCCCAGCAAACTGTACCCACCTTTGGGCCTATGTAAGATAAGTTTTGTTCACATGATATAGACTCATTATTTTAAATCATAAATTTTTTATTTAATTTAATTTAATCTTATTGTGTTATCACTTCATTCCACCTGAAGTCATGTCAGTCTTAATTTTTTATCATTTCTCATGACTTGTCTTTTCATATTTCATGATTTTAAATTTAAAACTCTTGAAAACCATTTCATTAAATGATTTTGCTTTAAAAGAGAACTTTTCACTCAGCATTAATGATGGTTATCAAATTCTAATCTCTCTCTTACATTTTTAATTTTTGTTGCTCTCTATCTTCCCTTTCACCATTTTTTCTTTTCAAAATGAGAAAGAAGACTGCAACCAGAAGAGGCACAGGAGCCTTCATACCACCCAAAAACACTCCCCACTCCAAATAACCCTAGTCACACGCTTACATATACATTCACTCCCATTAATCTTCTTCCCATTCGTCCCACTCATCCGAATCCATGGCAAGAAAAGTCATCTATCCAAAAGCATCCTTTGCACGAAAGAGGCTGAATCCTCTCGTGGCAAAGGAGGAAAGGGGAAGGGACCCATGCATGAAGAGGAAGACCATCCATCATTACCTCCTCGTCGTTCCACTCTTCACCCCACCGGTCGCTCTACTCCTAGCAACTGTCCTTCTAGAGGTCCAAAAAGAACTGTTCTCCAAAACACTAGGGAGCCTCCTAATCTTGACTTTCTGAATTTCAAGCAAAAGTATGGTAAAACTCACTGTCATTATGATCTTCGCCGATTGCATCATATGCTGATTATGAGTTTCATAAACAAATTCTTGCAAATCGTACTCTCTGTTATTCCTTTGTTGTTGACTTCGATGCATTAACTAAAAAAGGGATCGATTTTAAAAATAATTTTCATGATCTGAAATGGTCCCCCATTTTCAAAATCAGAAAGTCTGTTTACCCAAATTTAGTACGCAAATTTTATGGGAACTCACTTTTTCATGATGGAGAACTTAACTCTTTTGTCAAAAACACTCAGTTTGTCTTGAATGCTGAAACTATTGGCGCTGCCCTGGGTTATGTGGACACAGGGGTAAGGGTGTATATGTCTGGTAAATTGGATAATACTGTTGGCATCTCTCATCAAGACGCCTTGGCTCGAATCTGTGAAAATATTTCTTCTATTGATGGAACAACTCCTACTCATAAGGCCCTAGGACCTGTCAGGGCTCTATTACATCGCATAATCACCCATATTATTATGCCTCAAAGTGGTTCTTTTCAAAAGGTAACTGTATGGGACACTTTTGTGCTCTATACTATTTTGAACTCCATTCCCATCTCTTTTGCATATTTTATGATACGCCATATGTGGGACTACGTTAAGAGTGATAAAAAGAGTTATTTACCCTATGGCATGTTTCTAACTTGTTTGTTTAAATACTTTAACATTGATTTGAGTAATGAGCCTATTGAAAACAAAGTGTCTACTATCAAAGGTGGCGGTGTACTACCACAGCAAGAAAAAGTTAAAAATGTCAAAGGCACTAAGGCTTCAGCCATGTTTGACAGTGAAGATGAAAGCCTCCCCTCTCCTTTAATTGCTAGTACATCTGATTCCTACAAGTACATATTCTCTGAAATGGTTAAAGATGTTCTTCTGGAATTTACTTCTATGACCAAACAAATAGTCAAATCAAGCACGGAAGCTCGAAAGCTTGCAATGCAAAATGAAAAATGATGGATGAAATCTCATTATAGGATGGCTGTGCTCCTCAAGCACCTGGACTCATTTGATGAAGATATGGCACCATCCGAAAAAGAGGATGAATTTTAGGAATCTGAAGAAGAGGAATCTGATGCCTAGTTTGCTCTTTGCTGCCTCAGAAAAATCTTTATTTTGATAACTCAGGATTTGGAACTATGAAACTATTTTCATTTGTCTTAAACTTTATTTTCTGTTGAATGACTGTAATAACCTTAACTTTATTTGGTACAATTTCTGTAATTTGCATGACTTAACATTTTGGCTGCATTACTTGCTATGTTGTACTTGTAGGTGTCCCTCCTTGATATCAAAAGAGAGAAAAAACATAAATTAAATTAAAACAGCTTTATGTGCTCTGTTTTAGCTCTAATTTGGTTTTGAACACTATTTCATGTCTGATTGCTTTCATAATATATTTTGCTCTAATTTGTCTTTGATGCCTCCTATTTTAGATCTAAATATAAATATGGGACTAATTGGCTTGTAATTTTTGCATGATCTGTTTTGGATTTTAATTTGATATTGGGATTAATTTTTTATATACGTTTGAAGCATTCTAAGATTTTAAAATTTTTTCAAAAACAGTCACTTTTTATCCGATCAAAAGAACACATCATTACTTGTATATAGGAATTATTCTTGTGTTCTAAATAGGTTAATAAGGGTACACATTAAAGGGAAGCATATTGATCAAAAGAAAAGGGGAACAGTCCGTGAATCATCAAAGGGAAGTTTTCTCTCCTAATATTTTTATTTTCAATTCATTTTTATAATGTTTATCATCAAGGAGGAGATTGTTGAGTTTAGAAAACAAATATTAAAATGATGACTAAACATTATTAAAATATTAAATGGGTATTTATTACAATATTACCAATTGTTTGTTTAATGAATTTAGTTTAGTGTGTAGGAAAGAAAAATATTGGCCAAATTAAACAAGCTCATCTTGATCACCAAACACCTTTAGCCTTATACCAATGTGTTTCAAATATAGTGGCTGAACTTTGAAAATAAAAGAAAAGAAGGAAATGACCTAAGTTCTTCAAAAGTCCTTTTGGTTACTCCCACTCTTGGTAACTGAAACTTGAAATTCATTTCAATTAATTTCTTGAAACTTCCATCGAAAGCTTCTCTCTTCTCTCTCTTCTCTCTCTTACTTTGGTCACGTCACTCAATCCTCCAAAAAGAAAGAAAGAAGAGGGAAAGCACAGAGGCTATGAAGTTTTAAAAGGCAAAAAGATTGTTGCCATATCAAAACAAAAAAAGGGGCTGCAACTGAGTAACTAGTCTCTCTCAGTCAAAGCACAACAAAGTTTATTTCCTCTTTTGTGCTACGATGAGGAACCAAGAAGAAAGCCACAAGTTCTCAAGTATGGAAGAAGGAACAATGGAGAACGTGAAGCCATCTTGGGTCAGAAGCACATCAACGCTCAAAATCAAAACTTGGGGCCAAAGTCAAGCTGAACGGTCAAGATTAAAGAAGCTTGAAGAGAAAGTATGAGAGAGAAGAGGTAAGATGCATGCAATAGTCTCGACCTTCTCTCTCCTCTCTGATGAAGCCGCCGCAAGTCTCTAATGTTGGAGAAGAAGACAGTGTGAGGGTTGAACTTGATTCAACATTGGAAGCTTCAATCTTCTATATTAAGATTGAACAGCCAAAGGCTGAAAGTAAAAAGAGTAAGTGAAAAGCACAAAGTTCACTCTCATAGCTACCCAAGATGTTAAAGTTCTTCTCCTTCATGTAGTACATTAGTATTTTCTTTTTCTCAGTTTTGATCTGTCTGGGTCTCATTGTAAAAGGTAAATATGGAGAGGTTTGTAAGAAAAAGCCAATGAGAGAAAAAAGACAGTGAGTTAAACTAGGAAAAAAAGTCATAAGATGTCTCAAATTTGCTTTGTACATCTTTCTATTTTGTGTCCTGATCCTGTGGGGATTTTCTTACAAGTTGGGTTAGCACTTTGCTGTTGAAAGCTAGATTGAGGTCTAATCAAATTCAGATTGGGTTTAGAATCTGGGTTTGTCCCAAATAGGATTGTGTAGATCCTAAGAAAGAATTGGTGTTTGTAATCTTGAAAAAGAGATAGTAAAATTCCATCATAGTTGTCATGGAGACTGGATGTAGGCTACATGGCACTAAGTAGCTGAACCAGGATACATCTTGTATTATTTTTTCTTCTCTACTTCAATTATATTTCTGTTACTTAGGAGACAAAATAAATACGTCTCTCAACTCGGTACGAGATAAAAATAAAAATATCTCCTAAGTTTCTGTGAGAAAGTAAAAGTAATATTCAGCAAAAACAAAAAAAAACTAAAATTTAACCCCTTTCTCTTAGTCACTGATGACTATCAAAATGTATGGAGGTGGTTTCAAATATAAAGAAACAAAAGTTACATGCATAGATAAACAAAAGGTTGCACTTTTATCACTTTTGAAAAAAATTGAAAACCAAAAGAAAACAAATCAAATATAATAAAATCATGTTTGGAAAAAAGTGCGAACAAAAACTGAAAAAATAGTACTAAAAACTAAAAAGATCACGTAAAGCTATTTTGTTTTTGAGAAAAGACAAAAAGTAAGATATAGATACATAATAAAATAATAATAAGGCTCACTCATAGTGAGAAATTCTTATAAAGATTCAAGTTTGGTCCACATCTTTTTTTTTATTTAATAAATTTAATGTCAATATTACTCTTTTATATTTTTTATCTCACTTTAATATATTTTGTTCTTGAGTACAAAAATAAATTTTTAAAAATATTTATAGTATTTATGGTGTCAGACAATAAGAAAATATTTTTTACTTTCAATTTATAATTAGCTAGTTGTGTTTTCAACTAAAGCAAGTGAGAACAATAAGAAGATGATGCATCTATATGCTCGACCTCGGTTGTAAAAAGAGTAATCGTAGCTTACTTCTTGTTTAACCAAACATTGAGGAATTGCAAAAAAAGCAACAAATCCCAGTTTTGTTCTTATGGCTTATTTTATCTCCCACAAAATCTTCATCACAATAACCAACTACAAAAAATTCATCAAATTTTGAATACCCCAAACCATAATTGAATGTATCTTGAACATATCTAATGATTCTTTTTTCACAGTTAAAAGATGAAACTCCTTTGGTTGTAATTGGAATCTAGAACAAACTCCAACACTTTGTACAATGTCGAATTTAGAGGAAGTAAGATACATGAGAGAACCAATCATTCTTCTATATCTTGTTTCATCCACATCTTTCTCCTTTTTATCTTTGTCCAACCTTAAATTTAAGTGCATTAGTGTGTTTACAGACTTGGCATTTTTCAACCTGAACTTCTTCACTAACTCTTTGGCATACTTCTTTTGGTGCACAAAAGTACTATTAGAAAATTCCTTAATTTGAAGGCAAAGAAAAATGTAAGTACTCACGTCATACTCATGTGAAATTCATTAGTAATTAGCTTTTTAAAATCTGCACACAAGGATTCACTAGTAGAATCAAAGATTATATCATCAATATAAACTTGAATAAGAATAAAATAATCAATAGAATTCCTAATAAATATAGTAACATAGGTGGTGCCTCTTTAAAAATAATTTTTCAATAAGAAAGAGCTAAGTCTTTCTTATCAAACTCTAGGAACTTGTCTCAAATCATAAAGGATTTGTAAAAGTTTAAAAACATAATTTAAAAATTTTTTGTTTTTAAAATTAGGAGGTTGTGTCACATATACTTCTCTATTTATTATGCCCTTCAAAAATATATATTTGGCATCCATTTGAAATAACTTAAACTCTTTTAGTGAGCATGGCTTCCATCCTTTCAACTGGTGCTAATGAGTCATCAAAATCAATACCTTTTTCTTGATCATATTGTTAAACCACAAGTCTTGCATTATTTCTTGCTATGTTTCCATCTTCTCCCAATTTATTGTGAAATATCCACTTTGTTCCAGCTACTATTTTTTCATTGGAATCAAGTACAAGGATCCGCACATTATTTTTCTCAAATTATTGCAGCTCTTCCATAACCTTGATCCATGAAGATTCTCCAAGTGATTCTTCCAAACTTTGAGGTTTAGTTAGAAAAATTAGAATTAAGTTATTTTGCTTCATTCTTCTTCTATAAGATGATCTAGTTGTAATGCCTTGAAATAGATCTCCAATAATAAAATCTTGAAAATAATTCTTTAGAAATCTCCATTCTTTAGATCTAAAAGTCTTAGAAATAGATTCGAATGAAATTGAATTCAAATTGTTGTCAGTTCCAAGATTCTAGCAGTTTTAGGAGATAAAACAGAATTTATCCTATAAAATCCTCTATTACAATATTGTCTAAAGCAACTTGTAGTGAATCAGAATTTACTTGGACTTAGTCTCATTTCTAGTATTTTTAGCTGTAAACCTACAATATCATCTTTCAGAATACTTGGAACAACATTAATATCATAACATGTAACATGTATGATTTTTCCAACAATCCTAGAGTCCTTGTGATATATTCTATGTGCTTTACTTATTGTGAAATAACTAACAAAAATACATTCATGTCTTTGGATTAAATTTGTCTAAATTATTTTTAGTGTTCAAAATAAAATGCCTGCACCTAAAAGTATAAAAATAATTAAGATTAGGAGATGTTCTTTCCAAAGTGTATATAAAGTTTTCTTTAAAAAAATTTAATTATGGTTCTATTTAAAATATAACGTGCTATATTTACTGCTTCAACCCATAAAAATTTTGGTACACCACTTTTATATAGTATAGCTCTTGTCATTTCTTAAAAATTTTTATTTATTCTTTTCACTACATAATTTTGTTGTAGTATTCTTGAATAAGAGAAGTTATATGAAATATCAAATTTATCATAAAAAAATTTAAAATATTAATTTTAAATTCTTTTCTATGATTATTACTTCTAATTGAAATAATTTTTAAAATTTTTTTATTTTTAACATTCTTGTTAAAATTTTTAAAAACTGAAAATACATCATACTTATAAACAAGAAAGAAAATCTAATCAAATCTAGCATAATCATCCATAATAATTAAACTATAACTTTTTTTCTTTAAGACTTTGAATTTTAGTTAGCCCAAAAAAAATTAATATATAACAATTCTAAAGACTTTTTAGTTGAAACATCTTCTTTTTAGTTTTAAAAATTTTTTTGTTTGATTTTAAAAAAGTCTCTTATTAGATTTAAAATATGTTTACATGTCTTAATTTCTTTTGAATTTAACATGCTCTCTGCATAAAAGTTTCTTTTGAATTTACATAAATTTTGGGTAAACTTAAATTTTTTAGTCATAAAAATTATGCTATTGAAATTATTTGTTCCAAAAAATAAGAGGAGGAGACACATAATAAATAATCATATATATATTTAACACGTATAAGAATATAAAATAAATTTATTATCATTAATATTTATAATTAAAATACAAATAAAAATATAATAATAATAATTTATTGTAGGTGTTTATGAAACGTTTAATATTCAATTATAAAAGAATTTAATTATTCTTCCAATCCAGATAGAGTTTGATTATTATCTCCTTTCACTGTTTGACTAATTAGTGTTACCTACACTCTTAGACTAAGTACTGAAAATAAACTTTAATTTTATAAATGAAGTGGATAATTATTTAATGTAGAAAAAGCATATATATATATATATATATATATATATATATATATATATATATATATATATATATAGTGTTACACACTTTTATACTGTTAATTACTTAATTAACAACTTAATATTATATCATATATAATTCTCTTGAGCTTTTGATCAGGTCCTCAATGACCTACTCTTTAAACGTGTTATTAATATAAAAAATATTTTTTTAATTACAAAATTAAATACCAAAATAATAAAGTCAATATTTATTGACAAGTGTTTTAAATATTTATGAATAATTTAATTTTAAAACACTAATAGTATAAAAATTATACATATATATTCAATCAGATAATTTTCGTAAACCTGTGAAAATTTCCTGATAAAAAAAAATCATCAAATTTTTGTAAATTTCGAAAATCTCAATTAACCGATTAATTCTTTTCCACATGTAACAAATCACACTTGTACAAGATTAGATTTTTTGTAGTTTTTTTGTTTATATAGACATTTTACTTGATAGATTCACTTACGTATATTACGCTAAAATTTTGTCCATATATAAATTTTCGAGTCTATAAACACTTTTTATTTTTTATATTAGTGAAATAGTGGTGTTTTACAATATTTGGAGTATGATTTATTTAACTAGAACGTAAAAAAAAAAAAACAAATTGAACCAATATATTTATAATTTAAAATACAAATATGACTCTCAAAATTATGTACTTAAACTTTTAAAATTTGTATAATATTCAAATGTAATTAGATTTTTATATTTTTTTTTCTTAATAATTTGATTGGCCAATTTATTCAATAATAATTTAGGAGATTTTACTGTGCTGAGGCCTTTCATTTTCTTTAGGTGCTGAAGACAGGTACGGTGTTCATGTTACAGGAATAACATGCGATGCGATGGAGTGAAGAAGAAGGGAATTGATGGACTCACTGAATTTCTGCTGCCTAACAGGTTATTATGAGTCCCAAAAAATAGCATTTGTCTATTGTTTATATTTATAATTGTAGTTTAATTATTGCAGTAATTAAAATGAGGTATTAGAATGTTAAATTCAATTTTTGTAATTTTTTTTTAAGTGAATTTCTTTTAAAACAGCAAATTAGAAAAAGGAAAAGCAATACTAAGGGGAAAAAAACGAAATCTAAATAGAGGGATGTCACGGCCTTGGACACACTCCAACGCTACCGTGTCGGCGCTCGGACTTACTCAACCTCTTGAGCTAAGACCAAGTTAGCCTAACCCTCAATACTTAGCAAAAAAGCTAAGAACACAAGAGAACACAAGAGAAAGGAAGCTTTGGTGGAAGAACACTTTATTACTCAAGTATTTGTTACAAATGATTCACACACTTTACACTAACTCTCACCTCCTATTTATAGCCATCCACCTCCTCAATGGATGGTTAAGATTAAATCTAATCAATGGTCTAGATTAATCATCTAGAACCTTCTTTATAAATATCTATCATACCACTACTTTCTAAATACTTCTAGATTGTTCCATACAACTCTTCATACTTTTATATCAATCCACACTCTTCTAAAATATTCTATGATCTTCTAGAGTCTTCTAGAACCTTCTAGGGTATTCCAGGAACTTCTAGGACATTCTAGAACATTCCAGAACTATCTAGAGTATTCTCAAACACTCCAGAAAACTATACAAACACTGTTAAATCTAACCTTCTAAAAATTTACCGTGACATTCTCCCCCACCTAATGCGCAGACGTCCTCGTCGCGTTCTGTTCATGATAGCGCTCTAGGTGTTCTTGGAATTGCCACAGATCTTTACGAAATTCCTAACTAGCTTCAGTTATCGGAAGTCCTTTCCACTTGATCAAGTATTGGATACTTGGTGGTACTCCTCTTCGTCGCACGACGCAATTAGCTAAGATCTCTTCGATTTCTTTATCAAAGGATCTAATCACCACAGGCGGAGCACGACTCGAATCGCCTCTACTCGGTTCATCTTGGTCTTCATGATATGGTTTAAGCATACTCACATGGAAGACCGGGTGGATCTTCATAGAGGGAGGGAGTTGTACTTTGTAAGCAACCTTCCCAACACATCCAATGATCTCAAATGGCCCTTCGTATTTGCGAATTAAGCCCTTATGAACCTTGCGAAAGGCTTTGAATTGTTGTGGAAGAAGTTTAATCATCACCTTGTCTCCCACTTTATAGCTTGCATGCCTCCTCTTCTTATCAGCCCATTTCTTCATCCTCTTTGCAGCTTTGTCAAGGTAAGAACGAGTGACATCTGCTTGTTTTTCTGAAGACTTAATCATATGATAAGCTCCAGGGCTCTTCCCTGAGTAGGAAGAAGAAAGAGAGTGAGGTGTAAGCGGCTGTTGTCCAGTCACAATCTCGAACGGGCTCTTCCCTGTGGACTCACTCCTTTGCAAATTGTATGAGAACTGAGCAATGTCGAGGAGTTTTGTCCAGTCCTTCTGATTAGCGCTTACAAAATGCCTCAAGTAACACTCGAGTAAGGCATTCACTCTCTCAGTCTGCCCATCGGTTTGAGGATGGAAGCTTGTTGAGAAATGAAGCTCCGACCCAAGGAGTTTGAACAGCTCTGTCCATAGTCGTCCTGTGAAGCGTGGATCTCGATCACTAATGATGCTCTTAGGAAATCCCCAATATTTCACCACATTCTTGAAGAATAGTCGTGCTGCCTCCTCTGCAGTGCAGTCAGTAGGGGCGGGTATAAAGGTAGCATACTTCAAAAATCGATCAACTACCACAAGAATAGATCCAAACCCCTCGGACTTCGGTAAGACAGAGACGAAATCTAGAGAGACACTTTCCCACGGTCGCCCTGATGGAGGTAGAGGTTCCAACAACCCACTTGGTGTCTTATTTTCAATCTTGTCTTGTTGGCACACAAGACAAGTCTTTACATAGCTCTCTACTTCATCTCTCATTTGAGGCCAATAATAAGAAGATTCAATGAGTGCTAAGGTCCTTCGCTGACCTTGGTGACCAGCCCACTTGGTGTCGTGGCATTCTCTTACCAACTTCCTTCTCAGATTTTCCCACTTAGGAACGTATAATCTTCTCCCTTTTGTGTAGAGAAGGTCGTTTTCTAACCAAAATCTTTTGGTCTTACCTTCTCTAGCCAACTCCACCAACTTCTTGGCTAGTGGATCGTGATGCAACCCTTCCTTGATGGTATGCACAATATCTCCTTCAGCCATAGAAATGGCCGTCAACTCAGCCTTGCGACTCAGCGCATCAGCTACCACATTAGTCTTGCCTGACTTGTATTCAAATTCAAAATCAAACTCAGCCAAGAAGTCTTGCCACCTAGCTTGTTTGGGGCTTAACTTCTTTTGAGTTTGGAAGTAGCTTGTAGCCACATTGTCTGTCTTGACGATGAAGTGTGAACCAAGCAAGTAGTGACGCCAAGTTCTTAGACAATGCACCACTGCGGTCATCTCCTTCTCTTGGACAGTGTATCGCCTATCTGTATCATTCAACTTGCGACTCTCAAAGGCAATAGGATGTCCTTCTTGCATCAGAACTCCTCCAATAGCGTAGTCAGAAGCATCAGTGTGGACTTCAAATACTTTTGAGTAGTTGGGTAGTGCTAGTACTGGTCCTTCTGTGATAGCAGCCTTCAACTCATCAAAGGCCTTTTGACACTCCTTTGACCATTCCCAAGAGTGATTCTTCTTGAGAAGATCAGTTAATGGTGCAGCCTTAGCGGAGTATCCCTTGATAAACTTCCGATAGTAATTAGCCAACCCAAGGAATGACCTCAATTCAGATACCTTGTTTGGCGGCTCCCACTCTTTGATAGCCTTCACCTTTCCTTGATCCATGCAGAGAGTTCCACCTTTAATGATGTGTCCCAAGAAGTGGACTTCATCCCTTGCAAAGGAACACTTTTCCTTCTTCACATATAGGTTATTCTCTCGCAAGATCTTGAACACGGTTCGTAAGTGTTCTACATGTTCCTCCAAAGTATTGCTATAAACAACAATGTCATCCAAGTAGACCACTACAAACCGATCAAGGTAAGGTCGAAAGATCTCGTTCATCAAGGTACAGAAGGTCGCAGGAGCATTGGTCAAGCCAAAAGGCATCACCAACCACTCATACGATCCATACCTCGTGACACACGTGGTCTTAGGCTCATCACCATCAGCAATTCTCACTTGGTGATATCCTGACCTCAAATCTAGCTTTGAGAACCACTTGGCTCTACCAAGTTGATCAAACAAATCGGCTATCAAAGGAATAGGGTATTTGTTCTTGATGGTTACCTTGTTAAGTGCTCGATAGTCGATGCATAGTCTCAATGAACCATCATGCTTCTTTTGGAACAAGACTGGTGCGCCATAAGGTGCCTTTGATGGACGGATGAATCCAGCATCTAGCAAATCCTTGAGTTGCTTCTTCAACTCCTCAAGTTCTGGCGGTGCCATCCTATAAGGTGTTGAGGCGGGCGGCTTTGCTCCTGACTCCAATTCGATCTTGTGGTCCACCTTCCTCCTAGGTGGTAGTTGTTTTGGCAACTCGGGAGGCATCACATCCTTATTTTCTTCAAGGACTTCCTTAATTTTGGGAGGAACGTCTTCTCTTTCAGATGTTGACTCCTCTTGTAATAGAGCCAAATATGTAATCTCTCCCTTCTTGAACCCTTTCTTGAGTTGCATAGCAGAGAGTATCGGTGGTCCTCCAACTTTAGATACTGTAGGGACCATTAATGGAGACCCTTTCTCCATGACACATACTACGTTGTAGTATGGCATAGGTATTATATTTGCCTTCCTTTGCAAATCGAGCCCGATGACTATTTTAAAATCGTCCATGTGTGCTACTGAGAAATCCACAAGGCCTTTCCAAGAACCAAGAGTCATCTCAACCCCTTTTGCTACTCCCTTAAGGGGTTCACCCTTGGTGTTCACGGGTTTGAACCAGCCATTCTTTTCGGTGATCTTCAACCCAAGCGTCTTTGCTTCATCAGGCGTGATGAAGTTGTGTGTAGCACCAGTGTCGATCATAGCCATAACGGGTTTTTCATTGATAAAGGCTTTGACATACATCAAGCCTTTCTTTTCTGCAGTGCTTGCCTCTTTGCCCTTCACAGCATTTATGTGTTGGATGGATCCAACACACTCAGTTACTTGAGTTTGAGCTTCTCGTTCCTCGGCGATAGATGCCAGAGTCCCTAGCTTGGGACAATCCTTCATTTGGTGTGGCCCCTTGCACACGAAGCATCCTCCTTTGGGCACGAAAGCCTTTTTCTTTTCCTCGTACTCTTTCTTTGAAGAGTATTTTCCTTCCTTCTTGATTGAGAAACTCTTCCCCTTGTCTCCCCCACCTTTAGCAGAACTAGGCTTGGAGGAAGACTTGGGTTTAGAGTCTCCCCTATGATACTCAGTGAGTGATTCAGCCACCACGATGGCCTCATCGACATCCTTAACATTCCTTCTTTGTAGTTCTTGCTTTGCCCAAGGTTGGAGTCCATCAATGAAGAAGAACAATGCATCCTCTGATGCTAAGTTGGGGATTTGAAGCGTGAGAGTAGTGAACTCCTTTACATAGTCACTAATTGTACTCTTGTGCTTCAACTCTCTCAACTTCTTCCTTGCTTCATAAACCACATTTTCAGGGAAGAATTGTCCTTTCAACTCCCTTTTGAAATCTTCCCATGTGGTTATGTTGCAAGTACCCTTCTCCATATCTACGCTCCTTCTCCTCCACCACAAAGTAGCATTATCAGAAAGGTAGAGAGCTGCAGTGCGTACCTTTATTGCTTCTTCGACCACCCCTTGGCCTTCAAAGTACCTCTCCATTTGCCACAGGAAGTTCTCCACCTCTCGAGCGTCCCTCACGCCCTTGAACTCCTTTGGCTTTGGAAGATCAATCTTTGTCATCTCTCTTATAATGGTTGGTCGAGATTTTGCCTCATCGAACCAAACTCGAACTTCCTCAAATAGTTTCAAGGAATTCTCGAGCTTCTCTTCGATTTGGAGCATGCTTTCTTTGAAAGCATTTAGTTCTCCTAACACGTGAGCCTCAAGGGTCTCCTTGTCATGTTCTATCCTTTGGAACCGCTCATCCATAGAGGATAGAACATTTTCCAACATAGAAACTCTTTCTTCTAAGAAGTTAGAGTCCTTACCTCTAGGCTCACTTGAAGAACGGATCTTCTTTCCTCCCCATTGAGAAGGAATAGCATCCCTTCCCCTTTGAGACTCAACATGCTCCATGGTGATATTAGAAGCCATTCCCACAAACCACTTGTGCTCCCTCTCGAACCTTGCTCGGATACCAAGTTGTCACGGCCTTGGACACACTTCAACGCTACCGTGCCGGCACTCGGACTTACTCAACCTCTTGAGCTAAGACCAAGTCAGCCTAACCCTCAATACTTAGCAAAAAAGCTAAGAACACAAGAGAACACAAGAGAACACAAGAGAAAGGAAGCTTTGGTGGAAGAACACTTTATTACTCAAGTTTTTGTTACAAATGATTCACACACTTTACACTAACTCTCACCTCCTATTTATAGCCATCCACCTCCTCAATGGATGGTTAAGATTAAATCTAATCAATGGTCTAGATTAATCATCTAGAACCTTCTTTATAAATATCTATCATACCACTACTTTCTAAATACTTCTAGATTGTTCCATACAACTCTTCATACTTTTATATCAATCCACACTCTTCTAAAATATTCTATGATCTTCTAGAGTCTTCTAGAACCTTCTAGGGTATTCCAGGAACTTCTAGGACATTCTAGAACGTTCCAGAACCATCTAGAGTATTCTCAAACACTCCAGAAAACTATACAAACATTGTTAAATCTAACCTTCTAAAAATTTACCGTGACAGGGAGCCAAGAAGGTGTATCTTCCATGAGAAAGAAAATCCTAGCCTCTGTTGAGGTGTTCTTCTTGAGGCAATGTGATGCGTAAGCATCTTGTTTATTTTCCTAGTGAATTTGTATCTAAATTGTTGAGTTTAATTAAGAATTAATTATATTTTAGCCACTATGAATGCTATTTTGAGTTTTGTGCAATTTTATTTATTTTAGGTAGCATTCGGATGAATTTGATGAAATTTCTGCAGAGAAAGAGAAGAAACCAAGGAGATGACAGCGATGAGCGACGCGCACGCGTGCTTGACGCGTGCGCGTGATTTGGAGCTTTTCATGGTGACGCGTGCGCGTGACTGACGCGTACACGTGAATTGAAAAATTGCTCAGAGACGCGGCCGCGTGACCGACGCATCCGCGCGACTCGCAGAAAAGACCATCGACGCGGCCGCATGATTGACGCGTACGCGTGACATGCACCACGTGCAGAAACGCAGAAAATGCTGAGGGGTGATTTCTAGGCCCCATTTTAGCACTCAAGTTAGGTGCTGATCTAGTGAAGCCAAGTGGTCCCCACATTACAAGACACGGAGTAGTTAGTTAATTCTTATTTAAATTTAAATTTGATTTTTAAATAGGAAAATATATTATTTTAATTTTAAAAATTAGATTTTAAATTAATTAGGATTAGTTATAAATATGGGAGACTTCTCTTCTAAAAGGGGAGGTTCCACCAGAGTCCATTAAGGGGATTCCATTAGGGAATTCTATACAAATTACATTCCACATCCCATGAGCAACTAATCCTCCACTGTTAAGGTTAGGAGCTCTGTCTATTTGTATGGATTGATTTTATTACTTTTTCTATTTTAATTTATGTTTTGGATTTATATTTAAGAATTGTTTTTGCTCTTTATCTTATGAATTTGGGTGGAACGGAAGTATGACCCTCTTTCTATTTGAGTTCTTGTAAAACTTGGAAAAGATCTTTACTTGAACAACATCTTGAAAACATATTCTCCTAAATTCTAATTATCTGGATTTAACGGGATACGTGACATATAATCCTTTTATTCTTTGGGTAATTAGAGTTTTTGTGGCATGCAAACTGGAATTTGATCATGTACCCTTTAATTGGAATTAATTGACTAAGGAATTGGCAGTTAATGAATTTTAGAGGAGACTAGGAAGGTCTAAGGAATTAGGGTCTAGTCACAAATAGTTTGCCATAAATTAAATCCTACAAAATTAAAATAGTTAGTAAGAAAAGTTAATCCAGAAAAATAGATAACTCTAAAGCCTTAACTGCCTTCTTAATATTTTATTCCCAACTTATTTATTTGTTTATCTTTTTGATATTCTGAGTTCGAACTTAAACCTTTTGAACATCTCAAAACCAATTTTTGCTTGCCTAACTAAGCCTATCAAACACTATTGTTGCTTGATCCATCAATTCTCGTGGAATCGACCCTTACTCACGTAAGGTATTACTTTGTACGACCCGGTGTACTTGCCGGTTAGTAGTGTGGGTTGTAAATACCGGATCAAGTTTTTGGCGCCGTTGCCGGAGATTGGCTGTGATTGACAACTATTAGTTGTTTGATTGCTTAGATTAGGCATTTTAGTTTTAATTTTATTTAAAAAAAAATTTTTGCTTTAACTTTTCAAAAAAAAAAAGGAAAAAAATATATATTTTTTTACGTTATTTTTTTATTTACGTTAATTTTTTTTCTTTTGTCCTCTACGTTATTTTTTTCTCTTTACTTTTCGTTTTCGTTTACTCCCCCTTCCCCTGTTTCGTTTTATTTTTTATTTTTTTTATTTTTTTTATTATTTGATTTTCAAAAAAAATATTATAATTAAACTTTAAATTTTCGAAAAAAAATTATTATTATTTATTTAAAAAAATTAATAAATAGCACCAATATTTTTCTTAATTTCTAAAAATAAGTTTGGTGTCTCCCAGTTAGTTTTATTTTAATTCTTAGAATTCTGTTCTTTCTTCTTTGCTTTCCTATTTACCACATGGTGCGTTTAATCCTTTTTGGTGTTTTGTGCTGAGAAACAATAATGGAGAGAGATCATGTGGGTTACTACTCACACCCAAATAGTGATTCATATTATGGTGGATGGAGGAACTATCCAAATTTTGGTTGGCAAAGTCAAAACCAAAGAAACTTCAATGCTCCATGTTCCAACTATCATGAGCCACCTCCTCTATATTCATACCACGAACCACCATCTCCATATTCGTACCAAGAACCACCATCTCACTATCCATATCAAGAACCATCATCTTTCTACCCATACCAAGATCCACCATCTCCCTATTCATATCAAGAACAAGCATCTCCTTCTTATGCATACCAAGAGCCACCATCTCCTTATTCATCTCAAATACCATCAGATCTTGAGCTCCTCATGAAAGAATGCCTACATGATATAAAGACAAGTGTCAAAAATATAGAGAAACATGTGCAGTCAATTATCAAGTCACAGAAAGAGGAGCAAGCAAATTCCTTCCCAAGAGATATAATGCAAGATCCTATGGAAGAAAGTGAGAAAATCAATCAAAGGAGTTTATACTCTAGTGAACTAGAGAACTTTCCATCCTCACACATAGAAGAAAAAGAAGATGCAAAAGCAAAAGATGAAGATGCACCCACAAAGGAGGAAGATGCACAACCTCCCATGCACTTGGGAAGCAATGAAGAAGAGATTGAATTAGAAGAAAACTACCAAGAGGAAGAGGTTGAAATTGAGGAAGCTTACAAAGAAGTGGAAGAATTCAAAGAAGAACACAAGGGAGTGGAGCTTGCAAGACCTCTTCCAAAGCCATCACCATCCAATACAACATTCAAGTGGGTAAAATTCCTATCCTTAACTTGTACTTTCCCACTTGAATATGGTCTACTAGAGACGGATGGTCAACTTAGAGCTCTTTGTGGCATTAAGAGTAAGAGGAAGATGGTTAGTGGCAAGAGATGTCAAGCAAGGTTCAGTATGGTTGCATGCTCCAAAATAAAGTACAAGGATTGGTGTAGAGCTAATTTGAATGGGTCTAGAAGGTTGTTTGGATATCTTTGTGAGAATTCAGATTGCTTGCCACCCGGTGGGAACAATGGTGATCTACAAGAAGACGGGTGTAAAAGCAAGGTTTGGAATCCTGGGATTCATTCCCACAACCAACACTCATGGGACCCTGTCACTTGCTTCAACTTGCTCAAAGGCGTTATACGCCTAGTTTGGGATCCCGGTAGCCATTGGAATTACAAATATTGGTGGAAATTCCTGGATAAGTACAAGCACAAGCCACCATGACAAGGAGCTCACCACATGTCCAACTTAAGGACTTTAACTAAAAGTGCTTGGTGGGAGACAACCCACCGTGGTATGATCATTCATTTTCGTATCCTTAGTTATTTTTCGTAGTAGTAGTTTTCTTACTTATTTGATTCCATTTAGTTCTTACTAATTTTCTGATCATGCAGCTATTTTAGAACAGGAACCGGATATATATATATATATAAAAAAAGAAGAAAGAGCACACGACGCGCAAGCGTCACTGTCGCGTACGCGTCAGATGGATGTGTGTGAAAAATAAATTTAACAGAGAGTTGCGCAGGAGTGGCGCCAGAATGGAGCCTTTCGCACAAACGATCCCACGCATTCGCGTACCCCACACGTTCGCGTCGTTTGTGATTTTCGCCATTCACGCGGGCACGTCATCGACGCGAACGCGTGACCTGCAAATTCGACGTAAAAGAGTATTTGGGTAGAGAGTTGTGCTGGTTTGGGGCAAGAAGGGTGCTAAAAGCATACATTTGTTCACGTGGACGCGTGACTGACGCGTCCGCGTCAGTTGCACATATGGCCATCCACGCGAGCGCGTGCATGACGCGAACGCGTCGTATGAAAAATTAGCCCCCAAGCCATGCGAACAGAAAGTCGCGCGGGCGTGCGGCTGGCTTCGCGCAAATCGCACAAAATCCAGGGCACGCGGACGCGTGCCTGACGCTAACGCATCATTATGAAGAATTCGCGACCCACGCATATGCGTGCCATACGCGCACGCGTCGCTTGCGCCGCCCATTTTCTTTCTCTCTCTCTCCCAATCCTAATTCTCTCTTATTCTTTTATCCTTTTATTTTTCTCTCCTCATAATCTTCGTCTCTTCTATTTTCAGTTCTTCTTTGCTTGAGGACAAGCAAACCTTTAAGTTTGGTGTTGACGCTACGCTTATTGGTTTTCTGGTACAAAAGGGAGGCGAATCATCTTCATTGAGGAGCACAACCTGAAGAATAAAGCGACCGCTAGGATAACTAAGGTGGTTGAGTTCCTTTCATTTTTATTCCTCCTTTCTTTTTCTATGTTATGTTCCAGTTTTCTGCTATTTTGCTTTGTTTGTTGCATGATCCTTTATTAGTTAGAATCCTAGGACTAGTTTAGTTTTTCTTTTAATTGCTTTAATTCTGAAAAGATTTCATGTACCACTCACTGAACTTGAATCTAAAAAGAAAAGAAAATAAGTGATGTATTGCATGAGAAATTGAGTTAATTTTAAAAAGTAGTCTTATTTACTTAAATGTGGTGGTATTTTCTGTAATTCTGAATGCATGACATGAACAGTGCATATTTTTTTCGTGAAGTTTATGAATGTTAAAATTGTTGGCCCTTGAAAGAATGATGAAAAAAGAGAAATGTTATTGATAATCTGAAAAATCATAAAATTGATTCTTGAAGCAAGAAAAAGTAGTGAAAAACACAAAGCTTGCGAAAAAAATAAAAAAAAATATATAAAAAAAAGCGAGCAGAAAAAGCCAATAACCCTTTAAACTAAAAGGCAAAGGGTAAAAAGGATCCAAGGCTTTGAGCGTTAATGGATAGGAGGGCCCAAAGGAATAAAATCCTGGCCTAAGCGGCTAAATCAAGCTGTCCCTAACCATGTGCATGTGGCGTGAAGGTGTCAAGTGAAAAACTTGAGACTGAGCGGTTAAAGTCGTGATCCAAAGTAAAAAGAGTGTGCTTAAGAACTCTGGGCATCTCTAACTGGGGACTCTAGCAAAGTTGAGTCACAATCTGAAAAGGTTCACCCAGTTATGTGTCTGTGGCATTTATGTATCCGGTGGTAATACTGGAAAACAAAATGCTAAGGGTCACGGCCAAGACTCATAAAGTAGCTGTGTTCAAGAATCAACATACTAGGAGAATCAATAACACTATCTGAATTCTGAGTTCCTATGGATACCAATCATTCTGAACTTCAAAGGATAAAGTGAGATGCCAAAACTATTCAGGATTACAGTTATAAACTCCACTATAAGAAGAGACACGAGCTTAATCGAACTCTCATTCTCATGAAAATTCACATCCTAAGCTTATATTAGTTTTGGTTGCTTGGGGACAAGCAACAGTTTAAGTTTGGTGTTGTGATGCGTAAGCATCTTGTCAATCTTTTCCTAGTGAATTTGCATCTAAATTGTTGAGTTTAATTAAGAATTAATTATATTTTAGCCACTATGGATGCTATTTTGAGTTTTGTGAAATTTTATTTATTTTAGGTAGCATTCGGATGGATTTGATGAAGTTTTTGCAGAGAAAGAGAAGAAACCAAGAAGATGGCAGCGATGAGCGACGCGCATGCATGCTTGACGCGTGCGCGTGATTTGGAGCTTTCCATGGTGACGCGTGCGCGTGACTGACGCGTACGCGTGAATTGAAGAATTGCTCAGAGACGCGGTCGCGTGACCGACGCGTCCGCGTGACTCACAGAAAAGACCATCGACGCGGCCGCGTTACTGACGCGTACGCGTGACATGCGCCATGTGCAGAAACGCAGAAAATGCTGAGGGGTGATTTCTGGACCCCATTTTAGCACTCAAGTTAGCCGCTGATCCAGTGAAGCCAAGTGGTCCCCACATTACAAGACACGGAGTAGTTAGTTAATTCTTATTTAAATTCAAATTTAATTTTTAAATAGGAAAATATATTATTTTAATTTTAAAAATTAGATTTTAAATTAATTAGGATTAGTTATAAATAGGGGAGACTTCTCTTCTAAAAGGGGAGGTTCCACCAGAGTCTATTAAGGGGATTTCATTAGAGAATTCTATACAAATTTACATTCCACATTCCATGAGCAACTAATCCTCCACTGTTAAGGTTAGGAGCTCTGTCTATTTGTATGGATTGATTTTATTGCTTTTTCTATTTTAATTTATGTTTTGGATTTATATTTAAGAATTGTTTTCGCTCTTTATCTTATGAATTTGGGTGGAACGGAAGTATGACCCTCTTTCTATTTGAGTTCTTGTAAAACTTGGAAAAGCTCTTTACTTGAACAACAGCTTGAAAACATATTCTCCTAAATTCTAATTATCTGGATTTAACGGGATACGTGACATATAATCCTTTTATTCTTTGGGTAATTAGAGTTTTTGTGGCATGCAAACTGGAATTTGATCATGTGCCCTTTAATTGGAATTAATTGACCAAGAAATTGGCAGTTAATGAATTTTAAAGGAGACTAGGAAGGTCTAAGGAATTAGGATCTAGTCACAAATAGTTTGCCATAAATTAAATCTTACAAAATTAAAATAGTTAGTAAGAAAAGTTGATCCAGAAAAATAGATAACTCTAAAGTCTTAACTACCTTCTTAATATTTTATTCCCAACTTATTTATTTGTTTATCCTTTTGATATTCTGAGTTCGAACTTAAACATTTTGAACATCTCAAAACTAATTTTTTCTTGCCTAACTAAGCCTATCAAACACTATTGTTGCTTGATCCATCAATCCTCGTGGGATCCACCCTTACTCACGTAAGGTATTACTTGGTACGACCCGGTGCACTTGCCGGTTAGTAGTGTGGGTTGTAAATACCGCACCATAATGACAACGCGTCTATCTCACCCACGCCGCCGAAGCTGAAGAAGCCATCTTCATCCACTGCCACAACATGTCAAACGCTTGTTTGCTGTGCGTTTTCCCTTTTTTGGCCCCAACGATGATTCCACTCTCGTCGCCTGTGGATTCCACAGTGCCCGTTTAACATGGCAGCCTAAACCCTCGCCGCCCTCGGCGTCAGAAGCCCACGGCGCCGTCTGTGAAAAGGAAAGTGGGGACTCTGTCTCGGCATGGTTGCCGCGCCATTCTCTATTTTTGTTGCGTGGTTTGGTAGTTTTGTCGAGCTTGAGGACTGAGGCCGTGGTCATTTCTTCACCAAGTGTTTCCGTCTGTTTTGGGCGAGAATCTGAGTAGGTATTGCTGTGCTTCTTTCGCCGTTTAGCTGTCGAAGGATCTCTGTCTCCGTTGAGTGTTTCAGGTATTTAGGATCCTGGCTGGTCGTTATTGATGTTGTTTGCTGGATTCAACTATTTTAAATATTGTTCTGGTGCTATTCAGAGTTCATAAAATTTTATTGTTAATTTGGTAATGAATAACATTTTTCTTGAGGTTCTGTTCTTCGACTGTGCGAGTATTTGGTAGCTGAATTTTTGTGAAATTATTAATGTGAATACTGATTTTGATTTTAGTTCATGTTTGTTGGTCGTCATGATTCAACAATTTGATCAATTGTTTGGGAGGTGTTGTTGTGTAGTTTGTGTTTGTTAAGTTGTTTTTATTCCCGGCTATTCAGTTGAATAATTAGTTGGATCCGACCTAATGATTTTCATGTTGTTAACGTGTTCATATGATCAGTTAATGTTGTTAGGTTGCTCTTTGTTGATGTTGTGATTGTTAATATGTGAAATTGATTCAATTTTTTTTAAACTTTAGTTTAATGGGAGAATAACTGGAAATATTTTAATTTCTTTCTGTCTGGGATAGTGAGTACTTAATTTACACACAATTACGGGGTACTTGATTTAGGGTATCATTTTAGGTCAATGACTAATTTTACAGTTTGTAGGCAAATGTTATTTTTTTAAGACCTACAACTCGCTAGGCAGCAAAGACTCCGCCAGTCCATCAATTTCCTTACTTTCTCATTCCACCGCATGTCATTTCTGCAACATGAATATCTGGTTTCAGCACTTAAGAGCAATTCCAACGGTTAAATTTTGGAGTTCCTCTTACTATATATGTCAAGAAAAAGAAAGAAACTACGTGTTGGAGTGAAACGAGAAAGAGTTTCTTATCTTCAATCGAGAAAATGAGTCCTGAAGAGGGACTTGACTCTTTCAACAAATTTTTGACATGTGGTTAATAAAAATAATAATTCAAATAATTAAATTAAATTTAAGTTATTTGATCATTATAATAATTAATTATATTAAATAATTATTCTTGTATTTAAGTAATAATTTATATTAATAATGCATATTAATTATTTAAATCATAATTAATAGAAATAATTATATTAAATTAATATTAAATATTATTTATATTATTATATTAAATTATAATTAATTAAATTTGTTTATATAAAATAATAAATTTAATTTTTACACCTTAAAAAATAATTTTTATTTGAATTATTTATTTTTATTTATGAAATTAAAATGCTAACCACATTAAAAAGATTAGCCATTGCAAAACTAGCCGTTGCAAAATTAACCGTTAAAAACTAGTCGTTACTATGTTACCGTTATTATTAATAAATTAATATTTTATTACTCTATATATACTACTTACACTTCTATTCTCACACTTTCTTCTACTCGTCTTCATCTTCTTCCAAGTTTACAAAATCAAAATTCTGTTGATATTCTTTTTTGTTCGAAAAAATGGATCCAAACCAACTCAACTCTTTTTTCAATTATTTACAAAATTTTTCTCAAACTCCAAATACCCAACAATCTCAAACCTCAAACTCTCAAATTCCAAATCAAAACTTCACACTACTAAATACATTTCAAAATCCAAATTCACAAAATCTTTTTAATTTCAATTTTTAAACTCCTTATAATAATCAATTTCCTATATTTCAGCCACAAAATCAAAATTCACAAACACCACATTTTCCATTTTCATCCATATTTAACCCCTATATCGAAAATATTACTCCAACATCCTTTCTGTTTCCAACTCAATTCAGTGCATCAAGACATAGCTCATCTGGTGTTGGTGGCTCTTCTAATCTATCTCCTCCGATTCCGATACAATCTAGTCCAAATTTGTAATTTTCAGATTTTGCCAACGCTCAATGAATATGACATTAAAAATCGTAGGCAAGATAGTATTCAACACTGGCAATAGGAAGGGAATGAGATGTTGATCAGTTCATGGTTGAATGTTTCAACTGACCCTATAGTTGGTACCGACCAAAAGGGCAAAATATTTTGGAGTCGAATTCACAGTTATTGTGTGAAATACAGCTTTGAGATAAAAAGGGGGCAGTTTCATGTAAAAAACGATGGTATAAGATCAACAAGGCAGTTGCACAATTTGCTGGTTGCTACAATCATGCTAGTCGAAACATAAGGAGTGGTTCAAATGATAATGATATAAAGGAGTTGGCTTATAAACTTTATTCCACAAATTATGGTCAAAAATTTACTTTTGAGAGGCATTGGAATATGCTTCACTTGGAGCAAAAATGGAGAAACCAACTGCTTACACAGAGCGGAGGCTCAAAGAGAACCAATGTTAGTGCAACTGGAGCATACTCATCATCATCAAATCTAGAAATACCGTTGGCTGACGAAACTGGTATAGACTCGCCCGTTCACCCACAAAGATCAAAGAAGAGCAAGAGAAAGGGTAAAGAAAAAGTACAAATGTCTGAAGATCTTAGCGAAAAGAAATCATCGGTTGTTAAGAATCTTAGCGAAAAGAAATCATCGGTTGTTAAGAAACTATCTCTCATGGGAGATATTAAGAATGTTAGAGAAAAAAAACTAAGGATAGGAAAAAAGAAAGAGAAAGAGGAGAGGGAACATATAGAAAAGATGATGGCAATCAAAGAAAAGGAGTTACAGATTCAAGCGGCAATGAAAGAGTATGAATTACAAACTTAGAGGTATATTAAAGAAATGAAGATAAATGCAAAGGAAATGGAAAGAGAAATGGATATGTAAATACTTAATGCTGACACGTCTATAATGAGTGAAAAACGACGAGCTCTTCATGAGATTGCATGTGAGAAAATAATCAATAAGTGGTTTACTTAATGGTTCCTTGTATTCATAGAGTTAAGTAGTATGTTTTTATTTTTATTGCGTATTACTAGTATGTGATGTACTCTGTTTTATTCATTTCTGATGTAACTTTTTAAATTGGTCAATATTATTATGCCGTTATTGTTTATGAAAGTGACTGTTGCAAAACTAGCCGTTTTAAACTTAGACAAAAAAAACTAGCGGTTAAGTAGCCGTTGCAAAACTAGCCGTTTTGAACTTAGATAAAATAAAACTAGCCGTTAAGTAGCCGCTGCAAAACTAGCCGTTGAGAAGTATCTACTTGTTGCACAAATACTTATAAATATAAACTATCAACGATTCAGCAACTTCATTCCAAACCTAGTTTCTCACCTTAGAAGAATACTGAAAAGAACCTCAAGTTATGGCTAGAAATTTTAATGATATGTTTAATGAGGCTTTGTATGGCTAGTTATTTGCACAATATCAAGAAGGGCAAAAAAAGATGTAGAGCGAGCATTTGGAGTGCTGCAAGCACGCTTTGTAATTATACGTGGTCCAGCGCGCTTTTGGGAAAAGAAAAAACTTGCAAACATAATGTGAACTTGTATTATATTGCATAATATGATTGTTGAGGATGAAAGTGACATTTATGCAGAAAATTTTTCTCAAAGCTTATTAGAGTATGATAATGTCGAAAACAACTTATCACAACTTCAGTTGAGAGAGAAAAATTTTGTACTATACTATCAATTTCTCCAAAGAAATGCCCAACTTTAAAATAGACAGCAACATACACAGTTGAAAGAGGACCTGATTGAACACATATAGTAATTTCATAATACTTGTCGTTAACTATAGAGTTTAACTATGCTATTTTTATATTGAGTATTATTACAAATTAATGTAACCTCGAATTATATATCGTGTTATTTTTATATATGATTTTTTAATATTAATATTTTTTAACGGTAAATTATTTTTAAATTTATATATTTAAAAAATATTATTATAAAACAATAATAATTATATTAATTTTAATTATTTTAATTAATTAATTAAGTGAGACTATAATAAAAATTAAAGTTAATTTTTTTAATGAAAAAGAAAAAAAATATTTTAAATTTTTATTTATTATTTATGATATAAAAATTGATATAGAATTATATTTTATTGTAATGAGTCATAAATAAAAACTGAGTTGAGTTCCTTATTAATCTAAAGAGAGTAAAAGGTCTTAACACACTAGAATCTTCCTTACAATTTTAAAAAAATTATATTAACATGTAAAGGAACATTATTGTGTGAGTGCGAGCGTGCTGTGCCTTTCTTTAAAGGACGGTGGGCCCAGGTGGGTGTTCTTATTAGGAATAGACCCTTCATCTACTACCCTAAGGACTAGGGTACCTAGCACTTAGCAACGAGTAATGAGTAATGACGCACACGAGATGGTGATATAGGCCCTCCAATAACACAAACAAAAAGCAACTTAAGCAAGTTGGAATTGGGAAATTAAAGCTTGTGCTTTTCAAATACCATAAATTATTGTTATTATTATTATTATAAAATAAATTTAACAATTTAATTATAAAAAATATATATAACACTGATATATCCATGCACTTAAAAACTTTTCATTATTATTATAGTCCTCATGACTGTGATACGTAGGTATAGGGCTACCCTAAACCCTAAAACAATTATGTCCATTTGTGCATGCAATGTCTCTTGGTCAACCATGTGAGTGATCTGGTCCAAGTGAGTAATAAGGGTACCTCAATTTGGAAACGGCACTTGAATCATCTAACCCTACTACTACATGGGCAATGATACTAGGAGATATTTATAACTAAATTAGTTATTTAGTCACTAAGATTTATAGGTAGTAGTAGCTAGAGAGTAGTGTACTTGAATTTAATTTTTATTTTTAATTAAGTGTTGAGAGTTTCTGTTCTAAATATAGAAAAAAATTAAAATTCAAAACCAATTATCTTTCGCATCGAAGGGTTTATAAATAAACCAAAAAAAATAATTATCCTATTTAATAGTAAATTTTTGAAAACCTTAAAAATGTATATAATATTAATTTAGTCTATTAAAAATCACAAAGAAATGTCACTTTTATATTTTGAAAGATTTTTAAATCATAATCTCTTTTTTTTTATTCATAAAATTTATACTTTTCTAAGTTTCTCCTCTTCTATAAGATTAAAATAACCTATTCTTTATTTAGTCCTCTTGAGGAAATACATTCAATAATTATATATATTAGTAATAATGACTTAATTAATTCAAATAATAATAATAACTTCAAATATTTTAAATTGTTACAAAATATTTAATTTAAAACTTTTTATATATTTTATGATTAATGATAAAATATTAAAAATAAATACAGCTATTATATTAATAATAAAAATATATTTAACTTGTTACAAAAATATATTTAATTTTTTTATATATTTTATTATTAATGATCACATATTAAAAATAAATAAATTTTATTACATTAATTATAAATATATTTATATATTTGTTACTCTTATTTGAATTAATTAAACAATAATTACTAATTTATATATAATTATAATTATAATGATTATTGAAGGATATTTTGGTTAAAAAAGCTAAAGAACATATTATTTTAGTCTTGCAACAAAGAAGAGTTAATATTTTATAAATAAAAAGAAGAAAGCATTATTTAAACATTTAAAAAAAAGTTTTATTTTAAAAAAAAATATGACTTCATATCGATGTCTTATGTATTTTTTAATGATCAAAATGATACTAAAGGTACTTTTCAAGAATTAAATTGATGTGACAAATCTTCTAAGAAGTGAATTCATGACATCTGTATTATTTATTAATTAAATTGATACAAATTAAAAGATTGATCAAATTCTAAACTGATTTGATGTCATATGTATCTTAATTAAGAGATCAAATTACTATTTTAGTAGTTAAATAGGCTCATTTTTTTTATGTTATGTAAATCTTTGTACTATATTCAATGATATTTTAATGGTATGGGTTGTTTTAATTTTTTGAAAGGAACAAAATGTCATCAACATTTTATAGGTGGGTGATAATTTTTTAATAAAAAAAAAACAAAACGGCGTTGACGAATTGTATTAAAATTATTTTTTAAATTTTACCATGTACAAAATGTCAACAACGTATCGTATGTTTATTATTATTTTTTAATTGACGCCAAAAAAAAAAAACATTAGTGCCATTTTACTTGGAGGCATAATTTTAAAAATTTTTTAATCAAAATGTCGTTCACGTATTGAAAAAAAATAAAAAATGAATGACGCTTTGTGAAAATATAAGTGACTTTTGTATTAGGACAAATAAAAAATATAAAATTAACTATAAAAAAATACTGGATTGTATTAAAATGTAAAAATAAAGTATGAGAGCTTTGTTCTATATAAAAATAGAGTAATGAGAATTTTATCCTATAAAATATTCTCAATTTGAGAAAGTGAAAAAAGTTTGTATGTGAATGTAATGAGTGTATAAAATAGAGAGTTATATTAGTTTAATAATACACTACAATGGTTAAATTTTATCTCATACATATAAAGGTGTGAGTTTTTTATGTGAGAATTTATATGTTATTATTGTTCTTTTTTCAATAATATATGGAAGACTTAAGAATATACTTTCTTAAAGTATAGATCATTAAGTGCACAAGAGAGTCATAAATATTTTATACAGGTAGTCTGTGCTAGTATTTGGTGGTTTCGCCCAATTTTAAATAATGTATGTGACTGATGAAGCTAGCATGCAAAGAATATTTTTTATCTATCATCAAATTAGAACACATGCCTCATTTATCGAGTTGTATGTTGAGTTCGTAAAAATTGATAATGTTGATTTTCTAGAATTCAACATAAACCGAGTGGGTTATAATATTGAAAGTAATGAAGAGTTTGAAAGTAATTATGATATTGTTGGTCCAACTGAAAATATAGAGAAAGAGTTTGAAAAAGATGTGACTAATATTGTAAATATACTAAGAGATAGTATCTATTTGGAGAGTCATCTTTTATGCATACATTAAATTTTGATGCCATGCATATACCAAAATTTTCTAAAAATATGTCAATACAGGTAATTTTATTATTATTATTATTATTATTATTGAAAAATTTATAATTAGTATTATTACAAAAATTATTATTAGTATTGATGTCATTACGGGTAATTATTATTATTATTATTATTATTATTATTATTATTATTATTATTATTGATACCGTTACAGGTGGTTATTATTATTATTATTATTATTAAAAAATTATAATTAATATTATTATAAAAATTATTATTAATATTGATATCGTTACGGATAATGATGATGATCGTTGTTGTTGTTTACTTTTTTAAAATATTAGTAATATTATTATTTGTTTTATTTTTATATTATTATTTTTTATTTTTATATTGTTATTATTATTTATTGTTGTTAATATTATTAATAATAATAGAATATTATTTAGATTTATTTTTGTTTTATTATTGGTGTAGCTCCAATTATTGTAGCTGATGGTAAATTTGCTATTGGAATGGAGTTTAACTCTAGAGAGGTTGTTATTGCATCAATTAAAGAGTATACCATTTGAAGAGGAGTTAATTACAGGGTATATGAATCAGAACTAACAACATTCTATACTAAATGCGTATATTACGGAATAAGTTGTAATTGACTTATCAGAGTTACTCTTATGAAAAGACAGTATTGTTGGGTGATAAGGAGGTACAATGGTAGTCACATGTGCACCAGAAGTATCGTCTCTCAATATCATGCTAAACTGGACTTTGATATAATTGCAAAAGTGATAAAGCCATTAGTTAAAGCTGATCCATCCATGGAGATGAAATCTGTCATTGCTGAAGTGCAATCGAAGTTCAACTACACAATAAGTTATTGCAAAGCATGGTTGGCCAAATAAAAGGCAGTTGAGAAAATATTTGGTAGGTGAGAATCTTCATATGAAGCTTTGCTCACATGGTTTGAAGCAATGGTTGCAAAAGAACCATCAGTAGCTGTTGAGTACGAAACTGCATATGGCTACCGAGGGGACGAGTTAGTTGAAGATCTCCATATTCTAACAAGAGTCTTTTGGGCTTTCTACTCGTGCATTAAAGCATTCAGAAGTTGCAAGCCAGTGATCCAGGTTGACGACACATATTTATATGGAAAGTATAAAGGAATTTTTTTAGTTGCAATATCACAAGATGGCAATAGAAATATCGTGCCTCTTGCATTTACCCTAGTCGAAGGTGAGACTCCCGATGCCTAACACTTTTTTCTTAGCCATTTGCGAACACATGTGGTTAATTGGGTTGGTTTTGTCCTTATCTCTGATCGACACGAGTCAATTATCTCAGTTGTAGGTCGTAGTAATGGAGCATGGAAATATCTGAGAGCTATTCACATGTTTTGCATCAAACACATAGCACCCAACTTCCTGAGAAATTTCAAGGCGCTACTCATTCAGAAGCTAATTGTCAACAGAGGCTATTTTAGAACAATGTGTGAATTCAATACGCGTTACAAGGAAGAGAGCTGAGGCTGAGGCTCATATAATTGTAGAACAACTATTCTTTGAATATGCAACTGAGAATATTCTGTTAAATCAGCGCTCAATGGGGAACATCCAAGTTAACTTATTTGATAGGCAGAACGAGGTCTTTAAAGTGTGCGAGATGCCTAGTAGTTTGGAGTTTGCAATAAACTTGTGTCTTCAGCATTGTGATTGTGGTGAGTTTCAAGTGGATCGAATTCTGTGTCGCCATGTATTTCTCTGTTGTGCAAACTAGTGCCTAGATTGGAAATAGTATGTGCACGAGATTTACACAACGGAAGAGATCCGAAAGGTATACAAAACCTGATTCAGGCCACTAGAAAATCCAACAACATGGCTTGTGCATCAAGGACCAAGACTAATACCCAATTCCCACCTTAAACGAGTGGCCAAAGGTCTCCTGAAAAAATTTGTTTGTTGAATAAGATGGATACTCGTGATCTATATGATCCTAGGCGTTGTAGGTTTTGTCGAGGTGAGGGTCATAGTCGAAGCAGATGCACGCGACGTGGTGATGCTAGTGCTAGTAACTGTGTCAATGAACCTTGCAGTGCTTGTGTCAGCCTGTATGCCTCACACATGGTAAAGGCTGACCATATGGCTGTAAGAAAAGTTAGGTGAAAGGTTGTGCATATTCTTGTGTGTATGGTGGGTAAGGTTGTGAATATAATGCGGTGGATAATGTGGGTATGGTTGTGAGTATGATAGCTTTATGAAAGGTTGGGAGGAAGCTTGAGCATATTTCTGTAAGTACTGTGGGTGTAGATATTGTGGTGGGTATGGATATGGTGCGTATGCATATGGCTATGAAACGAGTGGTTGTTCTTGCCGAGGTGGTCCTTGTTGTTGAGGTGGTTGTTCTTGCTGAGGTTGTTTTTCTTGCTGTCCTTCTTCCTCTTGCTTAGCACGCTCGGAGAGTCACAGGTGATCACCAAATTTACCAATATACTAGTCCATGTATTGGTCGAATGATTGATAGTTGTCGACATGTTCACTTGTTAAGACACACACAGAACTGTTTAACTATTGTGAGATCCATATTGCATGTTCTACGCCCATTTTTTGGACCCGTCAGCACTATGTTATTGGGACACTCCAAGTTTCATAGCTTCATATGGGGGTTCTTGATAAAAGCCAAATTATCTTCTAATCCTATCAGTTAGATGCCACTCTACAGCCTTAAAACATATTAAACGTACAGTTGCACTCCAAAGATTTGCACCGTTCTTAATGTCAAATGGAATAACATAAGGCGCAACCTGGTTGGGACTATATGCTGCCACTCAAACTATAAAAACAAATCAAACCTCAAAGGTATAAGTGCACTAGTCATCAATTTAATTCAATATAACAAAAGATCTTAGCAACAAAACACATACCTCATCTGGAGGAAGATCGTCCAACCTTCTCCTGACGTTAGAGGTTGTCCAATTTTTATAGTTCTCAATGGTGGGTTGATAATCATTCCACTTGGCATATCATGTTCATATTAAAAAGTAATTACTACAGCAAAAATAACAAAATCGACAACTTAGTTAAATATTACCTGCGAGCGAGTGAAAAACTGGTATCCACTGGCAGATGCCTTATTGTCGGCGTTTGTATCTAGGCCTACACAAGGAGCAATGTCAGAGGACCATCCATGTCATTGCAATCATATCTCAATGCCCGACATAACAATTAATACATGTGTGCAAGGTAAGCAGAACCCCAACTAAACTTATGAATTTGAAAAAAGTCCCGAAGCAACGGCAAATACTTCTAGTGCACAGAAATTCCAGACTTGTCACTAAATAATGTCGTACCAAATAGATACATTATGTGACATTTCACATAAATCTCCTTACTTATTTGATTAGTCAAATGTTTGTGCCATTTTAGGGTGCAAACCATGCCAGCTTGATTCTGCTTCCTTTATGGTTGTTCGGCCCATGAGAAATACCGAATCGGGTTAAGCACTCGTTTTCTAACCCACTTATACCATGATTAATTGATCGAGTCACTAGCAAATCATCAGTTCAGAGTCCAAAAATCATTGCGATGTCCTCCAAAGTGATCGTGCACTCGCCGTGTGAAAGATGAAACGTGTGCGTTTCAAGACGCCACCTTTCAACCAGTGCATCTACAATTGGCCTATGAGACATGATCCTCCTGATTTGAGATACATAATAGAACCTGCTTGCTCTCAGTTGTTCTTCCACTCTATTATCAAATGAGTCTATTTGGTGTAAGTGTCTCATGTGCAAATTTCTTGAACCCTAAAAACAAAAAATAATAATTAATAGCAAATCACTATAATCAATCCACGATTACTATTATATTGAACACTTATTTTAAATTACTACATATTCTAATAATTGATGATTACTAAATAAACTACTAATTTATTAACTACTACATTAAACACAAAAAATATTTACATATACCAAATGTCAAAAGTATTGTACAATATGATACTCACTACTAATGATGTCACATTTTTCTTTCTTCTTCTTTTTTAAATTCTACATTAAAAAGAACATATAAATAATTAAAATCTTTTTATAAAAAATAGTTGAAATGAATGATATTTTATTATAAATATATCTATCCTAATTGTTAACGTTAATAATTCTGTTTTTCTTTATTTAAAAAACATTCCAAACAAAACAAAATTAATATATCCTAAAAATTAATAATAATAAACATAACGTCACTATAATTAATTCTATTTTTTAATAATAGTTTAGATTTAATTAAAAGATATTTCAACAAAAACTAACCTCACTAAAAACATAAATTAATAATAATTGAAACTAATGTTTTATATAAAATAAAAAAAATTAAAATAATTACTAAAAAATTCTATTTTTTAATATTTTTTATAATAACTCAGATTTAATTATATATTTCAAGCAAAACTAAAAAATAAATTAATAATAATTAAAACTAATGTTTTATGTAAATTAAAAAAAATTCTAAAAATTATTAAATAATTCTTTTTTAATTCTATTTTTTAATTAATAAAATCATAAATGAATTATAAAGTAAAAAAAAATTCTTAAAAATAAGACCAAACATTAATAATAATCAACTATTAATACATAAATAATCTTATTTTTTAAAACAGTGATTTTAAATAACATTAACCCTAATGCTAACACTAACACTAAGTCACTGACAATAATTAATTTACTAAAACTAACCCTAACACTAACCAACACCTATACTAACGCCAGTACTACTACTAACAATTAATTAACTTATTATTAATCGACAACAAAATAACCTAAAAAAATTTACAAAACCTTACACTATTTATTTTAAATTTTTTTTCACACTTTCAATTAAAAAAAAAAGCAATAACCAACACATACAAGTATTTATCTGAATGGCTTTTATTCTGGTGTGGCTTTTTAGCTCCTGCTATAATTCAGTATAGTCTTTTAACTCTTAGTATAGCTCGTCCTTCCAATGATTTTTCTTGTGATTATTTTCGAGATGAGTTATACCTCGACCGTTGTAGAATAAAGGAGAGTCGATACCTGTACAAGGTACTCCAACATTCAAATTAGTATATGAGAGATAGTATTTAAGTGAAAATGTAGAATGTGTAATACCCGGTCTAACCGAAATTAATTAAATAATAAGTTAAATAGGAGCGAATATGGTTGGAAGATTTGGCAATTGGAATTTGATGATTTAAATATGATATTTGGATTCAGTGAATTTTTTCGAGTCGGAAAACATAGTTTTCTGCGTAAAAGCACGCAGTGAAATTTTGACCGGAAGTATCGGCTGAGATCTGTCTGGTACTGCAGTTGAGAAAATTGATTATGAGTAAATAAGATTAAGAAATGAGGAATTATAATTAGGGGAGGTAGAAATATTTGAAGTGCGATTTAGAGCGCTAATCTTAAAGGTTTTGGTCCAAAATTGGGCCAACGAACAAAAATAAGTGAACCGGGTCTAAATGAGCCCAAGACCCAACATATATAAATATTAGTTATAAGCATTTCAGCTCATTTTGCCATAAAAAAGGGGTGTTGGGAGCTGAAATTGGGGAGAGAGAAGAGAAGAGAGAAAACCTAACTCTCTTTGATCTTCAAACCACCATAACTTGAGCTACGGAGCTCCGATTGACGAGCCATTTATGGCCACGCGTTGCTCTTCTTATCCTCTACAATTCTATCTAAGTTTTGTGGTGAGTATTCCATTCATCTCTGCCCAGTTTTCAAAATTCTCTACTGTTACATGTTTTTGGGTAGTTAGTGTTGAAATCTTGTGATTTTGGGTGTTTAGGGATACTCCAACATGGATTCCAAGTGGGTTCTATCCCTACTTCATATGGGCTGAGGTAAGAAGTGTTCAAACCCTTGTGATTTGTCATTTTTATGAGCCCTAGGTTGATGTATGTATGTGATATTGGTTATGTTAGTGTATTTGATGATCTTGGGCACAATTGGGAGATTGGTGTTGCTTGAGGAGCTTTGGTGAGGCTTGGGACTAAGGTTGGTGGAGACTTCTAAAGAAGAGGCTTAATTGATTTAGCTACAAGAGGTACGGTTTAAGTTTTATTTAATTACCGTGTGGTGTGATGAGAATTCCTAGGCTAGATGCCCTTAGGATTAAGTTTGGATTGTGTAAATGGTTGGTGCTAATATACATAGTTGGTATGTAATGTGAATTAATGATTGGGATGAGAATTGTGTGGCCTTATATGCTTGGTGTATTGAAAATTTGATGTATTGGGTAATGAGTATTGATTTGTGGTTTATGCATTTAAATTGTGAAATTGGGCCGGAGGCCTAAATTTTGGGCCGGAGACCGAAAAGAGGTAAGGAAGGTAAGTTGATGTGTGCATTGTATGATGACACAAGTGATTGGATGAATTTCAGATAATGAATATGTGAATGATTGGGTTGGTTATTGAATAATAAGGTTTGAGGAGTTGAAGTGTGGAATTTGGTAATTTTGGGTGAAATTATGTAGATGAGGTATATTTGGTTTTGGTTGAGGTATGTTATGTGGTCATATATGTGATCATGATTATTGATGCCTTGATGGTATGATGATTCATGAGAGATATGTATGTTGTGATATATGCTTGAGAAATGATTAAGGTTGATTTGTGGGTGAAACCATGTGATAGTGAGTATAATATTGATTATGTATAATGATGATTGATTGGGAATAGTATTGTTGGAAATTGGGATGAGGAAGGATGTATGACATGTTAATGTGTTTGTAATTTAGCCATTTGTGTGAAATGGGTAAAAATGGTTATATGGCGGTTTTGTGAATTGTGATAATGTGTTAGTGTATGAGTTGAGGAGGCTTAATGTCGATTTTGATATACTTTGATTGATTTCAAAGAAAAGGGATGAAATTAGCATGTTTTGGTTGATTTTGAAAAGAGTTGGAAATGGCTTGTTTTGAAAATGACACTTTGCAGTTTTAAGTAAAAACATGGTTTTTGGGCATACTTTGACGGGACATAACTTGGACTGCAAATTTTTGTTTTGTGCCAAAATTGTTTAAAAGTGAAATTGGATCCAGGATGTCCATGCCGTTCGAAGAACGGGCGAAAAACGATTTAAAATGAGAAAGTTATGTCCGTCGGAAGATTGGGGGTTGAATTTGTGAATTCTG
This sequence comes from Arachis stenosperma, assembly GCF_014773155.1. Taxonomy (NCBI): domain Eukaryota; kingdom Viridiplantae; phylum Streptophyta; class Magnoliopsida; order Fabales; family Fabaceae; genus Arachis; species Arachis stenosperma. The sequence goes on from NC_080386.1 coordinate 121,016,913, forward strand.
CAGCTTTTAACTTAGAAAAATTTTTAGCAGAATGACCCTCCACGCGTAGGCGCACTTGGCGCGTACGCGTCCTTCTTCAAGAAGGAACCATCCACACGTGCGCGTGGTGTGCGCGTGCGCGTCGATGCGCTGCACCCAATGCCCAGTCATTTTCCCGAGAGTTGTGCCAGAGTTGTGCTAGTTTTGTGCCTAGGGCGCAAATGCACCCACGCGTACGCGTGGCTGACGCGTTCGCGTCGTCTGGCTGTGTTTCAATCCGCGCGTCCGCGTGTATGACGCATACGCATCGATGAGCTTTGTGGCCATCCACGCGTGCGCATGAAGTATGCGTGCGCGTAGCTCTGTTTTCATCCCAAAGTTGATTTGTGAGTTTTAAAAGCTAAATCTCATACTTCTAAGCCTCCGATCTCACCCCTTATGTATTAAATCATTATGATATGCCTAGCAATGAGAAAGAAGCTAGGGGATGTGGTAACTTGCGAATGAAGCAAGGGGAAAAGTTATGATCAATGATGATCAAAGATGATTATATGAGATACGGAGGATGGCGGTGGAAGTACCGTGTATGCCATGAGCCGAAGGGCTATATTTATTGATAAATGGTTGGTTATTGATTGAACCATGAGCCAGATGGCTGAGTTATTGCCGGATACGGCGGAGCCATGTGATAAATTGGCTAGTTCTGGATTGAACTGTGAGCCGGATGGCTGAGTTATTGCCGAGTTACGGCAAAGCCATTATGGATTATGACTGAGTATAAAGGCATATATGATAAATGAATAATGATGGAAAATGTTGAATGTAAGCATGCTTGTGTTTTCTCTCTGGTTGTGAGGGTGACAGGGCACCGATACCCTCTAATGGCGACAGGGTGCAAATACCCTCTAATGGTGACAGGGCACATATTCCCTCTAATGATATTAATACGCAACAGAGAGACTGTGCCCGGGTTAGCTACCGGACACGTCGGGTTGGTTTGATAACCGACAGATGATATCATCAGCCATAGGGCAGGCATACATCATTTGCATATGTTTGAATTGTTTGGGTTTGCCTATTTGTTTTGGATTTCTACATCATATATGCTATGTTACCTGATTATGTGCTACTTGTTCTACTTGTACCTTATTTGTATATTACTTGCCTGTATTGCTTGTGTTTGTACAACTGAGAGTCCCCTCATAATGGTGTCGGTGGATGTTGGGGCTGTTCTTGATGAGATAATTTGAGCTCCCTGGGAAGACGTAGTGATGTGGTTTCACTAGCTCCAGGTGAGGGTATGATGTATTGATACAAAATTGCTGAGGTAGAACAACTGGTAATGGTTTTACTTATGATTCTGAGTTTGATTCGTGGAAGAGTCAGCGTGTTGGAAAACATGTGTAACATGAACTAGATTTAGTATCCCCTTACAACAGTAGCCTATTCATGGATTAGTGAGAATCTAGGATGGATATTTGGTGAAGAAGTTTAGGATTGCTTAGTGAGTTTTTATTGCAGTGCATTGTATTTATTTGACACTTTTACTGTACTGGGAACCCATGGGCCCGGGATTTTCATTCCGTATATATCTCTTATTTTTCAGATACAGGTCCAGGTGCTCAGAAGTGAGCTGTGGTTCGTCTGAGAGACGGCGAAGATATTTATTTTCTCTACTTTGTGTTTTGCTTAGAATCTCTCCACCTTTGTTTTGATAAAATTATATTATGTATTGAACTCTTTTGGAACTTGTCTATAGAGGCTCTTATGTTTCCTTTGGGAGAGATTAGGATATACTGTTGTCAACTACTTTCCTACTGTACCCTAGCCGGCCTAAACTCCGCGGGTCGTGACTAGTGGCTTTTTACTTATGCTATAAATATCTATCTGTTATCTATCTCTTAATCCCATTTATGCCTTGTCCGTATATCGCGTTCGGCTTAACAGTTTAACTTTTCGTTGTCGAAATGTGAGTGATACGTCTTCGCGACTTTATTTCTACTCTTTTCAAGCTTCTCGATTAATACTCCTTTCTAAATTTACCTATATTTATATATTAAAAATCCACCTGAGAGTCGTACCACCGTAATATCATTGACTTATGACTCGAGCATAAGGATTTGAATATTAGGGTGTTACAGAATGAAATAGTTTTTTCATACCTTTTTGTTCTCATGTTTTTAGTGCTTGTTTGTGCGCCATTATCTTGGTAAAAAAAGACATTTTTCAATAAAAAATATTTTTTTATTTTTTATCGTATTTGACAAATTTTTAGTAGTAAAAGTAAAAGCACTAAAAAAAAAAACATCTTTTTTGAGAAGTTATAATTTATATCTTTTTTTAAAATATCTTTTTTCCTTTAAAAAAAGATGTTTTTCATATAATAAATAAACAAAAAAGTACTTTTATATTGTTATACCCAAACATAATTGATAAATAAAAAAATATTTTTATATGAGATACCCAAACATAAAATTACTTTTACTTTTTCATAAGATCTTTTAAGAAAAAATAACTCAAAAAAATCTTTTCTTAAAAACTCACCCAAACAAACTCTTATTATTTATAGGTTAAGTGCTTATTGTTACTGTTTATCGGTTATGATTTTGATAAAGATTGATATCATAACGTAACGGTTATATTTAAATGAATTTATAATTAACCAGTGATAAAATATAATGAGCATTTAACCAAGTTATAATTCGATTTGTAACGGACTTATCAGAATCAATGTCGACTTATTGTGAGCATTTGACTGAATTATAGCTCATCTTGTAACGGTCTTATCAGTTTTTGTTTAGTTGTGGTGACTAGTGAGTATGGTGCTGTCGTTTTGCTTGTGTTTGGTGAGTTTGTTTATTTTTTGTGGGGTAAGACGTAAGAGTGATAATGATGAAAAAGAACTGGGAAGAAAAGAAAAAAAATGGAGAAGAGAAGATAGTTGTTAAGGTGAAAAAAATTTACACTAAAAAGAAGGAGTCTGTCAACCACATATTAACCGTGCACAGAAAATGTCATTAATATTTTGTGCAAAACGTTTCGAAAATAATAGTAACGTGGAAGGAAAAATGACAATAATATTTTCTATAGCCATTAGAAATCTCCACAACAGTGTCAAACATAATTTTTTGACCTTTTTGAAAGATTATACTAATTTCGGCCCAATACTAAAAAAAATCTCGTTAGATATATTATATTTAACTTGGAATTAAAATGATAATTAAAAAAGGTATCTAGGAGAATTACGTAGACTCTTCTATCTCCACAAGTCTATTTTGCCAAGACAATGAGTTATGCCAGCTAGGCATATGCTATTTATAACCAATCAACTCATATAAGCCATTCAATTGGAGACAAATTATGGGTTGGGATTAATAATTGCTTGGAGGTAGGGTTTAAGCTTATCAATTGGTGCTTCTTCTACTCTTCCCATTTTTTTTTCTCATATTAATCGCCATTATCATTTTTCTCATCATGAATTTGAAACTTTGAATTTGTTCGTGTTTGAGTAAAGCTTCCCCTTGCTTCTTGATTTTGTGATGAGTATTGATCTCGCGGTTATAGTAAGTCGGTCATAACAAGTGTAAAAAAAAAAAAAAAAGTCGGTCATAACTCATAACTGATATATAAATCGGTTACTAATATCAAATAATAACGTTATAATAAGTCGATTACCAATAAACATTATCTTTTATCATGAATGACTATATATTTATTCTTTATTAGTAACTGACCGTTTATAAGGCAATAATAACTACAATATTAAATACTTATATAAGGCAATAATAACTACAATATTAAATACTTATAAAGCTACGTTTAGGATTTGAATTTTCTAAAGTTTGAATTTCATTTTAAAAAATAAAATGTAATTTTTTATTTAATTTTATAAATAAGACTAAGAATAAATATAAAAAAAAACTATTCAAAAGTAAAAGATCATAATTTACTTTCTAAAGTGAAATTCAAACTTTAGAAGATCCAAATTCCGTTTAAAAAAATGATGGAAGTGTAAGATTCTAGTTAAATATAACTTGGAAAATTCTAAAAGGCTAATTTAAGTGTTAAAGTGCTTAACTTGTCAAAAGGTAAAGATTGAACATCAAAGACCTTCCGGTATGTTGCAACCTTTAGAGATTCCACAATGGAAGTGGGAAAGTATTGCAATGGACTTCGTGTCAGGATTGCCAAGGACTAGGGCTGGTTTTGATGCTATTTGGGTGATTGTGGACCGACTGACGAAGTCAGCTCACTTTTTGCCCATTTCGTATGACTTACACCCTTGAGGAGCTAGCACGATTATACATAAAGGAGATTGTGAGACTTCATGGTGTACCTGCTACTATAATCTCTGATAGAGATCCTCGTTTCACTTCAAGGTTTTGGGGTGCATTTCAGAAGGCTTTTGGAACCCGATTAAGCTTGAGCACGGCTTACCATCCTCAAACAGATGGTCAATCTGAGAGGACGATCCAAACACTAGAGGATATGTTGAGAGCTTGTGTTTTGGACCAATCGGCGAGTTGGGATCGGTATATGCCATTAGTGGAGTTTGCATACAATAATAGTTATCATGCGAGCATCGGAATGGCTCCGTATGAGGCCTTGTATGGGAGAAAATGTCAATCTCCGCTATGTTGGTATGAAGCTGGAGAGAAAAGTTTGTTGGGGCCAGAAATGATAGCTGAGACTACTGAACAAGTCAAGAAAATCCGAGATAGGATGTTTACGGCGCAGAGTCGTCAAAAGAGTTACGCCGATCAGAGGCGAAAGCCCTTAGAATTTGAGGAAGGAGACCATGTTTTCCTTAAGGTTACTCCGACCACGGGAGTAGGTAGGGCGATTAAAGCAAAGAAGTTGAATCCTCGATATATTGGTCCATTTCAAATCCTAGAGAGGATTGGACCGGTGGCGTATCGGATGGCTCTACCACCTCATCTTTCGAACCTGCACGACGTGTTTCACGTGTCGCAGCTTCGGAAGTACACTCCTGATGCTAGCCATGTGTTGGAACCCAAATCGGTTCAGTTAAGGGAAGATTTGACGCTTCCAGTGGCTCCAGTCAGAATTGATGATACTAGTATTAAACGGTTGCGTGGAAAAGATGTTTCATTAGTCAAAGTGGCATGGAGTCGAGGCGGTGTTGAGGACACACTTGGGAACTTGAGTCGAGATGCGAACGGATTATCCGCATTTATTCTCAGGTAATTGCATTTGAATTTTGTGGGCAAAATTCCCAATTAGGTGGGTAGAATGTAAAACCCGGTTAATTAACGGCTAATTAACCCATAAATGAGAATTTATTCTAGAAAGCCTAAAATGTGATTTTTATGGCTAAATGTGATAGAGGAGACTGAGACGAGAATTTTGGTACCAATTTTATAGAATTCGGACCAAGATTGGACCGAACGGGCCAAACCGGGCCAACCGGACCCAAAGTGGGCCCTTGGCCCAACATAACTAAACCAAAACCCTAGTTTTCAGCACTCTCTCTCCTCATTTGTTACACACACACGCTGAAATTGAAGAGAGGGGAGGAAGAACTCTCTCTCAACCTCTATCTCTCACTTGATCTTCAAACCACCATAACTTTTGATCTAGAGCTCCGATTGCCGCTCCGTTTGCGGCCACGCGTTCACCGCGGAGAGCTCTACAAAACCCATACAACTAATCTTGAGATAAGCCACAAGTTTCTGTTCGAAATTCCAGCCCTTATTTTCGAGTTTCATGGGTAAAATGTTAAGATTTTGGGTTCTTTGATGTTATAGGACCCAACTCTCTTGAAGGAGAAGGTTAATCTTGTCTCCTTGGACCTTGGGTGTGGTAAGATTCTCAACCCTAGTGTATTTTGTTGTTTTATGATGTTTGAGTATTGAGATGTTGTGTATGGATATGATGGTTGTGGCTTAGGTTGTGTATGTGTGGATATTGGAGCTTGATTGGTGACTTTGAAAAGCTTGGAAAGGGTTTGGTGGTGAAAAATCTGTTCTTGGAGGTGTTGAGGCCTTGAGAGCTTGTGGATAAGTGGTTTGGAAGTGCTCCGGGGGAGCTTGGGAGAATCGGCTAAGGTATGGTTTCGGTTTCCCGTATCTAATATGTAATGTGGTAGGAAATACTTAGGCTAGAGGCCCTAAGATAGGCATTGAATTGTTGATGTTGTTGAATGATTGAGATATATGATGTGGTCATATATGTGATGATGATTATTGATGTCTTGGTGGTATGATGTATGAGAAATATGCATGTTGTGATATATGCTTGATGATTGGTTATGGTTGAATTGTGGGTTGAACCATGTTGTTGGTGAGTATAATGTTGATTGTGTACAATAATAATTTATTGGAATTGGTGTTGTTGAGAATTGGCATGAGGAATAGTATATGATATGTCAATGTGTTTGAGTTTGAGCCACTTGGGTGAAGTGGGGTAAAATGATGAGATAGTGATTTTGGTAATTTGTGGTAATGTGTCAATGTGTGAGTTGAGGAGGCTTGATGTTGCATTTGATATATTTTGATTGATTTCAAAGAAAAGGGATGAAAATGGCATGTTTTGGTTGAGTTTGAAAAGAGTTGAAAATGGTTTGTTTTGAAAATGGCATATTGTGGTTTTGTATGAAAATATGGTTTTTGGGCATACTTTGATGGGACATAACTTGGACTACGGATCTCTGTTTTGTACCAAATCTGTTTAGAAATGAAATTGGATCCGGGATGTCCATGCCGTTCAAAGAACGGGTGAAAAACGATTTAAAATGAGGAAGTTATGTCCGTTGAAAGATCGGGGTTTAAATCTGTGAATTCTACAGCTTTTAACTTAGAAAATTTTTAGCAGAATGACCCCTTGCGCGTGGGCGCAATTGGCGCGTACGCGCCGATCTTCCAGAAAACGCCATCCACGCGTGCGCGTGGTGTGCGCGGGCGCGCCGATGGTGCTTGGTGCACGAAATTGTGATCACTACAACTCAAAACAATCCCTAGTAATGGCTCCAAAGACTTGGTGCTCAATACCATGGCATAAACACAACTTCACACAACTAACCAGCAAGTGCACTGGGTCGTCCAAGTAATACCTTACGTGAGTAAGGGTCGATCCCACGGAGATTGTTGGTATGAAGCAAGCTATGGTCACCTTGTAAATCTCAGTCAGGCAGACTCAAATGGGTATAGTGATAAACGAATAAAGCATAAAGATAAAGATAGAGATACTTATGTATATCATTGGTAAGAGCTTCAGATAAGCGTATGAAGATGCCTTCCCTTCCGTCTCTCTGCTTTCCTACTGTCTTCATCCAATCCTTCTTACTCCTTTCCATGGCAAGCTTATGCAAGGGTTTCACCGTTGTCAGTGGCTACCTCCCATCCTCTCAGTGAAAATACGTCCCTGATGCTCTGTCACAGCATAGGCTAATCATCTGTCGGTTCTCAATCAGGCCGGAATAGAATCCAGTGATTCTTTTGCGTCTGTCACTAACGCCCCGCCCTCAGGAGTTTGAAGCATGTCACAGTCATTCAATCATTGAATCCTACTCAGAATACCACAGACAAGGTTAGACCTTCCGGATTCTCTTGAATGCCACCATCAGTTCTCGCCTATACCACGAGGACTCCGATTAAAGAATCCAAGAGATATTCACTAAGCCTCATATGCTTGTAGAACAAGAATGGTTGTCAGTCACCTTGTTCATGAGTGAGAATGATGATGAGTGTCACAGATCATCACATTCATCAAGTTGAAGAACAAGTGATATCTTGGACAAAGAACAAGCGGAATTGAATAGAAGAACAATAGTAATTGTATTAATACTCGAGGTACAGCAGAGCTCCACACCTTAATCTATGGTGTGTAGAAACTCCACCGTTGAAAATACATAAGAACAAGGTCTAGGCATGGCCGTGAGGCCAGCCTCCCAAATGATCTAAGACTAGATGTCCAAAGATGAAAAATACAATAGTAAAAGGTCCTATATATAGAGAACTAGTAGCCTAAGGTGTACAGAGATGAGTAAATGACATAAAAATCCACTTCCGGGCCCACTTGGTGTGTGCTTGGGCTGAGCAATGAAGCATTTTCGTGTAGAGACTCTTCTTGGAGTTAAACGCCAGCTTTTATGCCAGTTTGGGTGTTTAACTCTCATTTAGGTGCCAGTTCCGGCGTTTAACGCTGGAATTTCTGTAGGTGACTTTGAACGCCGGTTTGGGCCATCAAATCTTGGGCAAAGTATGGACTATCATATATTGCTGGAAAGCCCAGGATGTCTACTTTCCAACGCCGTTGAGAGCGCGCCAATTGGGCTTTTGTAGCTCCAGAAAATCCACTTTAAGTGCAGGGAGGTCAGAATCCAACAGCATCTGCAGTCCTTTTGAGTCTCTGGATCAGATTTTTGCTCAGATCCCTCAATTTCAGCCAGAAAATACCTGAAATCACAGAAAAACACACAAACTCATAGTAAAGTCCAGAAAAGTGAATTTAATTAAAACTAATAAAAATAATAAAAACTAAACTAAAACTACTAAAAACATACTAAAAACAATGCCAAAAAGCGTATAAATTATCCGCTCATCACAACACCAAACTTAAATTGTTGCTTGTCCCCAAGCAACTGAAAATCAAATAAGATAAAAAGAAGAGAATATACTATAGACTCCAAATTATCAATGAAACTTAGCTCCAAATTAGATGAGCGGGACTAGTAGCTTTTTGCCTCCGAACAGTTTTGGCATCTCACTTTATCCTCTGAAATTCAGAATGATTGGCTTCTTTAGGAACTCAGAATCCAGATAGTGTTATTGATTCTCCTAGTTAAGTATGATGATTCTTGAACACAGCTACTTATTGAGTCTTGGCCGTGGCCCAAAGCACTCTGTCTTCCAGTATTACCACCGGATACATACATGCCACAGACACATAATTGGGTGAACCTTTTCAGATTGTGACTCAGCTTTGCTAAAGTCCCCAATTAGAGGTGTCCAGGGTTCTTAAGCACACTCTTTTTGCCTTGGATCACAACTTTATTTCTTTCTTTTTCTTCTTTTTCTCTTTCTTCTTTTTTTTTCGTTTTCTCTCTTTTTTTTTGTATTCACTACTTTTTCTTGCTTCAAGAATCATTTTTATGATTTTTCAGATCCTCAGTAACATGTCTCCTTTTTCATCATTCTTTCAAGAGCCAACAATTTTAACATTCATGAACCACAAATTCAAAAGACATATGCACTGTTCAAGCATACATTCAGAAAACAAAAGTATTGCCACCACATCAAACTAAATAAGCTAGTTTTAAAGATGAATTTGAAATCCTGTACTTCTTGTTCTTTTGTGATAAAAACAGTTTTCATTTAAGAAAGGTGATGGATTTCATAGGACATTCATAACTTCAAGGCATAGACACTAAGACACTAATGATCATAAGACACAAACATGGATAAACATAAGCATAAAAATTCGAAAAACAAGAAAATAAAGAATAAGGAGATTAAAGAACGGGTCCACCTCAGTGATGGCGGCTTGTTCTTCCTTTTGAAGGTCTTATGGAGTGCTTGAGCTTCTCAATGTCTCTTCCTTGTCTTTGTTGCTCATCTCTCATGATTCTTTGATCTTCTCTAATTTCATGGAGGAGGATGGCATGTTCTTGGTGCTCCACCCTTAGTTGTCCCATGTTGGAACTCAACTCTCCTAGGGAGGTGTTTAGTTGCTCCCAATAGTCTTGTGGAGGAAAGTGCATCCCTTGAGGTGTCTCAGGGATCTCATGATAAGAGGGGTCTCTTGTTTGCTCTATCTTTTTCTTAGTGATGGGCTTGAGGTCATGCCTTCTCAGTTGAACCGGCTTTGGATGCCATAAATGGTTATGGAAAAACAAAAAGCAATGCTTTCACCACACCAAACTTAAAAGGTTTGCTCGTCCTCGAGCAAAAGAAGAAAGAAGAGAGTAGAAGAAGAAGAAATGGAGGAGAGGGAGATGGCTTTGTGGTTTGAATTTGGATGGTGAGGTAAGTGGGGTTTTATGGAGGTGAGTGGTGAAGAGAAAGATGGGATTTGATAGGTGAAGGGGTTTTGGGGAAGAGGTAATGAGGTGATTGGTGAATGGGGGAAGAAGAGAGAGAGTGGTGGTGGGGTTGGTGGGGATCCTGTGGGGTCCACAGATCCTTAGGTGTCAAGGAAAAGTCATCCCTGCACCAAATGTTGCTCAAAATCACGTTTTGAGCCATTTCTGGCGTTAAACGCCGGGCTGGTGCCCATTCCTGGCGTTTAACGCCAGGTTCTTGCCCTTTTCTGGCGTTTAACGCCAGTCTGGTGCCCCTTTCTGGCGTTAAACGCCCAGAATGGTGCCAGACTGGGCGTTAAACGCCCAACTGCTACTCTTACTGGCGTTTAAACGCCAGCAAGGCCTTCCTCCAGGGTGTGCTGATTTTCTTCCTGTTTTTCATTCTGTTTTTGCTTTTTCAATTGATTTTGTGACTTCTCATGATCATCAACCTACAAAATAAGATAAAATAACAAAGGAAAATATATAAAATATAACATTGGGTTGCCTCCCAACAAGCACTTCTTTAATGTCAGTAGCTTGACAGATGGCTCTCAATGAGCCTCACAGATACTCAGAGCAATGTTGGAACCTCCCAACACCAAACTTAGAGTTTGAATGTGGGGGTTCAACACCAAACTTAGAGTTTGGTTGTGGCCTCCCAACACCAAACTTAGAGTTTGACTGTGGGGGCTCTGTTTGTCTCTGATTTGAGAGAAGCTCTTCATGCTTCTTCTCCATGGTGACAGAGGGATATCCTTGAGCCTTAAACACATAGGATTCTTCATTCACTTGAATGATCAGTTCACCTCCATCAACATCAATCACAGCCTTTGCTGTGGCTAGGAAGGGTCTGCCAAGGATGATGGATTCATCCATGCACTTCCCAGTCTCTAGGACTATGAAATCAGTAGGGATGTAATGGTCTTCAATCTTAACCAAAACATTCTCTACAAGTCCATGAGCTTGTTTTCTTGAGTTGTCTGCCATCTCTAGTGAGATTCTTGCAGCTTGTACCTCAAAGATCCTTAGCTTCTCCATTACTGAGAGAGGCATGAGGTTTACACTTGACCCTAAGTCACACAGAGCCTTCTTGAAGGTCATGGTGCCTATGGTACAAGGTATGGAAAACTTTCCAGGGTCTTGTCTCTTTTGAGGTAATTTCTGCCTAGACAAGTCATCCAAGATCTTGTTGTCATTTAGCTTCATGATTGCTCCAAGGTATTTAGCAACTTGCTCTTCAGTGACATACTCATCCTCTTCAGAGGAAGAATACTCATCAGAGCTCATGAAAGGCAGAAGTAAGTCCAATGGAATCTCTATGGTCTCATTTTGAGCCTCAGATTCCCATGGTTCCTCATTGGGGAACTCATTGGAGGTTGGTGCACGCCCATTGAGGCCTTCCTCAGTGGCGTTCACTTCCTCCCCTTCCTCTCCAAATTCGGCCATATTGATGGCCTTGCACTCTCCTTTTGGATTTTCTTCTGTATTACTTGGGAGAGTACTAGGAGGGAGTTCAGTAACTTTCTTGCTCAGCTGTCCCACTTGTGCTTCCAAATTCCTAATGGAGGACCTTGTTTCAGTCATGAAACTTTGAGTGGTTTTGATTAGATCAGAGACCATGGTTGCTAAGTCAGAGGGGTTCTGCTTAGAATTCTCTGTCTGTTGCTGAGAAGATGATGGAAAAGGCTTGCCATTGCTAAACCTGTTTCTTCCACCATTATTGTTGAAACCTTGTTGAGGTCTCTCTTGATTCTTCCATGAGAAATTTGGGTGATTTCTCCATGAAGAATTATAGGTGTTTCCATAGGGTTCTCCTAGGTAATTCACCTCTTCCATTGAAGGGTTCTCAGGATCATAGGCTTCTTCTTCAGATGAAGCATCCTTAGTACTGCTTGGTGCATTTTGCATTCCAGACAGACTTTGAGAAATCAAATTGACTTGTTGAGTCAATATCTTGTTCTGAGCCAAAATGGCGTTCAGAGCATCAATCTCAAGAACTCCTTTCTTCTGACTAGTCCCATTGTTCACAGGATTCCTTTCAGAAGTGTACATGAATTGGTTATTTGCAACCATTTCAATTAATTCTTGAGCCTCTGTAGGCGTCTTCTTCAGATGAAGAGATCCTCCAGCAGAGCTATCCAAAGACATCTTGGATAGTTCAGAGAGACCATCATAGAAAATACCTATGATGCTCCATTCAGAAAGCATGTCTGAGGGACATTTTCTGATCAATTGTTTGTATCTTTCCCAAGCTTCATAGAGGGATTCACCATCCTTCTGTCTGAAGGTTTGGACTTCCACTCTAAGCTTACTCAGTTTTTGAGGTGGAAAGAACTTTGCCAAGAAGGCATTGACTAGCTTTTCCCAAGAGTCCAGGCTTTCTTTAGGTTGAGAGTCCAACCATGTCCTAGCTCTATCTCTTACAGCAAAAGGGAATAGCATAAGTCTATAGACCTCAGGGTCTACCCCCTTAGTCTTGACAGTGTCACAGATTTGCAAGAATTCAGCTAAGAACTGATGAGGATCTTCCAATGGAAGTCCATGGAACTTGCAATTCTGTTGCATTAGAGAAACTAATTGAGGCTTAAGCTCAAAGTTGTTTGCTCCAATGGCAGGGATAGAGATGCTTCTCCCATAGAAGTCGGGAGTAGGTGCAGTAAAGTCACCCAGCACCTTCCTTGCATTGTTGGCATTGTTGTTGTTTTCGGCTGCCATGGGTTCTTCTTCTTTGAAGAATTCGGTCAGGTCCTCAACAGAGAGTTGTGCCTTAGCTTCTCTTAGCTTCCGCTTCAAGGTCCTTTTAGGTTCAGGGTCAGCTTCAACAAGAATGCCTTTGTCTTTGTTCCTGCTCATATGAAAGAGAAGAAAACAAGAAAATATGGAATCCTCTATGTCACAGTATAGAGATTCCTTGAGGTGTCAGAGGAAGAAAAATGGAAGACAGAGGTAGAAAATTCGAACTTATCAAAGAAGATGGAGTTCGAATTTTGCATTAAGGAATAGTGTTAGTCCATAAATAGAAGGATGTGAGAAGAAGGGAAGTAATTTTCGAAAATTTAAGTAAAAGATTTTGAAAACATTTTGAAAAACACTTAATTGATTTTCGAAAATAAGAGTGGAAAAGAAATCAAGTGATTTTTGAAAAAGATTTTGAAATTAGAAATTAAAAAGATTTGATTGAAAACTTATTTTGAAAAAGATGTGATTAAAAAGATATGATTTGAAAACAATTTTAAAAGATATGATTTGAAAACAATTTGAAAAGATATGATTTTAAAAATTAATGACTTGCCTAACAAGAAAAGATATGATTCAAACATAAAACCTTCCTCAACAGAAAAGGCAAAAATGTTCAATCAATCATTAATTGTTAGTAAGTATCTTTGAAAAAGGAAAGAAATTGATTTTGAAAACATTTGATTGAAAAGATATGATTTGAAAAAGATTTGATTTTGAAAAACTTTGAAAACTTGAAAAAAAATTGATTTTGAAAACAAAATCTTCCCCCTTTGCCATCCTGGCGTTAAACGCCCAGAATGGTGCACATTCTGGCGTTTAACGCCCAAAACTATACCCTTTTGGGCGTTAAATGCCCAACCAGGCACCTTGGCTGGCGTTTAAACGCCAGTCTGTCTTCTTCACTGGGCATTTTTGAATGCCCAGCTTTTTCTGTGTGATTCCTCTGCAGTATGTTCTGAATCTTCAATTCTCTGTATTATTGACTTGAAAAGACACAAATAAAAAATATTTTTGGATTTTTAATAATGAGGAATAATCAAAATGCAACTAAAATCAAATAACAATGCATGCAAGACACCAAACTTAGCAGTTTGTATATATGGGAAACAACAAAACACTCAAGTCAATAGAATTCAAAGATTAAAACAAGAAAATCATCAAGAACAACTTGAAGATTAATGAAGACACATGCATGAATGCAGTAAGAACAGAAACATGGAATTGACACTAAACTTAAGATGAGACTCTAGACTCAAACAAGAAATATTTTTGGATTTTATGCTTTTGTAATTTTTTTTTGGTTATTTTTCGAAAATTAGGTGAAAAGGAAAATAAAGGTATCAAAATTCTTAATGAGAATTCCAGGAATCATGCAATGTTAGTCTAAAGCTTTAGTCTAAAGGAATTAGACATAGCTAGCTAAGCTTCAGCAAGACATTGCATTCAAGAGCTAAATTGATGATGATCAATCAGCTTTGGTGATGATAAGAACATCACCTTGAAACACTAGAATTCATTCTTAAGAACTCTGAAGAAAAATAATACCTAATCTAAGCAACAAGATGAACCGTCAGTTGTCCATACACAAACAATCCCCGGCAACGGCGCCAAAAACTTGGTGCACGAAATTGTGATCACTACAACTCAAAACAATCCCTAGTAATGGCTCCAAAGACTTGGTGCTCAATACCATGGCATAAACACAACTTCGCACAACTAACCAGCAAGTGCACTGGGTCGTCCAAGTAATACCTTACGTGAGTAAGGGTCGATCCCACGGAGATTGTTGGTATGAAGCAAGCTATGGTCACCTTGTAAATCTCAGTCAGGCAGACTCAAATGGGTATAGTGATAAACGAATAAAGCATAAAGATAAAGATAGAGATACTTATGTATATCATTGGTAAGAGCTTCAGATAAGCGTATGAAGATGCCTTCCCTTCCGTCTCTCTGCTTTCCTACTGTCTTCATCCAATCCTTCTTACTCCTTTCCATGGCAAGCTTATGCAAGGGTTTCACCGTTGTCAGTGGCTACCTCCCATCCTCTCAGTGAAAATACGTCCCTGATGCTCTGTCACAGCATAGGCTAATCATCTGTCGGTTCTCAATCAGGCCGGAATAGAATCCAGTGATTCTTTTGCGTCTGTCACTAACGCCCCGCCCTCAGGAGTTTGAAGCACGTCACAGTCATTCAATCATTGAATCCTACTCAGAATACCACAGACAAGGTTAGACCTTCCGGATTCTCTTGAATGCCGCCATCAGTTCTCGCCTATACCACGAGGACTCCGATTAAAGAATCCAAGAGATATTCACTAAGCCTCATATGCTTGTAGAACAAGAATGGTTGTCAGTCACCTTGTTCATGAGTGAGAATGATGATGAGTGTCACAGATCATCACATTCATCAAGTTGAAGAACAAGTGATATCTTGGACAAAGAACAAGCGGAATTGAATAGAAGAACAATAGTAATTGTATTAATACTCGAGGTACAGCAGAGCTCCACACCTTAATCTATGGTGTGTAGAAACTCCACCGTTGAAAATACATAAGAACAAGGTCTAGGCATGGCCGTGAGGCCAGCCTCCCAAATGATCTAAGACTAGATGTCCAAAGATGAAAAATACAATAGTAAAAGGTCCTATATATAGAGAACTAGTAGCCTAAGGTGTACAGAAATGAGTAAATGACATAAAAATCCACTTCCGGGCCCACTTGGTGTGTGCTTGGGCTGAGCAATGAAGCATTTTCGTGTAGAGACTCTTCTTGGAGTTAAACGCCAGCTTTTATGCCAGTTTGGGCGTTTAACTCTCATTTAGGTGCCAGTTCCGGCGTTTAACGCTGGAATTTCTGTAGGTGACTTTGAACGCCGGTTTGGGCCATCAAATCTTGGGCAAAGTATGGACTATCATATATTGCTGGAAAGCCCAGGATGTCTACTTTCCAACGCCGTTGAGAACGCGCCAATTGGGCTTCTGTAGCTCCAGAAAATCCACTTCGAGTGCAGGAAGGTCAGAATCCAACAGCATCTGCAGTCCTTTTGAGTCTCTGGATCAGATTTTTGCTCAGATCCCTCAATTTCAGCCAGAAAATACCTGAAATCACAGAAAAACACACAAACTCATAGTAAAGTCCAGAAAAGTGAATTTTAATTAAAAACTAATAAAAATATAATAAAAACTAAACTAAAACTACTAAAAACATACTAAAAACAATGCCAAAAAGCGTATAAATTATCCGCTCATCAGTGCTGCACCCAATGCCCAGCCATTTTCCAGAGAGTTATGCCAGAATTGTGCCAGTGTTGTGCCTGGGGCACGAGAACACCCGCGCGTACGCGTGGTTGGCGCGTGCGCGTCGATTGGCAAATTTTGAATCCACGCGTTAGCGTGCATGACGCTTGCGCGTCGATGAGTTTTTGAGGCCATCCACGCGTGCGCGTGGAGTGCGCGTACGCGTGGCTCTGTTTTCATCCCAAAGTTGATTTTTGAGTTTTAAACACCAAATCTCATACTTCTAAGCCTCCGATCTCACCATTTATGTCTTAAATCATTATGACATGCCTAGCTATTAGAAAGGGGCTAGTGAATGAGGTAACTTGCGAGTGAAGCAAGGGAAAAATGAATGATCAATGAGGATCAAGATGATTATGTGAGATGCGGAGGATGGTGGTGGAAGTGCTTGTTATGCCATGGGCCGAAAGGCTGTAATTGTTAATGAAATGGCTGGTTATGGATTTAACCGTGAGCCGGAATAGCTGTGTATGCTATGAATATTGGCTGGTTCTGGATTGAACCGTGAGCCGGAATAGCTGTGTATGCTATGAATATTGGCTGGTTATGGATTTAACCGTGGGCCGAATGGCTGATATGGATGTTGATCCATGGATGAGAATTCATGCATGTTTATGCTGAATTATTGATAATTGTGATTTGCACTTCCACTATCTGAGATACGAGTTTCCCTGGGTAGTAGCAGTGGCTAGCCACCATGTGCTCCAGGTTGAGACTTGATACTCTGTTGACCTTATGTCGTAAGTGTGGCCGGGCACTGTGAAAGACCCGGATGAGCTCGCCCCCGAAATATTCACCAGTGAGGGTGATGGATATGGATCATGTTTATGATCAAGTTTATAACGAGTATAACTCGAGTTGGGGATGCGCGACAGAGGGACAGTCCAATGGTTAGTGACCAGGACTTGTCGGGTTCGCTCTATAACCGACAAGATGATATCATCAGCCACTAGGGATAGGCATTCATCATATGCATACTATGTGAATTGTTTGAGATTGCCTATTTGACTGCATATTACTTGCTAATTGTCTAAATGTCTTAACTGCTCCTATTTGTATATTCTTTGTCTGATATAACTGTGTTTGCTATAATATACTCCTGCTGGTGGTTGGGAGGTTTGAAGGAATTGGAAAGGGGAGTATTAGTTAGACTGAAGAATCTTTAGTCAGATGCCCTTATATGGTTTAGCTTGTTTATAAGCTTTGATATTATCTGGAGAAAGTTCTAGGATTGCCTTTGGCTTTCCTCTATTATTATGTATTATATATGTGGAAGCTGTTACCATGCTGGGGACCTCTGGTTCTCACCCATGCGGATTTTGTGGTTTTCAGATGTAGGACGTGAGGTTTTCCGCTGAGGCATGCTGGAGACTTCTAGATTTGCGAAGATCCTTTGTTCTCGGGACTATGTTTTGGTTTATATGTTTCGCTTAGATACTTTTATCTCCATTAAATAATACAAACTGTGATGACTCCTCTTATGGGAGATTTTGGAGAATAGGTTTTATGTATTTGTGTCCCTTTGGGTTTCCTTTGGGGTTTTCCTTATTTTATCATATGTATATATTGCTATGCTCGGACCGGTTATCTTCGCA
Source organism: Arachis stenosperma (assembly GCF_014773155.1). Taxonomy (NCBI): domain Eukaryota; kingdom Viridiplantae; phylum Streptophyta; class Magnoliopsida; order Fabales; family Fabaceae; genus Arachis; species Arachis stenosperma. Next base: position 121,034,545 of record NC_080386.1, read on the forward strand.
GCCGGATCTTGAGTCTTGATATTCCTGTTTTTGACACTCCTTTGTATATATATAATCTCGCGTTGGTTATCCTTGTTCGTTGCGTTATCGATCGGAGTGTTGCGCTTTTGAGTTGCGATTTTTTTGTTTACCCCTTTTTCTACAAAGGCTCCTAGTTATAATCAATCATTCATACTACTATACGTACTAATTTTTATTTTAGAGGTCGTAATACCTTGCCATCTCTGAATTATGACTTAAGCATAAGACTCTGTATGGTAGGGTGTTACATTATGGTATCAGAGCAGTTCGTTCCTGTAGAGCCTGAGGGATGGACTGACTATGCTTCTGTGCATTCTCTGAGTGTGTGTTATGTGCTATTAGTATATCTGCTTGATATAATTGGCATAAACGTTCATGAGCATGCATTTGGGACTTTGAAATACTAGACTTCCGATATTGAGACTGATCAACTTAATATCGATTGTTGGGTGTGTATAGGAACCAGATGGCGCCTCGTGGACGCGGTAGAGGTAGTGTGAGAGGTCGTACGAATGCTCGTGCACCGGAGAATAACCCTAATGACCCGGTGAACTTTATGGCTGCGTTAGAGAACATGGTTGCTGCTATGCAAGCCACTGCTGAGGCTCTTGGTCAACAGATGAACAACCATGGTAATGATGGAGGTGGAGTTCAAGGCCCGATGACACTGGCAAACTTTTTGAAGGTTAATCCGCCTAAGTTCAAGGGAACTACTAGCCCGACTGAGGCTAATACATGGTTTCAGGCTATAGAGCGAGCACTGCAAGCACAAGTGGTACCTGAAGGGCAGCGTGTCGAGTTTGCTACCTATATGCTCACCGGTGAAGCGTCGCATTGGTGGCAAGGCATCCGACGTCTTCTGCAGCAGGGTGATGACTATATCACCTGGAATGTCTTTCAAGAAGAGTTCTATAAGAAGTACTTTCCGACTTCTGCTAGGACGGCTAAGGAACTTGAATTGTTACAGCTGAAGCAGGGTACTATGTCCATATCAGAGTATACTGACAAGTTTGAGGAGCTGTTCAGGTTCTCTCGTATGTGCCAAGGAACTCCGGTGGAATATGAGGAATGGAAGTGTGTTAAGTATGAAGGAGGACTCCGGAGTGATATCTTCAGTTCATTAGGGCCAATGGAAATTAGGACTTTCTCCGAATTGGTGAACAAGTGTAGGGTGGCTGAAGAGTGTGTGAGAAGGGCAACCGCTGAGAAAGGGAGTCACAAAGGATCATTCCCACAGAACCGAGGGAAGAGCTTTGCACCTAGAGGTCCGTCTTTCAAGAGGGGAAGCTCATTTAGGAGGCCCAACAACAACAACTCCCAAGGAAAGAAGTTTGGGAAGCAGCCTCAGAATGATCAAGCTTGTTCTAGGTGTGGGAGTCACCATCCGGGAGCCCCATGCAAGGTCGGATGGGGTTTGTGCTACAATTGTGGAAAGGCGGGGCATAAAGCCGCAAGTTGTCCTGAGAGGAAAAAACAAGGTGCTGGAAAAGCACAACAGACTGGTCGGGTGTTCACCACTTCAGCTGTAGGAGCTGAGGGATCCGAGACACTTATTCGAGGTAACTGTGGAATGGCTGGTCAGACTTTAAATGCTTTATTTGATTCGGGAGCATCACATTCATTCATTGCATTTGAGAAAGCCCATGAGTTAGGCTTGAAGATTGTAACTTTAGGTTATGATCTAAGGGTGTACAATGCTACCCATGAAGCTACGGTAACTAGGCTAGGATGCCCGGAAGTTTCCTTTAGGTTCAAGCAGCGTGATTTTGTCCATAATTTAATCTGCTTACCGATGGTCGGTCTTGATCTTATCTTGGGATTGGATTGGTTATCTAAGAACCATGTCCTGCTTGACTGTTCTACAAAGTCGGTGTACTTTATGCCGGAAGATACAAAAGGGCCGGTCGTGGTAAATAATTATTACTTGAATTCGATGATGGTGAACTGTTCCGGAACCGAATGTCAGGGTATCATGTTGTTAACCGCGGGCGTTTCGGGTGATGATCAAAAGTTGGAGCAGATTCCGGTTGTGTGTGAGTTTCTGGAAGTGTTTCCCGATGATATTGATGAGTTTCCACCTAACCGAGAGGTTGAGTTTGCTATTGAGTTGGTGCCCGGGGCGGGACCAATCTCAAGTGCTCCTTATAGGATGTCACCGTTAGAGATGAACGAGCTAAAGTCTCAGTTAGAGGATTTGTTGGGAAAGAATTTTATACGGCCAAGTGTCTCTCCATGGGGTGCTCCAGTGTTACTGGTGAAGAAGAAAGATGGTAGTATGCGGCTCTGTGTGGACTACAGGCAGTTGAACAAGGTTACAATAAAGAATAAGTACCCATTGCCGAGAATTGATGATCTCATGGATCAGTTACAAGGAGCTGGAGTTTTCTCCAAGATTGATTTGCGATCCGGTTATCACCAGATAAGGGTGAGGGGCGAGGATATCCCTAAGACCGCTTTTAGGACTCGTTATGGTCATTACGAGTACACTGTGATGTCCTTTGGGTTGACGAACGCTCCTGCGATATTCATGGATTACATGAATAGAGTTTTCCGTCCGTTTCTGGATAAATTCGTTGTTGTCTTCATTGATGACATACTAATTTATTCCAAGACTGAAGAAGAGCATGCGGAACACTTGAGGACCGTGTTGCAGATTCTAAAGGAGAAGAAACTCTATGTAAAACTGTCTAAGTGTGAATTTTGGAAGAGTGAGGTGAAGTTTTTGGGCCATGTGGTGAGTAAGAAGGGAATAGCAGTAGATCCAACTAAGGTGGAGGCTGTGATGGATTGGAAACAACCAACCACCGTAACAGAGATAAGGAGTTTTCTGGGTTTAGCTGGCTACTACCGAAGGTTTATCAAGGGCTTTTCACAGATAGCTTTGCCAATGACAAAGTTAACCCGCAAAGACACTCTGTTTGTTTGGACTCCTGAATGCGAGGAGAGCTTTCAGACATTGAAGAAAAAGTTGACTACTGCACCTGTGTTAGTGTTACCCGAGCCGAATGAGCCATTTGAGGTGTATTGTGATGCCTCATTGAAGGGTCTAGGGTGCGTGCTGATGCAGCATCATAATGTGGTGGCGTATGCCTCACGACAGTTGAGACCTCATGAAGTTAGTTACCCTACGCACGATTTGGAACTCGCTGCGGTTGTGTTTGCCTTGAAGGTGTGGAGGCATTATCTCTATGGGGTTAAGTTCCAAGTTTTCTCTGATCATAAGAGCTTGAAGTATCTCTTTGATCAGAAAGAGCTTAATATGAGGCAGAGAAGGTGGATGGAATTGTTGAAGGACTACGACTTTGAGTTGCATTACCATCTGGGAAAGGCGAACATAGTGGCGGATGCGTTAAGTCGGAAGTCACTATATGCGGCTTGGATGATGCTCCAAGAGGAGAAGTTGCTCAAGGGATTCGAGAGTCTGAAAATCGGTGCTCAAGAAGTATCCGGAACTTTGTGTTTGAGCCGATTAGAAATCTCAAGTGACTTTAAGTCCGAACTCCTAAAGGCTCATCAAAATGATGAAGCGTTATGGAAAGTGTTACCGGCCATTGAGCAAGGAAAACAGTGGAGAGTGTCGGAAGAAAAAGATGGGTTATGGAGATTCAAGGGTAGGATCATTGTGCCGGATGTTGGCACCTTGAGGCAAGATATTTTAAAGGAGGCACACAAAAGTGGATTCTCCATTCACCCGGGAAGTACTAAGATGTACCATGATTTAAAGGCGATGTTTTGGTGGCCGGGTATGAAGAATGATGTGGCGGAGTATGTGTCAAAGTGCTTAACTTGTCAAAAGGTAAAGATTGAACATCAAAGACCTTCCGTTATGTTGCAACCTTTAGAGATTCCATAATGGAAGTGGGAAAGTATTGCAATGGACTTCGTGTCAGGATTGCCAAGGACTAGGGCTGGTTTTGATGCTATTTGGGTAATTGTGGACCGACTGACGAAGTCAGCTCACTTTTTGCCCATTCGTATGACTTACACCCTTGAGGAGCTAGCACGATTATACATAAAGGAGATTGTGAGACTTCATGGTGTACCTGCTACTATAATCTCTGATAGAGATCCTCGTTTCACTTCAAGGTTTTGGGGTGCATTTTAGAAGGCTTTTGGAACCCGATTAAGCTTGAGCACGGCTTACCATCCTCAAACAGATGGTCAATCTGAGAGGACGATCCAAACACTAGAGGATATGTTGAGAGCTTGTGTTTTGGACCAACCGGCGAGTTGGGATTGGTATATGCCATTAGTGGAGTTTGCATACAATAATAGTTATCATGCGAGCATCGGAATGGCTCCGTATGAGGCCTTGTATGGGAGAAAATGTCAATCTCCGCTATGTTGGTATGAAGCTGGAGAGAAAAGTTTGTTGGGGCCAGAAATGATAGCTGAGACTACTGAACAAGTCAAGAAAATCCGAGATATGATGTTTACGGCGCAGAGCCGTCAAACGAGTTACGCCGATCAGAGGCGAAAGCCCTTAGAATTTGAGGAAGGAGACCATGTTTTCCTTAAGGTTACTCCGACCACGGGAGTAGGTAGGGCAATTAAAGCAAAGAAGTTGAATCCTCGATACATTGGTCCATTTCAAATCCTAGAGAGGATTGGACCGGTGGCGTATCGGATGGCTCTACCACCTCATCTTTCAAACCTGCACAACGTGTTTCACGTGTCGCAGCTTCGGAAGTACACTCCTGATGCTAGCCATGTGTTGGAACCCGAATCGGTTCAGTTAAGGGAAGATTTGACGCTTCCAGTGGCTCCAGTCAGAATTGATGATACTAGTATTAAACGGTTGCGTGGAAAAGATGTTTCATTAGTCAAAGTGGCATGGAGTCGAGGCGGTGTTGAGGAACACACTTGGGAACTTGAGTCGGAGATGCGAACGGATTATCCGCATTTATTCTCAGGTAATTGCATTTGAATTTTGTGGGCAAAATTCCCAATTAGGTGGGTAGAATGTAAAACCCGGTTAATTAACGGCTAATTAACCCATAAATGAGAATTTATTCTAGAAAGCCTAAAATGTGATTTTTATGGCTAAATGTGATAGAGGAGACTGAGACGAGAATTTTGGTACCAATTTTATAGAATTCGGACCAAGATTGGACCGAACGGGCCAAACCGGGCCAACCGGACCCAAAGTGAGCCCTTGGCCCAACATAACTAAACCAAAACCCTAGTTTTCAGCACTCTCTCTCCTCATTTGTTACACACACACGCTGAAATTGAAGAGAGGGGAGGAAGAACTCCCTCTCAACCTCTATCTCTCACTTGATCTTCAAACCACCATAACTTTTTATCTAGAGCTCCGATTGCCGCTCCGTTTGCGGCCACGCGTTCACCGCAGAGAGCTCTACAAAACCCATACTACTAATCTTGAGGTAAGCCACAAGTTTCTGTTCGAAATTCCAGCCCTTATTTTCGAGTTTCATGGGTAAAATGTTGAGATTTTGGGTTCTTTGATGTTATAGGACCCAACTCTCTTGAAGGAGAAGGTTAATCTTGTCTCCTTGGACCTTGGGTGTGGTAAGATTCTCAACCCTAGTGTATTTTGTTGTTTTATGATGTTTGGGTATTGAGATGTTGTGTATGGATATGATGGTTGTGGCTTAGGTTGTGTATGTGTGGATATTGGAGCTTGATTGGTGACTTTGAAAAGCTTGGAAAGGGTTTGGTGGTAAAAAATCTGTTCTTGGAGGTGTTGAGGCCTTGAGAGCTTGTGGATAAGTGATTTGGAAGTGCTCCGGGGGAGCTTGGGAGAATCGGCTAAGGTATGGTTTCGGTTTCCCGTATCTAATATGTAATGTGGTAGGAAATACTTAGGCTAGAGGCCCTAAGATAGGCATTGAATTGTTGATGTTGTTGAATGATTGAGATATATGATGTGGTCATATATGTGATGATGATTATTGATGTCTTGGTGGTATGATGTATGAGAAATATGCATGTTGTGATATATGCCTGATGATTGGTTATGGTTGAATTGTGGGTTGAACCATGTTGTTGGTGAGTATAATGTTGATTGTGTACAATAATGATTTATTGGAATTGGTGTTGTTGAGAATTGGCATGAGGAATAGTATATGATATGTCAATGTGTTTGAGTTTGAGCCACTTGGGTGAAGTGGGGTAAAATGATGAGATAGTGATTTTGGTAATTTGTGGTAATGTTTCAATGTGTGAGTTGAGGAGGCTTGATGTTGAATTTGATATATTTTGATTGATTTCAAAGAAAAGGGATGAAAATGGCATGTTTTGGTTGATTTTGAAAAGAGTTGAAAATGGCTTGTTTTGAAAATGGCATATTGTGGTTTTGTATGAAAATATGGTTTTTGGGCATACTTTGATGGGACATAACTTGGACTACGGATCTCTGTTTTGTACCAAATCTATTTGGAAATGAAATTGGATCTGGGATGTCCATGCCGTTCAAAGAACGAGTGAAAAACGATTTAAAATGAGGAAGTTATGTCCGTTGGAAGATCGGGGTTTAAATCTGTGAATTCTGCAGCTTTTAACTTAGAAAATTTTTAGCAGAATGACCCCTTGCACGTGGGCGCACTTGGCGCGTACGCGCCGATCTTCCAGAAAACGCCATCCACGCGTGCGCGTGGTGTGCGCGAGCGCGCCGATGGTGCTGCACCCAATGCCCAGCCATTTTTCAGAGAGTTATGCCAGAATTGTGCCAGTGTTGTGCTTGGGGCACGAGAACACCCGCGCGTACGCGTGGTTGGCGCGTGCGCGTCGATTGGAAAATTTTGAATCCACGCGTTAGCGTGCATGACGCTTGCGCGTCGATGAGTTTTTGAAGCCATCCACGCGTGCGCGTGGAGTGCGCGTACGCGTGGCTCTGTTTTCATCCCAAAGTTGATTTTTGAGTTTTAAACGCCAAATCTCATACTTCTAAGCCTCCGATCTCACCATTTATGTCTTAAATCATTATGACATGCCTAGCTATTAGAAAGGGGCTAGTGAATGAGGTAACTTGCGAGTGAAGCAAGGGAAAAATGAATGATCAATGAGGATCAAGATGATTATGTGAGATGCGGAGGATGGTGGTGGAAGTGCTTGTTATGCCATGGGCCGAAAGGCTGTAATTGTTAATGAAATGGCTGGTTATGGATTTAACCGTGAGCCGGAATAGCTGTGTATGCTATGAATATTGGCTGGTTCTGGATTGAACCGTGAGCCGGAATAGCTGTGTATGCTATGAATATTGGCTGGTTATGGATTTAACCGTGGGCCGAATGGCTGATATGGATGTTGATCCATGGATGAGAATTCATGCATGTTTATGCTGAATTATTGATAATTGTGATTTGCACTTCCACTATCTGAGATACGAGTTTCCCTGGGTAGTAGCAGTGGCTAGCCACCATGTGCTCCAGGTTGAGACTTGATACTCTGTTGACCCTATGTCGTAAGTGTGGCCGGGCACTGTGAAAGACCCGGATGAGCTCGCCCCCGAAATATTCACCAGTGAGGGTGATGGATATGGATCATGTTTATGATCAAGTTTATAACGAGTATAACTCGAGTTGGGGATGCGCGACAGAGGGACAGTCCAATGGTTAGTGACCAGGACTTGTCGGGTTCGCTCTATAACCGACAAGATGATATCATCAGCCACTAGGGATAGGCATTCATCATATGCATACTATGTGAATTGTTTGAGATTGCCTATTTGACTGCATATTACTTGCTAATTGTCTAAATGTCTTAACTGCTCCTATTTGTATATTCTTTGTCTGATATAACTGTGTTTGCTATAATATACTCCTGCTGGTGGTTGGGAGGTTTGAAGGAATTGGAAAGGGGAGTATTAGTTAGACTGAAGAATCTTTAGTCAGATGCCCTTATATGGTTTAGCTTGTTTATAAGCTTTGATATTATCTGGAGGAAGTTCTAGGATTGCCTTTGGCTTTCCTCTATTATTATGTATTATATGTGGAAGCTGTTACCATGCTGGGGACCTCTGGTTCTCACCCATGCGGATTTTGTGGTTTTCAGATGCAGGACGTGAGGTTTCCCGCTGAGGCATGCTGGAGACTTCTAGATTTGCGAAGATCCTTTGTTCTCGGGACTATGTTTTGGTTTATATGTTTCGCTTAGATACTTTTATCTCCATTAAATAATACAAACTGTGATGACTCCTCTTATGGGAGATTTTGGAGAATAGATTTTATGTATTTGTGTCCCTTTGGGTTTCCTTTGGGGTTTTTCTTATTTTATCATATGTATATATTGCTATGCTCGGACCGGTTATCTTCGCAGCCGGATCTTGAGTCTTGATATTCCTGTTTTTGACACTCCTTTGTATATATATAATCTCGCGTTGGTTATCCTTGTTCGTTGCGTTATCGATCGGAGTGTTGCGCTTTTGAGTTGCGATTTTTTTGTTTACCCCTTTTTCTACAAAGGCTCCTAGTTATAATCAATCATTCATACTACTATACGTACTAATTTTTATTTTAGAGGTCGTAATACCTTGCCATCTCTGAATTATGACTTAAGCATAAGACTCTGTATGGTAGGTGTTACACATTCAAAAGTGTACCAGACATTTTACCGACCAATCTTCTGCCGAATAATTTTTCATGACAGACAAAATCACTAATACTCAACCTGATCAACCCCAAAGTGTTATCAATTGCATATTTAAGAACTTTTCTAGTGGTGGAATTACAAACTCTACTCGTAAATGCACCTACCTAGCTCTGCTCTCAGTAGAGAGTGCTGTTAATTATACTCAACCTCTTCCTAACTTTCCAGAGATGGCATTCAACCCATCTGATCTCAACACAACGGTGACCAACTTAGATGATCTGGTGGTGATCTCTATTCAATTAGGAGATTTAATTGTCCGAAAAGTACTTTGAATCCTGAAAGCAATGCAGATGTCCTTTTCTACTTTATATTTTAGAAGATGAAGTTAAGCAATCATATACTGCAATCATCCACTGAAGACTTAGTGGGATTCTCAAGTGAACATGTATCCGTTTTAAGATCTATGTGATTACAAAGTGAGAATCCTCTAACAAAAACTTTACATACCTAATACCTTGTTGTTGATTGTTTCAATCTTTATAATTTAATATTTGGCCATATTTTTTTGAATAAGTTTAGTGTTATAGTATTCACAATTTCTCTGTGTGTCAAGTTTTATGTGCAGGACGACCTTATTGCCACTATCCATAGTGACTACCATGAAGATCGACACTGCTATAATATTAGTTGAGTTCCTATACTACTTTTAATTTTATAATTAGGTCATTTTCATATCAAAAGTGTTAAAATTAATTGAATATTCCTCCTAAAATACATGCGGTCAAAGATTTAGTTAGATTTCTAATTAAGAATATCTTCAATTTATGAAGAAATATTTAGTTAACTCTAATATTTTTTACACTAGAAATAATCTAATTATAAAATTAAAGTAATGTAGGGATCCAATTAAAAAATATAAAAACTTAATTAAAAATTTAGTAAAACTATAGGACAAATAAAATAATTAAACCTAAAATTAAAATGATCAACGAAACATATGTAATGTTAAAAACCATGAAGTTTGCTCATTTTGTACCCTGCTAGAGTTTTGTGTTGTTACCACTTGTTTATTCAAAATCAAACTTCGGTTATGCCAAAGTAGCTGTATTCCTGACTAACATGTGCTTGTTAATCCACAATGAACGAAATAGGTAGGAGTACAAGGAGAGATCAGATTGGTATAGAGAATATGGAGGAGATTGTGTGTTTGGAGGAAGATGGTATCAAATCCAGATTAAAGGATTGTTCAAGGAGCTTAGTTGAAAGGTTGTTGGCGGATAGATGTTTCAGTATGGACATGATGGAGGCAGTATTTTTTGCAATCTGGAACCAACCAGGGGAATTTAGATCGAAATACCATGGTGAAAATATTTATCAATTCTTCTTCGCTAAAGATGCTGATGTGATAAGGGTGGAAAGGGAATCACTATGGCTCTTTAAGCAATATGTAATTCACGTGAGGCGCTGGACTACAGAGATGAATATTGAAAAGGAAGATTACTCACTAATACCTACCTGGATCCAATTATGGGATATGTCAGACTATTGCAAAACGAAGGAGGATGCTCATAAGATTGTAGAAAGATTGGGTGAGGTGCTGGAGGTGGAGACTTACATAATGAGGTAAGGAAGATCAGATCATGAAGGTGAGGATTAACTTGAATGTCACTCACACACTGAAGTAGAGTATTAAAATGGCTAGTCCAAATAAAAAAATTTTTGAAGTTCAGCTGAAATATAAATGCCTAGAGATATATTATAGTTTCTATAGATTTATTGGCCATGATTCCAGAAATTACAATAAATCCTTGAAAAATTCAACTGATCTGAGTCTAAAGGAGGAAAGATGGAGTTCTCAATTTTGAGCAGAATTCACAGGATGGAAGCTAAAGGATAATAAGGAGAATTTAATCCCAAACATTAATAGAAGAGGAAAAGGAGGAGATTAGTTAACCAAAAAGCCAATCCCTATTAATCTCATCAAAAAAATTTTTCAATTATCCTGTAATGACGTCAATAAAAAAAAACCATGATCTACATCAAGCCTAATACAGAAAATCAAAATTTTTCAACCCTCGACCAACACATTCATAATCCAAACCAACCATCACCAATTTTCCTATCTCAAAACAGTAGTAAGAAACATATCCTTGTAGGAGCTGAGGAGGTAAAAGGGGAACTGTTTTATAAGGAGGAAGTAGGCACATTCCAATGTGACAGCAAATCTAGTAAAGATTGTAGAAACTTCAAGAGGCAGAAGATTAAGTATTTAGCACATAAAAGCAATGAGGTTGAAAACATCAAGATGGTCACAGGGATGAAACGTAATACAGATGTTAGGGAGGAGGAGGAGGAGGAGGAAGGTCAAATTGAGAAAGAAAAGTCAAATGAGAGGAATGCTGATTTGGGTGAGGGTGTCAACCCACTAAAGGCACCCACGGGACTATGAAGTTGGTAATGTGAAACTGTCGAGGTTTGAAAAAACCCCTGACAGTTCACAACGTCAAAGAGATTCAAAATTTCCATTCTCCTAAGGTTGTGTTTTAATGTGAGACAAAAATCAATTCTTGTTAGTGGAAAGATAGTTAAAAAGTGTGGGTCTTACGGAGGTTTTTTATGTTAATCCTAATGGCGCGACAGGAGGCTTGGCTCTTGCATGGAAGGAAGGAGTAAAGGTGAAGGTGAATAGCAGTGTAGAATTTTATATATCCTTCTCAATTGAAGATCAGGAGAGAAGAATCACATGGAAGATGTTAGAAGTTCACCTCCATAGTACTGACTAGCTGAGAGATAATCAATATGAGGCCTTACTAGAGATTATTAGGCAACTAGGAGACAGATATGTGGTCATTGGTGATTTTAATGCCATATTGTCATCAGATGAAAATGAGGGAGGAAGGGAGAAATCGTTTCAATCCATTCAGAAGTTTCAAAATTTTATAAACCATGGATGCTTAGTGGATATGGGATATCTGGGGAAAAAATTTATATGGTAGAATCGAAGTTGTCAAGAAAGAGCAGTCAAAGAGAGACTAAATAGAGCTTTTATGTCACTAAAACTAAGGGAGGAATATTCGTTGGCTACACTCACACACTTGAAAGATATTGGTTTAGACCATCGCATTTTGCTAATAAACCCAAATTCAGCAACCATCAAGAGTAAAAAGAGGTTCAAATTTCAAAAGAGATGGTGTGGGAAGGAGATGATTGATACAATTGTTAATGAGGTATGGCAAACAAGTGTTTCTGGCTCTCTAAAGTACCAATTATTTCAGAAACTAAAGCGCTGCATATCTGAAGTAGTCAAATGACAAGCTTTGGTGGTAGGAAATTCAAGAAAAAAATGGAAAATATTGCAACTAAACGCTTGGCCTTGAAGGAATATCCCAGTTCTACTAATAATATAGAGATCTTACAGCTAAAAGAAGAGTTGAATAATGCATGTATTATAGAGGAAAGGTTTTGGAGGGAGAAATCAAGAATCGATTGGCTCAAATGGGAAGATCAAAACACAAAATTTTTTTCACTCCATGATTCAAGTTAGAAACAGGAGAAATAAGATATGGAGGTTAGAGGATGAGAATGGAGAGTGGTGTACTACTCTAGAAACAATTGGGGCAAGAGCGCAAAGATACTTTGAAGAGTTGTTTACAACAGGAAATCCTCAAGACGTTTCCCATGTGCTGACTGGTTTGAGAAAGAAGGTCTCCTCTAAGACTAATCGACACCTTACTAAACCAATTAGTGAAGAGAAAATTAAGAAGGCAACTTTTTCTATTAGTTTAGGGGCTGCCCCGGGAGACGATAGATTCACGGCAAAATTTTTTCAGTTCTACTGGAGGATCATTAAAGGGGATGTATGAGGGGCAGTCAAGAGCTTCTTTAGTAGAGGAAGAATCCTAAAGAGTTTCAACCATACACAAATTTATCTAAGTCCAAAGGCTCAAAATGCAGAAAATATGTCGCAGATTCAACCCATCAGCCTAATCACCGTATTCCATAAGATTATTCCCAAGGTACTTGTTTATCGCTTGCAGCATCTTATGAATAGAATAATTAGTGATAATAAGAGTTCATTTATTAGAGGGAGACTTATTAGTGATAATATTCTTGTGGCTATTGAATGCATGCATTTTTTAAAGAATAAATTATTTGGGGTCACTGATTTAGCACTAAAGGTGGATATGAGCAAAGCCTATGATGGGTGGAATGAAGTTTTGTGTGGTTCACAATGAAAAAGCTTGGTTTTTGTCAGAGGTGAATAGAATGGATGAAGGAATGTGTCACTACTATTTTTTATTTGGTTATTGTGGAAAATTCTCCTATTGGTTTCTTTAAACCAAGTAGAGGGCTCTGTCAAGATGATCCTCTCTCACCCTACCTTTTTCTATTATGCGCAGAAGGTTTATCCTTAATGCTCCATAAAGGAGAACAGAATAACCTATTTCAGGGATTTCGGTGGAACAGTAGATGTCCATCCATCAACCATCTTTTATTCACTGATGACTCTTTATTATTCTATAAAGTAACACCACATAATTGTGCAAATTTGCTTAATGTTACTCAACAGTATGGCTCCCTAAGTGGTCAGATCACCAATTTCAGTAAGTCTGCAGTATTTTTCAGTAAAAATACCCCTCATTCTATTAAGGAAGAATTAGCTAGTTTTCTCCGAGTTCTCAGGTGCACATGACAAATATTTGGGTCTTTCCTCTATTATTAACAGATCTAAAAGTTAGACATTTGGTTATATGAAAGATAAGGTTTCAAAGAAGCTTTAAGGTTGGAAGCGCCATCTATTGTCAGCAAACGGAAGAGAAATCTTAATCAAAGTTGTGGGATGTGCTATACCTATCTATACTCTAAGTTGTTTTAAACTGCCCAAAACATTACTAGATGATATTCACAAAATGATGATGCAGTTCTGGTGGGGTTAAAAGCATAATGAATAGAAACTTTAGTGGATTAGCTGGGATACAAAGAGCAGAACTAAAGAGGGAGGAGGTATGGGATTTAAAGATCTCAAAGCGTTTAATCTAGCGATGTTAGCAAAATAATGGTGGAGACTAATGACTAAACCAAATTCTCTGTTTATAAAGTTTTCAAAAACAAATATTTTAGAGTTACCTCTTTTTTGGAAGCAAAATCGGGTTTGAGACCATTTTAGGCCTGACAAAGCTTACTGGAAGGCAGAAAAGTCCTGGAACAAGGTACCAAATGAACAGTTACAACACAGGATATAGTAAAATTAAATAAGAGCCATGGTTTAGTAACTTACCTCCATTCCGATTACAGGAAGGCAACTGCAGTGATGAAAACTTGATTTGGTTAAGACAACTATTCAATGAGATAGGGGATTAGAATACATAGCTCATTCACAGTGTGTTCAGACCCAACATAGTACAACAAATCTGCCAAATGGATATTGAAGAAAGTGAATATTCAATCACTTGGATAAAGCATGATTCATGTAATTACAATGTTAGAACGGAATATGAAGTATCTTATAATTTTTTTCATAAACCAATTGAAGCTCTTCACGCCAAATTCAAAAGAAGATAACTATGGAGGAGCATCTAAGAGGTTCAATGTCAACCAAGAATCAAGGCCTTTCTATGAAAACTTGCTCATGAAGGACTAGCGGCGAAGACAAATCTTTATGAGAGGATAGTTCGGATCTCCAATTTGTGTCCGCGTTGTTCTTCATTACCGGAAACACACCTGCATGCTTTGATCTTTTGTCCGGAAGTAGTTGAGTAAGTTTGGAATCAATCACCAGTAGCTAGTGTGATTCCTAGATATCTGAATATGCAACCATGAGAGTGGTGGTGTCAGTTGATGGAAGAGATGAGAACAAGAGGAGATTTAAAAGAAAAATGAAGTCAAGTGAGCTACCTTCTATGACAAATTTAGTTGTCCAGGAACTCTTTCATCTTTGAGAATTGCAGAGTTGAGACTGGAGAAATTCTGTCCTAAATTCTAAAATTTGCAGAAGAATATAGAAGATTTGGTAATCATAACCACCGAAGTTGAAGATGAAAAAATATCTTGACCTATTGCTCTAAATCCTTAATATTTTAGTTTGGTATTGTTTTTTTTTCTGAAAGCCTCCCTAATTTATGTTTATTGCATTCGCTTATCCCTAATTTTGTGAAAATTGTAATCTAACCATTTTAATTACAATAAAGATATTAACTTTTGAAAATAAAAAGTTAAAAATCATGATACCAAGGACGGACACGGGCAACAATTTTGAAAAGAAAATTCTAGTGAATATATTTGTGATCTATTATAATTTAAAAAACAAATTTTATTACATTTTATAATATTTAAAAGGTCTAAAGTGAAGAAAAAAATCACCAAGTGATGCTATATGATATTTGTGAAGCATGCAACAAAAAAAAATTAAGATATATTGAACATATTATCCCACTATATATTTTTAGTGCTAAATTTTTAGTGACAATAATATAATAACTATTATATACATGTCTTATTTAATTTATATTTTTATAATAATCAAATATTTATTATTATTATTATTATTATTATTATTATTATTATTATTATTATATGTTATAATGGTAATTATATACTTTGACGGCTATTAAAAAATTTTTTATCGATAATTGTATAATTACCGTTAAAATCTTTTAACAACAAAATATAAGATGATTAATATTTAATTGTCGATAAATCTATTAACAGTTATTTTTATTGTCGCTAAAAATAAAATAAAAAACCATTAAAAATAATTTGTTTGTACTATTCTAATTTTTAGAACTAATTTAATTCAAAAAAATGGAATAACCAAGTCAAAAGTTTTGCTTCAAAGAAATTATACCACTCTGGCATAATGTTTGAGTTCCTGATATAAATACATTGTATATTTTTAGAAAGGTTCGAAGTTATAAATTTGTTGACTAAATTTCAGTGAAAAATCGTTATATTGTCACGTGAATTTATTTATTTCTACAGTTGACACTCAAATGCAAGAGTTTAATAATTGATTCAATGACAATATAATAAATTACTTATTTTATGGTCAATTTTAGATCTCAAAAATTAAATAACTATAAGTTTTTCTATAAAAATGTGAATAAAATATAAGTAATTGAAGATAAAAATATGTTTTTATGAAGATATTTTATTTAAAAATATGATTTATTTATTTAGTCATATTTTAAACAAAGATAATACTTTTATAAATATTAAAATCTAACTATACAATCCATCGTCCAATGATAAAAAAAAAAAATATTTTTACATAAAAATAATTATAAAATTTTTATTGTAGTATTCACCTAAAATATAACTGGGTATAACGATTTTATACTTATGACATCATTGAGTAGAAAAAATTGCACATTAATGTTATTTATAAGCTCAACATTAAAAATTTGATGCTCCTGAATGATATGCTGATGAATTAAGAAATTCTTTCACAATTTCTGAGATATATGCCAATGATTAATGAAAAAATTAGGAACTTAGTTCTCCTAATATGCTGAATTGAGAAGTTTGTTCGCAATTTTAAAAAATATTTAATTATTCGATTGGTCTCTATAGTTTTATTAAATTTTTAATTAGGTCTCTATATTTTTTTTTAATTAGATTTTTATATTACTTTAATTTTATAATTAAGTCTTTTTTATTTAAAAAAATATTAAAATTAATAGAATATTTCTCGTAAAATACATGCAATCAAATCAAATTATAT
The DNA here is from genome assembly GCF_014773155.1 of Arachis stenosperma. Lineage (NCBI taxonomy): Eukaryota > Viridiplantae > Streptophyta > Magnoliopsida > Fabales > Fabaceae > Arachis > Arachis stenosperma. The sequence goes on from NC_080386.1 coordinate 121,050,839, forward strand.
TTTTAATTATGAATACATTTAATTTACGAAAAATATTCAACTAACTCTAACATTTATTTTACTAATTAATACAGATTTTAAAATGTTGATAAATAAAATAAATCATATTAACATAGTTTAGAACAGTCCTTAATTAAAGTCAGTCCAACCACCTCATATGGACCTATACTAACATCAATTTTTGTGGTTTAATTAGTTTAGCTCTTCATTTGGACTTATATCTTGGAGATTTAATTTTGTAGTTGTTCATTCTCCATTATTAATTAGTTAGTTGTGCCAATGAAACTAATTAATTTGTTAGGAACAAGTAATAAAGAAACAAGCTAAGCTAATTAAGTGTAACTAATTATTACTATTTGGTTACGAAAAATTCTTCAACCCTACCACATAAATAATATAATTTCATAAGTTGGACTTTGATAACATTGTGTAACATTCCAACTCCTATACACCACTAAATAAACACGGGCCTCTAAGATATACCATTAAAGAAGTTGAGATATGTATGTCCATTATCAATAATGATGGATTAGACTTTTGTTCCACTCTTTAACAGCATGAGAATATTAACCAAAACGTGTATCAGACATTGGAAAAAAACAAAAACAACCCTCTCCCCTTCCAAAAACCAAAAATCTCATTCATGGTTATGAATTATGATGAGTGGGTTCAACCCAATTAACCGAAAATTGGTTAATAAACCGATTCGAGTTAAGATAAAAAATACTTGGTAATGAACTTATTAAAAGCCAATTAATGGGTCGACTTGGTTTTTCTTTTAGTGATTAAAATAATAAATCACAAAATAATTATTTTTTAAAAAAATAATATATTTTATAAATAAATATATTATTTTATTATATCTGATTCAATCTCGATTAAATTTTAGTTGAACTTTTAAACTATTAAACCTCTAATTCTATTGGTTCGATAACTGATTTGCTTTTAGAACTTTAATCACATTATATGTAATTATTATATTACCTAAATTCTTATATAAACATAAAGTTTTTGATAACAAATATCTTTGTATATAATTTTTATTGAAAAGCTAATAGTTAAATTTATTTTATGCATTAATAAAATTTTACTATAAGTAAACTTGACAAATATCCTTAGGGTTAGTTGTCAGCAAAATATATGAACTTATATGCTTAAAAGTTAATGCAAATCTTTTTTTTTAAAAAAAGGATTTTGTTAAGGGTACTTACCATTGTTCTGAAAACCGAACCGGACCGGCCGGTTCAACCGGGTTAATCGGAAACCGGTCATCTGGTCGGTTCGGTTCTATGGTAAAACCGTTCTGCAAAAAACCGGACTGAAAACCGGCTAAACCGGCGGTTAACCGGTGAACCGTCAGAACCGGTCGGATTTTTTCAGAGTTACCGGTTTTTTTATAATATATATATATATAACAAAAAAAACCCAACCCAACCCAACAGATACCCAGCCCACCCCCACCCCACCCCCACCCCCACCCCCACCCCCACCCTTCCCCCTTCTCTCCCTCTCTGTTTCTGAGAAACCCTAAACCTAGCCGCCATCACTCTTCCACCGTCGCACTCTTCTCACCCCACCCCACCCCTCCCTTCCCCTTTCTCTCCGTCTCTGAGAAACCCTAAACCCAGCCACCATCACTATCCACCGTCGCGCTCTTCTCATCGTTCTTCTCCTCGTCGCGTCAGTTGGTCGTCGTCTCTTCGGATCGTTACTCTTCTTGTCGCCGTCGGCCGGTCATCGTCTCTTCGGCGATCTCTCTCTGTCGCTCTCTTCAAAGTCAACAACACCTATTATCGTCACCTCTCCTCGACGTCGAGTCTGAACTGTTGGCATCGCCGCCGCGAAGGACTGCTCCGTCGTCATCGCCGCCTCATTCTCGTCATCGAAACGCCTCTGTCTCCGAGCCATCTCTCTCTCTCTGTGTGTGTTGAGCACCACTCTCAGTGCGTAGTGCGAACGTACCCTTGCCGCCGTGGACTTTGCCGTCGCCGTGAGTTCTTCAATCTTCGCCGTTCTTCAACATCTTCTTCATGCTCTTCTTTATTTTCACTGATTTCCTCCCTTTTTCACTTTAGTTTTTTATTTGTTTCCTCTGTTGTGGGTGGAACGAGTTATTGATTTTTCATTTTTTTTGTTATTTTTATTTATTCTGATTTCCTCCCTTTTTCACTACATTGTTTATGTTGAAGATGGCCGATCCGTCACTCACTAAAAAATTCAAGATCTCATTGCCGTCACTTTCTTTCTCCGTCGCTGCCGGTAAGTCAATTTATTTTTGTTTGTTTTCAATTATTTTTAATAATATTGATTCTGTTATTCTGAGTTGCTGGGTTTACTATTTTGAGTTACTGAGTTAGTATAATACTGATTTTGTGATTCTGGGTGCGTGGGATTAATATTCTGAATTGCTGCTTGTTTGAGTTAATTTTGTTGATGGTTAGTTTCTGAATTGCTGCTTTTTGTTTGAGTTAATTTTGTTTGAGTTAGTATAATACTATTGTTTGAGACTAATTGATTATGGAGGTTGATTTGGTTGAATTTGTGTGAATTGTGTTGTTTTGTTTTGTTTTGTTTGGATGGTGCAGGCTGAAATTCAAGGAGCATATGCAGTACTGGAGTAGATAAGCAAGCTTGCCAAGGTTCAGAAAAAGGTCTCTGAAGTTAAGAGTGTCATGATTTAGAATATTGAAAAGGCTGTAGAAACGTGAGAACTTTGTTTCAATTAGATATGCAGTTTTATTTTTCCCATAGTATCTATTGATTTGCCAGATTTGGTTTTGAAACTTTAATCAAAATAAAACAGGAAACTTTAGTTTTGTATGTAGCTTAGCCAACTAATTTAGAAAAAAGGAAGCCTTTGGAGGAACAGGGCCAGGTGGAGCAAGAAATATTGCAATTAGTTGTTGATGGTTAGTTTCTGAATTGCTGCTTTTTGTTCGAGTTAATTTTGTTCGAGTTAGTATAATACTATTGTTTGAGACTACTTGATATTATAGCTTAGCCAATCATTTTTTAGTATAATACTATTGTTTGAGTTAGTATAATACTATTGTTTGAGACTAATTTGGTATATTTAAAATTATATATTGAATTTTTATATAATTTTAGTGTATATTTAATTAAACCGGTTCGACCACGGTTTGACCCCGGTTGGACCATTGAACCATTGAACCAGTTGCTTGACCGGTTCGATGACCGGTCCGGTTTTTATAACCTTGGTACTTACTAATTACTAAAAGAAAAATAACTGTTTTTTGTTTCAAAAAATGCATTGAGTATTTTCACAAATATTTCATCTTAGTTTAACAAAGCACTTCAAAAGTATAGAATATAATTTAAATGTATATCTCAGGTTTCCTTCTCTTTTGTGTTTGAGAATTGATGAATCTCCAATTTATTTTTTTATTTTTTGGCTCTTTCCATTCAATTCAGTGAATTTACCTTCATTTTCATATAGCTTGAGCTTCTTTCATCAATATGGTTAGAGGTAACAAATGGATTAGTCCGTTTTGTCCTATTTTATTTTGTTAAAAGTCTGTTATTTTTCTGTTCTGTCTGATGAGGCGGTTTCGAATTTTAATATTTAATATTAAACAATATATATTATTTCACAATTATTTCAATAAATTATAAATTTCTAAAGACATAAAAAATTATAATTTTTAAGTTTACAAACATTAAAGTCTTTATAATTCTAAATATATAATAAATATAATTATCAAATAAGTTTTTTGAAATAAAATAATAAAACTAACATTGTAAAAAATAAAATATTAAAATAAATATTGTCCAAAACCAAAACAAATAATTAAATATTTTTAAGTTTCCAAATCTAATCAAACAAATATAGAATATAATCCAAATTATAACATAAATATCTTCAATTACAAAAAAAAAAAAAATTACGGGCCTGCTGAGGAATCCCGTCCAACCCTGCCGAAACCCGCCAAAGCCCGCGGATTAGGCGGTGTGGATTAGGCAGATTTTTTAATGATGTCGGTTTTAAATTTTCAACCTAACCTGCCTTTTTTCGCGAGATACTCGGATTGGACCGGCTGGTTTCGGCCCTTTGCCACCCCTAAATATGGCTTCCCCTATTTTTGTTTTCTTTTGGTCATGCCTTCATTAATTTTAGATACCTACAGAAGGCCGCCAAAAACGCTGGTCATTAATTAACAAGACAATTTTTGGCCTTTATAACCAAAAGCTTTTTATGGACTTACAATAACCCATAATATTAGCCCACGAAAAAAAATAATATACCCATCATGTTCTCTACCAAAAAACGTCATTCCTATGCTAAATAAATTTGTTTAATAGTATGTCCAACATCTTATATAAAGAACAATTGAGTTCTTAATTTAGTAGCGCGTTAGATGCATTTTATACTTTATTTATGGAGAATTACTGCATGACCAATAAAAAATTTATTATTTTTTGTTAATATTTGATTAATAAATTGTAAACCAAAATTTGAATATTAACAAAATAAAGTATTAATTCAAAGCATTGACTAATAGTAACAAAAAGTGTTGACAATCTGACATTTTTCTTATTTACTATATAATCCTTTTTTTTCCCTCTGTTTTCCTTTTTTCTACAACTTGGTGAGAATTTTTTTTCCTTTTCCCCAATAATATTTGAATGTGCATACCTTCAAAAGTTCTTATAGAACTCCACTATAAATCTCCCATAGGTCAAGAAAACTCTTGTTCCCAAAGAATAAAGAAAATTCATGAAATCACACAACTCCATTGATTCATTCAAGTGATGAGGGCATTTACCACTCTGTGTGATCCAACGGTTTGATGGAGAAGCGTTTGTCACTTTGTCTCATTCTAAGGTGACATGTCACAATTAGTGATGGCCTACATTCTTACATGCTAACAACATTAGAATCTGCTAAGATCCTTCTTCAATCATAGATCTAGATGTTGGAGAGTTCTACTGTGGGGAAAGAATATTAAGGTCCTTAGAGGACCAGTATCTTTGTGCAATTTTTTTATTTTTATTTTAGGACTCATTTGATATTAAATCAATTTATAATTAAAGTATATTTTTTATTCATTTGTACATGTGACACAACCACATTTCACTCCTTTAACTGTCGAAATGACTATTCCACCCTCCACACAAATAAATTTTTATTATATTTAATTTATTTTTCAATTTTTTTGACAAATCCAATTATAAATTAAAATTACATTACATAAGTGAATTATAATTAATAAAATAACCTTTCATGTATTAGTGACATACAATTTTATAATTTAAATAGTATCTTTCATATAATAATAACACATAATTTATATTTAAACACTTGTAGAAAAAATCATATTGATATTTTATAAATTGAATAATCTATTACACTAGTTTTTATTCTTATTTATCCTATTTATATTTAAAATTAGTTTTATTCTTATAATTATACCTAAACCAAGTATATTCATTGGATTTTTATATTAAAAATGATAAAATATCATTTTACTTTATTTTAAACAACTAAAAAATCATATTAGATGTAACATTGTTTGATTATGTTAGACATTATAATTTTAATTTGATTATTTTTATTTTTTAGTATTTTTTTGTGTTTGTCTATTTTAATCTAATTATGAGAATGTTAAAATTTTAATTTTATTACAAAAATAATAAAATATCTTTTAAACATTAAAGTAAAAAAAAACTAAATTATTCAATTTAATAGTCATATTTCTATATACACTATTTATATATGATTTAATAATTAAAATTATCCAATTGTATTTATACAACTTAAACTTTTAGAGGAGATTATTAATGGCACGTTATTGGTAAAAAAATTTAATGACTCCAGATAACTTGAGGTAAATATTTTATTTGATTCTTTATTATTTACATTTACTTTAAATAAGAATTAACTCTGACATATAACTGAAAAATTAAAATACAATCAATTAAGAATTTTATCTATAAAAAGAATTATTCATGAGATCTAATCCAGATGTAAATTATCATAGAAAATAAATCATGTGAATATAGATTTTGGAAGGACTAAAATTATATGAATAAAATTATAAAAAAGAATTATTCATGAGATCTAATTGAGATGTAAATTATCATGGAAAATAAATCATGTGAATATAAATTTTGACTAATAAGTAAGATTGCAATATAGATTTTGAAAGGACTAAAATTATGTGAATAAAATTAAATTATGATCGACATATATATAACCTAGTAATTACTATATTAATTTAAAATAAAAAATGTTAAAAAATTTTCATTTTAAATATATTAAAAACAATTAAAGACTTGATTAAATTTACTTAACTAATAGTATTATACAAATAATAATTAGAATAATTAAATAATATTACTGTATTTTTAATATTTATATTACTCATGATATATATAATTACTAAAGTTTATCTAATAATCTGTGTGAATATATATAAATTACATAGTTTGTAAATAAGGGTTTTAAATTGAATATTTACTTTCCTCAATAATTTTGTTGAAAGATTCAAATTAATTATATATTTTTTGGTACCAATAAAATAAAGCAAAGCAAATAAAATTAATATCAATTTTATTTTATTTTTATTAATATAAAAATTAAAGGAGTAACTGATTATTTTGATATTTACTTATATATATATAAATATATTGTTTTTACTAAATTAATTTTACTAAATATATGTTTATTTCAAAAAGTCCATATTTTTCTTTCACTAAATTTATGCCTTAAAATTTTTAGTATAATTGGACCATCTTTTAATTTATTTATTATAATTTTACTAGTTTAGAAGTCATATATGTAATATAAAAAATAGTGTGAAAAATTCTCAAAGCCACAATAAAAATAGCATATTCTCTCTAATCCTTATAGAACCACTTTATACTTTCCTCACCATAGACAAATCCCTAGATGTTCCATCTTAACCAAATACCATAATTGAGTCAACTTTTATTCCCCAAGAGCAATAATGAATAATCATCTCTTTCTTTTCTTTCTTAAATCCAAAGTTACTAATTAAAAAATAAAAAATATTATATACACACAAAAAAATCAGTCATTATGTATTTATATATAAATAAATATATATATTATTTAATTTATTTTTAATATATATTTGACACAAATAATTGATTTAATATCTAATTTTTTGTGTATACTTAATGTGATTCATTAAATAAAATAAATATCTACCCTTTCAACCATAAATAAACCATGTGTTGGTTGAGAGCAACAGTCATATTGGGTGTGCTTGGCACAATTTGGACCCATATTGTTCTCAGCATAGGTAGAGTACATTGTACACTATGGCCCATGCTCTCTCACAATCCAAGTAACATTTTTGGACCCTAGTTAGTTTATTTATTGGGCCCTTTTATTACAAAAATTACTTAAAAAATATACACAATTGAGCTACAGCCAAACCGACAAAGAAAACTGAAAAGGCACGGAAACAAAACATTGAGAAGAGATATCCTTTAAAATGGAGTTCAGTTTCGCAATTAATTAATCTTTAATTTATTATATTAAAAGATATCATAGACAAAAAAGACATTTAGAAGAGATCCGTTTATACCTGCTATAACTATGTCTTGTAGATAGATCTATATAATTGAATTAATTAGTAAGGCTTAATTATTTTATTTATTCTTGTAATTTTATTAAATTTATAATTAAATTTTTATATTTTAAAATTTTTAATTAATTTTTATATTATATTTAATTTTGTAATTAAGTTCTTTTTGTATCAAAGTCTTTAAAGTTAACGAAATATTTTTCTCTAAAAAATATGTTAACAAAGATCTAATTATATCATTAATTGTGAATATCTTTAATTTGTAGAAAAAATTTTTGTTAATATTTTTTATAATAACAAGAATTTAATTATAAAATTAAAAATAATATAAAATTAAATTAAAAATTTTTAAAATATAAATATTTAATTATAAATTTAGTAAAAGTATAACGATTGACAAAGTAATTAAACGTAAGTTTTTTTTACCCAACAAATTTCATGAATCACATGTTATATTATCATGATAATTAAGCTTATTAAATTTTAAAAAATTCGGATATTAATAGATATATAATCTAATAGTCATATATTTTTTATACTTTTAAAATAATAATATACGTAAAAGTAAAGTGTCATAATAACATTTCAAATTAATTCCAAATTTTATAAAATTTTCTTGAATTGATTTTTATAGTGAAATATTAAAATTCAACGGTTAAATTAACAAAATTCGTTGCACATAAAAAAATATAAGGCTTGCACCAAGATGCTTCCTCCAAAAGCTTTTGAAGTAGCCTCACTTGTTCACTAGGTAAGGTTGTCTAATAACAACACACAATCAACTACCATTAACAATTAAAGTGTGTAAGTTTTTTTTTCCTATTTTATTTTTAATATATTTTTTATTTTAGAATTTTATGAGAAAAAATAGATAATAATTTAAAATGATACAATTTTACTTTTTTATTTTTATCTTAGGTTTTTATTTTATTTTACTTTTTTACAAAATCTAAAAAATAAAAAACACAAAGTGTTTCGGTTCTTCTAAATTGATTGTAGTACTATAAAATCAGTGGATGTTAGTGTGTGTGGGAATTATTAGGTTTGGCTGTCTCCTCCCTTGAGTGTGTTTATTTTTATTTATTTTTTTTTAAAAAATTATGGATACACTCATGAGAAGACTTGGTGGTGTTTGGCATCATGATTCACAAAAACCATAACACCTTAGAAAAAGTTGTATTATTCTCTAGCAAATTGTTAAGACTTAAAAGATGCAACATGTTGTTCTAGAAGAAAAAAACAAATAAAGCAAAGAGTTGATTTCTCCTCCCAAATAATATTCTAAGAGAAATTTTAAATAAAGTAACAGGAAAAAAAACTCTCACTCATAAAAACATTAAACGACACTTACATATAATAAAAAATATTATATTTATATCTAAATAATTAAGAAAGTTCTCAAATTTTTTAATATAAAGAAAAAATAAATAAATTTTTGATGTTTTAACTTAAACACAAATAAATTTTTAACTAATTAAAAATATAAAAATATGTTTTATGTTTTAAGATGTAAAATATTCAAATTTTTCTGTCTAAAATGTACAAAAATAAATAAATCTCTCAAAAAAATTTAAATATATTATATTTTAAAAAATAAAAAATATTTTTATATTTTAATTAATTAAATATTTATTTATCTTCGAATTAAAAAATCGGAACCTATTTATGGTCTCCTCTAATATAAATCCACACTAAAATAGATAGAAAGAAGATAGGTGAAGCGTGTAAATAACTAAATTAAAAAGTGGGAAAATAATAAAAGCAAGTTGAAAAATGAATGATGAAGTGAATTAGGGTAGGGTTTATTAGGGACCCACAAGCACAAGGGCATTAATAAGGACAATGCAGTGTTTGTGGACTTTTCTCCGAACTTTGCGTCTAAATCCAAAAGGAAGAGATTGACATGTTGAAGGCCCTATATTACATCACTTATCCAACCCCCCATTTTTATTTTTTATTTTTTATTTTCAATTTTATCTCCTCATTGTCTATATCCATATGTATTCTAATGTAAAGTGATTTTAAAGTGAGAATATTGTTAAAATAAAAAATAATTTTTTTAATTTTTTTAATTTAAAGGAGTGAGATTTGTAAATAACAAAAATTATACATTTATTGATGATTATATTATTATTTTTTATTTTATTAATTTTTTTTCAATTAGAAGAGTTATCCTAGCTTTTATTTTATCATTTTTCTTGTAGTTTTTTTTAATTCTTATAAGTGATAGTAATTAATAAAAATTTTAAATATACTATAAATTATTATAAACTTAATAATTATGAAAAAATAAAAGAGTATATAAAATCTCAATCCACTACTTGTTAAAAAGAAAAGTTAATTTCTTCAACAAACAAATAGATTCTCTTAATTTTAGTGGTTTTACATTGAAATAAAATTATATAAAAGAAAATAAAAGTAAATTTTAAACTATTTTTATAAAATTATGAAAAAATTCAAATTATTTCAGCTTAGAACAAAAAAAAAAACATTTTTTGAAAAAAAATCAGAACTACCTCAAAGATTTTCTCTAACTTGAAAGTATGTCTCTAGCATTGTACCAACAGAATTCTTAATTATGTTTTTTTTTTCCTTTGTGTATATAAATATGAAGAGAATTGAAAATAAAATGATGAGGGACAACAGAAGGCCAAATAAGACTCCCCCCAGAGCGGAAGCACCATTGGATTGGCCTGGAGTGAGATTACTAAATGCAACTGGGGTCCATAATAAAATGGTCCCCTATCATTGAAATTGAATTATTTATTTATTTATTTATTTAATTTCCTCTCTATTCCCATATCTTGCTTTCTTTCCTTTTGCCCTTTCTTCCCCCTCTCCATGTTTTGTTACATTCTTGAATGCGACCCATCCATGCTTCAATAGTGACTCAATACTGTGGATTCATTCAACCAAAAGGGGCCATTCTTTTCCTCTTTTTCAATCTTCAATATCTTTTCCTCATCTCACTTCTCTCATATTCTTGCATCTCCGTTAATTATTTGTGTCTTCCAGTCCACTTAAATTTTTAAAATAGTTAATTTTAATAGTTTAATTATTTTGTTAGTCCTTATAATTTCGTAAAATTTTTAATTAAATTTTTATATTTTTTTTAATTGAGTTTTTGTATCAAAATTTTTTTAATTAGATCTTTATATTTTTTTCTTTTATTTGGGTTTTTATACTAATTTTTTAATTGGATTTCTATACAATTAAACCAGTTACTATTAAAAGGAACCTAATTAAAAAAATAATTTGGTGTAGAGGTTAAATTAAAAAAAAATATAAAAACCTAATTAAAAATTTTGCGAAACTATAGAAATCAACAGAGTAATTAAACCTTAATTTTATAACATAATAGATATCAAAATTTAAAGTTTAATCTTTGTTGAGAATAAAATTGACTATATTACGTGTAGACGAAAATTAACCATAAATATCAGTTATTAATATAAAATATGTATTAAAATGTAAATACATATTAAAATAATAATTAATTTTAGTAGTTAATTTTAATATATAAATAATATTTTTATAAAAAATATTATAAGACAAATAAAAGAGACAGAAAATTGAAACAAAATTTTTGCAACTGGAAAAGAGATTGTTATTTAAATGTTAAACCACTAAATGGATGTTTTATTTTTAAATACCTAATTTATAACTATTAATAAAATTATGGCCTTTTATTTACTTGTATTTATTCGAAATAAAAATGAATTTAGATATAGAAATAATATTGGTCCTATTATATTATTATATTATTATATTATTATATTATTATTATCTGTATACCTTTGTAGGCTTCTTGGTTGGTGGCATCCACCTCTCTTGTTCCCTCTTCACCCATCAGGCCCCAGCTTTGGATCTTTATAGCACAAAAAAGCATGTTCAACCCTTTCCCCTCTCTCTCTCACACATATTTTTTTATCACTAGAAATTTAATATCATAATTAGATGATAAATATTAAAATCATCACTAGAATAATAAATCAGACGATAAATATCTATAATTGCCATCATCAAGGCCAATTCTATAATATTTATGAATTAATATTTAATTTATTTTTTATAATAAATTTTAATTTTTTTAAAATTATTTATTTTCATATTTTTAAAATTAAATATTACTTTTTTTGTTTTTTTAGTTAGTTAAAGATTATCTTTTAAACACCATAATAATTACTAATTAATTGTAATCAAATAAATGTTCCAATTAATAAATTGACTATCCATACTTAAAAAAAGAAAACCATTAATCATAAAAATAACGTGTGACATGCATGCAGATAGATAATTATGTTGTGTGTGGTGAATTGGAGATCCACGTTACAATGAAATCCCATAAGACTCCAAAAAACTGGATAAAGACAAGGAAGAACTGATGATTCTGTGCCCTCTTGTCGCATTTAACTTCCCTATGCCCCCCCAACCTAAGAAAAAATACATTACAACTCCAACTCTCATTAATTATTTACCTTCTAATTTGGGCTCTATATACTTTTTTTTATTAAAATTAACTATTAATATACAATATATATTAAAAATAAATTAAATAATATGTATATTTATATATAAATATATAATAATTAATTTTAATATATTAATAATATTTTTTAATATTCTCAATATCTTAATTCTTAGCTACCTAAAATTCTTCAAATACATGACAAGTGCTGCATCCTAAAAAAAATTGACATAGATAGTAATAAAAATTTGAAATATATTTTAAAAGATGTGATTTGTGTTTTTTATGTGAAATAGTTTTTTATAAATAATTTGAAAATTGTGATGCAGACACTCATATAAACACAAGACGCACAATATAGGACTTGATGACATATAGATTTTAAAAAATTATTGAAAAGGGGACATAATATGTATAAAATATAAAGAATTTTTGGGATACATTATTATAATTATATCAAATAATTTTTTGTATTAATAATTAATAATATTTTTTATTTATTTAAAAATATAAAAATATCGGTAAAACATAATTAAACATGTTGGTATATAATTGCATTTGAGTATATCTAAGTGATTTTTTAATATTTTTATTAAAATATAATAAAACATAAAACATATACATGTGTCAAACGAATATTATATAAAAAAATCTAACCTGCAAATATGATAACGTAACGAAATATCTGTATTTTATAACTTGTAAGTACCTTGGATAGTAAATATTTATTGAGTCCAAAGACATATTTCATCCTGAGTAAACTAATTGGTACAAGGAATTGAAGAAGAATATAATTAATACTTTTAGAGACATTGTTTAACGAACGCACCCACATAATTCAATATCCTTTTTTCATTTTTTTGACCGTACAAATTAATGTATTTGTTTCTATCATATTCAGCTTATTAGTAGATGTCAAACCACATTAGTACACCATTAACATCTCTATGACAGAAAGCACCTTAGGGAAAATTTAGGGTTCAAATTAGGTTAACTGAAAATTTAAAAAATCATGTTGAGGTAAAAAAAAAGAAAAGAAAAATGATGATTTTAAGATTTTATGTTAACTAATATCTGTCGAATAGAGTTATAGAATATCCTTTTCTTCAAAAGAGATATATATATATAGTGGGAAGGACCATGATAGATTGTGTGTGTATTTTTGCCCATACTCCTTGCATGCGTGTATTTGGGGCAAATTAGAATTTTGATCCTTTCTATTATGGGACCTGGAAAGTCCATTGAAGCAGCTCTAAACTACACTACTCTTAGTAGACTCAACTAATTAATCAATGCAACAAAATGCTCACATAAATTCAAAATTATTCTTTAAATTTTATCTTTGCTAGAGTTGACTAGGTCATTTCCTAAATTGGAGTGCCTTATTCTCCACACAACATTTTCTTCTACAAAATATTAATTAGGGAGTGTTTGATTTATATTTATTCATTTTTTTATTTTTTTTAGTATTTTTTTAAAATTTTGTTAAAAAAAATAGAAAATAAAAATTTTTTTTTCTTCAAAAACTTTTCAAAATAAAAAACATGAAAAATAAATATAGAAAATAAAATCGCAAAGCAAATGTATCTTTAGTGTCTTTATTAATTAAACTTAGTATGGTATTGATAAAAAAAAAATTAATTTTTTATTCTTTTTTTAAGCATGCGTGGATTTTTTTTTCTAATTTGAATTTTTGACACATGATCTAAAACTACAAGGAATAAGAGTAAGAAACAAAAATATAGATTAATTGTTTAAGAAGTCTAATAAAATTTAAAATAATATAGTAGTAATAATAATAAATATTTAAATGAATACTTGAAAGTTTAACTTTGTATATAATATATAAACAATGTTTAAAACTATCTTTAAAAATTTATTTTTGAAAATTATAAATAAATTCAATTAAAAGTCCAAAAAAAGAAAAAAAAGCTAACAGTTCACTTCGTTTTAAAATAATTGTCGTTTTCATTTTTTATTTTATTAAAAAAATAATATACTAGACAAATTCTTTATTCAGATACATTAATTTTTAAATGAACTAAAAATGTAAATGCGGCATTCATTTTAAAACGGAGAAAGTAATAAGAACGGTGCTTCTTTATTATTTTTATTCCTTTCAAAACTACATTTAAATACAGTAATAGCCCCTGAACCTAAATTGGTTGGTCCATATTAAGTTTTAAAAACGAGATTATTATGCTTCATGTTGGACATACAGCACCCTATTTATGAGATCAATGGTACGATGATGTTCACCCATAACTGAATTTCTGACAAAATGTATTAACCTAATATTAATTAAATTGAGTATTTATTATGTTAGGCTCTTTCTATTTTTATTTTTCATTTAAAAAAAAAAACCTGCATAATGAGAGACCACCCCAGCCGCAGTCACAACAATTCCTACTCAGCAGTGAATGCATTAAATTATTTATAGGTTGAACTGCCATTGCCTGCCCTAATATATGTTGTCATACTATTAAAGAGTTTAGAAAAATAAAAATAAAAATAAAAATTAACACAACAAAAATTAAATTTTAAATAGTTTTTTAGTTGGTTTAATTCACTAAAATAGATGACACACTGTTTTATACGTTATATATTAAAGTTAGATACTGAGTTAATTATTTAAATAATGTATTAAGAATCTAATGTATACGTTATATTTTATTTATTATTTGTCCAACTTTTTCATTTTTAAAAATACTACCCTCAACTCAATTAACTGTAAATATTTTGTTGAAACTATCTCATTTTTTCTTTTGGACGGTGATCTATGTTGAGGGTATTACTAGATAATAAATTAAGCTTGTGTGATGTAAAGTCTAGTATTGATTAGAGAACTATTTGAATATATTATATTATCAAATGTACAGATATTAATTTTTTATAGAGAAATTATAGAAATAAAAATAACTATAAAATAGAAAAAAATATTAGTCTAAAATAAAAAAAAAAAAGATTTTTAATCATAAAATTTTTAAAATTAATATAAGCTAAAAAAATTATAATTAATTCTATTTACATAAAAGATTCATGAAAGGAATTAGGAATCTGATTTTGATTTGATCTAATCAACACTCCCACTCAAGCTGGCTTAAAGATATCATTCATCGACAGCTTGTTTATTATGCTATCAAAAGTCTTTTTGGGTAATCCTTTAGTTAGAACATCTGCTAATTGTTTCGTGGTTGGAACATATGAGATGCAAATCTGTCCTCTCTCAATCTTTTTTTTGATAAAATGCTTGTCAACTTCAACATATTTAATACTATCATGCAACACTAGATTATGAAAAATAGAAATTGCAGATTTGTTGTCACAATATAACCTCATTGGTGGAGAAATAGAAACTTTTAGTTCTTGTATGATTTTCTCTACCCATAGTGCTTCACATATTTCATGAGCCACTGCTCTAAACTCAGCTTCTACACTACTTCGTGCCACAACACTTTGTTTCTTACTCGTCCAACTAACCAGGTTTCTGCCAACAAAAGTACAATACCCAGATGTTGACATTCTATCCATGACATCCCAACCCAATCCGCATCTGTATAAGCTTCTACTATTTGAAGATGTCCATGCTTTTTGTATAGTAACCCTTTTCCAGGCGACCCCTTCAAGTACCTTAGGATTCTAAAGACAACATTCATGTGTTCTTGACTAGGTGAATGCATAAACTGGCTTACCATACTCACAACAAAGGCTATATTCAGGCGTGTATGGGATAAATAGATTAGCCTCCCTACCAACCGCTAATATCTCCCTTTGTCCATTACATTTTCTAATTCAGTTGGCTTCAATTTTAAATTAGGCTCTATAGGTATTTCAGCAACTTTACAACCAAGTAATCACATCTCTTTTAAAAGATATAGGATGTACTTTTGTTGGTTCATGAAAATGTCTTTCTTAGACCTTGCAAATTCAATTCCAAAGAAATATTTTAATGAGCCAAGTTCTTTGATTTTAAATGCTTTGGCAAGCTTTTCCTTCAAGTCTTTTAGCTCTAAAAAATCATCACCTATCAGAATAATGTCATCCACATATACAATTAAAATGGCAGTTTTATTAGCTGCTGAATATTTATAGAAAAGTGTATGGTCAACTTGGCTTTTAGTATAACCAAGTCCCTTCACCACCATTCCAAGTCGTTCAAACCAAGTTCTTGGAGATTGTTTCAATTCATAGAGAAATTTCTTTAGTTTGCACACTTTATTCCACCCTAGTTCAGCCTCAAATCTTGGTGGAAGTTTTATGAATACCTCTTCTTCTAGCTTCCCATTCAGGAAAGCATTCTTTATATTCAATTGATGTAAAGGCCAATTGTAATTCGCAGCAAGAGATAAGAGAATATGCATAGAGTTGAGTTTGGCAACTCGATAGTCTACTCCATAGGTTTGTGTATATCCCCTAACTACAAACCTAACCTTATACCTCTCTATGCTTCCATCAGCATTGCACTTCATGGTAAAAATTCACCTGCAGCCAACCAATTTTGTATTCTGTGGCAGATCTACAATCTTCCAAGTTTCATTCTTCTTGAGTGCATGTCACTCTTCCATCACTGCTAATTTTCAGTTGGGATCATCTAGTACTTTTCTTATGTTAGTTCCTAGACTCAAACAGATTTATAATTTTAGAAGTAAAAGCTCGATATTTTTTAGAGAGAATTTGGTAAGAGACATAATTAAAAATAGGATGGTTGGTGCTGGTTTTGAGTACTTTTTTTGTGCAGGTTCTGGTTTCTTTCTTAAGGGCTATTGGCAAGTTATTATTAGAAGTGACAATTTTAGATTTACCTGAAAGTTTCTGAAATACTACAGTTAGGCCGTCTTCTGGATTTTCAGATTGGGCTGGTACAGAGATGATGGGTTAGTCTCTAGTCTTCTTGAGATATTTTTGAACATAACACAAAAGCTCCTTTTCTGATTGTGGTATTTCTTTTCTTATTTTGGATTCCAACTAATTTTGGCACAATTTCAGAATTGATTTCCACATCTTGTTTTGTAATTGTTTTAGAATTTACTTGATTAGTGAAAGTTTTATCCTCAATATGTAAGATAGGAGTGGGTAAAGGTTCATGCAAAAAAATTTCTTCCCTTAGACTCTCCCCCTAAAGAGAATTTTTCTAAAAAAAAGATTTTATGTTCTAAAAAAATAACATCCATGCTTACATGAAATTTCTTGGTGTGTGGATTGAAACATTTATAACCCTTTTGACTTGGAAAATAGCTAATAAAAATGCATTTTTCTGTCCTTGGATCAAGTTTACTTTGATATGAAGGTGTATGTAAAAACAGAGTGCAACCAAATACTTTTAAAGGTAAGTCAGAATGCAACCTACATGCTGAAAAATTCTTTTTAAAAGTATCCAACGGTATGCAGTAATTTAACACACGTGTGGGCATTTGATTTATGAGATAGACTACTGTTAGGACAGCACCTTCCCATAAATACTTTGGAACATTACCCTCAAATATAATGGCACATGCTACTTCAAGAAGATGTTTATTCTTCTTTTCAACAATACCATTTTGTGGGGGTGTATTGGGGCATGTAGATTGATGTTGAATACCTTTCTTTTGAAGAAATTCACTAAGATTTTTATTAAAGTATTCAGTACTATGATCACTTCTTAATATTAAATTTTTTGTGTCAAATTGTGTTTCTACTATTGTTGAAAAATACTGAAAATTTTTTGAAATCTCAGATTTTTCATGCATCAGATAGAACTAACATAGTCATGTGTGGTCATCGATAAAAGTTACAAACTATTTTTTTAAATTGATTTGTTATTTTCGATGGACCCATACATCATATGATTCAAGTGGAAAGGTTTAGATGCATGATAAGATTGACAGTAATAAGGAGCTCTATGACTCTTTGAACGAATACAACTTTCATATTTAAGTAAGGAAGAATCAATATTCTTAAACAAACTTGGAAATAAATGTTTGAGATATGAAAAACTAGGGTGTCCTAGTCTATTGTGTCAGAGCATTATTTGATTCTTTGTAGGCATAGAACTTATACCACTAAATCCTTGAACTATTTTATCCTCCAAAATATCCTCAAAATGATAAAGCCCATCCATCATCTTAATACTATCAATCATCTTCTCCGAGGTCCGGTCCTGAAAAATACCATAAGTGTTAATGAATGTCACATCACTATTAGAAACCTTGTAGATTTTACTAATAGAGATGAGATTACAAGAAAGCTTTGGTATATGTAGGACATTTCTTAGGTCAATATTTTTGGACAGTTTAATTGTACCTTTTCCAGCAATAGATGAAAAACTACCATCAACAACTCTAATTTTCTCATTTTCAAAGTGAGGGGAACAAGTTTTAAATAAATGGGAGATGCTAGTCATATGGTCAGATGCACTTGAATCGATAATCCATCGTCCATTCAAGTTTGAGGTGCAGTTAAGGGACATAGGAATACTAAAATTACCTGTTTGAGTCAAAGAGCCACTATGAGTACTAGACACAGAACTAAAATTTAATAGTCTTATGAGCTGCTCAACCTGTTCCTTACTCAATGATGATTTTTCAGCCTCATGAGCAGTTGGGGTAAAGCGTATTTTGGGACTAGGTTTGCTGTCTTTAAGATGTGCTAATTTTTTATTAATCTTCCAGCAGGTTTTTTGGGTGTGACAAGGTTTATTGCAGTGGTCACACAAAAGATTGGAGGAGTGCTTCTGATTTGATGAATTTTTAAGTGCAGCAGATGCCACTAAGAGTGTATTAGACTCCAAAAAAGTCAGTTCAGTCTTGTTTTTTTCCATCATCACAGCTCTACGAGTTTCCTATCTTCTAACTTCAGAAAATACTTCTCCAATTGAGGGTAGAATTGCTCTTCCAATAATTCTGCCACGAACTTTATCTAGCTCCATGTTGAGGCATGTAAGAAACTGAAATATCCTCTCTTCTTCCGCTGTTTGTTGGTGGTGTTTGACATCAGCGACTGAATTCCACTTGTAGTTATTGAAGTGGTTGAGATCCTGCCATACCCGCTTCAATGTGTGAAAATATTTGGTGACATTGTCACTCCCTTGTTGAATCTCTCTAGTTTTTAGAGTAAGTTAATAAATCTGGAATTCATTCCCAAGATCATAGTACATCTCCCTGACACTATCCCACAATTCTTTGGCAATGGTATAGTACATGTAGTTACTCCTGATATCCTCCTCCATTGAGTTCACCAGCCATGTTATCACCATAAAATTTTCGGTATCTCATAAATTATATTGTGGGTCAGTGATGTTAGGCTGGCTTCCCTCACCAATGAGCTATCCAATCTTCCCTCTTCCACAAATATACATCTAAACTGATTGAGACCACCTAAGGTAGTTTGGCCCATTGAGTCGAAATGTGGTAATCTGAACTGAATGAGAGTCACCACTAACTAGTACTCGTTGCTCAGATTTTAAATCTTATGGAGTAGGAGTAGTGTTCTCCTTCTATTTAGGATTCATGACTGAGAAACTGTCAGTCATAACTATAAATCAGAGGCACAATGCAGAGATCCTACTCTGATACCAAGTTGAAGTGTTTGAATATATTATATTATCAAATGTACAGAAAATCAGCCTCTTTATAGAGGAATTACAGAAATAGAAATAACTATAAAATAGGAAAGAAGAAAAAAATACTAGTCTAAAATAAAGAAAAAATTTCTAATCATAAAATCCCTAAAATTAAGCTAAACCAAAAAAAGAAAAGATTTATAATTAATTCTATTTATATAAAAGATTCATGAAAAGAATTAGGAATGTGATTTTAATTTGATCTAGTTAACAGTTAGTATATTAGTTAGAATTGGAAAAAAAGTTAGTTATAGAAACTTGTATTATCTAATAAATTGCATCCTTTATAAATAGTCTGATTTTCTCCATTTTTAATCAATAATACTAATAACACATTTAACAACAAATATCTTCTCTAATTCAACTCTCTTATATGATATCCGCAACTCATTTAAAATTCTAATGATTGTGGAATTTACTAATGCGTCTGCTTCTAATTCAGTTTCAACCTTTAAGTATCAGTTACCAATCATTAGTGACAAGTTTAATGAAAATAATTGTAGCACTTGACACAATTTTACTTTAATCCAATTTAATTTCAAGATCTACAAGATCACTTTTTGAAAGAGAAAGTTCCAGCTCACTTTGCTGATAAAGAGAAAAACTCTCTACAACAAAATCAGAAGCATATGAAGAATGGCCCTTGAAAGATTTTTGTCAACATGGATTCATGCTTCTACGATTTTTTGAAGGTTTTCAATGGTCTAGAGAAATGAGGGTTTGAATATAGGACCTCTTTTAATTTCTTTTAAATTTTAACACCAAAAGCTGATTCTGCTGAGTCTGCGAAAGTGATTGTGCAAGAGATCAAATATT
Organism: Arachis stenosperma; assembly: GCF_014773155.1. Lineage (NCBI taxonomy): Eukaryota > Viridiplantae > Streptophyta > Magnoliopsida > Fabales > Fabaceae > Arachis > Arachis stenosperma. Next base: position 121,071,294 of record NC_080386.1, read on the forward strand.
TTTGTCTCATAACGAATAGAACGAAAACAGAGCAGAGAGGAAAGAAGTACACAGCCATATGTCCTGATTCAGCCACCTTGTGCAATAAGACCTACATCTAGTCTCCACCACAATCATGGTAGAATTTTTACTATCTTTTCAAAGATTTACATTCACCAATTTCTTAGGATCCTTCCTAATCCTATTTGGTACAAGCCAAACTTCTAACCAAGGTTGATTTGGCTAGATTCACTTCCTAAACTTTTAACATTAAGTGCTCATCCAGTTTAGTAAGGAATACCTTACAGGTATAAGAAATAAAACAAAAATAGATTACAAAAGAGATTGACATAATTTTTTGTTTTTCTCTAAGTTAACTCTCTTTGTCTTTTCTCTCAATAGTTTTTTCTACAACCTCACACTTTTGCCTTTTTTCCATTGAATGAAAACAAAGAAAGATATATTGAAAAACCAGAATATTCAATAAAGAACCATGAAGAAGAAGAAATAAATAGCTTGAAAGCTATAAGCACAACCCAATATCTAAACTCTCAAATGTTGTCTTCCATCTTAGCAGAATGCTCCTTTCAGTGTAGGTGCATTGTTTCAAAAACTTCAAACTTGAGTAGTGAAGGTTCTAGGTAGTTTTTTATTCGTGAGAACCCTCTCCTTACTCTAGTCTTTGGCTGATTATTTCCTTTTGTATTGGGTAATGTTACCAAAGTTTGAACTGTTGACAAAAGTCAACACTTTGAGCATTGAACTAGCTGAAGTCTTCTTCTTCTTCTAAGAAATTGAAGTAAAAAATCAGGGTTACAAATCAGATACAAGTGGCACAGAAAAGAGATGGACAATAGCAATGAATCTTTCAATGAATTTGCCAAATCAACATTCTTAAACTTATATTTTAGTCCCAAATTTTATTTTTAGCCTTTGATTTGCATCAGAAAAAATAACTTAACCTCACCTTTGCAGTCAACAAAATTTGTTAATTTATGCATAATTCAACATTAAAACATTGAGAGGTAGTGAAAAAACTTCTAAGATATCTTCAATAAACTTAACAGATTGGATTATTGTTTAAATCTTGTACTAATTTTTGAATTTATGTCTTTTTTGATACAAATTAAAGAATTGACCTTGATGATAGAAGATTTGTGACTAGATATTATATTTTATAGAAGGTCAATTTAATAGTATAAAAATATAACAAACAATTATCTGTCAGCCATTCCAATATTTAAACGGAGTTTAGAGCAATTGCAGCAGCTCAAGCAAAAATTACTTGAATTGAAAATCTTCTTTGAGAGTTGAATATTTCTTTAAATCATGCTTCTACAATTTATTGTGACAATAGAAGTGCTTGTCTCTTTTTAATAGCAAATTCTATTCTTCATACTAAATTCAAACATATTAAATTAGATCTTCATTTTGTTCGAGATAAGATGGTTTAAAACAAATCATTTGTCACAAATATTCTTATAATTGATCAAATTACAATGGATCAAATTACAGACATTTTTACTAAATTCTTATCTATCTCTCTCTTTGATCGATTCTTTAGCAAATTCATATTGATTTCTCAATTCCATCTGAATTTGAGGAGAGCTGTTGAGGATATTGATATAATTAAATAACTAAATAATAATACTTTGATTCTCTTCATCTTTAATGAATAGTACTAAAAACACATTCAGTAACAAATCTCTTCTTCAAAAATCTTCTTCTTCAGTTACTTTCAATTCTCTTATAATTTATTTTATTTTTCCATTCAAATGCTATATCTTTTATTTTAAAAAATACTTAAAATGCTAGTAAATGCACATACATGATAAGTTTTGTTAGCATCTATAATACACTCTTTTTTTATTCCTATACATTTTGTTTTGGTCAAATAAAATTTAAAAAATATTTATTTTAGTCTCTATAATTAGTTTGTTTCATTAGATGTCTTAGTTTCTTACGTCAACATTATATCTAACATATTATGCCAGCACTTAAGATTTGTTTAGGTGAATTTTTAAAAAAATCTTATAAAAAAATAAAAGTAATTTTATGTTTGGATATCTCATGTAAAAAATTTTTTTTATTTATCAATTATGTTTGAGTATAATCATATAAAAGTACTTTTTTACTTATTTATTACATAAAAAATATTTTTTAAAAAAAATATATAAATTATAACTTCTCAATTTTTTTATTTTTTTAATATTTTTACTTCTACTACTAAAACTTTACCAAATACGTTAAAAAAAAAAATTTATTTAATAGCGTCTAAATAAACACTTAATGTAATAAAGAAAGAGCAATGACTAAAATTAAGACTTTTAAATTTTACAAAATCAAAACTAAAAAAAATTGTGGGATAGATCAAACTAAAAAACAAATATTTTATAAAAATAAAAACTTATTAAAAAATTCAGTTTAAGGAAAATACCAATTTGACAAAAAGAAAAAAGTTCTCGCTAAAACTTTACGAAATTTTCTATACTTACAACTCCAACTCTGATCTTGGATCAGTACTAACTTGACCATTAGATTCTTTGTAAATTCACTCCCACAATCATTTTGTATAATAATTTTTAACCAACATTCAGTTAAATTTGTTATTCTTTTGACTCCATTTATTCTCTTTATATGCTGACGAAAAAAAAAAGGTTTGAATTTCTTTTTTAGTTGAACCGTTAGTTGAAAAGTAGTTGATTCTCTAATTTGACCTACTCATTAACCTAATTTTTATTCTAATACATAAAGTTTAATAAGAATCAATTTAATCTCGCCATTAACGTACAGTTTACTTTTTTGTTTATTTTTGGTAAGTTTCGGATCATTTAATTTTGTTGTTGCCATATCTAAATTACAAATATTTATTTTTATCGTTTATCTTGATCAAGACTTTATACATAAAGCTTAATTAGCACATCAATTTTTTTTCTTTATAACAATGTTCCGATTAGTCTAATCCACGAAACCCCATGAGCTAATCAATATTAATTAAATTAAAACATTGTCATATTTTTTGGGACCCCATGGAGCCATATTATTTTTGGGTTGCTTTTGCCAAACTTTGAAATTTGTAATTGCTTGCAAGTATTTCTTCAAATGGGTAAGGTTGGTGGTTAATCTATGAATAATTTCATATAAATTAAAGCTAGTTGATGAGAAGTTACACCCAAATCAATTGGCTGTTTTTCAAGTTCTAATATTCAAGTATTCAGAAAACCAATATAAATCTATATTTATATATGGAAAAGTTTAGATACCAGTAATTTTTGTGTTTTTTGGCTAATACTTATCCATGAAAAAAAAAAAGTGAATGATCTTTTATCATTGAATGTAATCTCATACCATTAAAAATACTAATGATGGCCAATTGATAGTTACAAGACCTCAAAGTTGCTAACCCCTAGTTCTCCTCTTTATATACAGTAGTCTTTTCAAATCTTGAAAGAAAAAAAAATCATGCTAAAAGAGGCAATTACAGACCTGATATTAGATTAATCAATCCCTTAAAGCAAAGTCGAAATAATAATAATAATAATAATAATAATATCTATGAGGGAGGCAGGGGAAAAACATGTTGGAGGAAAATTTGGGTGTCCCAGAAAAGAAAATTACTATTACTTAACAGTTCCTTTAATTTATAGTTCTAAGTGGGTGTCCTTAAATTTTGAACCCATGGAAATATCTAGAATTTGTTTTTGTGCTAATTAATAATCATTCAAAGCTAGCAGCTAGTGGTGGGATACTTTGTTAATTATGTGTTTGTCAATATTTATTTTAATTTTTAACTATTTTATTTAATTTTTTAACTTCTTTTTTGTTATTTTATAACTTCAAATTATTTTGCATTAGGGATATTTTTATTTAATTTTTTCCTTAACTTTTATTGTGTAACTTTTGTTAACTTCTTTAAAGTTGGTTGTTTATTGTAGTGTAAACTGTCTTTATACTTTTTATTTTCTTTATTTTTTAGTTAAGAGAGAGAAAAAAGTGAGTGGTTAAGATCCTATGTGAAAGTTAGTTTTAACTTTTATGAAATTGAACTAGGAAAATTAATCATAGATTGGTATTGGATAATTACAAAATAATAGTATTAATAATCATATATCAGAAATTAATTATTAATTAATTATTCATATAAAATATATATTAAATAAATATAAATTATACATTAAAAATATATAAAATAATAAACATAAATATATAATAATTAATTTAATAATTAATTTTTAGTACGTACTTAGTTTTATTTATTAGAAAAGGTATTTGCATATTATATAAACATATAAATTATTATTATTATTATGGGAGAGAGAGAGCGCAAATATAATTATATATTTCGATTTTATTTAATCATGATACTAAGGTGGGAGTGGATCTTCTCTAGTGAAAAAAAAAAAAACTGGATGGTATTTAGTGGAAGATCTCACTCTTCATTGTATTTTCTTTCTCATTTATTTTTTATCCCACTTGTAGAATTAAAGATAGGAGATTATACTTTATTCTCTCTAATGACAAAAAAAAAAAATGGAAAAGATCCATTTCCTACCAAGATACAAACATATATACCTGAATGTCCTGAAATCAAAATAAACAATAGAAAACTATCTTTATAATTTTTTTTTGTGTTTTTTAACTATCTTTTGTAGATCAAAAATTAATTTTTTGTAGACATAAATTTTATTTAAAAATTTATGGTTATCCAATAAATTATTTAAGCAGATAAGTGAGTGTATCATTTGACCAACTAAGTTGGTTAAACTATCTTTATTATAGTAATTTGTTTTGTTAAGTTATATTTTTAACGAAGCTTTTCTGTTATTAATTATGATGCATGGCCAAAGGACAAATGGCCCTTCTGTTTTTATGAGGTGTTGAATACTTACTGCATTTATATAGACACAAAAAGAAATATTCGAACCAACATTCTTTCCATCTGTATATATAGATACATTAATTTACACACTCAATAATGAATTTCCAACTAGAGTGTCAAACAAAAAAAATGAAAGAGAAAAAGAAAAAAAAAACACACCCACAATTAAACATTTAAACTCTAGTCACTAACAAAGTATTCAAATAATAATAATAATAATAATAATAATAATAATAATTTATTCGATACATAAGTAGCGACCATCATGTATATTTTAGATTCTGATAAACTAAAAATAAATAAATAAATAAATGCAAGTTAAATGGAAAAGATTTAAAGTTAAAAAGAAAACCCATAATTGTTTTAAGCATACATAATTGAGTCAAGATTTTGAATTCTATTTACTCAATGAGATTTAGTTTAACAAAAAGTGAATCAAATTTTTAGTTAATTTTATACATAAAAGACACAGGTTTTAATTCTGAAAAATTCTTTTGAAAAATAAGCATAATGCATATAATAAATAATTGAATACTATGTTATGAGAAAAGTATCCTTTCAATTTTGAGTTTTAAAAAAATACTGAAACAGATTTATATATTTTAGGTTTTAGTTTTTCTTAATTATATATAATTTTGTTAAATTCTTCTATATATGTCTTTGAATCGAAAGAGAAACATTTAAAAAAAAAACAAAAAAAAGTAAAACTCAAAACCACTAAAGAAAATGCTAGATTATTGGCTATATACCGTATTAAAAATATAGAAATTGTCAATGCAATGAGTTATAGGTTGTCAATAAATTATAATTTAAATGATAATTTTTTTATATTTATTTAAAAGATTGTAGGTTCGAGTCTCACTATTTTCGGTAAAAAAAATAATGAGTGATAGGTTAAATATTTACCAAAAAGGCCGTAGCTTAAAATGGTATATATATATAATATTAAATCCCATTTGTCTCAATAGATTTTGAATTCCAACCTCTTCAATAATGTACATTAAAATAACTAAAGATAAAAACAGAAACTTTATATAAAAAAGGAAATTAAAGAACAAGGAATTAGATAAGAAAAAACTTGATTTGGAAGGAAGACGCCCTAGTCAATATTATAATTAGAAGAGTAAAATAGTTATTTTTATAAAAATAAAAGTCAACAAAAAATTATGTTAAATGTACATATCCGCTATTAATTACGTCGTCCTAAATAAATGAATTTAACTAACACATTGTTAATTAGTTGGTATGACATTTTTTTTTTAAATCAGTAATTTTGAATTTGAATCCTGATTATAAAGTAAGCATTGATAAAAAAAAAACTAAAATCCTTATATTTCTAATAATCTTCAAATGAGTTCAACTAAGAAATTAATTTTTGGCAAATATTAACCAAAATTTTTAAATTATTTTTTTATCATAAATTCTAAACCTTAAAATCTAAATTTTAAATTTTAATCTTAAATTTTAAAATATCTAAAAAAATGAAAGTTAAAAAATAATTTTATAATATTAGTTAATTAAAATTTAATTATCTATACTTATTATTTTCAATTATAAAAGGAGGATATCATCAACGATATAAAAGAAAGAGATAGAGAGAAAGAAATAAACATAAAGGCACGTTGAAGAAACATGGATTTTTGTAGCTAGGTCAATTATTTGGATGAAATCTTACAAGTATGAAGTTGTGGACCATAGAATCATAAGTGGTTTGTATATGCAGAAGCTAAATCCATGGGGGTTATATTATTGAGACTAGCATGTCCATATATCTATGGATTTTAATTTAGTTATGACATTGCTTTCATGCTCACATCATATCAATACCAATTTCACTTGGTTGGTGCAGTCGGTTCCCTTCTTCACCATTCTTTTTCTTTTTCTTTAGATTCCACGTGTCACCAACACCTTATTGGTGTCAAAATTTAGACATGCATATCTCACTTCTTTTTAATTGATTAATAATGTTATTTTTTTTAATTGTGGAGTGATGTGATATTTTTTTTAAGATGTAAGATAATTTAATTTAAAAAATAAAAATCGGATTATTTATTTTTTTGATTAAAAAATCGAATATTTTATTTTTGTATTTAAATCTTTTGATTTTTATTTAAAAAATTAAAAAAATTTTCAATACATAAATCGAAGGATTCAATTTGTGAACGGTAAATTCCGAAAATTAAAACAAAAATTTTGAAAATCCCATGTAAAGTAATCGGAGGATTCGATTACTTATTCCCAAACCCAACAAAAAATATATACAAAATCAACATTGTTGAATTGCAAAAAAATTTCATCTATAATAAAAAATTTTAGCCGCATATCACCCATCTTTTTTTTTTCTCTTTCACATCTAATTCAGTCATAGATCATAATTTCTTTTAAAAATTTATCGTTAATTAATAAATTGTTACAAATATAAAATAAATTTTAAATTTTTAATATTTATTTAAATAAATAAATAAATTAATTATTCGACTAATTTAAATTAATTTTTTAATCATTATATTTTAGATTTTTTTTATTTGTTTTGATATAATTGATATAATATATAGGTATTGTTTGTCCTTATTAATAATATCAAAAGTAATAAATAATATCTATTACAAACTTTTTTTTTCTATCTCATTGGGTCAAGTAACTTGAAATGGTAAGAAAAATTTTTCAATCATCAATTTTATTTTGGTATTAATTAACCCTAATTTTAACACCATAAGATTAGTTTGATTACCATTATTTTTAATTAAATATAGGTACCACTACTATGTAAATAATTAGAATGATAATTTGGGACGATTATATTTAAAAAAAAAAACATGAATATAATAGTTGTCGTGTTATGAATTTGTATTGTCATTGTAGCCTGTAGGGTTACCTAGTTAGTGTCCACACACAACCTACTAAAATAATGTGGAGGGTATGAAATTTTGTAACTTTTATACGCAATCTAGTGTGATATTTCCACGTTATAAATAACATTTAATTACAAAATTTTCAAAACTCGATTTTCTTCGTTTTATTTATTTATTAAAAGTGTACTTTACTTTAAATATGGTAGCTCAAAGGCATAAGAAAAAAATATAACATTAGATAATTATTTTTAAAAAATTAATGATAAGATCCTACCCGATTCAGCAATGCACGTGTTGGAATAGTTGGATTTTTTATTTTTTATTTTTTAAAATTTTTTATAATTTTAAACTATTTGTCATTTGAAATTGATCTATCACCTTGATCAACGGTTATAATATCAACTCTATTCATCAATTTTATACTTATAAAGACACCTATTTTTATATCTCAAAAAAATTGCATGATAAGTTTTATTTTATGTTTAACATTCTATAATCATAAAACTTTTATATTTTTTAAATATTTATTGATTTAAGGATCAAAATATGTTTTGCAGGTATTCATTTATCATATTTTCTTACTTTCGAGTTATTCTCACAAGAAAAGACGTATTACAACAGTGCAAGAGACAAGCTATATCTCAAAAGTTCATCCACACAAGAATAGAAATAAATTTTCGTTTTAAACCCGTTTAGAGAGAAATAAGGCTATGTTTGATTCTGATAACATGATAAGACAAGACATTGAGAATAATATACAATGACAAAGACACAAAAATTAGTGCTTTGTTACCTAAATTATTTTTTTATTAGTTTAATGTTGGTGGTAATTAATTATAATAGAAAACATAAAGAGTACTTAAGGTTAATTACAAAACTTTTTTTTTAATTTTCTGTTTTCATTCATTTGAAATTTTAAAAATGAGAAGAACCAATTTTTCTTCCTCTCTCAACTTTCACTCTTTCTCTCTCTTCTAGTTCATCAAACCATTAACATCACAACTTGAATAGCTTAGGACATGAGATTTTCTTCATGGTGCGGTGAGCGTGAAATGTGTGGGTGATTGCAAATGATGTGTGGATGATGTATCATATTGAAAAAGATCAATGCATTGTGGAGTAGAGTGGATGCCGCGGGAATGTCAATGCTAATGAAATGTGAAAATGAAAAATGATTTTCATAGAAAGTTACATTTTTAGATATGAAATTTTCTTTTGATTTTAAATCAGTAAGTCAAAAAGCCTTTGTTTCAAAGGAAAAAGCTGTTTTCCTAGCTCTTTGGTCTAATTTTGTTCTTGAATTTGTTAATGTGAAGGCATGTGCAAGAGAACCAAATTTTCTTAAATATGAAAGGTTAGGTAAGTTAACATACAAAAGTTTATAAGGACTAGCATTATCCAGTTTAGTGCTAGACAGCCTATTAATTAAGTGAATAGTATGAGCAACTGCATATTGCCAAAAACAATGTGGAACTCACAGATTTAAATGAATATTTCTTAAGCTCAATGCACTTGCTAATTTTCTCACACACCATTGTACTTATTACTACACCACATACTAACAATGTACCTGCATCAGAAAACTACGACATCACACATGACTGCATCACTAGAAAATCTGAAAGAGTCAAGAAACTGCTTGCTTATTTGAAAGACTACCACTGTACGATAACCCACGCAGCTCCCTCTAGCAACTTTGCCAACTCTAACTCCTTATATTCTATCTCACTATACTTATTATATGATAAACTAACCTCAAAATATAAGTTCTTTTCTCTAACCATCACCTCAAATTCAAAACCTAGCACTTATGAGGAAACGGCTGCACATGAATGTTGAAGAAAGGCAATACAAGCTGAACTGACAGCTCTAGATCAGAACAGAACTTAGTGTTTCACTGAACTCCTAAAATGCAAGAAGGCTGTGGGTTGCAAATAGATTTTTCGGGTAAAATTTAATCTCGATGGCACCATAGAAAGGCACAAGGCGAGGCTAGTTGCAAAAGAGTTCACTCAAGTGCAAAGAGTGGATTATGGTAATACTTTTAGTCCAATTGTCAAAATGACTACTCTACGAGTAATGTTAGCATTAGCAACGGTAAAGAAATGACATTTGAAACAGCTAGACATCAATACTATTTTTTTTTCACGGAGATTTAGACAAAAAAATTTATATGAGGATACCACGCAATTTGGCTGTGTCACAACCAGGTTTGGTTTGTAAATTGTAAAATTCTCTATATGAGTTTAAGCAAGCAAACAGACAATGGAACATTAACCTCACTGAAACTCTTGTTGATGCTGGTTATAAGCAATTTTTTTATGATCGTTCCCTCCTCATAAAGAAACAATTCGAAAGCTTCATTGCTATCCTAGTATATATTGATGACTTGGTTTTAATCGGGGATGACATTTGCGAAATCAATTCCATCAAGCAAATTTTGGATGACAAATTCAAAATAAAAGATCTTGGTGATCTCAAGTACTTCTTGAAAATGAAAATAGCACGCTCTAACTCTGGAATTTACATTTATCAGCGGAAGGACGACATGGACCTTCTCAAGAATTTTGATTATCTAGATTGCAAGCCTCTCTCCACTCCGTTTGATTATAGTAAGAAACTCTCGAAGGAGTCAAGTACCATTTTAACGGACAACACTATTTATGGACAGCTCATCGGCTGACTCATTTACCTCACAAATACTAGACTCGATATCTCTTATGCTGTGGGACATTTGAGCCAGTTTTTTAACTGTGCAACCACTTCTCACCTACAGGCTACTTTTTCCGTATTTTGATATTTAAAAGGCAGACTTGCCACTGGTCTATTCTTCTCCTCTACTTCTGATCTGCATCTTATCGGATTTTCCGACACTGACTAGGTTACCTATGTCGATACTTGTCGCTCCATTTTCGGTTGTTACTTCATGCTTGGGAACTCTCTCGTTAACTGGAAGAGTAAGAAGTAAACTACTGTTGCTTGCTAAGTCCTTTGCAGAAGTTGAATATAGATCTCTTACTGTTGCCACTTGTGAAACTAGTTAGTTATCTTTTTTAATGGATTTCATTGGTTTGCCACGTCAAAAGTCTATCACTCTATTCTATGACAACCAGTCAGCCATTCACACATTGAAATAAGCTGTCACATTATTCGTGAAAAATATTTGTCTGATCTCATTCATCAGTTGGTTCTAAAGATCAACTTGCTGATTTTCTTACCAAGACTCTGACACCGGGTCCTTTTCTTACTAATATTTTAAAGCTAAGATGGTTAGATTTATACAATTTTAACTTGCAGAGGGTGTTACTAAATTATTTTTTTATTAATTTAATGGTAATTAATATAGTAGGAGTACATAAAAGGTACATAATGTTAACCACAAATTTCTTTTTAGTTTTCTTTTTTCATTCATTTGAAATTTTTAAAATTAAAAAAAAAACTAATTTTCTTCTTCTCCCTTTCCCTGTCTTCTGGTTCATCAAACCATTAACATCACATGTTAAATAATTTAGGACATAAAATTTTTTTTATAGTCTCGTATTTTATTTGGTAATAAAATAGAACAAATTATGAAAGTCTGATCCAATTTATTCTCTTTTTTTATTAAAAAATTTTTAAAAAATATAATAATAAAAATTATAATTATAAAAAATTAATAAAAATAATAAAAAATAAAAAATTAAGTTATATTTTTTGTTAATATTTTTATATATTTTCTATTAAAATAAATATAAAATATACTAATTTAATATTTCTAGACATATATAATATTTTTATTTATATTTTATCTATCAAATATAATTTTATATTTCTGTATCTCAATTTCAATACCTCGCCTCTGTAAATAAATACTAAAGGACTTGTGTAAAATGTAAAGTGCTTTTAATTAGAAGTGGTTAAATGTGTTTAGATACAATTTAAGAAAAGATACTTATATAAAAAAAAAGTAATTTCCATTATCACCTTTCTTAATTTAATAACACCTTTAAAAATATTGAAATAATGTGTTATTTTTAAAAAATTATTTTAAAATTTTTACTAACAGTTATATTATATCCTCCTTTTTATTTCTTACAAACTTTAATTATGCTCTTTTGAATAACTATTTTTATAATTAATTTACAGAGATACATCAAAATATAGCTTTGACAAGAGATGACACTACTAATATTTACTGGATTTTTTTCCATATATATTATTACCTATCTTTGGTAAAACAAAAATTTGTGTTATTTTAGATGTTATTTTATTACAAAAAAATATTTCCTATTAGAATTAGAAGTTATCAAACTATTTAGATATAACATAAACACATTTTTATTTATAAAATTCCAATCATAAAATAGTAAACATAAACTGATCAATAATGTTGTAAAATAGTCAAAATAAATAAATAAATAATAAACAAAAGTTATATCATGAGATTATGTGATGATTAAATTATAAGTATATTTTTTCATTTTTTAAATGAAAAGTACATATTTATTAGTATATTTTGAACTGGAAAATATTATTTTTGATAGAAAATTATTTTAATATTTTAAATCATAATATTTTTAAATATATTTTCTTTTGGTCAAAACAGAATAAAATTAGCTAACCAATAATGTATCAAATCATTTCATTAAGTAAAAAATATTTTGTATATAATATAATAATTAATAATAAGGATAAATATAAAGACATTTACATTTATCTAAAGACTATTACCACTATATAATTTAGGGTAAATTACACTCTTGAGATTATTAAGAAGATGTAGAGAATAACATAGGTAAAAGATTCATCTTTTCATTTATTTACACGTCTTTTAATCAAAATTACATACATCATTCTTCTATTTGATTAGTATGTATTTACTTATCTTTCATTATTTATTGCATCATTAACTAAACTGAAATGACAAAAAAAAATTAGTTGTGTAAATTATTTTCAACCCACACAATCTCTCTAATCTCAGTACACATTGAGAAATCTTAGAGATAGAAGAACGACATGTTAGAATTTGATTAAATTAATTCTACATTGCTTAGGATAGCAAATAAAATGGGTAGCCTAAACTATAAATATGAAGTTAAGTTCTTCATATTTTTTTACACCAATCAGAAACACTTAAAACTTGTATCTGACTTTTTTTTTCTTTTATACCTTTTGATTAGAGAGTGTTATGAGGTGTAGTTAAATATTTGCTTTGAGAGTGTAGATGTATTGGGATACCGGTGTTAGAGAAAAAGAAGTCTATGTGTTGTAACAATTTTCACATAATGATATTCTCTGGTTGTTATTTGGTAACGGCCGTGGTTTTTTCTCCAGTAATTGGAGTTTCCACGTTAAATTTTTATGTTATAATTGTGTCTATTTTATTTTTCTGTGAAAGATATTTTTTCAAAGGGGAATGGTCTATTATTTCCAACACCACAATCACTTAAACACTTTTCTTTTAGCATTGTTATGAAGGATATTTGTGTCGTTTCAATTAAAAATAAATAAAATATTAATACACAAGTAATAGATGTGTATTATTTTGCCTCGGTGTCTATATCCTGAAGTCAATTTCTTCTTCTTCTTCTTTGATAGATATTTATTCCTCGTGTGAATGTAACATCTAAGATTCACACAAAATAAAAATATGATATAGTACATTAATATATATGGGGTCCATTAAATTAGTTATAAGTCACCTTTTCATGCAAGTGTTTGTAATTATATATAAATCCTTAACCATATGCTCTCAGCTGAATCACTCCTAGTCACAACATATGAGTCAGCGACGCCAATAATTTGCTCAACAACGAAAACAACATATTGTTTACATAAGAAAATTGAAAAAAAAAAAAACTCAACAGTTAAATTGTTATAATTATTCACCCAATATGTGGGATTCATTACATATATATAATATAACAATACTTGTAATGTGCGTGTATTATCATTTATAAGTTATTTGTTTAAAATAATTTCCTTTTTATATGATTTACACAAATTAAAATAATGTCAATGCACGGATTAATCATGTGTAGAATTGTGGAGTGAACAATAAGATAGAGTGGAAAACGTGCCCAAGTCTATTGTAGGTGTGATATTAAATTTGATTTTTAAGATGTATGGGTATTGGGGCGAATAGGAGAATATTAGGGATATAATTATTTTTTTTTAATTAGAATTAAATTTTTGGAATGGGTGGTTTTATGATAAAAAAAAGGAGATTGTTAGAAAATATAAAAACTTTTAAATACTCAATATTAGAGGTGTAGACTAATTAGTTAGTTAATCTAGTTAGCAAGTTTGTTAGAATATATATATTAACCAACGAACCTGCTATACATATAAGCAAAAAGGTCCTACAAATTTTATAAGTTTTCAGTCTACACATCATTTACACGCGCACTCATCTCAGTTTGAATGGAGCGTAAATTACACGCGCCCCACTCAAATAGTTTCTCTTTACAAATAGCGCTCTTTAATGGCGCACTCTTCCACTTCTCCAACCTGTTCGAAGAAAACACAAACCGTCCATTTTCGAGCAACATTCTAAACTGCAGAGATAGCACTCGTCGCGAAGATCAGAACTCTCCATCAACACATCATAGAACTCTCGATCAACAATCTCAGAAAAAACGAAGTTATAATACTCAAGGTACGTTACGTTACTACTTTACTCATATTCTATATTTTCCATATTTCGAAAACGAAGAACTAGGTTTTACTGTTCTTCTACATTCTTCTAGGTTTTACTGTTCTTCTACGTTCTTCTAGGTTTTACAGTTTTTAATATTCTACTTGTTCTAGGTTTTAATGTTATTCTTGGTTCTAGGTTATACTGTTCTTCTTAGTTGTTCTAGGTGTTACTGTTCTTGTTGTTCTAGTTCTTCTGGTAATTGACTTTTGGAAGTATATTGCTTGATTTGGTGGGTGTAAGGAGTATTTTGTTGGGTGTATATTTCTGAACTGATATACTGTAATATAGTGATCACTTGCAACTGTTCTAATATTTGCTTGTCCATGGGTGTATATTGCTTGACCTTGTAATATTGCTTGACCTTGTATATTAATGCATGTTTGAGTAATATCTAACTAATATCTATGGGTGTATTTGACTCATATCTATGGGTGTATCTGAATCATATGTATGGGTGTATCTGAATCATATGTATGGGTGTATCTTACTGATATCTATGAGTGTATCTGACTGATATCTATGGGTGTATCTGACTCATATCTATTGGTGTATCTGGCTCATATCTATGGGTGTATCTGAATCATATGTATGGGTGTATCTGACTCATATCTATGGGGTGTATCTTAATGATATCTATGGGTATATTTTTCATTTCAGAAACAATGGCAGGCAGAAACAAGCTGAAAAAAATGTAAGAACAAATATATGTCTTAGACAAAATCAGTTTTATATAATAGAAATATATCTAACTATAATTTTGCTTTGCTTTGTTTACAGCAAACCAAGGACCTTAAGTGTGCAACACATTTGTTAAGTGAGAAATTCAGAAACATGAGTGAGGAGAAGAAAACAATAGTTAGAGATTTGGGATTTGGCGGCCTGATGCACATTCCGCCGCTGAGGGTGCATCACCAAATATTAAGGGAGTTTGCTAACTCCTTCAAATTAGGGAAAAACAGACTAGAAACTGGCTACGGTTCATTTAAAATAAGACCAAAAACAATAGGGGCTGCGCTTGCCATCAACGCGTCAGGTAACTCGCTAAAAATTATAGGTGTATATGAGCCATATTCAGTTGTATTTCAATTGATGCTTGGGTGTATTTGAACTGATTTTCATACTATGTTTTTTCCTTTTTGTAGGAGATACATTTCATCAGAAAGTCAATTATAAGAAACTTTCTAAAGATGACAAACAAATTTTTAGAAATGCTACCTCTGGGCTATACAAGTGAAGATCGACACAGATGGGCGAAGTAATGAGTTTGACAATGTCTGCAGACTCCAAGCCCAAGATATATACACTTTGTCAAAAGTCCACCTTGCATCACTCGCACCTGAAACGCAGCTGAGGTAATATTACAATAACATTAATGTTTTCATCACCAAAATTAACTGCAATGCTAAATGATGTAAAATTGATTTCAGCATCTTTTTCTAGATTGTCTATGCCATGTGCTTCATCCTAAACCAACAAAAGATTCCAAGGTTTCAAGAAGAAGTATACTGTCTCCCCCTTGATATTGTGGTAAGGGGTGCTTCAACGAAATTTGGGTATACTTATTGCATTCTTTGGGGTGTATTTTCTGTCTTATATTGGGTGTATTTAATGTGATATTTTGGGTGTATTTTCTGTGTTCAATTGGGTGTTAGTTGTTTATTCAATTGGGTGTATTTTATGTATTCATTTGGTGGTTCATAATTTTTGCAGAACATGGCCATTGTAAATCATCCAAAAGGGGTATTCTTAAACGCTAAAACTAATAGGCCATTCAGGGTGGAAGACTACCCAATGTTTATACCCTTCTTGGACCTTAAAAAATTAGCATCACATCGTTATGTAAGTTTTCATTTAAAAAACTTCTTATTACCATTTTTTACTTATGTGTCAAATAAATTTAAACAGTGTTCAATCTGAACATATTTCAGATTTTTGCACCTGTTTGCCATTCAGACCATTTGTAGTTATGGTTGGCTGATACAAGAAAGCGGAAATTTTATATAGTCGACCCATATCACACGAAATCTCAGTCCGATGAGAGAACTGCCCTGAATATATTCATTGTAAGTTGGTTTTGTGTTCTGTATTTTAATAGTTGGGTGTATTTCTGTTCAATATAAGGTGTAACTTTGTGCTCCTTTGGGTGTATCACTTTATTGAAATTATTCATGTATTACTGATTTGTTTTGTGTTTCAAGGGATATGTAATTTCACAAATTAAAGTATATGCTGGGGGCACCTCTGAAAACAAGGGACAAGGACAAGGAAATTGAACCACCATACCTTAACATCTTGGGTCAAAAGATAAGGTATAAATCTTTCACTCTGAAAATTAAACTTTCCTATATGTAATTTGTAATTTATTTTCTTTGTTTTCAACTATGACTTTGCTATCTACGTAATGAAGTGGCTTGAGATACTTAACCCAGCAAACATTAATAGGCGGAAGTATGAGTGGGAGAATTTGAGCCAGGTAAATGTGTTTAAAAGTAAATAACTCTGTATTACATTTCTCAATTAAAATGGTTGATTAACAGAATATTCTTTTTAACTGTAGGATGAGGTGGACCACTTTAGAGTGGAATATGCTTCCAGGATTCTATTCCATGAGATGAATCTAGACAAAGCTGAAGCCATTAGGAGAAGTAATGCAATAAGGTTGTCCAAGCCATCCTCATTTTTATTGAGTCCATATTGTCAGATAGATTCTGAGGATATTGACACTGTTTAATGTAAATGTTATATAGTCCTGTAACAAATTGAACACATGCTGTAAAAATTTTTCAATTATAGTCCAATTTATTGTAAAATTTCTTTCAATATTTAAAATCTCTCTGCTGTATTCAAAATGTATGAATTACAGGTACTATAATATGAAGGAAAACATCAAACCAAATATACACCCATTACCTGCCATTTTTTACACCCAAAGAAAGTTGAATATACACCCAAAAATCTATCCCCTTGATGCTTTATCCCTAAAACCCTGAATACAAAACACTTAAAACCTAAACCCTAACCCCTACCCCGTAAACCCTAAAACCCTAAATCCTAATACCTAAAACCCTTAAACCATTGAAAAAAAAAAAAACAAACAGTATTTTATAACATAAAAACAAGATTCTGAAGTATATATATCTATATATATGTAAAATGTGAAATACAAGAAAATTCAGAAATACACCCAAAAGAACACTGATTTTACACCCATATTCTATAACTATACACCCAAAGAGTTATCCGCTGCTGCTGGTACCCTGAACTGATAATTCATAACACGTCATTGATATTGGCTGGAATTTGAATGCACCACTGATGCAGCATCAAAGAGGTTTAACTGAATATAACAAACTCACATATTAGCTAAACTATTAACGAGAAAAATAAACTCAATCACCACATATTTAAAGAACATCAATTTTACCTCGTTTAAACCTTTCGTTTTCTTCTTCTTTGTGGCATTTGCAATCTGTTTCTCCAACTTTGAACCTAGCCTATTTTTTGGATGTCCTCTTGTTCGAATCCTTGGAGGGCTTTGAAGGTCGTTAACGGATTTCAAGTTGGCATCTTCGTGAGATAAAAAATATGTGCCTTTCCTTTTGGCTTTCAATGATTTCATCTCAACCATGACGTTATCGTAACCACGGTGCAGAATTGCAGTCAGCTCCTCCGATTCTGATGCAAATTCGCAAATATTTTGCGAACGAAAAACCAATTGGTCAAACCTCTTGCTTCTTGGCTCCAACAGTGGCTCGTCATGGCTGCTCTTGATGTGTGTGTGTCACCTCTTTACCTTCTTGCTCCATCGTTCCAGTATATATCTGGGTGACACTTGATTTACTTGTTCAAAGCTTAACACACTTAGTGCGTGACGGCACAGTATCCCTCTTGACTCGAATAATAAGCATTGGTATTTTACCTCGGCTGCTACTGAGTCGTAAGTAACCACAAACTTGTTGAATATTGAGCTGGAAACTTGTTCTCCAACTTCCTATAATGAATAGCCTAGAGCGGAATTCGTTAATCTAGTTATGCAATTCGCCTTTCCTCTGAATTGTGCTTGGACTTTCCTAAACTTTTGATGAGTGTACACATCTTGAAACTGAGCTTCAGTGGAGGTTTGGTTGCACACGGTATGATCGTATAAAAATCTGCAGCATCTGATTCTCTCTCTGCTTGCTCCCTGCTTTCGAGGCAATTATCGTATTATTTGACAAATTGAATAAGCAAGCTGTTCCGGGTAATAAACTTGTTAAAAAATGAATGCATGCTCTCACTCCTTTGCGTGCTTCTCATCCCTGCCCAGAAGTGGTGATCCAAATAGATTGGAACCCATATATGACGGTTTTCATAGAGATCTGCAGAATACACCCAAACACAGACTATAAATACACCCGAAGAAAATTAAATTTACACCTCTGCTGCAGATTTTAAACAAACATTACTTGAAAGCCACTTGTTGTCCACAAGACCAAAATTCAGCAGAAATTCATTCCAATTCCTATCAAATGAGTCTTTACTATGAGAGTTCCAAATAACTTCGCTCATTTCTTGTTCAATTTCTGCATGTCCATTGTACCCGTTTAATTTGCTTGGAATCTTCTTCATGATGTGCTAAATACACCAACGGTGAATTGTTGTTGGCATACAGGCCTCTAAAGCCCTTTTCATTGATGCGCATTGATCGGTGAGAAACCCTTTCGGAGCATTTCCTCCCATGCAACGAAGCTAACATTGAAATAATCATTTGAAATATTCAATTTCTTCATTTTTCATCAAAGAGCATCCAGGAAGTGTTGACTGACCGTGGTGATTCACCCCGATAAAAGAACCACAAACCAAATTATACCTGAAATAAATTACCATAGTGCAGAATGGAAAATCATTATGTACACCCAACAAATGCTTTGTATACACCCGAAAAACACCCAATATACACCTCTGCGGCAGATTCATAAAACACATTAATTTAGAATCATAAAAAGGGACAGTTTATTACCTGTTTGTATTGTAGGTGGTGTCAAATAAAATAACATCTCCGAAATACTCAAAGGCAGCTCTACTTCTTGCATCGGCCCAAAAAGCCAACTTAATCGATTGATCCTCCTCAAGTTCAAGCTTAAAAAAGAAATTTTGATTCTTCTCTTTCATTCGTAACCAGGCACCGACCTACACAGTAGCATGGGGGGACATTTGCCCCCATTGTGATTTTACTTTTTTTAAATAAAAAAATACATATATAATATGCCCCCATTTTAGATTTTAAATGATCCCACTATAAATAAATTAAGTCCAATTATTTAAAGTCCTAAATCCATTTTATCTTTTTATCATTTTGACTATTAGTTAACCTAATTAAATTTAGTCTTTTTCTATTTCCAAATTTCAGCCGTTACTCATTTATTTCTTAAACCTTCTTCTTAGTTTCATATTTTCAACCTTCTTTTTTTATTCCTTGTCTAGTGGTCATCTTCTCTTCATCAAAAGGTAAATTTTAAATTCTCTATTTTATTTTGTATAACTCTCTATGACTTTATATATCTTTTAATTTCATTGTTTATCTTTTTGATATTTTTAATTCAAACAATTATAGTTTAAGTATTAATCTATTTTTTATTCTCTTCATGAATTTATATATTTTATTTTATTCTCAATTTACTGATCTTTATTATTTATTTGTTTATCTTTTGTTTTATTCTATTATATGTAATTGTGTTGTATATAAATTTCTAAAGTGAATTGATCAATTTACTAATTTAAAATATATATTTTTTATTTTAAAAAATAGTAATGAAAAAATATTTCGAAAGAAAGCTATTACTAGAATCTGAAGTCACTCCATTAGAAAAAATATTTCTAGTGGTTGAATGGAAAATGAATGGTTGAATGATTGTTTAATTATATATATAGAAAGAGAGACATTCAATCAAGTTGATAATGAAACAATTATTCAATATTTTCAAAATATGAAAACAAGAAGAGAAGTACCTTTAAAATTTGAAGAGAAGAAAGTTAGCGGCCTTAGTTTTTTTTTTATTCGAATAATTAATGTGCACTTTTATTTTTTAAAATTTAAATTAATATATCTTTTGATAACAATGTGTATTATTTTTGCCCCTTCAACATAAATTTTCTGGGTCCGGCACTGTTCATAACAAATATTTTCCGAATTCATTTGCATCTTCTTGTTCAGAAACATTACGCACTTCTCTTGTAATGTAATTCCTCACATCCTTTTCAATAAAATTTAACTCGCGATAACCACCGGCAGCCGCAACAAATGATTGGTAAGTTTTGCTTGGTCTAATACCAGCCTCCTCATTATTCTCTATTGTACGACGAATGGACATGCTTAGTTCCCTGTGCTGTTTGAGCATCTCTACTTTACTTGGACAGCAAGGGTGTGAATGATCCAGCACAACCTTTGAAATGATCCAAGCACCAACATCCATCAATGTGTGTATATAAATTCTTGCAGGACAGTTTAAACCGGCTGTCAGGTTCGTCTTCTCGGTTGGAGATATTTTAGATTTCCATTTTCCCTCTCTGCTACATGTAATCAATTGATTCTTAATCTCGTTTCCCTTCCTATTTGTGCTCCGAACTCTTGTAGAAAACCATGCAGCCTTGGCGTAGTTCCTGTAAAATTTTCCAGCATCTTCAAGGGTGGTAAAGGTCATTCCAACCTTGGGAACAAACTGGTCATCAACAACAGAGAGAGGCTACAGAATTACACCTAATCAGGTCTAATCTAATACACCCGAACGACAACAACGCAGCTAAAATAACAAAAAAATCCATAAACTGTAAATACACCCATGCTTTCCTAGAAAATACACCCAAAAAAAACTGATCTACATCCGAGCGTCTGCTATAAATTGCAGATAATTAATCAAAACTAATACATTAAATTCAATGCACAGATTTATGTTCACACGTTAGTTTCACAGTCAATGTTCACGAATTATTCAGCTACACTATGTCAAAAATAAAAAATACACCCAATCAGGTCTAATCTAATACACCCAAACGACAACAACTCAACTAAAATAACAAAAAAACCATAAACTGTAAATACACCCATGCTTCCCCAAAAAATACACCCAAAAAAATATGATCTACACCCGAGCGTTTGCTATAAATTACAGATAATTAATCAAAACTAATACATTAAATTCAATCCATAGATTTATGTTCACACGTTAGTTTCACAGTCAATGTTCACGAATTATTCAGCTACACAATGCTAGACAAATAACTACAACAAAATTCAGAGTAAATCGTATGTAAATCAAACCTCAGCAACTACGTCAGATTCAAATTCATAATCCACTTTGCCATGATTCAGCTGACAATCTAAGGTTGAATCATCCATTATCTTTAAAACGAGTTCAAACTTTGATTTCAAAAACTAGAAAATTGAAAAGAAAATGAAGCTGGAGTTACAGAGAGAGGAACTAACGTCAATGGCGAAGAACAAACCATTGAGAAAAGAGGGGAAAAGAACGATCGAAAAAGTAGGGGGAGAAGCGCGAAAAGAAGAACGAAAAAATTTGGAAAGAAGGAGAACGAAGAAGGAAATAAATCTTTTAAATTTGGAAGTTATATATAGCGCGTGTAAGGGACGTAGCACTTGGAGCGAATTTTGGGGGGTTAGGGGTTAATTAACTTGTAATGCTTACAAGTCTTAATCGCTTGTATACAGAGCTTTTCCGTATTAATTCTGTTATAATCATTTTTCTTTTACATTATTCTGTTAGTTCCAGTTTTTTATAAATAGTCTGTTGTATTTTATCTTAACCCTCAAATTTCATAATACATAATTTTAAGTGTGATCAATGAAGTTCACTCTATTAGTTCTTCTTTTTCAAGTTTATTCTACTTCTATGTTTTTTGGGTTTAGTTTCTTTTCTTTGGTTTCTATAACACTCTGAATACATGAGGATATCAATATCCTATCATGGTATCAAGAACTTAATTTTCTTTTTTATTATTATATCACAACTCAATTCTTCTTTTCATCTTTCTTTGCTAACAATCTTCATCATCCACTATAGAAATTATTCTTTCTGATTTAATAACCAAGAAAACCTTCTCTCCCATAGCTGATAAACTCACCGAAGATAATTTTTCAACATGGAGGCACAATACTATGCTTACTATTCAAATGCTTAGCATGGAAGATCATCTCAATCTATCAAAGGTGCCACTATAATTCATTATTGATGAAACCACGAAAATTATCTCTAAATAAAAAACTTTTAAGACATGGAAGTTTCAAGATCTCTCTCTCCACTTGGCTTCTTGCATCAATGTCGATCTCTATAAAAAATAAGGTGATCAACTGTTAGTATCCACATGAAATCTGGTCCAAGATCGAACATCACTTCACTGCTGCATCATCAACAAGGATCTAAAGTTTGAAATCTCAATTGAAGTCAATAAAAAAGACTGACTAATGAGTAACTAGAAGGAATTCACAAGATAGTTGAGTCTTTGTTTGTAATAGGCTATGAAATCAAGGAAGATGATCAAATACAAGCTATATTAAATGGTTTATCTCAAGAGTATATTGGTTACATTACATATGTCATGTCAAGATTGAGATCTTTCAAAATCATGGAAACTGAATAATTTCTTTTAGTATATGAAGATATGCTTAAAAGATTCAAATATTCTTCTAGTCGCATTCCAGTGGTGAATCTTGTTCGATCTCAGTTTCCACAATCATTCTAGTCTTACCACCATGCCTACAACCAATAGTCACTTAATGGTAACTAGATCAAAGGTTGGACACTCTAAGCCTAAAGCGATGGCAACAACAATAAATTATGATCCAGAATACCTGAATAGTGTCCCTAAAACAGTAAGTCAAGCTTTAAAATGCCCCTACAGGAAAGAAGCAATGGACAGTGAATATGCAGTTTTAATGAAGTGTCAGACTTGGGATCTTACAGTGCCACCTCTAAACTCAACTATTATTAACAATAATAAGTGGGTGTTTGTTATCAAACGCAATCTCTAAGGTAAAATTTTAAGATACAAAGCTCGACTTGTTGCCAAGAGATTTTATCAAACTGAAGGCTTAGATTATGATGAGATTTATAGTGTAAACTCCCGCAAAATTAGCGAATAATTAATCAATAAATTAAATTTTAATAAAAGAAATTAGAAATGCAAATTCCATAGTAAAATAAGATAGAGTTAATTAAAACAAGAATTTTGACACTAATTTCAAAGAATTTGGCCCAAGATTGTGCTGAACGGGTCGAACCGATCGAACCGAACCCATATTGAGCCCAAGGCCCAACCCACCTTATCCTCATTTAAGAGTTTTAGCCTTCTTTCCCCTTCCATTCAGCCACACGCTGAAATGGAGAAGCGAACTCAAGAACCCTAACTTCAAAGTTTTTCAAAATTCAAACTTCCGTAACTTTAAATCCGGAGCTCTGATTGACGAGCCATTTGATGTGTTTGTCTCGGAGTTCTCTTCAATTATATCTGAATAAAGTGTTAAGTTTCTCTCCAATTCGCGCCCAATTTTCTGTGCCCCCTTCCTCCACGAAATTAGTTGAGTTTTGAGCGATTTTGATGATTTTGGTGGTTTAGGTGCAATCTAACATTGGATAATTGTTGGATTATACTCCAATCATCAATGAATAAGGTAAAAAAACTATAAATCCTTGTGGTTTGTCCAATTTTGTATACCCTTGTGCTAATTTAGTGAATTGTATGAATTATATTGAAATTATGTTAAATTAGAGTTTGAACTGGTGGATTGGAGCTCTTGGAATAAACCCTTGCTGGCTAGAATCATTGGAGTTGATTGGTAATCTTGAAGGTAGAATTCTTGGTATTTTTGAGCTTAGGGAGGAATCGGGCAAGGTATGGTTTAGGTTTCTCGTATTTAATATATAATGTTTTATGAAAACTTAGGCTAGGTGATCATAGGATAGGTGTGAATACATGAGTACGATATTTGCCTAGCTCCTTTGATGATGATTATTGATATAGATTAAGTATTTGTTGGTGGTTATTGTACATAATAAGAGTAGGATGATAAACGATGGGTTAATGATGTTTGATATATTGAAAATGATGAATATCTTTAGGTGAAGGATTGTTGATGAATTGTTGTTATAATTGTGAAGTTCATGCTTGAGAATTATGTAGAAATGAGGTATAGTTGATTATGGTAAGTTGTAGAGGCAGTGTGAATGTGATATGGTGTGTTGGTGAGTGGTTTGTAATCTTAAAATGTTGACTGAATTTGATTTTGGTAAAAAATGGAGGTTGAAGAGTTTTGGTGAAAAGCTAATTTTTTGTCGAACTTTTAGCGAGTCATAACTCGGCTTTCAGACCCTCAAATTGTTTCAAATCTATTTTATATAAAAATTGGGTCTGTGAAGTTTACGCCGTTCAAAGAACGGAATAAAAATTATTTAAAACGAAAAAGTTATACACGTTGGAAGTTAGGGATTCAAAATTGAAATTCTGCAGGTTTTCAGACTTAGCCAAAATTTTTAATAAAATGTAGGCCCACGCGTACGCATGACCTGAGATTTCTGCATACGCAAAATGGGCCAAAATGCACGCCCACGCGTACGCGTAACTTTTCATAAATGAACTCATACGCGTACGCGTGACTTTTCAGAAATGAACTCCCACGCATACGCGTGACCTTTGTTTTTAGCAAATGAGTTTTTGTGTTTTAAAGCTTAATTTTGGATTCTCTAAACCTCTATTTTCATTAATTTGACCCTAGATTTTATTGGTAACCCTAGTAATGAGATGAAGCTAGGAATATGTGGTAATTTGAAGATAAAAAAATTTTGTGAAGTGATGATTTATGTATAATATATATATATATATGTGTGTGTGTGTGTGTGTGTGTGTGTGTGTGTGTGTGTGTGTGTGTGTGTGTGTGTGTGTGTGTGTGTGTGTGTGTGTGTGTGTGTGTGTGTGTGAATTATGAAACTGGCCAAAGAAAAGAATGAATGTTGCATCTGAGTATTCTTTCTCGAAAGTGCGACCCCAACAGATGGTGGAAGGTGAGGATCCCCTTCTTTGTTCCTCCTGGTATTGTAAAATCGCCTCCAACGAGATGGTGGGAGGTCAGGATCCCCTCCCTTGTTCCTCCTGGGCATATGAGAACGTACCTCCTGGGTAGACGCAAGGGTTGTGGTTTCGCCCCCACTTGCTCCAGGTTGGTTAGTATAGAGGCTCTTCGGGTAGACGCAAGGGTTATAGTTTTGCCCGACTTGCTTCGGATTAAGATGAGTTATTTATAAAAGTGTAATTATATGATGAGTAAGTAATGAATGATTATGAAATGTTAATGAATGAATATGAAATGATTATCTGAGATACGAGTTTCCCTGGGTAAAGTACCATGGCTTGCCACCACGTGTTCCAGGTTGAGACTCGATACTTTATTGAACCTACATCGTAAGGATGACCGGGCACTTATAAATTCCTGGGAAGGTTAACCCCCCATTGAGTAAATTTTTATATATATATGAATTATGAATGAGAAGAGAAAAACATATGCATAGACTTATGGAGATGCGCAACGGGGGACAATCCAGGGTTTAGCAGCCGGACTTGTCGGGTTGGCTTGATAACCGATAGATGAGACTCATCAACCATAGGACAGGTGATGAGTGGATAATTTATACGCTTTTTGGCATTGTTTTTATATAGTTTTTAGGATGATTAAAGCTACTTTTAGGGATGTTTTCATTAGTTTTTATGTTAAATTCACATTTCTGGACTTTACTATGAGTTTGTGTGTTTTTCTGTGATTTCAGGTAAATTCTGACTGAAATTGAGGGATTTGAGCAAAACTCTGAAAAAGGCTGACAAAAGGACTGCTGATGCTGTTGGAATCTGACCTCCTTGCACTCGAAATGGATTTTCTGGAGCTACAGAACTCCAATTGGCGCTCTCTCAACGGCGTTGGAAAGTAGACATCCAGGGCTTTCCAGCAATATATAATAGTTCATACTTTATTCGAAGAATGACGACGCAACTTGGCGTTGAACGCCAAGTACACGCTCCTTTCTGGAGTTAAACGCCAGAAAAACGTCATGATCCGGAGTTGAACGCCCAAAGCACATCATAACTCGAAATTCAACTCCAAGAGAAGCCTCAGCTCGTGGATAGATCAAGCTTAGCCCAAGAACACACCAAGTGGGCCCCGGAGGTGGATTTATGCATCAATTACTTACTCATGTAAACCCTAGTAGCTAGTCTAGTATATATAGGACATTTATCTATTGTATTAGACATCTTTGGTCTCAGTTCTGTTTTATTCTTCATCCTAAGAGACTATTGATCACGTTTAGGGGGCTGGCCATTCGGCCATGCCTGAACCTTCTGCTTATGTATTTTCAACGGTGGAGTTTCTGCACACCATAGATTAAGGGTGTGGAGCTCTGCTGTACCTCAAAGATTAATGAAGTTCTATTTTCTCTTATTCAATTCTCTATCTTATTCTTATTCCAAGATATTCATTCGTACTCAAGAACATGATGAATGATGATGAGTTAGATAACCCTCATTACTATTCTCACTGATGAACGCGCGTGATTGACAACCACTTCCGTTCTACATGCAACAAGGCTTGAACGTGTATCTCTTAGATTCCCCAACAGAATCTTCGTGGTATAAGTTAGATGGATGGCGGCATTCATGAGGATCCGGAAAGTCTAAACCTTGTCTATGGTATTCCGAGTAGGATTCTAGGATTGAGTGACTGTGACGAGCTTCAAACCTGTAACCTGCTGGGCGTTAGTGACAGACGCAAAAGAATCAAGGGATTCTATTCCAGTAGGGGAGGGAACCAACCGGTGATTGGCCGTACTGTGACAGAGTGCGTGAGCATTAGCTTTCACTGCGAGGATGGGATGTAGCCACTGACAACGGTGATGCCCTACATAAAGCTTGCCATGGAAAGGAATAAGAAGGATTGAGTAGAAGAAGTAGGAAGGCAGGCGTCCGAGAGCTCTACAGCATCTCCATTCCGCTTATCTGAAATTCCCACCAATGAATCTGCATAAGTATTTCTATCCTTTTTATTATATATTTTCTTTTTATTTTATTAATCAGATTTAAACCCATAATCCAATTTCAATCTCCCTAACTGAGATTTGCAAGGTGACCATAGCTTGCTTCATACCAACAATCTCTGTGGATTCGACCCTTACTCACGTAAGGTTATTACTTGGATGACCCAGTACACTTGCTGGTTAGTTGAACGGAGTTGTGGAACAATCAAGGCCAATTTCCAAAAGGAATAATTTTACAATGATGCCAAAAGGCACAAAATAGGAATCACAATTTCGTCCACCAACAGGCATGCATCATATGCATATTGTTTGAATTTCTTGCTTGTCCATTAATTGGGATTGCCTAAGTGATTATAACATGCTATTTGTTATATTTGCTATCTGCATTACTTGTATTCTACCTGTGTTTGCCATTGTCTTCTTGTTTTGTCTCTGTAATTTCATCGAAGATAGAGGAACAGAGGAAAGGCAGAGAGATTTAGGATTCTAGTTCATTTTTAGTTAGATTTAAGGAATTAGTTTAGTTTAGAAAGCTTTAGAGAACCACCCTGATTCATGGATTCTGTTTTAGTTCTTTAAGGTTTATAATCTGAACATCGGCGTTCTAGGATTGCCTCTACCATTCTCAGGACCCTATATATTATGTGTGTGGCCCCTTTACCATGTTGAGAACCCCCGGTTCTCATTCCATACAATGTTGTATTTTTCAGATGCAGGTCGAGAGGCACCTCGCTAGGCGTCTGGAGTTCTCTACAACGAAGTGGGCTTTTTGGGTTTATACTTTTGATATGTTTTGATATATATATATATATATATATATGTATGTATGTATGTAACTATTCTCTGGCAAGCCTTAACTTCTCAGGCTGAGTTTGGAGCTTGATATTTTGTATCTTGATCCTCTACTCTTACTTTTCATATATATATATATATATGTTTAAGAACCGTAGTTTCTTCTTACGCAAGTTACGTTATTTATCAGAGTTGCGCTTTTTAATTTTGCGATTTATTTCACCTATTTTTCAAGGCTCCTAGTATACTACCTTCCTTCGACTATTATACTTATTTATATTTCATTTTTAGAGGTTGTAGTGCCTCGCCACCTCTGTTTTACATTCTAGGTGTAAAGCTCTGTGTGGTAGGGTATTACATATACTCTAGTGGTTAGATTAACTACTGTGAGAATTGTGTTTAGCATTACTGTTTTAACTAGAATCTAAGGTAATTTGATTTTTCAAATGCCTTTTTGAATAAAAAATTAGAAGAGAAGATTTTCATGTCTCAACCTCAGGGGTATTATCGTGAGAATTCTAATTTTATGTGTAATTTAAGAAAGTCCATCTATGGTTTGAAATAAGCACCTCGTGCTTGGTATCAAACTTTGGCCAATACATTGTACAAGGTTGGGTTCCATAACATAAAATCTTATGCTTCTCTCTTTGTAAGAAAAAATTTCTAATTCTATTATATATCTATTGGTTGTATGTGGATGACATTATTGTCATAGGAAACAACATGGAAGGCTATTGATTTGCTAATATCTCAACTAAATTCTATTTTTTTCCTTTAAAGATTTGGGGTTGTTTAAGTTTTTTCTAGGTTTGAAAGCTAACTATATGTCCAATAGAAGCTCGCTTGTTATCCAAACAAAATATGCTACTGATTTATTAAAAAGAGCAAGCATGGAGGATACTTCACCAATGACAACACCAGTGGTTTCGAACATAAAACTATCAAAGCTTGATTTAGAACCTTGTGAAAATTCAAAAAATTATAGATTAATAATGGGAGCCAAGATCTAATCTAGCTTTTACAGTCAACAAAGTCTCTCAATATGTGCAACAACCAACACTGCAACATTGAAAATGCATGAAAAGGATATTGAGATATTTAAAAGGTACGATTTCATATAGAACTGTGTTCACTAAGTCTATTGATTTCAAGTTTTTGGCATTCACAGAAGCTTATTGGGCTTTGGATTTGGATGACAGAAAGTCAATAACTGGATTTTATGTTTATCTTGGGAATAATCTCATCTCATGGAAGAGCAACAAGCAGACCAAGCTTAGTAAAAGTAGCATAGAGGATGAGTATAGATCAATTGCGACTGCTCAAACAGAGATAATTAGTCTTCAACAACTCTTCGGAGAGCTTAGCATGCCATAACCAGTTCCTCCCACCATTTATTGTAACAACCAGAGTTCATGTTTGTCGGCAACAAATTTAATCTTTTACAGTAGGTGTAAGCATTTAGAGATTGATCTTCATTTTTCAAGGGAGTTAGTTGACCATAAATGTCTTTTTATTATTCACATAGCTGCACAAGACCATATTGCAGATACTTTGACTAAACCCCTGTCTTTAAGTCTGTTTCACAAGTTCAGAGACAAATTGAAGGTCTGTGATAAACTCTAACCTCAATTTCAGGGAACAGAGGTATGAGAGGCATAGGCTAGTTAGTTAGTCTAGTCATCAAGTTTGTTAGAGTGTGTTAACCAATTCTATTATAATCACTTTTTCTTTTAGACTATTTTGCTAGCTTCAGTTTTCTATAAATAGCCTATTATATTCTATTTTAATCCTCAAGTCTTGTAATATATGATTTCAAGCGTGATCAATGAAGCTCACTCGATTAGTTCTTCTTTTTCAAGTTTATTTTGTTTCTGTGTTTCTTGAACTTAGTTTTCTCTCTTTAGTTTTTGCTCCAACACCCTAAATATATGAGGATATCAATATCCTTTCATCACTCAAAATGTGCCAATGAAAATAATTCATTAAAAAAGCAAAAATAATTGACAACGAGATTTTTTTTGTGACAAAATAAGCAAAGAAACAAAACAAAAGCAAAACACCTATCCTATATCATCAAGCATGAGTTGCTAAAGATCATCACAAGACGCAGACCAAATAACATGAGTAGGATTAGTCGTCGCTCCATGTGCTGCCAGCCAATCTGCAACAATGTTAGCTTCACGGGATATCCAATCAAATTGCACCAACCAAGGTCTTGACATAAGCTCATGGATCTTATTAAGAATATTGACATCATCAGACTTTTACCCACTAGCCGGATTATGTAAAAAGTGAAAAATATCGAGACAATCCATTTTGCACACAATATCTCTCAAGCCATAATCCTAAGCTAAAATCAAACCCCTTCAAATAGCAAAAAGCTCACATCTGACACTAGGCCTTGGGGGACAGCTACTAGAATAACCTGAAATCCAACAACCATTAGAGTCTCTAATGACATAACCAATCCCAGCCAAGTTCAAATCCAAAAATAGACTCGTATCACAATTAACTTTAAAAGTATTACCTGCTAGAGGTTTCTACCTTATCCGATTCTTGAAATTTCTAAAGATTGCACTGTTTTTGGCATACCTTCTTAAATCATTAGTAGTTATTCGTGCCATAGCAACAACCTTGTGATCTGACAATAGATTTTCAGTATTGAAAAGATCATTATATTGATTCCTTCACACCCACCAAAGTCCTGCCCCAGATAACTCCTCTTTACCAAGCATGACCTTTCGAAACCAAAACTCCAAAAAGGTACCTTCAAACAAATAAAAAAACAAAGGATCCAATATCTGTCAAATAATTCTAGATTCTACACAATCTCTAAAATAATGCTCCATCGTTTCCTTATTCTCGTTGCATCTTGAACACCTATCTGATTCAGATAAATGATGCTTGAACGGAAGGCATTCGTCGGGAGAGCATTTTGTAAACCCAGCCACATCATAATCTTCATCTTTTTTGGAATATTAGAATACAAATCTATCACTAGTTACTATTACCAGTCCAATTTAATTTCTTCTTCAAGAGCTAACGATAACCCTCTCGAGCACTATAAACCTTCAACGTTGTAGGCCACCAAGTCCATCCGGACTCCCAATCCATAATTCTTGGAGGCCTAAGGCTATAGAGAAACTGTTTGATCTCATGAGAAATTGGTGTGGCAAGGTTATCCACCTCCCAAGCACCATTGCTCCCCAAATCAGCAAAAGAAAAATTTGTTTTAGATATGTACACATAAAAAGTAAGCTCACAAAGTTTACCAAGAGGAGTCCACTCATCATACCAAATAGATTATTGCATATTTTCCTCATTTCATCTAAATCTTTCCTTTAAAATATCATAAGCCTTAATAATCTTCTTTCAAGTAGTCGATAGAGAAATAACGAGTGAAAATGCTATGTATCCACAATACACTTGAGTTAATATTTTTCATTGTCTAGCTTTTCTCTTTTTCTTTATTTATTTAAGTCTAATTATTCTTTTGAGTTTTATAATTTTATCAAAATTTTAATTAAATTTTTATAATTTAAAAGTTATCATTTGAATTTTGTATTAGATAAAAAGTTTTAATTAAATTTTTAAGCTCTTTAGAATATTTGTTTTTATATATGAAATATAAAAATTATAAAATATTCTTAAAACACATATTTTACAATAATTATATATTTTTTCTAAAAAAAACTAATAAAAATTTAATTGTAAATGTGTATTTAATATAAGGATTTAATTATAAATTTTTAAATTATAAATACTTAATTAAAAACTTAATAAAATTATAGATATTAATAAAATAATTAAATTCTTTTGGAGTATAAGCACTCTTTAAAAAAATAATTAATTTTTGGAGTGAAGTGATGATTATTATTTTATTAATTACCTTCTTAGGGTGTAGTTCTTTCGCGAAAATGTTATCAAAACAATTGTTGTTTAAAAGTATAGGTCATTTTTTTAAATATTTCAAAATATATATATCCCTATTATTAGTTAAGATATTCCTAAAAATTCATTTAATAGTTTCTTAAAATATTTGAATATACTTGTTTACTTATGTTTTTATTAAATAACCATAGCATATTTAACTACGCACGAAATATTAATCATTTTTAAAATTAAATTAGTTCAAATATACTTTTATATGCGACAAAAAAGTTCTATTAAAATTTAAAGGTAAATTCTATCGCATTGCTATAAGACCAGTTATGCTTTATGATACGGAGTGTTGGGCAGCCAAAGGGAAGCACGAACATAAGTTGAGTGTGGCAAAGATGAAGATATTGAGATGGATGAGTGGTCATACGCGATTGGATAAAATAAGGAACGAAGATATAAGGGAGAGAGTTGGAGTAGCACCCATTGTGAAAAAGATGGTAGAATCGCATCTCAAGTGATTTGGACATATGAGAAGAAGAGTGACAGAATACCCAGTCAGGAGGGTGGATGAGATGGAAGATGAATAAGGGATGAAAGGTAGTGGAAGACTAATAAGACCATACAGAAGGTGGTCAACCCAGATCTACATATAAACGATTTTTCTGTAGACATAATGCATGACAGACCTCAATGACATCGTTTGATTCATATCGCCGACCCCACCTTGTTGGACAATGCTTTATTGTTGTTGTTTGTTGTAAATATACTTTAACTACGTTTAAATTTAATAATTTTTTAATCTGTGTACTTTTGTGAAAATAATAACTTATATTTATCCACAAAAAATATTACAATAAAAATATCAAATTAAGCCTATTGATTAAAAATTTAGAACTGAAATTATTCTTTTCTATACAAGAGAGAAAGAAAAATACTCAGTGGTCACATCAATAAAAAGAAAAGAAAAGCAACGTAAAAAATAAATAAATTTCTCTTAGATTTACTCACACCAATAACAATTATTGCATTAATAACAAAAACATCATTCATCAAGAATTGCATTAATAACAAAAACATCATGCATAAAAAAAAAATGTTTGGTGGTTTCGTCCATCAAAAAAAGGAAAGAAAAATAAAAATTAAATAGACCTCTCTAAGGTTTACTTACACAACTGTTAGTCTCCAAAATCAAGTGATAAATATAGAAATTATAATGCAGCGAAATAGTAAAAAATGATAGAAGTGTGTATTATTAAATTAAGTAAAAAAATCTAAAAGAAGGAAAAGATAGGAGTATGAGTAATCCCCTCCTTCAAGTCGGGGGTGAAAACTCCTTGTATACGACTCCATATTTCACCAATTGCTTAAAAAACTATGCAGGAATCTCTCCCCCATATACTCTGGAACTAACTATTGAAAAATATGATTCAGTGTGGCATAGGTTATTTCTTCACATAGTCCTGCGTCCACTTAGAAATTGATTTGGGCCTAGTGCTCTTCCTTCTCATTTCTGGCCCATTGAATTCTTTATGAACAGCTGCAACTATTGCTTCTTCCATTGGGTTTGTAGAAGAGGCAGTAATATCACTTGGGCTAACAATCATTCCTTCCTCCAAAATGACCTTGCCCTCAAGGTCAATCTCTAGAAATATAAGTTGCTGTTCTTGAAGATCAACCTAAGTGGCTTCCTCACGTGCAATCCCTTCCCAATCAACCAATACTTGAGTTTGTAGTCCCTCCGCACTAGTGACTGTTTTGCATGCCAGAATCCCCGCGGGGTATGGTTGCAGCGAATACGGCAGTTCAGCAACTGCTTGGCTCCGACAACACTATCCCATGGAACTCCTTGAGCATAGAGATGTGGAAGACTGGATGCAAAGCGCAACCCGGCGATAACTCCAACGGGTAAGCCATACGCCCCACTCTTTGAATTACTTTATAGGGATTGTAGAACCTCTTATGAAGTTTGCTATAACTAGGTTGCATTGTTAGAGATTTTTGCATGTAAGGTTTAACCCATAAGAGGACCCAATCGCCAATTTCAAAGTTCTCCCTTTTGTGTTGATTGGACTGTTTCTTCATTTTATCCTAAGCTAATTGAAGAAAGTAATGCAACTCCCTATTCAATGCCTCTCTGACTCTCAAAAAGTCAATAACTTCTATCACCAAAGTGGTTCCAGAATGTATCCAGGTAGCGGCTACACAGGGAATCCATAGAGAGCTTCATGAGGCGATATATCAATTGCTAAATGATAAGACCCATTACAACAGAATTCAATCTATGATAAATAGGACGCCCACTGTTTAGGATACGAGTGAGTAAAGACATTTAAATACTGTTCTAAAGTGCCGTTGACAACCTCTGATTGCTCATCGCCTTGCGGATGATAGGCAGCAGTATAGTGAAGCTTAGTTCAACAAAGTTTAAACAAATGTTTCCAGAATCGGCTCAAAAATAGGGAATCATGGTTCGAAACGATGGTAAGAGGAAACCCATACAACTTGACCACACTGTTAATGAATACCTGAGGTGCTTCCTTGGCCATAAAGCTAGGCTTTAGTGCACTGAAATAACCCACCTTGCTAAAACGGTCCACCACAACTAGAATTGTCGTAAAATTTGCAGATTTAAGTAATTGAATGATGAAGTATATAGTAATATCAGCCCAAGATCGCATTCTAATTAAGAGTGGTTGCATTAAGCCTTGGGGTTTAGATGAAACATATTTAGTGACTTGGCACTATTGCATTTTTCCACAAAGCGGTGGACTGTTGTCCGCATTCTTGGCCAAAAAAATAGTTCCCCTAAAGCCTTGTAGCAGGTATTTAGAATACCCTCATTGCTTCCTTTATAGATGAGTGAAAATTATAGAGGAGGAGTTTTCTTAACCCATTGAAATCTGGCACCCAAATTCTGCTCTGGTATAACAACAACTTTTTCCTCATAGTGTAATTTGTCCCCAACTTCTCCTCTTGCAGTTGCTGTTGCAACTCCAAAATCCTAGGATCCTCTTTATTAGCAGAAATCAAAGAGTCCATGAGGGAGTTTAGAACTGAAGAGAGGCTGTTAAGCTCTGGTGGAACAGCCTCCTCGCTCTACCGTGAAAAAGAGTCAGCCACTTGATTCAATTTTCCCAAACGATACTCAATATCAAAGTCATATCCCAGTAATACTCAATACTCAATATCAAAATCACTTGAGTCATGAGCTCTTTCAACCCTTGGTGATCTTTTTTCACTCGGAATTTGCACCCGAAGAGATAATACCGCCATTTCGCACTAGCCTGAGTAATGGCATAGAGTTCTCAAACATAGGCTAAATTCATTGCTAGTTTGGAACTCAACTTCTTGCTAAAGTAAGTCATTGGGTGCCCCTCCTGTATTAGGACCACTCCAATTCCCGTGTTAGAGGCATCGGTTTCCACTATAAAAGGCTTAGAGAAGTCCAGCAAGCTTAGCACAGATGTTTGCATCATTGTAGCTTTCAACATCTTAAATGCAGCGTTTGCATCTAGCCCCCAATAAAAATTATTTTTCTTTAATAACTCAGTCAAGGGTTGGGCCAGCTGGGCATACCTTGCAACAAACTTCTGATAATACCCGGTTATCCCAAGAAATCCTCTTAGTTGCTTGAGATTAATAGGTTTTGGCTTGAATGGCAGCTAGGGGTGCACATGACCCGGCCCGACCCAAAAATTCAGTCAGAACCTGAATATTTTAGGGCTAATTTGGTGTGATTTCACCGGATAAGGGTCTAAAAAATAGACCCGGTCATTATTTAGGGTTGGATCCAGGTTAAGGCGAACCCGGCTTTACCCAATCCATGTGCACCATAGGGGGACTAAAAAAAGTATATATGTTTTAAATTAATTCCAATATTATGTTATATTAATTATAAGCTTATTGTATTATTTTTAATCACATTTGTTGAATTAGGAAATAGATAAAAAAAAGTATGAAATTAGAATTTATGCACAAATTCAAGTTCAAGTATGGTTATCAACTTCTCTGTAATAAGTATTTTTTTTCTTCTTTATAAATGAGTGCATCATAATTTTTTGACATAAAATTTATCAAGGTCCAGACTTTACCCAGTCGAGACCCAGTTTTAGTGAGGCCCAAAAGGCACAATGGGTCTAGGGTGGGATAAGGGTCTCAAAAATAGACCCGGTCATTATTTAGGGTCAGGTACGGGTCAAGGCGAATCCGATTTTTCCTGACCCTATGTGCACCTTTAATAGCAGCTATCTTACACGATTCAACTTTTATGCCTTCCGTACACACAACATACCCTAAATTCTCCACTTGTTGTTGCCTAAATGTACACTAGACATTTTAGTAAAAAACTTGTTTTGAGCTAGAGTGACAAGTGCAAGAGTCAAGTGTGAGATGTGCTCCTCTCATGAACTACTATAGATCAGAATATCCTAAAAAAAAGCAATGAACTTTCTCAAATAAGGTTTAAAAATTCGGTTCATCGTTACTTGAAAAGTTAAGGGTGCATTCGTAAGGCTAAAGGGCATCACCATAAACTCATAGTGACCGAAATTAGTACAGAAAGCTATCATGGGAATGGTGTTCGTATCCGAATCTAATGATATCCAGACCGTAGGTCAATCTTAAAAAAATATTCTGCACCAAAGAGTTCATCTAGTGTCTCCTCAATTGTGGAAATAGAAAATTTATCCTTCACAGTTATATCATTAAGTGTCCAATAGTCAACACAAGTGTCAGCTACTTTCTTTCTTCTTTACTAATATAACAGGGCTGGAAAAAGAGCTTTGACTCTCCCTTATCACTTTGAGTTTCAATATCTCAAAAACCAATCTTTCAATCTCTGATTTCTAGAAATGAGGGTACTTGTAAGGTCTCATATTAATTGGTTGTGAACCAGGTAGCAAGTTGATGTCGTGATCAACATCCCGCTGCAGAGGCAGCTGTTTAGGCTCTTCAAAAACCACCTGAAACCTATCGAGGGCCTCTTATACCTCATGTGGGGGCTGGGAAGCCGGCTCCCTGGAAGTTGCACCTTCCTCGAGTAACTTTAAATAATAGAAGGTCGCAGTGGCTTCTGTGTGAACCAGCTTCTGAGTTACTGAGACATTCGGATTGCAACAAGCGTTCTCCTTGCAACTTAATAGAAAGGCCATCGACTGTAAACTCCATAGTAAGCAGCCTGTAGTGAGTAGTGATATATCCAAGACACAATTAATCGATCAGCTCATTATAACTCCAAAACATGGGTCCACAGTGAATTAGAATTCTTGCATTACCAAAAGAATTCCCTCACATTAGGCTTTGCACCCGATTACATTTCCATTCCTCACCAGCACCTGTAACGAGGTAGCTTGCTGAACTGGTAACTTCAATTTCGTAGCAATGTTAGCCTTCATAAAATTGTGGGTGCTACCCCATCAATTAACACCATCAAGGTTTGCCCCTTATAGGTTCCTTTTAGTCAAAAGGTCATAGGCTGATACTATTCCACCATAACACTAAAACTGATTTTCGGCTGTACTAGTTGCACCACAATAGAGCTTATAAGTTTCTCTGATTCCACCAACTTTGGGTCTGATTTTTTCAAAATCTCTTCCATGTCCTCATTCCCAATTAGGAGATAACAAGATGAGACAATGGTGTCCGAGTGAGAACTTATCATCACAATAGTAACAACTAACAAAGTCCCTTCTCTCTCTTTGCCTTGATCTCAGAGGTAGATAATATCTTGAAAGGGGTGTGGGTGGTGGTAAAGACCTTAACGGGTAGGTTGATGTTTTTTGTGGTAAGATTTCTACTTTGTTGGCTTGTGGTCAAGGGGAGAGATGAAATTCTTTTGTAGTTATTCTGTGTAGCTTGGTGTTTTTATTGATGTAGTTTGGCTAGTTACACTGCAGTGGAATATATAATTGGTTTAGCCAGTAATAATTCACATTTCAAATAGTCTTGTAATACAGCCGTGAATAAGAAGATTAGCCATTTTTCACTTAAACCTATGACCGAATTAGATAAATTTTCAAATTGATTGTGGTACTCAGCAACAGTAGTGGTCTGTTTCAATTCTTTGAAAGCTACTTTAGGGTCATAAAACGAATTCTGCCCAAAATGTAATTGCAATGCATCTAAGAATGAGTTCCAATTGTATGAAATGTTATTATTAGCCCCTCGTCTATACCATGTGTATACAGGGCCAGTTAGATGGAAGAAGATCACACGCACAAGCATGTCCATGGGCACATCATACCATTCAAAGTATTCCCATACTTTGAACAACCATTCATCAATCCCTTCACCATCAAATAGAGGGAGTTCAATCTTGATACATTTCACAAGTGGTCTGTTGTTGGTTATACGATGGACATTTTCTGGCGTGAATGAGCGACTGGCTGGCTCGAATTCTGGCTGTTTCATCTCTAGAGCCTCTTTCAGTAAGTTACGGATCTCTTACAGTGAATCTTCCATTGCAACCATGTGATTGTTGGTAGCTGTGACGCGACTGCCGATCTCAATTTGGTCACACTGAAGGGTAGTAATCTCCTCTCAAGAGCAGCTGATTCAGCAGGATCTACTATGACGGAAACTCTCAATGAAAGCATTAAATGTTAGTCTCCAAAATCAAGTGATGAATATAGAAATTATAATGCAACAAAATAGTAAGAATTGATAGAAGTGTGTATTATTGAATTGAGTAAAAGAGTGTAAAAGAAGGAAAAGAAAGGAGTACAGATAATCCTCTCCTTCGAATAAGGGGTGAAAACTTCTTGTATATGACTCCATATTTCACCAATTGCTTAACAAACTATGTAAGAATCTCTCTCCCGTATACTATGTAACTAACTATTGAAAAATATGATTTAATATGGCATAGATTATTTCTTTATATAGTCCTGCATCCACTTAGGAACTAATTTGGACCTAGTGCTCTTGTTTCTCATTTTTTGCCCATTAACTTCTTCTTAAACAGTTCCAACTATTATTTTTTTTTTAATTGGACTTATAGTAGAAGCAGTAATATCAACTTGGGTTGGTCAAGTTGTCAGCTCACTCGTCCACTTAAGCAAGTGTCGGGAGTTTGAACCCCGCCTTGTGCATGCAGCAACCCATTGGCCAGCGACAAACCCTTAAATGGAGCTCAGATCCGCGACGGATTAGTCCTTAACCTATCGGATTGGGGGATACCGTTTGGGTAAACAAAAAAAAAAAAAAAACATCTATCTATAATCAACTTTTTTCTCATATAATAAGAGACTTTTATTTTAAGTAATAAATTCAATTAATAAAAAATATTTACAAGATTAAATGTCCAAAATTCAAAAATAAATAAATAGAGAATAGCATTTCCATGGCTATCAAATATTTTTTAGCCTTTTTTCATCTATATCAAAATTTGAGAAATTATTTTGATAATTTTAATTTTTAGATAGATAAAGTTAACCAACATAATTGGATATGGTAAATCAGCAAGATTTATATTTTGTCTAAAAATCACATATGTCAATTTATTATTGAAAGATTATCTTTTATAAATTAATTTTTATTTGTTTGATGATAACACATGTTATAAATTATAAGTCCGTATTTTTTTTTAAATTTTATGAAAATAAAAAAATAAAAATAACAAATATTTAAAGTAAAAACACAAACTAAACACAATTTAAATTTACATAATGACAATTTTGACCCTTATAAACTCGCTCTCTCTCTCTCTCTCTCTCTCTCTCTCTCAGCAGCTAACAAGAAACAAACAAAAGCTCTTTAAAAAATAATCTTTTTTTCATGGAATTTGGGAAACAAAGCATTCATTCATTCATTTATTCATTCAAAGTCTCTCTTTTCACTTTGAGTTTGCATCATCATCATCATCATTATCTCACTTCTACTTCTTCTTCTTCTTCTTCTTCTTCTTCTTCAAGTACAACACCACCACTGGTAAAAAAGTCTCTCCCTTTCTTCTCTCTGATATTATTGTTATTATTATTTGGTTAAGCTTTTTGAAGATTATTTATCAATAATAATAGCTTACTATACTTTATTTTCTTTATGAAACAGGCTTTGATTGATTATATATGAATGAATCTCCATGGATTGTGTTTTTGCCTCCATTGAGTCCTCTGTCTTCACCTGACACACTCTTCACATTCATTATCTTAACCCATTTTCCATTTCACGTGCTCCCTTCTGACACTTCTTTTCTACTCTCTTTCTTTCTTTTTTTCCTTTTCCCCTTTAATCTTTTCCTTATAATTATTGTCTCACTGATTGCAAAAAATAATTAAAAAAAGGGTCTTGCCTCAGCTTCAGCTTCAGCTTCAGTAGGGATAATAGTATTATAGACAGTAGTAACTATTACTTACTTGTGTTTTGTTCTTTTTGAAGCCTCTTCAATGGTGTTCCTTCTTTTTGTTAACTTTACTCCACTGCTGAAGTAGTAGCTATTGCAAGTTGAGACTTTTTTTTTTCTCTTGTTTCTGTTTTGAGTTTGAGTCAGAGTCTGTTACAGTGTTTTTAACTGCATCGATTGAGGTGGTTATACTTGCACTCTGATTCTTGCACTCTTTGTGTTTGTGTAATTGCCTCTGTGTGTGTGTGTGTGTGGCTGTGTGCTTATTCATGTTATGGAGTCTTGGAGTTATGTTTCTGAAGAGAAGGGTTATGTCTCAAACGATGCAATTTCCCCTCCCAACACTCTTGGGAGGAACAGCAAAGGTTCCTTCTTGGGTTGGGAACTGAAAACCCCAGGTGGTTTTTCCATAGAGAATCAAGGTTTTGAGGAATTGGGGTTCCCAGGGATGAAACAATTGCCCCAAGATCCTAATCCAATTGGAAGTGTTCATAGCAGAAAGATTGATAATGACCCTGCTATGGCTACCTCAAACGCATTCCCTTCAAGAGATGATTTCAATTCCAAGATTTCAGCCTCTTTGGGGGACTCTAATGGTGGTGGCCGTGATTCACTTATTGACTTGAAGCTTGGTAGGTTTCCTGATCATGGTGATGTTGGTGTGGCGGCGCCAGCATTCTCCAAAGGGGCCCCTATTTTGTCGTCATCGGAGTCGTCCACGCCGCCGAAGAGGGTTCGAGCTTCTGGGATTCACTCTCAGACAGCATACTGCCAGGTCTATGGATGCAACAAGGATCTGAGTGGTTGCAAGGACTACCATAAGAGGCACAAAGTTTGTGAGGTTCATTCCAAGACTTCCAAAGTTATTGTCAATGGTATTGAACAAAGGTTTTGTCAGCAATGTAGTAGGTAGGCTGGTCAAGCTTTTCTTTCTTTTGCATCTTTTGAATTTGTTGGCTCTTTTTTGTCTCCTAATTACATGTCATGTGTGTTTAAGAAGCTTTTATCTGCTCTTTTTAGCTTTTCATCCAAATTCTCTTCCTGTCTTTAGCTATGTTCTTCAAATCTGCATTATTATTTGGTGGGAAATAAAAATGGGGATTGGTTTTCACCAATTGTTTTATAGTCCAATTTAGGTGCTACTTTGTTTTCTCAAAAGGAAGAAACCACACTCTATGAATATTCTTACTAGGGATGAGTTTTGTATGTTGGTAAAATTGGGGGAGAAATTTTAATGGATGAGATTTGTGTGCAATTGTACACATAATTCGCATCCACGAAAATTGCTGCATAACTTTTCCTTCGTCAAAATTTCTGCTCTGAGTTTTCTGAAAAAGGACAAAGTTTTGAAATAAGAAGCTTTAATATTATGATATATAGCGCTCCTGTAATGTTTAGCTTACTATCCAGGTTTCATTTGCTGGCTGAATTTGATGATGGTAAGCGTAGCTGTCGTAAACGCCTTGCAGGCCATAACGAGCGGCGGAGAAAACCACAAGTTGGTATACACTCTGGAAAGCCTGGGAGGTTGCTTCAGCCATATGGTGGTAATAACATGTTCTGAATTCCTTCATTATAATAACACTTTTCTCCCTCTCTAACATTAACCTTCCTATTTCTGCATGCATATTCATTGATTACTTTATTAATTCATATTTTGCCTTTTCAACAGCTTTCTCTAATATATCCATTCAGTGAAAAAGGAAAAATGAGTAAACCTTTGTTCACTATTAAGGAAATGTAGGCTAAGGTTTCCCAAGTTTCTATCTGATACTACGATCTTAATTTTCTATATTGACTAATGAGCTGCTTCATTTTCTTTGAGTTGTTCATAACCAAAATCTGGCTCGTGACATTTTCGATAACTAATTCTCTGATCCTAACTTTTTCTTTAATTCGGCAGTCATCTTTTATACTTAAATTTACTTGATCTGTAAATTTCTTAGAGATCCTGTGGTGCTTTTGCAGAAAGCAGATTCCAGGGAAACATGCTAACATCAGCATCTTTCATCTGCCAAGAGATACTCCCCGCTGGGGCCTTATCTTCTGAGAGATATGGAACAAGTGACTGGTGGAGACCTATAAAAACCGAAGACAGCGCTGGTTTTAGGCATCTTTCTTCTGTTCCTATCTCTAATGGACACCCTCAGTCACGACCTCTGTTTCCTTCATATAATGAGAAGCAATTTCCCTTTCTTCATGAAAATAATGATGCTACATCTGCTGGGGCTAGCATCTTCTGTGAAAATAATAGCTCATATCCACCTGCCATAGGAGGGCCGAACACGGGGTCACAATCATTATTCCAGGACACGTCCATAGGAGGTGAGGACTTCAATGTTTTCGATACAGAATCGGCTGTTCAAGGACTATCGGGAATTTCAGACTCTGGTTGTGCTCTCTCTCTTCTGTCATCTCAATCACAAAACTCTTCAAGCCAGTCATCTGGAATTCCCATGGCTCGCTCAATGGTCATTCGGAGCAGCCATAGCAGTAGCCATTATGCCATGAGCCAGGTCTCTGAAAAGATGATAGGAATAACTTCGCAAGCTTCGAGTGGAGTCTCCGATAGGTTTCCATCCGAGTTGAATCCTGCAGATGGAAGTCCTCTTAGCTCTGTGCTGATATCTGACACCAATGACATTGTCAACTTTGAAATGGCAGATGGAATATTCCATGGTTCAGATTTTGTGAATGTGAAAGATCGTCTCTCATGTGATGATGTCCCGACTATCGACTTGCTTCAACTGTCTTCGCAGCTTCAGCGAGTTGAGAGTGAGAGACAATCCTTGCAGGTGAAGCAAGAAAACGATTCATCGGTCTCTCTCCGGATTACTTAAGTTCCTTTCAAGAAGGTACTTTTCCCCTTTCATATTCATCGTCGAATTGTCTCTCTATGCAGTATACTTTAGCAGTTAACCTCCGGAGAAAATGCAACTTGGCATAGCTCATATTCACTACTTAATAGCTTAAGATCATGTTTCTTCCAAACCAAATCAATCATTTTTATTCTTTTGAGAGGAATAAAGTCTCATGTTATTGAGCTCATTGATAAGTTGAGTCTCAAATGGAAAATGTGTTGCTCGCTCCGTCTGCCTTAAGTGTCATTTCTGGTATGTCTCAGATAGAATCGAAATACATTCCAGAAATGACACTTCAAAACGGACCG
The DNA here is from genome assembly GCF_014773155.1 of Arachis stenosperma. NCBI lineage: Eukaryota > Viridiplantae > Streptophyta > Magnoliopsida > Fabales > Fabaceae > Arachis > Arachis stenosperma. The sequence goes on from NC_080386.1 coordinate 121,114,934, forward strand.
AGGGAGTACCACTCAGAAGTCAGAACCAAAAGATATCTCTGGCTAATCTTAATTGTTTTTCAAAAAATAATCAGATCAGTTTTGAAAAACAAAATCCTGATTTAAAAAAAAAAATTTAAGCTAATTTTTATAGAAACATGCAATGAGAATATAGATTTTGCTGTTTACATGCAATCTGAATATCTTAACTAAATATTGATACAGGAAACAAAGTTGTGATTGTGCAGCATGTGATCAAAGACACAGAAAGACAGCAATGGCAGTACAAGTGCCTACCATAACTCAACTATTTATTTGGACAGAATAGTCCTTCTCAGTCTGAAAAAATATATATATGTAACCAATAACAATGTGAATATTAATAAATAAACCAAAGAAGCCTGAGATGTATCAAATTAAAGTGTGCCTTCTCAATACAGGCACACTTGAATTTCTTCATGATTATTAGTTTCTGTATGAATCTAATTTTTGCTCTTAGTAGTGACATTAGGTGGACACATAACGACACACAACAATAGATGTAAAATTGGTTTTTAATGATAAAGGTGTGTATGTCTCTATTAGTGTTTTTGCACTCGAACAAATTATATGTATTTATGGATATCTATGTGTGTGTTTGTGTTTTTATTATGTTGAGACAACAAATAAACACAACCTTAGCTATAAGTCCATTACAATGATGGTCATAAAATAAAGTGTAAATATTTCAATTTTTGTTTTCTTAAATTGATTCTGTATGGTGTCATGGTGTGAGATCACACATTGAGAGGATTCATGTTCCAAATAAAGCACTAGTCACTAGAATCAAGCAGAGAGGGAGGAAAAAAAACAAAAAACAATGAGTCATGATCTTGTTTTCTTTAAGCCAAACAATAATGCTAACCATGAACATCTAATTGGAAAAATCTGAAGAAAGTTTCTTACACACAACTAGACACTATTCAGTTCAAATCTTGTGAAAGAGTTTTATTGTATTATTATAGGGAAATAATGGTATATATTCTATGTCAATGTTCAGCAATAATTTTATCAAGGTAGTTTCTGTCGGTTGACAAAGGCACGGCTAGATAAAATAAAATAAAAAAGGACAAATGCGAAGCATTCATTTACTTTATTAAATACATATATGCTTTAAATTGTAAATGAAGCATCAAGGTCGTTGTAGTATAGTGGTGAGTATTCCCGCCTGTCACGCGGGTGACCCGGGTTCGATCCCCGGCAACGGCGTTCTTTTTAGTATTCTAAGGCTCTGGGCTTTTTTTGGGGACATTTTACTAGGGTAAATTGTAATGGACTCCTACGGCAATAATTAGGTTTCGGTAGCATAAGATGGCCGACATCTATGCTATTAAAAATAAATGAAAAATACAGATTATTAGTTATACCTCCAGTTTATGGGTTGTATTATCAATCAAATGTTCATGTTGATATTACATTCTACCATGAGAGAAAATGATACTCCTATTTCAATTGATCAATCTCAAATTAAAGAAAGAAAAAAAAGAAATAGCCCTCCTGCTGCAGATATAATACTTAAAATTGAGGCACTTGCATTTTTCGGAGTTTTTGGTTGGACTAACTAAAACAATGTTAAATAATCTGTTTAGATAATGTTTTGAATGATCGTACACCAAAAAGTAAATTCCATTAATATCGGTAACACTTGTATTATGAGACATTGTCATATACAATTTTCGGTAAAAGGCAAAAATACAATAAAATTTAACCTTAGAAATAACAAAGAAATATAAATTTGTTAATAAACTACAAGAGCATGCAAGTACTGTTCTTCAGGTCATTGGTGTATGAGGTCCAATTTGGTCTCCACCTATGTTATAGTATTTAGCAGCAGCAAGTAATACAAAACTGGCAACACTAATTTTAACCAAAGACATAGGATTGAACCCATTCTTTTTGCTCCTATCTGATTCCATATCTGAATCAAAATGTCTAGGAAAAGCTTGAGATGAGGTCTTCATAAAAGATGAGTATGAATCAATTTCAGCTTTTGTTAGTGCTGGGTTTAGAGAATCTTTCACTATCTGGAAATGACGATCGCATACAACGGTGGCGGATATGTCTTCCCTTAGAGCCACAATTCCAGCTTCCCTGCATAACCCCTCCAGTTCAGCTCCTGTAAAGAGTTCAGTGTCTTCTGCTAGTCGTCTGAGATTGACGTCACTCGCTGTTTTCATATTACGCGTATGGACACAAAGTATCTCATATCGAGCCTCCAAATCAGGCGGTGGCACATAAAGAACCTGCCATTGCAGATACATAAATCAATGAGAGAATATCTTGACGACCCTTTTCAAGTTGCTATCAGTGTCAACAGTTTGAGAATACTTTTCTTTTAATGAAGTAAAGTTGCTGATTTCATGAAATTCTTTCATCATTTTGCATTGTACACACGCTTGTATCTTCCAACTGTGTATGATTCAGCTACAGACATGAGTTTAATTGTAATGATACAAATACGATTCTAAATACAACATCATACCAGATCAAAACGTCCTGGACGCATGAGTGCAGCGTCAATCGCATAAGGGCGATTTGTTGCTGCCAGAACAAGAATTCCCTGGAAACAGAAATTACAGAGATATACTTAAATGGAAATGCGCTTACTACCAATCTCTTGAATCCAGTCTTATGCTTACTTCTTTTTTTTATTTAATTTGAAACAGTTTTGTTTTTGTGACTTCAAGCTCACAGATTCAAACCGAGAAATCAATTATTGATGCAATTATACCCTTTGGGTGCATCCCGTTTCCTGTACTTGCTAACTCAGGATGCTAGAGCATTGAGCTTTCTTTTTTTATTTTTTTTATTTATTATCATTTTGATAAAAGAATCTAAGGTATAAAAAGAATATTTAAATTAAAAAAAAAAAAAAGAAACACGAGTATGAGACTAAAATGTCCTCCCTATAGCCAACAGCAACGAGACATATGGTAAACTTACTTTAGCTTCTTCTAAGCCATCAATCTCAGTCAACAAAGTGGATAAAAGCCTCTCACCAACTGTCGCACTATTGCTTGAACTATCACCTCTGCAATTAGGAGATAAATTACGAAAATAACTCATTATGCACTCTAAGCATAACAAAAAAGACACCAAACAAATTTTTTGTACAGGGTGGTAGATGTTAAATCCAATATTGAGCTTTAAAAGCACCAAATGTTAAAAACATAAAACATACCAAAACGCAAAAACATTTTAGAGTTCAATGCAATCAACATTACAGGAGGGTAGGTGTTAAATGCAATGGGGCTGATCACTGAGATCCACCTCAGAGGAGCTGTTCAGCATAACAAATTTGTGCAGAGCAACATTTTCTTTCAGCCAAAACAATTTCAGAATAAGATGCATGGAAACACGTTAATGATTCTTGGCATGACCTCCCACATGCATTTGATCCTCATACAAAGGAAAATGGTTACTTACCGTTTTGTAGCTACAACATCAGCCTCATCAAAGAATAATATACTGGGTGCCGCGAGTCGGGCTCTCTGAAATGTGTTACGGAGCAGAGCTTCCCCCTCTCCAACATACATTGAATACAATTCTGCACCACTATCAGCATTTATTACTTCAAAATTTGTCCATAATTTGGAAATCAGAGTTAAGATGGTATTTCCAAAACTGAAATCAGAGATAAGGATGTTGTAGAACTGCAACATATTTCCAAAACAGTAATGATAGGGAGACAAAAAAACAGCCAGAACTTATCTTATTTACAATAATTAATTGTTAGAATAAGACAAGTTCTGGCTGTTTTTGGTTATCAAACATTTCCGTTTCCAAAAGAACAGCCAAATATATGGTTGGATTACTTTATTCATTTATGAAAGAATATATATTTGACATAAAATGTGTTTCTTACCTCAGAGCATGGCACACTCTTGTTTGGCCTCAAAACTAGGATTGTTCAGTTTAAGTTCTTATCAACAAGTGGGTGTAACTGACCCCAGCAATGGGAATCCACAGGAAAAATATATTTCAGCCAAACTTATTTTTTTTGGATTTCAAACCAAAGTTATCACTTTCGCAAGGCAAGCATGATTATACAAGTCTTCTAGGAAAACAAGTATGCTAGCATAATTTAGATTCTCAAGCTGAAAACAACAGCATCATATTTGGGAGAATATATGAACAACTTGTGTGTGGAATTTGTCAAGCATCAGGACAATAACATGTCCCTATACAAGGAGATTTGTGGTTTTTTTCCTGAAATGACACTCTGATACAGTGATTCCTAAGGAGAAGAAGAGAAAATCATTCCTTCTTAGGCATAAAATTAAGTAATAATCAATCCAAGACTTATATACTGAATACCACAAGGATAAACCCTATGTAGAAAATTAAATTATTCAAACCTCAAAGAAAAGAAAGAAGCTTGGGCAGCATGAGCAGCAGCTTTAGCAAGCGTTGTTTTTGAGCATCCTGGAGGTCCATGGAGAAGAATTCCACGTACGGGAGATATTCCCAATCTTGAAAATGCATCAGAATGCTTAATAGGCCATTCGACAGCTTGCTGAAGTTTTTTCTGCACAAGTATAATTATAAACATGAATAATCTTGAGTTTCTCAATGTAAAATCAAATGTAAAGTTTACAAACCTTCAAATCTTTTAATCCCCCAATGTCTTCCCAAGTCACTTTGGGAACTTCAACAGTAACACCTCTTGTTATACTTGGACCAACAATGGACCTTGCGTTTTGCCAATCTTCCATTGTTAAACTGAAATTAATAGCATCTTCATTTGTATTTGACCTTTTAATTGCAAACATGGTAGCTTCACGACACAATGCCTCCAAATCAGCTCCAACATATCCATTGCATGATGCAGCAATAATTTTTATGTTAACACTGGGATCCAACGGAATCTTTTTTGTATACAGCTGGAAAAAAGTAAAAATAAAGAACAAATATATTCATGCTCTGAAATACTTACCAAACAAGAATTCTAAGTAGCAAGCATAATGATAGAAGGCAAACTGAAGGATTGCTTTCTTGCTAAGTAATTGGTGTTAGAAACTATAGTTGCCAGGAAAAAGAATAAAGAGTAACATTATTATCCACAATCAAACCATCCCAAATGTTTAAGTTGGCAGGAGACTTTTTTTTTTTCCTTTTTTTAATATTACATTTTTTTTATATGATTACATTAAGTTTATCAAGATGCAAAGAATATCTATACCAAAAGCTAGGCGGACAAGAGAAAATATTTCCAAGAACATCATGATAAAGAATATTAGAATAAAGCTGCCAATAAAATATATCTTTCCAATCTTTCAACATATCAAAGAAACAAATTCCTCTAGAAAGAGATCATGCACTTTCAGATCCCTCAAGAAGGGCCAAACACCAAACCTTGTCCCACAAAACTTGCTTCTTTAAGAAAATATTGTTGAAGTTATGAGAATAATGGTCCAAACAAATACTCTAAACACAAGCATATATAGCACATTTTGACAAAAAAATCGCTTTCTTCCTTTTTCCTGAGACCAGTAAAACCACTCAACAGTAGACAGGAACTGATTGAACTGCTAAGGTATAGAGCAGACCCAACAGTCACCAAAGAAATTCCATAAGGATTCAGGTGGCAGCTAACGAGTCATGAATGATTTTATATCTATTAATATATCTCTCATGAATTCCCAACTCATCTTAATAGTGCATAAATGTTTCCCTGTCTCTAACAATTACCTTAAGAATTTGAAAACGATCTTCTTCATTTGGGACAGTAACTTCAATTTCAGCATCAAAACGTCCGGATCTTCTTAGAGCGGGGTCAATTGCATCCACTCTGTCTATGCAGAAACCAGACACACCAAATTCAATGGAGAGAAAGTGAATAAATAACCAGCAACTAAGCACCAAAAAAAAAGAATAGAGAATCAAAGATATGAAAGACTATCACATGACTGAAAACCACTCTTAATAATATACATGCATCCCCTGTAATTTCTGTTTCTTCTTTAGTTATTTTCCTTCTGATATAATACAATTTTCATTTTCATGAAGTAATAAATAATCTACTGGAAGATGAAAGACAACCTGTTAGTTGATGCAACCACAACGACTCCTGCTGTAGAAGACGTGGGTTTATTAGAGTCCATGAGTGTAAAGAGTTGTGAGGCAACTCGGACATCTTGCTCCCTTCTGCATGTAGACAATTTGATTAATGGCCTCAATAAGCTTCCCACATATATCTTTATATATTCAAAAGAATTCACTAAAGAAACAGTACTACATATTTCATTCATAATATTTCAGGATCTTAAAATTTTATCTAGTCAACATAGTAAAAGTCTTAATCAAACTAATTGAAATCAAAATACACAATGATCCATTCATATGGGGAAAAATTGCCGTGCCCCATTGATTACAAAAAGAGAAGAAAGGAAATTAAAACATAGTGATTGATAAAGACTTAGAAAGAAGTATAGTTTCATCATTCAAATGGTATCAAAATGAAATCTATGAACTAGTTAACTATTCTACAGAACAAAAATATATCATTCTAACTCACATCAATGTAAAAAATTGGGGCAATATATAACTGACTGAAAAAAACAATCACGACTAGTTAAAAGATAATAACGAATTCAATGGACATATACTATAAACAGACTCAAGAGTTCACTGTTAAAATCCAGTATCATATAATATTGCATTCAATAGTAAATTGATCTTTAAATGAAGTAAGACCTAAGACAAATCACAGTAATATTCATCACAAAAGTCGTCAACTGTCACATACTTAGAATCTCGACGGGGACAGAGTGCATCTATTTCATCTATAAAGATAACTGATGACTTGCCCAAAGCTACTTGAGATGCTGCCTCAGCAAAAGCCTCTCGGAGAATTTTCTCACTTTCACCGGCATGTGCTCTGTGCACCATGTGCGGACTGCAGAGGACATAAACAGACAAGCAACCAACTCAGATCAAAGAATTTTGATACCAAAACCCACGAACCTGTAAATCCAAGACAGGTACCTAATAATTTTCAAATGCGCCCCACATTCCCGAACCACTGCTCGAACCAAACTCGTCTGCAATTGGGCACACATTCAGGCATATATAAATAGCAAATTCTAAATTTATCATGCAAAGCAAAATGCTAAGTTTGACTTATAGTGCAACCACATTATATTAGGACATCGCAAAAACATGTTATTTACACCGAAGTAGTCCCTGACAAAAGATAGATGCAACAAACTAGAATAAAGTTTAAATTAGAAAACCCCCAAACCGAAACCGTTGCTCATATAAACTAGAGAGAAAATCCAACGGAAGAAAGTAATTCATTGGCTCAAACTATAAACACTCTTTTCCAATTTTCATAGCAAACTCGGTCAACAATAGATCACACAAAAGAAGGAAGAAACAATATCTATTATTAATATCAATAGAGCTCTCACAAACTCAAATCCAAGTTGTAGAATCAATAAATGTCTCATGGATTTTTTTTTTTACCTTTCCAGTGCCTGGTGGGCCATAGAGCAGCAATCCCCGTGGCCACTGAGAATGTCGTTGGTGGTTAGAAAAAAGAAAAGAAAAGAACACTGTGAATAAAGGAGGGAAATGAAAAGAAGTGAACTTTGAGGCCAAGGCTCTGCGCTTGTCGAGAAAATAGGCGCGGGAAGATGATGATTTCTCTGAGTGCTTGAAGAGCTTGGACATTGCCACCAATGGCTTCCTCAGCACTCCACTGGTTATTGCTGCTGCTTTCCATCTCAGAAACTATGTCAACAAATATTAACAATTTAGGGTAGGGGCATCAAAGTTGAAAATATATGAAAATTTCACACAGCAATTTAGTTATGTATCCGTATTTTCACCAATTATCAACTAATCGTGGACTAAATTAGTTAGGCATATATTTCCACCGTAAAAATCCTAGAATTCTCAACAAATTCAATTCAATTTAAAGGTCCATTTTTCATCTCAGCAGAAAAAAGAAAAGGCTGTCACATTACACTAAATTCACATCGTCAAATTTTCATTTTTATTTTTTATTTTTTTTCCTTACCATTATTCTGCCATAGACTTATAACCTTTGACGCACAGAGAAAACGTTCTCTTCTGACCAAAAAGAGCCCCACAACAAAACTTTTAAAAGAAATCTTTTTTCACTTCCTTTGTTATGCAGTCATAGTTCCCTCGTTCTTATACCCAAAATATATTCTTCCCTCCCAACTTTTCTGATTCTTCTTCTACATATTTACCAACTCCGATCAACTAATTTAATAAAAAAAAAGTAAATATGAAAGAAATAAAAACGGCTCACCAGATTGAACGGAATACGCAGAGAAAGCGAGAGAGGAATAGAGCGCCGCCGCGAAATGAAACAGAAATCGCGCGAGGGTTTTGTGTTTTGAATTTTTGATAACGAAGAAATGGGGTTATGACTTTGAATTATCAACATTAAAATAAAACTTTATAATTTAAGCTAGCAACAAGGTCGTTGTAGTATAGTGGTGAGTATTCCCGCCTGTCACGCGGGTGACCCGGGTTCGATCCCCGGCAACGGCGTTCTTTTTTAATCTTTTCTTGGGATCATTTTTTTGAAAGGTCTTGGATCATTACATGAGGCCCTTTATTTTATTTTTCCAAGGGGACCCAGAAGTCGGGTCTTCTATATTTCACTTAATTGTAGGAATAAAGGTGGAATAAACGATGAGTAGTAGCCGCAAATTCAAATAATGACCTTAATTAGTAGGTGCCGTCTTACCACAAAATGATGATTGTCCAAATGAATATGATCAGATTTGCAATTTGTTAATGGCATATATCAGCTTTTGTTTTGAGCATTGGCATTGGTTTGCTGGCTTGGGCGGCACAAAAAACATGCAACTAAGAACATTGTATTATTGTGACAATCTAACAACTTGTGTTTATAGATAATAACTAATTAATAACTGTCAACTTTAATAATAAAAATATAATGGTATATTTTAAGCTACTATCTACTATCTAATCTAAATATATATAATGGGAATCTATGAAAAATTGGTGTTTAATTTTTTTTTTCTTAAAGTATATTCATTGAATATACAAAAATATTTTTTATTATACTAATAAAAATAAAATGAATTAGGAGATATGCGATTTAGTAGCTTATTGCTTATTAATATACTAATAATTAATTGTAATCAACTCCACAAAACAAGGGTTGCACTAAAAATTTAAGTTGACATCAGTGCTGCTAAACAAAAGCTCTACTTTAGTATTTTTTTTTTTTTTTTTTGCTTTGTTAATAAACTTCGTTATAAAAAATGGAGTTAATATTCAAATCGATTTTTGAGTTGATATCTGTGGTTTAATTTAGTTTGTAAAGTTTTAATTTATTCAATTTAATTTTTTGTGATTCACATTGTTCTAATTCTGTTTCTATCATCGAACTATTAATAGCATATTAAGATGGATTTACAGTTATTTCACTAAATTTTTTAATGATTATTTAAAGTGACAATTGAAATTTTTTATTTTAATTTGTTTTATAAGAAGTCTTTAAACTCTTAAGTAAAATGAAGATTAAAATTTTAAATATTTTGTAGAGATTAAATTGAATAAAAAATTTTAATTGTTACTTAATGATTCTGTGGTAAAAATAAGGTTAGAGACTAGGGTGAATCATGTGTACTAAGTTGAGAAATTAAAATAAATAAGTGAATCAAATTTTTAGAGGCTAGAAATATAAATGTAATTTTAAAGACTAATTTAAATATTAAGTCAAGAATTTGACTGGGATAGATTTTTTGTAAAACTCAAATTTAAAACTATTAAAGGACACTCATCTTGATTCTATACACTTTTCATATCCAATAGCCCACAAAGGTGGGCGATATTTATGGATAAAATAAATTATCGGTTGCATTATTTATATCTTAAAACAACTTAGTTTCTATCGCTAGAGCATTTGTTTGATATATCTGATAAAGTTATTTTAAAGTTCATTTGACTTTAAGTTGTATACGATATGCTAATCAAATTGAATACATTCATAAGTCATTGAATAATCCTAAGTTATCTGCTCTCACTTTTTTTTATTCTCGTGGTAAGATAGTTATATTTGTGAATTATTTATTTTTTTTTTAATTTTTATAGAAGAAACATTTTATTCATGAAAAAGTCCTCAGATACTCATAAATAATAAAAAAAAGATAAGATTTAAGTCTGTACGGTTCGTCGTGTACCGGACGGTTTGGGTAGTGATTGAAGTTGGTGGGGTGTGTCTGGTTCTGTGACTGTGCTGGAGATGGTCCAACCGAGCAGCCGAGATCTCGTTGTGGAGAGATGGGGGGTGTCACCTGTAAAGATACTCCGACGCTCTAGTCAGTCAGTGCGCAGGCGAAAAGTGGGTAGGTGGTATGTGTGACGTACCTTGGGGGAGGGGTAGGACCCTCCCCATTTATACCGTGTCAGGCGTGGGCCCCCTCCCAAGGGTAGAGCCCATTATGATAGAAGCTTCCTACCACAGCTGTCTAGGACGCGTGTCCGGGTCGACAGCTGGATGCTTTCTACCCGACCGTTCGGGTCGGGTGGTAATCGGGTCGGTTTGGCCCGTGACCCCTTTTGGGCCGGGCTGTAACAGTGCCCCCAACGCGCTAGCAATAACCGTGAGGGTTGTTGGTGGCGTGTTATCTCTTCTTTCATACGTTGTCGTCAGGTCGGCCATTCGTGTAGAGAACGTGCCCCTCGCGCACGTGTCCGTTTGTTGCTGAGGCGACCTTTCGTCGCCTCGTTCTTCGCGTAGAGCATTAAATGCTCATAATGGGCTAAAAAACCCCGCGTGCAAAGACTAATTTACCCCCAGGCTTTTCGCGCTCCTTTGGGTGGTAGTTTTAAAACTGTTCTGCATTTTGCTTTGGCATTCATCCTTACGTCTTCGTTCTAGTCATCTCCATTTTCTCCTTCTTCAGAAGATCCCAGGGTGTCATTCTCACCTTCCTTTTCAAATCTCCATAATCAATCCAGGTAAAACATGCATTTCTTTACTCTCTTTTTGGTGTTCCTTTTACTTTTGCCACTGTTTCTTCTTCATGCATGTTGTTTGCTTGATTACGCGTAATGGCTGGTCTTTGGCGTCAAGTAGGTGCGTTAGGGGGGGTTACCATTCCAGGGTAGGCCTTGTTTGGACTTTGCTTTTAGCCATGCTTATTTTTAGTTGCAGAATAGGTTAAGTGTAGTCTCTAAGTTCGTTCCGAGCACCCGACCTCTTAGACTAACTGGGTGGTGCCCCCATGTAGGTATGCCTCGCATCACCTCACGAGCTTCCCCTTCCCCCGCGGCGTACGACCCCTATGCCTGGGTGGTTTCCGATCTGAGGGACTCCCCCAACCAAATAGGCGAGGAGGAGCTCACCGAGTTCCGGCAAAACGAGTACTTATGTGGAGGAACTGACAAGGAGTCTAATTATGATGTTTTCGTCCCGGCCCCCAACGAGCGATTATACGAGCAACTTCAATTCTCCCCGAGTTTCCGACTAGATTTGGTTTTATAAGTCCATGTTTACTCAAGTGGGGGTTCGCATTGCTTTTTCCGCCTTCCAAATGGCACTTCTTAGTCGGATTTTCATGGCGCCGTCGCAGCTGCATCCAAACAGTTGGGCTTCGATCTGCTGTTTCGAGATGGTTTGTGAATATCTCGAGTTGCCGGTGTCCGTGGATGTTTTTCTTTTCTTTTGTAACCTTACAAACCCTTCGAAGGAAGGGAAGGCGAAGAAGGGGTTCATATCCTTCCGATCTGCCCAAGGTCGAAGGATTTTTGGTTTGTTTGAGGACTCCTACCATGGGTTTAAAGATAAATACTTCAAGGTACGCCCCGTTAAAGGTCGTCATCCTTTCTAGTTGTCGCTAAAAGGGACACGCCTCATCTCGACGTATTGGAGTTTCGGGGCGGGGTTTAATACCTTCATCAAGGTAACTTACAAGGGTATGTCCGCTGTGGACAAGAAGATTGCCGACGTGTTGTTGGCAGTCTTTGGGAAGAATCATGTGAACCCTCATCTCCTTATGGGTGATCGGGAGGTCGGTCGGAACTATATTTGTGAGTGGTTTTAACTTGAGCTTTCCTCTTTATTTCTTGCTTTATCTTATATCCCATTGCGACTAAACGATTTCTTTTTCCTGCTATAGTGGGGATGTCTGCTGAGGTGACGGGTCTCCCTGATTTGTTCCAGACCTTTCTGTATGCAAGCGACGACGAGGCGGCCAACGAGAAGTCGACTGCTCCCCCAGAGGATAAGAGCAAGGCTTCTTCCGTGCAGGGGGTCGGGGGTCATGAGGTCGGTACGCCAGTTCAGGGTACCTCGGCTCATGAGACCGAAGGGGCACGTATTTCCCCTTTTCACGAAGTGGTTGGTACTGCGGGTTTGACATCCCATCCAGTGACCGACGACGACGTGGAAGAAGTGTCCAGTCTCAAGAAGAGGAAAACATCTAGCAGTCCTGAAGGGGTTCTCACCGTGATGGAGAAAAACTTTGATGCCGGAAACTTCATAGATGCCCAATTGATTCCTGGCACTGAAGAGCACTTCCCTGAATCCTCTCTTGCCGGGCAGGCGAGGTGGATGTATCGTACTCTCCTGCGCGGTGCTGTGATAGCTCGGAAGGCCGAGTTTGAGCTGTCCGGGATGGAGTCTCTGCGCAGGAGGCTGGAATCTGCTGGGAAAGCCAATAATGATTTTAAGCGCAAAGTTGAAACTCTTTGGGAGCAACTTGCCCAGTCTACTGAGAAGCTCTAGGCTGCCGAGGATAAGGCCTCCGTTGCTGAGCAAAAGCTGCAGGAGTCTGATGCCACTGTTTCGCGACTCGTCGAGCGAGAAATGACTTTAGAAAGTCAAGTCGGCACTGCTCAAGGGCGGGTGGCCGCTCTAGAGAAAGAGCGCAACGAGGCCGTTTCGTCGAAAGAGGCTGCTAAGGCTGAGCTCGCGGAGTGGAAGGCCAAGTATAAAAAAGTCGCGAAGCAGGAAAAATGTGCGATACTGGCGACTGAGGAGGCTTTTAAGGCTCAGGTCAAAATCGTTGCCCCTGATTTTGACATGTCGGCAGTTGGTGTCTTCAAGATGATTAAAGACGGCAAGATTGTTGACATGCCTAGGAAATGACCTCTTTATGTTTTTTGGATGTCGCATGGCTTTGTAGAAATTTGTGAAACTGTTTTATGATTCGTTTTGTAGAACTTTGCAAAAATGACCTCTTGGGCCGTTTGCTTGACTAGTGTAGTTAATACTTTTTGTTCATTTGGTTGTGTTCTTGACTTGATTTGACATCGTTTCACCGTTATTGGTTTGTCGCTTGCGTTTGTTTACCGTATTGTTGGTATTTTGGTTAAGCCGAGTTGTGGCTTTTGATGTAGCCGTTTGTTATGGCGTTAGCTTAGGGGGCCCCCGGGGTGATCAGTCCCGAGGCTGCGTATCGTTATCTTGTTCGCGCGATGAGTTGACCAAGGAAAAGCAAGCAAAAGAAAACTTTGACAAGTATAATTTAATCGGAAATTAAACAAAGTTCTAAAGTCATAATGAAGGTACAATCTCAAATTAACTAAAATTAACTACTTAGCTCGTTTGGTCGCCAAATCGGCATGTGAGTTAGGAGTAAAACCTCCTCAAGTTGCTCGCGTTCCACGTTCTCGGTATCTCTTTACCGTCGAGCTTTTTCAACTTGTAGGCGCCTTTGCCAATCGCCTCTTTGACTCTGTAGGGACCTTCCCAGTTCGCCGCCAGTTTGCCTTCTCCTGGGGTCGGTAAACCAATGTCGTTGCGCCTTAGGACGATGTCGTTTTGTTCAAATTCTCTTTTGAGGGCACTTTGGTGTTGTAGCGCAGGGCCATTCTTTGCTTCAGTGCTGTTTCTGATAAGTGGGCCATCTCTTTGGCCTCATCCACTAAGTCCTTTTCGACGGCTTCCTCGACTCCCTTTAGGAGCATTCGTGGGCTCAGTTCACCGATTTTCATAGGTATTACCGCGTCTAGCCCGTACGTTAGACGGAAGGGGGTTTCCCCCGTAGATGACTGCTCGGTTGTTCGGTAGGACCAGAGGATTGAGCCGAGTTCGTCGGCCCAAGCACCTTTTTTATTATCAAGCTGCTTCTTGAGTCCTAGCAGGATGACCTTGTTTGCCGACTCGACCTGGCCGTTTGTCTGGGGATGCTCCACCGAGGAGAATTTTTGTTTTATGCCCAGGCCGGCGAGGAACTCTGTGAACTTCTTGTCGGTAAACTGCGTCCCGTTGTCCGAGATGACAGCTTCCGGGATGCCGAACCGGGTTATTACCTGTCTCCACATGAACTTCCTGCAATTGGACGAGGATATGCTGGCCAGTGACTCGGCCTCTATCCATTTGGTGTAGTAGTCGATTGCGACCATGAGATACTTGACTTGCCCTGGACCAACCGGGAAGGGTCCCAAGAGGTCGATTCCCCATTGCGAGAAAGGTCGGGAGGACGTTAACAGGCTTAGTTCGGAAGCTGACGCTTTGTGGAAGTTGGCATTTTCTTGACACTTGACGAATTTTCTTACAAATTCTTTAGAATCTGCCATCATCGATGGCCAGTAGTATCCTGCTCGGATTAGTTTTCTAGCTAGGGCTTTGCCCCCTATATGGTGGCCATAACATCCTTCGTGGACTTCTCTAATCACGTAGTCCATTTGGTCAGGATGTAGGCACTTCAACAGAGGCTGGTTGAGTCCCCTTTTTGAACAACTGTCCCTGAATGATCGTGTATTTGGCCGCCTCCCTTCTCAACTTTTTAGCATCCTTTTCGTCGTCGGGGAGTTTGCCGCTTTCCAGGAAGCTAGTGATGGGATCCATCCAGGAGGGGCTCAGCCTTGACAGGTACAGGGTAACCGCTGGCTCCTTCATCATGCCTTGAATGAGAGATCGGTTGCCTTCTCCCGGTTTTGCGCTGGCCAACTTGGATAGGAGGTCTGCCCGTGTGTTCCTTTCTCTTGGAATGTGTTGGATCGTGACCTCCTCGAATGGCTTGCTCAATTCCCTGACCTTTTTCAAGTACTTTTGTAGTAGCGAGTCCCTGGCTTGGTAGCTCCTGTTTACTTGCAAGGTGACGACTTGTGAATCGCTGCATATTTCCAACCTCGTTGTTCCGACTTCTTTTGCCAAGGTTAAGCCTCCTAGGAGGGTTTCGTATTCTGCTTGATTGTTCGAAACGGGGAACTCGAACTTGATCGTATACGACCCCAGCTGGGCTTTCTAAGATGATTCCAGCACCCTAGGTATAGGTATAGTAGCTTTCCGGTTTTGGGCTTCCCGAGCACAGGGGGTGTTGCTAGGATTTCCTTGAAGTGTCTGAACGCTTCCTCGCATGCGGGGGTCCATTCAAATGCTATTCCTTTTTTCATCAGATTAAAGAAGGGCAGGGCCTTTGCTGCCGAAGCCCCGAGGAAGCGGGATAACGAGGTAAGGCGACCTGCCAGCCTCTAGACGTCCTTGACACAGCCGGGGCTTTTCATTTGGAGTATTGCTTGGCATTTCTCGGGATTGGCTTCTACTCCCCTTTGGGTTATCATGAATCCTAGGAACTTTCCAGCTTCCATGGCGAAAGCGCATTTGAGGGGGTTGAGCCTTATGCCATGTTGTCGGAGAGATGCGAATACACTTCCCAGGTCGCTCAGGAGGTCGTCAGGCTGTGTAGTCTTTGCGAGGATGTCGTCTACGTAGACTTCCACTGTCTTGCCTATGAGGTTGCCAAATATTTTGTTCATCAGCCTTTGATATGTTTCCCCTGCGTTTTTCAGGTCGAATGGCATAACCTTGTAGCAATAGGTTCCCCCGGGTGTTATAAATGTTGTCTTGTCTTCGTCGGGTCGGTGCATCGGTATTTGGTTGTAGCCGGAATAGGCATCCATGAAGCTCAGATACCGGTACCCTGCCGCCGCGTCAATGAGTGCATCTATGTTGGGAAGGGGGAAACAGTCCTTGGGACACGCCTTGTGAGGTCGGAATAGTCTACGCACATTCTCCATTTGCCATTGTGCTTTTTTACCAGAACTACATTTGACAGCCAGGTCGAGTAGTCTAGTTCTCGTATAAAACCTGCTTCTAGGAGGCTGGCCGTCTGCCTGGCCACCTCCTCAGCTCTCTCTTGCGACATCTTTCTTCTCCTTTGGGCCACTGGACGGGTGTCCGGCTTGACGGCCAGGTGATGGGACATGACTTGGGGATCTATTCCCGGCATATCGGCTGGTGTCCAAGCGAATAGATCTCTATTGGCCCTGATCATTTCCAGTAGAGGCTCTTTCAGTTCATGTGGGAGGTTTCTATTAACAAACGTGAACTTTTCCTCTGTGTCACCGACCCTGAACTTTTCCAGGTCCCCCTCTGGTTCTGGTCTGGGCTTATCGTCAACTCTGACGTCTAGGTCAGCAAGGAACACTCCCGAGGCTTCTTTAGACCTCTTCCTCAGGGAATGACTGGCGTTGTCGCAAGCGACCGCCGTTTCTAGATCTCCTCTTATGGATCCCACAGATCCGTCATCATCAACGAACTTCATAACCAATAGCTTCGTGTTGATTACCGCCTCAACATCGTTAATCGTTTTCCTTCCTAGGATGATGTTGTAGGCTGTGGAGTTCCGTAGAACCACGAACTTGGCCATTATTGACCTTCGGCCTTGTCCCTGTCCTACGGAAATCGGTAGAGCTATTACTCCATCTGGCTTGATGGAGTGATCGCCCAGTCCTATGACCCCGTGCTGGTGAGTCGATAGGTCGGCGTCCCGTAATCCCAGTGCATCAAACACGTTACGAAACATAATGTTCGAGTCCGCTGCCGTATCCACAAGGATTCGTTTGACGAGGCCGGTTCCCACCCTGGCCGTGATTACCATGGGTGGGTTTTCAGGGGCCTTGTCGAACCATTGATCTTCTGGGCCGAAAGAGATGGATGGAGACTTCTTGGAACTTTGCGCTGACGAGGAGGAGACTGTCAGGATCTTGGTGTCTTTCTTGTGCGCCAATCTCGATCTTGGTGCAGTGTTTTTGGCGGTTACTACGTTTATCACGGTGAGGCTGTGGTCATTGTCTTCTGGCTCTTGTCACCGTTTCGCCGATCGGGTCTTGCCCTCCTCATCCTGGTCGTGATGT
Source organism: Arachis stenosperma (assembly GCF_014773155.1). NCBI lineage: Eukaryota > Viridiplantae > Streptophyta > Magnoliopsida > Fabales > Fabaceae > Arachis > Arachis stenosperma. Next base: position 121,132,049 of record NC_080386.1, read on the forward strand.
CGCCTCCTCGGCTCCCTTATAAGATGGGAGAATTCGGTCAGTTTGTCGTCCCTTATCGCTTGTTCTAGTGCATCCTTCAGGTCGAAACAGTCCTGTGTTTGGTGCCCATAGCCCTTATGGTAGTCACAGTAGAGGCTCTTGTTTCCCCCGGTACGGTCCTTGAGTTCTCGGGGCTTCGACAAAATTCCTTTCTCGGCTATTTGCTGATAAACTTCCATGATGGAGAGGGTGAGTGGGGTGTAATTGGTGAATTTTCCGACACGGGAAAATGGTCTGGGTGCTTTACTCGATCCTCCGTCTTTGGCCTGCTCCTTTTGTCTTTCTCCGTTACCTTGTTGCCTGGGTTGATTGTAGGAGGGCTGCCGTTTATTGGCAGCCATGACTTGACTGACTTCCTCATCATTTATGTATTCCTTGGCTACGGTTTGGATCTCATGCATCGTCCAAACCGGCTTTGTGGTGAGGTGCTTTCGGAAGTCCTCGTTAAGGAGGTCGTTCGTCAGACAAAGGCTGGCCACCGAGTCGGTTAAGCCGTCGATTTCTAAGCATTCATCATTGAACCGGTTCAGGTATTTTCTGGTCGGCTCCCCGGGCCTTTGGGTTACCCCAAGTAGGTTAATCGGATGCTTTGCCTTTGCTATCCGGGTTGGGAATTGAACTAAGAAGGCACGGCTGATGTCCGAAAACCCATACATGGATCCCTGCGGGAGGCCGTTAAACCATCGAATCGCGGGTCCTGCCAGGGTGACCGGGAAGGCGCGGCACCTCACCTCGTCTCCTACTCCCTCCAGATTCATTCTAGCCTCGAAGGCCATGAGGTGTTCCAGAGGATCTTGGGTTCCATCATACCTCATGTTCGTTGGTTTGTTGAAGTACTTCGGCAACCGGACTTCGAGGATGGATCGGTGGAACGGGGTGGCACCCATTATCACGGGTCGACGTGTCCTCCCGGACCTCTCTTTCGCGCCCTCGCGATTTCTCCCCGTGGGGCGCGTTTCCTTGCCTCGGGAGTAGATAATTGTGTCATTTCGTCTCCTCGGGATAGGCGAGTCTTCCCGGCTGCTTTCCGCTTCCGTTCTGGAGGCGGAGGCGTGGCGGGAGCGACTCCGGTGGGAGGCTCTCTCTCGGCTTTCGGGAGACGGGGAGTAGCTGGGGTCGGTGGTTCGCTGGTCATGTTCCTGGTCAGCTAGTTGTCGCTCCAGGTTCTGGACCCTATGGCACAGTTCCTGCATTATTCTGGCGCTGTCGCTACCAGTTCCTCCGAAAGGACGCGTCTCTCGCGTCCTCGCATGTGGTTCAGTACGTTGTCGGGGGATCTCCGTCGCCCTCCCGATGAGACGACAGAGGTTGCCCCTTCCGCGTCGGCTGTTCGGCCATGGTCTCGAGGACCCAGCACGATGTCCATTTAGGAATTCCCCACAGACAGCGCCAATGTACGGTTCGTCGTGTACCGGACGGTTCGGGTAGTGATTGGAGTTGGTGGGGTGTGTCTGGTTCTGTGACTGTGCTGGAGATGGTCCAACCGAGCAGCCGAGATCTCGTTGTGGAGAGATGGGGGGTGTCACCTGCAAAGGCACTCCGACGCTCTAATCAGTCAGTGCGCAGGCAAAAAGTGGGTAGGTGGTATGTGTGACGTACCTTGGGGGAGGGGTAGGACCCTCCCCATTTATACCGTGTCAGGCGTGGGCCCCCCCAAGGGTAGAGCCCATTATGATAGAAGCTTCCTACCACAGCTGTTTAGGATGCGTGTCCGGGTCGACAGCTGAATGTTTTCTACCTGATCGTTCGGGTCAGGTGGTAATCGGGTCGGTTTGGCCCGTGACCCCTTTTTGGTCAGTCTGTAACAAAGTCTATAAAGATAGAAAAGATAAGTTATGTATTAAAATAAAAATTGAGAATAAATCTAATATTCAATTATAAAAAAGTTTAAAGTCATAAGAAAGAGATAAATTTAAATTTTTTTTTATTTTTAGATCTATACATAAAGAACTACAATACTATGAAATTTCATTTTTTTACAAATAAATTCAATCTCTTTTTTAATCAGAAGTTATATCTATGAATAAAAAATTATTTTTGAAATATTCTTTTTCTATATATGAGATATCTGAACTTACACCAACAAACTAGCATCACTTATAGTCACAAAAAAAAAACTAGCATCACTTATAAAAAAAATAACCACAACACTAAAAAAAAAATCACACCACAAAAGAGATTATTAAAGCTTGAAAATGAAAGCAACAGTAAAACATTAAAATACTAAAGACAGAATGATGAAAATAAGAGCCGGTAGACAAAAACAGAAGAAGAAGAAGAAGAAATGAAAGAGAGAGTTTAAGATGACAGAGAATGGAATGGAGGAAGAGAGATTAATAAGTGGAGAAAGAAAAAAAAAAGGAGACAAATGAAAAGTAGAGAGGAAAAGGAAGGTAGGGGAAGGGGAAGGAGAAGAAGAAATGGGGAAGAAGAGAAAAATGAGAGAATGGAAAGCATCGCCTTGCAATGTTGGTAATGGCAGCAACTCCCTCCCAACAACCGTTAGAAAACCAAAGAAAAGAGAGAGCTAACGTTAGAGAGAAAAGAATGAAGATACATAGTTTGAATAATTACTCGAAGAATTTTTCGAAATTTGGTGAATAGTGGGAATAGTTCTTACTTCTTACTAAAATTATCCGTTAAGATAATTTAATTGTAAAATTAATTATATTATGTGTACAAAATGGTTAATTCATTAACATTATTTATATAAAATACATGTTAAAACTTAAAATATATATAAAAAATAAATTAAATAATATATATTCATAATAATTGATTTTGTGGGTTTTTTTATACTGATAACAATTTTTTTTAATAATTGATTTTGGCTTTCCCTCTTCTCCTTTGTCGTTAGGGCTGGAAGTGAGTCAAGCCAGCTCATGAGTTAGTTCGAGCTTGACTCGTTAATAACTCGATAAGCTAAGTTCGTGAGCTAGTGAACCAAGCTTGAGTTTGGAATTGAGCTCATAAATTAAATGAGCCGAGTTTGAGCTTGGATAAGCTCAGCTCATTAGCTCGTGAGCTGACTCGATATATATATATATATATAATCTTAATTATTTAAAATTTTATATTTATTTTTTACATATAATTTTGATGTAGGATATAAATAAAAAATTTATAATTTATTGATAGATAACAATATATAAAATTGATCTTTTTAAATATTTTTTAAAATATATAAGTTATAATTTATTGATATAGAATTATAGATTATATATTTATGTTTCCATTATTTGAGCCAGCTCGTAAGCTTTCGGTGAGTCGAGCTTGAACTTAAGAAATAGGCTCGATTGTTTTTTTTTTTTTGAAAGAAAAAGCTCAACACACATGTGGAGCATGAGATACAAAACAAATCATAACAGCCTAACAACTCCTATGTCATCTCCGACATTGCCATCAACAACATGAGTTATTTACAACACTATTCTCTGGCATATGAAAAAGATTGATCCACGCATTCTCTAATCCCTGTTGCCTTGTTGTGAAAAATGACATCATTTCTGCGTAACCATATAGTCCATATCACTAAGAAAAAACCAACTAGCCAATACCTGCGTATCTCTTTCCTCATTGGGACAACTCTCCAGCTCTCAAATTGCTGTTTCACAGTGCCAGGCATAATTCACTCTTGTCCAAACGCCGATATCCAAGCACACCAAACCTGCCAAGATTGCTCACATGTAATAAACAAATGTTGTACATTTTCAGCATCTTTCTTACATAGTATGCACATAGTATCATTCTGTTGCAGTACACCAGTCGACTAAGCCGATCCTTTGTATTGACTCGGCCTACCAAAACGAACCATGAGAACAACTCCACTTGTGGCGGAACTAAGCCTTTCCAAATATCTTTTGTGAATCTGTATCTCAGGATCTCCTCATCCATAGTCTCTTCCTGCAAAACCTGCACAAATGAGTTAGTTGTATAAACTCCTTCCTTGTGAAACCTCCATACCACTCTATCTTGCACATCTGCTAGCAATCTAACAGATTGCAGGACAAGTAGCAACTGGTCCAATACATCTGTCTCCCATTGCCGGAGCTTTCTTCTCCATTGGAAGTGCCACACCCACTCTATCCCATCCCAGAACCCACAATCCCCAATAACTGATCCTTGTTGGTTTGAATCAAGAAGAGCCTCGAAAAATTGTCTTTCAGCTTTCCTACTTGAAGCCATTTATCTTCCCAAAATCTGGTGGTCCTACCATCTCCTACTTCCATAGCAAGCCCATCAATCAGCTTCTGCCTTACATGTTGTTCCTTTATTTGCACTTGACATATATCTCTCCATGGTCCACCCCTCTTTGGTAATATCTGAGTGGACAACAAGTGATTTGGGTTCAAGCTATTGCAAGAGCATACAATCCTCTTCCAAAGTGGACACTCCTCTTTAGAGAACCGCCACCACCATTTGAACAATAACGTTGTATTTCGCACCACCACATCGCCCACCCCCAATCCTCCTAGCTTCTTTGGTGCCTGAACCATCTCCCATTTCACTAGTGCCATACCAGCTCGTCCATCATCCTTACCCCAAAAGAATTTTCTCTGTAAGGATATAATTCTCCGTGCAACCGCGCTTGGCATCTTGTACAAACTCAAGTAATAAATAGGCAGGCTGTTGATAACCGACTTGATGAGTACCAGCTTTTCGGCCTTGCTAAGAACCTTTGCTTTCCACAAGCTGAGTTTCTCTTCCACCTTATCAATCACCGGCTTCCAAGTTTTTACCAACCTCGGATTCGCACCTAGGCTAATACCTAGGTACCGCACCGGCAATGCTGCCTCCTGACAGCCTAGAATCTAACACATCCGACTGACCCATTCCTGGCTGCAGTTAACTGGTATCAAGTTAGACTTCTCAAAGTTGATGCTCAACCCAGACATCATTTCGAAACACCTCAAAAGCCTCTTATAGTTCCTGACAGTTTCCTCCTCTAGCGGACAAAATAAAATGGTGTCATCAGCAAATTGTAGGTGTGATAGCACTATTTTATCCCTACCAACTAACAGAGGAGATATCCGCCTGTTCCTAACCGCCTCCCCAATCATTCTGTTGAGCACATTCACCACCAGTAGAAACAAACACGGCGATAAAGGATCTCCTTGACGTAGCCCCCTCTCCATTTTGAATGGTTTCGACGGTGATCCATTAATTAGAATAGAAACAGATGCCGATGTAACGCACTCCCTCACCCACGCCCTCCATGTTCGTCCAAAACCCATCTTCTCAAGTACAGTGTCAACAAAGTACCATTTTACTCTGTCATATGCTTTTTGGAAGTCTAGTTTAATAATCACTGATGCCTTCTTCTTCAGTTTTAACCATTGCACAGTTTCGCATGCTACTAGAGCTCCATCATGTATTTTCCTCCCTTTTACAAAAGCGCTCTGAGATTCCCCAACTAGCCTGGCATTACACCCCTCATTCTCCTTGACAATATTTTAGAAATAACTTTGTAAACACACCCCACCATGCTGATAGGCTCGATTGTTAATGAGTCGAGCCGTGAGCCAAGCTCAATTTTTGTGAGCCGAGCTTGAGCTTGGTCTAACTCAACTCAGCTCGACTCACTTCCAGCCTTACTTGTCGCACCACCGGCAACGTCTTCATGCGTTTTTAGTAGCATCGCTCACACCTCTCCTCCTTTCTCCTCTCTCTTCATTGTGACGTCGCCTATGCGTTGATTTTAGTGACTAATTTTAGTATACAAATAATATTTTTGTTTAAAAAATTATAATATTCAAAGTGATGATTTTAACACTAAATATAACGTTGAGAATAATTTTAAAACAAAAAAAAAGTTAAAGAATAATTTCAATTACGACTTCAACTTTTAGAGATTAAACAATACTTATTCTTAGAATTTACAAGCAACTCACATTTAGAATTAAACACCACAAAACGATAACAAAGATTAATCTAATTAACAAACAAGGTCAAAGTAATATGATTAATCTCCCTTACATATTTCAAAGTTAACATAGTCTCACAACAACAACAACAATAATATATAATAAGCTACATGATTCGAATTTCACCCTCGAAGACAAATACATATTGAAAATTAAATATCAGACCAGCCAGTCCTTCTTCTTATTGTTATTATTGTAGGAACATGAAAACAAAAAGAAAGTAAAATGATTTACTAAGAGCCATGCATATATCCTCATATATCCATTATTATTGTGCCTATAGAGCCGCAAGAAATTAAATGACAAATTAAAGCATATAACAATTCATTGATGATTATTGTAGTGACTATGCTGAACCATTAGACAAGATTATTGCAGCATCATCATCATGAAGCGGAAGTGAAAGTGAAAGCACTTGTGATTGTGATTGTGATTGTGGTGATGGTGGGTTGAGTTCATCCCAGCACTGAATCCACGTGATCATTGCATCTGAAAGTTTGTTGAAGTAATCATCAACTTTGCCAAGCTTGTCCCTTACTTGCTTTGAGAGCTCTATGTAACACTTCTGCGGCGTATCGCATTCCTTCGAAAGCGATATGGATTGGAAGAATGGGATCAACTCTTCTTGCCAAAAGATTCCCTTCAACTCCCTCTTGATGTTCAAGAATGCATTGCTTGCTTTGCTGTGCCATATGTACGGAACACCCGTCTTCACCCCTAATCCCAAATGATCACTTATCACCTGCATTCGTCCGATCCATACAACTAATAAATTTGATAAAATTATAAAGACTATCAAAATAATTAAATCTAAAATACGAGTGAATATCTAACCGTTTTATGATAATTTTTTCGAAAAACTACAAGTCCCAAACAAAAAAAATACTTTTTATGATCATTCATATTTAACTTTGTGAGACTGGTTAGTCTTTATATTAATAATCTCTCTTCAAAATATATTAATAACTAACATATCCTTCATTTAATTTTTATAAATAAAAATAATTTAAAAATTACTAATATTTCTTAGTTTTACACAATAAATTTAGTTAATGTATTTGAAAAAGATAATAAAAAATAAAAACTAAATGATCTTGATAATTATTCTTAAAAAACAACAAAACTCTCAACAAAAAAGAATTTGTTAATCCTAGTTGGTTCTTAATGAACAAATTAGCAGTTTAACATACTATATAGACTTATTTCGTTAATATATATAGAAAATATTGACAGAAGTGCTAATTAGTCTTATAAAAATAAATATCAAAAAACTGAAAATGATATTTTTTTATTAAAGATCTTGTTATTTTTTTAGATAATTTTCGGATGCTATTTAGAATTTTTTCTCTCTAAAATACATACCTTGACACACCAACCAGCCCAGATGGAAGCATAGCGTCCAGCGGGCTGAGAATCTCCCATAAGGCCGAAGTACATGGCAGGCCCAATTAATTCACGGTTGAATGCCAAATTCATTCCACTCATTGGGAACAGCGCCCCCTTTGGAATTGTCATCACTGCATCTACGTACCTGTCATAGTCATCATCAAAATCATCACATTATATTTATACATAATAATATTAATTTACTAAAAAAATGAACCTTTTGTTTCTGTCGAGAGGCTTGACAAGGTGAGTTGGGGCATCATAATCAGCAATGTTGAGCCAGAGGCCATGAGAGACTGCAGTTGGAACACCTTCACGGAGACTAAATGGGTATCCACGAACAAAATCTGCTCCTTCTCTGTACGGATCATACAATGTGTTGAAGAAATATGGTGTTGATGGTGTCGCAAGGTTCTTCACGTGCTGCTCCAGGGCATTTATGTCTTTTCCTGATGGATCTTTAGCAACCTATACATATTACATATGCATGCATCAAATTCACCACCATTCAAAGTGTTTAGGTAATATAAAACATGGAAACAATTATATATACAACCCTGAAATTAGTTATAAATATATATTATTTAATTATTTTTAATTTATATTTTTTATTTTAACATATATCTTATAGTTAATAACTGATATTAGTGTAAACCGAATGTTACCCTTATATATATTTTTTATAGTTCTTGGGTCTTTCAAAAATCGATTAATAAGAAATCAACATGTTCATATCGTATCCGCTTTTAATTGCCAGTTAGAATAATATAGCTCCAGACTTCTATATAGCTAGGTGTAATAATTCATATTAAGAAAATTGTAGACAAAGTTGACATGGTATAGAAATTCTAAAAATATTTTAATACAAATTAAGTATAGAATTCAATTAGAGAATTAATTTTTGTTAGCAAATATCAGCTAATTTTGTGACATTATTTTTATTTTAAATTATAAAATCTAAATTATAAATCTTTCAAAAAATAAAAATTAAAAAATATTTTTCTAATAAAAAGCTAATTAATATTAACTAATTAAAAGTTAGTTTTTTTTTACTTATTCTTAATTATATATAGAAGGTGAAAATCAAATGTATTTATTAACTTCGTAATTTAAGAAAAACCAAAAAAAATTGTTTAGAAGTTAAAAGGATGTTTAAAATAAAGCATGATTAAGAGGAAATTTGATTTTCCTATAACTTAAGAAACAATAGTAATTAACAAAGCTTCTTAAGAATTTGAGTTGGTGGGGATATATATAGACTCACAAAGCAATCATCTTCAATGGTGAAAATGTACTTCTTCTTGGAAACCAAGAAACCAAAGCAACGGCAAGCAGAGTCTTTGATGGAGATACAAGATGCCTTGGGCCCCAAGATTCTGTTAATGTCGTTTCGGTTATAAAGCTCGTAGTTAAATCCTTGAGGCACCTTAATGACTTTGGAAGGGTCGCCGTCTTGGACGATGATGAGGTGGTAGGGCTCAAAGAAGGCCCTCCACTTCTCCAAAAAATCCACATTCCTTATAGTCGGAATCACGATGTCCACCTCGTCCTTCAGGGTCGAGGGGGGCGACGAAGATGGTGGTGTTGGTTCGAACATTGTTGTGGTTTCAATGGGTGAGAGTGAAAACATTGTTGAACTTGGGAGGAGGATGGTGTTTTTTTGTTTAATGTTTTGTTGTGGTGGTGGATTTGAGGAGCCTTTTGTTTTTATTTTGAAGCATTGGGGACTTTGTGATTTCTTGTGATACAAGAATTACTAAGAAAACAAACTTGTGAAACAATGTTTTTCACTTTTTCTTTTATTAAAATTCTCTTCTTGTAGTTTTGATTTGGACATCAATTATTTGTGAGTTTTGTTGATCTCTTATTTATTTATTTTTATATATATGAACTTAAGAAATGTCTAAATTGAACATCAAATTTAATGTGTAAATAATATCATTTAAAATATTATTTGCACATTAAAAAAATTAGTATATTATTTTTAAATGCTATCTTATTGCGATTAGGTTTAATTTTTTATTTTTGTTTCTCTCTAAAATTCCACTTCAACATTTTTGGAGTCATTTTCATAAATCCAAATAAAAGACCAAAGATTAAAGTTCATCTTTTTATTGTAAAAAGGGAACGAACATATTTTTTTGCTTACACACTTTACTCTAGTATATTAAGTAATATTTGTCAAAATAGGAAAAAGATAAATTATTTTAAAAAAATATTTTTCTTTAAATTAAATTTTTAATATATCATATTGAAGATATTTCTTTATATTATTATTATTATTAAAAATACCTCATAAAAAATAAAAATGGCTTTTTTAACATATTAAGCACTTTATTTATGAGCAATGCTAGGGGCCAGTAATTTTTGTGATTGTTAACCATCAACTAGCCATCAATGATGATTTGATGGTGTGAGATTGGTGTGAGATTTCATCCAATGGCTCACCTTCCTCTGCTGGTTACATGCTGGCCAAAATTCAACAAAATTGCTGGTCCCCTAGACTTTTCCATTATTTATTTGAGCTCGTGCACTCAAGTCGAAGACGGGTTTGAGTTATTATTAGATTTTTTGGACAGGATTTGAGTTGTTTTATATTATATGTAACCAAATTAGTGACAGAATACAAGGCCCAAGGGCATAATTGACATCCATCAATTTTTATGTATGTACATTTTGTTGATCTAAAGTACAAATTGAGGCTGATTTTTTTTTTATATGGAAAGAAATATAGAGTTTGATGTTAAAATAAATTGTGTATAAAGTAATTATATTAATATAATATCAGTATAAAATGTAGGTAGTAATTTGTTTTTTTAAATTTTTTAAATTTAAAGCCTGCAAAATACAGAATACGTTTGGTATTTTTATTTTTTTATTTCAAAATATACAACAAGATGCAGGTTGTATTTTATATTAGTTAAAATTTTTTTTATTAAAAGCTGCAAAATGCAGTTTACATTTTGTTTAAAACAAAATATTTTAACGAGTCTTGCTTATAAATATTATTATTAATTTCTTTGTTTTTGCAACTCTAAGCTCCATTCCTCTATCTTTTATATTTGTGAGTTTTTTTTACGGTTAGTAGTGTCAAAAAAATTGGGTGAGGTGAAGTTGAGGTTATGAAAGGTATTGTAAATTTGTGGGAATGTATTATAACGGTGAGATTATACCAAACATACATAAAGGAGTGATTTTTGTTTGTGAATGTCCATTTTCCTTTGCTATTCCATGCACAATGAATTTTGTAGAATTATAAAATGGTCTTTGTGAGAACATACAAAGTCACATTTCAAAATGCACCTGTGGTTTATTCACCTGGATTTCTGCAAGCGCAACTCTATTTGACAACCGTAGGTGATTTCTGTACTGCTGCGTGTACCACTTATAGTATATTAGAAGAGGATGGAAATTGACAATTTCGTCCCCTAGCTGCAGTGTATTATAGGGGTAAAAAATCTACATGTTAACCCAATCCCTGTTCTTGTCACTCCGGTCATGATTTTGTGTGCCGATCAACGCCTATAATGAGCATCACCAATATGGAATGGTTCCTCCGGTCGAAGTTGTTCAAACCCAAATTGGCGTCTTACTCAGTCTGTTGGGTGCCACTCTATACACCCAAATGACAATGGAGACTTTGTAGAGCTCACTACCAAAATTACGGATAGGTCGTCAGAAACCACGACTCTCATATACGGCCACCATATAAACTAGACATTAGTAAACACGACGACGATAAGTTATATTATTAAACATAATAAACTTCTTAACAGAAATTGTTAAAACGTACATCGTTAACTCCCATGTCATCTAATTGTTGTCCAAAGTGCGCTGTAGACCTTCGCGTATGTCTTGTTAGCCGGCGCCAATGACTCCACCTAAATAAGTTTATAATGGTTATAATCAACATAATAACAATAATAATAACAATAATATTAACAACAATAGTAAAAATAATAATGACGATAACCATTACCGTTGCGCAAGTGAAACACCAACAACGTCAAGTTCATTGCGAGGAATAGATGCTAAAAAGGGCATACGCTCTCACGCCCAAACAAAAAGCAGAATAAGAGGGTCATCCATCTATTTACAGTTTTATTGTGATGCACGACACAACGACCTTTACAGATGTGCCAGACTAGTTGTCCCACAACTATAGAGTTGAATGCGGTAGAAATCTCGAAGAAGAGATAAAAACTTCGAGTTTACAGAATTCATCGACTTGTCTGGAAATATAACCGTTCCAAGCATGCAGAAAATGTAACCCCGAACATACCACTCGATCGACTCTTGTGTGTCTAACAGTTCGATGTCTCTGCATCGTCGAATCCATGCAAGGTTTTCCTTTCCCAATATGTGAGGTCAAGACCGGACGCCCTACTAAAAATAGCTAGCAGTTTTTCACCAAGAACTCCTAACTGCTGCCCGTTACTCCATTCTACCCGTCACAGGCTCTCTAACTGGAAGGCCAAGTATATGTCACATTTTCTAGTGTCATAGTCACTTTACTAACTGAAAGATGAAACATATGTGTTTCAGGTCCCCATTGTTCCACAAAAGCACTCAACAGTGCAGATGTTCTTTCATTTCGCCTATTCGCAAAACGTGGTGGAACCTAGTTGATACTAGGACCATTGCATTTCTCTCGTTATAAGTTTCTAGCGGATCAATTTTTTTGGACAATAAATTTTTGATAACTTGCAAAAAGAAAAATAATAATATTATTATATTAGTACTATTAAAATAATAATAATAATAATAATAATAATAATAATAATAATAATAATAATAAGGGTAAAGTATATTTTTTTTGTCTCTAAAGTTTGACAAAAATTACAAAAATACTCCTAAATTTTATTTTGTTTCAATTTTAGCTTAGAAGTTTTCGATTTGCATCAAATATACCTTGACGGCTAATTTTTCAAAAAATTTAAGACCAATTCAACAACAATTTCATAAGAACAACCCTCAATATAAGTAAATCAAGCATAACTTTTATGCATTATTGTTAGATTGATTTTAAATTTTTTGAAAATTTATCCGTCGATGGTATATTTGATGCAAATTGAAAGCTTTTGGGACAAAATTGAAACAAAATAAAACTTAGAGGTATTTTTAAAATTTTTACCAAACTTCAAAAACAAAAAATATACTTTATCCTAATAATAATAATAATAATAATAATAATAATAATAATAATAATGTACATATTTATTCAACAATTAATAATAACAATATATTAATAATAATTCTAATTAGTATTAATAATAGCAATTAATAATAATAACAGTAAAAGTAATAATAATGATAATTAGTAATATATTAAAAAATAATAATAAGAATATAATAATGATATAATAATAATATATTATTATTACATTATTTTGAATAATAATATATTAATAAATTATTATTAATAATATATTAATTACGGTAAATATTTTTTTTGGTTCCTGACCTTTTATTCGAGGGACGACGCACACCTTAATTATACTTAAACCTCAACCAGACTCTCATCCATTAAGGAAAATGGATAGATTGACCCATGCTACCGAATGACAAAAAGTTGTCTATCAAGTAACAATGCCACGTGGTACCCCAAATAGTTGCAGGGACTAAAAATTTTCTCCCTATCCCTTCATCTTCTTCCTTTTTCTCCTCTTCCGGTTCCTCCTCCTCTTCTTTTTTAAAATTCTAACTTATAATATAGCTAAGCTCACCATACCCTTGTGACTAACATAAATCCCAGTCATATTCACTTACAATTATGATAATCATACAATAAATAATCAACACAACAAACACAATTAAGTTCACCACTTTCATCAAAATCGTATAACCTAGGATTTGAGAGAATGATACTTAATTTCACTAAAGATGCGCTACCTCAAAGTAATTAGCTGGCAGAGATTGTGAGGTTGGGTAATGGTGGCTGACGATTTCTCTGGTACAGCTTCAACAACAAACAGTAGCAACAATAAGATGGCGTTAGTGACGATTTGACAGCTCAGAAACTGCAACATAGACAAAAAAAGCAAGATGCAGGGACATCAACAGTAGCAATGACATCGGTAACTCCGACAACATTAGTTTTGTGGAGTCAGAACAACAATCATAGTAGAATAAGACAGAATGAATCAGCTACGGCGCAGAAAAATAAGGAGCAGAAGAACAACGACAAAAGCACATGTGGCAGAGACGGTTACAGTGCAGAGAGCACGGAAGTAGCAGCGAAGGCTCATTCTCGAATCGGTGAAGATAACATCAATGGAGTGCTGGGAAAGAAGCAGTGCACGACATAGGAATAGGAAAGGAAGAGGAAGAAGAAAAGAGAGGTTAGTTCGATGATGGTGGTGCCACGGTGATGGTGATGAAGGTGAAGCTCGATGATGATGGTGACTGGCCAAAAAGAAAGGAGAAAAAGAAAAAGAAGAAAGGAGAGAAGAAGAGGAGAAGAGAAGAAGAAGAATTTTTTTTGGAGGGGAGGGGGGAAGAGAGTTTTTAGTCTCTATAACTATTTGGAGTTGACATATTAGCTTCAACCTTATAACATCACCTTTGCAACTGTTTGTCAATCGATAATAAGAGTTGATTTATCCATTTTTCTTGATGAATAAGAGTCTGGTTGAGGTTTAAAGATGATTAAAGTGTGCTATGTCTCACCCAAAAGATGCTAGAAACTGAAAAAAATATTTACGCTATTAATAATAATAAATTATTATTATTATATTATTAATATATTATTCAAAATAATAATAATATATTCTGAATAACATATTAATAATAATAATAAAAACAATAATTAATATTAATAAAAAAATATGTCATCATCATTACAGTACAATAACAATATACTAACAATAATAATGATAATAATAATAATAATAATAATCATAATAATAATAATAATGACGGTAGTAATAATAACTATAATTCTACTTACTAATAAAAATAATAATATTTTGCTAATTAATAATAATAATAATAATAATAATAATAATAAAATTAACCGTTAAATTATATATAAAATCTACTAATAACTCTAACAATAACACAAATAAATAAACTTATTTATAATTAAAATACAAAAAATATTTATTTATCGAAGATAATCTAGATATTCAATAATATATTCTTAAAGTAATGTAAAATTACAAGACATTTTTTTCATTAATGTTATTCTTTACTCACTCAAGTTTCTTTCTCTACATAAATTTCTTTTTTCTCCTTTCAACTCACTCACTTCATACTTTTTCTTTTTACATTATGCATGAAGTTTTATACAACTTTTTTCACATTTAAATTCAAAGCCTAAAACGCAGATATAAAAATCTTTCCAAGTACAAGTGTTTAACATACGCCGAGTCTTCTTGCAAAATGCAATTTTTACTTTGCATTGACCACCTGTAAAATGTAGGTCGCGTTTGGCGTGTTTCAATACATTCTAAGTCCAGTTATAATCTGCATGCAAGGAACAAGAAGAATACGTTTCGCCTTGTGGTTGCGCCTCCCTGCAAAATGCAGGTTACGCTTGGCAGCAACCATTTCACTTTTTTTTTTTTTTTTTTCTGCAAAATATGAACTGCGTTTTACAGATCTATGAATTTATAGATTCACATCTATGTATTACATACCATATACTAATATATTTAAATTATACTAATTTTTACTCTATTATTAAATTAATTTCCAAATCTTCCTATCTTTAGTGAAAAAAATATATATTAATTTCCGACAAACCGAAGAGCTTCATATATCAATTATCCTATTCAATTATTTATAAGCTTAGCTTTGTTGGGCAAAATTAACATTACATTTGTTTTCAATCAACCCCAAGATGCTTACTGGCTACCAAATATCTCCAATTCAGATTCTCATATTTTATCATCATTTACCTATTTGCTCTGTATATGGACATAATAATAATAATAATAATAATAATAATAATAATAATAATAATAATAATAATAATAATAATAACAATTTATTCATATACATAAGTAGCGACCATCATATATATTTTAGATTGTGATAAACTAAAAATAAATAAATAAATAAATACAAGTTAAATGGAAAAAATTTAAAGTTAAAAAGAAAACCCATAATTGTTTTAAGCATACATAATTGAGTCAATATTTTGAATTCTATTTACTCAATGAGATTTAGTTTAACAAAAGTGAATCAAATTTTTAGTTAATTTTATACATAAAAGACACAGGTTTAAATTCTGAAAAATTCTTTAGAAAAATAAGCATAATGCATATAATAAAACAGAATTTAAATTTAAGTTTTGTTATAAAGCAAAGACTGAAGAAAAGTGGCAAGCCATGAAGCATAAGCAACAAGTTGAAGAAAGTGATTTTGAATGAACGAAAATTCAGTGAAAACCTCAAGAAACTGAACTTGTTACCACCTGATGTGTCCTGAGGCAAACAGAAAAAACTCTCACACCACTTATTTGCATACACACCAATATACATTACACAAAAAACTTCATGCTACCTTAATTAACTGGTGGCAAAATGATTAATTAAGAAGATGGAGACATAATATTTCAGATGAACATGATATCATAGTGACCTAACAACTACTAGCTACAATATAAATGATATATATATATATATATATATATATATATATATATATATAAGTAACACTAGCACCTTTGCACACTAGGCAAAGTGTTAATTAACATTTTGAAACTTGAGTGAAGCTTTGATCTTCAAGCATGGAATTTGATAATGGTGACAAGCGGCGGCGAAGCTGCGAATTCCGAGAGCTCAAGGTGGTTACCTTGGCTGCTATATGCTTTATGATACTTTCTCAAGCAGGTATAATTAATTACTTGACTACATTATTATTCAAAATTGAAAATTGTTTAGCTGATAATAAAGGGTTAATTTAATTCTAACTTATGAAATCCTTGTTCATGTAGATGCATTTGATCCATTGGATCCAACTGGGAATGTGACAATAAGATGGGATATCATGTCCTGGACAACAGATGGCTATATGGTAACTTCTAAAATTATTATGATTTTAAAGAAATTACTCGTAATTTAATCACATAAAAAGACCAGTGTAAAACAATAACAAAGTCTTATACAGTTAAAGACTACATTCCTAAACCTGAACGTTCTCTCATTTTCATAATATTCAGTTAACTCTAATATTTTTGACACGACAATGACTTAATTACAAAATTCAAAATAGTGTAAGAATCCAATTGGAAGCTTTTAAGTTAAAGGGACTTAATCATAAATTTGATGAAATAATAGGGATTGGCTAAGTAATTGAATCAACCAAACAAAATGTGTATACTAATGTTGTAGCTATTCAACTAATGCAGGCCACTGTGACAGTGTTCAACTTTCAACAATACAGGACAATCATGAACCCTGGATGGACAATAGGGTGGACATGGGCAAAGAAAGAGATAATATGGACAATGATGGGAGCTCAAGCAACAGAACAAGGAGATTGTTCCAAGTTCAAGTTGAAGATCCCTCACAGCTGCAAGAGGAACCCTCAGGTTGTTGACTTAATGCCTGGAGCACCTTTCAACATGCAGTTCAATAACTGCTGCAAAGGTGGTGTCCTAACTTCTTGGGGTCAGGACCCTTCCGGCGCTGTCTCGGCTTTTCAGATAGGTGTAGGCCTCTCTGGCACCTCTAACAAGACAGTTAAGCTTCCCAAGAACTTCAAGCTTCTCGGTCCGGGGCCAGGCTATTCCTGTGGCCCTGCTAAGCTTGTGCCTGCCACTGTCATCCCAACCGATGATCGTAGGAGAAAAGCTCAAGCTTTGAGTATGAAACACACTAACTCTCATTAGTCCTAAACTATACTACTCCTTCCATCCTTAAATAACTGTCCACGTGCTCAGCGAACAGTTATTTAAGAACAGAAGGAGTAAAAGCATTTTTAGTACCTAATGTTATTTGGTCTTTTTCTTTGGTTTCTATGCAGTGTCTTGGAATGTGACATGCACTTATTCGCAGTTTCTAGCCTCCAAGAATCCAAGTTGTTGTGTTTCTTTGTCATCTTTCTATAGTGACAAAGTCACAGCTTGTCCAACCTGTGCTTGTGGTTGTCAAAATAATGATACCTGTGTCACGTAAGCCACTCTTGAAGATATGAACTTTTATTCTTCCACAGATAAGTTTTTTCGTGACATATTTGTGGATAATTTTAGTATTTCGCTCTAATTTTGGTTCCTTTTTGTTTGGGATGTCCAGGAAGGACTCAAAGTTACTACAAGAAGATGAGAGAGTAAAGACTAAGAAGAGTGATATGACACCAAAACCATTGCTACAATGCACACACCACCTTTGTCATGTGAGGGTGCATTGGCACATCAAAGACAACTACCAAGATTATTGGAGGGTCAAGATTGCCATCATCAACTTCGACTATCGACTCAATTACACTCTATGGAACCTTGTTATTCAACACCCCAATCTCAACAATGTCACACAAGTCTATAGCTTTGAATACATGCCACTTCTTCCCTATGAAGCCATAAGTAAGTTCTTTCAGAATCCACACAAAATGTTTTAGTCTTTTTCATGCTATTAGGCCTTGTTCGCTAACTGTCTCAAACCTGCTTGACAAAGGAGTCTATGACCATTGTCTCTGTGTTTCTGTCTTTGTATTTTCTGTTCTGAAACAGTTACCAAACATAGCCTTAAGGTTGTTTCACTAACCATGTGAATGCTGAATTGTGTGTATGCAGATGACACAGGAATGTTCTATGGTTTGAAGTACTACAATGATCTATTGATGGAAAATGGGCCTAAAGGGAATGTGCAATCTGAGATTCTTATGAAGAAGGACAAGAACACATTCACACTCAAGCATGGATGGGCATTTCCAAGGAGGGTCTACTTCAATGGTGAAGAATGCATGCTGCCACCTCCTGATTCATACCCTTTCTTGCCAAACTCTGCTCATAGACTACTGATTAGTGCTTCCTCGATAGCAGCCAGCACCATTTTCGCATCGTTTTTTCATTTGGTTGTGGTTCTTTTATGAACAAGGGTGACAACTTAGTTAAGAAGCTTACAGAATATAGTGCTAATTTAGCAGGGGGATACACGTGGTGAAAGTTTTTGTGAAGATTAATATATGTATTTGATCAAAATCTGCTAATTTTGGACTATTGGAAACAAGTTTTTGATCAAAATCTGCTTGAGTTAAGCATCTCAACACCAAGAAATCAATTGGATATTATATTATAGGAAAAAATAATCATCCAAGTAACTTAAAAGAATTATACAATACTTATACCTATAAATACTGTGATGCATTCTAAGTCACCTTTTATTGCATCTCCTATGAAGATTATGTGAAAAAGAGAAGTCCTCAACACTCAGAAAGAAAGAGTGTATGATGATTATGTGATTGATTAACTAATTCAGTGAGATTAGAGAAGCTAAAATGGCTATGATGAAAGTGCCTAGTAAAGAGAAAACTAGTCTTGAACTTGAATTTGGAAGCCAAGGATATGCATCAGGAGGAGGCATAACACAATTATCTCCATTGAAATAGATCCTTCTTGGGAAAGCCCATCCCTTATCAAAAGTGAAGGTTTCTTTGTCCTTTTTAAACAAGAGTTCTGATTGCACATTACCAAGGGGTCCAGCTGAAGATAGAAAATCATTGTAGAACTTCACTCCCCATAGCATAGCAGTATCATCTGTCAAAAAAACAAGATTAAGAAATCATTACTTAAATCATGAAATACTCTTCTAAAGTAAACTACCAATCTAGCCATTAAAGATTGAAATACTGACAATATAGTCCTAAAAGAACCTAAAGAAGATCATGGTAGCCGACGAATTCCCCTAAACCCACGTAGGCACTACTGTCAACATAATCGAAATGGAGATGATTTTGTTTTTTGGGAGGGTGGATTTTTCAAACTAAGTGCATCTTTCTAGTGTCACAAGCTGCTTTAGATCTTAGACTAAATTGTTAGCATTCAATCTTTTCAGGCTTGTCTACTCAAACTTCTATATGAAAAGGATAATCCATGACCATAGTTATTAAAGTTAGAACTTACTTAAGCCTTCATAAGGCATGAGTGGCTTGTAATTAAAGCTGAAGTACTCAGTTAGATTATCAAAATTCGGGTGCTGCACGACAAGGTTCCATTGTGTGTAGTTCATTCTGTAGTTGAAATTTGTGATTGTGATCTTGATCCTCCAGTACTCCTTGTAATTTAGCTTCACATGCCAATGCACTCGAATCGGACACATGTGGCTGGAGCACTGGACAAGAGGCGTATCCGTAGGCTTCCCTGATACAACTGAAGCTAAATGTGTAGAGTCTGGACTGTAATGACATTAAAACAAAAGATATCAGAATAGAGAAAATGGTAACAAACTTATTCTAAGCACATTTTGAAGAACTGCAGCAAGAAATAGAAGATTGTTTCAGTTTCAGATATCAGTGGAATGACTAAACGGAGACTTACTCTACGCAGCTTCCGGGCGCTGTTTTGTTCCGGCAGCCGCAGGTGCAAGTTGGACAGTTTACTATTGTGTCATTGTAGAAGGATGAGAGGGAAACACAACAAGTTGGTGTCTTTTGAGCCAGGAATTGAGAGTATGTGCAGGTAACATTCCAAGTCACTGTTACAAAAAAAAATTTGCAATCTAAGTCTAAACAGAACCAGACATTTTGCAATCATAGACACTTCTTAACAATGTATGAACCATTATGCATAAATAATCATTAACTGTAACTTAATACTAATTATATCGGTTGAATCTAACAGCCACAAGTATGTAATTACAAAACTAAGTAACTTACTTAAGGCTTGGGTGGTTCTCCTTTTGTCACTAGTAACAAATTTAGTTGGCCTAACAATCTTTGCAGGGCCACAAGTGTATCCAGGACCAGGTGCCTTGAGGGTAAAGTTTCGCGGCAACTTGACCGTTCTGTTAGTTGTTCCGGCCGAACCAACGCTGACCTGGAATGAGCTAACAGCATTGGTGGGGTCCTGAGCCCACGAACTCAGGACACCCCCTTTGCAGCAATTGGCGATCTGTTGGTTGTAAGGAGTCCCCGGGAGCAAGTCAACGACTAGAGGGTCCTTTTTACAGCAATGTGGTTGGCCTGCTTTGAACTTTGAGCAGTCTCCTTGCTCTGTGGTCTGCCCTCCCATCATGTTCCATATTACTTCTTTCTTGGCCCACGACCACCCTAACGACCACCCTGGCGCCTGAATATGGCGATACTGTTGGAAATTGTACATTGATACCACAGCCTGCTCAATCCAAGGCAAGAGGATTGGATATGTAAGCCAGTGTGCATTTGAATTCAAAGAAAATGAAAACAATTGCATTGTTCCTTAGAGGCATACTAGGCCCTGTATGATTCGTGTTTTCATTTTCAGTATTTTCTGTTTTAGTCCAACTAATAACGTGGACAAAAACAGTTAACTACCACACTTTTTTGTTCAAGTTCTAACTGACAGTGCATAAAAATTAAATTCTGAAAGTTTTTTTTGTCGTACTTAATCGAGTTAACTTACAAGACAGTGCATAAAAATTAAATTCTAAAAGTTTTTTTTGTCGTACTTAATCGAGTTAACTTACAACATAGCCATCTGGAGTCCAGCTAATGACGTCCCATTTGATCGTTATGTTACCGGTTGGATCAAGTGCATCATAGGCATCTGTCACATGAAAAAAAAAAATAAAAAAAAAGAAAATATTAATGATGATTTATATTTTGAATTTGAGTTCGTTATCAAATCAAAATTTCAGTATACCACTAAATTGTTTTCCCTAGTGGACATTAAAGAGTAAAATAGATTCATAAACAACATCACACTTCCTGCATGATACTCTGCTGAAAAATAAGTTGAATTACAAAATGCAGCAAGCTTACAAATATGAACCGACACAGGAGTGAGTATAGATTCTTAAAAAAAAAAAAATTAAGCAACAATAAAGATCCATGAATCCATGATCCATTCATTTCAAATCTTGGCGGTGACAATAATGCCCTTCTTGAAGCTCCCATCATCAATTCAGTTAGTCAAGTTTTCAAAACAAAGTGGCTAGCGGGAAAAAAAAAAACACCAAAACAAAATCTTAGGGAAGTGGGACCCAACAAAAGCAAAGCAATTAAGCAAGAATGCAGCCATTAGGAATTAATACTACACTTTTATGTAAATAAAATTTCGAAAACTAATTTAATAAACGTTTATTTTTTTATTCTACCAACTTTTTCATTTCGTTGAAAAAGAAAACTGAAGAATGTGAAGCAAGGCAATGGCATTACCTGTAGAAGTGAATGTGAAGCAAGAGAGCAGTAACAGAAGTAATGCTGTGATTGACGACAACAACATAGACTCCATTAATTTTTTCTTGGTGCAGATTTGCGCAACTTCTTCAAAGATCTGCACCAAATTAAATATGGTATATACTATAGGCCTCTCTATATATATACATGTATGATGTATACACCAAAGTTTTTGTGTTCTTAATTTGAAACGAAGTTTGGCTCTCATGAAATGAAACTCCCTACGCACGTTTATAAGCATTCTTTCTTCGGATTGTTATTTATTTATTTTTTGCCAAGATCTGATGCGGATATTTCCAAAGCAAATATCAATAATACCCTTCTTATTAATTTTATTAAATTTATGTGATATCGTTACACCTATCTAGTGTTTGAAATTTGACCTTTGTTAGATTCGTGTAATTATATTAGTGTTTGCTATCATAAATAGTATTTTTATAAATAAATTGGGGTGATCGAGTGGTCAGCTCACTTGTCTGGTAAGTGTTGAAGGTTCGAATCCCGCTTTATGCATGCAGCAACCCATTGGCTAGCGGCAGACCCTTCAATGGAGTTCCGATCTGCGATAAATTAGTCCTTGTCCTGTCGAGTTGGAGAATACTGTGGGCAACTAAAAAAAATAAATAATATTTTTATACTTCGGAATAAAATGTAATAATCAGATTAAAGTTAAATATTAACAAAAATATAACTTTTTTCATTAACTGAATCATATATATTTCATTTTCATGAAACAATATTGTCCTACTTCATTGGATAGATATATTGGTGTACTAAAATAAAAAATATTATATACATAATAAAAATCAACCATAAACTTAATTAATATGTTTTTATATATATTAATATATATTTATTCACGCATCTTTTTTCAACTAAATAATTAATTATTAAAATGATTAAATCTGTGATCAATAAATAATCAAACTTTTATAACATGTAAGCACATGGTGTTATAAGATAAAAATTGTTGTATATTATTCAAAATTAATTATCAAAGAAATTATTATATATTTGTGTATGTTTATATATATTAATTTTAATTAAATAATTAATTATTAAAATAATAAAATATATAATAAATAAATAATCAAACTTTTTATAATAATATAATAATTTTTTTATAAAATATTAAATATGTATTTTTATAAGAACTATTTTTCTTTTATATGTATATACAAAGGTTATAAGTGGTTATAATAATGCTGTAATAAAATAGTTAGATTTGGAAAGTTGTTGGATGAAATTAATTAACTAAAAAAGTATTATAAAATGAAAAGTCTACAGAACTAATTATAATATAAGTTAATTTAAGTCAAGTTTTTATATTTTTAATTTTAAAATTCAAAAAATTAAAATAATAAAAATTATTTTTTAATTTATTTTTATAATAAATTTATTTTTTAATTAGCTATATTACTAGTTGGTTCCTAGTGAAACCGTTATAAAATTGATATAGGGATAATATTGGAAGCATAAATATTAAATAATACCGACAGAAAAGAGCATGTGAAATTGTTAAAGGATGACAGCAAGGGAGTGTGGGCACAACACTTAGCTATGGTGTCCCTGTCGGTGCTCAATCAAATGAAATTTCATATAATGTCTCATCTTTGATATTTTTGTTACATCTTTTGCACTCTGAATCTAATCTGTCTAATAAGTAATAACCTAATCTAATAATAAATACAACAACTAGGTACTCTTTTTTTACGAAAGAGATGGATCATATCATTATGTATTAATCAATAAACTTGCTCCACTTGGTTAATAGCCTATGACCATTTTGATAAAAAAAAAAAAATACATTAATAAGCGTTTTTTTTAATAAAATTTTTTAGTTAAATCAGTCAGATTAATTTTCTGTAATTTTTCTTTAAAAATTTTTGTTGGTCAATAAATTATTAACCTATTATATAAAAAATAAGATTCAAATTTTTAATATTTATTTAAATAAATAAAAAATTAATTAATAAATTATAAATCCATCCAAGATGATTAAGAAACAGAATTTGATTTCATATCCTTCTAAAGTAAAAACCAAATTTTACTTGATTGCTTTATTCTTATTGCCAATTGTTTTTCTTTAGAAAAAAATATCATTCCCCCATGATCAAGTGTAGGTTGGATTTGTATTTTGTTATTGGAAAATTAAATTACTTTATGAATAATAACAGGTACTTCTACTATAAGTAAAAAAAAAAAATAATTCTTTTAATATAAGCGAGTATATTTCTTTAGAGTTTGATTAAAAAGTTTTAAAGATACTAATTAAGGAAACAAACTAAAATAATATTTTAAAAATTTGATATTTTCAATACATTTATACTAGCTGCATTAAAAATTACAAAAATATTATTTATTTATTTAATAAATAATAACTAATTCTAATTTTTGTCGACAAATTATAATTCAAATAGCATAATTTTTTTATATTTATCTAAAAATTGTAAGTTGGAATCTCACTCATAATTTTAATAAAAAAAAAACTGATTCTAGCTTTTAATTAAGCATAATTTTAAACTATCCACAAAATTGGACTAACGAGTGTTGACCACCCATTGAAGTAGTAAGTTCGTTTGACCAAAAAAAAAATAAAAAATGATTAATTTTTAGATAATTTCTAACATTAGATCAATAAATAAAACATTAAATTAAGGATTAATACTCAAATTCATTCTTGAAAGATCACGCGATTTTCATTTTTATTCATAAATGATTTTTTAATCAAATTAGTTTTTGAAAGATAAAATGTAAGTCAAATTAATCCTTCCGTTAGTTGGATGATGACGTGTCACGTTAAGTGCCACGTGGCAAGTCAGTGACACGTGTCAAAATAGTTTATAAATCCATCCATTTCAAATTAGTCCTTTCATGCCACGTGTCACTTGACATGTAAAAAAAAATTTTATAGTCAAAATAATCTTTGAAAGTCCAGATATAAGTCATTTTCATTAATTAAATTTTAAAAATTAGTCAAACTAATTCTTATATATTTTTTTAATTTTTTTTCATAATATTAAATTTGAAATATTTTTTTATACTACTAATTTTAATAGAAATGTAATTGACAAACAAAACATTAGTAATTGTATCTTTTCTTCTTAAAAAATTTTTCAATAAAATTATCTCTCTCCTTTAATTTTTCTCAAAATCTCTCTTATTCTTTTCTATTCTAAAACCTTTTTCTTACATTATTACATTTTGCTGGAATATATATATATATATATATATATATATATATATATTCAAAATTAAAATGTATGTATTTATTAACCTAAACAAAATTATATGCTCAAAATCAAAATTTATGTATGTTAACCTAAATAAAGTTATATCACTATTTTTTTTCTACTACATCTTTTTTTTTCATTACGGTATTACTTACATATAGGATATAATGGTAGTAATACTTAGAGTCAAAATTCAAGAAAATCCACAAATTTTGCTTCAATTCCAAACTTTACAAAATATTGAAAATTTGTTGCTTAATTATTATTATTATTATTATTATTATTATTATTATTATTATTATTATTATTAGGGATAAGTATGGTTTTGGTCCCAAAAGTTTTGCCCCATAATCGAATTTGTCCCTCTTCTAATTTTCGATTTAGAATCATTCTTAATGTTTTTTTTTTCGTATTAAAATCGTCATTTTAATTTTTTTGGACTAAAATACCCTCACCACTACTAACACAATTACCTCCTCACCACCACCATCACCAACACCAACACCACCGCCACAACCAGCACCACCACCAACACCAACACCAACACCAACACAACCACCACCACCACCAACACAAACACCACCACCAACCAACACCACCACTAAATTCAGAAATCAACAAAACCAACAATTCAGAAATCAAATCAGATTCAACAAGACCAACAATGATTCAACAAATTAAATCAGATAAGCAGAAGAAGTAGAAGACGAAGTAGAAACAGAGATCCAAGAAGTAGAGGCTGCGAGGAGCAGCAGCGAGGCGGCGAAGAACCGCGGCGAGGCGGCGAGGAGCAGCAGAGCGGAAGCCGACGACGATGAGGAGGTCACAGCGGCGATGACGACGAGGGCGAGGAGCGGCGTCGGCGGCGACGAGGGCGAGGAGCGGCGTCGGCGGCGACGAGGGCGAGGAGCGGCGTCGGCGGCGACGAGGGCGAGGAGCGGCGTCGGCGGCGACGACCCCATCTCTCCCTCCTCCTACCTGTTTCTCGCCCCCCTTTCTTTCTCTCCCACCCCTGCTTCTCTGTATCCCTTTCTCTCCTTTCTTTCGGCGACGGCAGCTCCAAGCTTCGCCGGCGCCGGCGCCGTCCCCCTCCCCCCTTCCCCTTCCCCCTCTCCCTCTTCCCTTCCCCTCCCCTCCCCTCCCCTCCCCTCCTCCCCCTTCGTATACCCTTTTCTCCCCCTTCCCAACGCGTTTTCTTCCCTCCCTTCCAACACGCGTTACACGCGTTTTCTTTTTTTTATTTTATAATTTTTATTATTAAAATAGGAATAGGGGTAGTTTAGGAATAATATAAAAAATTTTATTAAAAAAGACGATTTTAATACGAAAAAAACGTTAAGGACGATTCTAAATCGAAAATTAGAAGAGAGACGAATTCGATTCTCGCGCAAAACTTTTGGGACCAAAACCATACTTATCCCTTATTATTATTATTATTATTATTATTATTATTATTATTATTATTATTATTATTATTATAAACGAATTGCTTCTTAAGCATAATAAGTGCAAAGATCATAATAATATTTTGTGTGTTTCATATGTTTGAGATAGATTATATATATTTTTTTTAAATTTCACAAATCAATGAGATAAAATGAAATAGAAAACATTATACCTATGCATAACACATGTTACTCCACACTAGTACATTATATAAATAGATATGCTTCGTATTAAAATAAAATTCCTTTTGTTTTAAATGAAATATTTAAAAAATTGTATTAGAATATTAAGATTCAGAAAGTGATTCCATAAATCAGTTTTTCAATTATTGAGTTTTACTATATAAATTAAACAATAATAAAAATTATAATTTTAAAAAATTTAAAAGATTTAAAATTTAAAATAATTACTATATTATTTAGTAAAATTTAAAATATTAACTTTTTAAATATATAATCAACAATAATTTGATAAACTCATTTAAATAAAAAATTATAATTTAAAAATATAAAATTTTAAAATACAAATGACAAAATAACTTTATAAAAATTTAATTATTTTTATTATTTTATGTAAAGAGAATTTTGTTTATTAAGGTTTAAAAAATAATATTAAAATTAGTAGTATAAAAAAATATTGTAAATTTAATATTATAAAAAAAATTATATAAAGACTAGTTTGACCAATTTTTAAAATTTGAGGGATGAAAATGACTTACATCTGAACTTTCAAGGATTATTTTGACTATAAAAAACTTTTTTACATGTCAAGTAACACTGACCTGCCACGTTGCGTGTCATGTCATCATGTCGCGTAACGTGACACGTCATCATCCACAGAAAGACTAAGAGCTCGTTTGGGAAGTAGCAAAAGCTACTTATTTTAACTTTTAGATTATGAAAAGTCATGATCTAGGTGTTTGGCTCTATTTTAAAAAAAGCTTTTAACTTCCCGAAAAGTTAATTTGCAACTTTTTGAAAAAGTAGAAATATATGACTTCTTACTTCTCCAGAAGTCATTCTACCACTTACTTAAAAAAAATTAATTTTAAAACAAAAAAATCTACTTTCTTTCTTGATTCTATGAATACTGACCATTCATCACCATTTTTACACAAGGTATGCTAGAAGCACTGGCCTTCCACCATCATTCTCATGCAATGTTCTAAGTCTCACCATTTTTACGTAATGAAACATCTTATGAAAGTATTGTCTTCCATCATATTTTCAGACAATATTACATCTGAACAACTTATTGCATATATTCCTTCTAAGTATTTTTTTTATCATTTTATCACTATTTTTTATTATTAAATTTGTATTTAAGTGTGGTATGAAATTTCAGTTTTAATTTTATTTTTTTCATATGTAATTTTATAGCTTATTATTATTTTCATAGTTAATTATAACAAGTTCTTGACCTCAATAAAGGAGAAGAGAATTCTAATAAGAGTAAAAATAAAAAATAGAAAACAGCAATAAAATATACATTGACACACATTTTATATTTATTTTTTATTTTCACCTACCATATTATACACAATATTAGTGATTAGGTTATGTAAAATCAACATTCAATATTGGAAAATATTTGTTATCATCGTTATTTTAATATTCATTCTCTTTTGTAAAAAAAATTTATCTTTTGAGTTATTTATCCAAACACTACAACTTTAAAATAAGTACTTTTATAACTAAAAATCCAAACACAAAATAAGCTATTTATAAGCTGTTATTAATAAAAGTCCTTATGTTTTAAGCTCCTTTTTCAAAAGAACTTATTTAAGTTATTTACCCAAACTGGGCCTAATTTGACTTAGGATTAATTTGATTAAAAAAAATTATTCAGAGACGAAAATGAAG
This sequence comes from Arachis stenosperma, assembly GCF_014773155.1. Classification (NCBI taxonomy): domain Eukaryota; kingdom Viridiplantae; phylum Streptophyta; class Magnoliopsida; order Fabales; family Fabaceae; genus Arachis; species Arachis stenosperma. The sequence goes on from NC_080386.1 coordinate 121,160,258, forward strand.
ATCGCGTGATCTTTTAGGAACGAATTTGAGTATTAACCCATTAAATTAATTTTGATTTGTCATTTTATAATCTACATATTATTTTATTTTTATTTTCAAAAACAATTTTGTTTTTGTTTTTTTTAAGCAACATCGTTTTAGCCTTGTGATAAATCAAAACTAGTTCTACATTCGGTTCATTTGATCCAATGTCGAAAAGAATCCAGAACTAGTATGATAATTAGAACTGAATCTCCAAAAATAATTGAATCTAAAGAACTAAATTAGTGAAAGCCGTAAAAACACCTGGAAAAAAGTTACTCTATCAGACACATTTGAACCGTAAATCTTAAATCAAATCCGAAAATTAGTGAATCGAATGATTAGAAAACTAGGATAGGGTTTTAGATTCGGACAGAGTAGGGAATTTCTTGCAAGAAGAAGCAGAGATCAGGAATTGATGGAGAACAATAGCTGGGAGCAGACTCTGCAAGATGGAAAACTCTATCGGCACCTCAATTCCCTAATCGTCGCTCATCTTCGCGACAGCAATCTTACTCAGGCAAAACCCTAAATCTTATTTCATCTTTTTGCATCACAAAAAAGAGAGGACAAAGTTGATATCTTTTTTACGCTCCTTTTTGTAATTTAATGATATTCTTACATGGTTATTAATATTACATTTGAAAAATAAGTTTTATTTATTTATTTATTTTATTAGGCTGCAAGTGCTGTAGCTTCAGCAACTATGACACCACTGAATGTGGAAGCTCCACCCAACAAGCTTCTTGAGCTGGTTGCTAAGGTTCTTTTTCTTATTTTGCTTAGTTGTTGTTACTGTATGATTCTCTTGTACTTTTTATGTTAAGCATGGCTGCATGAGGAAGCTTTTGATTCTAAGGAGATAACAGGGTCTTGCAGTGGAGAAAGATGATGTTTTCAAAGGGACTTTGTCGTCTCCTTTTTGCGACTTGGGTGCACCCGTGCTGCCGACTCATCCTGGAGCTACCATCATTGATTTCAGGCAATTCTTTTCTGCTGATACTTATTCTTTTCTCCCAATTTGAAGTTAGTGTGACTGTGTAACTCGTATAGTTTATAATCTATAGTAGTAGTTGATAATGTGTTGTTAATGTACCTTAAAATGCCAATTATGTCATTTCATAATGGCAAGTTAAATTTGGTTGTTTCTATCACGCTTCGGTATGATTAGCATTTGATACCATATACATTTAATCTAAAATGTATATGTATTAGAACGTCTGAGTTCTGAAGGGGGCTAGCAACTAGTACTTATCTATTCAGGTGGATAAGTATGTCAATGGGAATCAATTATATTAATTTCTTTTCATTATATGATGATAAAATTAAAAATTGAGCATGCAAGCATGTTAGCATATTATATTCAAGTTCAACTTGGGGGAGTGTGTTTTTTTTTAGCTTTCACTTTTCACAATGATCTAATGAAATCAGACCATAGATCTTGACTCATCGCTCGACTAATATAGGCTTCTTCTGAAGTATCATTTCAGTACTTTTAAGTTCCTTCGTTTTTCAAAGTGAAACTCAGATATAGGTGATATGCCCTTGTAACACTAACAAAGCCCTCGAGAGAAATTCACATAACTAAAGGCTGATATCTGTTACAACAGTGCTGTGCCAGATATAAAAGGCACGTCTAAAAGCTTTCCAAAGCACGAGACACGACACCTTTCAGAGCACAAGGTATGTAATATGCTGTAATGAAATATATGCATCTTGCCCTAACAATTAAAAGTACTATGCAAACCCTACTGTAAGCAATTTTTTTTCTAGTTATCTGTTTTCTAGACTGATTGGCTTAATTTCTAGAATATTGCCAGATGTGCTAGATTTAGTCCTGATGGGAAGTTTGTTGCGACTGGTAGTGCAGATACATCAATAAAGCTTTTTGAGGTGCTGATTTATTGTTATCTGTTTCGCTTTTCCTCATAAACGACTTTTGCACTCATGCTTCCATTTTTTGGCAGGTTTCAAAGATCAAGCAAATGTTACTTCCAGATGCAAAGGATGGCCCTGTGCGGCCTGTAATTCGAACATTTTATGACCACATACAAGTATATTTACATTTTCTCTAGTTCAGTTGGATTTTTTATGTGAAAAATATTTCCTTTATCTCAAAATTGATGTCTTACCTATGATTAAGATAAGTAATCAGCACTTTTGAACTAATTTTTTATGTTCACTTGGCTTCATGATGTAGGTGTAATTTCTAACGAGTCAAATTCCTAGTTTATTGGGAGTTTGAAAATATATTTTATAGTTCATTTGGAAATATGACAATATTGAACAATGTATGCTTTCTGTAGAGTCAGATACCTGATTAGCATGTCGAATACCTATTTTTGAAAAGTATATAAGTCTATGCTGATCACCAAAGATACTAATCACTGAAATCATATTGTTTCTGTTTTTGAGATCCATTCTTTTCAATTATACTTCTTTTGCGAGACTTTTGGATGATCAAAGTTCAAAATTATTTTAAACTTGATAAATTACCTAACAAAGCAACATGACATTCAACATATCAACTTTTATCTGTCTTTGTTGCAGTGACATATTTCTTACCAGAATTTACCTTCATCTAATATCAATGACTTTTGTTAGCTGATTCTTTTCATTCATTCCATTTGGCATTAAATTTTTAAACTGCAAATATTATAGAATGATCCTGCAAATTTGTTCATGTGTATTTTATTTTAGTTTTTTTAAAAAAAAATAAATAATGAACCGCAGCCAATAAATGATCTGGATTTTCATCCACAAGGTACCATCTTGGTTTCTGGAGCTAAAGATCAAACAATGAAGTAAGACCACATATAGTATTACTATGTAATTTTTTATTCTCATTTGCATTTTGTATATTAGGAGCTTACATAATATTCTGTAATTACACATGGCTCCCTGCTTATTTTTGAAATTTTGTACCAACTTCCCCTTGTTTATATGTATTCATTGCCCTTTAGCATCTGCCTACTTTGTCAGGAAATTTAAGTAAGAAGTAGTATATGTCTTCAGGTGAGATTAACAGCTAAATTGTAACATTTTAAACTACATTTTTTGTGAAATCCTGTATTAGAGGAGAAAATCTCTTATTCGCCAAATGAAAGCTTTGTTTGAAGGAGGGAGTGGTTAATGTGGTGCATTGAGAGGGTAACGTAGCAAAATAAAATTAAAACATAAAAGGTGTTAGTTATTATTTGCTGCAATGGGTGTCGTTGCGAGGATTAAAAAAAGTAGGGTGTCATGTGTAACTACTACAGGAGGGGAGATCCAAATAGTTCGCTTTTTCTTATCTTTGTTGTTTTGGAAATGCTTTTTCAATGTGACATCTGACATGCTAGTTTTTTTATCCTGTTTAGGTTTTTTGATATTTCTAAGACCAATGCAAAGAGAGCATACAGGGTTATACAGGTGGTGCCATCTTACATTTCTTATATTTAAGCTTTTGCAACTAATGAGCAAGTATAAGAATCAATTGTAAACCTTCAGTTTGTTAAATTTTGTTCTGCAGGATACACACAATGTTCGATCTGTATCGTTTCATCCTTCTGGAGACTTTCTTCTCGCAGGTATTTAAGTTTATCAAATATAAAATATATCCTGCTGAAGTTTTGTCTATTGTTTTTGCTAGTACCACCATTTTCTTAAGATAAAATTGATATAAGTATGAGCCAACCATAATTTACTCCCTAGCTCGTGACTTGTTGCTGTTTTATAAAATTATTCATTTTACCTTGTTTTCTTTTCATAGTCTTCTCAGGTCAACTCATTACCTAGGTAGTAGTTTGAATGATGACGTGTTAAGCTATGCTTTTTCAGTTTACATAATGTTCACCTTCAAGCGTCAAATGTTTTCTATATGTAGCCAACCCTTAATTGTGTGAACTGCTTTTGGTCGTTCTCAATGCACTTGGACAATATCTCAAAATTCACATTTGCATATCCACTTCTATGTTGGAGCTTGGTAATAACCATGTGCAATTTGAATGATTTTCTCTTTATAAACATTGTGAGAGTTTGACCAAAAAGCATGTATTCGTGGTAGATTATCTTCCAATTAGTGTCCTTGTTTTCTTTGTTGATTTTTTCACAAAAAAACTCACATGACAATATCAATTTCTAACAGGAACTGATCATGCAATTCCACATTTGTATGATATAAATACCTTCCAGTGTTATCTATCAGCAAACATTCCCGAGGTTGGCCCAAATGGAGCCATAAACCAGGCATGTCATTTCTCTTGTTAAAAAACTATGCGGACCTGTATTTTTCTTCTATTCCTCTATAATGATGTTAATGAATTCTTTCTGTATTATAGGTCAGATATTCTTGTACAGGTGCCATGTATGTTACGGCATCTAAAGATGGTGTTATTCGGTTGTGGGATGGCATCACTGCTAATTGTGTGCGCTCGATAACTGGAGCACATGGAACAGCTGAGGCTACAAGTGCAATTTTTACAAAGGATGAAAGGTATAATTATATTTTGGGTCAATTAGTTAAGCAAACACAAACCTTGATGCACTAAATTACCATTTGAAGGATAGTGCACTTTCAGTGGCATGATGAGTTCTTTAAGGACAGCATGACTGATTGTGTTCAGTCATATATTTTAAACCTTCTAGCCTTTGACGTGTTGCAAAGTTACAGTGACGAGAGGGTTTGCATTTTCAATGTACAAGGATGTTGATTTTGAAGTAGGCACTTCCCTTGTAGTTCCAACACTTGACATTCTTATCAACTAATATGTAACATCAGAATTAACAATCTTAAATTAACATCCTGTTTACTGCAAAACACATTAAGAGCTTGTGTTTTATACTGTAAATCAGTCAAAGCAATTTTTTGCTTTAGTATTTGCCGGAAGTATTGCATTCTGTGCTAGTTTGTTGAATTTATGACCGGCCTCATTGATGTTGCTGCAGATAGCCATTTGTCAACTTGTTACACTTTCCCAAAGTTTCCTGATAGGATTGGATCTTTGTAGTGACATAACTTTTAACTTTGTAGGTTTGTGCTCTCCTGTGGTAAGGATTCTACCATAAAGCTTTGGGAAGTTGGTTCTGGAAGATTAGTCAAACAATATCTGGGAGCCATGCATACACAGCTAAGATGCCAGGTATATACATAACTTTTTTTTTCCCTTTCTAGCAAATTTTTGGAATTAATATTGGTCAGTTCCGGACTAACAAGCCGATTCTTCAGTATTTGTGATGCATATACTTGGAGTTTTCTTTTGCATTAGAGTGAAATTAAGTCTATTCTATCATCCCTTGTGTCACCTTAGTAACTCATTCCCATGGTTTATTTTTGAAAATGTTTTGTTTGCTTTATTCACAAGAAATTGTTGTTTCTCACTATTATTAAGGCAAATAATATCTTCTATGGGACCTGACATGTATGCTTACCATAAGTTTATCTTATAATCTTGCATCCGGAGGTAATTTGTCGCGTTAAAATAGAATCTCTGTCCAAAACTGTCGATTACTTGCACCTAAGTTCACGAGGCAATACCATTTGTTTTTGCAGGCAATTTTCAACGAGACAGAAGAGTTTATTCTTTCCATAGATGAACTAAACAATGAGGTTCGTTTAACTCCATATAGTGTTTGATGTTAGCTTTATTAACTGGATTTTATTGAGGATCTGGCGTGCATTGCAGATCGTTATCTGGGATGCAATGACAACAGAAAAAGTAGCAAAGTGGCCTTCTAATCATGTCGGCGCACCCCGCTGGATCGATCACTCGCCAACAGAGTCGGCTTTTATTTCCTGTGGAACTGATAGGTCAGTTAGGTTCTGGAAGGAAACTATATAATGAAGTGTAAGGAAGATGAATGTATTCACATGCATTAGTTAAAGGGATCGCTGAATGAAAATTTACACAGAAAATTGTTATCATAAATTTTCCTCACTCTGTTAATATCCTCCATGAGCAGTTAATGCATGTGATCCTCACTTGAGATTTGAGGATTGTGAGAGCAACTCCAATGCTGGTTCTTATTTCAATTTTATTTTGGGTCTCATAAAATGTCACAAAATGCTACATCAGTATTTGAGGGATTGTGTCATAAATAGTAATTTGAAACTAAACTCGAGATTTGTCATTCTAATATTTGATATCAATGTAATTTGAATTTTATTATTCTATCAAAATTACATAGTTGCAAAATTTATTGGTTTTTCATCAAAATGATACTATCTTTTTAAAGTGAGATTTTTTAATTTCATCTATCAATGTCATTGTAAATTTCGATTTTAAATCAGTTTACTTCTTATAAGTATTAAAAGTAATACTTTAAAAACATTTGATTGGAGTTGCTTTTAGTGTCTGCTTTTTTTTTTTAGACTTGTCAATCTCTCATAGATAGTTAGATATGTGAGATTGATTGAGTATTTGAGTTATGCAATATGGGCAAGTCTCTAGTATGGATTCCAAGAAACATTGATACGTATGGATTATATTTGTTTGTCTCCAGAATGTAACGCGTGGGTTCTTAGAAAATTTCACAGATTAGTGCCTGGAAGTAGGACATTGACAGAAGTAGTGTTGAGCAGTGTTTATAAGATAGGGATGAGATTGAGAAAACAACTAGTGTAGGTGCCAACATAGAGGGAAAGTTAAAGGAAGATCTCATTAGTTTGCTAAAAAAAAAAGAATAAACCTCTTTGCTTGGAAAACTTTCGACATGTCAGGCATACATCTCGATCTCATGAGTCACAAGCTAATAGTCTATCTTGGATCACAACCTGTGCACCAAAGACAATTGAAGCTCAGTCTTAAAAGAGCACAAATTGTGGAGGAACAAGTTCAGGCACTTTTGGAAGCAAAATTCCTCAATGAAGTCAAATATTCGTTGTAGTTTTAGTGAAGGAGCAGAATGACAAGTGGAGGGATGTGTAGATTACACTGACCTTAATAAAGTTTGTCCCAAAGATCCATACCCATTACTCGATATTGGTGCTTTGGTGAATTCAACTTCGAGTTATAAGTTTTTTTTCTTTATAGATACCTACTCGAGATATAATCAAATCTCGATGTATGAACTGACCAAGAGAAGACATTGTTCATTACCCCGAAGACTAATCATTGTTATGTGGTAATACCTTTTGAGTTAAAGAACACGAGCTACATACCTATAGCTAAGAAACAAAGCGTTCCGATCTCATCTGGGAAAGCTGATAGAAGCCTATGTCGACGACATATTAGTCAAGACAAAGTTTGAAGCTACATTGCTGATTGATCTACCCGAAGTCTTCAATGATAAGACATCATGGGATGAGACTTAATCCCACCAAATGTGCCTTCGTAGTAAAAGTAGGAAAATTTTTCAGATTCATACTTATCCAAAGAGGAATTAAAATCAACACCAATAAGTGCTAGACGGTCATAAACATAAAAAGTCCGACCTGTTTGAAAGAAGTTTAACAGTTGAATGGAAGATTAACAGCGCTATTAAGATTTCTGGTCAGATCAGGGTTGAAATTGTTGCCTCTTTTCACAATCCTCAGAAAGACACAATTACACTTGAACACAAGAGTGCGAGTAAGCTTTTCAAATCTTCAAGAAGTTTCTCTCACAGCCTTCTAACTGAAATGGGTGAAGAGTTTGTGTTTGTATCCAACAGTGATCGACAAAGCAGTAGCATCAGTACTTGTCCGAAACAATAATACAGGTTAAAAAAATATGTCTATTTTTTCAAGCAAAATATTACAAGAGTCCAAACTGAACTATCAGATAATTAAAAAAGTATGCATTTGCACTTATCTTAGTTTTTAGAAGACTACGATCTTATTTTTATATCTACACTATAAAAATCAGAACTAATTAACTGATGAACCTATTTCCTCGTAGCAATATCATTGGCTTATAAACAGGGAATTTGTCTCTTTAATCGTAAGGTTTTTTTTTTCTTAAAAAAGTTAATTCAAATATGTTAAATTTTTTTAAAATAAATTCTCTAAAAAGCTTTTTTTTTGGACAATTCTAAAAAGCTATTCAAACGCATTCTATATTTGAAATCTTTTTGGGTCGAGTATATGTTAATGTTTTAGCCAGTTGAGCTAAGTCTCAGCTGTACTTTTAAATGCTCGTTGATCAAAGTTTTGGCTGGGTTGAGCAATCATGTATGCCTACGCATTTGGATCAGATGATTTGGGTTGGTGCAAATTGGATTTGATATAAGACCCAAAAGAAAAAGAAAAAAAACGAAAAATGGACTTTGATTTGTTCTGTGCTAAAAACTAAAGACTGGTTGATTTGGGTGTTTTCATTTTTATTTTCAATGAAAATGAAAATAAAGTATAAAAATATAATTGATTGAACATTTTAAAGATATTTTTAACGAAAACATTTTCAAAAAGAAATACAAAACTAAAAAGATGTTTTTTCGTTTCCAGTTTTTTCAATTAAAAACGATGAAAATATTTCCAATCAAAACACAGGATGTTTTTAGTTGAGGATCTCCTGCGTGTTCGATCTTTCACCACTTCTTATCCACCAGGAGTGAAAACCACAAAATCAGCGCCTCCAACTCCGTAGTTTTTTTTATTTTCTTCCATCCATTTTTTCTTTCTCTTTCGTTCATTAAAAGGTAAAAGATAAAAGATCCTTTTCAATTTTTTTTTTGCTGTTTTATTAAAAAAAATTTTGATATATTTTTTAAAATTAAATTTTAATATGGTGTCAAATTTGACTATTTTTTTATTAGTATTTTTTATCTTCTCTTTCATCCCATGCTTACTCACGTTGCCCATTGTCTTCTAGTAGTTGTTTACTTGTCACTAATTTTCTAGGTCTATACAACTTTTACTTACATAAAAATTTTTATTATTTTTGTAAATTAAATTAGAATATTAAATAGTATGCAGTTTGAGTTCTATTTTTTTTTATTACATTTAGTCCTTTTTTTTAATTTCAAATTCCTCTCTGTCTTCAATGTCTTTTATTTTTTTTTAGTAATTTTCTAAATTTTTTTTTTAAAGTAAAGAGCTTAACACAACAAGGTGGAGCATATAAAATAACAAAGAACAACCCGATAACTCTAGTCATGACAACCCCTAGTTATCTTCGGCATTGCCATCAACAACCATAGGGTTCACAACCATTCCGTTCATCGGAGAGCAAAAAGGATCTATTAATAATATCCACTACACGTGAGCTTTGATTCCTGAAAATTCTATCATTCCGTTCTAGCCAAACCGTCCAGATAACAGCAAAGAAACCAATCACCCACCTCCTCCTTTCACCTCTTCTTGCTGTAGCATTCGTCCAGCTTTCAAAGTGTTGTTTGAGTGTACCAGGCATGATCCATTTCCTTCCAAGAGCGAATAGCCAAGCACACCACAACTGCCAGAAAATCTCACAACCAGCAAACAAATGAAAAGTAGACTCCACAGACTTACCACATAAGACACATGTACGATCATTTGGGTTAATTACACCTAGTCTACACAGTCTGTCCTTAGTATTCACCCTCCCCACCAACACAAACTAAGAGAATAACTCGATCCTTGGTGGAACGAACCCCTTCCAAATTGCACTTGTAAAGCTATAACTTGTTATTTTCTCCGGGAGAACCGCTTCCTGTAACACCTGCACAAATGAGTTAGTCGAATAAATACCAGATCTATCAAATTTTCAGACCACTCTGTCCTCCCTCTCAGATGTTAGCTGAACAAACTGTAAAACTTGATGGAGTTGGTTTACTAGTGCCAACTCCCACTGAAAAAGCTCTTTCCTCCATTGAAAATTTCATATCCACTCTACTCCCATCCCAAAACCCGCAATCCCCAATAACAGAACCTTTGAGGTTTGAGACCGAGAAAAGCCTTGGAAACAACTCTTTAAGAACACCGTGAGGTAACCAGATATCCTCCCAGAACCGTACTGTTCTGCCATTCCCTACATCCATATACAAACCCCTGATCATTTTTCTCTCACATGTGGCTCACTGATTTGTAACTGGCAAATATCCTTCCAAGAACCCCCTTGTAGGTATAGTCTGACCACACAGCATCTCATTCGGATTCAAGTTATTACAGGAGCAGACGACTTTCTTCCACAGGGGATAATCCTCTTTCGAGAACCTCCACCACCACTTAAAGAGCAAAGCTGTATTCCGAATTACTGCGTCTCCAATTCCCAGACCACCTGCCTTTTTTGGAGCCATCACCACTTCCCATTTTACTAGTGGTATCCCATTTCTCCCATTCTCTTTACTCCACAAAAAGCGCCTTTGGAGTGAGATCAACTTCTCCGCTACCGTCTTCGGCATCTTGTATAGGCTAAGATAGTAGATAGGCAAACTATTCAGAACAGACTTAATAAGAACCAGCTTACCCGCTTTGTTTAGGGTCTTTGCTTTCCACAGACTTAACTTGTCTTCCACCTTATCAATTACCGGTTTCCAAGTCTTCACAAGCCTCATGTTTGCTCCAAGAGAAATGCCAAGATATCGGACTGGTAGAGACTCCGCCTTGCAACCCAGCAACTGACACATCTTACGCGCCCAATGCCGATCACTGTTAACCGGAATGAAGCTAGCCTTCTCAAAATTGATACTCAACCCTGACATCAGCTCAAAGCAACGTAACAATCGCTTGTAGTTCCTGATAGTCTCTTCCTCAGTAGGACAGAATAGAATGGTATCATCTGCAAACTGTAAGTGCGACAGCTCAATGTTATCCCTTCCAACCAAAAGTGGATAGATGCGGCCATTCCTCACTGCCTCCCTAATCATCCTATGTAGCACATCAAGAACTAGCACAAACAGAAACGGAGATAAAGGGTCTCCTTGTCGTAGTCCCCTTTCCATCTTGAAAGGCTTAGTGGGGGACCCATTTATCATAACCGACATAGACGCAGAGCAGAGACACTCCTTAATCCACCCCTTCCATATATGCCCGAAGCCCATCTTCTGCAAAACAATATCCACAAAACTCTATTTGACCTAGTCGTATGCCTTTTGAAAATCAAGTTTAATAATCGCGGCACTCCTCTTCCTAGCCTTCAGCCACTGCACAGTCTCACAAGTTATCAATGCCCCATCATGAATTTTTCTGCCCTTCACAAACGCACTCTGTGTCTCTCCTACTAACCTGACATGACCTTCCTCATTCTCCAAACCAATACCTTAGATATGACCTTATACACACAACCCACCATACTAATCGGCCTGAGGTCTTTTATTTCTTTAGCCCCAACAAACTTTGGCGCCAGCGCCACCCAAGTGATATTCGAATCTCTAGGTAACCTAGAAGACTGGAAAAAATCCAAGACTGCTCCAGTAAACTCCTGCCCAACTTCTTCCCAACACTTCTTGATGAAATTCATATTATATCTGTCTCTTTCTGGTGCTTGTGTTGACTCGCAATCCCATACTGTCTCCTTTATCTCTTCAACAGATGGCATCAACTCCAGTTCTGTTGCCTCTTCTACATCTATCTGCATTACTAACCCATTCCGAAAGCCTACGTTAGGTGACACCTCCTGTTGGTACAAGTCCTTGTAGAAATCTCTTATAGCCACCTTAATCCTGGCTTGATTGCTCAATACTCTTCCATGAATCATTAAAGCATCAATCCGGTTGTTCCTCCTTCAAGCTGAGGCTAAATTATGAAAGTACCGAGTATTTTTGTCCATCTCCTTGCATGCTTGGATCTTGACATCTGCTTCTAATGTACCTCTTTCCTTATATACCACCTCTTACAAGAGCTGACCAGTGCCTTCCTTCTTGCTTCCAAGGTTCCATCATGCACTCCATTACTGACCATATCGTCTACTTTCTTGATCTCCTCCTCAAACTTTTTAATCTTCATGTCCATAGACCCAAAATTCTCTCTATGCCATCTGCCCAAAGGAATCGTCATGGCCTTTAACTTGTCCAAGAACCGCACCTCACCTAGGCTTCTCCACTCCTCCTTCACCATCCTCAAGAATCCTTCATGAGTGAACCATGAATCAAGACTTCGAAAAGGTCTCGGCCCCCTTCCGACCCTTGCAGCTTCTATCACCACTGAGCAATGATCCGATAACCCTCTTGGACCACCTGGTAGCCTTGTATCAGAAAACTCTTCTAGCCATTCCAAAGTAACCAACATCTATCAATGCGGCTACAAGATTGGCCCATAAACCAGGTAAACAGGCGGTCAGATAAGTCTAAGTCCACTAGTTTCATATCCTGAATCCAAGATTTAAAGTCCGCTGCCGACCCCGTCAAAGTAGTAGCCCCTTTTCGCTCTTCCACTTTAACGACCTCATTAAAGTCTCCCATAAAGCAAAAAGGTACTTGACATAACCCAGATAAAAAGCTCAGCTCTTCCCACACAACCAGCTTTTCATTCCTAGTATGCGCACCATACACTAAACAAATAGCACAACGAAAACTACGCTTGATCAGCTCCCCCTCCACGCACAATCATCTATCTCCTTTATAACAGTTGTCTATCTTAAAAACCGTTTCATCCCACATCAACAACAGACCGCCTGAAGCACCTTCCACCCCGACATACTCCCATCCTACCGCATCATTTCCCCACAGTTGCACAACATCAAATTTAGTTACTACATCTCTTTTAGTTTCTACCAGGCCTAGCATATGTATATTAAAATTTCGCCTAAAGGTTTTCACCATACTCAATTTTCCAACTCCCGCCAACCCCCTAACATTCCAAGAGCTAAAAATCATTTAAAACCAGCTAACACACCTTACTCTGATTTTTTGGACGACTTCTTCTAGCTTTCTCCTTTTGCTTTGCTTGCCTTTTCTTTCGGGCTATTGCCTCATTCTGTGCCTGCAGTACTGCCATAATATCATCTTCCTCGTTGTACTGAACCGCTCCAGATTCAACTGCCAGCTCCCAAGCCTTCCTGTTCTCTTGCATGTCATTCTCACATTTATTTTCAGACTCTTCCGTGCCGGTATCACTGTCAGCATCCAGTGCTGCATCCCTCAGGTCCTCTGGCTCCCCCTTGCACCATCCTCCTTTACCTCCGCCGTTACTGCCAGACCTTGGCCTTCCAAACCGTCCAGTCTTTTAATCGGTCGAACCCTTTTCGAACATTTTTTGTACGGACCACAACCTGTCCTTATCCCCTCCCCTGCCAAATCACAACCCCATTCCCCCTTCTGCATGTCGACAAGCTCAAGAGGACCCACCAACCCAGACGAGACCTCCCCTCTCAGCCTCGCCATCTCCAAGCCACCATCAATACGCTGCGTCCCTGCCGCACTCGACCCACCGAATTCGTCACCACACCCTACTACGTCATTCAATTCGTGCCGCGCCCCACTCCACCAACCCAGACGAGACCTCCCCTCTCAGCCTCGCCATCTCCAAGCCACCATCAATACGCTGCGTCCCTGCCGCACTCGACCCACCGAATTCGTCACCACACCCTACTACGTCATTTAATTCGTGCGGCGCTCCACTCGCAGCTGTACTTTCCCTGTACAAACTGCTGATCTCAGCCCCAGGAGCCCTACGATCACTTCCATAGTCCCAGGATAAGGTTCAACCCGAATCTTCTTCCACAATATTAGGTAGCGATCCTACACCGTCAGCCATTGTCTCTTTAAATCCCTTGATTGTTGTCGTTGCCATTTTAGAATTCAAAAATTCGGTACTCCATTCATTCAAAATCTCCGGGGATATTACCATTTTGCCCTCCAACTGTTCTTCATCCCTTGCCACCATGACAACCATCTCCGCCTCCGCTTCCCGTCCCACTACCTGCACGTGACTACATTCCCCAACATCATAGGCGCTGCCGAGCATGGGATCACGATTGCCGACCACGACCTCCTTCAACATACAACCCGGTAAGACCCAAGCATTACTTTCCGCCTCCTTAACCACCACATCAAACCCAGCCGTGCCTACAACGAGATGGATTCTTTCACTAATGGCGTCAAGCCGAAATGTATCAATCAGCACAAGCCCCACGCTAAATGACATAAGAGAAATTGTGAAATTGTTGCAGCATCACATGACACCACCTCACCCCACTGTTCACTAATCATAAGGAACGTAGCGTCTGACCAAACATGTAGAGGGACCCCAAGCATTCTAGCAAAACTCTTCTCTTATCACATCGTTTAGCCTCATTCCACCGTCTAACACTACTGAAGAACGTTAAAAGGCCATCCAATTTCATAAGAGAAATTGTCGCAGCATCACATGACACCACCTCACCCCATTGTTCACCAATCATAAGGAACGTAGCGTCTGACCAAACATGTAGAGGGACCCCAAGCATTCTAGCAAAACTCTTCTCTTATCACATCGTTCAGCCTCATTCCATCGTCTAACACTACTGAAGAACGTTAAAAGGCCATCCAGTTTCAGAGCAAGAGCCTCTTCCACACTACGAAGGCTATCGAAAACTAATAAAGCTTTATACGTCCCCATCTCGCAAATCTTTACCACGTTAGGCCAGTTCGTCCGAGCTGTTGCAGTCAACAAATGAAAATCTATGCCACTCCAAATTAGCGGTATCCGCAGAGACCAGAATTTCCTTTACCGATGAGTCCCCTACATGATTACAAGCCTTCGCATCGTCCACAAGATCATAAGGTTTGCTACCAATAATCCCACGAGTAGCCTCCCGAATATCTGCGCGCCTCCTTTCATATACTTGCTCTTCATTCTACCCGGAGAATTTTCCATCATCAGCCCTACCGTCCACCGCATTCCTCCTTGTACCTCTGGTGTCTACCGCAATCTTCCCCTTGGAGGTATCCTCCTGTACTTAGTCTCCCTTACAAAAATCTTCTTCCCTCGTAGCCGCATGAAATTCATTTCTGAGATCGCTTTCAGCGCCCCTCTCTTCGTAGTGTACCTGATGAACGCAAAAAGGTATACATCATTATTTCTCATTTTTTTGAGAGATAGATGTCATTGATCCTCCCCGTCCATGAAAACAACTGAAACAATTCCTGCTTTGATATATCTCCCGGTAGCCTATCCACAAAGACAGAGAAAGAATCTTGTTCCAATCTAACATACTCTTCTCGGTTTCAAACCCTAGGATTCTTGGCTTGAGGTTGTAGTTGACGAACCCTACCTCGCCTGGTGTTTTTCCAATCCCCTCTCACGTTTTCTCTCATACTATGTACTATGTACTCTTTATGTACTCCTAAAACCAAACCATGTACTCTCTTTCTCTCTTCTAGAATTTTTGTACTAAAGTATTTTTCATTTTATGGGAATATGTTAATTTTTCTACTAACATATTATTTACTTTTTAGGCTGGTATATATTTTGGTGTTTCTTATTTAATTTGAAAAATAAATATGAATATAGTTGACAAGAGACATAAAGATGTCAATATAAATATTTATTTGTACTCTTATTTAATGTAATTTCTTTTTTTCATCTGTACTCTCATTTCAAAATTAAATTCAAGCGTACTCCTATTTTATATTCTTTATTTGTTTAATATTTGTAACTTATATTTATTTTTTATATTAATATAATTTATTTTTGTACTTAAAAATATTAATTTTAAATATTTTCATTTTAAAATATTTCTTTCACATTATATTTTTAAATGCCATGACCGTATCTTGTTCCCTCATGCATTCATTTTAGTTTTAGTGGTGATTTTACTTTGTCTATGTTCATACCATGGCCCACAACAAAATCAGGTCCATTAAGAATAAAAGCCCACCCAAAAAGGTGGCCTTTTCCACCTACCCGGCCTCTTAAGAGGTCGGACGCGACAAGGGAGGCTCGGTCCCACTTATCGAAATAAGTAACTACCTTCCTAAATCTCTCATACTATCTCTATCTCACTTAGAAGATAGATCTCGACAAACTCTTATCTACCAATAAAGGTGGAACTACTAAAGAAGGTTGTTATCTATTCTACTATAAATACATTGACACCCCTCAAGTATATTCAAGTCCCAATCTACTAAAATCCTGCTCAAAGTCCTTACTAACTTAAGTATCAGAGTCTCTTGCAGGTATCATCCCGCATCTCCTCACGAGAAACTCAGACGGCGGCACCAGAACAAGTCGGACGCTGCACCATAAGGAGTATGAACCTCACGTTCAGGCCCAAATCACCGTTTCAGGTAACCCCTGAAGTATTGGCGTTGTTGTCGGGAACCTGAAAGTCTACATCCGTGTATGGTGGACAATCAATACAAAGACGGTCACATGGCATCTGAGTCGGAACCAGAGCACCACCATGACGACTTGACACTAGCATTACCTCCACCTCGAGAATGAACGAATGCCCCCATGAGAAAAGAACGTCGGAAAATCCTCAACCATGGCGAATCTATTCAGAGGTCCACCCATCTGAAGACGAAGAACCTCCTAATCCGACGAAAATATTAGGATTAGTTCACAGCCACCGTGGGTGACTGGAACAGCTCAAACTGGAAGCTGAATGACAACGAGAAGCAGAATGGGAATTGCGAAGGGAGGTACGACGACGAAAAGAGCTGGAGAAAAAGCTCTTAAGGTTGGAGGCTGATCTTTGAAGACAGAGCAATCAGACGAATCGGGAAAAAAGTCCTCTGAGAGAAGAAGATCCATTTGTTAAAGACATCATGCGAGTTAAAGTTCTCAAAAATTTTAAAACTCCCGACATGGATCTCTATGATGGAATGACTAATCCAAGGCATCACCTCAGTAATTTCAAGAGTCGAATGTACCTAGCCAATGTCTCTGATGCGATTCATTGCAAAGTCTTTCCGATAACTTTGACTAAAGCCGCTATGAAGTAGTTTGATAACTTACCTCACAGGTTTGTAACTTGCTTTGATGACCTAGCTAGAAAGTTCGTTACCATATTTTCAATTTAGAAAGATAAAGTGAAGCATGCTCCAAGCTTGCTAAGGGTTAAACAGAAAGTCGGAGAGACACTTCAAGACTACATAGAAATGTTCAACAAAGTTTGCTTGAAAATACAAAACTTGCTTACTGAAGCAGTGATTATAGGACTAGTTAATAGCCTTAAAGAAGGGTCATTCTCTCAATCCATATCCAAGCGACACCCAACTTCCTTGTACAAAGTATAAGAGCGGGCAGAAAAATATATCAATATGGAAGAAAATTCCTGACTTAAAGAGCCTTCCCCAAGGCCCAACCTGTCCTACCCAACTTGGAAAAAAGAGAAAGAAGATAAGAAAAAGGAAGAGTATAACTCGAAAAAAATTCGAAGGTATCATAATTACACCCCACTTCGAGTCTTTCTTGTAGATGTTTACAGAGAGATATGCCACACTGAGAAGCTTCCACCACTCACCCTATCAAACATAAAAAGGCAGGAAGTTAGATAGAATACTGTGAGTACCACAAGCTTTATGAGCATTCTCCCAATGACTGCTGTGATTTAAAGAATGTCATTAAAAACTTAGCCAGAGAAGGTGTCTAGACAAGTACTTGGCTAAGAGGTGGACGATCAAAGGAAAAGGAAGAGATATGAAGATGGAGGTCATCAAGAATGCCTCCTACAAACTCCTGAACGACATATACACATGATTAATGGAGGGTTTTTTGGAGGAGGAATATCAAAATCCTCACGAAAAAGACACCTTAAAGAGGTGTACCAAGTCGGGGAAGATAACAGAATTTCTGATTTACCAACCATCTTGTTCACTAAAGAAGACGCTCAAGGAGTGACACCTGGCTTTGACGACCCATTGGTAATAACAATAGTCCTTGCCAATACAAATCTCCATAGAAATTTGGTGGATCAAGGGAGTTTGGCGAATATATTGTTTAAGCCTGCCTTTGATAAGCTCGGGTTAGAAGAAAATGATCTAAATGCGTACCCAGACAACCTCTTTGGGCTGGGGGACACACCGATCCAACCTTTTGGATTCATCTTCATGTACACCACCTTTGGAAACGGCACAAAGTCAAGGATGTTACTGGTGCGGAATTTACAACCACAAACTAACCGGCAAGTGCACAGGGTTGTACCAAGTAGTACCTCAGATGAATGAGGATTGATCCCACAAGGATTGATGGACTAAGCAACAATGGTTGATTAATTTACTTAGTCAGGCAAACAGAAAATGATGTTTGAGAGTTCAATTGCATTAATCAGTGAATTCAGTAAATCAGAAAGCAAGCAGTAAACAAGTTGTGAAATATATATGGAAAAACAGTTAAGGCTTCAGAGATATCTATTTTCCGAATTGACTTTTCTTACTAACTATTTTAATCATTCAAGATTTAATTCATGGCAAACTATATGTGACTAAACCCTAATTCCTTAGACCTTTTTAGTCTCCTCTAAAATTCATCAATCGCCAATTCCTTGGTCACTTAATTCCAATTAGAGGGTGAAGTTCAATTCTAGTTATATGCCATAGAAATTCAAATTACCCAAATATAAGAGGATTATATGTCATGTATCCCGTTAAGTCCAGATAATTAGAAATTTAGGATTTTCAAGCTGTTGTTCAAGTAAACAGCTTTTTCAAGTTATACAAGAATGCAATTAGAACAAGGGTCATACTTCCGTTACACCCAAATACATAAGATAAAGAACGAAAACAATTCTTGATTCATAAATCAGTACATGAATTAAAATAGAAAAATAATATTATCAATCTATACAATAGACAGAGCTCCTAACCTTAACAGTGGAGTTGCTCATGGTTCAGAGAGAAAAACTAGGATTCGTAAAACTGTCAAAATCCGGAATGAGGTAGAAGAGAAGAAATTCTAATCCTCATAAATGTAAAATATATTTCCTAAAACTAAATAATATCTTTTTCTAATTTTAATAATAAAAGTTAAATCAAAATTTATTTAATTGATCCATGCAAGGCTTGAGGAGCGTTGGGACCATTGGACTCATTAAGGTCCACGTTGAACTTGGCAAATATCAAGTTCAGTGTGGATGAAGCAGTGTGTTTCTTGTGCACTTTGAATCCACGATGAACTTGGTATTCGCCAAGTTCAACGTGGGTTAATGCGCGTGATTTCCTTTTGAGTTTTCAAGTCCACGCTGAACTTGAAAGGAGCCAAGTTTAGCGTGGAGGAGGCAGAGATTGCTGGAGAAGAAGTGTGCACTATTATACATCGTTGGAAAGCCCTGAAAGTTAGCTTTCCAATGCCGCTAAAATTGCGTCAATTGGACCTCTGTAACTTAAGTTATTTTTGTTTGTGTGCAAGGAGGCTAGGGTTGACAGCATCATTTGCTTTCTTCCTTTTCTGCTATAAAACTCCATCAAATTCATCCGAATGCTACCTGAAATAAATAAAATTGCACACAACTCAAAGTAGCATCCATAGTGGCTAAAAGATATTTAAATTTTGATTAAACTCAACAATTTGAATGTAAATTCACTAGAAAAAGATAGAGAAGATGCTCACACATCAGTTACGCATTGACTAAATTGTGGTCGACGTTATGTCAGCATACAATGCCCTAATAGGTTGGACTACTTTAAACCAACTAGCAGCAGTTGTCTCTACACCTCACTTGTGTATGAAGTTTTCCACTGCAGAAGGAATCACCACCATAAAAGGAGATCAAAAGTTGGCACAAAAGTGTTACAATGAAAGCCTTAATCTAACAGGCAACCCGGGCAGAAAAGAAGTCAACACTATCGAGTTCGGTGGTATTTGAACTCGGGAAGAACTATGTCCCCAACCTAGAGGAAAAGTAAAAGAAATGCAAATCAGAGATCATGCTAAAAAAAACAACGAATATAGGGGCCAACCTAGATGGAGGCCTGAAAGCACAGCTTGTTGACCTCTTACAAAGAAATTCTAACCTCTTCACCTGAAAAGCTTCTGACATGTCTGGTATAGAACCCGACCTGATGTCTCATAAGCTCTTCGTCTACCCGGGTTCCAGACCTATCCAGCAAAAGCGTCGGAAACTCGAGCCCAAAAGAACATAGGTCGTGGAAGAACAAGTGCAAGCGTTATTGGAAGCCGGATTCATAAGAGAGGTAAAGTATCCATTGTGGCTGGCTAATGTAGTTCTAGTAAAAAAGCAGAATGAAAAGTGGAGGATGTGTGTCAACTACACTGACTTCAATAAGGCTTGTCCCAAGGATCCATATCCTCTCCCAAGCATTGATACTATGGTTGACTCAGCCTCAAGTTATCAGTATTTATCCTTCATGGATGCATAACTCGGGATATAATCAAATTTTGATGTACAAACCGGACCAAGAAAAGACTTCTTTTATCACTCTCAAAGCTAACTATTGTTACGTAGTAATGCCTTTTGGATTAAAGAATGCCGGAACCACATACCAGCGACTAATGAACAAGGTGTTTTTCCCCACTTAGAAAAACTTGTAGAAGTATATGTAGACGACATGCTCATCAAAATCAAGGATGACTCAGCTCTATTGTCCAACCTCTCTGAGGTATTCTCCATAATAAGAAAGCATGGGATGAGAGTAAACCCCTTAAAATGAACTTTCACAGTAGAGGCCAGGAAGTTCTTAGGTTTCATGCTCACTTAAAGAGGCATAGAGGCCAACCCGGACAAGTGCACAACCATACTAGAGATGAAGAGTCTGACTTGTCTCAAAGAAGTCCAACAACTAAATGGAAGGTTGGCAGCACTATCCAGGTTCTTAGCAGGATCAGCATTGAAGTCTCTATGATTATACTTAATACTAAAAATGGGGAGTCAATTTGAATGGACCCAGGAATGCAAACAAGCCTTTCAAGGTTTTAAAGTATTTCTGGGCCAACCCCCTATAGTCACCCAACCTATTGTGAGAGAAGAGCTCATTCTCTATTTGGTAGTGGCAAGCTGAGCTATAGCTTTCGCCCTGATCTGAGAAGATGAGAATTGACAGCAACCTATCTACTATGTCAGCAAAGCCTTACAGAGAGCAGAGTTAAACTATCAAAAGATAGAAAAGTTTGCCTATGCTCTTATCCTCACCTCCCGAAGGCTCCGACCTTACTTCCAAGCTCACACTATAAAAGTTCGAACTAATCAACCCATGAAGCGCATTCTATGAAAAACGGATCTAGTAGGAAGGATGCTACAATGAGCTATGGAATTATCTGAGTTCGACTTGAAATATGAAACTCGGACAGCAATCAAGTCATAGTACCTTGTTGACTTCATAGTAAATACATTGAAAGTCAGGAAGCTCGACAACTTGGAGCTTATACGTAGATGGATCATCCAATAAAGCACATCTTTCTGAGTGATTATCACCCTTCCCCTATTGATGAACGGTACCAGAGATTCTGGAGACCCGGGAAGGACACCATGTGAATGCCAACCATCTCGGAATGAACCAGAAACCCTACAAAGAAACAAGAAAAAGGTCAAAAAAGATGGAGAAGGATTCACAAGGGGACAACTATTAACACCAAGAGAAGAAGATTGAATGATGGAAGAATCTTCTAGCATAGAGGGTCAGTGAAAATAGTTATCTTTTGCTCAAATAGCAAAGAATGGACTAAGGGATGAGAGCATGAAAGAGAAAGAAGACCTCTCTGCGAAAGAGGAAGAAAGAGATAAGATGAAGGATAATGTTAAAAACATGGAAAACAAAAGGAAGCTCAGAAATTAGAGTGGAGAAAATAGAAGACGGGTTGTACAACATTCTCATTGACGAAGAAACAGAAAGAAAACTATGGAAAATGGTGGAACACTCTAATTGTGAAGCTTTTAGGAAGGAAGGTAAGTTATGCGGCCATGAAGAGAAGGATTGAAACAATGTAGGATAAGAAAGAAACAATTGATGTAATAGATCTAGGCCAAGAGTTTTACTTGGTAAAATTCTATGCAAATGAGGATTTTGACTTTGCACTTTTGGAAGGACTTTGGAAGCTATATGATCACTATCTCAAAGTGAGATGGTGGGAACCCCATTTTAACCTTCTAATAGCATAATAGACAAAGTTATTGCTTGGGTAAGATTATCCGGATTGCCGATTGAGTTATATGATAGAAGTATACTAAGGCAAATAGGAAATTTAATAGGAAGGACAGTCAAAGTGGATAACAACACGACTGATCTCTGTAGAGAAAAATTTTCTCGATTATGTATGGAAGTGGACCTAACAAAGCCACTTATGGGGAGATACTTGATCAATGGAAGAGAGTATCAGGCGGAATATGAAGGCATACATCAAATATGCTTTTCGTGTGGCAAAATTTACCATGACCAGAAGCAATGTCCATTGAAAGGAGCTCCAAGTCATGAAAAGGACAGACAAAAAAAACAAGAAGATGAAGCGTGTGGTGATGAAAAATGACTCTGAGAGCGTAGTGAAGCTGTTAAATGAAAACAGCAGATTAGATAAACATCTAAATTCTCTAATTAGAAAGATAAATGAGCTAAAGAATTATGATTGGAGAATCATTTTTGTACAAATTTACAGGAAAAGCAATAGATATGCTAATTGCTTGGCTAGAAAGAGTATTAAATTAGACTTTGGTTTTATATTTTGGAATTACCCATTCCCAGAGTTAGTAAAATTTTTTTAGGAAGAAGAGAAAGGGTTCCACTCAATCAGAAGAAATTATGCTCAGAGGAAAAGGTACAAGCTGAAAAGGGAGAGGGTGCCACCCCACAATGGGCACCCAATGACCCATGAAGATGATGATGTGGAGTTGTCGGGATATGAAAAATCTCCTGACAGTTCACAACATACAAGGGAAAGGTAATATTTTTATGTGAAACTAAGAATATTATCTCGAATGTTACAACTCAATGCAACAAAGTAGGTTATCAGCAGGTATATTATGTGGATCCTAGAAGTCAATCTGGTGGGTTAGTGCTGACATGGAAAGATAATGCAGTTGTCTCAATTTTTTCTAGTGATGATTTTTTTTTTATTTTCTTTGAGTGGACAAATCCTACCAATTAAAGGAAATGAGAAGTAGTTGCTATTCATTTACATTGTGATGACAACATTCGACTCAATCAATACTGAAGAATTATTGAGCTTAAAATGACAGTCAGCTCTATTTTCTTGTGATAGGCGACTTCAATGCCATCTCCGCCTATCATGAAAAAGAGGGAGGAAGGATGAAGCCAGCCTCATCAATAGAGGCTTTTAACAACTTCATTAGTGATAGTGATTTAGTGGACTTGGGTTTCGAAGGGAGAAAATTCACTTGGTGTAATAGACAATACGGTGATAACCTAATTATAGAACAACTAGATAGATGCCTTTCTTCACATCATTTCAGAGCAAATTATCCACGAGCAACAATCCTTTTATTTAGATGATACAGGCTCTGATCATTGCCCTTTGATGATACTGGTGGACATGGAGGAGCACAATACAAAAAGAATATTCTGATTTCAAAAAAGATGGTGTTACAGTGAAGAAGTTCTTAATATGGTGAAAGAAGCATGGATGACTGAATTTAATGGCTCTCCAATGTTCAAATTATTCTCTAAACTGAAGAAATGCAGGCATGTTTTGGTAGAATGATAGAAGTATGGCTCTAGCAATTTGTAAAAGCTAATCTCTGATATGAAAAATCGATTGGAACTAGAAAAAATAAAGGGGATAGAGGCAACAAGATCAACTATTTTATAGCTGGAGGAAGAATTAGCTGAAGCCTACTTACAGGAGGAGAGGTATTAGAAGGAAAAATCTAGAATTCAATGGTTGAAATGGGACAACCAAAACACAAAATTCTTTCATACTAAATTCCAAAGTAGAAATCGAAAAAACAAGATTTTCATACTACAAGACAGCTCGGGTAATTTTAGCACAGATCTTGGAGGCATTGCCTGAATTTCCACTGAGTAGTTTAAGGAGTTGTTCACTTCCTCTAACCCTAGTACTTCCTCGGCAGAATTGCAATCTTTGGAGAGGAAAATTGATGATGATACTAATTGAATACTAACTAGAAGTGTTTCAGAGGAAGAAATCAAGAAACTACATTATTCATTAATCCTTTCTCAGCCTCAGGAGATGATGTATTCACTGCAAAGTTTTATCAACTTTATTGGGAAATTGTTAAGGGTGATCTATGTAGTTCTATTAAGAGCTTTTTTCTGGAGGTCGAATGTTAAGAGCATTCAATCAAACTTATATTTTCCTAATCCCAAAGATACAAGGCACAGAAACCATGAGTCAGATCCATCCCATTAGTCTCAGCACTGTCATCTGTAAGATTATATCCAAAATTCTTGTTCATATTATGCAGGGTATTTTGGATAAAATCATAAGTGCTAACTAGAGTGCTTTTATTAAAAGTTGCCTGATGAGTGATAATATACTAATATCTCATGAGTTTATGTATTTTTTGAAAAATAAGAACCATGGTAATCATGAAATGGCTGTGAAGCTTGACATGAGCAAGGCTTACGATCGGATCGAATGATGTTTTGTTTGGGAAGTCTGACTAGATCAAGGAATGTGTTACCACTGTATCATACTCTATTACTGTGGATGGTCAAACTCATGGTTACTTTAAACCATGCAGGAGATTGAGGCAAGACGATCCCCTTTTTCCCTATCTTTCCATTCTTTGTGCAGAAGAGCTTTTCCATCTGCTCCATAGAGGAGAATAGAGGAGAAAGATCTCAAGTCTACGACTCAATGGTAGATGTCCTATGATTAGTCCTTTATTCTTTGCAAATGACTCAATCCTATTTTGCAAAGCTAATGAGCATGAATGACAGAGATTGCTAAAGATTTTAGAAGACTATAAAAAAGTTAGTAGGCAACTCATTAATTTCTCGAATTCTTCAGTATTCTTTAGCAAAAACACCCCAACACAGATTAAAAATGCCCTAGCTAGATCTCTTCAAATTCCACATGTGGGTAGACAGAATAACTACCTAAGACTTCCAGTAATTATACATAAATCTAAGAGGCAGACATTCAATTTTATTAAAGAAAAGGTGGAAAGAAAGCTGCAAACATGGAAGAGACCTCTCTTATCCGTTAGTGGCAGAAAAGTTTTGGTGAAGACGATAGTTACTACTTTAAGCTCCCTGATTCGTTTCTTGAGGAAATACAAAAGAAGATTATGAATTTCTGGTGGGGTCAGAGAGGCTCAGAAAGGAAGCTACAGTGGGTAAGATGGGATATAATTTGTAGAGAGAAAAAGTATGAGGGGCTACGTTTAAAGATCTAAAAGCGTTCAATTTAGCTATGCTAGCCAAGTAAAGCTGGAGGATTCTTACCAAACCCGAGTCCCTAATAAACAAAATCTACAAAAGCAGATATTTCAAATATTCCTCTTTTCTACAAGCCACAACAGATCAGCATTCATCATGGGCCTGGAGAAGTTTACTAGACAGAAGGAGAATTTCTGAGGAAGAACTTGAATGGAAGGTGGGAAGAGGCAATCAGATTAGGATATTTGAAGGCCCATGACTAAGGAAGTTTAATCCTATTTTAGACTACCAGCAAAACAATCACAATTCAAACATGGTATAGGTCAATCAGCTCATTAACAATTTCAGACAGTGACAAGAAGAATTAGTCAAAACCATATTCAGAATCGATATTGCTATTGAGATCCTACAAATATCTATTTCAGAAGATGGAGAAGATAGCATTATCTGGAAGTGGGAACAAAACAGACACTACTCGATAGCTTCTAGGTACCATACTGCTTTCAAATTTTCTCACCCTCCAATCCAACAGCTTCCAGAAGTGTGCAGAGAGAAGAGAGTCTGAAATAGCTTGTGGGAACTTCAATGTCTACCAAAGATCAAAGTCTTCCTCTGGAAAGATCTTCACAATGGTCTGCCTGTCCGACACCAATTACACAGTAGGCTGCTGATGATCACGGACGTTTACCCGATATGCTAAGAATTACGGGAAAAAGTAAATCATTACATATTGGACTGTAAGCTTGCAAGAAAAATTTGAAGGAAAGCTGAATTTGAAAATTTCCTCATCTCCAACCGCTTTGAAGATTTTTGGAGGCATTGGATGAAGCTTATGGAGGCGCTGAAGAGAAGACCCTGTTGGAAGACAAATACTGCTCTTACTGCAATTTTCGCTTGGAAGAATTGGATAGCACGAAACCTTAAAACCTTTGAAGCCTAGGATCCCTCCCCTAATGTGCTCTATTCATCTGCCGTAGAACCTTTTGAAGGATTTGGGAAGAGAAATGGAAGGTAGCTGTTATGGTAGATAGGTTCAGGCGGTCATGTTTTGATGCTTGTAATGGATTAATAGGTAACCTTTTATTTTTATTGGCTGTCCAAATGGACCCTTATCTTTTGTGTATTCATTTTTACAAATATAAATGAATATATAATTAACTTGAAAAAAATAGTAGTAAAATGATAAAAAAAATTCTTGAAAGAAATATATGCAGCACATGTCAGATGGTTCAGATGGAACATTGTGTGAAAATAGTAGTAGAAGGTCAATATTTTTAACAAATAGAACATTGTGTGATGATAGTAAAGGGCCAATATTTCTAAGAGAAATAACAAACATTTTTTACAGAATTAAAAATTAAATTAGCACAATAGTCTCTTTTATTTTGAAGTCAAATTTTTTTAATGAAAATGATAAAATAACTTCTAAAAAAAAAAAGAAATCATTTTTTTATTTTTTAAAAAATTTTTAATTAATTTTTTAAAAAGTTAAAAATATATTTTAGAAATGATACCAAAAACGGATAATATAACTTTTTATAATTCAAAAATAAAAAAATAACTTTTACAGTTATATATATATATATATGGGGGCATCTAGTGTACAGATGCATTTGTAAAGATTTTTGTCTTTTATGGTTATTTGTTGATTTTAAAAGCGTATCACTAAAAGTGTTGCTTAAAGAGAAAGTGTTACCCTTAATCGTTAACTTGGCTCTGATACCAATTTTTAAAATGTAATTTCTTTTTCAAAATTTCTATTAACTCTTCGTATTTTGCTTTTATAATTTGTATAGATTTGGTTGGTGGTACTTTATAATTTGCAGTTTTATAATCAAAAGTATTGACTATTTCTACTATTACTAATTCTGATTTCATTTTTATAGTTTTTCAATCTTGTTTTAATTTATAATATTCTTTTTTGCATGGATTATTGTATATAAGATCTTTTATCTGTTTGTCCTTTTCTTTAATATAATTTTTCAAATCCTCAAAAACTTCTTTTATTTCTACACTTTCTGTTGTTTCTAAATATCTTTTTAATTTTTCAACTTCATTTTTCATTTTTTCTTTCAACAGCTTTAATTCTTTTAAGTCATAATATGGTTTTCCAGGCATTTATAAATTTTTTAAGTTTAGCTCTAACTTGTTTATATTTGTTCTTATTTCTATCCTTTTTATTATAAGGTCATTAATTTCGAACTGAAGATTATTTAATTCCTTTTTATACTCCTTTATTTTACTTTTTAATTTTTTCGCCCTTTTTCTTTTTATTTTGTTTTCTGATCTTTCAATCTTTGTAAACTTCATTATTTATCTTAGAATTTCTACAAATTCTATCATCGATTCATCACTATTTTCTAGAGATTCTATTATTTTTTCTAACTCTTCAACTTCTCCTTTCAATTTGTCATAGATTATTTTTAGAGCTTTAAATGCTCTTTGATTTATTTCAGAAAACTGTAAATAATTCAACCGATTTTCTCTTTCAAAGAGCTCTTGTTTCTTGTCTTGATAGGTTACATATATTTTTTTTATTTATTGTCATAACTTAGTGTTTAGGGTTTCATTTAATTTTTTGACCTTTTTTGTTAATTCTTTTATTTCAGAATTTTCTTCTTTAGTCTTTAACTTAGATAAACTTAAAGGGCTATTAATTTTGGATTCTCTTATTTGAAAATTCGATGAAACTAATTTTCCTGATGGTTCTTTTAGTAAAAGAACTGGGTTTTCAATAGCTTTATATTTTGGTATTTCTGTCTTTACAATTTTCTGAAATAATTCATCAACATAAATTCTTTCTCTGTTTTTAAATATTATACTATGATGGCTATTTGTTAAAGCATAATTTATTGCATATGTAATTGAAAATGGTTCATCATCTTGTTCCATTAGATTCTTTCTGTGAAATTTATAAGCCAAACTTATAGATCTTCCAAGATTTTCAGTTGACAATTAAGGTATAGCATATCCAAGATGGGCATTGAATTTAACAGTTACGTTTGCCAAGTTTCCATGAACAATTCCAATTATTTGATCTATTGGGTCATCAGTAATTCTTTTGTCACAGATTGCTAAGCTTATTGGTGAATTAATTCCTTTCATATATGTAGATTTGATTAAGACTTGTATAGTACTAATATGGATCCATCCAATTTTAGATCTTTTTTGTTGATCCTTAATTTTCTCAATCTGTTTACTCAATTCTTCATCATTTATCAAAGCTATTTCAAGTTCTCCATTGGCAGATTTTATCTTTATAGGGGCTTCAAGTTGAATTTTTCCATAGTATATTATATTTTTTCTATTAAAAACTTCTTTTAAAAGATTTTGTTTATTAAAATTTTCATTTGATTTGAGATTTAATTCTGTTTTTAGAACAGCCTGTTTTTCATTATCTAATAATGCAGATAATCTATAATAGTCAGATTCTTCCGTTAATTCTAAGCTTTCTAAATAATTCATAACTAAGAGATTAGGATAAAGGCGTACCTTTCTGGAGAAAAACTTCTTTTATTTAGAATATTTTACATAAGATGTTTTTTATCTCCAGAGGGGAGATTGTAGATACTAACTCCAGAGGGGAGTTTAGAATTGGTTTTTCCTAAGGGAATTCTTCTTCAAACTATAGAATCGCCTCGGCAGCTTCCTCCTTGCTCTCCTAGCATATGAGTACTCTTAGCCTCCTGCTTTCTATGGTTTGATCCTTTCTACAATTGCCTAAGCAACCTATTTATAATGGTTGGGTCTGATGGACAATTCCCATCCTTACCCTTCTTATGACGTCATTGCTTACGTCATTGTTTATTATCTTGCACCAGCTACATTGTTGGTGCTCTATGACCTAAGCGCTTACGTCATTATGCAATAATGTTGAGAGATGCTTCAGATGTGCTGTCCTCCTCTTTCATTATGTGGCCTTCAGATGCGTTGTCTCCTTCCTTTATCATGTGAGTTGATTCCGTTTCATTATTGCTTTCTTCAGATAACTCTGAGACACATAGCTGGCACTTGTGGTCTTCTCTGTCTTTTATCAAATAGCAGAGATTCCTCTTTATCCCTTCGGGGAGCTTTTCTAAGAGCCCAGATAAGTTGTAGAATGCTGATTCAAATTCCACTAAGAGTCCCATCTCTCTTTCTTCAATTTCATTCTTTTTACTGGATACAAGCAAAGTATTTCTGCTTTTATAATTGATTCTTGTGTGAGATTCCCTTGTTATCCTTTGAGTTCTTTCGAAGACCCTTGCTAGTGTGCTGGCTAGTGTTCCTTCATGACTGTAGATTGTTAAATCTTGAACTTGATCAATTGGTTGAAAATTTCCTGGGAAGACGGACATGAAGATTACTTGATGTGCTGGAACCAAGCATTCTTCTTCTTCATTAAAAATAGGTTGACTATTCGTAAATTTTAGGGATATATCCCTTGGATTTACGTTGTCAATCATATTTTTAAATCTCTTTACTGCATCAACGAATCCTGCAGGAAACTCACTAATAATTTTTAAATCATAAAAAATTAAAATTGTATCAATTAATCCATACTGAAAAAACTGATAGGTGTCAGATGGGGAAGCATCTAGAAATATAACCAGCTTTATTAGCTGTTCTTTGGCAATAGGATAATATCCCAAGATTGCCCTTTTTTCTTCAGTCCAATTTAGGACTATGTTAAGGGTTTCTCTGAGATTTGATCTACAGACCCTTTTTTTTCCTTGATTTCAACCCCTGTAGGAATGTTTCTTATTATCCCTGTTCTCTGGGTTTGAATTGGAGCTTTATTTGCTCTTTTTAGGGTTTGCTCTGGATGAAGAGCTTCATATTCCCTGAAGGATTCTTTTGCTTCTTCCAGTGTTAAAAACCATCCTTTATGAATTATCCTTGATTGATGTGTAAATGGTGCTGCTTTTTCCCAGGCATCATATACTCCTTTCATGGGGCCATTATAAATTACATAATATTTTTTATCTTGGGTGGATTTTTTGATAATTTCAGCAATTGTTTTATTTTCTGGAATTTTTTCTTCACCTGATTTGTCCACCACGCTTAGCTGGCTGAACTCTGATGGTTTTGGTTGTTGTGTTGATTTCATTGCTTCGATGGCCTTCTTGAGGGATTGGATCTGTATCCTTATTTGCTGACAATGCTTGCATTTTTCGAGTTCTTGTTCGTATTTTTGAATTTCTTGATCTAATGCGTTGTAGACGAACTCCATTCTCTTGTTAATGTATCTGCAATAACATTTTTGTCACCCTTAATATATTCAATTTTTATTGGATATTGTAACAAAAATAATTGCCATCTTACCAATCGTCCATGATTATAATCAACTTTTAAATTATATCGTATAAAACCTGTTAGGTAACTTGAATCTGTCCTTAATGTAAATTCTTTGGGTAGTAAATCGATTTTCCATTTCTTAAGAGATTTAATTGCTGCCAGAGTTTCCTTTTCATGAGTGGTATATCTCTGTTCTGTTGGAGTAAAAGTTCCTGAAATATACCTGCAAAGTAATTCCTTTGGGGGATATTTAGAATCTAGTGATTCTTTTTCTTGTTCTAAGCTTTTTATAGCTTTCTTAGCTTTTAGACATCCTGACCAGGTTATGTCTGAGGCATCTGTTTCTACTATTAAGTAGTCATTTTCTTCTGGAATATAAAGTTCTGAAAGTTTTTCACATAATTCTTTAATTCTTTGAATTTGCATACTATCTTTTTCATCCCATTTCCATTCTTTTTTAGTACTTATTTTTGGAAATAAGCTTTTAGTGTATTCTGTTATATTCTTTAAAAATCCTTGATCAGAAATATAATTTATACACCCTAAAAATCTTTGTAATTGTTTTCTATCTTCTATTTTATTAGGAAATAAATTTACTTTTTCTAGAACATTTGGTTGTAGTTTTAGCTTTCCTTTAGTGGATAGAATTAATCCAAGAAACTCTATTTCTTGTTTTGCTATTCTTGCTTTCTTTTTGCTAAGAACTAATCCTTTTTCTTTACATCTTTCTAAAACTATTAATAATTTTTGAAGATGATCTTCTTTATCCTATTTTGTAAAAATTAGTATATCATCAATGTACACTAAAACAAATTCATTTAACTCCTTTAGATTTTCTTCCATAAATCTTTGATAAATACCTGGGGCTTGTTTTAATCCGAATGGTAATACATTCCATTCATAGAGCAACACACTTATTGATTCTTTTGTTGGGCAAGTAAAAGCAGTTAATTTCTTTGTTTCTTCGTCTAAACGAAGTTGCCAATATCCTGATTTTGCATCAAGAGATGAAAACCAAGTTGCTCCTTTGATTTTTTCTAAAATAGATTCTTTTCTTGGAAGTTTATGAGCATCACCAATAGTTGCTTCATTCATTTTCTTATAGTTTATTACCATTCTTCGTTTTCCCCTTTTAATTTCATTATTGTTTTCAACGTAAAAAGTTGGAGCCGCATGAGGACTTTTACTTAATCTTATAATTCCTTTTTCCAAAAGATCTTTACATTCTAGTGAGAACTCTTCTCTATCTCTTGCGGAATAAGGAATTTTATTTGGAACATTTATCTCTTTTGTGGGATCTTTTAATTTAATGCTTACTAATTCGTTATTTGTATTTTTAATATCTAAAGGATTTTCAGCACAAATTTCATCCAAAAGTTCTTCTATCTTTATTTCAAGATTATTTTTTGGAATATTTATCTGAAAGTATAGATTTAAATAACATGTTTTTAATATAGAAAATATTTTAAATTTTAAGATCTTATCTATAGTAGTAGTTGGTATTTTTATACGTTTTGATTTTTGATTTATTGAAGAATCGTGTGGAGCTTTTAAAACTATATATGTTAATTCTTGAATGAATGGATGATATAGCTTTAAAAAGTTATTTCCTATGATAAAATCCATTCCAGAATCTAACATATATATAGATGGAACAATGAATCTATAATTTTGAATAAAAATTTCAACCATCTCTGCTTTTTGGTCAATTTTATGTATTGATTTGTCAGCTATTCTAACTCTTAATGGTTTCTTTAATTTTTTCCAATCAAGTTTTATATTTGAACTAGCAAAGTATTGTGTTGCTCCAGAATCTATGAAAGCATTTATAAATTTTTCTGTTATTTTTATAGTAATAAATGTAGCATTATTACTCAGTCTTTGAGTCTGTTTCTGAGACATATTCAAAAATATAATCTAAGTTATCATCAGATTCTTCTAATGGTTCCATGAAACAAGACTTAGCAATTTCTATTTGTTTAGTAAGATCCTTTTTATCCTTCTTTTTTGGGCATTCATTTGCGTAGTGTCCTTCTTCTTGGCAATACCAACATTTACAATTTTCTTTTTTATTCGGGCAATAGTTATTTCTTTGTCTTTTGTTTTTATTGTTATTTTCTTTTCTAAAATATCTCTTTTTTCTCCAGTTTGGATAGTATTTTCTTCTTCTAAATTGATATTTTCTTTTTCTTTGAAAATTTTTATTAAGACCATATTTTTGAGGTATCTCTTCATTATCCTGACAGCAAATTCTAATTATATTTGCAAATCTTTTTTGAGTTGCTTCTTGCATACAACGTTCTTTTATTTCCTCTCTTATTGCAGAGGTTGCTCCACCAAAATTATTTTCAATTGTTCCTCTATTTATTTCTCTTATAAATCTTCCCATTATAAATTCATTAGCAGGATATGGAAGTTTTGTTATATACATACTGAGATAATGATTTTTATCTTCTTCTTTTAATTTGTAATAATGTATTCTATATTCACATAAATAGGATTCCACATTACATAAATCATATATCTGAATATTAGCTAAATGGTTTTTTGCTTCTTGATATTCTTTATTATAGACTTCTTGTCTATGATCTATAATATTTTTTCCAAAAAATTCTTTATATAGAATCATCATTATATATAATATCTTATCATAAGCTGTTGTTTTTGTTTCTAATTCTTCTATTATTTGGTTTTCTATTGATGTCATATAATCTCTTATAGTTTCTTTAGTATGAAATCCTATGTAATTCCAAATGTTTCTTCCGGACAATTCACTAAGTTTTGGATTAGTAAAGGCTTCTAATAAGAAGGAATTCAACCAGTTTTCGAAAATTTCTTTTTCGTTCTTTTTGCAGTCTAAATCGAGCATTCTTTCTCCTTCCATTTCCTGGATTTTAGGAACGTATTTTGATGGTATTTTTGTATATTTTGAATCTTTATTTATAAATCCTTTTTTAAAAGCATAATTATCAAAACCTGTTTCCCATTTAAATTTGAGATTGATTATCCTTAGATATTCTAGCTTCATTTTTTACTTGTATTGGAATTGTTGGTTCTTCGTCACTTGAATAGTCTAGAATGTGTTCTTCATTTTCTATATTTTCAGCATTTACTAATTCTTCTTCTATTTGAAAACCATGTTCCATAATATTATTTTCTTGAGCCATTTTTAATTGTTTAAAAAGCATTGTAACTTCTTCTAATTTTTCTTCAATATTCATAATTTCAATGGTGGTTTTACTTTTAAGTCTGTTATGTTGATTATATTTTGAAATTTTTCTTCTTTGGGATTCTCTTTTTCCTTATTTCTTTGAAATTTTATAGATACTAATATTTCTTCAAGCATATCTACTATAGAATTTAATTGTGGGTTAAAAGTATGATGAAAATGTGGGGAATCATTTCCATGGTAGCATTTTTTAGAAATTCCATGTGAAAAATAAGTTTTTTCAGGTTTTTGAAATCCTTCAATAAAACTTATAGTAAAATAAAGATTTTGAGAAAAATCATTTTGTATTGATTTTAAGAATTCAGTGTCATTACAATTAACATTGGTTAAAATCATTAATTTTTGATCTATTAGTTTTGATAATTTAATTATTTCTTCTCTTAAATCTTTTAATTTATTTTTTTCCATTAGGTGACGCTTTTCTTTGTGAAGGGTTACGGTTTTAAGTTAAAAGTGTGGTTTTAGAATGTGTGGTTTAGATTTTACCACATAAACACATCTTTAAAACAACATCTTTACCATATATTTCACCTATATATATGTATATATATACAAAATTACAAATTGACAATAGTTGATTACGCTGATATATTTTATTTTAAAAAAAAAGGTTAATCCAAATTGAAACGGGGCTGTTCCAAACGAATGGAAGATGAGATTTTTCTGATGCATTGAAATCTTAATCCAAATCCAATTCCCATTACATAAACAGAGCCTCTTTTTTCTTCTTTTTAGTTCTTACATTTCACTTATCACACAATTAACACACCTTGCTGAAACCATTCGAATGCTCTTTACCTCAATTCACTGATTCACTCTCTTTCGTGAAAACCTTCTATTTTTAATTTTCAACCTCTTTCTTCTCACTCACTCTCATCACTCCAAAACAAAACCCTAGACTTCCTCCAATCTCCGATTCTCGCTTTCTACTTTGCTGCACCCTTGCGGTAAGTTGCGGATGCTTCCACAGTGATTCAGCTTCTTTTGAACCGCAAATGTCGATTGGAATAATCACCGTGTTGTCATTGTCCTAGTTGTGCACTGTTAAAACTTGTTTAAAAAAAAACACTATTTTTATTTCATGTTTTTTTCTTTCTTTATTAGAATTAAAGCATATGTTGCAAAGTTTTCTTCTTCTTTTAGAAGTAACAGTGTTTGCAGGATTTGAATGATTGGATTTCGTTCAACTAAGAATTGCTCAGAGTTTTGTTTTCTGTGTTTATTCAGGGGATGCTTTTTGGAGGCTTGGATTGAATGTGTGAAACAAAACTAGTGGAGAATTTTTTGTTTTAGTTTTGGTGCTTCAAGTGGTTTTTCTATTTTTGTGTTAGTTGCTGTTAGATTGGTAGTTTTAGTTCAACAGCAATTGGCGTTGGAGTGAGAATTTTGCATATATAAGATAAGATAGATGTATCATCAAGTGAGCCATGGCCCTTCTTTAGGACAAGGTGGTTCTCACCCTCCTCCGCCGCCTCCGCCGAATGCTTATCAACAGCAACAACCTCCGCATCATCATCATAATCGTAATCCTCCACCTCCACCACCACAGTTTCAGCAGGGTGGTCCTATTCCGGTTCCACAAGGTCATCATATGTACCTACATGGTCATGGACCACCCAATGCACCTTCCACTAGTTCTGTGAATCTTCCCTTTCAAGCTCCACCTGGAATGGTGCAAAGTGCAGGGCAGTATGGGAACGGCATGGCGGCACAAACATTTACTAGCGTTGGACAGAATTTAGGGGCTCAGAGTCATCACATTCCGCCATCTCCTCCTCCTGTGCCACCATCTAGAGCACTACCACCTCCGCCGCCGCTGCCTGCATCTTCCCAGGGGGAAATTTTGTGTAAACCTCCTTTTGGTCTGCCTCCACCACCCCCTGCTGGATATATTGGGAATTATCAAGTTCCTCCTGTTGCTCCCCCGCTGCCGCCACTGCCATCCTCTCCACCGCCTATTCTGCCCCCTGCCCCTCCTATGACTTCCACCTCTGGCGAGGTTTCTGGCACTGAGTTGAAGGCTGTGGATTCGGTTGAAAAAGGTGTGGCTTCCTATCCATCTGGTATTGCATCTATATGCAATTATGATCCTAATGGGGAGAGTGGAAGTTGCAGAGAGTTTGCTGCTTCTGCTGATAGAAATGAACTATTGTCAAATAAAAGTGGAAATTTGGATCCTCCCCCACCTCCGCCATCAGAAGAAAAAACTGTTCAGAAGATTGAAGCTTTATGTCAGCTTATTGCTGAGAATGGTCCTGATATTGAAGACAAGATTCGTCAAGAGGAGTTTCAGAATCCTGAGTATCAGTTTTTGTTTGGTGGTGACCGAACTGAAGCTGCAATCTCCCACACGTATTTCCTCTGGATGAAGAAGAAATACAATTTGGAAGATAGATGGCATGAGAAGAAAGCTGAACCACAGTTAAGACCTCTATCAGTAGACTCTATGGGGCCACTGTATCATCTGCATGTTGCAACCGAAAATGCTGATTCTGACATGGAGATGGAAGGTCAGTTTGCTTTGTTGTGAACTACTGAATAAGCATTTGCATAATTGGTTTAGTACTTCTGATATAAAGTTTTTATTACTACTTTTATTTTCTTTTGCTTGGATGCTCTATAATGTAGAGGATGCAGTTTAGAGAGTAAAATGTAGAGTTGATGATAAACACTGATGGTAGGATATACTTTATAAAGTAAAATCTAGAGTTGATAACCCTTGATGGAAAAGCCAATGCCCAGTGAAATGGAGTTTTTGAAAATACAAGCACCTAGATAACAAATTATGAGTACACTAGAACCCACCATTTTAAAATTGGCTATCATACATTATTACTTACACTTTTATCTCTTAACAGTACTATAAATGGCCTTTAGGACGAATATTTCACCTGTTTAAGTCGGATATGCTGCTTTCTCCAAAGTGCATGTAGCAGATTAGGAAAAAGAATAATGTCTTGTATAGTTGCTAATTTGTTTTGGCTCTTTTAGTTTTGTGGATGATGCCTCATAGAAGTCAGAAAATTGGCCGGGGCCCAGGAGAAAAAGTAGTGACCTAAACGTAGTCATAGCATGGCTATTAGAGTTACTTCATATATCTTTTATTTTTGAATTTCTTACCATTTTTTGAGATGATAATCTGATCTACTTTATTTAATTTTGTGTTTGGGTTAAGATGATATCACTCTTTCCGACAAGGACCAGGGACCAAATTATGCAATTGAAGCTCTAACTCAGCAGCCTCATCAGGTTGGTGAGGAATGTAAAATGAATGAGAATACACATCAGTTGCAGAATTCAACAGAGAACGATCCCTCCAACGACATTTTAGCCAATGGTTCATCAACACGTGGATCCATGGGAATCAGCAACCAACATGAAGGTTCCAGTTCATATAAAGCCCTGCTAATAATGTTTGATTATCATTTCCTTTTGATTGGTTACACATGATTTTTCACTCACTCAAGTATTAATGCTGATGATTGATATTTATTTACATTAGGCACACTGGTAATTTTTAATTGCACCGCAAGTCGTAGAACTGGAATTCTTTAGTGTCTAGTGCTGAATACACGCAGTATTAATTTTGAGTGGTTGAAGTCTTTCTTTTCTCACTATAAGCACTGAGCTTGATTGGATTTGCATGCATTAAGTGTAGAAATTATTTATTACATATAGAACTTTCTCTAACATTCACTTTTGTATTTTATTACATTACATGTTCAATGCTTCTTTGATTTGATAGTTATGAACTATAATTGTCAGTGTGTCATTAAAGAAGTGAGATTATAATTCCTGATACAAAATGTCGAAAGTGGTAGAATATTTGGAGTGCTCTGTTAGTATGTTATTCGATAACAAATTCATCTTAGAGCTAACTCTTGAGATATCCATTATTCAAGGTATTTGCTGCCTGTGTTAATATGGATCTTTAATAAAATACAGGACCTGGGAATATCTCCAATTTTGAAGAAATGAAATCTGCAATATCAGTTACCAAGGTTCATAGTCCTGTGAATGGATCAAGTGAAGTGGCTAAAGTCCCCCTTGGCACAGGTTTTGAGAAATCTGCAGCTCCTCTAGCAGAAGGTTTCATTCGAAATGGGACTTCTGATCTTGTGGAAGCCATTGATGCTGATAGAGATTCTGGACAACTTATAAGGAGTGGCAGCCCAATAAAGCTACTTCAAGATTATGCTTCTGATGATACTTCAGGTAATGAAGATGAAATATCAGCAGGAGCTGCCAGTGGTGTTTCAATTGCGCATAAAGATTCCAGGAGTCGCTTAGAGACTGATATTGGATCCAAGACTCCCTCCGGTACACAAAAGGGGTTTGGACAGCTCTCTGAAACAACTCTGGATAATTTAGTACAAAAATCTAAGGAACTCATTGAAGATTACCATGAAAATCAGGTGTCTGTTGCTGCTTCCTATGAAACCATCGCAGTGAAAGATAAGTTAGGTAGTAAAAGTAACAATGCTGAACCGGAGGATGAAAGGAAATCCTCAAAGTTTGAAAAGAATATCTTGAAGGTAGATAAATTTGGAAGGCATCCCAAAGAAGCTCCTACAGATAGTGACTCCGAGTCTGATGATTCTCACTATCGTCAGACTAAGAGGGGAAGCAAAAGAGGCAGAGGGAGGAGTCGCAGCAGATCTCCTGAACACAGAAGTCGGAGTAGGAGTAGGAGGAGGAGAAAGAGTCCCCGGAGGAGAAGGGATAGAAGAAGCCGATCTCGAAGGTATGGACTTCTACTGTGTTGCATTTTAGGATCCCTGATTGCCTACCTGTTAACTTGAATCTTGCCCCCGACCAAGTATAGAATGTGCAAGCTGTTTTTTGTATCAACTAATTGAAACTAAACTTGTTCCTGTTGGTGAGGATAATCCGTCTTTCTTTTCATTTAGAGTTTCGATCTTGATTGCGTCATTTGTCTGCTTGAAGAATATAGTTTTGGCTAATCTCAATTTGTTGGTTTCAGCCGGTCTCCTCGATATCGTAGAAGCAGGAGTAGGTCTCCAATCTTAAGACGAACAGGGGACTTTGGTGGTGAGAATGTGAAAAGGGACAGGGGCCAATGCTTTGGCTTCGTTCGGGGAAAGTGCCATCGTGGAGCATCTTGTAGGTTCTCTCACCATGAATCTGACAAGAATGTTCGTTTGAGGCGCCATAGGAATAAATATGACCAAGAAGTCCATTCTCAAGCAAAACATGTTAGTGATGGTATAAGAAGTCAGGGTGTGGATCAAAAGCAGGAGAGAAATGAAAAAGAAAATTCTGTTAGGCATGCAAATCTGCCTAATACTTCTGGTATTGACAGTCAATCAGTAAGGAATGATCCAATTAAATCTGAAAGTTTCAGAGAGAGTGTTCTTGAAATGAAGGAAAGTTTGGTTGGTTTTCTTCCCGAAGTTTTAAGTGGTGATGATGCCTCTAAACCATGTGATGGCACAAATGAAGATGGTGTTCACGCAGAAGATAATTCATTTGTTCACAAGATACAACCCAATGTTCCTGTTGGAATTACAGGGCATCCTAGTTACTCATCTAGTACCCAAACTTTACCATATATGTTACCACCAACTCTGCCATTGTCTGCCCCTAGCTCTGTTGGTCCATCACCTTCATCAAGACGGCCTTTATTACATAGTAGTTCCTCGGTGGAATTACCACCTCATGCTTACCAGTTGCCTCCCCCACCTGTTGTTTCACATGCACAGGGTGAGAATGCTGTGATTTTGCCACAAATTTCAAGGGACTATGGTGTAACACAACAAAATGCATTATTCCCTTTTCAGCCCACTACTAGAGATAAATTTGAACCTTCCCCAGCTCTGATTCCCATGCAGAGTCCTCACTTCAGTGTACCACTACCACCTAATTACCCTTGGACATCATTGCCGCTACCACCACCTCCTCCTCTCCCTTCACAAATTGTGCATAATCCCAGCATAGGTTCCGGAGTTTCAACATCATATGTCTCTTCAGAATTTAATCAAACTCAATTGCATTCAAGAGGGGACTTTGTTTCTCTGACTTCTGGTAAGCCTGGATTGCCTTCTCATTCTCAGAGTTCTGAGTTTCAGGATCATGCCTACCCAGCAAATCAATTGCTTTCAGGTCCAAATGTTAGTGGAGAAGACCCTTATAAGCAATTACTCATGCAAGATTCAAACCTTTCAAGCTCTGGTGGTTCACATCCTCTACAAAACCAATATTCCTGGCAGTCAGATGCTATCAGAATACAGCCTTCTGTTGGTGGGAATTTACCTCCAGAAGATCATTTCAAGACATCTTCCCACACACTTGCATCATCACAGCAGCAACAACCAGTGCATAGTTTTCAATATTCTGCATCTGAGGGTAATTTGGGTGTGCCTGGAGAAACTGTTACCTTATCTAGATATCCACCGGATGTTCTGGATAGCAATCATTCAACTTCTCTTCCAACTTTTGTGGGGTCAAGAATTCCTGCTCACTGTAATCCTTATGCTTCAACCTTTGAGCAGCCGCTTACTTCCAAACTCAGTTCAACTATTTTTAGACAAGAAAGTGATGTAATCCATGGCGACAATAATTCTGGGTTGAACCCTACTTCTATAAATAGGGAAGGCGCCGTTGGTGTTGAACCAAAGTCTTCTAGAGCTAATCAGTATGATCCTCTGTTTGACAGCATTGAACCACCATTGTCTTCTCTCAAGAAATTTGATTTTGAAAAACAGGAAGTTACAGGTGAATCCAATGTCAGCCTAAGGCCCAAAAGTTCTAATATGCCATTGGATGCGGAAGAGCAAAATAAGCATGAGGAGGTTGGAGCTGTTGCCTCTACCACTTCTCAAAATAATGATGAATATGGTGAGACTGCAGATGCAGAGGTGGATGATGTTGAAAATGAGAGCCTAAGTAATCATGTGGATGTTGCAAACATGACTCCAGGGGAGGTTGAGATTAATCAGACCAAGTCTCCAGGGAAGAGAAAGAAGAGCAAGGATTCTAGATCAATGAAGTTGTTCAAAGTTTCCATTGCAAATTTTGTTAAGGAGGTTTTGAAACCGTCATGGCGGCAGGGTAATATGAGTAAAGTTGCATTCAAAACAATTGTGAAAAAAACTGTTGACAAGGTGTCAGGAGCCATGAAAGGCCATCGTATGCCCAAGTCCCAAGCAAAGATAAGCCAATACATTGACTCATCACAGCGAAAGTTGACTAAACTTGTGATGGTAATTGATTTTCTTGTCAATGATAGCTGATATATGTTTACTTTTCCCTGCATTTTCAAGTGCACTGCCATCAGTTTTTTTTTTTAACCAAAATGTGCTTCTGTGCTGCATTAACTTAAGTCCATGCCTCTAAGAGTTATATGGAAATTGTTAGTGACGTTCCTTTCCTTCATTTTCTGTAGGGTTATGTTGACAAGTATGTCAAGTCATAAAGGATGGCGGCGGTGGTGGATGGTTCCGGTGTCGATAGGTGTGACATCATCCCCCTGCAGTGCAAGGCATGCTGGATCATGTGACGGTGGTTGATCAGCATTCCATTCCTGATAGGGTGGTTGTTTCTATCGAATATGTATGTATGTATTGTATTTCTCTTTTTGATTCTTGAGGTTAGTTATATTTTCTAGTTTCTCTTTCATGTTGATAATATTTCTAATGAGTAGAGTCAATCTATTAATATTTGCTAAATTGGCCGTTTATTCTTTTTTGTGATTAGCAAATTACTTTTTGTCCATAAAATTTTTGAAAAATATTAAAAGTAGCTAACATTTAATTTGTTTTATTTTTTTTAAATAAAATAAGCTTTAATTTTATCCGTTTTGACCACGATGACGATGAAGCCTTAACCCAACCCTTGGCATCTCTTGTGGCCGTCGATCAAATGCTTTAAAGTTTAAAGCTTCCAAATATGAAATACGCACCACACAAGCTATATTCGTGCCTTAACGACACATAAAACCAAAATTAGCATGAGACCTGTTACGGCCCGGTCGCGGGTCGACCCGACCCCGTGACGACCCGACCCGAACAGTCGGGCACGCACCGCTCGCTACGCGATCCAGACACGCGTCCTTGACAGCTCTCCGCTACAGCTGTGAGGAAGCTTCGAGGAAAGTGGGCCTGTCCCTGAAGGGCCCACTTCTGACACGGTATAAATGGGGAAGGATCTGTCCTTCTCCCAAGGTACGTCACACTCTACCTTACCCCTTTTTTCGTCTGCGCACTCAACTGACTTGAGCGTCAGAGTGTCATTGCAGGTGACACCCCCTCTCTCTTTTCGAAAGCTCGGAACGTCGGTTCCTCGCCTCACCCTCGTAACCCATTCCAGGCCACGACCCACTTACTCACATAAGGATCACCCCGAACCGTCCGGTACACGATCTACCGAACATTGGCGCCGTCTGTGGGAAGCGTGCCACCGAAGCTGAATGGAGATCGTGC
The DNA here is from genome assembly GCF_014773155.1 of Arachis stenosperma. Taxonomy (NCBI): domain Eukaryota; kingdom Viridiplantae; phylum Streptophyta; class Magnoliopsida; order Fabales; family Fabaceae; genus Arachis; species Arachis stenosperma. The sequence goes on from NC_080386.1 coordinate 121,202,276, forward strand.
CAGGTCCAGGGGACCACGGACGCGCGGCGGCCCCTGAGGGGGCGGCTTTCGTTTCCTCACCCCGCGAGCGATTAAGATCCCCTCCACGACGAACCGGGTTGCAGTCGAGAGCTCAAGAGAGGCGCCCCTTCGGAGAAACTGGCAGTGACAGTGCCAGGATAATGCAGGAGCTGCGCCACAGGGTGCAGAACCTGGAGCGCCAACTAGCAGACCAAGAGCATCGTCAGTAGACCTCCGACCCTGATTACTCTCAATCTCCCGAGAGTCGGGGAAGGACCTCCCACCGAAGCAGTCGCTCTCGGCGCACCTCCAAACCGAGATCAGAATCGGAAAATAGCCGGGAGGATCGGGAACGCCCTAGGAGGCGAAACGATACGATCATCTACGCTCGGGGCAAACAGGCGTGCGTCATGCGACGGGATCGTGAAAACAGAGAAGAAAGGTCTGAGAGAACACGGCAACCCGTCATCATGGGTGCCACCCCGTTCCACCGTTCCATCCTCGAGGTCTGGTTGTCGAAGCATTTCGACAAACCAACGGAAATGAGGTATGACGAGACGCAAGACCTGCAGGAGCACCTAACGGCCTTCGAGGCCCGAATGAACCTCGAAGGAGTGGGAGACAAGGTAAGGTGCCGCGCATTCCCGGTCACCTTGGTAGGCCCGGCGATACGGTGGTTCAATAGCCTCCCGTAGGGTTCTGTGGCCGGTTTCTCGGACATCAGCCGCGCCTTCTTGGCGCAATTCATTACCAGAATCGCAAAGGCAAAGCACCCAATCAATCTCCTCGGCGTGACCCAACGCACCGGGGAGACCACCAGGAAGTATCTAGATCGGTTCAACGACGAATGCCTAGAAATCGAGGGACTAACCGACTCTGTGGCCAGCCTTTGTCTGACGAATGACCTTCTTAATGAGGATTTTCGAAAACATTTCACCACCAAACCGGTTTGGACGATGCACGAGATCTAGACCATAGCCAAGGAATACATAAATGATGAGGAAGTCAGCCGAGTTGTGGCTGCCAATAAACGGCAGCCCTCCTACAACCAACCCAGGCAACACGGTAATGGAGAAAGGCAGAAGGAGCAAGTCAGAGACGGGGCCCAAACAGAACGCCCAGATCGCCTCCTCGGGTCGGAAAATTCGCCAACTACACTCCACTCACCCTCCCCATGTAGAAGTTTACCAACAAATAGCCGAAAAGGGGATATTGTCGAAACCCCGACCTTTGAAAGACCATACAGGGGGAAATAAGAGTCTCTACTGTGATTACCATAAAGGCTATGGACACCAAACACAAGACTGTTTTGACTTGAAGGACGCACTGGAGCAAGCGATCAGGGACGGTAAACTGACTGAATTCTCCCATCTCATAAGGGAACCGATGATACGACATAGGGACCACGGTGACGAGGGCAAGACCCGATCGACGAAACGGCGACAAGAGCCAGAAGACAACGATCACGGCCTCACCATAATAAACGTGGTGACGGCAAAAAACACAGCGCCAAAGTCGAGATCTGCGCACAAGAAAGACGCCAAAGTCCTGGCAATTTCCTCCTCGCCGGCACGAAGCTCCAAGAGGTCCCCAACAATTTCCTTCGGGCCAGAAGATCATTGGTTCGACGAGGTTCCTGAGAACCCACCCATGGTCATTACGGCTAGGGTGGAAACCGGCCTCGTCAAACGAATCCTTGTGGACACAGGGGCAGACTTGAACATTATGTTTCGCAACGTGTTCGATGCATTGGGATTACGGGACGTCGACCTCATGACTCACCAACACGGTGTCATAGGGCTAGGCGATCACTTCATTAAGCCAGATGGGATAATATCTCTGCCGACTTCTGTGGGACAAGGACAAGGACGGAGGTCAATAATGGCCGAGTTCGTGGTTCTACGGGACTCCACTGCCTACAACATCATCATGTGGAGGAAAACGATTAACGATGTTGAGGCGGTAATCAACACGAAGCTGCTGGTTATGAAGTTCGTTGCTGATGACGGATCGGTAGGATCCATAAGAGGAGATCTGGAAACGGCTGTCGCTTGCGACAATGCCAGCCTCTCCTTGAGGAAGAAGTCTAAAGAAGCATCTGGAGTGTTTCTTGCCGACTTAGATGCCAGAGTCGACGATAAGCCAAGACCAGAACCAGAGGGGGACTTGGAAAAGTTCAGGGTCGGTGACACGGAGGAAAAGTTCACGTTTGTTAATAGAAACCTCCCACATGAGTTGAAAGAACCTCTAGTAGAAATGATTAGGGCCAATGGAGATTTATTCGTTTGGACACCCGCCGATATGCCGGGTATAGACCCCAGGGTCATGTCACATCACCTGGCCGTCAAGCCGGACGCCTGTCCAGTGGCCCAAAGGAGGAGGAAGATGTCGCAGGAGAGAGCAGAGGAGGTGGCCAGGCAGACGGCCAGCCTCCTAGAAGTAGGTTTCATACGAGAACTAGACTACTCGATCTGGTTGTCAAATGTAGTTCTGGTAAAGAAGCACAATGGCAAATGGAGAATGTGCGTGGACTATTCCGACCTCAATAAAGCATGCCCCAAGGACTGTTTTTCCCTTCCCAACATAGATGCGCTCGTCGACGCGGCGGCGGGGTACCGGTATCTGAGCTTCATGGACGCCTATTCCGGCTACAATCAAATACCCATGCACCGACCCGACGAGGACAAAACAGCATTCATAACACCTGGGAGAATCTATTGCTACAAGGTGATGCTGTTCGGCCTGAAAAACGCAGGAGCAACATATCAAAGGCTGATGAACAAAATATTTGGCAGCCTCACAGGCAAGACAGTAGAAGTCTACGTGGACGACATCCTCGCAAAGACTACGCAGCCTGACGACCTCCTGAACGACTTAGGAAGCGTGTTTGCATCTCTCCGACAACACGGCATGAGGCTCAACCCCCTCAAATGCGCTTTTGCCATGGAAGCCGAAAAGTTCCTAGGATTCATGATAACCCAAAGGGGAGTGGAAGCCAATCCCGAGAAATGCCAAGCAGTACTCCAAATGAAGAGTCCAGGCTGTGTCAAAGATGTCCAAAGACTAGCAGGTCGCCTCACCTCATTATCCCGCTTCCTCGGAGCATCGGCAGCAAAGGCCCTACCCTTCTTCAATCTGATGAGAAAAGGAATAGCATTTGAATGGACTCCTGCATGCGAGGAAGCGTTTAGACACTTCAAAGAAATCCTAGCAACACCCCCGGTGTTCGGAAAGCCCAAAGTTGGAGAGCCACTATACCTGTACCTAGCCATAACGGGGGAAGCCCTGGCAACGATTTTGGTACGAGAGGAGGAGAAGACCCAACAACCAGTCTATTTCGTGAGCAGGGCCCTACAAGGGGCGGAACTGAGGTACAACAAACTAGAGAAGCTAGCTCTGGCGCTCCTGACCTCTTCTCGAAGATTAAAACAATATTTCCAAGGCCACCAGATCGTCGTTATAACGGACCAAGGAATCCAACAAGTGCTCTAAAAACCCGATTTAGCGGGAAGGATGATGACTTGGTCCATCGAGCTCTCCCAATATAACATACGGTACGAACATCGGCATGCGATCAAGGCGCAAGCAATGGCAGACTTTCTGGTAGAAGTAACGGGGGATCCAACCGAGGAGACGGACATACGGTGGAGGCTCCATGTTGACGGGGCCTCCAACCAAACGTCCGGGGGCGCCGGGATCATCCTCGAGAACCCGGCTGGGGTCGTATACGAGCAGTCAATCAAATTCGAGTTTCCCGTTTCGAACAATCAAGCAGAATACGAAGCTCTCCTAGGAGGCTTAGCCCTGGCAAAGGAAGTCGGAACGACAAGGCTGGAGATATGCAGCGATTCACAGGTCGTTACCTCGCGAGTACACGGGAGCTACTAAGCCAGAGACTCACTATTACAAAAATATTTGGAAAAAGTCAAGGAATTGAGCAAAACATTCGAGGAGGTCACGATCCAACACGTCCCGAGAGAAAGGAACACACGGACAGACCTCCTATCCAAGTTGGCCAGCACGAAACCGGGAGAAGGCAACCGATCTCTCATACAGGGCATGATGAAGGAGCCAGCAGTTACCCCACACCTGTCAAGACTAAGCCCCTCTTGGTTAGACCCCATCACTAGCTTCTTGGAAAGCGACAAGCTCCCCAACGACGAAAAAGGTGCTAAAGCGTTGAGAAGGGAGGTGGCCAAGTACGCTATCATTCAGGGACACTTGTTCAGAAAAGGATTCAGCCAATCCCTGCTGAAGTGCCTACATCCCGACCAGACGAACTACGTGTTCAGAGAAGTCCACGAAGGATGCTGTGACCACCATATAGGGGGCAAAGCCCTAGCTAGGAAGCTAATCTGAGCAGGATATTACTGGCCATCGATGATGGCAGATTCTAAAGAATTCGTGAGGAAATGCGTTAAGTGTCAAGAGAACGCCAACTTCCACAAAGCACCAGCTTCGGAGCTAAACCTGTTAACGTCCTCCCGACCTTTCTCGCAATGGGGAATCGACCTTTTGGGACCTTTCCCGGTCGGTCCAGGGCAGGTCAAGTACCTCATAGTCGCCATCGACTACTACACCAAATGGGTAGTGGCCGAGCCACTGGCCAGCATATCCTCATCCAACTGCAGGAAGTTCATGTGGAGACAAGTCGTAACCCGGTTTGGCATTTCGGAAATCATCATCTCAGAAAACGAGACGCAGTTCACCGACAAGAAGTTCATAGAATTCCTCGCTGGTCTAGGCATAAAACAAAAATTCTCCTCGGTAGAGCACCCTCAGACAAACGGTCAGGTCGAGTCTGCAAACAAGATCATTCTTCTAGGACTAAAGAAGCGACTTGATAGTAAAAAAGGTGCTTGGCCAGATGAACTCGCCTCGGTCCTCTGGTCCTACCGGACAACCGAGCAGTCATCTACGGGAGAAATACCTTTCCACTAACGTATGGGCTAGATGCAGTAATACCTGTGGAAGTCGGTGAGCCGAGCCCGCGGCTACTCCTGAAGGGAGTAGAGGAAGCTGTAGAAAAGGATTTTGTGGACGAAACAAGGGAGATGGCCCACTTGTTAGAAATAGCACTCAAGCAAAGAATGGCCGTGCGATACAACGCCAAGATACTCAAAAGAGAATTTAAACAAAACGACCTCGTCCTAAGACGCAACGACATCGGTTTACCGGCCCCTGGAGAAGGCAAACTGGCGACAAAATGGGAAGGTCTCTACAGAGTTAAAGAGGTGATCGGCAAGGGCGCCTACAAGTTGAAAAAGCTCAATGGCAAGGAGATCCCGAGAACATGGAATGCGGACAACCTGAGGAGGTTCTATTCCTAAGTCGTTTACTTTGTAACAATACCTTTGCTATGGTTATAGACTTGCTTGATTACCGGTTAAATTATACTTGCCCATATTTTTGTTCTCTTTTGTTTACTTTCCTTGGCCAACTCATCGCGCAAACGAGTCTCACGCCATACGAGCCGAAAGACACAACGATATACGGCCCTGGGAATGATCACCCCGGGAGCTCCGTAGGCTAAGGCCATAACAAACGGCCATAATGAACAGAGAACTCATCTTCGAAGAAATACCAACATAACGGTAAAACGAATAAGCCGGCAAACGGGAAACGAAAGCAACATAATAAGCAAAGAAACGTGTCCGCAAACCAACCGAACTACTAACAAAGGCGCAAAAGTTAGTACCAAAAAGTTCTACAACCATAAAAACACAAGTTACAAGAAATCACTTTTTCGGCATATCGACAACTTTGCCGTCCTTGATAGTCTTGAAAACACCAATCACAGATATGTCGAAATCGGGAGCAATAATCTTCACTTGAGCCTTGAGAGCCTCCTCGGTCATGAAAATCGCATTCTTGCCCTACTCTCTAACTTCCTTGTGCTTCCTCTTGAATGCCTCGGCCTCATCTCGAGCAGTCTTAGCGGATGCAACGGTTGTGTCCCGCTCTTTCTCCAAAACGACCACTCGACCTTGTGCAACACTTAACTGGCTCTTCAAAGTCATTTCTTGCTCCGTCAGACGAGACACGGAAGCCTCGGCAGTCTTCAACTTTTCTTTGGCCGACGTGGTCTTCTTCTCGGCAGCCTCAAGCTTATTCCCCGCCTCGGCCAGCTGCTCCTGAAGTGTTTCAACTTGAGCCTTGAGCTTATTATTGGCTGTGGCAGCGGTCTCGAATTTCCGACGAAGCGACGCCATTCCCGACAACTCAAACTCAGCCTTTCGAGCTATGGCCGCGCCGCGAAGGAGGGTGCGATACATCCATCGTGCTTGCCCCGAAAGGTCGGTACCATGGAAATGTTTCTCCGTGCCGGAAAGCAATTGTGTATCTATGAATGACTCGGCATCGAAGTTCCTTTCCATAACGGTAAGGATCCCTCAGGGATAGACTGCGACCTTTGTCTTTTGGGAGTGGGGATGACCCTCAACTCCTCATCCTCCTCCCGATGAACGGAAGACGAGTGCCCAGTACCCGTCACTTCCTGGAGAACGGGGGAACCATGTGTTGGATCGACGATTTTATCCACCATGACTACGTCTGGAGGCGTGGGCGCCGTTTGTGTCCCCTCATCTTCGGGAGGCGCCACTAATTGCCCTCCGACCTCCTCACCATCCTCTTCCTCCAAGAAAGTCTTGAACAAGTTCTCAAGGCCGGTGACTTCAACAGACATCCTCACTGTAAACAAGAAATGAACAAATTAGTAACCAGCATACTAAGACAAAACAAGCAAAATACAAACACGACATAGGCGACTCACGAATATAATCCCGCGCGACCTCCCGACTACCCATGAGGAGGTGGGGATTTACATGGTTTCTCCCGAAAACGGCCTATAACACGTCGGCTATCTTCCGATCTACAACCGACATCCCCTTGTAGGTGACTTTAATAAAAGTATTGGATTCTGCCCCGAAACTCCAATACGTCGGGATGAGGCGTTTTCTCTCCAATGACAACCAAAAGGGGTGACGACCTTTGGCCGGTCGAACCTTAAAGTATTTATCCTTAAACCCATGGTAGGAGTCCTCGAACAAACCAAATATTCTCCGCCCCTGGGCAGATCGGAAAGACATAAACCCCTTCCTCGCTTTCCCCTCCTTGGAAGGGTTCGTAAGGTTGAAGAAGAAGAGGAAGACATCAACAGACGCCGGCAGCTCCAGATACTCGCATACAATCTCGAAACAGCGAATCGACGCCCAACTGTTCGGATGCAGCTGCGACGGCGCCACAGAAATCCGACTTAAAAGCCCCATCTGGAAGGCGGAGAGAGGAATGCGAACTCTCACTTGGGTAAACATGGCCTTATAGAACCAAATCCAATCGGGGACCCGGGGAGCATGGAAGTTGAGCTCATAAAGCCGCTCGTGAGGAGCAGGAACGTATACGTCGTAATTAGCGTCCTCGTCGGTGCCCCCACACAGATAGTTGGCCTGACGAAACTCGGTGAGCTCCTCCTCACCCATTTGGTTTGGGGAATCCCTGAGGTCGGAGACCACCCAAGCATACGGGTCATAACTCGCGTCGGAGGTGGAAGCCCGAGCGACAACACGAGGCATACCTACAGTAGGGGCACCACTCGATTAGTCTATGAGGTCGGAAACCCGAAAAAACCCAGAAACTATGTCTACCCTACAACCCGAACTAAACATGCCTGAAGTCAATATCAAATAAGGCCTATTCCAAAATGGCAAACCCCCCTAGCACACCCACTCGATATTGAAGAAGTATCCATTTTACACAGGGACGGACCTAGGTTAGAGAGAGAGGGGGCATTTGTCCCCACTAGGTGATAAAAAATTTATAATAATTATATATAAATGGGTGATAAAAACTTAATAATAATTATATATAAATGAATATATTTGATCCTATCATTATATTATCTTTGTTTCTATATTAAATTACAAATTTTTTTTGAGAATTATATTAAAAAATATTTTGTTAAATTTAATATGCAATTATATATATCACATTAAATTTAATTTAGTATAAAAATAAAAAAAATAAATAATGATAATATTTTTTTAAAATAGTCAATTAATTAATTACTAAACTGATGCTTAATCTTTTAAATATAAATAAAATTTTTATTTTTTAAAATTAGTTGAGATAAAAAAAATATTATTTATATATTAAATAATAAAAAAATTATAAGAAATCTAACATTAATTATTTTTTTAATTATTAAAATTTTTAGGGTAAAGTATACTTTTTGTCCTTAAAGTTTGCTAAAAGTTTCAAAAATATCTCTAAGTTTTGATTTGTTTCAATTTTGTCCATCAAGTTTTCGATTTGCATCAATTTTACCCTAATTACTAATTTTCTGATAATTAATATTTTTCTTTCCAAATATACCCTCTTCCTTATACTATCATCATCATCATCATTACCATCACAGTTCTCTGTCTCTCCTTCTTTCTCTCTTTTCATCTCACCATCATCTCCACCGCCATTATCATTATTGAGCAACACTGTCAACCTCCTCCTTCATCGTCGCCGGCCAAACCTCTCATTCTCCTTCTTTCTCCTTTCTTTTCTGACCCTCCATCTCCATCACCACCATCTCTGTTGAGCTCCATTTTCGATGACCACCACCATTTTTCTTCTTCATCGCGAAAACCCAACACCGTCGAAGCCATCTCTCTTCCTCCTTCTCTGTTAGCAAACCCAGCTTCCTATCTTTTCATTGCATGTATATATCCTGTATACCCTAATCAATAATAATACTAATAAATTAGGCCCCTCTTGTATTTGACTGCAAATTGAAGCCTAATTGAAGATCCAAAGCTTTGTTATTACTACCATGACTTTGTATTTGATGATTTGAAGAATCAAGAAAGTTGCAAGGCTTGAAGATGTTGTAAGCCCTATTATTATTATTATCTGTACTAATATTAGAGAAATTGAATATGCAAGAATCTTGCTATGAAGAAGCAGCAGCTTGATATGATGATGGTAGAGATGAATACCAATTACTATTTGATGCTTTCTCGACAAAAAATTTGAATCTTGATTATTGGGGTTGAAGCTAATTTGGGATTTTTCACAAACTATGAAGTCAGAATAATAGTTGCAAGAAGAAGGATCATAGAACCAAGGTGTGTTACTGTTATTATGATTATGATTATGGTAAGAAAAATTATGATGATTGTTGTTTGCAAAATTGGGCTGTTGAAGATAGTAGTTTATGGTGGCTTTCCTTGCTTGAAGCTGCAACCTTTTCTTCTTCATCCTCTTTTTTGTTGTGAGCATTTTGGTGCCCACCAAGTGCTTGTAAATTTGCAAATTCCTTCAAACAGTATTGGCACTCAAAATTTTTCTCATTATTATTAGTGGTTGTGGTTCTTTGATCTTGTGCTGTGGTTTTTTTCCTAAGCTGGGTTTGCTAACAGAGAAGGAGGAAGAGTGATGGTTTCGATGGTGCTGATTTTTGCGAAAAAGAAGAAAAAGGGTGGTGGTCATTGAGAATGGGGCTCAACGGAGATGGTGGTGACGGAGATGGAGAGTCGGAGAAGAAAAGAGAAAAAAGGAGAATGAGGGATTTGGCCGGCGACGATGAAGGAAGAGGTTGACGGTGGTTGCTCAATAATGATGATGGTGGTGGAGTTGACGGTGACGATGAAAAGAGAGACAGATAATTGTGACGATGATAGGTATAAGGGAGGGATATATTTGGAAAGAAAAATATTAATTATCAAAAAATTAGTAATTATGGTAAAATTGATGCAAATCGAAAACTTGATGAATAAAATTGAAACAAATCAAAACTTAGAGATATTTTTGAAACTTTTAGCAAACTTCAGGGACAAAAAGTATACTTTACCCAAATTTTTAATTTTTTAGAAACTTGAGAGTTTAAATCTTAAGATAAATAATATAATTTAAAAAAAATTAACTGATATTAATTGAAATTAGTTGAAAAAAATTAACATTTTAATTGAATTCTAATTTATATTCTTTATTTTAACTCTTATACATAATTATTATAAATATAAGTAAAATTATTAATTTTTTTATGTGAATATATATATATATATATAATTTTAGTTTCAAATTATAAATATATTAATGTTTAACAAAATTTATTTTAATGTATTTTTGCCCCCATTATAAAAATTTTCTGGATCCGTCACTGATTTTACAGGAACCAAACAACAAAGCAGCAACCACGCACAGTAAACATGCAACGAGACATTAAAGAGAAGAAGAAGGATCGATGGTTACTTGGACTGATTGCAAGAACTTGGAAGAGAAAGGAATGCACAGGAATTCTGGAACAAGTCTTTGATGATAGGGAATGCAGAAGGAATATGTTGAAAAAGCAAGAATGAAAAGGGAGAACCCATGCAAAATTGTTTAAAACTGCTAAAAAGGGAGCGCGAAAGGCCCAGAGGCAAAATGATCTTTGCACACAGGGTTTTCCAACCCATTATGAGCATTTAATGCCCTACGCGAGGTATGAGGCGACAGATGATCGTCCCAACAACGAACGGGCACGCACACAGGAAGCGCGTTCCCTCCACAAGCGACCGACCCGACGACAACGAGCAAAAAGATAACACACCACCAACAGCCCATGCGGCTAATTGCCGGCGCGTTGGGGGCACTGTTACGGCCTGGCCCAAGCCGGTCACGGGTCGACCCGACCCCGTGACGACCCGACCCCAACGGTCGGGCACGCACTGCTCGCTACGCGACCCGGACACGCGTCCTTGACAGCTCTCCGCTACAGCTGTGAGGAAGCTTTGAGGAAAGTGGGCCTGTCCCTGAAGGGCCCACCTCTGACACGGTATAAATGGGGAAGGACCTGCCCTTCCCCCAAGGTACGTCACACTCTACCTTACCCCCTTTTTCGCCTGCGCATTCAACTGACTTGAGCGTCGGAGTGTCATTGCAGGTGACACCCCCTTTCTCTTTTCGAAAGTTCGGAACGTCGGTTCCTCGCCTCACCCTCGCAACCCATTCCAGGCCACGACCCACCTACTCACACAAGGATCACCCCGAACCGTTCGGTACACGACCTACCGAACAAGACCTTTGATCGTTTACCGCACCCAAATTTTGGTACAAACGCATGAAGAATATATATTTTTTGGTTGTATTATAGTATGTTTATGTTATGATAATTATGATACCTTTGATATTTTAAAAAGTGTTGTTAAAATTAAATTAATATTTTTTAAAAAGTGTTGCTAAAAACGGTGTTATCAAAATGTAAAAAAAAATTAATATAAAAAAATTTAATTTTAACAATATTTGCATAGTTACTTAGTTACCATAAATATAGACATTAAAATTCACCATATTTTTCTCTAGTATCATTGTACACAAAAAAATTAGCTATTATCTAAGATTATATATTTATTTTGGGAAATTATAAGATACAGATATTCGATTTTAATCATAAACATAGCGACACTTTTTAGTTTTTTTTAGTGCGATGAAAAATAGTTTCACAAAGTATTAAATGGCTTAAAGCTTCACAGAAGCCAATTATCATTGTTAGTTCGTAAATTTGTACATATAGTAATAATCAATTTTTTTGTTCTGTGGGAGGAATAGGATCATAATAGTTAAATAATATTAAATAGTACTTGAGAGCCAATGAAAAACATTAAATTTGTTGTACCAAATTTATTTTATGGTAAGAAAAAGAAATTACAAAAAAGTATGAGCTTTTATACAAATAGTGATAATAAAAAAATAATTAAAATTATAATCTATATCTGGAGATGAAAATACAAAAATTAATGTTTTAATTTTTAAGTGGTATTTGAATGTATAATTTTATTTGGCACAAAATTATTGATTAAATATTTATTATGAAAATAATAATTTTTGGGGATAATTTGGTTTTATTTTGTAATGATCAATTATGTTTATATTTTTTAATAATTGAATTGCTCTTTTAGTATTAATCAATATTAAAGGTGATAAATATTTTTTGGTTGAAACTTATAGGTAACAGCGCATTATAAATGATATTTTTTTATAAAATAGTGTTATAAAATGTTATTTTTTCAAGTATTTTCAAACTAAACAATTATTTAAATCACTAAAAGATTTAAGAATATTAGATATTCAAATCACTAAAATGTTATTTGAAAAGATTAGATTTAAGAATATTAGATATAATTAAATAACCTTAATTTTAAAGGATTAATTTTAATGTTTGTAAGATTAATCTTAAAATATTGTTTTAATTCTTTTAAAATTAAATAAAAGATTATTTTAATATTTTTAAATATTAAATTTGAATTCATAATTACTAATACAATCAATCAACCTCAGTTAATCATATAAGTATAATTTAGTATTTTTTAAATTAATGCTTAAAAGGATATCTTAGTCTTTTAAGAACAAACTAAAAGGTATTTTAGTTTTTTTAAAATCAATCTTCAAAAATTGTTTTATCCTTTTAAAAATTAATTATAAAAGTATTTTGATCTTTTTAAAATTTAAAATTTTTATAGATATATTTTTAAAATATGTTTGATGTATGTGGCATTTCCATATTGTCTGATTCTTGTATCAATTTTTTAACTAATTTTTTTTATTTTCATTTAAATCTTATATATGAGAAAACAAAATTTTTACAATTTTAACTTATATTTATAATTAAATATATTTTAAAAAGTGAAAAAAATAATTATATATTTTCAATATGCTCTTTTATCTTTTTTTTTTCCTAATTCGATAGTCTTGCTTTATATGAGTGTTGTTTTCTGCTTCTAACCCAATTTTATATTTTTTTTCATTTTTCTAATAAAATCCAAAATTCATAACTCGAATCCAAGGATCACTTGCCATATCCGAACTAAATCAAATAGATGCTAATTCTAATTCAAAGAGTTAGATGAAGAATAGCCAACTGCCAAGCTAGCCGAAAAACACCTAATACATGTGCAACGAAATGAGATTAAAAAATAGAATACCTGTAAATTTTGATATGCACCGTAGTGCAACCCCGTGAAAGGGTTAGTTTATATTACTTGATCTGACCGTTATAAGTCGGTCATCAATTAACAAATTAGATTAAATATATCTACTTAATATATTAAAATTGGGTTTTTTTCCAATTTATGATGGTGAGGTGTCACTTTTTCGTTAATCCATTTTCCCTCCAAAATGATTGCACTATTCGCTCTTCTAAATTTATTTTAGAAAAATATCTTTAATTAATATAATTATATTATAATTAGTATTTAATGAATGATACATAATTATACTAATTTAAAAAACTATCTTTATTATAATTATATCAAATCAATATGATATGATATGATAATAATATGCTAATGGCATGATTTATTCTAATCATAATAAAATTCTTTTCAATGCACGGATTATTCGATTATTCTGTACTTATAAGTCATTTTAATGATATAATAATAATAATAATAATAATAATAATAATAATAATAATAATAATAATAATCTATTTAATCTATTAAAATTAAATTTTTTTCTAACTAATGAAAATGAAGTGTCATTTTCTGATAAGTTTTTTTCCAAAATAAAAATATTATTCTTTAATATATTTATATTTATTATTTATCAATTTCTTTTATTTTTATTTATCACATTTGTTAAATATTTTTTTAATTATTGTTATTTAATATACTTATTTTAGATATTAATTATTAATAAGTCTTCACAATTATTTTTTAACTATTAGTATTATTGGTATATTAGTATTGTTACGGTGGGTAACCGGAGATTGATGAGCTAAATGGTGTAGGTTGGCCCAAATGTATGAAGGAGGAAGACGAGCCGAAGTATGAATTGGTGGTCCCGGGTCCGGAAGACCGGGTTTGTTTCGGGAGGGCCAATGAGGCGGCCCCTCATTTTTTCTTTATGTATGAGTGTATGATCACCCGTTTGGGTGTTTTTCTTCCTTTTTCAGATTTCGAGATGTCTGTTTTGCATCACTGTCGAGTTGCCCCTACTCAGCTTCACCCCAACTCTTGGGGTTTTTTGAAAATTTATCAATTTATTAGCAATGTTTTGGAGTTCCCGACCTCTTTGAAGATTTTTTCTATCTTTTTCATATGACCAAACCCTTTAGTGGGCTAAACAATAAGCAACAGTGGGTGTCTTTCCGAGCCATTCAAGGTCGGAGAGTTTTCACCCTTTTTGATGAATCTTTCCATGACTTCAAAAATTATTTTTTCAAAGTGCAAGCTGTAGAGGGTCACCACCCCTTTTTTCTGGATGATAATTCTTCTCCCTGCTTTCCTTTATACTGGCTGGAGGCCTCCCCCTGCGAGAAATATGGTCTGGACGACCTGGATGAGGTAGAAGCAGCCATTGTGGGGTTCCTCCGAGAAGCGTAGGGGAGGGCCCCATATTTGGACACTAAAAAATTTCTCCAAGGGTCTCCGACCTTTGTTCAGGCACAGCTAGGTAGCTTTCATTTGTTTGTTAGGTTTCCGACTTGTCTGTCTGACTTTTCCAACTTGGCTTAATCTATCATCCATTATTTTTTTTTCAGAGATGGCGAAAACAAATGCTCAGGAGTCTTATCAGAGGGTCCAGGAGGCTAGAGCAAGGTCTCGTGCCAGGACTGGTGGTGCTAAGGCGGTTATCTCTCCTCCTCCTCCTCCTCGGAACGTTGGGACTCCTTCCCAGCCCATTGTGATTTCTTCTTCGGTTTCCTCTCAGCCGCCCCCCTCTGCCCGACCTTCTCCTGAGCCAGAGAAGAAGAAGCGCAAGACCTTAGAGTCTGGCTCTTCCGAGGTTAAGGCGGATGCTCTTGCATTCGTCCGAAAGAACATCTACCCCCATGTTCGCATAAGCATGGATGATGTTTCTGTTCGGAGCCACCTTACCACTCTGGTTGAGGAGAGCCTTAAGGCGGCGGGGGTTTGCGGCAAACTCTTAGACATTTTTGAGAAGGTTCCCCTCAGCTCTTTGGGAATGACCTCGAAGGTCGAAGAGCTGGAAGGGAGGCTTCTTATGTTTCAAGAGCATGAGAGGGAGTTGAAGGAGGAAGTTGCCAAGTTGAAGGGGAAGAGAGATAACCTCCGGGAGAAGGAGAGGAAGTTGCAAGCCCGATGCAACATGGAGATGGACTTGAGGAAGACAGCGCAGGCCAGCTATCAAAGTTTATTTGAAGATCTTGTGTCTGTGAAGAATGATCTGCTGAATTCTCGGAAGGCCTATACCGAGTTAGAGGACTCTATTGCTGATGGCGCCGAGGAGGCTTGGAGGATTTTCAAGGAGCAGGTCGGAGTCATTGCCCCTGACTTGGACCTTTCTCCTTTAGATCCGGATAAAGTCGTCATTGATGGTGCCATTGTGGATCCTCCTGCCCCCGTAATCGTTTCCGAGTCAGAATTGAAGACTCGGGGGCAGAGGATTATTGAGTCCCCTTCTCGTTCTAAGGACGCTCCGAGCTCTTCTGTTGTTCCTCCGACTTCCTCTTCATCTCCTGTGGACGTCTCTCTTCCCGGTCCTGGTGGCACTCCTCCTGACTCTGGTGGTGGTGATCCGTCTACTCCTCTGCAGAAATAACTTTATGTGGCTATATGGGGGCTCGGCCTGTGGGTCCCCCCTTTTTTTTAAACTCGTTATATTTGTTTGTTGGTGGTGTTTGTTGAACAATTTCTTTTGGCCTTTTAAGGCCATAAACAAAATATTTAAAAGTACCCTTTTTTAATAAGGGTTTTAAATTAACAAAATAAATACCCTTTTTTGGATAAGGGTTTAAGTTACCTTATGCGTGCATGCTTTTCTGATTTTGATTTTTCAAAATCCCCTTGATCTTTTTCTGAAAACCTTTCCCTTTGGCTTGTCTGTTTTTCTGAGCCTTTTTGTTTAAGGACTTTAGGACAGCCTTTAAGCTTTTTCCTAGGTTTTTTCGATCTCTTTTTTGTTATTCCTTGTACTCAAATTTGTTTTATTGAGTTCTTTATGACTTAGGTTATTTTTGCGATTCGTTTTCTTTTCTACTCGGTTTTTCCTTTCGACTTATGAGTCGGGATGTCTCCGAGTTTTTTACGATCAACTTTTATAACCTCATTACACCGACTTATACCTCGTCATTTTATCCTAACGACCATCTAGGTCGGTTCATGGGATTTTCACGTTTTGTCGAGCTTAAGTCGGCGCGTTTCGTAGAAAGACTTAGAAAATAGAAAGGAGTTTATAAGAGATATTGTAAATGAAAAAAGATCTTTATTAATTGGGGAGGTACCTTCTTGCTACTAAGGGTTTTTAATAGCCTATTTTCCCTTAGCCTCTACTATGATGCCTCGTTAAAAACCCTCCTCCAGAAAAAACCCTTTGATTTTGGGAAAAAATCATGAAGTTGGGAAAAGAGTACATCAGGGAGTAGCGTTCGCTTTTAGCTGTAGTACCTTTTCATATTACAAGCATGCCACGACCTCTGTAATTCGGTGCCGTCTAGGTCGGTCACTTTATAATAGCCTTTTCCTAAGACCTCATTGATTTTGTATGGTCCCTTCCAATTAGCAGCGAGTTTTCCTTCCCCTGATTTGTTGACTCCAATGTCGTTTCTGATTAAGACCAAGTCATTTGGGGAAAATGTTCTTCGAATGACTTTTTTGTTGTACCTTGTAGTCATCCTTTGCTTCAACGCTGCTTCTCTTATCTGGGCTTCTTCTCGGATTTCTGGGAGCAAGTCGAGCTCCTCTTTGTGTCCCTGTATGTTCCTGATCTCGTCATGGAGAATTACCCTTGGGCTTTGTTCATTGATTTCTATTGGTATCATTGCTTCTACGCCATAGACTAGTCGGTAGGGCGTTTCTCCAGTGGCGGATTGGGGTGTTGTTCTGTAAGCCCATAGCACTTGGGGGAGCTCTTCAGCCCAGGCTCCTTTTGCCTCTTGTAATCTTCTTTTTAGCCCTGCCAGTATGACTTTATTGGCTGCCTCGGCTTGCCCATTGGCTTGTGGGTGCTCCACCGAGGTGAACTGGTGTTTTATTTTCATACTGGCTACTAGGCTTTTGAAGGTAGAATCGGTGAATTGGGTTCCATTGTCTGTAGTAATGGAATAAGGTATCCCATATCTTGTGATGATATTTTTGTAGAGGAACCTCCGACTTCTTTGAGCAGTGATGGTGGCCAATGGTTCTGCTTCTATCCACTTTGTGAAGTAATCTATTCCCACGATCAGGTATTTGACTTGTCCTGGCGCTTGGGGAAAAGGACCTAACAAATCCATTCCCCATTTTGCAAAGGGCCATGGAGAAGTGATACTGATGAGCTCCTCTGGGGGAGCCACGTGGAAATTTGCATGCATCTGACATGGTTGGCACTTTTTCACAAATTCTGTGGCATCTTTCTGCAAGGTCGGCCAGTAGAATTCAGCTCGGATTACTTTCCTAGCTAGTGACCTTGCTCCGAGATAATTTTCGCAGATTCCACTGTGAATTTCCTCTAACACTTCGGTGGTTCTTGAGGTCGGTACGCACTTTAACAATGGTGTTGATATCCCCCTTCTGTAGAGAGTATTTCTCACCAAAGTGTAATGTTGTGCTTCCCTCCGGATTTTCCTGGCCTCTTTTTCCTCTTTTGGAAGGATGTCAAATTTTATGTATTCGACCAAGGGGTTCATCCATCCGAGGTTTAAACCGACTACCTCAAGGACTTCTTGTTTGTCTTCTATTTTTACCACTGAGGGTTCCTGGTGGGTTTCTTGGATCAGGCTTCTGTTGTTCCCTCCTGGCTTGGTACTTGCTAACTTGGATAGGGCGTTCGCTCTGCTGTTTAGATCCCGAATTATGTGTTTAACCTCGGTTTCTGCAAAGCGCCCAAGGTGCTCCAGAGTTTTCTCCAAGTACCTCTTCATATTTGGGTCCTTTGCCTGATACTCTCCGCTTATCTGGGAGGTCACCACTTGTGAGTCACTGTATATCATCACCTTTGTAGCACCGACTTCTTCTGCCAGCTTTAATCCAGCAATCAAGGCTTCAAACTCTGCCTGATTATTTGAAGCTGGGAATTCAAATTTTAGGAAAACCTCTATCTGGGTTCCTCTTTCATCTACCAATATTATGCCTGCACCGCTTCCTGTTTTGTTGGAGGATCCATCTACATAGAGTTCCCATGTAGTTGGTTTTTCCTCCTGATCCCCTGCGTATTTTGCAATGAAATCGGTAAGGCATTGGGCTTTAATCGCCGTCCGAGTTTCGTATCTTAAGTCGAACTCGGAAAGCTCTATTGCCCATTGAACCATTCTCCCTGCAACATCCGTCTTTTGGAGAATTTGCTTCATGGGTTGGTTCGTACGGACTCTTATTGTGTGAGCTTGAAAGTAAGGCCGTAGCCTTCGAGAGGCTATTACTAAGGAGTAGGCAAACTTCTCTAGTTTGTGGTACCTTAGCTCAGGGCCTTGTAGAACTTTACTGATAAAATATACTGGATGTTGTCCGACCTCATCTTCTCTTATCAGGGCTGATGAGACAGCCTTGTCTGCTACAGATAAGTATAGGACGAGGTCTTTTCCAGATACGGGTCGGGTCAGAATAGGAGGTTGGCTTAAGAACTTTTTGAACTCCTGGAACGCCTCCTCGCATTCAGGGGTCCATTCAAACTGACATCCCTTTCTCAATAAGGAGAATAGTGGAAGGGATTTTAGTGCTGATCCTGCCAAAAATCTAGAGAGGGCTGCAAGTCGGCCATTCAGCTGCTGGACCTCTCTCAAGCAAGTTGGGCTTTTCATCTCTAGGATGGCTCTACACTTATCGGGATTGGCTTCGATCCCTCTTTGTGTTAGCATAAATCCTAGAAATTTCCCTGCCACCACCGCAAAGGCGCACTTTGCGGGGTTTAGTCTCATCCCGTGCAGCCTTATGGTGTCAAAGACTTGTGAGAGGTTTGACAAGAGGTCGACTTCTTTCTTGGTCTTTACCAGCATGTCGTCGACGTATACTTCCATTAGGCTCCCAAGGTGATAGGCAAACACCTTATTCATCAACCTCTGGTATGTTGCCTCTGCATTTTTCAATCCAAATGGCATGACCACGTAGCAGAAATTAGCTCTGGGTGTGATGAATGATGTCTTCTCCTAGTCTGGCTCGTACATTGGGATTTGGTTATACCCCGAGTAGGCGTCCATGAACGACAAGTATTGGTACCCCGAGCTGGAGTCTACTAGGGTATCGATGCTTGGCAGTGGATAAGGGTCCTTGGGACATGCCTTATTCAAGTCAGTATAGTCGACGCACATTCTCCATTTGCCATTTTGTTTTTTGACTAGCACTACATTGGCTAGCCATGTTGGGTACTTGACTTCTCTGATGAAGCCAGCTTCTAGGAGCGCCTGTACTTGTTCTTCTACTACTAGGGCTCGTTCCGGGCCGAGCTTGCGTCTTCTTTGTTGTACAGGTCGGGACCCCGGGTAGACCGAGAATTTGTGGGACATGAGCTCGGGGTCTAACCCAGGCATGTCGGAGGCTTTCCAGGCGAAGAGATCGGAGTTATCTCTTAGGAGCTTAGTCAACCCTTGTCTTAGGGTTTCCCCTAGGTTGGCTCCTATGTGAGTATTTTTCCCTTCCTCTTTGCCGACCTGTATCTCCTCGGTCTTTCCTCCCGGTTGTGGTCGCAGCTCTTCTCTGGCCCTTGCACCACCGAGCTCTATTGTGTGAACTTCTCTGCCCTTTCCTATCAGATTTAGGCTTTCATTATAGCATTTCCTTGCCAACTTTTGATCTCCCCTTACCGTTGCTATCCCCGCTAAAGTCGGGAATTTCATGCAAAGGTGGGGAGTGGATACCACGGCTCCGAGTCGATTAAGGGTAGCTCTGCCGGTTAAAGCGTTATATGCCGACCCCACATCAATGACTATGAAGTCTATACTCAGAGTCTTTGATTTTTCCCCTTTTCCGAAAGTGGTGTGGAGGGGCAAAAATCCCAGTGGTTTTATTGGCGTGTCCCCTAATCCGTATAGGGTGTCGGGGTAGGCTCTTAATTTTTTCTCATCCAACCCTAGTTTGTCAAAAGCGGGCTTAAAAAGGATGTCCGCTGAGCTTCCTTGGTCTACTAGGGTTCTGTGGTGATGGGCATTTGCCAGGATCATAGTTATTACTACTGGATCATCGTGTCCAGGGATTATTCCTTGCCCATCTTCTTTTGTGAATGAAATGGTAGGGAGGTCGGATGACTCCTCTCCGACCTGGTAGACTCTTGATGAGCGGATAATTTGTACCCTTTTTGGCATTGTTTTTAGTATGTTTTTAGTAGTTTTAGTTGAGTTCTTAGTATATTTTTATTAGTTTTTAGTTAAAATTCACTTTTCTGGACTTTACTATGAGTTTGTGTGTTTTTTTGTGATTTCAGGTATTTTCTGGCTGAAATTGAGGGACCTGAGCAAAAATCTGATTCAGAGACTGAAAAGGACTGCAGATGCTGTTGGATTCTGACCTCCCTGCACTCGAAGTGGATTTTCTGGAGCTACAGAAGCCCAATTTGCGCGCTCTCAATGGCATTGGAAAGTAGACATCCTGGGCTTTCCAGAAATGTATAATAATCCATACTTTGCCCGAGATTTGATGGCCCAAACCGGCGTGGCAATTCAGCCTCAGAATTTCCAGCATTTAACGCTGGAACTGGCATAAAACTTGGAGTTAAACGCCCAAACTGGCATGAAAGCTGGCGTTTAACTCCAGAAAAGGTCTCTACACATGAAAGTTTCATTGCTCAGCCCAAGCACACACCAAGTGGGCCCGGAAGTAGATTTTTCTGTCATTTACTCATTTCTGTAAACCTTAGGTTACTAGTTCACTATTAATAGGATCTTTTGACATTGTACTTGTACCTCATGACACTTTACACGTTTCTTTGTGTACCTTCTACAGCATGAGTCTCTAAACCCCATGGTTGGGGGTGAGGAGCTCTGCTGTGTCTTGATGGATTAATGCAATTACTACTGTTTCTTATTCAATCATGCTTGCTTCCATTCTAAGATATCACTTGTTCTTAACCCGGATGAATGTGATGATCGTGACACTCATCATATTCTCAACTATGAACATGTGCCTGACAACCACCTCCGTTCTACCTTAGATTGAGTAGATATCTCTTGGATTCCTTAATCAGAATCTTCGTGGTATAAGCTAGAATTGATGGCGGCGTTCAAGAGAATCCGGAAGGTCTAAACCTTGTCTGTGGTATTCTGAGTAGGATTCAATGATTGAATGACTGTGACGTGCTTCAAACTCCTAGCAGGCGGGGCGTTAGTGACAGACGCAAAAGAATCAATGGATTCTATTTCGGCCTGACCGAGAACCGACAGATGATTAGCCATGCTGTGACAGAGCATAGGAACGTTTTCACTGAGAGGATGGGAGGTAGCCACTGACAACGGTGAAACCCTACATACAGCTTGCCATGGAAGGAGCCTTGCGTGTTTGATGAAGAAGACAGTAGGAAAGCAGAGATTCAGAAGATGGAACATCTCCAAAACCCCAACCTATTCTCCATTACTGCAATACAAGTAACCATTTCATGTTCTCTTGCTTTTTACAATCAATCCTGATAATTTCTGATATCCTGACTAAGATTTACAAGATAACCATAGCTTGCTTCAAGCCGACAATCTCCGTGGGATCGACCCTTGCTCACGCAGGGTATTACTTGGACGACCCAGTGCACTTGCTGGTTAGTTGTGCGGGATTGCAAAAGTGTGATTGCAATTTCGTGCACCAAGTTTTTGGCGCCGTTGCCGGGGACTGTTCGAGTTTGGACAACTGACGGCTTATCTTGTTGCTTAGATTAGGACTGTTTTGTTTTTAATTGGTTTAGAGTCTTTTAGTTGAGTCTAGTTTCATATTCTAAGTTTGGTGTCCTCTTTGTGTTTTTCTCTTAAAATTTTCGAAATTTAGTGTTTGATTTTCTAAAAATTTTAAGTTTGGTGTCTTTTTGTGTTTTTCTCTTTCCTCTTTTCAAAAATCAAATCTTTTTCATAAAAATTTTTCAATCATATCTTTTTAATTGCTATTTTCAAAATCTTTTTAATTACTTAATTGATTCAGTTCTCAATTTGCTTTGATCTTATTTTCTTTTTTGATTTTCGAATTTTCATTTTAATTTTCTTTTGTTTTATTTTATTTTTTTCGTTTAATTCAAAAAAAAAAAAACAAAATTTACCTGTTTGCAATCATCATCATTTCCCTTTTGTCCATTATGGACATAAGTGGGACTGATCAGTCCAAAAGGACTCTGGGGTCATATGCTAACCCCATTACAGCTGCATATGGGAGTAGCATCTGTACACCTCCTATCAAGGCAAGCAGCTTTGAGCTAAATCCTCAACTCATTATCATAGTGCAGCAAAATTGCCAGTATTCCGGTCTTCCACAGGAAGAACCTACTGAGTTTCTGGCACAGTTCTTACAAATTGCTGACACAGTACATGATAAAGAGGTGGATTAGGATGTCTACAGATTATTACTGTTTCCATTTGCTGTAAAAGATCAGGCTAAAAGGTGGTTGAATAACCAACCTACAGCAAGCATAAAGACATGGAAATAGTTATCAGACAAATTCCTGAATCATTTTTACCCTCCAAAGAGGATGACACAGCTAAGGCTGGACATCCAAGGCTTTAAACAAGAGGATAATGAATCCCTTTATAATGCCTGGGAGAGGTATAGAGGTATGCTAAGAAAATGCCCCTCTGAAATGTTTTCAGAATGGGTACAGTTGGACATCTTCTACTATGGGCTTACAGAAAAAGCTCAGATGTCTTTAGACCACTCAGCTGGTGGATCTATACACATGAGGAAGACAATTGAAGAAGCTCAAGAGCTTATAGACACTGTTGCTAGAAACCAATATTTGTATTCTAGCAATGAGTTCTCTCCAGAAGAGGAAGTCATGACAGTAGTCACTGACCCTAATCCCCAAGAACAGATAATTGAGCTTAATCAACAATTGCTCCTGATGATAGAACAGTTAGCAGAATTTAAAGAGATGCTCTATGAAACTAAAGTTGCTAACAAGAACATAGAACTGCTGTTGAATCAAGCAAAACAGCAAATATCTAAACAGATAACAGAGGAGTGTCAAGCAGTTCAACTGAGGAGTGGGAAGACACTGAATACCACTGCTCAAAAGAGCAAAAAGCCAAACAGGGAACAATTGACAGAGGAGAACCAAACCACTGTTCGAATTCCCTCTGAGGACAGTAAGAGCCCAGAGAGGAATGTTATTGGCGTTCAAACGCCAGAAAGGGAAGGAAAGCTGGCGTTAAACGCCCATTCCTTGCCCAGTTCTGGCGTTCAAACGCCAGAAACGGGAGAGAAGTTGGCGTTTAACGCCCAATCTTCACCCATTCCTGGCGTTCAAACGCCAAGGGAAGATCAGACACCTGAGAGTGCTGACAGTAATCCCTCTAAAAAGGCTTCTTCAACCACTTCTGTAAGGAATAAACCTGCAGCATCTAAGGTTGAAGAATATCAAGCCAAGATGCCTTATCCTCAGAAACTCCGCAAAGCGGAACAGGATAAGCAATTTGCCCGCTTTGCAGACTATCTAAGGACTCTTGAAATAAAGATTCCATTTGCAGAGGCACTTGAGCAAATACCTTCTTATGCTAAGTTCATGAAGGAAATCTTAAGTCATAAGAAGGATTGGAGAGAAACTGAAAAAGTGTTTCTCACTGAAGAATGCAGTGCAGTCATTTTGAAAAGCTTACCAGAAAAACTTCAAGATCCTGGAAGCTTTCTGATACCATGCACATTAGAAGGCGCTTGCACCAAGACAGCCCTATGTGATCTTGGAGCAAGCATCAATCTAATACCTGCATCCACTATCAGAAAGCTTGGGTTGACTGGAGAAGTCAAACCAACCAGGATATGCCTCCAACTTGCTGATGGCTCCATTAAACATCCATCAGGCATAATAGAGGATATGATTGTCAAGGTTGGGCCATTTACCTTTCCAACTGACTTTGTGGTGCTGGAAATGGAGGAGCACAAGAGTGCAACTCTCATTCTAGGAAGACCATTCCTAGCAACTGGACGGACTCTCATTGATGTACAAAAAGGGGAAGTGACCCTAAGAGTCAATGAAGAAGAGTTCAAGTTGAATGCTGTGAAAGCTATGCAGCATCCAGACACACCAAATGACTGCATGGGCGCAGACATTATTGACTCTTTGGTGGAAGATATCAATATGACTGAAAGCCTAGAATCAGAGCTTGAAGACATCTTCAAGGATGTTCAACCTGATCAAGAAGAACCACAGGAAACAAAGGAATTTTCGAAAATTCCTCAGGAGGAGGATAAACCTCCCAAACCTGAACTCAAACCACTACCACCATCCCTGAAATATGCATTTCTGGGAGGGGGTGAAACTTTTCCAGTGATTATAAGCTCTGCTTTAAATCCACAGGAAGAGGAAGCACTGATTCAAGTGCTGAGGACACACAAGACAGCTCTTGGGTGGTCCATAAGTGATCTTAAGGGCATTAGCCCAGCTAGATGCATGCACAAGATCCTGTTGGAGGATAATGCCAAACCAGTGGTCCAACCACAGAGGAGGCTAAATCCAGCCATGAAGGAGGTGGTGCAGAAAGAGGTCACTAAATTACTAGAGGCTGGGATTATTTATCCTATTTCTGATAGCCCCTGGGTGAGCCCTGTCCAAGTTGTCCCCAAAAAGGGAGGCATGACAGTGGTTCATAATGAAAAAAATGAACTGGTTCCTACAAGAACAGTTACAGGGTGGCGTATGTGTATTGACTACAGAAGGCTCAATACAGCCACCAGAAAGGATCATTTTCCTTTACCATTCATAGACCAAATGCTAGAAAGACTAGCTGGGCATGACTATTACTGCTTTTTGGATGGCTATTCAGGCTACAACCAAATTGCAGTAGATCCTCAGGACCAAGAGAAAACAGCATTCACTTGCCCTTCTGGCGTGTTTGCCTATAGAAGGATGCCTTTTGGTCTGTGCAATGCACCTGCAACCTTTCAGAGGTGCATGCTCTCTATCTTCTCAGATATAGTAGAGAAATTTCTGGAAGTCTTCATGGACGACTTTTCAGTATATGGAGACTCATTCAGCTCTTGTCTTAATCACCTAGCACTTGTCCTGAAAAGGTGCCAAGAGACTAACCTGGTTTTAAACTGGGAGAAATGTCACTTTATGGTGACTGAAGGAATTGTCCTTGGGCACAGAATTTCAAGCAAGGGAATAGAGGTGGATAAGGCAAAGGTAGAGGTAATTGAAAAATTACCACCACCTGCCAATGTTAAGGCAATCAGAAGCTTTCTGGTGCATGCAGGATTCTACAGAAGGTTTATAAAGGATTTTTCAAAAATTGCAAAACCTTTAAGTATCCTGCTAGCTGCTGACACACTATTTGTGTTTGACACACAGTGTCTACAGGCATTTGAGACCCTGAAAGCTAAGCTGGTCACAGCACCAGTCATCTCTGCACCAGATTGGACATTGCCATTTGAATTAATGTGTGATGCCAGTGATCATGCCATTGGTGCAGTGTTGGGACAGAGGCATAACAAACTTCTGCATGTCATTTATTATGCTAGCCGTGTTCTAAATGATGCACAGAAAAATTACACAACCACAGAAAAAGAATTACTTGCAGTGGTCTATGCCATTGACAAGTTTAGATCTTATCTAGTAGGATCCAAAGTGATTGTGTACACTGACCATGCTGCTCTTAAATACTTACTCACAAAGCAGGATTCAAAACCCAGGCTAATAAGATGGGTGTTGCTTCTGCAAGAGTTTGATATAGAAATAAGAGACAGAAAAGGGACAGAGAACCAAGTAGCTGATCATCTGTCCCGAATAGAACCAGTAGCTGGGGCGTCCCTCCCTTCTACTGAGATCTCTGAGACCTTCCCAGATGAGCAACTCTTTGCCATTCAGGAAGCTCCTTGGTTTGCAGATATTGCAAATTATAAAGCTGTGAGGTTCATACCCCAGGAGTACAGCAAAGTGCAAAGAAAGAAATTAATTTTGGATGCCAAGTACTACCTCTGGGATGAACCATATCTCTTTAAGAGATGTGCAGACGGAGTAATCCGCAGATGTGTACCCAGAGAAGAGGCACAAAAGATCCTATGGCATTGCCATGGATCACAGTATGGAGGGCATTTTGGAAGTGAGCGAACAGCCGCTAAAGTCCTCCAATGTGGCTTCTACTGGCCTACTCTCTATAAAGATTCCCGAGAGTTTGTGCGTAACTGTGACAGTTGCCAAAGAGCTGGTAACCTGCCTCACGGATATGCCATGCCTCAACAAGTGATATTAGAGATAGAATTGTTTGATGTATGGGGAATTGACTTCATGGGTCCATTCCCACCATCATACTCAAACACTTACATTCTGGTGGCAGTGGACTACGTATCTAAGTGGGTAGAAGCAATTGCTACACCCACTAATGATACCAAGACCGTGCTAAAATTTCTCCAGAAACACATCTTCAGCAGGTTTGGTGTTCCCAGAGTACTAATCAGTGATGGGGGCACTCATTTCTGCAATAGACAGCTATACTCTGCTATGGTTAGATATGGAATCAGCCATAAAGTGGCAACTCCGTATCATCCACAGACAAATGGGCAAGCTGAAGTCTCTAACAGAGAGCTAAAAAGAATCCTAGAACGGACTGTGATAGCCCGGAGAAAGGATTGGGCAAAGAGCTTGGATGATGCTCTGTGGGCATACAGAACAGCATTCAAGACTCCTATAGGAACCTCTCCATACCAATTGGTGTATGGGAAGGCCTGTCATCTGCCCGTGGAACTGGAACATAAAGCCTATTGGGCAACCAGGTTCCTAAACATGGATGCACAGTTAGCTGGTGAAAAGAGATTACTCCAGCTAAATGAGCTAGAGGAGTTTAGACTCAATGCCTTTGAAAATGCAAAAATTTATAAGAAAAAGGCAAAGAAATAGCATGACAAGAAGTTGTCAACCAGAGTCTTTGAGCCAGGACAAAAAGTTCTGCTCTTCAACTCTAGGCTCAAATTGTTTCCAGGAAAACTCAAATCCCGGTGGAGGGGTCCGTATGTGATTACAGGAGTTTCACCATATGGATATGTTGAGCTTCAGGATATTGATTCTGACAAAAAGTTCATTGTTAATGGACAGAGAATCAAGCATTATCTTGAAGGCAATTTTGAGCAGGAATGCTCAAAACTGAGACTTGAGTGATTCTCAGTGAAGGTCCAGCTAAAGACAGTAAAGAAGCGCTTGCTGGGAGGCAACCCAGTCATTAGGAGGTTATATGATTTGTTCTTACAGAGGCAAGTATCAAAAATGAAGGAATTCACAGAGTTACAGAAGGATTCAGCTCAAAAAGCAGAGAAAATGAGCTTACTGGCGAAAAAACGCCAGTAAGGGGCATTTTGGGCGTTAAACGCCAGAATGGGTACCATTCTGGGCGTTTAACGCCAGGAATGGTGCCATTTTGGGCGTTAAACGCCAGAATGGGCACCATTCTGGGTGTTTAACGCCAGGTGTGCAGCATCCTGGGCGTTTTGGAAAAACGCCCAGTGATAAAAGAATTCTGGCGTTTAACGCCAGCCAGGGCACCTGGCTGGGCGTTAAACGCCCAAAAGGGGCATCCAATGGGCGTTAAACGCCAGAATGGGTGCCATTCTGGGCGTTTAACGCCAGAAAGGTGGGGGGGACCACAATTTTGTTTTCAAACCAAATTTTTTCAAACTTTCCTTTTCTTACCCATACTTTTCTACAAAATCACACTTCAACCATTCATCATTCACTTTCAAATCTTCAAAAAATCAAAACCATTTTTCAAATCTATTTCAAATCAATTCCAAATATTGTTCAAAAACTCACCTTTCTCTCAAATTCTTTCCATATCTTTTCAAATCTCCTTTCAAACTTTTCTTTTTTTCGAAATCTCTCCTCCCCACCTTATAAATACACGTTTGGACCCCTCATTACCCACACCATTCAAATTTGCTTCTCCTCTCTCTCTCTTCCTTCCTTTCTTTTGCTTGAGGACAAGCAAACCTCTAAGTTTGGTGTGCTTTTCCGTGATCACTAAGCCAAGATTCATCAAGATCATGGCTCCTAAGGGAAAACAAACCAATTTAAGAGAAAAGAAAGAGAATAATCCAAAGAATCTTTGGAACCAAGAGAAGTTCTTAACTAAAGAACATGAAGACCATTATCATAAAATAATGGGTCTGAGGTCAGTGATCCCGGAAGTTAAATTTGATCTGAAAGAAGATGAATATCCGGGGATCCAAGAGCAAATTCGAAACAGAGGATGGGAAGTTCTAACCAATCCTGAGACAAAGGTTGGAAGGAACATGGTTCAGGAATTCTACTCAAATCTGTGGTTAACAGATAAGCAGAGAATGACTGGAACTGCTTACCATACCTACAGAACCATGGTCAGAGGGAAAGTTATGTACTTCCATCTGGACAAAATAAGAGAAATCTTCAAATTGCCTCAACTGCAAGATGATCCTGACTCCTTTAATAGGAGGATGGTGAGAGCAGATAAAGGGTTGGATCAAGTTCTAGAGGACATATGCCTCCCTGGAACTAAGTGGATAACCAATTCTAAGGGTGTCCCAAACCAACTCAAGAGGGGAGACCTCAAACTAATTGCAAGAGGTTGGCTAGACTTTATTGGGCGTTCCATACTGCCCACTAGCAACCGTTTTGAGGTCACCATCAAGAGAGCAGTGATGATTCATTGCATTATGCTTGGAAAAGAAGTGGAGGTTCATCATGTGATTGCTTGTGAGATTTACACAATTGCAAATAAGAATTCCACTGAAGCCAAATTGGCTTACCCAAGCTTGATCTCCTTGCTCTGTAAAGAGGCTGGGGTAAAGATGGGAGTAGATGAATTCATACCCATTGAACATCCAATCACCAAGAAGTCAATGGAAGGACAAATGCAAGACAACTCTATCAAAAGGAGGGCGCAGGAGTTCCTCCCTGAATTCCCTGAAATTGGCTACTGGGCCAGCCTAGAAGCATCTATCACCAAGTTGCAAGAAACTATGGAGCAATTGAAGGAAGAACAGCAGAATCAGAACTGCATGCTCTGCAAATTGCTGAAGGAACAAGAGAAGCAGGGGCGTGAACTCCAAGAGATGAAACGCCAAAAGCTCTCCTCTCAAGTTGAGGGAGCATCCACTTCTCAAAATCAAGGTTGTTGAGTCCTAACTCTGTGAAAACCTCTATCATTAGGAGCCTATTTTTGCGTTTTTCTTTTGTTTTCTATTCCTATTTTTATTTTTTTAGTCTCATCTTATATCTATATTTGAGTCTTGTTCTTAATTCATAATTAATAAAATTTATGCCTTAAAGTTATGAATGTCCTATGAATCCATCACCTCTCTTAAAATGAAAAATGCTTTAATCACAAAAGAACAAGAAGTACAGGATTTCGAAATTTATCTTTGAAACTAGTTGAATTAGTTTCATGTGGTGACAATAATTTTTGTTTTCCGAATGAATTCTTGAACAGTGCATATGTCTTTTGAATTTGTTGTTTTAAGAATGTTAAAATTGTTGGCTCTTGAAAGAATGATGGAAAAGGAGAACTGTTATTGAGGATCTGAAAAATCATCAAAGTGATTCTTGAAGCAAGAAAAAGCAGTGAAAAAAAAATTTCGAAAAAAAAAGAGAAGAAAAGAAAAAAATAAAGTTGTGAACCAAGGCAAAAAGAGTGTGCTTAAGAACCCTGGACACCTCTAATTGGGGACTCTAGCAAAGCTGAGTCACAATCTAAAAAGGTTCACCCAATTATGTGTCTGTGGCATGTATGTATCCGGTGGTAATACTGGAAGACAGAGTGCTTTGGGCCACAGCCAAGACTCATACACTAGCTATGTTCAAGGATCATTATACTTAACTAGGAGAATCAATAACACTATCTGAGTTCTGAGTTCTTATAGATGCCAATCATTCTGAACTTCAAAGGATAGAGTGAGATGCCAAAACTGTTCGGAGGCAAAAAGCTACTAGTCCCGCTCATCTAATTGGAACTATGTTTCTTTGATATTTTGGAGTCTATAGTATATTCTCTTCTTTTTATCCTATTTTGATTTTCAGTTGCTTGGGGACAAGCAACAATTTAAGTTTGGTGTTGTGATGAGCGGATAATTTGTACCCTTTTTGGCATTGTTTTTAGTATGTTTTTAGTAGTTTTAGTTGAGTTCTTAGTATATTTTTATTAGTTTTTAGTTAAAATTCACTTTTCTGGACTTTACTATGAGTTTGTGTGTTTTTCTGTGATTTCAGGTATTTTCTGGCTGAAATTGAGGGACCTGAGCAAAAATCTGATTCAGAGACTGAAAAGGACTGCAGATGCTGTTGGATTCTGACCTCCCTGCACTCGAAGTGGATTTTCTGGAGCTACAGAAGCCCAATTTGCGCGCTCTTAACGGCATTGGAAAGTAGACATCCTGGGCTTTCCAGCAATGTATAATAGTCCATACTTTGCCCGAGATTTGATGGCCCAAACCGGCGTGGCAATTCAGCCTCAGAATTTCCAGCGTTTAACGCTGGAACTGGCATAAAACTTGGAGTTAAACGCCCAAACTGGCATGAAAGCTGGCGTTTAACTCCAGAAAAGGTCTCTACACATGAAAGCTTCAATGCTCAGCCCAAGCACACACCAAGTGGGCCCGGAAGTGGATTTTTCTGTCATTTACTCATTTCTGTAAACCTTAGGTTACTAGTTCACTATTAATAGGATCTTTTGACATTGTACTTGTACCTCATGACACTTTACACGTTTCTTTGTACCTTCTACAGCATGAGTCTCTAAACCCATGGTTGGGGTGAGGAGCTCTGCTGTGTCTTGATGGATTAATGCAATTACTACTGTTTCTTATTCAATCATGCTTGCTTCCATTCTAAGATATCACTTGTTCTTAACCCGGATGAATGTGATGATCGTGACACTCATTATATTCTCAACTATGAACGTGTGCCTGACAACCACCTCCGTTCTACCTTAGATTGAGTAGATATCTCTTGGATTCCTTAATCAGAATCTTCGTGGTATAAGCTAGAATTGATGGCGGCGTTCAAGAGAATCTGGAAGGTCTAAACCTTGTCTGTGGTATTCTGAGTAGGATTCAATGATTGAATGACTGTGACGTGCTTCAAACTCCTAGCAGGTGGGGCGTTAGTGACAGACGCAAAAGAATCAATGGATTCTATTCCGGCTTGACCGAGAACCGACAGATGATTAGCCATGCTGTGACAGAGCATAGGAACGTTTTCACTGAGAGGATGGGAGGTAGCCACTGACAACGGTGAAACCCTACATACAGCTTGCCATGGAAGGAGCCTTGCGTGTTTGATGAAGAAGACAGTAGGAAAGCAGAGATTCAGAAGATGGAGCATCTCCAAAACCCCAACCTATTCTCCATTACTGCAATACAAGTAACCATTTCATGTTCTCTTGCTTTTTACAATCAATCCTGATAATTTCTGATATCCTGACTAAGATTTACAAGATAACCATAGCTTGCTTCAAGCCGACAATCTCCGTGGGATCGACCCTTGCTCACGCAGGGTATTACTTGGACGACCCAGTGCACTTGCTGGTTAGTTGTGCGGGATTGCAAAAGTGTGATTGCAATTTTGTGCACCAACTCTTTTGAGATGTCTTTTGCGAGAGGATTTGGTGAGTCTCCCTCCCGCGAACCCTCCTGAGATCATATGGATATGTCTCT
This sequence comes from Arachis stenosperma, assembly GCF_014773155.1. Taxonomy (NCBI): domain Eukaryota; kingdom Viridiplantae; phylum Streptophyta; class Magnoliopsida; order Fabales; family Fabaceae; genus Arachis; species Arachis stenosperma. The sequence goes on from NC_080386.1 coordinate 121,233,970, forward strand.
CCGGAGTCTGCGGCGGTGGGTCTCTTCTATCCATATCGTCTCGCTTTCTCTTTCCATGACTGTCCGACCTTTCTATGAGATATCTATCGAGCCGACCTTCTCTAGCCAGCTTTTCAATCTCATTTTTAAGGTCGTAACAGTCGTTTGCGGAGTGACCATATATTTTATGGTACTCACAGTAGTCGCTGCGGCTCCCCCCTTTTTTATTTTTAATAAGTCTAGGGGGTGGCAGTCTTTCAGTGTTACAAATCTCTCTATATACATCCACTATAGAAACTTTCAGAGGAGTATGAGAGTGGTATTTTCTTGGTCTTTCGAGACCGAGTTCCTCCTTTTTCTTGGTTTCCCTTTCCCTCTCTTTTGTTGAGGGAGGGTGCCCAGGTCGCCAACTCAGGTCTCTCAGCTTAGCGTTTTCCTCCATATTGATGTACTTTTCAGCTCTTTCCTGTACATCACTTAGAGAAACGGGGTGTCTTTTAGATATGGACTGTGAGAAGGGACCTTCTCTGAGTCCATTGACTAACCCCATTATGACTGCCTCTGTGGGCAGGTCTTGAATCTCTAAACATGCTTTGTTGAACCTTTCCATATAGGCTCGTAAGGATTCTCCGACCTCCTGTTTTATTCCCAGGAGGCTCGGTGCATGTTTTACTTTGTCTTTCTGGATAGAGAACCTCATCAAAAACTTCCTTGAGAGGTCTTCAAAACTGGTAACCGACCTCGGGGGGAGGCTGTCGTACCACTTCATCGCTGCTTTCGATAGAGTGGTCGGAAAAGCTTTGCATCGCGTAGTGTCGGAAGCATCAGCTAGGTACATCCGACTTTTGAAATTGCTCAGGTGATGCTTTGGATCCGTGGTTCCGTCATAGAGGTCCATATTGGGGCTTTTGAAGTTCCTCGGAACTTTTGCCCTCATTATGTCCTCGCTGAAAGGATCCTCCCCTCATAAGGGCGGCTCTTCTCGTTCGTCATGGGAGTTGCGACCTTTGAGGGAGGATTCTAACTTTAAGAGTTTTCTTTCTAACTCTTTTCGTCGTTCCATCTCCTCTTTTAGGTTCTTTTTAGTTTCCTTTTGTCGCTCCCATTCTTGTTCTAACTGTTCCAGCCGACTGTGGACTAATCCCATGAGTTCAGTTACATGGGATGGTCCCTCTTTCTTTGATTCGCGCCCTTCTGAAGAGTTTACCTTCGGGTTTTTTACTCCGGAGGTACCTTCCCTGTGTTGATCATTAGTTTCCTGGTGGAGGGTGGTGGACGAAATTGTGATCACTACAACTTCGCACAACTAACCAGCAAGTGCACTGGGTCGTCCAAGTAATAAACCTTACGCGAGTAAGGGTCGATCCCACGGAGATTGTTGGTATGAAGCAAGCTATGGTCACCTTGTAAATCTTAGTCATGCAGACTCAAATGGGTATAGATGATGAATAAAACATAAAGATAAAGATAGAGATACTTATGTATATCATTGGTGAGAACTTCAGATAAGCGAATGGAGATGCTTTGTCCCTTCCGTCTCTCTGCTTTTCTATTGTCTTCATCCAATCCTTCTTACTCCTTTCCATGGCAAGCTTATGCAAGGGTTTCACCGTTGTCAGTGGCTTCCTCCCATCCTCTCAGTGGAAATGTTCAACGCACCCTGTCACGGCACGGCTATCCATCTGTCGGTTCTCGATCAGGCCGGAATAGAATCCAGTGATTCTTTTGCGTCTGTCACTAACGCCCCGCCCTCAGGAGTTTGAAGCACGTCACAGTCATTCAATCATTGAATCCTACTCAGAATATGATGAGCGGATAATTTGTACCCTTTTGGCATTGTTTTTAGTATGTTTTTAGTACATTCTAGTTAGTTTTTAGTATATTTTTATTAGTTTTTAGTTAAAATTCACTTTTCTGGACTTTACTATGAGTTTGTGTGTTTTTCTGTGATTTCAGGTATTTTCTGGCTGAAATTGAGGGTCCTGAGCAAAAATCTGATTCAGAGACTGAAAAGGACTGCAGATGCTGTTGGATTCTGACCTCCCTGCACTCGAAGTGGATTTTCTGGAGCTACAGAAGCCCAATTGGCGCGCTCTCAACGGCGTTGGAAAGTAGACATCCTGGGCTTTCCAGCAATATATGATAGTCCATACTTTGCCGGAGGTTTGGTGGCCCAAACCGGCGTGGCAATTCAGCCTCAGAATTTCCAGCGTTTAACACTGGAACCGGAATAAAACTTGGAGTTAAACGCCCAAACTGGCATGAAAGCTGGCGTTTAACTCCAGAAAAGGTCTCTACACGAAAATGCTTCATTGCTCAGCCCAAGCACACACCAAGTGGGCCCGGAAGTGGATTTTTCTGTCATTTACTCATTTCTGTAAACCTTAGGTTACTAGTTTACTATTAATAGGATCTTTTGACATTGTATCTGGACATCATGACACTTTACACGTTTCTTTGTGTACCTTCCACAGTATGAGTCTCTAAACCCCATGGTTGGGGGTGAGAAGCTCTGCTGTGTCTTGATGGATTAATGCAATTACTACTGTTTCTTATTCAATCATGCTTGCTTCCATTCTAAGATATCACTTGTTCTTAACCCGGATGAATGTGATGATCCGTGACAATCATCATATTCTCAACTATGAACGTGTGCCTGACAACCACCTCCGTTCTACCTTAGATTAAGTGGATATCTCTTGGATTCCTTAACCAGAATCTTCGTGGTATAAGCTAGAACTGATGGCGGCATTCAAGAGAATCCGGAAGGTCTAAACCTTGTCTGTGGTATTCTGAGTAGGATTCAATGATTGAATGACTGTGACGTGCTTCAAACTCCTAGCAGGCGGGGCGTTAGTGACAGACGTAAAAGAATCACTGGATTCTATTCTGGCCTGACCGAGAACCGACAGCTGATTAGCCATATGCTGTGACAGAGCATAGGAACATTTTCACTGAGAGGATGGGAGGTAGCCACTGACAACGGTGAAACCCTACATACAGCTTGCCATGGAAGGAGCCTTGCGTGTTTGATGAAGAAGACAGTAGGAAAGCAGAGATTCAGAAGATGGAGCATCTCCAAAACCCCAACCTATTCTCCATTACTGCAATACAAGTAACCATTTCATGTTCTTTTGCTTTTTACAATCAATCCTGATAATTTCTGATATCCTGACTAAGATTTACAAGATAACCATAGCTTGCTTCAAGCCGACAATCTCCGTGGGATCGACCCTTGCTCACGCAAGGTATTACTTGGACGACCCAGTGCACTTGCTGGTTAGTTGTGCGGGATTGCAAAAGTGTGATTGCAATTTCGTGCACCAAGTTTTTGGCGCCGTTGCCGGGGATTGTTCGAGTTTGGACAACTGACGGCTTATCTTGTTGCTTAGATTAGGACTGTTTTTGTTTTTTTTTAATTGGTTTAGAGTCTTTTAATTGAGTCTAGTTTCATATTCTAAGTTTGGTGTCAATTGCATGCTTTTACTTTTCTTTTAATTTTCGATTTTGCATGTCCTTAGTCTTTCTTTGATCCGTAAAAATTCTAAGTTTGGTGTCCTCTTTGTGTTTTTCTCTTAAAATTTTCGAAAATTAGTGTTTGATTTTCTAAAAATTTTAAGTTTGGTGTCTTTTTGTGTTTTTCTCTTTCCTCTTTTCAAAAAAAAAAAAATCAAATCTTTTTCATAAAAAATTTTCAATCATATCTTTTTAATTGCTATTTTCAAAATCTTTTTAATTACTTAATTGATTTAGTTCTCAATTTGCTTTGATCTTATTTTCTTTTTGATTTTCGAATTTTTATTTTAACTTTATTTTATTTTATTTTATTTTTTTTCGTTAATTCAAAAAAAAAAAATAAAATTTATCTGTTTGCAATCATTATCATTTCCCTTTTTTCCATTATGGACCTAAGTGGGATTGATCAGTCCAAAAGGACTCTGGGGTCATATGCTAACCCCATTACAGCTGCATATGGGAGTAGCATCTGTACACCTCCCATCAAAGCAAGCAGCTTTGAGCTAAATCCTCAACTCATTATCATAGTGCAGCAAAATTGCCAGTATTCCGGTCTTCCACAGGAAGAACCTACTGAGTTTCTGGCACAATTTTTACAAATTGCTGACACAGTGCATGATAAAGAGGTGGATCAGGATGTCTACAGACTATTACTGTTTCCATTTGCTGTAAAAGATCAAGCTAAAAGGTGGTTGAATAACCAACCTACAGCAAGCATAAAGACATGGAAACAGTTATCAGACAAATTCCTGAATCATTTTTACCCTCCAAAGAGGATGACACAGCTAAGGCTGGACATCCAAGGCTTTAAACAAGAGGATAATGAATCCCTTTACAATGCCTGGGAGAGGTATAGAGGTATGCTAAGGAAATGTCCCTCTGAAATGTTTTCAGAGTAGGTACAGTTAGACATTTTCTACTATGGGCTTACAGAAAAAGCTCAGATGTCTTTAGACTCAGCTGGTGGATCTATACACATGAGGAAGACAATTGAAGAAGCTCAAGAGCTTATAGACACTGTTGCTAGAAACCAATATTTGTATTCTAGCAATGAGTTCTCTCCAGAAGAGGAAGTCATGACAGTAGTCACTGACTCTAATCCTCAAGAACAGATAATTGAGCTTAATCAACAATTACTCCTGATGACAGAACAGTTAGCAGAATTTAAAGAGATGCTCTATGAACTAAAGTTGCTAACAAGAGCATAGAACTACAGTTGAATCAGGCAAAACAGCAATATAAACAGATAACAGAGGAGTGTCAAGCAGTTCAACTAAGGAGTGGGAAGACACTGAATACCACTGCTCAAAAGAACAAAAAGCCAAACAGGGAACAATTGACAGAGGATAACCAAACCACTGTTCAAAATCCCTCTGAGGACAGTAAGAGCCCAGAGAGGAATGTTATTGGCGTTCAAACGCCAGAAAGGGAAGGAAAGTTGGCGTTAACGCCCATTCCTTGCCCAGTTCGGCGTTCAAACGCCAGAAAAGGGAGAGAAGTGGCGTTTAACGCCCAAACTTCACCCATTCCTGGCGTTCAAACGCCAAGGGAAGATCAGACACCTGAGAGTGCTGACAGTAATCCCTCTAAAAAGGCTTCTTCAACCACTTCTGTAAGGAATAAACCTGCAGCATCTAAGGTTGAAGAATATCAAGCCAAAATGCTTTATCCTCAGAAACTCCGCAAGGCGGAACAGGATAAGCAATTTGCCCGCTTTGCAGACTATTTAAGGACTCTTGAAATAAAGATTCCGTTTGCAGAGGCACTTGAGCAAATACCTTCTTATGCTAAGTTCATGAAGGAAATCTTAAGTCATAAGAAGGATTGGAGAGAAACTGAAAAAGTGTTTCTCACTGAAGAATGCAGTGCAGTCATTCTGGAAAGCTTACCAGAAAAGCTTCAAGATCCTGGAAGCTTTCTGATACCATGCACATTAGAAGCGCTTGCACCAAGACAAGCCCTATGTGATCTTGGAGCAAGCATCAATCTAATACCTGCATCCACTATCAGAAAGCTTGGGTTGACTGGAGAAGTCAAACCAACCAGGATATGCCTCCAACTTGCTGATGGCTCCATTAAACATCCATCAGGCATAATAGAGGATATGATTGTCAAGGTTGGGCCATTCGCCTTTCCAACAGACTTTGTGGTGCTGGAAATGGAGGAGCACAAGAGTGCAACTCTCATTCTAGGAAGACCTTTCCTAGCAACTGGACGAACTCTCATTGATGTACAAAAAGGGGAAGTGACCTTAAGAGTCATGAGGATGAGTTCAAGTTAAATGCTGTAAAAGCTATGCAGCACCCAGACACACCAAATGACTGCATGGGCGCTGACATTATGACTCTCTGGTAGAAGAGATCAATATGGCTGAAAGCCTAGAATCAGAGCTTGAGGACATCTTCAAAGATGCTCAACCTGATCAAGAAGAACTAGAGGAAGCAAAGGAATTTTGAAAATTCCAGGAGGAGGATAAACCTCCCAAACCTGAACTCAAACCACTACCACCATCCCTGAATATGCATTTCTGGAAGGGGTGAAACTTTTTCAGTGATTATAAGCTCTGCTTTAAATCCACAGGAAGAGGAAGCACTGATTCAAGTGCTAAGGACACACAAGACAGCTCTTGGGTGGTCCATAAGTGATCTTAAGGGCATTAGCCCAGCTAGATGCATGCACAGATCCTGTTGGAGGATATGCCAAACCAGTGGTTCAACCACAAAGGAGGCTAAATCCAGCCATGAAGGAGGTGGTGCAGAAAGAGGTCACTAAATTACTAGAGGCTGGGATTATTTATCCTATTTCTGATAGCCCCTGGTGAGCCCTGTCCAAGTTGTCCCAAAAGGGAGGCATGACAGTGGTTCATAATGAAAAAAATGAACTGGTTCCTACAAGAACAGTCACAGGGTGGCGTATGTGTATTGACTACAGAAGACTCATACAGCCACCAGAAAGGATCATTTTCCTTTACCATTCATAGACCAAATGCTAGAAAGACTAGCTGGTCATGATTATTACTGCTTTTTGGATGGCTATTCAGGTTACAACCAAATTGCAGTAAATTCAGGACCAGAGAAACAGCATTTACTTGCCCTTCTGGCGTGTTTGCCTATAGGAGGATGCCTTTTGGTCTGTGCAATGCACCTGCAACCTTTCAAAGGTGCATGCTCTCTATCTTCTCAGATATGGTAGAGAAATTCTGGAAGTCTTCATGGACGACTTTTCAGTATATGGAGACTCATTCAACTCCTGTCTTAATCACCTAGCACTTGTCCTGAAAAGGTGCCAAGAGACTAACCTGGTTTTAAACTGGGAGAAATGTCACTTTATGGTGACTGAAGGAATTGTCCTTGGGCATAAAATTTCAGCGGGGAATAGAGGTGGATAAGGCAAAGGTAGAGGTAATTGAAAATTACCACCACCTGCCAAGTTAAGGCAATCAGAAGCTTTCTGGGGCATGCAGGATTCTACAGAAGGTTTATAAGGATTTTCGAAATTGCAAAACCTTTAAGTAACCTACTAGCTGACACACCATTTGTGTTTGACACATAGTGTCTGCAGGCGTTTGAGACCCTGAAAGCTAAGCTGGTCACAGCACCAGTCATCTCTGCACCAGATTGGACATTGCCATTGAATTAATGTGTGATGCCAGTGATCATGCCATTGGTGCAGTGTTGGGACAGAGGCATAACAAACTTCTGCATGTCATTTATTACGCTAGCCGTGTTCTAAATGATGCACAGAAGAATTACACAACCAGAAAAAGAACTACTTGCAGTGGTCTATGCCATTGACAAGTTTAGATCTTATCTAGTAGGATCCAAAGTGATTGTGTACACTGACCATGCTGCTCTTAAATACTTACTCACAAAGCAGGATTCAAAACCCAGGCTAATAAGATGGGTGTTGCTTCTGCAAGAGTTTGATATAGAATAAGAGACAGAAAGGGACAGAGAACCAAGTAGCTGATCATCTGTCCCGAATAGAACCAGTAGCTGGGGCGTCCCTCCTTCTACTGAGATCTCTGAGACTTTCCCAGATGAGCAACTCTTTGCCATTCAGGAAGCTCCTTGGTTTGCAGATATTGCAAATTATAAAGCTTGTGAGGTTCATACCCCAGGAGTACAGCAAAGTGCAAAGAAAGAAATTAATTTCAGATGCCAAGTACTACCTCTGGGATGAACCATATCTCTTTAAGAGATGTGCAGACGGAGTAATCCGCAGATGTGTACCCAGAGAAGAAGCACAAAGGATCCTATGGCATTGCCATGGATCACAGTTGGAGGACATTTTGGAAGTGAGCGACAGCCAATAAAGTCCTCCAATGTGGCTTCTACTGGCCTACTCTCTATAAAGATTCCCGAGAGTTTGTGCGAAACTGTGACAATTGCCAAAGAGCTGGTAACTTGCCTCACGATATGCCATGCTCAACAAGGGATATTAGATAGAATTGTTTGATGTATGGGGAATTGACTTCATGGGTCCATTCCCACCATCATACTCAACACTTACATTCTGGTGGCAGTGGACTACGTATCTAAGTGGGTAGAAGCAATTGCTACACCCACTAATGATACCAAGACCGTGCTAAATTCCTCCAGAAACTCATCTTCAGCAGGTTTGGTGTTCCCAGAGTACTAATCAGTGATGGGGGCACTCATTTCTGCAATAGACAGCTATACTCAGCTATGGTTAGATATGGAATCAGCCATAAAGTGGCAACTCCGTATCATCCACAGACAAATGGGCAAGCTGAGTCTCTAACAGAGAGCTAAAGAGAATCCTGGAACGGACTGTGATAGCCCGAAGAAAGGATTGGGCAAAGAGCTTGGATGATGCTCTGTGGGCATACAGAACAGCATTCAAGACTCCTATAGGAACCTCTCCATACAACTGGTGTATGGGAAGGCCTGTCATCTGCCCGTGGAACTGGAACATAAAGCCTACTGGGCAACCAGATTCCTAAACAGGATGCACAGTTAGCTGGTGAAAAGAGATTGCTCCAGCTAAATGAGCTAGAGGAGTTCAGACTCAATGCCTTTGAAAATGCAAAAATTTATAAGGAAAAGGCAAAGAAATGGCATGACAAGAAGTTGTCAACCAGAGTCTTTGAGCCAGGACAAAAAGTTCTGCTCTTCAACTCTACTCTAGGCTCAAATGTTCCAGGAAAACTCAAATCCCGGTGGAGGGGTCCGTATGTGATTACAGGAGTTTCACCATATGTATATGTTGAGCTTCAGGTTATTGATTCTGACAAAAAGTTCATTGTTAATGGACAGAGAATCAAGCATTATCTTGAAGGCAATTTTGAGCAGGAATGCTCAAAACTGAGACTTGAGTGATTCTCAGTGAAGGTCCAGCTAAAGACAGTAAAGAAGCGCTTGCTGGGCAACCCAGTCATTAGAAGGTTATATGATTTGTTCTTACAAAGGCAAGTATCAAAAATGAAGGAATTCACAGAGTTACAGAAGGATTCAGCTCAAAAAGCAGAGAAAATGAGCTTACTGGCAAAAAAAACGGCAGTAAGGGAATTTTGGCGTTAAACGC